>NC_053156.1:237709415-240134415 GCF_016835505.1 Polypterus senegalus | reverse complement strand
CATGGGCTAAGTAACATATAAAAATAATTTTTTTTGGGTGGAGTATCTCTTTAAGAAGAGGTGCAAATAATGGTGCTAAAATCTAATATATCCCTACCAACACATGAAATCTATGAGAAAACAGGAAAAGGGTACACTCCTGCAGTCCCTTTAGTTAGCGTTAACTATGCTCTTCTGTTCCCTTTAGTGCTCTTGTTTTGATTTTTGTGAGTTTTGTGATCCTGCTCATCATTTAATTTATTTTTGTATTTCTCTTCTTTTTTAAGTTTTTTGGCTTTGTATTTGGAATCTGGGTATAAATTACAGCTTTCTTTTATTCTACTCTTTTTGATGTATACTTTTTGGACATAGTTTTGTACTTTTATTTTTTCTAAGTTTTTAATATTTTGACTCTTAATTTAGATTTTTTTCTTTATTTGCTTAATACATTAAAAATAGTAAGTTTAATTTTGTGATTATGGTTTTTGATGGTTTTCCTTCCCCTTTTGAAACTCTTTTATTCTGGCATAAGTCACAGTGTAATGCAGTTTTGTAATGGTAGTTAATAGGGTTTGTCCGTGACAAGCCAAGGGTGATCAGTGGCAGTAGGTTTTTGCTTCAACACAGTTGCTTAATTAGAATACAATCCTTTCCAATAACAGGTCTTATTTAATATCATGTGTGACGGACAGCCGGGTCCCATGCCCGGCCGGGACGCCCCTGCTGCATATGTTCCGGGGGAGCCGCCATGGACAGCTCAATACCTCCCCCGGGACGCTTGGTGCCAGCCTCCCCGGCTGTTATTCGTTTCCCAGTCCACGTGGCTCCATGGGACATGGAGTCCTCCACAGCCTGGTTGGGAGATGGGGTAGCCGCTAGGGGGTGCTGGCGAGAGCCAACACCCCGGTTGGACGAGTTATCAGCCCCACCCGGAGGTGCAATCGGGGCCAGCTGGTCAAGTACCTGGAACACTTCTGGGTGGGCTATAAAACGGGCCAGCTTCCCTTCATTCGAGGCCAGAATCGGGAGGAAGAGGACGAGGTTGCCTGGGAGGAGTGGTGGTGCCAGGAAGGGTTGTTTGAGCTGTGTTTTGTGCTTTTGGGACTGTGTTGGGCCTGTGGGACATGGGGAAGACGTACCCCACGGCTGAAGAAAACTAATAAAAGCCTGTTTGTTTTACACGTGCCTCTGCGTAAGTCTGTGCCGGGTCGGGTGCTATATAGCGCCTTTTATACATGACTTGTTAGTGTTTTAACTCTGCAATGTCTGCTCATCTGCGGTGGGCTGGATCCCTGCCCGGGTTTTGTATCCTGCCTTGTGCCCTGTGTTGGCTGGGATTGGCTCCAGCACACCCCTGTAGTTAGGATATAGCGGGTTGGATAATTGTTGGATGGATGGGTGTCTGGTCATTCTTAAATTGTAGATATTGTACAATTGTAGATATTGTTTAAATTGTAGATATAAAGTACTTGTAGGAATGCACCACTTCTACATCCACTCCTTGAATATGGACTGGACATACAGGCTTTTTGGTGCTGTGAAAGTCAATAAATAATTCTTTGTTTTTGCTCATGTTAAGTTGTAGATAATTCAATTTACACCAAGAGATAAAGTTCTCCACCTGACTAGTATATTCTGTCTCATCCCCTTTATCAATACACCCCATAAGTTTAGAGCATTTCTGCAAGTGATATGACCTGGTGTGATATTTACAGTTGGAGGTACTGTATACAGACGAAGGGGAGACAGGACTGTTCCTTGATGTGCTGAAGTGTTGTTTAAACTTCAAACTGTAGTCTGCCCAACATACAGTATCTCTAAGCTTACCTCTTATGGCTGGATATTATTGAAGGCACCGAAGAAATCAAAACATAATCCTTACAGTGCTGTTATCTTTGTTCAGGTAGAATAAGTTTTATACAGCAGATAGATAATTGCATCCTCTAATCCTTGTGCAATAGGCAAACTGTAGTGGGTCCAGATGGTCTACCAGAAGAGGACATATAGTCTAGGACCAACCTCTCAAAGCTAATCATGATGTGAGACGTAAGTGTCACTTGTCTGTAGTCATTAGGTGGAGCAGAAACAATGCAGGATGTTTTCTACAGCAGCAGCACTTTCTGGAGCCTTAGGGACAGACTGAACAGGTGACAGAGGACACCACAAAGTTGTTCAGCATGGGCCTTAAGAACTCAAGGACTGACTCCATTTAGTCCTGTGGTTTTTCCTGTGAGTAGTATCCTCAGTTGCCTCCATACCTGGTCTTCAGTTATGAAAAGCCTACACTAATGGTCAGAGGTAGGCTCATCACTGGCCATTCCAGTTAATATGGTAAGAGTTGTTGATGTAGTGGGTATGGTGTGAGGAGACTGGTCATTGGAAGAAGGTGGCAGTGGTGGGGAATATCTATTAAAAACTTGTTCCAGGGCATTGGCTTTGTCCACATCACTTCTAGCATCCAAGCCTTGGATTGACTGAGTCCAGAAATTATGCCCTATCCTTTTTAGACATCTTTAATGTTATTCTGAGTCAGTTTGTTTTCTATTTTAGCTTTGTAAGCTTCATTCAATTGTTGTCAGCTCCTTAGTAATCGAGGGCTTGATGCTTGGAAAGGAATGTACTACCACAGCGTCAACACAAAAATTAATATAGTCTGTGATGCAGTCCCTCAATATCACCCCCATGTGACTAGCACATCACTTGCCAGTCTGGCCAGTCATTTGGGAGCAGTCATCAAAAGCAATTTTAGCCTCCAGGCTCAAATTCCTCACTAACCTGGTGATAACAGGTTGCTTTCTAAAAACAGGATTTTAACTTGCAATAAGCTGAACCAGGTCATGTCAGATCTGCCCAAAGGTATCAGTAGTGTACATATAAAGGCATCTTTAAAATTTGAATAGAGCAGGCCCATCTTGTTATTTCCTTGAGTGGAAAAAGACACAGACGGATGGAAAACTACATATTACAGCTGCAGTGTCAGAATGAGTCATCATTAAAGTGTTGATAACAGAATTAATCATTTTTGTTGATGAGTTCCCATTTGCAGAGGGAGGATTATAAACATTAATAAGGATGATGTAATTTTTATCTCTGGGCAAACAATGTGGACAAATTCCAATAGCCAGAAATTGTCTGAATTACAAACTGGGATTGTTTAATTCACACACTTTTATTATCACGGTGTCTCTTATATTTCCAGGTGTTGCAGACATAAGGTAGACTTTAAGTCCTCTTTGCGACTACATCCAAGTTTGAGGCCCCTTTGAAATGCAGTCAAGACAAGCCAGATGATTTTTTGTGGCTACTATCAGTGACAAGCCAGAAGTCAGATCAAAACTAGTTTTAATCAAGACTAATAAAGCAAGTTTAGAAACAGAAAGAAAAAGAGTCAGTAATACAAAGCTTCTGTAAAAGGCTACTGCTTGCACAGCACCCATAAGTAAGTAAACATAAGGGTTTCCAGAGCATCTGATATTAGGATTCTCTCTTTCAACTCACATAACTATTTTCTCTGACTGACTTACAGATTTATTTGGAGAAAATATTTTTCTGGCTTTAGATTTTGCCTTTTGGATTAGTGTTCTCATTTTTATTAGGATTGGTTGGCTGTCTTTTTGGTATTGACTTCTGCCTGTCCTTGACCACATCATTTCTTCCAATCCCATTCTCATATTTTCACTGTCTCACCTTGAGTCAGTACACTGAGTAAGTGCAAGACATCTTTAAGAGCCAACAGGTTCATCACCGTTTGCCAACATGATACTCCCAGCTGAATATTCTTGGAACCTATTCAGCATGCTTTAGGGTCATATCCTTAATTAATAATCTGGGATGGACACAATTGTTAGCTTAACTGATATTCCTATTCCTCAGGAGCTGCCAGTCACCCCCTGTACACAACAGATGTACAAGTAGGTTAATTAATTTACATTCCATCTCCGGAAATACAAGTAAAATTGCACACTACATGCTTAAAGTGGTCTGGCCACAACTGTGAAAGTGTTTTAGTATTTTCATGTGAAATACATTTCCTTAATAATAAAATAATAATAATAATTCATTACATTTATATAGCGCTTTTCTCAGTACTCAAAGCATTATCCACACAGGGAGGAACCGGGAAGCGAACCCACAATCTTCCACAGTCTTCTTACTGCAAAGCAGCAGCACTACCACTGTGCATCCTTCATCCAGTCTGGTAAGTCCATTGTTTAGAGTTTGTGAATTGTAAACAGAAATGGAGGTATTGAAAACTTTTGGGGCTCCATTTTCCCTAGCTGACTGTATGGCATGAATTTAAAGGGAGATTGTCGCTTTATCAAGAATTACCACCAAATTACTAATGACTTCTCTGCTTTCATACATAGTATGAATTCTCAAGTATGAAATTGTTCTTCTTTCATTGTTCCACCTTAGTCGCCAGTGTGATACTCTGTTATTTTGATCCATGCCTTTCAAGTTCATGGTTGTATGGAACTTGGGACTATCCTGATAGGAATGGCCACAAAGCAGAAACTAACCCTGGAAAAGCTGGCAGTTCATCAAACGTTTCCACTATATATGAATAATAAATTAAAAGTTCACACCTGAAACTTTCAATTTATGTAGAGGATATTTCATTAAAATATCTTTTAATCCAGCCTAAAACACAATTTATTTTAAATGTGGTGCTTATAGCCCTTTAAGCTTTTTTTAGTCATACCACTTCATCATAATTTCTTGACATGTCCTACTGGACTTTTATAAGGTTTGGAGTTTCAGCAACCAATTCAGTCACATGTGCTCTATTCATATATTTAGATGACAGAGGCTTTATAGCTTTTATTGTGTTCATTCAAACATTCATGACCTTGATGTAGAGCGAATCTATTCTTTCTTCACACCTTCCATTGACATTAAGTGAATAACAGTGTCCTTCATTTTCCTACACTAATGTCAAGGTCTTTTTTTAATTGACACTTTCTGAAGGAATGTCAGACAGCCAAGAGGTTTCCAGGACAATGAAAGTACCATTTTGACACAAATCAGCCTAAAGTGTTGCTAAAGAGAAAGAAAGAGAGAATCACAGAGAGAGTCTGCAGTAGGAGTGCAGAAGCCACTACAGGACAGCATCCCAGAGCTAGAGACATGGGCACCAGTGTGAAAGAAAACCAACTGGGATTAAACGTGCTGTTACCACAGCACATTCAGTCTAACAGGTACTTGAAAATATCTCTGAAGTCAGAATGGGGCCACAGATAGATAAAAAGATGTATCAAGATTTTCTGATCAACAGATGGCAGCACATTACAACCAATCACCATCAAGTTGCTAATTCTAGAGATAATCCAGGAAGGACTGGCAGGGGCCAGTGTTCCCCTAGCCATCCATCTACTAAGGGATATTATAGGACTCTCTCTTGAAGGGAGTGGGCAGTTGAAAGACTAGCTTGTTGTTCTGTGCCTTTACAGATAACTGAATGCATTGGTTCACCGAGACATCAATAACAATTAGAGGAAGGGTTAACCTGGTGTCCTTGAAGGAGATGTAGGGATACCTCAACCCCAGTTCTGGCCTGACAAGACCTTGATGTGAGCTTTAAAGAGACCTGATGTCAGACCTTAAGTTGGGACGAGAGATGGGGTAAATGCTCAGCTGGTGAGATGAAGAGGCCAGGTTCTGAACATGTGATAGGCTCAGAAAGGATGTCAAGTTTTTGTTCTCTTGTTCTCTTTAATTGCATTTTTTCCTTTATTTATTTCTCCCTGTGTGATTTATTTCTGATAAATGTGCTACTTTTTTTATATGTTTTGTCTCCTTGGAGTCACTGTAGTTATGAGGGCTACCACAAGAGCTTCTGCCTCCAACCATAACATTCACTGTTAAGCTTAGAATTATGAAATGGTCACTTATGAGATACTAGTTGTTGCAATACTGTGACAGATGCATGCTATTTTTGATGTTACCTTTGCTGTGATTCTACACCAGTATTTGAGAGTTCTAGTAATGCAATATGATCCATATAGAGGACTTTTATTTTGTGAGATGTTAAGGAGTATTAAAAACCCACAGCTGTGCACATTTCATACATGGGACCACTGGGAAACGGAGTTGTTTTGCAGCTTATCTATCCATCCATGAATGAACCCATCTCCTTATCACTGTTCTTGTTGTTTTTATCAACACTCTCTATCCTACCACATTCTAAATAAATGTGTATTAGCTTAATGAGCATCTCTAAAATGGCCTGGGTGCAGAAACCATATGTTATATGAAATGTACCACTGCGTTAGTAATTCTTTGCAGCTGGAACTACTAGGACTGTCTCCACTTCTCGGAGACCCTGGTGATAGAGTTTCTGAACTCAACATAGACATCAGTAATACAGCTTATTCGTTATACGTAAGTGTGGCATAATTTTTGTATAGAAATGTGCAACAAATAAATGTGAAATAAATAGCTGCTAAAACCAATCAAATTCTTGTTTGTATCTTGTATCTATGGTTACTGTTTATTTTTATCTAAATGTCAATGTCATCATCACTATACCTTTCCAGACTGGATTTTCACTCAAGGCACAGCTGGTTTCGCTTGTTTTTCATTCCCATGACCATATTATTTTTAGTAATGACTTGCTTTGCGATCCATGTTATCGTGGATGTTGTGTAGTGTGACATCATTGCATAAGTGCATGTGATCTTCTGATCACATGTTTTTCTGCATCCTTTCTGTTGCTCATCTGGTCAAACAATTCTTTTAAAAAATGGACCATTAAGATCTTTACTTTTTATTTTCTATAGGTGATTGTAACAAGGTGGATGTCTAATTGATTCAAAAAGAATGATCAGAAAGCATAATTGTAAGAGCAAGAAAGATGCATTATTGAATTTTTAAAAAAGTGTGGATTTTATCAGATGGAATGTGGGCTTCTTTACGATAATTTATGAAAATAAAAAAAAAAATCAAATCAAGTCTGTAGGTCCCTTCTAAATTTTAAAGTTCTCTTATGTGTGTGTGTGTTTTTTTATGTGACAGAGATTCATTTTTTGACATTTATTTGTAATCTAGACTTCATGTTCAGTTATTAAGAATTATGTTGTATCGTTTCTCTCAGGGCACCATCAATTTGTGTCGAGGGCGCACAATTAATGTCATCAGAGGACCACTATAAAGATTGGTACGTTAGATGTGTCAGCATCCAGGTTTGCGGATAACTAAACAAAGACCCCTTGTGTGTGTGTGTGTGTGTGTGTGTGTGTGTGTGGGGTAGTGCTTTTTACATTTCCTGGTCCCTGATTTTTGGTTTCTGTTTCTTACTTGGATTTTGGGCTTTCAATTTTTGTTTAGACAAAAGGCTTGCTTGATTCTTGGTTATGACTTTTGGCTCGTTTAACATTTCCTTTCCTGGTAACTTTCGTTCAATCTGTTTGACTTTGCTAGGGCAAGCCATAATAAAACTTTAGAGAAAAAAATTAGAGCTTTTAAAGTTCCTCAATTAATGTGTGTGTCTCAGTGGGCATAAAGATCATCAATATGTTTAGCAAAGTGAAGGAAGCTTGGGTCAACAAAGAACAATGATCAAGTGTTTCTCCATTTTATTAGACAGAAAAACTGTAAACAATTTTTCCAAAAATTGATTGGTGATGCTGCCTCACATGTTTGAATACTGGATACTGTTATTGGAAAACTCTCCATTTAATTCAAATTTTACCTTAACTATGGATTTGAGGTTATTTGTTGATCTATACTGGCCCAGTATGAGCCCTAATATGCCCAGTGATGAAGTGGCCTTCCATTTGGAGGGGCACCTGCAATGTTCTTAGTGCTGGTTTATAAGCTTTAGCTCTGTGATGCTGCAATTAATAAGAGGATTAAAAAGGGATGAATAAACTGATCACCTGCAATCATGAAAGGATTCTTTATGAAGCCTTATTTTAAATTAAAACTGTGCTCATTAACATGCCATAACTTTACCTGCCATTCTGCCATTACATGCAGTCTCCATTTTATAACAATCCTCCATATTAATAGCAAACTGATCAATTAAATGCAAGGCTTATTTAATCTAGGTGACTGACTCCTCAGCTAGGTAATAAATACAATTTTATTACTGAACATAACTCAGAAGAAGCCTGTCAATCACAAACATTGAAAATCAGAGATTAGATGTCAAAGCCACTTGGATAAGACCCAAGCTGATGGGTGTTACAGAGGCCAGTGCTGCTCACAGCATGAAGTACTACTACTGTATTAGTTTCTTGACAGCTGATTTATTCATTATGAAATTTTAACTACTCAGAAGTCCTAACCTGGATTAAGTGAGGTCAATGATAATCAATGTATGGATGAAATTTTAGATATAAGATGAAGTCTGCAACAGGCAACTAGAATGAGTAGGCAGAGCCCTGCCAAGGATGCTTGAAGGACATGGTTGGCATCACAAAACCCTTTTTGTAACAGTTTTGGCTTCTAAACTTTTATAGACACACAAGTAAGACAAAATGTGACATTGACAAGCCATATGTGCCATTTGGTATTTATTGATGAGTGTGGGTGCAATGATGTCTCACCTCAAACAATCGTGTAGAGTGGCAGATGCTCACACAGCTATTTGTTTTGAAATTAAATTAGTCAAGTGTACAGAGTATACAGAAATTTTTATTTGCATGCCCAGCTAACAACCAACATTTTGCCATGCATTTGTAGTTCACTGTAATGATAGAGTCATTTTCCCCAAAAATAGTAAACAATTTTCTATCAGTCTGAATTTCTTTTTACTTCAGCCCAGATGCTTTTTCATTCTTTGTCATGGGAATTTTTACATTTTTATTGAATTTCCTCATTAAGTCAAAATTAAGAAGCCTATTTCACCTGGAAAGCTCACACTCTTGTGGTTAGTTCATTCATCCATTTTTTTATAACAAATGTTTCCATCATAGGCTTGTAGACAGCCAGAGCCAACCTCAGGTGCCTTGGTCCTAAAGTAGGACTGATTCCTGAATGGAAGGTCAAGCTCCTGGCAGTCTGTGACAAGGCTCATTATGTTAACATCTTTCACTTGTTCCCATCTTTTCTTCCTTACCTCCAAAAGCTTGATAATGTGTAATGAACAGTACACGGGTATTATTGGATTAAAGCACTTTGGTTTTTAGAGGAATTACTGGATATTAATTTCAACCATTTATAATGGATTAATGGCAAAAGTATTATCTTTTATTGTGCATTTTTGTTCTTTTTCAGATGTCATTCTGTAAGGTTTAATAGCTCAGGTCATGAAAGAGTCTATAATGGCTCCATTAAAACAGAAAGTGCAGTGCAGGTCAGACATCATCATTAAACACAGCTTTTACCTTGGCTTTCAGAAAAGGCCATGGAGCACTGACAACTTCCTAACTGTCATTCAAAGCTGCTTTTCAATGGTGAAAAATTTCAGGGGGGTTGGATTTTCAGCAATGTAGAGATAATTTCAAAAAGGACTCTTCAGAAATATGCCTTGGGTGAGATTTATGGACCTGTCACAGTATGGGACTGATCACTTTTTTAGAACCTGGAACAGTGTAGAATAATCTCAATATCATTTATTGCTACCATAAAACCTTCTGCTGAGGCCTGAATTGAATTGCGTTAAATTCTGTTCTGCAATCTGATATTATTTTCAGGGGAAATAGTTAATCTACAAACAAAATCTGTTTATGACTTGAGAACACACACTAATAGTGATACACTATGATATTACAAAAATTTTGTTTTCACAAAATGCTTGTTTTTATTATTGCTTTCCCAAATTTGGAACACTTTGGTCAGAACTGCAGAAGCCTATCCTAGCAGTTATGAGGGGAACAAAGGAGCCCATCATGGATAGAATGCTAATTCTTGGTGGAGCACAGGGGTTCTCAAAGTCGGTCCTGGGGGCCCACTGTGGCTGCAGGTTTTTGTTCCAACCAGCTTCAATTTTTAATTGGACTCCTGGGCTAATTAAGTGATGTGTTATTTGTCAGTCTGTGTTTTGGGGAAAATGTAGAAATCAGAAAACTAAGGTTATAAAATGTATATACTGTATATGTAATATTAAAATGTACCATGCAGATAAATGAGAATAATGTTTTTTTTTTCTTTTTAACAATATTTTCATCTTGATTTTCATTCTAGTTTTTTGCTGCTTGTTCTAATTGTTTAATTAATTCATTACTTTCTAATTGGTGGGTCTAACGCTAAAGTAGTTGCAGCCCTTGATTATTCAGTGTTGTTTGCCTGGCTGTCAGCTCTGCTGGTTGTCATTATTAAGATACAATGAAGGGAGCAAACTTCCCAGAGAAAGGGCAAAATATAATGAAATCAACAAAAGGTAGTTAAGCATTTAAATGGAAATATTTCTAAATGTCTTATAAATGTAAAAATCATGCTGCGATGCTTTCTTAATGTAGAATAAGAGAAGAGGAACAAGAAATACCAGGTAATTAATTGAGATCAGTTTTATCAGGTGTTGTCACTAATTATGAATCAGGTTGGAACAAAAACCTGAAGCCAGCGTAGGCCCCTAGGAACAACATTGAGAACCCTTGCACTAGCACATCCATACACTGGAATAATTCCAAGATATTATTTTATCTATATGACTTTACACAATGCTGTTTACAGAACAATAGATTTACCAGAGGAAACCAGTACAAAACTGGCTGAATGGTCAAACCCACCTAAAGGGTCTTTTTGCCAGGACTGATCTTTTGGAGAATTCATTCCAGATTGGCTTGACAGCAGAGTGGGGTAGGGCTGATGTTGTAATGTGAAATGACAGAAAAAGGCAAACTGTGAAGATGAAGGACTGATCTGAAAGAAACTTCCATTTCTTGAAGTAAATCATTCCTAAATACAGTATTTTAAAGCAATTGTGAGCAATGTCAGTCCTGGGTTGGGTTCCAAACCAATTGCTTAATTAGAAACCAGTCCTTACCAATAACGGATCTTATTTAATGTCATGGCTTGTTAGTGTTTTAAATCTGCAATGTAATGTCATTCTCATTTTTTCCTTTCCAAGGATATCATCCAAATGATTTGAAGCTGAAAACAGATGAGTAATTCTCAGTCCTTCCTTTTCTCTTCAGTTTCCTTCCAAATATTTTATTAAACCAGGTAGTTCATGATGAATACACTCACTTGTAAATGTAAACAGGTTAAATGGGGAAACGATGGTTCCTTTATTTGCACCTTAGTGCTAATAAGATATGTAGCTTTTTAAAGCTAAAATAAGCAAGAAGGGTAGGAAATGTTAAACACAGGTCAACTGAAATGAAGCATTAAATGTTACTTGACTTCTAATTAAGAAATTGGGGTGGAAGAAAAACCTGCAACCCTGAAGGACAGACGTTGCTCACCTCTTCTTTAAAGCTATGGTGCTCCTTCCATGTTTAGTGTTCTGTTTTTATCCTTATGTACCTACCATACTTTGTGTCCTGCCACTTGAAGAAACTGTAGTTTGCTTCCCAAGTTGTTTGCGTTGTGATCAAACATAAGCATATAGCTTTAAAAAAGGCAATTTTAATAGATCAGCTAATGCCTGCACAATATTTAACATGTTTATGTTTAGTTATGTATTACTTTCCAAATAAGTATTTACTTACAGCCTTACACATAGTGCATGGCGTTGTTTGGAAGAAGATTGATCTTTGTGCCATTATAGATGCAGAAGCAGATTGTTTTACCACAGGTTGTGTTGCCTGTTAGCTTTATTTTGAATTTTCTATTTTAAGATCTGGTTTCTAACGTTTTAAAAACTAGTTTAATTTGAACTCTCTAAAGCAGGGACAGGCAATGTGAGTCCTGCAGGTCTGTAGTGGCTGCAGGTTTTTGTTCCAATCCAGTTTCTTAATGACAGATCACTTATTGCTGATGAAGCACTTATTGTTCAAGTGACATTTTAAAGTTTTATTTTAGTGGTCTTGCTTGTTAAGCTTTCCCACCCTTAAAGGCTTATTTTAGTCTTAAACAGTTGCGTTAACTGTTTTTAATGGCTCCTTGTTAGCAATAAGATGCAAATGACAAAGGAGCCAGCAATTCTACATCTAACTTGTTTCCACTTATACCTGTGTGGATTCATCGCATACTCTTTGGTCTAATAAAACACTTAAAATAAAAATGTCACAGACTGAAAATTATCCATTTTAGGCTCCAAATCATTTAAATGGTATCCTTGGAAATGGAAAACATCCATGATATAAGAACCTAACATTGCAGACTAAGAAGCCATAAAACTACATGAGGTCTGAGACTGACAAGGATTGGTTTCTAATTGAGCAATTGGCTTGGAAAGAAAACCTGCAGCCATTCTGGCCCTCCAGATTCGATGTTGCCTATCCCAGCTTTAAAGTACTGTAGGGAGAGGAGTTTCAGTTTAGCCATTTAATCTTTAGGTATCTAACATGCTTTCCCAATGCTGATAGTCTATGTTGTATTTTACTCATTTGGTGTTACCTTATTTTCCTGTAGATCCCCCATCCCCACTGAATACTACAAAACTGAAGAACTACATTTCTGCATACCTACAAAATCTACTCTATAAAATTCTAAGCCTAAAAGTACGATTTTATGTCACATTTTTATTTCACATTTTTTGTTACGCTTTAAATCAGGCTAATTTTGAAAATCTATATATATGTTTGGTATCATTTTTTTCAGAATTTATTGAACTTTAATGTGATGTTGTTAGATTTTCAGATTCTTATTACGTTTTTAAATTATAAACCAAAATATCAAGAAAGCAGTGGTTTTTGTCAGTTAAAATGAATGGATTGTTTATTTAGTCTCTTATAAATACTCATCGAGCATAGTGGACCTCTCATTTTGTGATTTTTTTCTCTGTTAAATAATGATTAATTTTTCTTTTGGATAATTATAGAATTTCATGATTTTGACTCCAATAAATAATAATTTTTCTTTTGTACATTTACAGATTTTACTAATATTCTGGCTGCAACTAGGGATTGGCCACCGAAGGCCCCCCTAGTAGTCAATAAAAGGATAAGATGGAGCTCTCTGTACCATTTTCTTCTGATCCTCTGACCAGTGTCTCACTCTCTGAGGATTATCAAACCACTCATTCCAGAGGTAGCAGACCTTGAGTTATCTTCAAAAGACATGCCACTCTAATGGAATTTTGCAGACTGTGGCATTTAAAAGGGGCTTGTTCTGGTGCATATTCATTTGGTGAGAATTGGTCTTTAAATGCCTATTACTCTCTGCCATTAGAAAAGTAGTGATAGTGTGACACTTTATGTTTTTGGCATTCTTGATTCTTAAACAAGAAATATATTTGTACACTATAAATCACAAATGTTAGAAAATTGTAATTCACATAATGTAGTATATACAACATGAGTACTCTCCAAGATGTATGCTATGGAAGACTGTGCCAGGTAGACATTGAGTAATTCAGAAGTCAACAACTACCAACAAAGTGCAATCAAAATGTCCAAAGGCTATTGGGGATCAGCTGCTGTATATGATTGTATAATTCTGTGTGTATAGGTGGTCCTCACCCAGAATAAATTGAGCATGTCAAGCCTGCCTGATGTGAATGATGGGGTATGAACATTTGTATTTACAAAGCAACTGCTCCAAATCTGTCCAAGCAGAAGGAAGAGCAGATTGCAAAGGAGCATCTAAGGCTGAATCCCCACAGGCATTTCCTAACAGTAGCAAATTGTTTATTTTTATCTGAAACGTTGTAATTTAGTATATGCTGTGTGGCAAAATAAAAAGTTGATGCATACTGTAGTTTTGTAACAGAATAACACTGGTTGTAAAAGCATTTGCAGAAAAAGTACCAGTGAAGATCCTGTTATTATAAAAGGGGTTTGAAAAGCCAAGAAAAATTTCTTCAGCATGCAAAGGAAAGCACCCTAACAAGGCATAGCACTGTAAATGTGCATGAGATGGAGGCCATCATTAAAATTATGGTATGAAAGGAAACAGAATAACAAGAAAAAAACATGAGTTAAACCTGTCCCACACGGCAGTCCCTCCAACTAATGCAATGTATAGTTCTCCAAATCCTCCATCACATTAACTTATTGGAGTTTAATGATTTTGATCCTATCTATTTCACAAATTTCAGATTTAACCACGGGGAATCATATTAGGGTAAACCAAAAAATAAAGGTAATTTGCAAATTACAATGCAATATAGCACGTTCACAATGGTTCACGGGTAATTCACACATGAACACAGTGCAGTGCTCTGCCAGCAGTTTAGTTCAAGCCAAGGTCAAATGAACATGGATGCTCCGTAGTGGGGTTGCAACATTGTTGAACAATACACCATAAAGAGATTTTTTGGACAGAAGGCATGAAACCTGCTGAAATTTACAGAGTAATGTTGGCACAATACATACATGAAAACAGCATGACTCAACAAAAAGTTTATGAATGGGTAGAAAGATTTAAAGCAGAAAGAACAAGTGTAACTGTCCATGCTCGACCTGGTTGACCATCAACATCACGCACGCAAGCCCATGTTAACATGGATAGATTAAGATGTCTGCTGATGCTACAAGTTTGGTTATCAACTATGGATCTGCATATGCCATAGTGCATGATGGCTTGGGGTACTGTAAAGTTTGTACAAGATGGGTGACCAAACAGCTTACTGAGCTGCACAAGCCAAAAACCTTTTAGTGAATTTCAACAGGTTTCACGTTCTCTGACTAAAGAAATCTTACTACAAAAAGAAAGATGGGTAAGCTGATGTATTACTTTAAAATCCTCCTCCCAAATGTAGCTTTGAAAATCTTAATTTATCTCATTTGTCCATAGACAAAAAAAGTAAGCGTGCATGCCTGACAATATGTAGCAATGTTTTCAGGTTCAGAGTTGCACAATTGATAGTGAGAGTTCTATGGCAATCAGGCTTTATATCAAACTCTTTCAAATAGATTAATCTCCTTTGGTGTGTCAATTTCTTATATTTAAACTTCAGTGTAATCGCCCCACTTGATCAGCTCCATTTTGTTACCATTGGTAGCCAATTTGAGGTCTTTTTGACATTTGCAAATTGTTTCAGTGTACCAGTGTGGACTGTCTGAGGAATGTCCTAATCACTGTGTTGTTTTCTGACACTCTAGTTGTCCCTCTCACATCCCCATGATGTGTGACTTAAGTTAGCTGGCAACTCCAGACTAACCCAGTATACATGTGAAAGGATTTTGGTGTAAGTGGGCCATGTGATGAGCAGGGGTACTAACTTTTTGACCAATACTGCTGGAGTACACATTGGCACACATTAACCTTGAATTAGATTCACAGTAAGGGAATGGAGAGATGACTAATTGTTTGAAATGAACTGACTGTGGTGGAATTCCATGCATTTTCCAGACAGCAGTAAGAAAATAAATGTTATAAGATATGATAAAATTTCAAACATAAAATATCACTAAAGTTGTACTTGATTGTATTTGTCGACAAAGTCACAGGCAGTGTGGTTATCGTGTTTTTGCTAAACATTGGTGTTAAAGAAGATGTAAATGATATAAAAGTGAAATTTCAAGAAAACTAGTGCAAAATGAATAGCTAGAGAGTGGTTTAACTGAATGCTCCATTAATAAAAAAAGAAAACAAATGAAGAGCAGAGAAAATGGCATTTAGTGCAGAAACAGAACAAGCAGGAACTTTTACCATTATGGCCAAATCTAGAAATTCTAGGGAGATGGTTAGCATGCATGAATTTATAACATACCCAGTTTTTAACTCTTCAGGTCAATTTTGTCCAATGATAGCAATAACCAGCGAAATAAATTGGAAGTTAGCTAGTACAGAACTTGAACCTGATTAACCATTGCTCCAAAGTCAACTACCAAGATATAATAATGTGAATTTAAGGTGGAATGCACCTGATCCTGAGCTTGGTGTATGGTAAAAAGGAAATTAAAAAAAGGAAATGCTGCTACTTTACCACCAGTAACTGGAGAGCTCTGAATCAGTCATTAACAGTTATGTCAAATATTCAATACATTTTGCCACTATAGGAAAGCATGCATGTGTGCACAGTTATACAGGAGCTATATCCAAATGTTTGTAGCTTCTTTATATGTTCTGAAATATAGAAATACAGTTCTGAAGACACCATCAGTGACAAACTGGTCTGTTGTGGAGACGACACCATCGTTTTTTCTATTTTTTCTGAGTGGGAGGGATGCTCCAGCTGCATTTGGTAATGGAGATTCAAGTTTCAAGTGGGGTTAGCGCTGCAGGTCACTGCATTCCCATCATCCCCGCCCCCGAACAGCGTAAAAGCCCTGAAGTGGCCTTCAAATTAAAACTTCATGCAACATTACTGAATAAGCCTTTTTTTTAGTTTAAATGTGTGCTTCTGAGCTCCCTCACCACATGAGCAATGGGTGAATATTAAGCTGTATAAACACAAAACCTAGTCTTGTGTAATGAGGCAAATCAGGAAAAGAAGATGCAGCTGATGCTTCCTCACTTCGTACATCCTACACATTCTGCCACAATGTTGATATACATTACAACTACACGTTCTGTTTCTAAGACTTTCAGTAGAGGTTTGTTTTTTCATTAAAAAATACAATTGGTGAGCTTTTAAAATATTTTTTGGTTTTAATCTCTTCTAGAATGAAACTTGTTGATATGATTCCAATGATTTCTTATGTCTGGCTACAAGTAACAACTAATGTGTGTTTATAGTACTTACTTCCTATTTGGGGCAAGTAACTAATCGATTAAAGAGAAATACAGTCATGAGAATTAACACATTAGTGGAGATACAGTGCTTCTTATGCAATTCTCTTTGCTTTACACTTGATTATTGTGACTTTATTTGCATTATGAATGAGCCATAATGAACAATTTAAGAGAAGGAGATGCAATATGAAATGTAATATTAGGGACATACAACATAAAAAGGAGCCAGGTGGGTACCCGGGAAATACTTATTTTTATTACCCTGTGAGTGCAGTAGAAATGTCCACATGAAACCTGGCAACCATAGTGAAGGATAACCAACAGAACAGGATCCTGCATACTTTTTATTAACTACTAGCAGAATACCCGCGCTTCGCGGCGGAGAAGTAGTGTGTTAAAAAAGTTATGAAAAAGAAAAGTAAAAATTTAAAAAATAACGTAACATGATTGTTAATGTAATTGTTTTGTCATTGATATGAGTGTTGTTGTCATATCTATCTATCTATCTATCTATATATCTATATCTATATCTATATCTATATATCTATATCTATATCTCTATCTATATATAGCAAAATACCCGCTTGGCAGCGAGAAGTAAAAAGAAAAGGAAACATTTTAATAATAACGTAACATGATTGACAATGTAATTGTTTTGTCATTGTCATGAGTGTTGCTGGCATATATATATATATATATATATATATATATATATATATATATATACATGTGTACATATATACACAGACACATATACTATGGGGTGCCAAACAGGCAAATACATTGATTTTCTGAATATATAAAGTCAAAACTTTAATATATAAAGTCATTCCCGAATATATAAAGTCAAAACTTGAATATATAAAGTCAGCATCGGTATATATAAAGTTAAACTTGTTTCTTAATATATAAAGTCAAACGTTGAATATATAAAGTCATCGCTGGAATATATAAAGTCAAAACCTGAATATATAAAGTCTAGTTAGATTTAGTCATCATTGCATAACTATTTGTTTACCATAGAAATTTAAAGACTAAATTCAACTTCCATTCCTACCAAAGATATTTCTGGGGACTAAATAGAATCTACTTATATCCAAATTCGAGCTATTGAGCCGTCGCCTGTCTGCCTGAATAAGTCACCCTCGCTTCGCTCTTACTTTTTTACGTTATTTAATCATGGCTAGTGGCGGAAAATTTATAAAATGGAAGGAGGATTACACTGAGTATGGCTTTACCAAAACAATTATTGATGGCGAATCGATTATTCATAAAGATTCAATTGGTAATCTGTTTTTCTTTGTTAACCTCATATTTTTCATACTTCTTCTCAAACCAATTGGGTGCGAGGGTAAAATGACTCGGGAAGTGCTGATCAATGTAATCGGTGTACCAGGAAATCATGCATTGACAGAAGTTCCCCTTTGCTTGGAATTGAAAGTGTGATTAAATGCATTATTTTTTAACGTGTTATGGAGCACATGCATTGAAGCTTCTCAGCTGTGCTTGTGCTAAGAAAAGGAAACATTTTAAAAATAACGTAACACGATTGTCAATGTAATCTTTTGTAAGTAGTGCCTGGAGAATTCAGTGTGGAGAAACTCTAGAGACAGCGTGTGTATTAACTTGTGGATTTTTCTGTGAGTATTTGGTGGCAGCGTCACAAAGTCACTTCTGTAAGACTGCGTCAGCTGCGTAGCTCAGCTCAGAGCGAAATGAGGTGAATGGGAGGGGAGATGATAACGTGACTCCCCCACCCGCCTTAACTGTCAATCCCCCACAAACACAGTCTCTCGGAATTTGCATAAGCACAGCCCTTTACCTGCAATTTTAACTTAGTTACAAAGTGATCAAAACTCTCATTTATATCCTGCGTCCTCTCATTAAACTTGTATCCTGCATTACCCGTGGGCATGACAAACGCCAGCGGCAGCGTGTCTATGAACTTAATTTAAACTTTAGGTTTACACCGTGCCTTGTTTCCGAAGTAGCAGCACTCATGAATATGGTTGTATATGTAACTCGCTCGCTTATTATTGTTTCGCTGCCTTCTCAATTATATAATGCATGTTTTCTTCAGCGCTTTTTGGAGTGCTTCCTGGTTTTCTACGTACTGAGTTGACAGTTCACGTGATTACGTGAGAGGCGTGATGTCACATGAAACTCCGCCTCCCATGGCTTTCGAGTTCAACTCCATTACAGTATATGGAGAAATATACCTTCCAGTTATGACCATTACGCGTAGAATTTCAAAATGAAACCTAGCCAACTTTTGTAAGGAAGCTGTAAGGAATGAGCCTGCCAAATTTCAGCCTTCTACCTACACGGGAAGTTGGAGAATTAGTGATCAGTCAGTCAGTCAGTCAGTCAGTCAGTCAGTGAGGGCTTTGGCTTTTATTAGTATAGATAATACACAGTCAAAAAATACCCTTCCGGTATTGAGTTCTACTGAGCCATTGAGAACAGTAGTTGAAGCCACTTAGTTGATTTGTGTTTCAGATGTCAGTTTTCACTTTGGGAACAACTTACATGCTGTGAAAATGAGCAGTCAATAGGGCTAAGCGACCTGAACTTAACTTGACATTGAAATTATTATTTTGACCCAATATGCGATATTAGATATTTCTCGATATGTTGTAAAACAACTTAAAGGTTAAAGATCAGCACTCTATAGACCTGCATATTCACATTTTTTATACAAAGTACAAAAAAAGGAATACAGTATTTTCTCACAACAATATAAAATATTAGCAAAGGAAATGTTTTTTTTCTTTTTAAAACGATAATCTCATGAATAGGTGTGCCTCAAAGAAACAGCTCAAATAACATGTTTTTTTCCAGACATTTTTATACTTGTGTTTTTCTTGTATATATTTTAACCGTGACTGCCAGTTAGTAGCAAAGCTCTTGATTTATTCGTTGTATATTGTATGCATATTATACATGTATTGTTTTATGATTAAAATTATTTTAATGGTTTCAAATTATGTATTTGCATATCTGTGCCTTTTCTTGCGCAAGCAGGTATCTGGTGGCATAGTTACTACCAGGCAACTGATACTTTGCATTCTGCGCTCTTAACAGCTTCTTGAAACTTTATTTTTTAACAGTAGAGATGGGCAGTTTACACAGCTAATGGCAGGTAAGAATTTGTAAGAGGCATTTGAAATTCTGAGGTGGGCAAGACTATTTCATTGTATATGGAGCCATTTCAATTAACCAGTAAAGGTTTATTTTCACTTTGAATAAACACTGAAGTAACATCTCCTCATGAAAACCTGGGTTTATAAAAATAACACAGACTTTTATATCAATATTTGATATTTTATTATCCTACCTGACAGTGCGGATGAGGATATGTGGAGAAGGTGGCCATAAAACACATCTGCAGTTGCTGCTATGGGGGAGTGCACAGACATAGCATTTAAAAAGCACTTCAACAGGGTGTCCTAGCTGCTAAAGCTGATTAGCCTTGGTGCATTGAGTGCACTGAATCAACTGCTACACAGATCACAGAGCTACAGAAAATACAGTATGGAAAATATATGTAGACCCTTTGGAAATAACCACAACTATATATTAATTAAATATGGTCTGATTGGGGCGGCATGGTGAAGCAGTGGGTAGCGCTGCTGCCTCGCAGTTAGGAGACCTGGGTTCGCTTCCCGGGTCCTCCCTGCGTGGAGTTTGCATGTTCTCCCCATGTCTGCGTGGGTTTCCTCTAGGTACTCCGGTTTCCTCCCACAGTCCAAAGACATGCAGGTTAGGTGCATTGGTGATCCTAAATTGTCCCTAGTATGTGCTTCATCACCACCTAATCAAAGCACCATGATGTTCCTACATTGATGGATTAAAGGCCAGAAGTCCATATGATCATCATCATCAAGTCCTTCCATTAGAACCCTAAATACAATGAGGACGGATCATTTATGTTAGGCAGAATGCCCAGAGGGGGCTGGGAGGTCTCAAGGTCTGGAAAACCTGTAGATTTTATTTTTTCTCCAGCCGTCTGGAGTTTTTTTTGTTTTTTCTGTCCTCCCTGGCCATTGGCCCTTACTTTAATCCTATGTTAATGAGTTTTGTCTTATTTTAATTCTTACTTTGTCTTTTTTCTCTTTCTTCATCATCTAAAGCACTTTGAGCTGCTTTATTTGTATGAAAATGTGCTATATAAATAAATGTTGTTGTTATTGGTGTGTGTATGTGTGTGTGCCCTGCAGTTGACTGGCGCCCTGCCCGGAGTTTGTTTCCTGCCTTGCACCCTGTGTTGGCTGGGATTGGCTCCAGCAGACCCCCATGACCCTGTAGTTAGGATATAGCGTGTTGGATAATGGATGGATGGATATGGTCTGATCTTCATCTAAATTAAAATAATGAAACAACACAATCTGTTTTAGGAATAACACAAGTTATTGCTTTGTTCTTGTACATATTGAATAAACCGTTCAAATATTTTACACGTGTAGGCTGGAAAACTTATGTGAACCCCTAAGTTTACGACTTCAAGAAAGGCTAATTGGAGGTAGGAGTTGGTAAACCTGTAGTCCATTCAATGAAATGAGATTGGATGTGTGGTTTACTGAGACTTTGACAAATAAAAAAAGACTCAAATACTTTGAATTTGCTATTCACAAGAAGAATCTGCTGGCTGGCATAAACCATGCCTTCCAATCAAGAATTGTTGATTTGCATAAAGCTTGTAAGGGTTACTACACCATTTCAAATCGTTTAGATATTTATCAGTCCACAGTTGGACAAACTGTGATTAAATAGTGATGAATTAATACTATGGTTACTCCCCCTAGAATTCCGCTCTCAGCTAAGATGACTTGAGAGCCACAACACATAATACTCAGTGATGTAAAAAGAAACCCTAGAGTAACAGCTAAACGCTTGAAGGGATTATTAGAACAGGTGAACAACTCAGTTCATAAGACTACCATACGCATTGAGCAGGAATGATGTCCATGGAAGGACACAAATGAGGATGCTGCTGGTTGAAGTTTGTCAAAGACCATCTTGACACCCCATACTGTTATTGGGAAGATCTTTTGTGGATTGATGAAGCTAAGGTTGAATTACTCATCTTGACATAATCAAGGGAAAATTAATTTCCAAGATTACCAAAGTATCCAACAGGCTAATGTCAGTCTGACTGTCCACCAACAGGACAATGACCCTAAACATTGAAGTAAAATTACTACATAAAACCTTAAAAATTAAAACCTACTTTTGGAGTAGCACAGTCAAAGCCAATATCTTAACTCAATACAGATGCTGCGGAATGTGATCAAAAGAGCTGTTCACACCAGATATCATAGGAATATGGCTGAGCTGAAGCAGTTCTATTAGAAAAAACAATCCAAAATTCTTCTCAAACATTGTAGAGGTCTGATCTGCAGCTACTAGAAGCACTTATTAGACGTTACTGCTGCTAAAAGAGATTTGATGAGGTATTAAATCCATGGGATTTTGTTCATACTTGTGACCTGTAACAAAGGTCGGATCACATTTTATGACAATTTACAATTAATGCAGATAAAAACAACAAAAACATTTTGTTTATATAGCATATTTTCATAGAAATGATGTAGCTCAAAGTGCTTTACATAATGAAGAAATAGAAAAAAGACAAAATAAATAAGAAAATAGAATTAGGGAACATTAATTAACATAGCATAAAAGTAAGGTCCGATGCCCAGGGAGGAAGAAAAAAACAAAAAAAAAAAAACTCCAGATGGTTGGAGAAAAAAAAATAAAATCTACAGGTATTCCTAGGTAACCAAAAACTAGGTAACTAGAAAGGCTTCACGTACTTTTTCTTGCCACCGTAATATGGGGATGGGGAGACTATGAAATGTAAGAGGTATAGAGTAAAGTCTACTACTGGACTCATTTGGCACACAACAGAAAACATGTCACGGGTTACTAGAAAAATAATAATTTGTAAAGAGATGGCTAAAGTGTGAGAATTATGTTTTTTGATTTCCAAAATGACTTCAATACTATCCAGCCATCACTGTAAAGTGGATGTACACCTCTGACAATAAATACAACAGTAGATCATACCACTTGCAGAAATTCTCTGATGATTGTGCACTTATGGAATATATTGATAAGGCAAAGTGTATGAGTCAGATGGAGAACTTTGTTTCTTGGTGCACACAGAATTGTTTTTAACTATACATCCAGCAAAAACCAAGGACTGTTTATTTCCTTTTGCAACACCAAAGGGCCTCTAAGCCCAGTCATTCGGGAGTAGAGGTAGAGATGGTGTATTGCTACAAGTACAATGGGGTTCACATCAATAACAAGTTGGACTAGTCTCCTGACATAAAGGGACTATATAAGAAAGAGTTCAGCAGGCAAATTTTTCATAACAGACCTTTAATGAGGGAAGAGACATCCTTCACATTGTCTGCAACTCTGTGATTGCCAGTGAGATTTTCTATACTGTGTTGTGCTGGGCTGGTAACAAGCGAGATCCACCGAATCAACAAGCTAACTAAAAAGGCAGGCTCAGTTATGGGAGGCACTATGGACTATGCTACCATTGGAGGTAGTAGCAAAAGAGAAAATTAAAACAAAACTGAGTGCCATTATGAACAATGCTCTACATTCTCTCTCTGACATACTAACACTGAGCAATTTCAGGCAATGACTTATTCGTCAGGAATGTGTCAAGGAACGCTACTGAGACTCCTTTATACCAACAGCAATATGCCTGCATAATGCCTTACTGTGACTGTGACTGCCAAGGCAGACATTTTTCTCTCTTTTTAGTTTTCTTTGCTTTTAGTCATTCTGGTATATTTTTTATTCCAACAAATGGTACATCACAAACAGCACCAAGGACACACATACACACACACTTGTCCTTTTATTAAGATGGATATTTATTTATTTATGTATGTAGTTATTGGGCTTTTGTAAAAAGCCATTCATTCCCATGAGGACATATAACGTTCTTATCTATCTATTGTGGCCACCAGGGGGCTCTCCAGTACCCCAAACACCAAAGACACACAGGCTTGGACACAAGTCTCAATAAGCAAGAGGATTTATTCAAGTGAAACTCCTAAATAAGCGTTTCCCACATCACTACCACAATACAGCTAATAAAACACACAGCAATGCTCTGTATCTGTCGTCTTCTCTGCCTCTCACTCTCTGCATCCATTTCTCCAAGCAGGCTTGGTCTTTGAGCCAACTCTGACTCCTGGAGTTGAGGCAGGTGGCTTCTTTTATGTTACACCACTTCTGGGTGATTTGGGAGCCCAAAAAAGAAGGCCTCACCTGTCCCCACAGCACCCGCACGTGGCACCAACAGAACCACCAGTTGAAGTACTCCAGTTCCCATGGTGCCCTTTGGGAATCTGTGTTGCTGCTGTAACTGAGGATGGCTGCTATCTAGGGGTCCAGGGAAGACAATGCCCTGTGCATGCTATCTCCACCGGTCCTTCCTGACTGAGGGCATCCCGGCTGGGTAAGGCTCCTGGCCTGGTAAAGCTCCCAGCCATCCCTCACTCTGTCTATCTTGGAATGTCCATTGCCATCTTTAATAAAAGCACATTAAAATGGGTCTTAGACTGAATGATTTCACTTTAGAATACATAAGGCAAAAAATGTGCAATACTTTATTTAAATTGCTAATTTCTTCCCTGTCTTTATTCCTACTACTTTTAGTATTCCAACAAGAGTCTACAGCATGTCTTGTAAGGATTTCAGAACAAGACGTATGCATCAGAGTATTGAAAAGTTTGCTGATTCATCTGCCAAGTATTACTAGCTGTAGAATTTGTGGAATGAAAACAGTAAAATTTGCAAAACTGTTCATTGAAGTAGACCTAAAGACAGTTTAAAGAATAAAAAACAGTAAAAGCTGCATGTAGGATGTTCAAGTAAACAAAAACCTTGATGGTATATGTACTTAATTTCAAAAAGCAGATCATTTTTCTAAAGAACCTCCTAAATAAGGTGGCAGAGTGGTACACATGGCCACCTCACAGCCCCACGGACTTGGGATTGAGTCGTAGCCTGGTTAATGTTCTTGTGAGGTTCTCCAGGTTCATTTGTTTTCCTCCCACAGATTTGCATTGTAGGTTAATAGATTAATTATGAAACATATTTTCTGATTAAGTTAACAATGTATTCACAAACAAAGCCACATTGCCATTTCAACCCAATTCTATTTCTAAAGCCCTGGGAGTTCTCTGCTAGAGAGCAAATATGACGTTACCAGTGAATGCACTCAGTGCATAAATATCTCAGCAGACAAAACATAAGCCTTTCAGTCATAGAAATGGAGGACAGCCTTCAAAAATACAGGAGCAATAGTCAAAGCCATTGAGTCGATAAGTGTTTCAGAGGTTAGTTCTCTGTCAAGCAAATGCTCCCAGCAATGATATGACTTAAGTGCCACAGAAAAGGGCATTGCTATATACTAATTTAAACATTTTTTATATATTATGAATTCTATAGCTGCATTTAAAGTCGATATCTTGCTGCTGGCTGTCTTCTCGACAAGGATGAGCTATAATTAGTTGCTGCTTAAAAAAATACTGCCTTTATTGCTGCTGTGGAGCTTCATTCATATTCACAATAAATAGGGGGCACTCAATGGATGCGACCTTTCAGGAGTTGAGTTAGAATGACTTTTTTCGAGCCGCGCTATTTCTAAGCATCCTCTATGAATCCACAGAGCAGGCACCGCAAGGCCAGACGCTGCACATTCATCCCTGCCAGGGGGCACTTGCAAGCACTTCTGATGGATGATTCAGTGGGGAGCGGAGAAGGGAGTTCGGCTTCCATGAATTAAATCCAATCATGCAAGAAATATAGGCTGAAGCCTCTTATTGAGGATGGCGGCACAGAAGACAAATCAGCTTATTAAAGTGGCTCTCACATTGAGGCAGCAAGCTTTAAATAGTGCTCTCTGTAGATGAGCATGATAAAGACGTGCACCACTGGCGTGCCCGGCGCCCCTGAATAAAAAGGAGAAATGAGGATAAAAGCAAGGAGCTGTTAGAGCTGCCTCCCTTAAAGCCCCAGGAGCTAATGTCACCACAGAGCTTTGCACAGCACACCAGGCAGGAGACGGTGACTTGTTTGATGAGAGCTCAGTGATGTGAATGCCTGCCATATAGGGAATCTGGCATCTATGTCACCTTTGACTGCTAAAAGACATCACAGAGTTTTAAGCTGCAGAATAAATAAAAAAAAATGGTATTTGCTTAAATCGATTTTATGAAAAAACAAAACCACCTGAATAAAAGGAAAAGAGAGACAAAGATTTGTTTTTTTACCCAAGTGTGTGTGTAAAATACCTACAGTATGTCTGCTGTAGAAGCTTTGCTTTTGACCCAGTGTGCTGTAAAGTGGGAGCTCTCATGGCACCTCTTGAATTCAGATTAATGCCAAGGACCAAAACATATACAGTAAAAAGGTATTCTTATTAAACCACATCAGCTGTAAAGGAGAGATAAACAAGGAAAGTAAACTAAAGGACCAAGTGACCTGAAAGTACAGCCAAGGTCTGCCTATATGTCTGTTTTCTAATTGGTCAGGTGGCTTATCTATTTGCCCAATTCAAACACTTGACCAAAATACTCTGTCCACTTCTTCTCTGCCCCTCACTGCCTCTTTAAATCCTCTTCTATTTCCTCCCACCAGTGAGTATATCTCTTCAACTAACCTAATGACATCACACTAAATGAGCCACTGACAGGCAAAAAATGGACTTTAAACTCCATGACTTCTGGGCAGTCACTGTAACAACCAGTGGTATTTTTGGCATGAAAATTTTGATGAAGCCACACAGATCTAGGAGAGGTATGCATCTTGAGAAGCCGTGCCATAAATGAGTAAGTAACTGAGAGAGTGAGATAGAGAATGCAAAAGATAGAGAGATGATCAAACACTTGAAGAACAGAACTTATGAGACTCATCCCTCTGCTTAAATCCATTGTTCTGATTATGTGGCCACTGACGATTCCCGGGAAGAATCATGGCTTGGATTGGTTGATGGAGTTAGTGAAAGTGAGAGCAGATTGTGTTACCTTTGACTATGGTCGCCAGACGTTCCTTATATGCGGGACATGTCCCATATTTGATAATTTTGTCCCCTGTCCCGTATTGACCTTTCAAGGACACCCAAATGTCCCGTATTTAGTTCATTTTCAAATTTCGCAATAAAAATATATTTTTACTACCTTTTTATGGTACTTAGTTGTAACTTTATAAGTAATTATACTTTCTTTTCTCAGATTCTCTTGATGAAAATAACCAAAATGTAATGAGGAAACTAGTGTTTGCTGCTTGTTTGCAACTTGTTCAGTTGCTATGGCTGGCTGAGGACAGCGACACTGTTACCGTTTAGCTCTCCAGCTGCACTGCTGTGCAGTTCTACATCAGCACTGCAACATACCGTGTCAACAAAGTGTGTTGTTACTACTTGCCATGGCCCAGTTTTTTTCTAACTGCCTGTATTAAATAAAAATAATATTTCTCTGTTGTCTGTATTAACATAAATAACATAAAATAAATATTTTCAAATTGTTTCACTTTTACAGAATTTTTTTTGCTTGTATTAAATAATTTTCAAATTATTTTACTTTTGTTTCCCTCATAACCCAGTAAAATCCTTGCTTTATGTTTTTAACTTATGTCTCTACTTTTATATAATATATTGGTCAGGGTGTGCAGGGGGATGTATAAATTTATATATATAGTGTCACACATGAGCGCATCGGGAGCAGTTGAAGGACCCGACGCGCACTGCGATAAGACCTGCCAGGGGACGACGGCAGCGTACTAACCTCTCTCTCCCTTTTTCCCTCAGAAAAGACGAAGTGACACCGCCATAAAACAACCCGGAATGAACAACAGTCTCCACTTCCGGGTTCCTTTCTTCCTTCTGATCCCCCAAAGATGACATCAAGCTCCCATACACCATCACACCTACCCAGCAACCATCACGCCTGATTTCCGGTCCGCCCTTTTATATTGTACCTCCAACCTGTTATTTTTGGTCTTATGATTTCATGCAATTTCTTTTGTCTGAAGAAAAGACCTGTGCATATAATTTTAGTTACAGTATACGGGGCGTAAAACCCACAACCCTTTATGCAACTCTGTCTTTTTCTTTACAATAGTAATATAGAGAGGGATTTTAAGAGTGTCCCATATTTGTAATTTGCTAATCTGGCAACCCTACCTGTGGCAAAAAAAAGAATATTTGGGCACATGAAAAGAGCTGTGGAAAACTAAGGCAGAAGCAATGGCATTGGAGGGTGGCTGGAGAAGAAGGCAGCCTTGCATAAGCAAGCAAGGAAACAGGCTCTAGGCTACAAGAATGAGTGACGATAAAATGGCAGCAAAACAATGCTTTAAAAAAATCACACAAAATTAAGTCATATGAAGACTGACGTCCTTCAACATCTGCAATAAGATGCTGCAGATGTTCTATCAGATGGTTGTGGCGAGTGCCCTCTTCTACGCAGTGGTGTGCTGGGGAGGCAGCATAAAGAAGAAGGACACCTCACGCCTGGACGAACTGGTGAGGAAGGCAGGCTCTATTGTAGGCATGGAGCTGGACAGTTTGACATCCGTGGCAGAGCGACGGGCGCTGAGCAGGCTCCTGTCAATCATGGAGTATCCACTGCATTCACTGAACAGTGTCATCTCCAGGCAGAGGAGCAGCTTCAGTGACAGACTGCTGTCACCGTCCTGCTCCACTGACAGACTAGATCGTTCCTCCCCCACACTTTGCGACTCTTCAATTCCACCCAGGGTTAAACGTTAACATTATACAAAGTAATTGTGTGTTTTACCTGCATGTTTATCACTCTTTACTATTGTTTTTTATCAGTATGCTGCTGCTGGAGTATGTGAATTTCCCCTTGAGATTAATAAAGTATCTATCTATCTATCTATCTATCATTTGCTTTACACTACAACCAACAAAGGACAGTATTAAAATATATTTTTATATCAACATCAACTACTCAATTTCAAAAGCAGATATGTAAATGAATACATCTACATTTTCATTTTTTTTCACTGGGTAAATTGCTAAATTGTATAGTACATAAGCAATCAATAATGACTACTCAAGAACAGCAAGATATACAAGTTCACACACTCTTTAAATTCCATCAAAAACAATTAACCAAAGGGTTGCTTAAAAGAACTGTAGCCTTCAACACTCCGGGTGGAACTGAAAAGCTTAAGCTGCACATGCCCACACATGAGCAGACGTATGAACAGAACATCCACAGAACATTTGTGTCAGCGTCCACCTAGGGTGACAAGGGGTATAAAAATGTAGAGTCCATCTACCTCCGTATTAAAACTTAAATAGAGACAGCTTACTAAGTTCCATGAAGCTTACACTTAACAATATCCATTGTTTTTTTGTCTGTTGTTGGGTTTTACTATTGTCACTAGTCTCTGGCCCACATGTAAGTCAGATGATGTACATATGTTAATGAACATGAACGCTACCTAACAAATCTAGCTGGATTATTCACATTAACATGCAACACAATAAGTTGTCACTTTCAAATGTATATAGTGTAAAGTAAAATGTTTAACTAAATAATAAACTTCTTTCTATACTATGTAAACGTGATGTTCATCACAACTGGTTTTCTTAAAATAACTGCCATGTCGTTTTCTTCCTTATAATCTGCCTTTAACTTATTCACTATCCACTCTGTTTTAAAGTTAATTAAATGTAGTTTGCCATTATCCACTACACAGGACACTCTTCATAAATCTGAAGTTGACATTTTTGCCCAGCAAGTGGTGCACACTTTCTCACTTGTCCCAGAGAATTTTCCAAATCCATACAACTATCAGCTTTGGTGAGCGGTTTGCTCAATAATTTGTTCTCTTTCACTCTTTCTCTGTGATTTGCCCATCTTCCTCTCCTTGAGTGGTGTTTTCTTTTTCCTTTCTAAATCTCTTTCTCCATAATCTATGAAACATTAATTACAAGCAAATCTATTTCTTTCTCTGTGGTAGTCCTCTCTATTTACAAAGTGACTGTCTGTTTTACCTGCATTTTTATCACTCTTTAATTCAATATTGTTTTTTATTAGTTTGCTGCTGCTGGAGTATGTGAATTTCCCTTTGGGATTAATAAAGTATCTATCTATCTATCTATCTATCTATCTATCTATCTATCTATCTATTTTTCTGTACCATTTAGAATGCAAAATTAGGAAATTACTGAAGAGTTTTAAGTGTGTGATTCTATGCTGTTTTCGGTTCATGGAATGGATTTTTTCTTGTCATTAGCAGTGACAAAATACAGTAAGTATTAAGCTTAACTCAGTAATTTAACTTATTATTAAAATGTTTCTAATTACATTTAACTTTATGCAATTTATTTCAAATATCCATCATACGCTTAATGTAATTCCTCTTTTACAGTATGTTACATTGTGTTTGTACTAAGTGCTACAAACCCGTTTCTTGCTGAAGGGGCTAACTCTATTGACCCTGTGGTGTTTTAAATTAACTCTTAGGTTTGTGTGCAAGGTCAACCTGAACTTTACAGTTTATTAATAATGCTTGAAAGCCAGAACCCCTCATTTTCAGTATTAAAATAAAGATCCATTTACTTTTTGCACTTCTATTTCAAGTTTTGGCAGTTAAAGCTTTGCAGTATAAGCCAATGAAGAGGTATGAAAAATCAAGAACTGTTTGCTTTCTTAATGATAGCTACAGTAAATGGAAAAAAGTATGAATGCATTGAACACAAGACATGATTCTGGTCATAATTAAGCTGAGCAGCATCTTGATCTTCACTCACTACTGAAAAAGCCACAGATGAAACCTTGTGTTTGTACCTTCTGCCTGGCGAAAAACAATCTAAAAGTATGATGCCCTGTTCCAAAGAAATTCAGAATCCTAGTGCTGACAAAACAGATATGCAAAAAATGATATTTTCAATAGTTTTCCTGTCTTACACTGTCCAGCAAACACCTGGCCATATGGTGGTTAAAACTGTTACTGAACAGGCTCAGAGCCTTGTGTTTGAGGCATTTTTTTCTTTATGTTTATTGCTTTTACTTTTCACCTACAATTTTATTGTAAACTGGAGGTGTTGCTGTTTCAGTTTAGGTTCTTAATAGAATATAGATGTTCCTTGGTGGTTGCAAGGCTCTCAGTTTATTTAACATTTAAATACTTATGCTTTATTTTGTCAGATGATGATGTCCGGTGTATCACTATGATCTTGTTCCAATAGACAAAGACCGGGAACCAGCATCACACTGTTTTGACTTTTTGAGATACAAGTGGTTGCTTCACTAGCAAATCATTAGCAAAAAGGGACAGAAGTTATTAATTAGCTAGGTTAAGGGTCTTACTCAAGGGTCCAACGGAGTAGGATCCCTTCTGGCAGAAACGGGATTTGAATGAACAACCTTCTAGATACCACCGTAGAACTCAGACTCTGTGCTCAGGCAAAAAGACAATTTGCCCTCAGAGATTAATAACTTATATCAAATCATAAAATAAAAAAAATTAATGTTAACTTTATGGCCCCACCAGAATTTTCAAGCCAAAAACACCAGTGGTCATCAGACATTCATGTTAAAAGATGTGCTGGTCTGACAACCAATAACAATGACAAAACAATAATGACAAAAAGGTCAGTCTAACATGAATTATCAGTTAACTGCTTTTTTCTAGTAGTTAAAAACAGGTGTAAGTGTTGTCACGCACGAGCGCATGGGGAGCAGCTTAAAGACCTGAGACGCACCACGACAAATTGTGCCAGAAGACAAAGGCAGCGTACTAACCTTTCTCTTCTTATTTTCTCAGCAGGGACGAGGAGGCGCTGCCATAATGCCACCCGGATGATCCAAAAAGCTGCAACACTTCCGGGTTCCTTTCTTCCCTCTGGTCCCCATGTGATGACGTCAGCCACCCATCCAGCACCACGATTTTCCCAGCATCCCACTGTTTAATTTCTGGTCTGACCCAATAAATTGTCTGTCTTCCCATCCCTCTACGTCTTTTGAGTTTTGTAAAGCAAAAACAACAACAACAACATTTATTTATATAGCACATTTTCATACAAACAGTAGCTCAAAGTGCTTTACATATTAAAGAATAGAAAAATAAAAGACACAATTATAAAACAAAATAAATCAACATTAATTAACATCGAATAAGAGTAAGGTTCAATGGCCAGGGGGGACAGAAAAAACAAAAACTCCAGATGGCTGTAGAAAAAATAAAATCTGTAGGGATTCCAGACCATGAGACCGCCCAGTCCCCTCTGGGCATTCTACCTAACATAAATGAAACAGTCCTCTTTGGATTTAGGATTCTCATGGAAGGGCTTGATGATGATGATGGTCACGTAGACTTCTGCCTTTTAATCTGTCCATCATTGTTGGAGCATCATGAAGCTTTGAGTAGGTGGTGGTGGCGCAGGCCACCACCACAAAGAAACCGGAAAAAGAAACAGAAAAGAGAGTAGGGGTCAGTACCGATTTTAGAGCCACCATGAATAGTTATTATGATGAATTGAACATATAGAGTATCAGGATTAAGTTAAATTAAGATTAAAATGAAGTTATAAAAAGGCCATGTTAAAGTAATGTGTTTTCAGCAGTGTTTTAAAGTGCTCTACTGTATCAGCCTGGCGAATTCCTATTGGCAGGCTATTCCAGATTTTAGGTGCATAGCAGCAGAAGGCCGCCTCACCACTTCTTTTAAGTTTTGTTCTTGGAATTCTAAGGAGACACTCATTTGAGGATCTAAGGTTACGATTTGGAATATAAGGTGTCAGACATTCCGATATATAAGATGGGGCGAGATTATTTAAGGCTTTATAAACCACTAGCAAAATACCGCGCTTCGCAGCGAGAAGTAGTGTGTTAAAGAAGCAATGAAAAAGAAAAGGAAACATTTTGAAAATAACGTAACATGATTGTCAATGTAATTGTTTTGTCACTGTTGTGAGTGATGAGTATTGCTGTCATATATATTTACACACACACACACAAACATATATATACATATCTATACATATACACATATATATACACACACACACATATATACATACATATATATACATATATACATATACATACACACATACACACACATATATACACACACAGCTATTTCAGATCAGTGCAATACGCTGCTTGTTAAAACGGATAACTCCCGCTCTTACGCAAGTCTGCGTGGATATTATGAACTATCGATTTGTTCAAGTTCTATTTAAATTTTAAATAGAAGGAATTTTTATTTAGTCGACAGAAATATCTTTGGTAGGAATGGTAAAACAGACAGGAATATTATTCTGAATAAATCAACTCAAACCTTAAACAACTTATAATATTTTGCTCTCCATAAAAATATATCCTGTCTAAATTATACAAGTTAGAAATACAGTAAACGTTAAAAGAACAAACATTCAAATTTCTTTACTCTTATGTAATTTTATATAAAAATAAACTTAGATTTTAAATATCCCAAAAGATTTTGCTCTCCATAAAAATATATCCTGTCAAAATTATACAAATTCAAATATGAACATGCTGCATAACAAAACCTGGAAATATAAATAAAATGTGTTCCTTTCAGCAATAACAAATCAAATCATTCAGTTGTCTTTGCTCATATGTCATTTTAGAGCTGGACGCCTGGCATCTTTTTGGCAACAAGTTCGTTTATGTTTGGTGTGAGGTTCTGTGTTGTGGAGATTCTCAGGATGGATTGCAGGTGCTCATCAGTGAGGCGACTCCTGTGTGCTGTTTTGTTAGTCTTTATCACTGAGAAGAGCTTCTCACACAGATATGTGCTACCAAACATGCACAAGGTTCGAGCCGCATGTAGACGGACTTTTTTTGTTCTTCAAAGTCACCAAAGCGCCGTGCAAACTCAGTGCGCTCAGTTTATCAGCAAAGTGCGATTTGGGAACACCGTAGTGACGACTTGGTTTAACATTACTTGGCAACAGGGAAAGTGGGGCAAGTTGCACTGGTGCATTTGTGTCTCCCATAAAAGCAGCTTCACTTGAAATCACTTTGTGATTGTGCACGGGTAAAACGTCCGCTGAAGTGTCAGATTCTTATTTAATTCTTCTGCTTTCTGTATCTTCTGCATTGCATTCAGGTTACCCTGATGTTTTGTCTCATAGTGCCGTCTTAGATTAAATTCTGTAATTACAGCCACATTAGCTCCACAAATGAGACACACGGGTTCAGTAAACATATACTCAGCCTCCCATCGGTTTTAAAGGCTCTATTTTCAGAATCAACTTTTCTCTTCAGCATCGTGTGAGCTAGCTTCGCAATAACTTGCAGCATCATAGGTAGACTTGATTACCGCGGTAAGTGTTCGTCAAGGCAGCTGAAGCGCTGCATTATGGGATCTGTAGTTTATTGTGTTACCAGCGCTTCATATACCCGGCCATTAATAACAATAATACAGTATATAAAATGATCTCGGGCCGGATATAATTACGCCGGGCCGGATGTGGCCCGCGCCCTTGAGTTTGACACATATGGACTAAATAGAACTTGAAAAGATATATTTTTTCAAATGTGATCGCGCAATTCAGATAGAGTTGACGCGCACTACAGCCTGCATGCCTCAATAAGTCATCCTCCCTCGCTCTTACTTTTTACCGCTCATCTAATGAATACACTGAGTATGGCTTTACCAAAACAATCATTGATGGCTAATAAAGTATCCATTATTCGAGTATGTAGATCGGGATATATATATACATATATATATACCCGCGTATCGCAGCGGAGAAGTAGTGTGTTAAAAAGCTAGAAAAGAAAAGGGAACATTTTAAAAATAACGTAACATGACTGTCAATATACAGTATTTGTTTTGTGAGTGTTACTGAGTGTTGCTGTCATCAAGGATTTGATTATCATTATTTCTTTCAATCAGGTTCGTATTTGTAGGATGTGTTGTGTTCAAGTTACATTCCGTGTTTGTCAATCGTTGTAAAGATGACAGGTTTCATTCATCGATTCGTTTCTTACTGCATCAATAAACAGCTGTCTTCTTCTTTATCTGAGACCTGACACACTGCATGCACGGTTTTTTACACTGTCTTCCTTTAGCGGACATTGACTTTTTCCACCGTGTGCTTTGTTTCCGCAGTAGCTGGATTTATGAATATGCTTGTATGTATCAGACGCTTCATATTTTTGCTGCCTTTTCAATTGTGTAATTCGGTTTTGTTCAGCTCTTTGGAACTGTTGCTTTTATCTGTGCACTGCGCCAGTTCACGTGAGCCGCCGTGTACATGCATCGAAGTTTCCCAGCTGTGCTGGTGCCATCTCGTGCTATGTCCATGGCTGTATTTAATGTTACCTTAGTCCTGGCACTTAAAACTTTCTCTCGCAGTTTCGCTGAGTTTGTACCAAACACCACCCTGACCATCTCATCTTCCTCTCCATAAGCACAGTCCTTAACCCGTGAATATTTAGTGGGAGTTTGCTATTGGATTGCCGCTGACGGACGGCCTTATATGGGCAGGCACTAAATTACAAACGCCAGCGCAGCCTGTCTATGAACTTAATTTAAAGTGTAGGTTTACATCGTGCTTTGTTTCAAGTAGCAGAACTCATGAATATGGTTGTATATGTCACTCGCCGCTTCTTATTGTTTCGCTGCCTTCTCAATTATATAATGCATGTTTTCTTCAGCGCTTTTTGGAGGTCTTCCTGGTTTTCTATGTACTGCGTGATTACGTGAAGGCGTGATGATGTCACACGAAACTCCGCCCCCACGGCGTTCAAGCTCATCTCCATTACAGTAAATGGAGAAAAACAGCTTCCAGTTATGACCATTACGCGTAGAATTTCGATATAAAACCTGCCCAACTTTTGTAAGGAAGCTGTAAGGAATGAACCTGCCAAATTTCAGCCTTCCACCCACACGGGAAGTTGGAGAATTAGTGATGAGTCAGTGAGTGAGTGAGTGAGTGAGTGAGTGAGTGAGTGAGTGAGTGAGTGAGTGAGTGAGGGCTTTGCCTTTTATTAGTATAGATAAGCAGAATTTTAAAGTCAATTCTGAATGACACAGTTAACCAGTGTAGTGACATTAAAACTGGAGAAATGTGTTCGGATTTTCTTTTCCTAGTTAGGATTCTAGCAGCTGCATTCTGCACTAGCTGCAAACGATTTATATCTTTTTGGGTAGTCCTGAGAGGAGTGCATTACAGTAATCTAGTCGACTGAAAACAAACGCGTGAACTAATTTCTCAGCATCTTTCAGTGATATAAGCGGTCTAACTTTACTTATGTTTCTTAAGTGAAAAAATGCTGTCCTAATGATCTGATTAATATGTGATTTAAAATTCAGATTACAGTCAACAATCACCCCTAAGCTTTTTACCTCCGTCTTGGCTTTTAATCCTAATGTATCCAGTTTATTTCTAATAGCCTCATTGTATCCATTATTGCTGATTACTAAAAATTCAGTTTTCTCTTTATTTAACTTGAGAAAATTACTATTCATCCATTCTGAGATACTAGTCAGACATTCTGTTAGTGAATCAATAGAATCAGGGTCATCAGGTTATATTGATAAGTACAGCTGTGTGTCATCAGCATAGCTGTGGTAGCTCACGTTGTGCCCTGAGATAATCTGACCTAACGGAAGCATGTAGATTGAGAATAACAGCGGACCCAGGATAGAGCCTTGTGGAACACCATATCGGATATCATGTGTCTTCGAGTTGTAATTCCCACAACTAACAAAAAATTTTCTCCCTGTCAGGTAGGATTCAAACCAATTTAAGACTGTGCCAGAGAGGCCCACCCATTGACTTAGGTGATTTCTAAGAATGTTGTGATCAATGGTGTCAAATGCAGCACTCAGATCTAAGAGGATGAGAACAGATAAATGGCCTCTGTCTGCATTTACCCGCAAGTCATTTACTACTTTAACGAGTGCAGTTTCTGTGCTGTGATTTGTTCTAAAACCCGACTGAAATTTATCAAGAATAGCATGTTTATTTAGGTGGTCATTTAACTGCATAATGACTGCCTTCTCCAGAACTTTACTTAAGAAAGGCAGGTTAGAGATGGGTCTAAAATTTTCAAGAGCTGAGGGGTCGAGATTATGTTTCTTAAGTAGGGGTTTAACTACAGCAGTCTTAAGACAGTCTGGGAAGACCCCAGTATCTAGTGACGAATTTACTATGTCAAGAAAAAACGATTGACCATGATTCTGTTACAGTATACAGGGCTAAGAACCCAAAATCTTTATGCTGTGTCTGTTTCTCTGTTACAGTTGGTGTAGTTGGCAGGATAAAGCCTGAAAATGTCGGAAGGGCAGGACTTAAATGCAGTTCTAACCACTTGGCAAACGAGCTCTAGGCTGCCAAGATGGACCAGGCTGCCATTAAGGTGAAGCTCGCCGAAACTAGGTGGCCACGGAGGCAGTGAAGCCGGAGCCCGCACGGCCCCCACCACCTCCGATCATCCCTCTCACGGAGGCAGACGATCTCAAGTCGTATCTGACCGTCTTTGAGAGGACGGCGACTTGTAAGCAGTGGCGATGATCAGAGTGGGCATCCATCTTGGCTCTGTACCTGAAGGGCCCTGCACAGCAGGCCTATCATGATCTTCCCGAGTAGGAATCCGCCCAGTATGACTTCCTGAGGACCGAGCTCTATAAGTGCTATGCCATAACTTCCAGCCAGCAGGCGAGGATATGGTGGTAGTGGAAATTTAACCCCGATCTCCTAGCTAGGCTCGCGCTGCGAAGGATCCGGCTAAACCAAGAGCCTGGGTGCCCACCACGCTGCGCTGTTTCAAGTGTGGCAAGGTGGGGCATATCCTTCCCACCTGTCCCCTCAACGCAGAGCCGATGGACTGCAGCTACGCAAGAGGAGAGAGGTACTGTGTTCTGTCGAATCATCTGGTGGTCACAAATACGGGAGTGGTGTTGTTAAATAGGCACTTGGTTGTGGCATTGTTTGATTCCGGGAGCAACATTACCATTGTTGCTCGCCGTTATGTTCTACCACGACAGTGGCTCGCTTTAAATGGACAAGCATAATGTGTGTACATCGGGAGACCAGGTCATAAAAGTCCGCAAAGTGCTTTATAACCTGGAAGGGAAGTCTGAAACAACTACTTGTCGCTGTGCTGCCCGAGCCCCTCTATCCAGTTACATTGGGACAAGACTGGTCTGAAAGTAAACGTGGTAGAGATGTCACCACTCCTGTGCAGAAGATGGGTCTGGCTATGGACGGTCAAGGGGTCCTCCCAGCTGCTCCCACGCCATGCTCCTCGGCAACTAATGATGGCATGGACAGCCCAGGGGGGAGCTCTTTGGCAACGGACCCCGACCCGGAAATGCAGTCGGGTGGGGTTCCGGGGCAGGTGAGCGCTACTCTGGACCGGGCACCCGATCTACTTGCTGGCATAGACTATCAGTTCCGGTCTACGGCGGCATCATTTAAAAGGGAACAGTGGAATGATGATTCCCTGAAGTTTACCTGGAATGCTATTGTGTCCGTAATGACATATCGTTGCTAGATTCCACACCACCGAGACCCTACTTTGTTTTAGATAATGAATTGTTGTATCAAGTGGCGGAACACGAATGTGAGGTACAGAAGTTGCTGTTAGTTCTGCAGACCTACTGGCGAGAGGTTTGCGAGATAGCTCATGCCCACCTCTTAGGCGCCCATCTCGGGGCCGAGAAAACATTGGAGAAAGTAAAGCACTGGTTCTATTGGCCCAGGATCAACGAGGAGGTCCGACGTTTCTGCCAGTCTTGTCCAGTCTGTCAGCTACGTCAGATGCCCAGAAGGGATCGCGCTCCTCTAGTTCCGATTCCCCTTATTGATGTCCCCTTTGAGAGGATCAGAGTCGATCTCGTAGGACCCCTACAGCCTTCGGCACGAGGCCACAAGTACATACTGGTCACAGTAGATTATGCAACTTGATACCCAGAAGCAGTTCCTCTGCGAGCTGCTAATGCCAAGAATATCGCACGGGAATTGGTAGGGCTTTTTCCTGAGTGGGCATACCTAAAGAAGTCCTTACGGACCAAGGTACCCCCTTTACTTCAGATACGTTCATAGAGGTTGCCAAATTACTCCATATTAAGCATCTCAAAATGTCTGTTTATCACCCTCAGATGGATGGAGTAGTGTAGAGATTTAACCAGACACTTAAACAGATGCTCTGCAAGGTAGTCAGCGTGGACGGTAGGAACTGGGTCCAAATTCTGCCCCTAATCCTTTTCGCTTACTGGGCGGTGCCCCAAGCCTCCTTGGGGTTTTCCCTTTTTGAGCTTGGGGATGGGGAGGCACTTCCCTCAACAAACATCTTGGAGTATATTGTGCAGTTATGCAATAGAGTAGATAAAATTCGGCCTTTGCTTAAAGAACACGTCTCGGGGTCAAGCAGTGCAGGTCTGGAATTATAACCGAAACTCCTCCCTGCGCGAATTTCAGCTGGGAGATCATGTATTGGTGCTCATGCCCACCTGCCACTCGAAATTGCTGGCCTATTGACAGGGTCCATACGAGGTTAAAGAGAGAAAGGGGCTTGTTGACTATTTGGTAAGCCAGCTGAACCATTGACTGAGCAAGAGGGTGTATCATGTTAACTTGTTGAAGCCGTGGAAAGCTAGGGAAGAACAGCCTCTTTCCCGCCTGCCCTTTTCCTTTTCTCAGAAAAAGTCACGCTTAACCTCGGCCACAATTTGACTTCTTCCTAGAGAAGGGAGCTCAAAGGATCGATCCTGTCTGTCCCGGAGGTGGTCAGTGAAGCACCAGGCTGGACCTCGCTGATTCAGCACAACACTGTGACGGATCCGGGGGTGGTTGTCAGGGAACGATTCTATCAAGTCCCGGATGCAAAACATGCTGAGGTAGAATTAGAGGTCCAGTGGATGTAGGACATGGCCATTATTGAGGAGAACCATAGCACTTGGTCCAGTCCTATCATCCTCGTATCTAAGCCAGACGGCTCTTGAAGATTCTATAACGACTTCAGACGTCTTAATGAGGTCTCCAAATTTGATGCCTATCCCATGCCCCGAGTCGACGAGCTCCTCGAGAGGCTGGGAACAGCCCGTTAATTGACTTCTCTTGACAAGACGAAGGGTTACTGGCAAATTCCCTTAAGGGCATCTGCTAGAGAGCAGACTGCATTTAGCACCCCTAGTGGGCACTGGCAGTACAAGGTACTTCCATTTGGGCTGCACGGGGCACCAGCAACCTTCCAGCATCTGGTAGACAGAATACTAGGGCCCCACTAGTCCTATTGTGCTGCCTACTTCGATGACGTGGTCATCTTTTCCGGCACCTAGGAGGAACATGTATTGCTGGTTTACACTGTCCTCCTGACGCTAGCGAAAGCTGGGCTGCGCATCAACCCCTGCAAGTGCTTCTTCGGGCTGAACAAAGCCAAATATTTATGCTACCTGGTAGGAGGAGGGACGGTTAAACCACAGTGCTCCAAAATAAAAGACATCCTCAAATGGCCCTGTTCGATAATCAAGAAACAGGTGCAAGCTTTCTTGGGGCTAGTGAGTTACTACCGCTGGTTTGTACCTCGTTTCTCTGAGAGGGCAGCCCCCTTGACAGACTTGACAAAGAAAAGGGCCCCTTTGCATGTGGTGTGGAACGAAGCAACAGGACGGCACTCAGTGACTTAAAAATGGCCCTCACTTCGTCACCTGTTTTGAGAAAACCTAATTTTTCACTTCCTTTTCTCCTCCAGACCGATGTTTCAGACACAGGACTTGGTGCCGTGTTGAGCCAAAGCGTCGGTGGTGTCGAACACCCCATTATTTACCTGAGCTGAAAACTGTTGGACCAGGAGACAAGGTATTCAGCGGTGGAACAGGAAGCCTTGGCCATCAAGTGGGCTGTAACTCACCTGTGGTACTACCTGCTGGGCCAGGAGTTCACCCTGGTGATGGACCATGCCGCCCTCCAGTGAATGGCGCTTCACAGGGACCCGAATTCCCAGGTTACCAGGTGGTTTTTGGACCTGCAGTCATATAAGTTTATCGTCACTTATCGTCGAGGTATCATCCAGGCCAACGCTTATGCACTCTCGCGGGTCCACGACCTCTCGGTTCGGGCCGCCCGACCCGATGCGTCTGGGCTGAAGGGGAGGTCATGTCACACATGAGTGCATGGGGAGCAGCTTAAGGACCCGAGACGCACCGCATCAAGTCATGCCAGGGGACAACGGCAGCGTACTAACCTTTCTCTTCTTATTTTCTCAGCAAGGACGAAGAGGCACCGACATAATGCCACTTGGACGATCCAAAAAGCCACAACATTTCTGGGCTCCTTTCTTCCCTCTGGTCCCCGTGTGATGACGTAAGCCTCTGATACAGTATACAGTAATCCCTCCTTGATCGCGGGGGTTGCGTTCCAGACCCCCCCCGCGATAGGTGAAAATCCGCGAAGTAGAAACCATATGTTTCTATGGTTATTTTTATATATTTTAAGCCCTTATAAACTCTCCCACACTGTTTATAAATATTCCCCGCAGAGTTATACAGCATAATCCCTTTGTATTCTCTTAGATATTAGGTAAGATTCATTGAAATTATGTATATAAACACACTGTTTATATACAGTAAAACCTAAATATTATTTTAAAGATATTGAGTGTCTCCGATATCACATGTTACAGCCATTACGATAGACATGCCACCAGCAATAAATACGTACAACGCAACAAAAATAGTATACAGTAAATGTGTGTGTACAGTGACACTAAACGTACGTACATGTACTAAGTACTGTAAGTAGAAAATTAATTATGGTTACTCACCAACAATGACACGATGACTTGTCCGATAACAATGAGTTTTATTTTACTGCACAACAAAGGAGAGCGTTACAGCCCTTAAAGGAGCCACTTCAGGCGATTGTGTAGCACTGCCGTTGTTCTTCTTCTGGCAGTCTTCAATCCAAATCCCTAAAGCAGATTCCATCCAGACTACTGCCTTATTACATCCACTTACAACTTGTTTTGCACCCTGGTTAAAAGGACACTGCGGCCGTAGATCTTATATTCCTTTCCTACTTTTTAAATAAAAGAATCGTAGCCTTCAACAAATCCAAAACGTTTACCTTTTCGGCAATTGTTAACATCTTCCGTTTGCGCTTGGGCACGGCCCCTGAAGCAGTAGCAGATTGTTTTGGAGCCATAATGAAGGGCTTGACTATGCACAAAGATAAACACAAAAGAGCACAACTCTTTACACAGTGAAACACGTTGATGCTGAATGAGCGAGACGAGACTTCCTGGTTAACACTGCATTCAGCAAGCAGGAACTTAACTGCGTGCTCTGATTGGTTAGCTTCTGAGTCAGGAGAACTTAACTGCATGCTCTGATTGGTTAGCTTCTCAGTCATCTGCCAATAGCGTCCCTTGGATGAAATCAACTGGGCAAACCAACTGAGGAAGCATGTACAGGAAGTAAAAATACACATTGTCCGCAGAACCCGCGAAGCAGCGAAAAATCCGCGTTATATATTTAGTTATGCTTTCATATAAGCGATACAGCGAAACCGCGAAAGTCAAAGCGCGATATAGCGAGGGATTACTGTATATATATATAGCAGAATACCCGCGCTTCGCAGTGGAGAAGTAGTGTGTTAAAGAAGGAAAGAGAAACAAAAGGAAACATTTTGAAAATAACGTAACATGATTGTCAATGTAATTGTTTTGTCAATGTTATGAGTGTTGCTGTGATATATATATATAGCAAAATACCCGTGCTTTGCAGTGATGTCGTGTGTTAAAGAAGTTATGAAAAAGAAAAGGAAAAATTTTAAAAGTAATGTAACATGATTTTCAAAGTAATTGTTTTGTGTATTTGGCGGCAGCGTCACAAAGTTGTTTTCGTTTAGCTGCATCAGAAAATGTACCATGACGTCTGACATGCCTCCTTTTTACTGTTTTCTCACAGCTTGGATTGCTGCTGTAATAATGCGTTTGAGTCTACATATATATATATATATATATATATATATATATATATATATATATATATATATATATATATATATATATATATATATATATATATATATATATATATACATGTATATATATATATATATAAACTGCTCAAAATAATTAAAGGAACACTTTGAAAACACATCAGATCTCAATGGGAAAAAGAAATCCTCCTGGATATCTATACTGATATAGACTGGGTAATGTGTTAGAAACGAACGGATGCCACATCGTTTGATGGAAATGAAAATGATCAACCTACAGAGCCCTGAATTCAAAGACGCCCTAAAAATCAGAGTGAAAAAATTATGTGGCAGGCTAGTCCATTTTGCCAAAATTTAATTGCAGCAACTCAAAATTGTACGCAGCACTTTGTATGGCCCCGGTGTTCTTGTATACATGCCTGACAACATTGGTGCATGCTTCTAATGAGATGACAGATGGTGTTGTGGGGTATCTCCTCCCAGATCTGGACTAGGGCATCACTGTGCTCCTGGACAGTCTGAGGTGCAACCTGGTGGCATTGGATGGACCAAAACATAATGTCCCAGAGGTGTTCTATTGGATTTAGGTCAGGAAAGTGTGGTGGCCAGTCAATGGTATCAATTCCTTCATCCTCCAGGAACTGCCTGCATACTCTCACCACATGAGGCCAGGAATTGTCGTGCACCAGGAGTCACTGTACCAGCATAGGGTCTGATAATGGGTCCAAGGATTTCATCCTTATACCTAATGGCAGCCAAGGTGCCTTTGTCAAGCCTGTAGCGGTCTGTGTGACCCTCCATGGATATGCCTCCCCAGACAATCATTAATCCACCACCAAACTGCTCATGCTGAATGATGTTACAGGCAGCATAATGTTCTCCATGGCTTCTCCAGACCCTTTCACTTCTGTCACGTGCTCAGGGTGAACCTGCTCTCATCTGTAAAAAGCACAGGGCACCAGTGGTGCATCTGCCAATTCTGGTATTCTATGGCGAATGCCAATCGAGCTGCATGCTGCTGGGCAGTGAGCTCAGGGCCCATTAGAGGACATGGGGCCCTTGGGTCAACCTCATGAAGTCTTTCTGGTTGTTTGGTCAGAGACATTCACACCAGTGGCCTGCTGGAGGTCATTTTGTAGGGCTCTGGCAGTGCTCATCCTGTCTCTCCTTGCCCAAAGGAGCAGATACTGGTCCTGCTGATGGGTTATGGACCTTCTATGGCCCTCTCCAGCTCTCCTAGAGTAACTGCTTGTCTCCTAGAATCTCCTCTATGCCCTTGAGACTGTGCAGGGAGACATAGCAAACCTTCTGGCAATGACACGTATTGATGTGCCATCCTGGAGAAGTTGGACTACCTGGGCAACCTCTGTAGGGTCCAGGTATCGCCTCATGCTACCAGTAGTGACACTGACTGTAGCCAAATGCAAAACTAGTGAAGAAACAGTCAGAAAAGATGAGGTGGCCTCCACCTGTTAAACCATTCCTGTTTTGGGGGTCATCTCATTGTTGCCCCGCTAGTGCATCTGTTGTTAATTTCATTAACACCACAGCAGCTGAAACTGATTAACAACCCCCTCTGCTACTTAACTGACCAGATTAATATCCCATAAATTTCAATGACTTTATGCTATACTCTGATTAAAAAGTGTTCCTTTAACTCTTTTAAGCAGTATATTTATATATACACATACATATCTTCATAGCTATATACATATCTATATACAGTACATATCTACATATACACATATATATATACATACCTATCTACATCATATATACACACACATACATACATACACACACATTAAAATTAAAAGTGCTCACTTTGACTTAAGGCAGAAGCGCAGTCAGCGTCTCAAAGGCCGGCACGGCTATACGCGCACGCCGGCTGCTCGACTTTTGCTGGGCAGGAGACCCCAGTTTTTGCAGACACGTTCACGATATCAAAAGTCCCAGCGCTCTTTGGAGGTCATTCATATATATATATATATATATCAAAATACCCGCGCCTCGCAGCGGAGAAGTAGTGTGTTAAAGAAGTAAAAAAGTGAAAAAGAAAAGGAAACATTTTAATAATAACGTAACATGATTGACATTGTCATGAGTGTTGCTGTCATATATATGCCTGCCTAAATAAGTCACCCTCGCTTCGCTCTTACTTTTTTACCATTCATTTAATCATGGCTAGTGGTGGAAAAATTATAAAATGGAAGTAGGATTACACTGAGTATGGCTTTACCAAAACAATTATTGATGGCGAATCGATTATTCATAAAGCTTGAATTGGTGATCTGTTTTTCTGTGTTAACCTCATATTTTTTCATACTTCTCCTCAAACCAAGGTGGTGCGAGGGTAAAATGAATAGGGATGCGCTGATCAAAGTAATCAGTGTACCAGGAAATCATGCATTGACAGAAGTTCCCCTTTGCTTGTAATGCAAAGTGTCATTAAATGCATTATTTTTTAATGCGTAATGGAGCACATGCATCGAAGCTTCTCAGCTGTGCTTGTGCTAAGAAAAGGAAAGATTTTAAAAATAACGTAACACGATTGTCAATGTAACCTTTTGTAAGTAGTGCCTGGAGGATTCAGTGTGAAGAAACTCTAGAGACAGCGTGTGTATTAACTTGTGGATTTTTCTATGAGTATTTGGTGGCAGCATCACAAAGTCGCTTCTGTAACACTACGTTAGCTGCAGAGCTCAGCTCAGAGCGAAATTAGGTGAATGGGAGGGGAGATGATGACATGACTCCCCCACCCGCCTTAACTGTCAATCCCCCACAAACACAGTCTCTCGGAATTTGCATAAGCACAGCCCTTCATGTGCAATTTTAACTTAGTTACAAAGTGATCAAAACTCTCGTTTATATCCTGCATCCTCTCATTAAACTTGTATCCCGCATTACCCGTGGGCATGAGAAATGCCAGCGGCAGCCTGTCTATGAACTTAATTTAAAGTTTAGGTTTACACCTTGCTTTCTTTCCGAAGTAGCAGCACTCATGAATATGGTAGTATATGTCACTCGCTCGCTTCTTATTGTTTCGCTGCCTTCTCAATTATATAATGCATGTTTTCTTCAGCGCTTTTTGGAGGTCTTCCTGGTTTTCTACGCATTGCGTTGACAGTCAGTTCACGTGATTACGTGGGAGGCGTGATGATGTCACACGGAACTCCGCCCCCCACGGCTTTCGAGCTCAACTCCATTACAGTAAATGGAGAAAAATACCTTCCAGTTATGACCATTACGCATCGAAATGAAACCTGACCGACTTTTGTAAGTAAGCTGTAAGGAATGAGCCTGCCAAATTTCAGCCTTCTACCCACACGGGAACTTGGAGAATTAGTGATGAGTCAGTCAGTCAGTGAGTCAGTCAGTCAGTCAGTGAGGGCTTTGCCTTTTATTAGTATAGATATATACATATACATATATATATATATATATACAGTATATATATATATATATATATATACAGTCCATATTTACAAAGTGCACACACAACCCAGTATCCAATACCAATCACTCTGAAATTCCAGGCCTCTCACAATGCCTTTTTCTCACCACAATATATATATATTACAGATAGACACAGTGCCCTCCATAATGTTTGGGACAAAAGAAGATACATTTTTCCTTGATTTACCCCACTGCTCCACAGTTTAAAATTACAAATAAAACAATTCAGGCAAGATTAAAGTGCATTTATTTAAGGGTATTTGCAGTCTGTCTTCAGGAGGTAGATATGTATGTGACAGAGACTATTATCTGCAGAAGATTTCATGAACAGAAATACAGAGGTCACACTGCAAGATGCAAACCACTAGTTAGCTACAAAAACAGGACGGCCAGATTAGAGTTTGTAAAAAAAGTACTTAAAAGAGCTTGCTGAATATTGGAAAAAGTTGTTGTGGACAGACAAGACAAAGATTAACCTGTATCAAAGTGATGGTAAGAGCAAAGTGTGGAGATGAGAAGGAAATGCCCAAGATCCAAAGCATACCACCGAATCTGTTAAACATGGTGGTAGGGGTGTTATAGTTTGGGCATGTATGGTTGACACAGGTAACTGGCACACTTATCTTCTTGGATGATGTAACTGCTGACAGCAGCTGCACAATGAATTCTGAGGCGTATAGAAACATCTGCTCAAGTTCCAGTAAATGCCTCCAAGCTTATTGGATGGCGCTTCATCCTACAAGATGATAATGATCCCAAACAAACTGTTAAGGCAACACAGGAGTTGTCCAAAGCTAAAAAATGGAAAATTCTCGAATGGCCAAGTCAGTCACACAATTTAAATCTAACTGAGTGTGCCATCCATTTGCTGAAGAGAAAACTTAAGGAGATTGTTGTGATGTGAAATTTTGCATATAACTTGATAAATATTTTGCATGTGTTTATTTGTAATTTAGTGTTTACCCCCTTAGGAATGGGTCTCTTTGAATTTTATGACAGAAATGGGGGGTGTGCCTTAAACCAGTTTGGCAAGTATTTCTCTGCTAAAGTCTTTAAACCCCCGCAAGGAAGCCAGGTTACCTTAACATATGGTCTTTTGGGGTTGCAGGTGTTAAGCTGTTCTATTCCCCCATTGGTCTGAAGTATGGCTGTTTGGAATTGGCTTGTCTCAGTGGCCTTTAAGTACTATGACACCCTATTGGCTCTAGGGATTGGACAGAGAATTTATAAATCTGCTTGCTCAACCACATTCTATCTCTTACTAACATCTGAAAGAAGCATCTCTTACTAACCTCTGATGATGAAGACAACACAATGAAGAACACAGCTTGGCAGCCATAATGAACAGACATGTGGTTGAAAGCTGCGCACCAATGATGCCTTAACTGGAGACATTTTAACTAACAAACAAGTCTGTGTGCCGCCTTATCTACACATCACCATTTAATCAGGTTGTATGGTTGACAATATTCAAATGTACTTTGCATATTGTTATTATTTATGAATATTATAAACAATACATTATTTTGTGTGTAACTTAACTCCTGCTTGTCTTTTTACTATACCTAATTGCCTGAGGTTATAGATATAGAAGGGAAGGTGGGGAGAAATTATATACTATAATACCTTATAAACAGTGGTAAGTCTGTTAGATTAGGCATTCTGACAAAGGCTACATATTAATAATACAATAAGGGAAAGTAGAGCAATATATTACTCTACCAAGAAAAAACAGAGACAAACCCCCGAAACAAGCAGGAGCTGAAGATGGCTGCATTAGAGGCATGGCAGAGTATCACGAGAGAAGACACTCAGAACCTGGTCATATCAATGAATCGCTGACTTCAAGCAGTCATTACATGCAAGGGATATGAATCAAAGTCCTAAATATGACTGCCTTAATATACCTGCCATTGAGATATCCTAAACATTATGGTGCCATTAAACGGGGGTCCATGTAGAAAAAGTGCTGTCATTTTTAAATGGTGTGGCCGAAATGTATGCAAATACTCTTAAATGAAAGTGTGCAATGTGCCTGAATTGTTTGATTTGTAATTTTAAATTATGGAGAAATGTGTCTTCTCCCAGACATTATGGAGGACACTGTACAGGTATATACAAATATATATATATATATATATATATATATATATATATATATATATATATAGAGAGAGAGAGAGAGAGAGAGAGAGAGAGAGAGAGAGAGAGACAACTATCTCTAAAAATCTATTCTGTAATAATACTTGGAATGCCTGACCAAATATGCTACTGTCCTATTGGAGAACAAGGTGAACAGCATTCTTTTCCTTCTGCACCCTGTAGGCACTGTTATAAGCATCAGTTAAAACTTGGCGGCTGCTGCTGCTCTTCACTTAGACAAAAAAGACAGAAAAGACAAGTTGTTACAGTAAATCACAATGAATTACTATTGTATTATTATTTTATTGGTTTTGTCCAGACCTAACCTGAATTATACAAATTGTGGAACACACCCAAATCCTGAAATATCTAAATGTGGGCGTTTTGTTGCAGATACACAGATACCAAAGCTGATTCAGGACTCTATCCTAATGGCCAGACCCCTTAGGCTGCCTGCCCTCCACAGTGAACTTTGGGGTCCCTGAACTTCCTCTTGGAACTCTAAGCTGCTGTCTGCATTGATCTCAGGTGACTCTCCTATGGAGGTGCCCAAGCAGGACTAAACTGAGTGTGTCAGACATGGATCCTGGAAGGCAGTGATGGTATTGCAGCCACTTTCTTAAATAGTGACCACTGACTGCTGCTAAATTAACATACTTGATTTACCTTAATTTGAATAAACCTGCTTTTTTAAGATTCAGAACTCTTAATTGTTTCTTTGAATTGAAACATTCAGCAAAACATTAGCTAACACACAGCTCTCAAACTCCTCACAGGCAACCATTTTCACTTTCTTAAATACATGCCAATTTATCCAGTTCATGAAACCTGTTCTTTATAGCTTTTTAATATTCTTATCCTGTCACACCAGACATTTCCAAAACTGTTGATTTTCTGCTTTCCAAAAGCATCATTCAAATGTTTTGTCCAGTAGAATATTTTTCAGACCTTTACTTTTTTCTTTTCAAATATTGTATGATAGACACTTTAATGCAAATGGAATTAAGTTGGAAACAGAAACAATGCAAGTCAATTAAAATTACAGAAAAATGAGTATGTTAAGTTAGCAGAAGTAAATGGTCAATATTTAAGAAAGTGACTGGAAAGAAAACCTATAGCCACTGCAGCCTTCCAAGATCTTAGTTCTTCTAACCACACTGCACAGTGTTGCTCTTTGCCTCAAACTGGCACAAAGTCTAGCGTATGCTCTTTCTCTGACCCTATTCCAAAACAGCCATCCCTGCCTAGTAACACTTGACATGCAGCAGTACCAAAGATCTTCATATGTAAGAGGGCCATGTTACCGGAAATGCGTTTTTTTTTTTTTGGCTGTATGTTATTTGTCCTTCTCCGGATGACTCAGTCCCAACAGCCCAGTTATTAATCAAACAGATGGTACTCAAGTGCAAGCACTTAGGAGATGCTTCTCCATTGTTAAAGTCTGGATGTGTCCCCACTGGCAAGTCTCCTTAAGAATTAAGAGAGCTCACAGAGTTGAGGTCAGTGAAGCAGATGGTGTTTTTTGTAGGTTCAAATGTAAGAGGAGCAACCAAACAGTGGAAACTCTTAATGAGAGAGTATGGCATTGCATGGAAGGTGCTGGGCAAAATTGTACAACAGCCAAGGAAAGACGTGGGAGACATAAGATGGCACGAACTCACAACATCCACCCACACACTACCCTTCACCAGCACAGCCCAAACAGTGCAAATGTTGTTAGAATATGTGTCTATATGCCTTCTATGTTAAATCTACCTCTGATATTGAAGTTTCTCATTACAAACTAAAAGCTGAGTGCAATTAACCAAGGTATTACTGGACATAATAGATAGAAGACAGTTTGTTTATGTACATCCAAAGAGTTCTAAATGTCATTAAATTATAATAATTTTTAGTATCACCTTATAATAACTTTTATTATTTAGTCATAAGTGAGTCTGTAACTTTGTTTCTTATGTTTCTGCTGTTTTATGCATCTAAATTTCCTCTTGGGATTGGTTAAATTTATCTAGTCTAATTTAATCAAAGAAGAAGAAACACTACATAATGCTTCTTCACATCTTTACAAATCATTAATTCATTAGTTGCAATAACTAATCTAAATATGAAACTACAGTATTTGTTTGTTGTAAATGTTTAATAATAAAATAATGTGTTGTTATAAAGTGCTGCTGAGAATTTTGTGTTATGTTATGTTACTTCACTAAAGTACCACCAGCCCTGTTGTGCTGGAGGTGTTGGCCTTGGTAAGCATGAAGGAGGGAAAAGCAGGATTCTTGGAGCAACACAACCTGGAGGTTACATGCCTAATTAAATAGATAGTTATTAAAATTAATGCAGTGGTAGCTAAATTGCAAGTCATAGAGTCAATAAGAGTGAAATATTCCTCTGCGCCAGAGCCCATGAAAGGCCAGCTCTGACCCTGAAGCGAAGAGTGATGTTTTGGTCGACTGATTGAAGGAGGCCAATGTTGGGAGAGCTCATTTATTTAATGCATTGTCCAAACTTCGTTTTTTCCTTTCCTTTCTTTGACTGTTGCCTAATATATTGTCTCAGAGGATAGCATTTAATTGGGTTTCAATATCATGGCAAAGGCGCCTAACCTAGCTTTCTCCTTTTTTTCCTCTTCCGTGTCTACGCATTTGAACAGCCTGCATTTCATTCTGGCCCAGTCACAAAATTTCAGAAAGAGCAGCTAATGAGATGTCACAAGATTGTCGGTGATTCAGCTCCAGCTCTGAACTGCAAAGTGACAGACACAGGCTGCTTAGCTGTAATTACTGCAACATTTTCTTCAAAAGGCTGCAGACTCCATATTACAGTATCAAGTGTGAGAAGGAAGGGGGGCACTGAGGTGCCTACTTTAGAGTGGTTACTAATTGCATGACAGAAAAATGGTCAAATAGCACAGGCGTCTTTGCAGCAGGGGCTGAAGATGAAATTTGGGGTTTTAATTAAAATAAGATAATGCATAGGACACATAATGTCACCAGGCATTTTTTTTAGAATGTACTGGAAGCTTTTTTGGTGCATCTGGTAATTAATCACATAGACCTTTGGAGCAGGAAACAAATAAATGTGCATTATGGGTAATCCTTTGCCAGCGCACTTTTAGCCCCAGGCCTGTAGTTAATTATCCCCAGTGAGGAATATAGTCCCCAGCTGTACAGATGATAGGCACTTTAGCTCTGCTTCTGCAAGGCTGGTTGAAATATCATTTTGAAGTGATTTTTTTTCCTGTTTGCTTGCTAGAGCAAAGGTTTGAAATGACTTTTGAACATTTTTATAAAAGAAATGAAGAGGCTGAACAAAGTGCTGCAAAAAACAAATTTTAACATTCCACTCTAGAATCATGAAAGCGTGCTCTAAATTGGAAGACAGATGCATAAAATAGCTCTTCTGAAATGTTCGTTTAGATCAAGGACCGTCCCCAGATACCACACAACTGCTGCAGCAAAGCTGAATGTGACACAAGGATAAAACATACACAGGTCTCCCACATGAATTTACAATGGACTCCGTTCTTCACCTCAGCCTACCTCACTTGGGAAAATGCAAATTACTTTTAACATGAAGTCACAGTTGCCCAGTATCATGCTAGATGTTAGGTTTGTCCATCTGTAATTCTTTTGTACTGCATTGAAGCAATACGATAATAATTCAAATTGACCTTGTTTGTCATCCCAAAGAAGTGACACTGTGATGAGGTCTGTTGCTTGTCACCAAGTACACAGTGGCACTGCTTAAATAGTTCCATTTTATTGTCATCTGTTGAAATAGTCTCCTGCTCTTAAAGTAGTCAAATGTTCATATCTTGATATCTAGCTACTGCTTAAACATTATTAACAATATGCAGCCCATTCATCCATCATTACATTAGGTTAAAATAGTATTAAAACTCAGATATGCAGATTTAACAGTGGATATCTATCTATCTATTATACTGCCTTTAATACATATGTATCTATCTAATATAGTGCCTTTTACACAGTACATATTTGTCTGTCTATCTGTGTAATATAGTGCTTTTCATATATATCTGTCTATCAATCTATCAACCTATCTGTCTAATATAGTGCCTTTCATACTGTACATGCCTATCTAATGTAGTGACTTTCATATATATAAATTAACCTATGTACCTGTCTGTCTATCTAATACAGTTCCTTTTATGCCATACATAATTATCGATGTCTAATATAAAGCCTTTCATATAGATAAGATGTACAGTATTATATTATTATTATTATTATTATTATTATTACATAACTGTCTATCTAATATGATGTCTTTCATACATATCTATTAGTCATACATATTGTGGAAACCAGTTGCCCGAACTCCGACACAACAGGCACAGACCAAAGTGCAGAATAACACAAGGCTTTATTATTTCAGTGGGAAATGCTTTTCAAGTGTAAAGTACTTCATCTTTCTTCAGTCTGTCTGTTTGCCTGCCTCCTCCCACCTTCACTCCTCCTGACAAACTTCGTCCCTCTTCCTCTTGACTATGGCTTATCTCAGCAAGGTAGCTGGCTCCTTTTTAAGCTGAATCCGGGAGCACTCCAGGTGGCTTGTTAGGGAGGTCTGGAATTGCTCCCAGGTGTGGCTGAAGCCCAAAGTAGGGCTCTGCAGCTCCTAAGGAACCCCTCAGGGCTGGGACAACAAATAGTAATACCAGTACAGCCCTGTGGGAATCAGAGGTGCCATTGCAATCAAGGGGGGCTGCCAAGTAGCAGGTCGGGGAAGACAGCACCCTTCAAAACCAATCTCCCCCTGTCCTTCCTTTAAGGAGGCATCCTGGCTGGGTATATATGCTGGCAGTCCTTCGCAATATCTACCATCTACATATATCTAACCATCTGACTACTTGTCTCTTTAATATACTGCCTTTCATGCAGTACAGTACTATTTATCTATCTATCTATTTATCTATCACAGTTCATTTTATACATATCTGTCTATCCATCTGTTGTCTAGGCCCAAGCCTGGAAAAATACCTAGGTTATCCATCATTTTCAGGCTAAGGGTTGAGAGATATAAATGCAATGGTGACCTTAGGGCCTTTAAAGTTCATCCTGCAGTTCCAGGATCTCTGGTGGCAGCTCCTGGGGCCTCATGTATAAATGGTGCGTACGCACAAAAATGCGCCGTATGAAAGTTTCCACACTCAAATCGCGATGTATAAAACCTAAAATTGGCATAAAGCCATGCACATTTTCACGGTATCTCCAACCCTGGTGTACGCAAGTTCTCTGCTCGGTTTTGCAAACTGGCGGCACCCAGTGTCAAAGCAGTGCTACTGTTCTTGTGTGGTTACCCTTTCTTTTTTAGGTCCACATCCCTGAAGCGGGTTTATCATATACACTGAAACTAACTGCATATTGTTTATTAGTTTAAGGCATCTGATTGTAATTAACCTGTAACAATATAATGGTCCAGGGAATAGCCAAATTATTCCAAATACCATAGCTGCTTTAGCGTTGTTACTGTCACTGCACCTTCTTCTTCTCCTTTCAGCTGCTCCCGTTAGGGGTTGCCACAGCAGATCATCTTTTTCCATATTACTCTCACTACTCCACTTGGAGTATTAATATCACTGCATCTGAGTGTGGAATCAAAGATCTACAGCAGCTGATTGGAAAGAGAATTATCGGTATACAGCATCAAGCACACGCTGCCTCAGCCATGCTGCCTATTTGAACTGCTCTCAGACGGCAAACACTTCAGAGCCTTTCCTGTACTGACCTTCGGATCAGAAATAGTTTCATCCCAAGAACTATAAACACAATCAATCAGTCCATCAAGTGTTCCTTGTAGAACTGTTTGTACTTATTAGTACAATTACCTCACTGTAAACTTGCGATACAGTTATTATATTGCACAACCTGCGCCACTTTATAAAGCGCATATTTACATATGATGACGATAGCATTTATAAGATGAAATGCAGCAAAATATGTTTATATTATACAGATAAAACTTTAACTTCATTTAAATAATCTATATTGTTAATAATTAAACATGTGAGGACATGGTGTCGCTGCGGTAGCAAAGAGCTGGCGCTGCGTTCACAGATTGTTACTGCCTCGCACTGTATGCTTGCTGGGCCTGGTGTGACATTGGAATGATAGAATAATTAAACATGTACTATGAAGATATTTCAATGTTCCTTAAAAGTTTTGAAGAATCGGAGTTCTAAGCTTACAAATGGCTTAACTTCTGTTACAGAGCTTAATTGGGTATTTAGAGAAAGAAAAGTAAGGACAGGAACTTGGGGTTAGTACGTTTGAAAGAGACAGTACTGCTGCAATAAATTATTTCATCAAAGGCCGTGCACGGCGCAGCAAGCATCTTGCGTGAGGCATGAACAATCACTGCGCCACCATGTTTCCATGCTTTAACTCCTATCATCATGAAAATTATATCAAGTATACATCTCAGTATTTTAATTATTCAGAGAGCTGTAATAGCATGAATGTAATGGATTCTGTGTACTGTCGGAGGAAGAGAAAGCCCGTTTAAGAAGCACGTAGTGATTCACACACATTGAGCACATAGAAGATCAAATACAAAACAAAGCATTTAACGTGCTACTTTAGTTACAATGGGATTTTTAGAAACTTTGTATTTAAACGATTTTAAGATGAAGTTTATGATGTTCTACTTTATTGACAAAATAAAATACATGATTAAAGTGGAAATTTCGTGATTAAAGTTAACATTTTGTGCTTTTTTCCCACTGTGCCTATTTTTTTTTTCTCTGTATTCTAATAAGCTTTCATACGACACTCAGACGGTGGGCTACAACTTGCCTTTTCACAGCAACTTTGATATCTTACAGCTTCTTTTATTTTCGGGCACTGTGCGACTTTGTGAACTTGAGCTTTCGAGTTTCTCCAACACTCTATGATACTCGATCAACTTCCTTTTGTTGCTTATACCACTGTTCAAACTAACAAAAAGTATGTTTTTCCTTGCCTTCACTTGGTATTCACTGAAATTTTTCTACTGTATTTCCCCCCGTGCTTTTGCCATTGCCTTTTCACAGAACACTGAGCTTAAGGGCTATTTATATTGATTTGCATATTCAAAGAGGCATAATTTTGGGAGGAGACAGGGCGGGACAGCAGGTGCATGCACGTGCATTACTTTTCACGCTGACCGGGATTTAGGTAGAGGAAGAATGTGGAAGTTGGTGTTCGCACAGATTTATGCATCTGGATTTTTTTGTGTGTACGCACATTTCCTCTTTCGTCCATACGCCATGTTATAGTGTGAATTCTACACACGGCATGCATGAGGCCCCTGGTGTTGAGACTTTAAGAGTGTTGGTTACCTGTTGTAGGTCACTGTGTCACAGACCTGTAGTTAACTATACCATTAAATTGCCAAGATAACACCTTCTACGCATGAATCTCTGAGACTAGAAAAATGTTAAAATATATACAAAATAAATACTTAAGAGTTTAGCTCATTTATTAAAGTACACATAATAAAATACAAAGATACATAATGAAACAGAAAGCAGGCATGGGCTGGTGTCCTGACCGGGACGGAGCATGATTCATTTCCTGGTCAAGATGCCAGTGTTATTAAGGACTAGGGGGAGGCAATGTGTTCAAGGTACATGGCCCCCTGAACTGCTAAGTGGCAGCAAACCTGGAGTCATGTACACCAGGATACATCCAAAGGGTATGCTGGGAATTGTAGTGCTCTAGAAGAGCCCTGTTGGGGTATTTGGGTGCCACCAAGGGGCAGAGGCGTAGCTAGGGTTTTCAGTGCCCGGGAACAATGGAAGGTTTCCCCCTCCTCTTTGCCAAAATGCAATGGGGAAGGGAAAGAAAATAAAAAAAAAATGTATTTAAAATAATAGTATTTTAAGAAAAAAATTTCATATAAGTCTCCGAAAATGATAACGCCTCGTGTTCTTTAAAATCTAAATCCGTCATTAGTTTTTGTAAGAAAAAATTTGTTTTCTGCATTTAAAAATGATTTTAAAGAAAGTATATAGCAAATTATGAAGCAAAATAATTATATATTTATAAAAACTGCATTATTTACAATTTATTCGTGCGAAAATATTATGGGGAAACGTCTAGACTTTTGTAGCCATCTACTAGAATACTTCACCACAGCCCAGTCAATTTTCTATCAAACACATAAACACAAATCACTTGGCACACAGAAATGGCATTTGCAACAACTAAGACACTGATACACTAATGCCTCATGTCACTCGCACGACCTGTTTAATACCATCAAAAATGTTTCTGGGTGGGAGTCAAGCATGTTAGAGTAGTGGAGGGGATAAATTATTGTCTGCTGGGTATATAGAACTAATACGTGCTTCAAAATCAGAAAGAGACAAAAAACATAGGAATAAGATATCCTCATGCCGATGGAGTGATGGACTGAGTATGCAAATGTTTTTTATTTAATTTTTAGTGCATTTAAGAATGGAAAACATTTCATTCTAAAATTTTGTAACAACAGGATGCTGCGCCCACGGACAGATGTACCCCCTTGCCCCCCCCCCAGCTATGCCACTGCCAAGGGGCACTGGTAGGAGCTGTGCTCTTTGGTTTTTGCGACTTCTGATTGACCTGGAAGAACTTCCATCGGGCTTTGCCCTGGCACCATAAATATTCCAGAGTCCAAAATAAAAGGAGCTGCTCCTGACAGGCGAGTCAGATCCTGGAGAGGCGACAGGCAACACTTGCCTGTGAAAAGTGGAGGAGAAGCAAAGAGAAGGAGGGAGAAGAGAAAGAATTTATAATTGTAGACTTCTGTATTGATAAAGAAGACTTTTGTAAGGTAATTGTTAATAATAAAGCGTACGTTTTTACTGATGACTTGGGTCTGTATGGTTGTGTTTGGGGTGCTGCAACACCCCCTACTGGACACAATGATTAAATGCAAAATAAGTAATAATATTCTTACAACAGTTTGACAACAATAACTCAGATTAAGACCTTTCTCTTTATCTTCAAGATGATCTATCTTTTAAAATTTCATTCTGCTTTTTATCAGAAATGTTGTCTCCTAGTTGTTCAGATTTGCCTACTTTTTAATTAACTTTTGCCCCACTGTGAACTTTCTGAGACAATGCAAGATTTATTTTTGAATTAAATAGCTCCATTTCATATTTAACATCCCATAACACATAACAAAAACATGCATTTGTACAAATAATATTTACATATTTCTAATTTCTATGTCTACTGTCTTTCATTATAAGCTTCATATGTAATAATAATATTGTATTAATAATGTATTAATAATAATACATGTTACATAATATTAATTAACAAGTATGGCATGGACTAATAAACCAATAAACTGAGTTCAGTAGGTCAGTTCTAGAACTTTTCTCAATTAATTTCAAGGTTGTGGGGGCCAAAGGTTAACAGACCTCTGTATAGTCCATCATAGGGACAACTCTCTCACACACACATAAATACACACACCATATTTACACACAGTGCCAATTAGTATAATCTATATAAATAAATAATACCCTTTTGTAATACCTTCTCTGTCTGAGCATGTTGTAGTAATTTTAATGAAATGGGACTTGCATAAGCTTATGACAAATGTTAGGGAATAACAAAAGTGAAACTTTATTTACAGCCGCTGACCATTATGGATGTTAAGTGAATGTGGCACTCAAGTGGTAAATTAAGGGTTGACCACATTTTAAAAAGTTCTAAACCATGACACTTGTATAGCATGTGTGCCCATGCATAAAGCCCAACTTCGTTTGTTTGTTCAATGACTGCTTCAACTCGTCATCATCAAAGAGGGATCAGGGCACGGAAAAAGTACAGTACTTTCACAAATGAACGCTTAGGTGGCCACACAGTGCATGAAGTATGAACAATTACATGGCAATGCCGTCTGGTTTTTGCCTTCTTAGTCGTCCTCTTGATGCTGTTTAAATTCAGCACAAACTTAATGAAGCTTTCCTCGTTGGAACTTTGACCGCGTTATTATTCTTTATTACACGAGGTTAGTGGTTATGAACTTTTGAGCCCCTTAGAGTTTAATGAATATATTCTAAATATAGTGTGAGGATGCTTTTATCAGCAGAACAATATTTTATTATATGTGCAGCCTGTTAAAACCACGGTATTTTGATATTCTTCAGTTATTTATCTGGTCATATAACTTGAAATCGGGACGTCTGGTCACACTAGTAAATTATAGTGTCAGTAAAATAGTGAATAATTAAAAACTGCACATAATGGAACTGTGACATTGGTTTACTGTAAAGTAATTACTAAGTAAATGTTTATTTGCTCTGTGAACAGCCACTTACATGCCACATGGTTCTACATTCACATCTAGATCACCTTTTGTTTTTTGAGTTCATACTTTTAAAGTTAGGAAAATTCTTTAACTTACCTGATACAACTTAATACTTCTGGTAGAGTGAGATGCTGATGCAATGCTTCTCTTCTGTTTGCATTCTGGCCGTCGATGAAAACTCCATAAAGCAGAAACAACTCGCTAATGTGTATCATTTCCCGCGCCCCACCCTTCTCAACTTGCAGAGAGAAATTGCCATCCCGCGCGCGCGTAAACAGCCAGTGACAGCAACTTCCTACCGGCACACACAGTCTGCGGCCAGCGGATTTGAAAAAGAAGGTAAAAATATAACACATACATGTTCGTGTAACAGCTGTGAAGGTAAAATTGAATCGATAAACTGATTCATTGTTGAAATCGCACGGAAAATGTATCTGTTTTAAGATAAACGAGCTAGTAAATTTTCAATGGAAGATTTTGAAATTTTCAAACTCTGTAGCGCGAGATCTGTTCAAGATATCACAATGAAAATCGAACTTCCTCGACAAATTCCCTTGAAGAACAAGTGTGCCACATTTCAACAATATTGTCCAAGGGGGGAGGGTGTTGTTTCATGCTGGTCAGACAGGCGGACAGATTTCGCACCTAAAAAGCCTAATTAGGATCAAATCATCTATTAACTACTGTATTTCAAAACATCCATCCATCCATTACTCAACCCGCTATATCCTAACTACATGGTCACGGGGGTCTGCTGGAGTCAATCCAGCCAACATAGGGCGCAAGGCAGGAAACAAACCCCGGGCAGGGCGCCAGCCCACCGCAGGGCGCGCACACACACACACACACATCCACACACCAAGCACACACTAGGGACAATTTAGAATCGCCAGTGCACCTAACCTGCATGTTTTTGGACTGTGGGAGGAAACCGGAACTCCAAGCAGGGAGGACCCTATTTCAAAACATACTATGTGACTAATAAAATATTTATATTTTTGGGCAAATCTTGACGGAAACAAAATGAAAAATTAATCAATCCAGAGGTTCAGATCTTTTAAAAAGATTTTGACACAAAAACCACTAACGGTTTAGATCTTAAAGACTAAAAAAACACTAATATATATTCAAGTTGAACTTGATAAGAAAAATGGTTTAAAATTGATTTTTATCATTGTCTTTAGTTTATTGCTTCATTTTCTCAATTTTTTAATCTTTGCATCTAAGTCTCTCCAGTCTATATCTGTCCCAATTCAAATCAATCTATGAGATTTGATAGATATAAACACAAAACCAAATGGCCCTATTATAGCAAATAACTTTAAAACTTTTTTTCTTTTCACTAGCAGCCTAAATTAGCTAATCTACAACGTAGTCATTTCTCTGTAGCGATTACTTTTCCTTGGACTGATCAAAAGCAGAATGGTGTTAACTCTCTGTCCTCAGTGTATTTACCAGTTACTTAAGTTGATCATGATCATAACATCTATGTGGAAAAGAATGCTCTACAGCAGGGATGGGCAGTGTCGTTCCTGGAGAGCCGCAGTGGCTACAGGTTTTCATTCCAACCCAATTGCTTAATAACAGTATAAACGAGCCCTTTCCAAACTCAGACCTTATTTAATTTTATGGCTTGTTAGTCTGCAATGTAAAGTTTGTATATTGTAGATTTTTTTCTTTTCCAAGGATATAATCAAAATGATTTGAAGCCTAAAACAGATAATTTTCTGTTAAGTGTTTCAATAAATCAAACAGTGCATGATGAACACACAGAGCTGTAAATCAAAACAAGCTAGATGGTGAACTGCTGACTGCTTTGCTATTTACATCTTATCGCTAATAAGGAGCCATTAAAACACTGAATGCAGCTGTTTAAGATTGAAATAAGCAATTAAGTGTGGAGAACCTTAGCAAGTGAAACCACTAAAATGAAGTACCAAAATGTCACTTAAGCAATAAGTGCTTCATCAGCAGTAATTGACTTCTCATTAAGAAACTGGGTGGGAACAAAAGCCTGCAGCATTGCATTGCATTGGTCTCCAACTCCAGTCCTGGAGAGCTAATGTGACTGCAGGTTTTCATTCTAGCCCTCTTCTTAATTAGTGACCAGATTTTGCTGCTAGTTAACTCTTTGCCTTGATTTTAATTGATGCACAACTTAAGACTCAGGCCCTTTAATTATTTATTTTTTCCTTAATTAGCAACCAAACAATATTAAGACACAAAATGTACCAACACATAAACAACAACCTGTGTCCATCACACAATAACTGAAAATAAAGAAAGGTGAAAGCCTCAGTAATGTTGATCTGCTCAGGTCCACAAAACATTTTGACAGCGCTCTTAAAAAAGAAAATCAACAGTTTTAGAAATGTCTTCCATGGCAGAATGAGCACCATGGAATTAAATAACGGGTTTAATTAGCAACAAGAATTGGCTTCAAATTAAGAAACTGAATGAAGTGAAGTTGATTGGAGTTGGACATCTGTTGGCTCACTTCACATCAAATTTATGATTAGGTGCCGTTTAAGGAAAAAAGAATCAATTCAGCAGTCAGAGTCTCAAGAAAAGTCAATTAAAATAAAGGGAAATAGTTAATTAGCAGCAAAAACTGGTCACTAATTAAGAAAAGAGTTAGAATGAAAACCTTAAACCACAGTAGCTCCCCAGGACTAGAGTGGGAGACCCCTGCTCTAGAGTAAACTGTGCAAGGACACACAAAAGTCTACATATCTATTGAAATGTCAGCTTTTGTCAATGTGGCAGCTGAAATGAAAACAAATCGCATCCATCCTTTTTCCAAAGTTTAATGAGATACCAAAAATATGTTATTGAAAAAGGATTAATCATATGATAATAGTTAAAAATTAAAAAAAAAAACTTTCAAAAGCCTTGTTTTGTGCAAATCTTTAAACTCTGTATACAGCAGGGTGCATCGCCTGCACAAATAGACCAAGTTCAGGGCTGACAATTACACTCTGGAAAGCTACAGTACAGTACAGCATCAAAGCCACAAAAAGCAATTCTGACACATAAAATACTTAGCTTTAATTAAACACTCATTTAGCATATAATCCACATGTGGCTCGTTAGTGCTTTCATTCATCTGAGACAAATTTTGATTACATCGTTGAGTTTTCTTTCTGAGAACATTATCTATATGATTTGTGGACTGGAACAGATTTGCACTTCATGATCCTCCCCTTTTCTGTCTCATTTATTTCAAAACATTTTATTAACACAGATACTTCATGATGCACGTTCACCATTATAAATAGAAGTTATCTGGAGAGCTGGTGGTTTCTTTGTTATTTGCATTTTGTTACTAACTGTCGATGGCTAAGAAAGCAGGAAACAATTAAAACCTAAAAGCACCTGCTTAACACTAAAATAAGCAGTTAAGGTTTCTGAATCATAACAAGTGAATTAACTACATAATTGTGAATTTCCCCTTGGGATTAATAAAGTATCTATCTATCTATCTATCTATCTATCTATCTATCTATCTATCTATCTATCTATCTATCTATCTATCTAACTAAAATTAAATCCAAAAAAACATATTGCTTTAGCAAAAACTAAATGGGTTTTAATTAAGAAACTGGTTGAAGTGAAAACCTGCAACTACTGTGGCCTTCCAGGGGCCACATTTATACCCACATCTTAGAGAACCTTTCCCCTTCTGAGAACACCGCAGCAATGGCCAAAAAAGAACAACAGAGACTGGACTCTGGAGAGTGAAATCTCGCATCAAAAACTATTGGTGGCATTTTATCGTTCAACCATCGAGAACATCCTGGCATAATGTATGCACGGCAAAAGACAAGAAGGCTCTCCAGAGAGTCAGTCATTAACTCAGCACAGAGAATTACGGGCTGCTGTCTGCCCTCCCAGGAAGGCATTACCCGCTCTCGCTATCTCACCAGAGCCACATAATATTATTAAGGATCCTTCACACCCTGGTCGCCACCTGTTTGAATTCTTACCCTCTGGTCAGCGTTATAGATCTTTGAAAGGACAGACCAATTTATTAAGAAAGTTTCTTTCTAATGGCCATAAATACTTTGAACAAAAATAAGCAAATTAAGGCAGGTTAAATAATTTTGGTCAGTGCTGAGAAATAGACTCATACACTCTGCTGCTGTTGCTCTCGTGCAGCTACTCCTCAGTGAAATGGTATTATTTATTATTTATTGTACTGGTTTCTTTTTTGATCTAATTTCTATGTATTTTATGTATAATATACTGTTATCTTTGAACTGGGTAAATGTGCAATATCATTTAGTGCAATAACTTTTTAAAATACTTATTAATTTTATGTTGTTCATCTTGTGTGTATTATTTTCATTGTAATTTTTTATAATGACAATAAAGGCTTTCTATTCTATTCTATAAATAACAATCACTTAGTATATGTAGTATGTGTATTCAAGCACTGTCCTGAAACATCGACATATGGAGCATGGTAATCAACCTCATATATATACAATCATGATGGTGCTGAACTTCCTTGGCTTCTAGAGCAGCACCCCCTTATATATCAAGACCCCATCACTCCTCTGTGCTCTGGGGGCTCAGGAAAGGCATAAAGCACCATTGTCTGAGTGGGTAGCCACTATTCTGACACAGGTAATGATGTGATTGCTGTTACAAAGAATAGTACAGCCCATATTAAACACTGAGGGCTCACCCAGTTACCTTATCGACAAACCAGCCACCATGAACAGCACCATCACATATGTCAAAGCTACTTTGCTTCAAAATAAGTGAATCACAGGCTGACCCAGGTCGATGAAACACAGTATTTGCCAGTCACATTTTGTATGACTTGTGCATTAATGGAATGTAACTGCTTACAGTTAACAAAAGCAGCTTCCTTCTTGCTAGGTACCCTTATTTGCAATATGAGTGCAGTAAAGTGCTCCAGTTACATTAGAAGAACTAGACACTGAACCAAATTGACTTTTTATGTTGGCAGGTTTACAAGCTGGCCCTCTTGAGAACCAAAAAAAACTTTAGAAAGGACCAAGCTCTGATTTTATTGGCCAGGAATTAATGAGGAAGTCAGTTGCTTTTGTGCTTCTTGCCTGGAGTGTCAATTGAGGCAGATTCCTAGGCAGGACTGTGCACCTCTTATTCCTGTCCTGCTCACTGACATTCCCTTGAACACTCTGTCAGAGGACACAAGTACATATTAAAAATAGTGGATTATGCTGCACACTATCTGGAAGTCATCCCATTGAGAGTGGCAAATTCAAAAAGTATCACACAGGAACTCATAGGGGTCTTTGCATGGTCAGTATCCTTAAAGAAGTCCTAACAGACCAAGGAACACCTTTTATCTCAAAAATGTTCAAAGAACTTGCCACATTACTCAAGATTAGGCATTTAAAGACACAAGTATACAGTTAGGCCCATAAGCATTTGAACAGTGATACAATTTTCATAATTTTGTTTGTGTGTGCCACCACAATTGATTTAAAATGTGTGATTGATGATTGAAATGTGGACTTGTAGTTTTAATTTAAATTGTTTAACAAAAACTGTGCATTTAGAAAATACAGGCATTTTTTACATGGTCCCCCCATTTTCAGGGGCTCAAAAGTATTTGGACAAACTAACACAATCTTCAATATAATGATCATTATTTTAATACTTGGTTGAAAATCCTTTGCAGTCAATGACTACCTGAAGTCTGCAACACATGGCCTTATCCAAGTGCCGTGTTTCCACCCTACTGATGCTTTGCCATGCCTTTACTGCAGCTGCCTTCAGGTGCTGCATATCCACTTGGGTTGAGGTCAATTGAGTGACTTTGTCATTAAAGAATTTTCCACTTCTTTGCCATGAAAAGCACTTGGTTTGCTGTCATAATATGTTTTGGCTGATTGTTCATCTGAACTATGAAGCGTTATCCTATCAGTTTTGCTGAGCAGACAGTATAGCCCTACACACTTTTGAAATCATCCTGATATGTTTGTCAGCAGTTACTGTACTGTATATCATCAATAAACACCAGTGAGCCAATTCCATTGGCAGTCACACATGCCCATGCCATAGCACTACCTCCACCATGTTTAACAGATGATGCACAGTAGTATGCTTCAGATCATTTGCCATTCCTTCTCTTCTTCATACTCTTCTCAACTTCCAAATGTAAATTCCACACTTGTAATTAGTGCTGGGCGGTATACTGGTTCATACCAAAAAACGTTTTTTATTTTTGTTATGATATGGATTTTTCTTATACTGGAACACCGGTTTAAATAACCTAAACAACGTTCAGAACATGGCGCAGCGGGAAACTGTTTAAGGAGGGACCTTTTTCACTGCTGCACTTCTAAACAGGCATGCGACGGAGTACATGTGTTAGTGGAGGTATTGAGCAGTGAAAATGGACAGAGAACATTCGGAAATGGAAGCTGTAGCAGACAATAAAGTTAAACATGATGACATAGAAGAGCTTTTGACGAAAAAAGGTGCCGTGTTTGTTGTCTGAAGATACTTTAAAAGTTCGGATGTGGACCATTATGTTCAAATGTGTGAATACTGTTTCTATACTACTGGATAATACTGCAAGCCAAGTTGTACTTGTTTTATTTTTTTTTCAATACTATGTAATATACCTGGGTACTGTGTAACAGTGTGACGAACTCGGTCCCATACAGACTCCCTCTTCCCACATGGGAGTCTGTTGAACCAACACCGTCGATAGTTATGACCGAAATGAGCTGAGAAATCTCATTGAAGCCAGGTGATGGTGGAAAGTGCTCAAGTGCTTTTGTTAAAAACCGTCAAAAGTAAAACCAAAATTGTCCATTGTGCAGTGTTCAGAAAAATACAGTACCCAAATAAATAGCAAATCCATAAAACCAGTGAAACGTGGGGATAAAATCCATAATAAATAAATCTGTTAAAATAGAGGTTAAAATGCAATCTCCCTCCTCGCCCAGTTGCAACACACCACCTTCTGTCTCCACAGCTCATCCTTTACGGGCATTGCTGGCGGAGCCTTTGCAGCACGAACTGCTTTCTGTCAACTCCTGTCTTGGCTGCCGCCACACTGTGCAGCCAAACCGTCCGAGGTCGGCACACCTCCTGTCTTCCTTCGTGCTCACTCAGTTGCTCCTCAGATCCATTGGGAGGTCTTACATTTCGCTCACCCCACTCTACATGCTTAGTCAGTGAGATGAACCAGCCCCTAGATTGCCTCAGCCTGCGCTCCCTCACGGAGCCCCAGCTCGTGCTGCCTTCACCTTCTTAGTGTCTGTATCGTCTCCCATGACTGCCTTTTCCCTTCTTTAACCTCCTTGTGTTCTTTTTTTTTTTGCTTACCCCTATCCTGCCGGCCCATAAATATACATCTCCGTGGGCGCAGTGCCACAGTAAGCCAATGAAGCAATAGAGAACAATCGGGTGCAACTCGCCCCAATTACCTCATCAGCTCCCCGCAGTTGTACAATCGCATTTTGAAGTTTTGAAGTAATAGTATTATTACTGGAAGTTGCACTATTATTTATTTAATTGTTATTAGTTAAAATTTATTTTATTGTTATAGTTTAAATATTATGCAGTTTAATGATGGTAAAGTTGTTTAAAAAGTCACTTTAACGTGTCAGAGGACAGAGATTGTTAACATTAACAGAAAGTGTAGTTGGTTTAGAAAAAATATTTACTATTTATTCCTTTTCTAAAACATGTTCAGTGTAATGCAACTTTTGACAAGCACCTCTGGATATTTTACTAAGTCTAAATGCCTCTTTGGATGATTGACAATATGTTGTCAAAATTTTAGTTTAAGTTGTTTGCAAAATTCGTTCAATAAAACGGTTCTATATTTTGACTGCAACTGTCATGCAATGTGATTCCTTCTCTTCATTAGTGCCACCCCCTTGAAAACTATCTCTTTATGGGGCCATGCAAACCTTTATTGATACTTTTGTGCACATTAAAATTTTTTTTGTACAATGTACAATTCTCATGACAGTGGAATAGGTTATTCTTAGCCAGTCTACTGCAGTAATTGCAGTGGAAAATGTGGTTAACTCATGCATGGAAAAAAATACTGTTAAATACCGTGAAACCGGTACAATTTTGAAAAATACCGTGATATAGAATTTTGGTCATACTGCCCAGCACTACTTGGAATCAACTTAAGCCCTTTTTCTTTCTTAATTAAATAATGAAGGAGCTGCTAACACTTGGCTATGTAACAAGCTTGTCATTCAATTGTCCAAATACTTTTGATCCCCTGAAAATGGGAGAACCATGTATAAAAATGGCTGTCATTCCTAAAGAGCACATACAATATTTCTTTTAAACCCTTTAAATTAATGCTAACAGCCTACACTTCAAATATGTAATTATTTCTTCATTTCAAATTCATTGTGGTGGTGTATAGAGCCACAATAATGAAAATGGTGTCACTGTCCAAATACAAACAGACCTAACTGTATCATCCTCAAACTGATGGTCTGATGGAGCAGTTTAATCAGGAGCTCAAGCAAATGTTATGCAAGGTGGTCAGCGAGGCTTGGCAGAACTGGAATCAGTTACTCCCTCTTGTGCTGTTTGCCTATCGAGAGATCCCACAAGCCTCCATGGGTTTTTCACCTTTCGAACGGATATATGGACGGCAACTCTGAGGAATTTTGGATATTTTAATAGGAAGTTTGGATGAGAAGGCAATCCCTCCACTAATATTCTGAAATATGTTGAGCAGTTATGTGATAGATTTGCAAAAATCAGACCCATTCTAAAAGAAAATATTGTGCATGTACAGTCAGCTCAGGCTCATTATTATAATCATAGTATCACACTTTATGAGTTCCACCCTGGAGATCCCGTCATGGACCTCATTCCGACTTCCCACTCAAAATTGTTGCCCCTGATCTCTACTCCAGACAACCTTGCTCCTTCATTCAAACTAATCTTAATTTTGGTACAGATTTGTCCACTGAGGAATGTCGAGAGCTTGAAAAAGCTATCTCGTCTGTCCAAGAAGTGGTGAATGAATGACATGGAAGAACTTCCCTAATTGTGTACAACATTGTTACGGAGCCTGGGGTTGTTGTCTGAGAAGACCCTTCCAACTTCCCAGAAGCCAAACAAGTGGAAGTTGAACTTGAGATCAGATACATGCTGGATCTTGGTGTCACTGGTTCAGCGCTATCGTTCTTGTCCCAAAACTAGAGGGAGTTGGCACTTTTGCAACATGATATCATGATTTGACGCTTACCCAATGATGCAAGTGGAAGAACTCCTTGAGTGGCTTGAGACAGCTTAGTACTTGACCACATTTTTACATGACAAAAGGGTACTGGCAAATTCCCTTAATGGAATCCTGAAGGAAAAGACCATGTTCAGTACCCCTAGTGGTCATTGGCAGTATAGGGTTTTCCCATGTGGTTTGCACGGGGCACCAGACCAGAAACTTTCCAGCGTCTAGGGCAGGTATGTCAAACAGAAATCTGTGTGGCCCGCATGACAGATCTTAGCACTAAACTTGCACCCGGAAGTACCTGGACTCTCTTCCAGGGCTCCATAATTTTCCGGGTGTCCCCTGACAGTGACCATGGGCCCTAATATGGATGAGCTTCCACGCTCTGTTCTCGTGGCTCCCACACAGAGCAGGGCGGCTGCCCTCTCGTGGCCTCTGGGAGGTATTGTCCCTATCCCGGTCCTTCCAGGTGTCCCGGCTGGGTTGAATCCCCAGTCATCTGCCACAGTGGGTTTGAAAATGACATGACAAGTATACTTTTTGCAGCTTTGAATAGATCCACATAGAAGGGTGACATACCAAACTGGAAATCTTGACCTTGGACAAACAGGGCTGCACTGGACCCAGTCTTGGGATAGGTTCTGGTTCATTACAGCCCTGAAATTGTACTACAGGGCCATCAGAAATAGAGAAATAGATCTTGAATGTATGTCCTAAATGTGGCCAAATTCAGAGTCCAAATGATGAGTTTTATACATTGAAATATTTAACCTGTGATACAAATAACATTTGAATCATCTACTTAACTTTGCATTTATTAAAACAAGAGGCAGCACTATAAAGGTCATCTGGTTCAAGTGAGTGAGCCCAACTATAAACTGTCCTGTTATCCAAAGTTGGCACCTGCTTTGCCACGTATACCACCTTCATAAACACACACAATGGAAAAACATAATTTTTGTACAGTTCTGCATCACATGTATTTTATGGTGAAGCTTATTATAATGCTTAAAAAATTTCACATTCTGACAAATTCATGCTGTCAGACGGTCCCAATCTTGGCATTCTTTCCTTTAAAAAATGTGTTAGTGCAGCAGGCCCTCCTTCCCACCATCCTTATCATAAAAAGTGTTTCGGCGTTTTGTAAATAGTCTCACTTCAGTGCTATTTTTCAATGGTGTTAATGTCTTGTATGTGCTGTTGTCAAGGAAACCATACAGAGCATTTAATGAATCTCTAAAAAAAAATTATAATATGCCTTGGCCTCTCTAGCATGATGACATTATTTTATGAAGGGGTTCCCAGCTGGCAAGCAGTTGCTGAGGCAAAGGCATGACCAGGTTGGCACAGTGTAGGTGGGACAAGTCCAACAAAAAGCCACTAGGACAGGGAAGGAAGGGATATACAGAACAGCTAGAGTGTGACGCATCCAATACGGTTGCTATGGCCTATTGCGTGGGGCACCGGATCTTCCTCTTAAAGAAATAGTGAGGACAGGGACGTCAGGCAAGATATTGAAGCACCTTTTGACCACTAAAGTGCACATACCTAAGTATGTATGGGATAGTGCTAATCCTTTAACAGAGCAGGCAGCACAGAAGCAGACAGAGAAACCTGAAATGGACCGATGAGTTCTCAGAGGTTTAGGAACACGAGGGGCTGCTAAAAAGACTTCTTAATGTGTGTCAAAGTGATTTCAGTGATTGATTGGATGTGACTCTGGGATGAAGTTTAAAGCAACAACGTGGTCAGAGGCATAGTGGGGCAGTTGCAGGGTGCTTTCAGCTTGAGGTGATTCCATGCTGATCTGGTTTTAGTAGATATTTATGGTAACAAGACCATCTTTTGGGTTTAGTGCTCTTGCATTGTGCCCCTTAGCTGCAGACTAGTAAAGGACCGATACTAAGCTTAAGTGAAGTTGCTGTGGCTTCTGGTAGTCAGAGAAGGGGAAAAAATTGTGTGCTAACTTAGACCACATCACGAGCAGGTTTAATAGGCTTTTCCAGAATGATGGAGCACTGTGACATAAGGCAAAAGTGATAACTATGTGGCTCAGGGAACAAAATATCGAAATTTTGGGTCCATGGCCAGGAAACTCCCCAGACCTTAATCCCATTGAGAACTTGTGGTGAATCCACATATCATGACAAACTCTAAGCATTGATTATGCCAAGAATGGGCTGCCATCAGTCAGGATTTGGCCCAGAGGTTGACTGACAGCATGACAGGGCAAATTGCAGAGGTCTTGAAAAAGAAGGGCCAACACTGCAAATATTGAATCTTTGCATAACCTTAAAGTTATTGTCAATAAAAGCCTTGAAACTTATGAAATGCTTGTAATTATACTTTAGTATACCATAGAAACATCTGACAAAAAGTTCTAAAAACACTAAAGCAGCAAATTTTGTGAAAATTAATACTTGTGTCATTCTCAAAAGTCTTGGCCATGACTGTATAATGCATAATGTTACAAAATGAATTCTGCATGCACCAGACAGACTTTTACTGACATGAAAAAACACTTATGTACCATTAAAAGAAGTAAGGAATCCATATTTTACTGTATATTTATATTTGATACTGAATCAAATATATTTAACTCAGTACCACAGACAGAGATGAGAGATGCACTGAAATATTTATATTACGTAATATAAGAAACTAGAGAAATATGATCAACATTCATTTAACCATTAATCTTCAGTAAAAAGATGTTGACTTGGTGTCCCTAATTAAGAAAGCACTCAAGTGCTGGTTTGACAAGCGTGCATTAAAGGATACTGCCAGTTTCTTCTATAGATATCTTTCTGTGAGTCCTACTTCTGATAGGAGTTCTCTAACAATGCAGTAAAAATTATACAGAAATTGTGCTCTTCTGTGAAGCTTGTCCTGTGATAAGCAATACTTTATGATATTGTCCCAAATCTATGACTAGGTATTTTATGCACTTTGGTGACTATTGGATTAATGCTTCTTTTAGTAAAGGATGGATGGATAATGAATGACAAGAATAAGCTTCTGTATTATCTACATAACTGGGAAATAAGTTGCAGAGAGACGGTAATTCTACTAATGTGTACCTCTTTTCATCTTTAATTTCTATAAAAGGATTTCAGGGTCTTTCATACATTTTATGTGAATAATATTTACAATAACGTTAACGAGACTCATTTTGATCTAATGAAGCTTAACAATTGCAATTATTGTTTAATATGTTAATATGAGGACACACTTTTTCCTTGTGCTCTGTTCTTTTAAATCAAGATGAATGTGTATCAGCACACCATTGAGAGGGAGCTAGACATTAAATGATGGTGCTTCACCATTAACTGGAAGTCAGATAGCTGCTTGAGAAAACCGAGAAGTATGAAACCAAAACAAGATTAACTGCATATTAGTTGAACTTGGGACTTTTTTTTTCCACTATTTACTGAGATAGCACTTAGACCGTCAGATCATCTCCTGTTAGTACCACATGATTAAGTCTGGTCTTGATCTGTCTCTTGTATGATGCTACCACAGATAGAATCAATGGGTCAGCTGCAGTGTAAAGTTGGAATGAAAGCTTAGAACAAAGGTGGAAGTAAGAGAGGATAGTGTTTGAGGGACATATGGGAGTGGAGAAGGGGAATGGTAGCCAACAATAAGACAGTAATAAAATTTGATAAAACTGATATTTTAGGTGAAAGTGGTTTGAAAATGGCCCAAGTCATACAATGAGATCTTGGGAAGCAATAGAAGGATGAAATTGTAATACAGAATTTAAAAGTTTATTACGCAAGTTGCACAAAATTCCAAAAAAACCTAAGCAGTCCTTGCAACTAGTTCTTGAGGACACATGCTTGAACCAAATCCTGCACTTCACTTAGTATTGTTTAAGAATCATGAACAGCAGGCACTAAATAGTGGTGACAGAAGTTTTCAGGTTGATGTATTATGTAAGGAGATGGTTGGTTGTGCCTTCAGTATGACTAATGGCTAAATGTCTGTCCAATCATTGCCAGTCACACTTCATATGGGAGGAGGCCAGAAATTATTCTGCCAGCACTAGGTGGAGGGCAAGAATCAATCCTGTTTAGAGGACCACTCCACACACTCAGGTTATTTGGTTATTGGTGATTTTCGTCAATTAGTTTTTAATAGAATTGTTTCTCTTTAGCTTTTCATTTAGCTTTAAAAATTATTTAAATATTGTAGAACTATGCAAAATGCCTGTGACATAATCAGCTTCTTTTTGCAGAAGCTGCCTTTACAGAGTTATTTTAAGAATATTTTGTACTTTCAGAATATTTTTGTTAATGCTAATTAACCTAACATGCTAGCCTTTGGGTTGTCTGTAGAAAACCAGAAAAGACAAAGAAAAACTCCTTTCAGTCTACAAGTGCTAACAGTGATGTACTCAAGCACACTAACTTATTGTAATTATTAAAAATCAATAACACAACCTTTATAACTAAATAAGAAATTATAAATTTCCACTGACAGAAATTATTGGAAAGAACTTCAATGTCTGCAAATCAATAACAAAAATACAAAACAACAAACAATACTTTGAGATTCTTTAATTAATTTATATTTACAAATCACAACCTAAAACTTACATAATCTAAACATGTTTTCTTTTACAATTTTGACTATATTTACAATACATTTTCTCCACATTATACTTTTAATGACAGAACAAGTCCTTCAGATACACACACATAATCCCTACATAAGCTTCAAACACTGTATGTTAAAGCTGTCTCCTTCTCGGCAGGCAACCGACTCCAACAGTGCCTGCTTTTTTTGCATGCTGCGAGAGGATTCCAATTCATACATGGTTGTTAAGTTAAAGAGGACACTTTCATGGAGGTAATGCGAAGGATCTTGTTGAACTAAACTTTCCAACTGCTTCAAAGATTCCTTCAATTTACCCAAATACAACAGGCAAACTGCAGCGTTATTATTTGCCTAAAGAGAAAAGAACATATTTTGTTACATGAAGAAGAAAGCTATTAATAAAAAAATACTACCCAAGTTAATTTAATTCAGTTTTGTTGAAATTGTATTTTTGCTTATAATATGATTCTGTAATTTATGCATTATTTAATGTCATACATTAGGCATAGTAGAAATCAGAACTGTTGACTCCTTGAACACAAAAGTGTGAGTTGTTGAGTGGGTTGTAGAATTTACCTTAGAAATTGTCTTGCACCACAGGATAAAATGTGTACAGCATTTTTATAGGCCTCATTTCTGTTCATTTATAATTATTAAAAAAAAAAAAAAAAAGGGAAACATCTCATACTTACGAATGTCGGCACACTGTGAATGTAATACATTTTCATACTAATCTGTATTATTGTACCAACTGCAGATCTCTCACAATCTGTGCCATGTACTGCTTATGGTTTGCAAACTCTTAAATAATCTCGCTCCATCCTATATTTAGGAATGCCTCTCACCTTACACTCCAAATCACACTATTAGATCTTCAAATTTGTGCCTGCTTAATAATTCCAAGAGCTAAACTTAAAAGAAGTGATGAGGCAGCCTTCTGCTATTATGCACCTAAAATCTGGAATAGTTTACCAACAGAAATTCGCCAGGCTAATACGGTGGAGCACTTTAAAAACTGCTAAAACCCATTATTTTAACATGGCTTTCACATAGCTTCATTTTAGTGTAACCCTGATAATTTGTATATGCATTGAATTATCTTTCTTCATGGCTCCAAAATCTGTACTAACCGCTATTTTCTAAGCTGTTTTCTTCTGGTTTTCTGTGGTGGCGATCTGCGCCACCACCACCTGATCAAAGCACCGTGCAGTCCCTGCATTAATGGATTGAAGGCCAGATGTCCACATGACCAACATCATCTAATTCTTCCACGTGAAGCCTGAAAACCATGAGTATTGATTGAAATCATATGCCCAGTGGGGGCTGGGTAGTCTCACGGCCTTGTAACCCCTGCAGATATTTTTTTTTTTCTCCAGCTCTCTGGAATTTTTATTTTTTCTGTCCTCCTGGCCTTACTTTATTCTTTGTTACTCAGTATTGCCTAATCTTATTTTTATATTTTTCTTTTTTCTTTCTTCATCTTGTAAAGCACTTTGAGCTACATTATTTGTATGAAAATGTGTTATATAAATAAATGTTGCTAATGTGAGCTTTAAACTTTTCAACTTAAAGCCGATACTTCATCCATCTATAAAATTATAGTTTGTGTGGTTTAATTTTCAATTTTACATACATCAAAAATGACACAAAAAGTACATAAAAATGAATTCTAACCACAAACAAAAAACTTTTACTCTTTGTATTAAATTCTGCATTATGAAACCAAAAAGAAAATTTAAGAAAAAAAAAAAAGCCACATTAGACATTTAGTGCCACAACCAAAAAACGTTTCAAATAAACTCAAAAAGTCTACAGATGTTGCCAGGTAAAATTTAATGTACACTAACAGAAAATGATTGGGTGTTGCTTAGGACTTTTGAATATTGGCAATTTCAATTTTTTTTAAATTAAGAAAAAGATCTTTAAAAAAAAACACTCAAAAATTCTTGAGATTATGTAAATACATAACACTGTAAAGATATTTGAAGAATCAATTTGCATATTAACATTTTATTAAGTTTTGTGCGTCAGGGCAGCAAATGGCCTCAATAGTCAGAACTGTCAGCTCACAACTTCAAAATCCTGGGCTCAAGTCCCACATCTGCTTGTTGCCAGTGTGATGTTTGTACATTCCACTGAAGTTGGCATGGGTTTTTCCTCACAAATTCCAAGTAACTAGAGTCTCTAAATGTTCCTAGGTCATTTTTGTCAGGAATAACTGGCAAATAAAAAAATAAATTGTCCTCTGTTGAGCATAAGAGTCCATTTTGCATTAATGGCTCCTTGTAGTAAAATTTATTTAGGGGTCTGTGCCACTGTGCATGAAGCAGCCGAATGAATTCTGAGGTTTTCAGAGACATACTGTCTGCTCAAATCTAGCTAAATGCAGTCAAATTGATTGGCCAGTGTTTCATGATACAGATGGACAATGACCCAAAACATACAGCCAAAGCAACCCAGGAGTTTATTAAAGCAAAGAAGTGGAAAATTCTTGAATGACCAAGTCATTCACCTGATCTTAACCCAATTGAGCATGCATTTCACTTGTTGAAGACTAAACTTCGGACAGAAAGCCCACAAACAAACAGCAACTGAAAGCAGCTGCAGTAAAGGCCTGGCAGAGCATTAAAAAGGAGGAAACCCAGCATCTGGTGATGTCTATGAGTTCAAGACTTTAGGCTATCATTGCCAGCAAAGGGTTTTCAACCAAGTATTAAAAATGAACATTTTATTTCCAGTTATTTAATTTGTCCAATTACTTTTGAGCCCCTGAAATAAAGGGATTGTGTTAAAATAATGCTTTAGTTGCCTCACATTTTTATGCAATCTTTTTGTTCAACCCACTGAATTAAAGCTGAAAGTCTGCACTTCAACTGCATCTGAGTTGTTTCATTTAAAATTATTGTGGTAATGTACAGAACCAAAATTAGAAAAAAGTTGTCTCTGTCCAAATATTTATGGACCTACACCTAACTGTATATCCATATCTCATACACAATTAAAAAAAAAGGCCTTACCATTTATCAATAAGTCATACTGGCCAGTATGAGTTTGGATTTTTATTTTTGTCAAGATAACAGAGGAAGGCTGAGAAATTAAGGAATGGTTTATATGCTCTTGAAGAGGCTAATCATGACTACATTTAAATGACAAATTATGATGGAATAAAGGGAAATGTGATATTTTATATTCCAGTTTAGACTGAAACTTGCCCTTCTTCAACAAGTTATTGTTGGGAGTCAATAACATATCTATAAATATCAATCAAAAAAGAATCTTGGCAGACTGCAACAACTGGTAAGGTATCACACTACTATCCACCATCAGTAAGACATCATGCTACTTCTTGTTATACAAGCTTAAAGATATAATTGACGAAAACCACCACAGTGTTCAAGCAGGCTTCAGAGCTAGAATATCCTGTATAGACCGTTTTTGTGTGAGGAACATCACTGACCAGGCACTGGAGTATATGAAGGACCAGAGAATAATCTTCAATTTCTGGCAAGTTTTTGACAGCACCCTTTAAAACTATCTCTGGAAAGCGGATGGTGAAGAGATACTCTTCATAGACACATGGTTGGAGATTCATTTTTAGCACATTCTTGTTCCTCTGAGTGGTAGGCTTTGTGATATGAACAGCATTCGGAACTGCACTGCTGCAGTCCCATGGAGTGCTGCCCACCCAAAGCTAACAGACAGGACTTTGCAGATAATTTAGTCTTGTTGAAGGAATCCATGGATAGACTGCATTATCTCATCAGTAGATTGGAGACAGAAGCATAGAAGGATGGACTAAAGATAAGTACAGAAAGGACCTAATCTCTTTTTTGCTTGTGAATGAAACCAGGATGGTGATAAGAACTGTAGTCTGCAACAGTTTCATATTCTTTCTTCTTGATATATGCGTATAAAGCTATCACTTGTTTCTGTTAGTGTATCACGTCCTAGTGAGCTGAATGACTTACGGCCTGTTGCTCTGACATCACGTGATGAATTCCATGGAGCAGCTGCTGCTTTACCTCCTGAGGCCACAGGTCCGCCACACCCTCAATCCTCTTCAGTTCGCATACCAGGAGAAGGTGGGAGTGGAGGATGCCATCATCTATATGCTACACCATTCCCTATCCCACTTGGACAGAGGCAGTTGTGCTGCAAGAATTATGTTTCTGGACTTCTCTAGTGCCTTCAACACCATCCAACCTCTGCTCCTTAGGGACAAGCTGACAGAGATGGGAGTAGATTCATACCTGGTGGCATGGATCGTGGACTATCTTACAGACAGACCTCGGTATGTGCGTCTCGGGAACCACAGGTCTGACATTGGGGTCAGCAACACAGGAGCGCCGCAGGGGACTGTACTTTCTCTGGTCCTGTTCATCCTATATACATCGGACTTCCAATACAACTCGGAGTCCTGCCACGTGCAAAAGTTTGCTAAAGACACTGCTATCGTGGGCTGCATCAGGAGTGGGCAGGAGGAGGAGTATAGGAACCTAATCTAGGACTTTGTTAAATGGCGCGACTCAAACCACCTACACCTGAACACCAGCAAAACTAAGGAGCTGGTGGTGGATTTTAGGAGACCAAGGCCCCTCCTGGACCCCGTGATTATCAGAGGTGACTGTGTGCAGAGGGTACAGACCTATAAATACCTGGGAGTGCAGCTGGATGATAAATTGGACTGGACTGCCAATACTGATGCTCTATGCAAGAGAGGACAGAGCCGACTATACTTCCTTAGGAGACTGGCGTCCTTCAACATCTGCAATAAGATGCTGCAGATGAGATGTTCTATCAGACAGCTGTGGCGAGTGCCCTCTTCCATGCGGTGGTGTGCTGGGGAGGCAGCATAAAGTAGAAGGACGCCTCACGCCTGGACAAACTAGTAAGGAAGGCAGGCTCTATTGTAGGCATGGAGCTGGACAGTTTGACATCTGTGGCAGAGCGACGGACACTGAGCAAGCTCCTGTCAATCATGGAGAATCCACTGAACAGTGTCATCTCCAGGCAGAGGAGCAGCTTCAGCGACAGGCTACTGTCACTGTCCTGCTCTACTGACAGACTGAGGAGATCGTTCCTCCCCCACACTATGCAACTCTTCAGTTCCACCCGAGGGGGTAAATGTTAACATTATACAGTTGTCTGTTTTACCTGCATTTTTATCACTCTTTAATTTAATATCGTTTTTTTTTAAATCGGTATGCTGCTGCTGGAGTATATGAATTTCCCCTTGGGTTTAATAAAGTATCTATCTATCTATATTATATATACACATTAAAAACTATTATTTACAAGTATAAGCAACTGTCTCTTTTCCTAATAAAGAAAACTATACACTACTCATGAAAAGTTTTATAACACCTCAGTGTTTCTAGTTTTTCTTCAGACTTAATCAGCTGTAATGTAAAGAATTATATAAAGATGACAATGTAATCAGTAAACTGGCAGAAGTTTAAATTTAAAGTATAGGTTAGCAAAAAATGAAAAAAAAAAAAAAGAAAAGTTTAGAATATTAAAAAAGGGCCTTCTTCATGGAACAACTAATAGGTTACAACCTACAGTTGTTCTGCAGCAATTAGAAATAAATTAAGCCTTGCAAGATGATGCAAACATTTTGCACAGGTGACCCAACTTCTGTTGATTACTTAAAAACCGACTGTCATGAAGCAAAGTAGGAAAAGTCTGTGTTAGTACACCCTCTGAAGTACTAATTGGACATTATTACACTGTAGAAAGTTGTAAATTCCAGTTATAATGGCAAGAAAATGGCAATTAGCAAATGAAGCGTAGGTCATTCATTTAAAGAAAACACAAAAATAAATATATAAATAAATCTAAGTGTCAGTGAGTATGGTGGCCTACACAGTTAAAATGAAATTGGAAACTGGAAGAAACTCTGATAGGATGAGATCTTGTGCTATGCCTTGATTTAAAGAAAAATTAAGTCATTAAACTGCGTAAATTTCTATAAAAACTGAAAATACTGAGGTATTCTACAACTTTTACCCGGCAGTGTACATCCCTGTCATGTTTTGAATGGATAAACATAAATACAGGCAATCAGATTAACACTAGAATCCCTGAAGCCTGCAAAAATAATCGTAATGTCAGATGACATTAATTTTACTTGTACTTCCTCATCACTGCACCGATAGTGCCTTTGTTTTTGGCTGCAGGCAGACAGCCTGCTATCCCATCCCCCACCAAGATAGCTGAAGTTGGACAACAAAAAAAATACGTAGAAGTCTGTTTATCTGGGAGTGACGTGACTAGAAAAGTACTGGAAAAAAATAATCATTATTTGAAATACATACATTTTATGTGTGCTCCGTGTCTACAGCAGTCTGTGTAAATGTAGTTATAGTAATAATGACAAAATGTTGACATGAAGTGTGTAATGTGTGAAGACTGAAGCCCAAATATCAAATAAACACTTTCAAAAAAGGTTCAACAAAAGAAGTGTTCTTTTTTCAAGAATAAAATCAAACAAAAAGAAGAAGTTGAATAATGTATATGTTGCTGTCAATGTGTGAAAAGTGAAGCCCAAATATCAATCGATACAAAGTAAAGATGTTTGTATGTGTGTGTGCCTGTGTCTTTCACAGTGGAAATGCAGTGGGGTCTCACAGATATTTAATTCTCTGGTCCAGGGGTAAGAACTGTTGCTTTGTAATCAAGATGTTGCAAGGTTGATCCTGGGTCCTCCCTGTATTTAGCGCTTTAAGTGGTGAGCTATTTTTGTAAAAACATACATTTGATTTGAGTCCCTAACAAATCAACAAAGCAAGTCTGCTTTTACTAAAAACTTCACTGAAAGTGCTTATTTGATATTTGGACTTCAGTCTTTACACATTACATACTTCATGTCAATATTTTTTTATTATTCTATGTTAGTTATGTGTTCAACATTTCTGCCATCCTATTTTTACGCAGATCGCAGTAGACACAGAACTTGCATAAAATGTATTTCAAATAATGATATATTATTTTTCTATACAATTCCAGACACCTGACTTCCAGATAAACAGACTTCAGTGAGTATTTTGTGTCTGACTTCAGCTGCCTCACTAAGGGGGACTGGTGAGCAGGCTGCTTGCCTGCAGACGAATGACCTATTTGCAAAACAAAGGCGCTATCGGTGCACAACTAACACAGTGATGAGGAGGTGTGAGTAAAATTAAGGTGGCCCATTATTTACAAATGTTTTTGTAGGCTTAAGGGATTCTAGTGTTAAAGATAAACACATATGCACAAAAACACATTTACGTACATCTAACCTCCAACCCACTGGCAAGCACTAAGTAAAAGGCAGAAAACAGCCCTGGACAGGGATCCAGTCCATTACATGTCCTATTGAAACCAGCAATTAACCTATTAGTTTGCCTTTGGGAATTTAGGAGAATAACAGAAACATGCTAAGGAAAATCCCACAGACATAGGGAAGACATGCAAACTCCACACATTGAACATCTAGGTACAATATTTGGACCCAGGAAACTAATCTGTGATGCAGCTGGGCTAACTGCCAATATTACAAAACACTAGGCAAAGTCTTGTGGGAAAGTTGTGTTCTTATTCAGTCAGCTTTTTAATACTTTTAGTGATTACATCATTTCCTGGTAGGGTATATGGTTAACTACTTTAACAATAGAATTACCAGAGCCTACGAAAAAACTTGTAAATCCGTCCCACCTTAAATCGCTTCTTAAAATCGTTCACAGCCCTCCACCAGCGTCTTTTGACATCTAAATGTGCTGATAAAAATCAGGCTGCAAGCAGCCGGCTATTCCATCCCCCCACCGACTTAGAACGTGCACAAACTTCTCCCAGCTAATGCTTTAGGAAGTAAGTAAATAAATAAAGGACATGCTCAAAAAATACATGTGTAATGCCACAAAAAGTGCATGCAGACATGTCCGTGGCAAATAGATAACATTCGACGTTTTGAAGAAATTATTTTAGGACACAATTTACCTTTATTTATTTACTTACTTTCTAAAGCCTAAAGTCACAAGTACTGTGCAGAGGGCATGCTCAAAACTGTGTGTAATGCCACGAAAAGTGCCTGCTGACACTTTAGTATGCAAGCAATGGTATGTGCATTCTTGCTCCGATGTAGAAGGGAGCCGAGTTTACCTCTGTTACAGCGCGTCTATATGAAAACAGCAGTGTCAAATGCAGGGGTGGGTTGTGTTTGGGCTCGTGAACGCAGGCTTAGATAATAAAACTGACAAAAAAAAAACCAAAAAAAAAAAACCAAAGCTAACCTTTACAAGTATCAAATTACACCGGCTGTTACAGACTGAAATCAAATGTACGTTTTTATTCTAAAATAGCAAAACTAAGAGCAGTTTACTTCTCAAAACGGAGTGGTGCAGGATCGAACTCACAACCTTTTGATTCCCAATCGGCAGCTGATTCTATTGCGCCGCGGAGGCAGTCATAATAAATGGGTGTCAATGTCGCATGTTAAGGCGGCTTTTTGTTTCTGCAGTTATATTTTTGAATAAAAGCGCAATTGTTGTGTTAGATTTGTAGCTTTTGTAAAAGTATTTCTTTGATACTTCAGGCTTCATACATTATATAGTTTATGCCTACATTTTGTCATCTACTAGTAGAATATAAAAAACGTTTCTGTTTTAACAATGTGTTTACACAGTTTACTGTAGAAACGGAACAGAAATGAAATGCGTGTGTTCCAAACAACAATCTATTATTTCCACTCTAAAACTCCACTTCACTCCCAGAAAATCAATCAAGGCATTAGCTGGAAGAAGTTTGTGCATGTTCTAAGTCGGTGGGGGGATGGAATAGCTGGCTGCTTGCAGCCTGATTTTTATCAGCACATTTAGATGACAAAAGACGCTGGTGGAGAGCTCTGAACGATTTTAAGAAGCGATTTAAGGTGGGACAGATTTACGAGTTTTTTTGTAGGCTCTGGTAATTCTAGTGTTAAAGTCAGGTTATAACATTTTTTCTTTATATTCTCTGAAACAAACTCTAATTGATACGTCAATTTTAAAGCACATAATTTTAAAAGAAATCTTCTGCATCATTGCACAGTATTGTTGTTGTTGTAATCTAAAAAACTTTATGTTACAACTTCAATGTGAAGAGATTATTTGTGTGTCATGTGTTTAAAAATAAAGCACTGTATTACAAAAGTTAAAATCTGAATTTTTGGCTGACCTGAACAAAAACAAAGTATTAAATATTGCAATGTAGCAGAACTTGGCTTGCTGTTTGTCTCAGAAGCCTGTCTTGAAGAGTTAACATGTGCTGCAACCTAAACAATAAGTTTTCTTATATTTAAGGAACTCAAAACACATTTAATTACATTACAAGTATACTATATGGTGGATCATGTCAAAACATAAAGCAATACAAATAATACATACCACAGGATTAGTAGGATCAATTCTCAGAACTTCAGAAAATGAGCTATGTGCATCACCATAATTATTTTGACTTAAATATACAAATGCTCTAGAAAAGAAGTGACATCAAATTAGAAAACCATACATAAGAATGTTGTTAATAATAAAAACAACTGACTTGTCAAGATACTGTATATTAACTTCTGTCATTACTGCTGCTTGAAGATTTTGTGTTTGCAGCCCAAACAATATTTTAATAATTGTCTTTTGGGATGTGTCTGCGTGGGTTTCCTCCGGGTACTCCGGTTTCCTCCCACAGTCCAAAGACATGCAGGTTAGGTGGATTGCCGATTCTAAATTGTCCCTAGTGTGTGCTTTGTGTGTGAGTGTGGGTGTGTGTGTCCTGCGGTGGGTTGGCGCCCTGCCCAGGATTGGTTCCTGCCTTGCGCCCTGTGTTGGCTGGGATTGGCACCAGCAGACCCCGTGACCCTGTGTTCGGATTCAACGGGTTGGAGAATGGATGGATGTCTTTTGGGATTTGGGATAAAATGTGATAGTGGAAACAACATAAGCAGTTATAATAAATATTAAAACATAAAAGACAGAACAGTTATTTTTTTCAAATACTAATAAAGCATCATGGAAAGGTAATGAAGTAGCTTTGCTAAATAAAATATTAACTTTATATTATCTTTGAATAGTTTGACTTTTTTTTGACCAAAATGTAAGTAGCAGTACACAACTTTATTCATTTCATTTATTTCTAACTTGCTTTTACTACTATATAGTCAATGAGAGTAAGAGACCATCTTACAGAAATGAGTACCTCTTTTTATAACATTTTCCATTTCTAAATAAAAAAGTGACAGATGAAATTGATAATGTCATTCAATTTGACAGACAGTTCAACAAAAAATCTAAACTACTGTGCTTTATATTATGATTAAGTTTGGTGAAGGCGGGAAATTGTAAAGGAAGCTTATCATGAGACACACTTCCTAACCTTCACCTTGCATCATGCAAGTGATCATCAGTAAAGCTTACAAAAAAAAAAAAAGGACTATGGAAATAGCTGAAGCTGTCCTCACTGTTTGATCATTTTGATAACTCCGGAGGTCTTAAGCAATGACCAGCGGAGCTCTATCTCATCTTCTTAATAGCTTCAGAAAGTCTCTCTAACTCGTGTACAGTATTATACTAAACATGAAACATTGAAATGATAGCACATGAAGATATCTGAACTACAGAAACTTATTAGTTCTTATGGTTGAGTTGTTTCTTATTACTCTTTGTATGCAATACCTCTGCTAAAATGTAGAAAAAACAAGGAGAAGGATTTCAATTTGAAATCACATCTAAAGTTTAAAATGTTACCCATTGATGATTTTAAATTAAGATGTGAAGTTGGGCAAAATTCAAATTAAATCTATTTTGTAATGAAGGGCAAGGCTCAAATAGTACTTTATTAGGCAACTATTCCTGAAAAGAAAAAAAAAGATCAATATTATCCTTACTCATGGGATGACTGTTATTATGTGAGAGTGGTAGCGAAAGTATTGAGTATATTACAGTTACAAAGGAATGCCCAACCATACTGAAATAAAGAATACTGTGCAGTTATATTTATCATCTCACTGTTGAACTAAAACTAAAGTTACTTGCATTAGTAAATTTAAAAACCTTTCTTAGTGCATAAGCACTTGCATTGTTATACAGAAAGCATACAACTCTCAAAGGCAGCAGTGTATTAAGACATAAAAATAACTCAATAATTGATGGATAAACTAATGGTAAACAGGCAGTAATTACAGTTAACATTATTAACATCCTGTGGTGAGCTGGCACCCTGCCCAGGGTTTGTTTCCTGCCTTGCTCCCTGTGCTGGCTGGGATTGGCTCCAGCAGACCCACATGAGCCTGTAGTTAGGATATAGTGGGTTGGATAATGGATGGATGGATAATTAACATCATCCTGATGTTAGAGTAATCAGATTAAAAAAAATCTGTTATAGGAGCAGTTTGGTGGCTCTTTGGTTCATGGGCTATGAGGCGTTAAAAGATAAAGTCTTTAAGTCTAAAATACAGAATTAATGAATTATAAGGTATCCAGAAAATATTTACTCATTTAGAAACAAAATCTGTTCTATGCTGCAATTCAGTGTACTTGATTTGTGATTAACATGATTAATCTAACATCTAAAGAAATACTGACAACATAAATACCTATTCATCAGAACCACAGTATTTTGGTTGGGATCATTTCCTTTTGTTTTAAAATCTGTTTCCACATCTTGGAAATATTTTTCCGCTTTCCTGATATCCCCAATCTACAAAAGAGAAAAAAGTGCTTGTTACAAAATTGTTTCACTTCTAGTCAGCAGAAACTGATATCTATGTTGTGAGCTGGGGGGCTGATCGCACCCCTACAGTATACAGATGCTCCTCAGAAAACCCCTTCTAAAAACGCTTGTGCGAACGTACTGTCACAGACGGCTGGGGTTCTTACCCGGCCGGGACGCCTAGAAGGACCAGAAGGTGGCACTAAAAGCTTCTGGGTCAGGAGGACACAACCGCCCTGGAGCAGGAGAGGACCACGGGAGAGGAGGACTGACTTTCCAACTCGTTGGAACCCGTGGCCACCACCAGGGGAAGCCTTAAGCCTCCTAGAACCCGGGAGAACATTACTTCCGCCACACTTGGCAAGATGGCGGAGGAACCTGCCAGGGACGCCCGGAGTGCTTCCGGGGCAAAGGGCAGCACTTTCACCACACCAGGAAGTGCTGCCGGAACTTCGTCATCGGACACCTGGAGCACATCCGGGTGGGAAATAAAAGGCGCTGCCTCCTAACAGTCGGGGAGCTAGAGTCAGGAGAGGGAGTAGGAAGAAGATCCCAGGAGGAGATTGGCGGCCAAGGACTGAGAGAAAGAGGAATATTGGGGTGATTATTGATTTGTGCATTGTGTGGTGTTTGTGGATTGTGTTTATTGATGAATAATAAACGTGTGACTTTTATAAAGATGTGGTCTCCGACTGGTGGTGTCTGGGCAAGTCTCACAATACTTAAAAGCCTCAACAGCACCTGTTGGTTTTGGATTGTTTTGCTTTTCTTCCTCTCTTTCCCTGCTCCTGTCGCACACTCCTTTGAAGAGGAAGATATGTTTGAATATGTTTAATTGTGAAATGGAACTGTCTCATCTGTCAAGGAGCACGTTTAAACTTTTGAAAAAGACATATGTTTGTTTGCAGTGTTTGAATAAATTTCCTGTCTCTACAACCTCCTCTGTTTCTGTGCAAATCTGTGGCTCAAGCGTGACAAGTGGTACTGAAGAGTGGGGGGGGTGGGCGTATGGTTGGGGAGAAGAACTGGTGGCAGTCAGGAAAGAGCTTGAGCCCTGATTAGATATTGAACCGAAGGAGACACCCCTAATTTCCCAGAGTGGTTGGCTGGCCCATCTACAACTTCTCAACTTGCAAATGCCTCCGAACACAAACTTAGCACTAACAAGCAGATGGATTTTGTGTGAGCCGATAGCTCATTAGAATATGCATTTAAACCGGCGTGCTCTGCTAGTGACTTTTATTACCAAGAGCGTGAATCCGGGGGCTTGAAAACCCCGCACTTTCTAGAAAAAGACGGCTGTCTTTTTGGAGTGATTTCAGATCATTTAATGGTAGAATTTATTGAACAACTCGCTGTACCTGAAGTGCATAGGGACATTCTTTTGCAGTTAGCCCACTCTGACATCTTGGGAGGGCACCTGGGGGCTCATAAGACCAGAGATTGTTTATCAAAACCATTTTATTGGCTGAATATGGGAAAAGATGTTGAGCGATTCTGTACTTCATGTCTTGATTGCCAGATCGTCTCTACTTATAAACCTTCTCGGGCCCCCCTTTGTCCTATGCCTATTCTGGAAGTCCCCTTTCAACAGGTGAGATTAGATATTGTAGGTCCTCTTCCTAAGAGTAAAAACAGGTATCAATATATGCTTGTGTTGGTTGACTATGCAACATGATATCCAGAAGTGGCTGCTTTGAAAAAGGCCAATTCCTTCACTGTAGCCAAAGCTCTGTGCAAAATTTTTACTTATATTGGCATCCCTAGGGAAATTTTAACTGATCAGGGCACTCCTTTTACTTCTCACGTGACAAAACAATTGTGTGACAGCCTTGCTATTAAGAAATTGAGTACCGCTGTTTACCATCCACAGATGAATGATTTGACTGAACAATTTAACAAGACTTTAAAACAGATGATCAGGCGAGTGGCTCATGATGATCCCACATTTTGGGAGTCTGTCCTGCTTTTTGTTATGTTCACAGTGCGGGAATCGCCACAGGCGTCTACTGGCTTGAGTCCTTTCAAGTTGTTATTTGGCAGGCGCCCAAGAGGCATCCTGGATGTTGTACAAGAGGAATGGATAGCAATCAAGACAACAGCTCAAGGACCGAGCTTTGCGGATCGGGTAATTTTATTGTAAGATAGAATTTCTAAGCTTTCTTCTGTCACTGTGGAGTATCAGCGACATGACCAGGAAACTCAGAAACGTCTTTACGATAGGCACGGTAAGCTCCGTGAATTCAAACCTGGTGATCATGTTTTGGTACTGATTCCGTCTGACCTGCACAAATTCCTAGTGAAATGGCAGGGCCCTGCCATTATTGAGGAGCGTATGGGACCGGTGAATTACAAGGTTAGAATACCAGGCTGGTGCAAACCATTTCAGATTTTACGTGTTAATCTCTTGAAGGAGACGATGCTGTCTCTCAGACCGATGTTGCCATTGGTGACAATTTGACTGACTCGCAAAAGACAGAATTGTTATCTTTGATTGAATGGAACATTGGCATTAGGTGTAATTCGCGAAAGTAAAAGTGATTAGTGTAGTCCGGTCGTATTAGTCGCAAAGCAAGATGGTTCGGTTAGCTTCTGTATTGATTTCAGGCACTTGAATAAGGTCTCTAAATTTGATGCTTATCCAATGCCCTGTGTTGACGAGCTGTTGGAAAAATTGGGTCAGGTGACCTATATCTCCAAGCTAGATGTCACGAAAGATTACCGGCAGGTGCCTCTTGAGGCTGGCAGTTGTGAGAAGACAGCATTTGCAACTCCTGATGGACTTTATGAATTTACGAGACTCCCGTTTGGTTTTCATGGGGGAACTCTAACTTTCCAATGTATGATCGATTAGATCTTGCGTCCTCATTCCGTATAATCTGTGGCATACCTTGATGATGTCGTGATTTCCAGCAATGATTAGCAATCAAATTCAGAACGTCTTCAGGCTGTCCTTGAAAGCTTGAGACAGGATGGCTTGACAGCTAACCCTAAGAAGTGTAAATAGGGTATGCCTGAGACTGATTATCTGGGTTATTCCATGGGCAGGGGTTTACTCTGGCCACAATTCAGAAAAGTGGAAGAGAGGCTTGCCTACCCACTTCCAAAACAGGTACGTGCTTTTCTTGGGCTTGCCGGTTGTTACAGAAGATTCATCCCTGACTTTGCAAATAGGGCTGCTCCTCTTTCAGAACATACCAGAGACAGGAAAACCGGCCAATTTTATGGACAGAAATTTGTGAATGTTCCTTTTGTGATTAGAAAATTGCTTTGTCTTCTTATTCAGTTTTGCAGAATCCCAACTTCCCTAAGGATTTTGTTCTATATACAGACGCAAGTGCATTTGATGTAGGCGCTGCCCTGTCCCAGGTTTTTGATGGGGAAAAGCTCCCTATCACATTTTTGAGTAGAAAATTGCTTCCTAGGGAACGCAATTATTCGACTACTGAGAAAGAATGCTTTGCAATTAAATGAGCTGTGAAAGCGCTTCGTTATTACTTATGGGGTCGAAATTTCACATTAGTGACTGATCACGCAACACTTCAATGGTTATACTATCAGAAGAATACGATATCTTGTCTCATGAGATATTTTTTGGGCTTACAACCTTACAGTTTTACAGTCAGGCATTGACCTGGCTCTGAACATATTAATGCTGACATCCTGTCATGCCTGTTTGAACCTGGTTAGGAGAGTTGCTTGATTGTGAATACAGCTCAAGGAGGGAGTGGGAGCTGGGGGGCTGATCGCACCCTTTCCCCCCTTAGAGGATACAGATGCTCCTCAGAAAACCCATCCTAAAAACGCTGACAGACTACCTTCACATTGCTCCTTTACTTGCTGGGATTACCTGTGGCTTCTCTGTTGTGCGATATGCTTCCTGCGCAGTACTCCACATACTTAAAAGCCTGAACAGCACCTGTCGGTATCGGAATGTTTTGCTTCTCTCTCTCCCTGACATTCCCTGCCCCTGTTGCGCACTCCGTTGAAGAGGAAGATATGGTTGCATACCTTTAATTGTGAGACGGAACTGTCTCACCTGTCTAGGAGCACATTTAAACTTTTGAAAGAGACATATGTTTGTTTGCAGTGTTTGAATATAGTTCCTGTCTCTACAACCTCCTGTTTCTGTGCAAATCTGTGACTCAAGCGTGACAATGTATGCACAAATATCTTCCTTTTGGGATTCTAAAAGTATTACATTTTTTGAGTATCAATATATAACACCACTGAATTATGCTGAGTTTGTCTGTGCCAGGTGCTATTCAGCTTTTCACGTTTCAGTTGTATTCAGAGTGCTATATTTTACTGATTACAATATGAATAAAAAACAACACATTTTCAGGGGTATACCTTTCACCTAGATGTTACTTTACGATGTAAAATATTTAATTTTAAAATGTAGAAATTTAAGATATTTAAAGATTTTCTAAATCTTGCTAATTTGTCATCTCCTTTAGGACAGGTAAAAACAAATCTGTTACACACTCTTTATCTAATTTTTGGGTTTCTATGAGTCAGTGTCAATATTAAGTATTCAAATTAAATTAAAAAAATTGACACGTAATTTCCATACCTTCCACAGTACTTCTTAAACAAGTACCCTTACACTGAAGATTTTTAGTGACCTCAGATGATAACACTCCCAGTTTACATTTTGACCAAATATTATATAAGCAAAACATTTCTTAACACAAAGTGAAATAAAATGGCAGAGTACACCAGGACTAGTATCCACTAAAATCAAAATTTGTGGAACATAATATACAACATGGAAAAAGACAGAATACTCTTTACAAGCCAAAATTGCTGAACAATATCAATTCAATATAAACTATTATACAATATTTAATTTGAGTAAGAGACAAAAAAATACCAATATAGGACAAAGTTTAGTAGAAGGCACTAAAATAAATTTATTTCACAATTTTTTGCCTAATACTACCAGAGTATTTTTTTTTCTAATATACCAAATACTAAAGAAAAACTGTGTGCTCAACTATTTTAGATTATCTATTTGTATTGCTAAAATTAGGAATTAAGTTATACAGTGCATCCGGAAAGTATTCACAGCGCATCACTTTTTCCACATTTTGTTATGTTACAGCCTTATTCCAAAATGGATTAAATTCATTTTTTTCCACAGAATTCTACACACAACACCCCATAATGACGTGAAAAAAGTTTACTTGAGGTTTTTGCAAATTTATTAAAAATCAAAAAATCTGAGAAATCACATGTACATAAGTATTCACAGCCTTTCCTCAATACTTTGTCGATGCTCCTTTGGCAGCAATTACAGCCTCAAGTCTTTTTGAATATGATGCCACAAGCTTGGCACACCTATCCTTGGCCAGTTTTTTCCTCTTTGCAGCACCTTTCAAGCTCCATCAGGCTGGATGGGAAGCGTCGGTGCACAGCAATTTTAAGATCTCTCCAGAGATGTTCAATCGGATTTAAGTCTGGGCTCTGGCTGGGCCACTCAAGGACATTCACAGAGTTGTCCTGAAGCCACTCCTTTGATGTCTTGTCTGTGTGCTTAGGGTCAGGAGCGCTGTGGAGGAGGTTTTCATCCAGGATGTCTCTGTACATTGCTGCAGTCATCTTTCCCTTTATCCTGACTAGTCTCCCAGTTCCTGCCGCTGAAAAACATCCCCACAGCATGATGCTGCCACTACCACGCTTCACTGTAGGGGTGGTATTGGCCTGGTGATGAGCGGTGCCTGGTTTCCTCCAAACATGATGCCTGGCATTCACACCAAAGAGTTCAATCTTTGTCTCATCAGATTAGAGACTTTTGTTTGTCATGGTCTGAGAGTCCTTCAGGTGCCTTTTGGCAAACTCCAGGCAGGCTGCCACGTGCCTTTTACTAAGGAGTGGCTTCCGTCTGGCCAATCTACCATACAGGCCTGATTGGTGGATTGCTGGAGAGATGGTTGTCCTTCTAGAAGGTTCTCCTCTCTCCACAGAGGACCTCTGGAGCTCTGACAGAGTGACCATCGGGTTCTTGGTCACCTCCCTGACTAAGACCCTTCTCCCCCGATCGCTCAGTTTAGATGGCCGGCCAGCTCTAGGAAGAGTCCTGGTGGTTTCGAACTTCTTCCACTTACGGATGATGGTGGCCACTGTGCTCATTGGGACCTTCAAAGCAGCAGAAATTGTTCTGTAACCTTTCCCAGATTTGTGCCTCGACACAATCCTGTCTCGGAGATCTATAGACAATTCCTTTGCTTGGTTTGTGCTCTGACATGAACTGTCAACTGTGGGACCTTATATAGACAGGTGTGTGCCTTTCCAAATAATGTCCAATCAACTGAATTTACCACAGGTGGACTCCAATTAAGCTGCAGAAACATCTCAAGGATGATTAGGGGAAACAGGATGCACCTGAGTCTCAAGTAAACTTTTTTCACGTTGTCATTATGGGGTGTTGTGTGTAGAATTCTGAGGAAAAAAAAGAATTTTATCCATTTTGGAATAAGGCTTTAACATAACAAAATGTGGAAAAAGTGATGCACTGTGAATACTTTCCGGATGCACTGTGTGTGTATATATATTGTGACAGGTGCCTGGCGTCCATGCCCAGCCGGGACGCCGCTGCACATTGTATTCAGGGGGAGCAGCCCTGGACAGTGCAATACCCCCCCGGACGCTAGATGGCCGCCCCCCTGGGCTGGTGTAGTGCCTCAGTTTCCCACAGGGCTCGCTGGGAATTGGAGTTGGGTGCAGCCCTGTTGGGTCCCGCAGGTACTGCCAGGGGGTGCTGTGTTTGGGACTCCTGAGCCCGTGTGGGCAACAGATTCATCACACCTTTAAGTGCAGCCGGATCTTGGTGATCAAACTCCTGGAGCACTTCTAGGTGACCTATAAAAGGGAGCCAGCAACCACCACTCATCGGCCAGAGTCGGGTGGAGGAGGACAAGGTTGCTAGGGAGGAATGGCGGTGGTGCCAACGTTGAGAAAAGTGATTGTGCTGTACTGGTGCTTTATATTATATATATATATATATACACACACACACACACACACACACACACACACACACACATATATATATATATATATATATATATATATATATATATATATATATATATATATATATATATATATATATATATATATATATATATATATATATATATATATATATATATATATATATATATATATATATATATATATATATATATATATATATATATATATATATATATATACAGTACACCCCCGCAAAGTCGCAGGTCAGAGTTTGCGGCCTCAGTCATCCACGGATTTTTGCTTAGAACCTAATAATTGTTAGCGGAAACTGCAAATATCCTCCGCAATTTTTATGGCTTTTTCGTGGCAATACTGTACTGTAGAGAGAACTGCGACTAGGGGATGGTGAAAGCAGCCAATAGAATTTGAAACTGCAGCTCCCAGCAGTCCCTGTAGTGGCTCTGATTGGTCTTCTGCTGAGGGTGCTGGGGCTGCTGAGGTCGAAGGATGTCAGCGCGGCTTTTAAAAAGGTGGCCGGTGACCAAAAGCAAAAAAAAGTTTTTGTAATTTGTGTTTCAAGTTCCTGTCTATCTGCCTTCTGTTGGTTACCTGTACTTAATAATTTTGTCCTGGATTGTTTCGTGTTTCACCATTTCAGGAACTGCCGGTAGGAATATCTGTACATTCCCATTCAACATGCGGATCTCTGGACCATCTATTTTCATCATTACAATTCATCCGTTGCAGTTTTTCATGATTTACTGTGTGTGTTTTGTTTGTGCTTTGTTGTATTTAATGTGTAATCACCGTAAGGGGTACAGTGGTGGTATAATTGTTTTCTTATTTCATTTGTTTTCATTACATTCTTTATTTGCTGTTTGATTACTGGTTTTCTTTGTTTTTGTCTCTGTTTGTGAGTGGGTGCATGTCAGGTCAAGGCTGGAATCTCCACCATAAAAAATAAATAAATCACTGTCTTCCAAATTGCGGCTTCTTGCGCAACGCTAAACTTACTTAAAAGTCTGAACCGTATCTGTCCTTTTTGGCTGATTGCTTTGTTTCTCTCTCCTCCCCCAGATATTCTCTGCTCCTGTTGGGGGTTGTGCTCCCCTATGATGTTTGTCTATTGTTTAATCGATAACTAACTGCATACTGAGCTCCTTTTACTTCTGAAAGAGACATGTTTGTTTGAAGTGTTTGAATAAAGTTCTTGTGTTTCTGTGCAATTCTGTAACCCAAGTGTGACACCCTGTAAGCCTCACTGTCCCTGGGATTGAGCTGCTGCACTAGACGAGCCTGAGAGCATCAGCACTTACCTCTGTGTGCTTGCGTGCAGCCTGTTCAAGCGCAGTTGGCTCAGTGATTTTTTTTCCATCCATGGCGTCAGTTGCACTTTGCACATACTGTTTCAGTAGTTTTTAAAAATAGTTTTTACAGTTCATTAGCAGTGTGTAAAATGATCAGTGTTGCAGTAATTGTGATGCTCTTTACATGAAAAAAAATGTGTTCCATTAAAATTTCACTTTTTCTTTGTTAATTGTGATGTTTACTTAAAGTGCAGCAAAAAAGTATTTAGTGTCTAGGGATGCATTAACGCCCGAGTATGTGGCAGTTTAAGGGTTAAAGCCCCAAGATGCCGCTGAAACGAGCTGCACCGTCTAAGGCTTCTGGCAATGAAAACGTGCTTGCATGAATTACAGTACATATAGCGGTAACATCGGTATTTTACATTCTAGCACTGTAGTAGACATAGCAGTACAGTATACAGGTTTACCTTTACATTCTTTATTTTTAGGTAATGTATTAAGCTGATTTTGAAATTAAAGTGTTTTGGGGGCATATTTAGGGTTTAAACTATGAAAATAGGCATTTTTTTTAGCCACATCCAAAATTTGGGGTTTTTCATAATTCGCGGGTGGTCTAGGAACGTAGCCCCCTTCGAATTTTGGGGGTGTACTGTATACTGTTTTCCCACCATACAGCAAGACACATACTGTACTTTTATCTCAATGCAGAGTGGAAGTGCACAGTGAGCCAGGTGTAAAAATAAATAAATAAATAAAATAAATAAATAAATGAATGACTGTTAGACACACAACCTTTGCATAGCATATTACTTTAATTTCCCCTCTGTGTGGGATCATCACGTTCATGCGTTATGTGTAGGGCCCACGATTTACCGCGGTCCGCGGAATTTAACGCCACGCCGCAGAATTTAGGGTTTTGCAGCAGTAAAACGCCATGCTGCGAAATTAACCTAACTGCTGCAGAAAATACCAAATCTGAATGAAATCTCACCATTTGAGGCATATTGATATTAGTATGATTAGTTTTGATTACTTCTTTAAGTTTTCTTTAGTCTATTGCATCATCTCATTAATATCTTGTTCGTTGCTACTGAAATCGAACACAGTGGAGCTATAGTCTAGTTAAAGAAGCTGTTGGCATTGCTGCAAAGTACTGATAAACTTGACGAGCGGAGAGATGAACTTGAATTTGTATCTGTTCACTGCCAGCCAATTATGAACACTGACTTCTTTTGAGGCACAGTCATTCATGGCTGTCGATGTCTACAACAAAGTGTCTGACTTACTGTCTTGCCTGAAATCGTCCGAATTTCAATTGCAACCAGCAGCTGTGAAGATGCACAATGCTGCTGCTAAACTTCAAACAGATGGCAATGGACCTATTCAGATCTGTGAGAATATTTGATCCACGACAGCTACCACTCTTATCGAAGAATTTTGCTGATCATGCAAAATCACTGCCAACAATGATGGCTGAAGCAGATGAACGGCAAGCTTATCTGGACATAGCATCTTGTGAAGTAATTCCAGCTGATATCACTGCTTTTTGGCATACCTTAGAGGACAGACTGCCTCGCTTAGCAGCTCTTGCTAAAGTTTACATTGCGTTGCTGATCTCTTCTGTTGATGTGGAACGTTCGTTCTCAAAATATGGATCGGTGTTGTCACCACTGCAATATTCTCTGTCACAAGAAAACCTATGAGCTTACAGTGGCGTTTTCTTCAACAATAAATAGAGAAACATTATTCGATAGATTGTTGAGAATAATACTATGCCTACATATGTTTCAGCATCATTTGCTTAAAGCAAATCTGTGGATTAAAATGTGCGGATGTGAACGCTTTGATATACTGTACCTATTTGATTAGTATTACGAATTATGATTGATTATCATTAAAGATTAAGAAGAAGAAAAATTGCATTTTTTTGCTTGGGTTACGAATTAGTCTTCTTAGAGTTCTGGTACTGCATTTGCCGCGCCGCGGTACGCAGTGGAATTTAAAAAAACACACCGCAGAATTTACGATTTCTTGCCGTGGTAAATCGTGGGCCCTAGTTACGTAGACTCGTTCCCTTAACACTTTTTATTGTGTTTTATCAGTATGCTGCTGCTGGAGTATGTGAATTTCCCCTTTGGATTAATAAAGTATCTATCTATCTATCTACCTACAGTTAGGTCCATAAATATTTGGACAGAGACAACTTTTTTCTAATTTTGGTTCTGTACATTACCACAATGAATTTCAAATGAAACAACTCAGATGCAGTTGAAGTGCAGACTTTCAGCTTTAATTCAGTGGTTTGAACAAAAAGATTGCATAAAAATGTGAGGCAACTAAAGCATTTAACACAATCCCTTTATTTCAGGGGCTCAAAAGTAACTGGACAAATTAAATAACTGGAAATAAAATATTCATTTCTAATACTTGGTTGAAAACCCTTTGCTGGCAATGACAGCCTGAAGTCTTGAACTCATGGACATCACCAGATGCTGGGTTTCCTCCTTTTTAATGCTCTGCCAGGCCTTTACTGCAGTGGCTTTCAGTTGCTGTTTGTTTGTGGGCTTACTGTCCGAAGTTTAGTCTTCAACAAGTGAAATGCATGCACAACTGGGTTAATATCAGGTGACTGACTTGGCCATTCAATAATTTTCCACTTCTTTGCTTTAATAAACTCCTGGGTTGCTTTGGCTGTATGTTTTGGGTCTGTGTCCATCTGTATCATGAAACACTGGCCAATCAATTTGACTGCATTTAGCTGGATTTGAGCAGACAGTATGTCTCTGAACACCCCAAAATTCATTCGGCTGCTTTTGTCCTGTGTCACCTCATCAATAAACACTAGTGTCCCAGTGCCACTGGCAGCCATGCATGCCCAAGCCATCACACTGCCTCCACCGTGTTTTACAGTGGATGTGGTATGCTTTGGATAATGAGCTGTTCCACGCCTTCTCCATACTTTATTCTTGCCATCATTCTGGTAGAGGTTGATCTTGGTTTCATCTGTCCAAAGAATGTTTTTCCAGAACTGTGCTGGCTTTTTTAGATGTTCTTTAGCAAAGTCCAATCTAGCCTTTCTGTTCTTGAGGCTTATGAGTGGCTTGCACCTTGCAGTGCACCCTCTGTATTTACTTTCATGCAGTCTTCTCTTTATGGTAGACTTGGATATCGATATGCCTACACCCTGGAGAGTGTTGTTCACTTGGTTGGCTGTTGTGAAGGGGTTTCTCTTCACCATGGAAATGATTTTGCGATCATCCACCACTGTTGTCTTCCGTGGACATCCAAGTCTTTTTGCGTTACCGAGTTCACCAGTGCTTGCTTTCTTTCTCAGGATGTACCAAACTGTAGATTTTGCCACTTGTAATATTGTCGCAATTTCTCGGATGGGTTTTTTCTGTTTTCGCAGCTTAAGGATGGCTTCTTTCACCTGCATAGGGAGCACCTGTGACTGCATGTTCTCTGTTCACAGCAAAATCTTCCACATGCAAGCACCACACCTCAAATCAACTCCAGGCCTTTTATCTGCTTAATTGATAATGACATAACGACGGACTTGTCCACACCTGCCCATGAAATAGCCTTTGAGTCAATTGTCCAATTACTTTTGAGCCCCTGAAATGAAGGGATTGTGTTAAAAAATGCACCCAGCAGATTGGTCGGGTAACTCCGAATTTATGAAGAATAGCTCCGACTCAATCTACTGGAATTATAAAAATACATCGGTAAACACTAAAATTGTGACATTATAAGAACAAAATTGCGATAGCGCCAGTAAATGCAAACAACATCTTTTTGAATGGTATGGGAGCAACAGAGATGGTATCTGTGATTGCCAATATACTGATAATAATCAGGGGTGCGGAAATCCAATGCCCGGCTCGTCCGACACGGGTAAATTGACCGTCGGACAAGCGTGTTTTCCTGGTTTCCATTGTCCACGGACAAGTGCAATTTTCTTGAGAAAAAAAGAATTATATGTGCTGTGCAGGGCACATTTTTACCACTACTTTCAAATTTTAAACATTTGGGTACATACTTCTTGCGGAAACAGTCTACTTAGGCATGTTCTTCATGTCTCAAATTGGTCTTCAGTATTGTTTACAAAATGATGGCTGATTTTTCAAAGGAGAAGCACTCTTACAGTCTTACATAAGTATTTTACCCTACTATTTACACGCTTGGAGGTGCGGTCATTTTTTTTCATGCCGACATTACGATGTAATCTCATGATTTTTCATTATAATCGATAACTTTTATATATTATTGATAAAATTCAATGTTTTTACATGAAAATGCGGTCATTTTACTTACAATACAAATGTTTTCACCACATCATAAAGCTTGTTAGTTAATCTTTCCTGAAATTTGCAATTTTGCGTAGGTTGTGATATATTGAGGAATTAAGAAATTTATTGCGTGACAACATCAATTTTGATGAGCTGTCTATAGATCGTTTTCTAACAGTTTCCAAACGTTATGAAATATCTATAAAAATCTTCACTTAGACGTGATTATTTTTTCCTGTGGTAAGCAGGTTTTTCTCGCTATATACAGTACGTGTTGCTGAAACTGAAGCAAGTAGTATCGCAGATGAGAAATGGATCGTTACTTGATTAAAACTGGCACAACAGGCCCTGAAAACCGGACAATGAGGGCAAGAAAAGAAAAACAAAAGCTAAAAGGACCGTGAGTATGATAAAAAACGAAAACGGTCTTTTCAATCGCAATGGCTCAAAAAGTTTCCGTGGGTAAATGCAGACGACACTTACTCCGTTTTTTGCCAAATTTGCCATCAGTATTCACTTATTGCCGACAAAACATCCAAATTATTTACTGGTAAGAAAGTCGACAGAAAAGACACACTACTGTCGCATCAGCTGTCTGCGAAACACATTGCCTGTATGTCAAAGCATGTGTCTAAAAGTAAGAAAAAAGTTTCAATTGAAAAAGTGTTTTCTAAAGTTGAATGCTCGGAGATTGAGCGTTATGCTAGGCTGTTCAACACTGCTTACGCTGTTGCTAAGCACAACAGGCCATTTACTGACTTTCAACTTGTGTTCTGTGCAGGAAAAGAATGATGTAAATTTAGGGATTGACCATCGAGGCAGGGACGCCTGTGTTGAGTTTGTGAAGTCAATATCATCTGTTTTGTTGAATGATGTCTCAAGCCACATGAAACATGTCAGATTCTTTTTAGTCATGAGTGACTCAAGCACTGACTCATCAGTAATAGACCAAGAAGGTAAACTACTGAGGTACGTTCATCCAGAAACGTTTGATCCCTACATAGCCATGGCTAGCATTGAGAATTTAGAAAATGCCAGAGCAGATGGTGTTGTTGCTGCCATAAAAATGGTTTGTCAAAATGTGGCATTGATATTGAAAACATTGGAGACAATGACCCAAAGCTTGTGTGCATTAATCTTGATGGTGCAGCAGTTAATCTTGGAGCTAAAAATGCTGTTGCCAGAAAGCTCAGTGATTGTGTAAGTAACAAAGTTCTTGTTACACACTGTGTGGCACATAAACTGGAGTTAGGTGTACTTAATGCTGTAAAAGACATAGGCTATCTGAAAAAATCTGAAGATACCATTAAGCGCATCTGCCAAGTTTTATTCTTTTACACCAAAGGGACGAAGTGAGCTGCAAAATCTTGCATCAATTTTGAATGAAACCTTGCTTATGCATTCAGAAATAAAAGCCATCAGATGGGTATCATCAAAGTCCAGAGCACTGAAAGCTGTTAGCCAGGTTTTAGATGTAACTGTTACCCACATGGAACAGATGCTTTTCACATCAAACAAGGCAGGTGAACTGGGGCAGGTTAAAGCCATCCTACATGACCTCAAGCAAGTAAAATTTATTAAATGTCTATATCTGATGATGGATGTACTTTCTGCTATTACAGCCACCTCAACTCTTTTCCAGAGCAAAGACTTGCTGATATTTGAAGTTAAGGAGGCCATTGACACTTTGTAAACCAGACTGCATGCCATGACAAAGGAGCCAGGAGAAAACCTTGCAAAGTTTTATAACCTGTTTGACAAGGAGTCTAGTACATTTGATGGAAACCTAAAGCTGTCTGGTGGTTTCAGAGATTTTTGTGGAGACAGAGATGTTCATGATCTTCTGGAAAGCATGGTTCAGTTAATATATACCAGATTCTCTGACCTTGATAGGCCTCCTGTGTCAGATATGAGGGTGTTTGATTTCAGAACCTGGCCACACACTCTGTATGAACTGAGCACTTATGGAAACTATGAAATCAAGAACTTGAGCCAGCAGTATAGTGATTTTTTGACTGATGAGGAAGTTAAACATGTACCATCTGAATGGCAAGCACTTAAATTGCAGATATCAATGCAACGGCAGTACCATCCACTTGCTGTCTATGGCTCAGTTCTGCTGAGGAAGGAAGTGTCTCTGAAGAATGTTAGTGTGCTGATCTCACTGCTTCTTACAGTTTCTCTTTCCACAGCTTCTTGTGAGAGATTATTCTCCAATATGAATTTAGTAAAGAGTTCTCTAAGAACCCTCAAAACCAGATGCGTATTGTTGTTGATGGCAAACCTTTAGAAGAGTTTGACCCACTACCAGATGTGGAATTCTGGCTGTCATCTTGCAACAGGCACATCACTCATAAAAAACCTGAAAAGTCATCAGCATCAACTTCTGCAGGACCATCAGTCCAGGAACCATGCAGTTCATCTCAAGCAGAAATGAACAGCATTCAGCCCAAGCTGTCTGAGATGGTAAAGATTCTTGGGGGAGAAGATGTTGCAAGACAAAGGCTGAAGAACATGGCAGAAAATAAATCAGGACAGTGTTCTGTTATGTGACTGTAATATGTGAAACAGAACTAGTGTAGCTATAATGAAGGTATTGTTTATTAGTGAGTTAAAATGATAAGGGAATCTTTTATATAATGTTCTAGAGCAAGGTGGCAAAATACTACTCCCTGAAAGAACTTTTTTCAGTTTTAAAATGGAAGGCAGTTTTGGTATCAATAAAAGAGATCAGAAAAAATAAACTATTTTTCACTTTTGTTATTTGTTTATCGGCAAGTGAATTTAACTGGTGGACAAGTGGATTTTCTAAGTTTACTTGTCTGTGGACAAGTACAAAAAATGTTGATTTCCACACCCCTGCAGCCAAAGCCAGTTTTGTTAAAGGGCGAATTTTAAATGAGCCTACAAATATAAGAAGTAGTTTTTATTTAATGATCAAGATGAGAATCCTTGGGGAACAAAAAAGCAGTATTTACAGGTATTTTAAATTAATTGACATAAAGGAAAAGATAATTTTTCATTAAATTTTGAAAAATCTTTAAAAGCTCCGATACCAAATTTGGATTTGATTTTTGATAATACTATATTGCATTATATCATAAGATATGTCATAAGTGGTAATTGTTCAAATAAATTAGCATAATTCTTTTCTTTTTAATGAAAGTATGCTTATCAGTTCATGCTATTAAAAAAGTGTATACTGCATTTGTATCAACTCTCAAAAATTGGCTTAGTGAAAATATCATACATATAGATTGGAGAATTTGAGACCAGCCATTTGTGACCACTATAGTCACAAATGTCACTGAGATGATGAGGTTCTGCACGAATAGAAAAACATTCTTCAATAATACTGTGAAAGATAATTAACTGCAGGATAGTTAACGCTGATAAAGATTGTCACTTAACAGACTTAAGGTGGGTGCATTATTCTTCAAACTATCAAACATTTTTACAGCATGGAAATCTTGAATAATTGTGGTATTATCACATTTTGTGCAAATAATACACCATTGAGACTTGAATAAACAAGAAGATGTAGGGGCATCTACAGTATCACTGGAAAGAAGTAATATACTGCTTTCAATTTAACTGAGTAAGAAACAGTACAATTAACTAAACCAAAATCAACCTGTAAAAATGACATGGAAAGAAAGATGGCCAATGACAACAACATTACACATGATTTTCTAAATGATTGGTTTGATAAATTATGCTACAAAATTCAGATGTTAACAAAAAAAACTGAGTCAATATTATGTTTCAATGCTTAGGCTGCAACATTTATACTTAGAAGTAATTTCATTACTTTAAGGTACTGTTAAAATATTCTCTTTGCCTCTAGCAACCTTCTTGATGAACTAATTTAAAAATACATTAAAGCTGGCTGTTATGATGGGAATGTCTAGTTTTATTGGGTAATGGTCTTGACACAGTATTCTCACCTGTAAAAATATTCTTCCAATTCCACTTAGTAATTGGGGCTTCTGAGATGGCTCATACTTGATAATGGAGTGATATACATCCACTGCTAGGACGTAATCCTGACAGAAAAAGAAAGTTAAACCCTAAAAATGTGGAATAAGAGGCCTTACATATAATAACAATCTCCTTAAGAAATCACACACAGTAACACCAGAAATATCTGTCATAAAAATGCATCTATTTAAAAAAAAAAAATTTAAAAGCTTACCAAATGACCATCAAATTAAGGCTTATTAAGAATGACCAAAACAGATAAATAAAAGACATGCAAAATAAGAAACATCTACAAACAGGCTGATTAAACTCTTAATACACTTTCACTCATGGAAGAATGTAAGTAGAAATTTGCAAGCGATAACCAGTAGGAAAAATGACATACACACATTATTTATATAAACTACTGCAGGTCTGTAAAACAGAATTTATACAGCAGATGGCAGTATAATGCACAGAATTTTTGTTCACACATTTAAAAAAAGGAAATCCCACTTCTTTGTTCTTTTAACAAAAGCTGATAAAACCAAAAAAGGCAGCTAAAATGAATCTCATTTTGAAACCGCAGGTATAATAAACAGTAATTTCACCCATTTAAAGATAGCAAACTTGTCTAAATTTCAACTGAAATTTTTAAGCAGCTGAAAAAATGTTCTCTGTTCTCAAACTATTTAACACAGTTTATCTGTTTGACGAGCTAAAATATTCATTTTTTAACAAAGTGATACTGAACATTGGTTTAAGATATTCATATAGGATTGCCAACAATCACAAAAACATTTAAATAAAGGGTCATGAGGACTGTTAAATTATATAGTGTATGGTTTTCATGGCTTTAACTCCCTCCAACCATGATGCCACAACTGAAATACATGGAAGCATAAATTAAAATATTTCACAATAGACAAAAATATTTTAAATTAATTGTACTACATATTGCATTATTTTGTATGTAAAAGGCCTGACTTCTCTTATGCTAGAGGCTATTAACTCTTTTAAAAATATAAGCTCTTTTAGACATCTAAAACTATTGAACGGTTTCCAAGTGAAAGCAGGCTCCATTTTCCCCCTAAGCCACAGACTCAACTATAAGGAAACCATACGTGGCTGTATATAAATAGCTGCAACGATTTGAAGCCACTGGGAGACTTGAGTTATTCCTGTGATTTTCTACTGAATATGGGTATCATTGCTTCTACTGGCACACCTCAAAATCAATGATGTGGACCTGGTAGCAAATAATTGCGAATCTCAGTCAAACATCTATTAGAAACCATTTCTGTAACCATCACATGAGTACGCCAACAATGACCAGCTTCGATCAATCATTACTTATGATATACAGTCCATACATTTATCATATATAGATCTGACATTCACATATAGTATAACAACATGACTATGAAAAGCATAAACATTCTGCAAACCTTTCCTTTTTAATAAATCATTAATATGATTCAATTTGCAGTGTTCTCATCACAAGTTGTGCACAATGACTAAATTAAATAGAATTTTGAATCCAGCATTTGTGTTTCCTAATAAATCTGCATAGAGCTACTTTAATTCAGTAATTTCTGTTAAAATGTCACAAAAGCACACACACTAGGGTGATGTTTTTTGAATCTAATGTGCATAAAGCTCAATTCCTAGTAGACTGTTGAATCAATCATGAAACCATTAACAACTTATCCCTGGATCATGCTCTGCAAAAGCTATTAAAAAAAGTCTGTGCTTCGAACAGCCTACAAAGGGAATCATTACAGTTTTTCCAAGTACAATAAAGTATAATATAGTGGTTAAAGCATTTTTTAAAAATTGCAGTGTACAAGCGTCAGCTTTAAACAACTGAAATTGTTCTAAATGCACTATTCATTTATCTCCTCTTACACAATTGATCATATATTTCAATATAAAGTTTATACAGTAGTACAAGTACAGTACATGTTTGTCTACCTGACATTCAGTTGTAACAAAATTAAACTTGTCTTACTAAACCTCAGTGTGTTAACGTAAAACAGATCCAAAAGAAAATTTCCTACTGTAACATTTCCTCTGATGGCATCAGAAGAGGGCAAGCCAGTCTAATGTGATGTATACATTATGCCACAGCTATACCATTTTCTAATATGAGTTACAAATAAACAGAAAACAGCTTCCTAAATTTTCTCCTAAATATAAAAATGCTTTAAACATCAGGAATGTGATAAATTTTAAAATGATACATAGGCATTAAATTTCTTATTTTAAATACATAAACATACATACATATTATATATTTTAGAGTGAAACCCCAAAACATTATTGTTTTCTGAGTCATAGTATTATCTTCGATATGACACAAACCTAATTAAAAATGTAGTCATCCTTAGAAAAAAAAAAATACATACAGTTGTCCCTCATTATGGCTAAAGATGCCTAGATTGAAGAAAATGGCTTATTCAAATTTTTGTTTTTATTGAGAATGAAAATCTGTTTGCTACTTTCTTAAAGACAAAGGTGAAATAATAAATCCCCAAAAACAGACAGCTCATCTACTGATTATAGTTTTCCTCTTGTTCCCTGGACAGAATATGATGCCCTCAAATTCTCCCTTCTAGCTTGATCAAGACTAATCTTTGCTTGCTTGGTGCTCTTCCCCCTGGTGATATTTGCCAAGAAGCAATGTTATATATGCATTTTACTAACATGTATGCAGTTTATATTAGCAATCAGTGAATTAACCCTTTGTACATCCTTGACAGGATTCTGTTTTTCTTCAAGAAATTGAATGCTACACTTTTACCCAGTTGGAATGTTTCTCTGTTTAAAATATGCTATTCTTAATATGATTTACAACATTTCAGCATCAATCAAAATGACATGCAACAAATATCAGTTTTGTAAGACCTGCACATAAGAATGCAAAACTACAAATTTTACTGAATAGAATTTCTTTTCATAAACTTAATTTATAGTTTCTTTGGTAAAAATATTACTATCTAAAAGGCTTTATGTGCAATGAGCTTCCATCAGCAGAAAATACTTAAATTTTAAATGACTAAAAAGCACTAAAAATTACCAAAGTCTTAAAAATCAATAATGGACAATAACCTAATTTCCTACAGTGTGCAATGGTCCAAAGTCCACAACATGCACGTGTTTATTGGAGTGATGTGACTGAATTTTACTATAGTAGCTTTCCTTAATTAATTTCTTCATCATTAGCTAAATTCAAAGCATTTTTATCAGTGCAGTTCAGAAATTGCAATTTACTGCATCTTATGACTTCTTTTTAAATGATGCACAAAATAATATAAGCAAAATTAATAAAAGTATTAACACAAACATTAAATACAATCAAAAACATGAATGCCACTGACAGATTTTCAAACATATTATCATTAATTGAAATTTCTGTGCAGCTTTTCCCTTCACATGCTTCACTGCTTATACTAGGTAAGAAACCGCACAGATTTCAAAGCGGCAGCACACAAGGCAATACGGTACATCCACAGCTTGCTGCCGCCCACGTACCTTCATCATTAGCAGACAGTTTGCCATTGAGTACATCACCCGGCACAGACGTGACCTCCACAGCTGAATAGAGGCTGCAGGAAACAAGAGCAGAATGAGACACTATGCTATTAAACTGAAGGCTTTTTCCTAGCCATCAATTATTTGTCTGAGAGAGCGAATTCTGAGGGGAAAAAAGCAAAGAATAAACAACAAAACATACATGTTCAATGTGCTATTATTTTTACATTTATCCTTTAAATTCTCTGATTTTATAGGGAATGTTATATAATGCTTTAATCGAGAAGAAAATGAATAAAACTTATAAAGCAATACATCCAGAAAACATAGTAGTAATATACTACTATTACTGCTGTATTTAACAGATTTGTAATTGTAATCATAATCTTATTTTTGATACATTTTATAAGTGATTTTATGATAAAAAATCCAAGTTGGATTAAACCTTAGGCAGCAACAACCACAACATTAAAATGAGTAGGTTCACAATAGATACATTTTCATTATTTAAATGGGAATTAGTCACATCAGGAAGCCGAAAAGAATGACATTTTAGAATTGTATGTTGCTAAGGTTATATAACATAAAAAAGTAAATTTTTTCAATTGATATTTTTGTTTTCTTGTCTAATTTGACAGTTATTACAAATAAACTTATCCATATCTGTGCAGTACACTTATCTGTCTCACTAGTTTTAAAAAATCTCACTTTAAAGATGTTTAGCTTGATTTTAGGGCTCTGATAAATACAAGCTTATATAATGAGTAATACACGCTTTTTTAAATAAAACCTCTTGGCTACTGTAATACAAACAAAAAAAGTCAACAAAAAAAAAAGCAAAAATGAGGAATGCTTAAATATGTTATGTTTTGAAATCATTATTTTGATATTTTTATGGATAATGTGAAGTAAATTAGAAACACACTGTGTATCTGGTTATATTTCTTTCTTTAAAACCTTAACAATTATTTACAGTACTCAGGATTTCAAAAAAAAAAAATAGTAGCAAGCACTTCTTTTAGAACAAAACTACTTTGGTTCATATTTTTATAATTCTAGCCCTAATGTGGTTGAAAAAACCAATTCTTGTGTTATGAAATGCATAGGAAAGGGCAGGTCCTTGATCCCATAACCTTCCTTGCCTGTCCTACTTTCTGAATCAATTAGTTCTCTTAAGATTCAGGTGTTCCCTGGTAATTACTGCAGTTAGGCAATTCCGAATAAAAAATAAAAAGAAAAAAGGTGCATTAAAATAACGGTTTTACACTTCTAAATGTACATAGTGAAATTTGCAAGTACTGCAAGTCTTGCTTCAAGACAGGATAAGTGATCTGAACATATGTTGCTGAAAAAGTTATCATTATGAATTTGGCATCCTGCAGTTTGTTCCCTTTCAAAAACCAAATATAAAATAGTAGCAAGACTCACTTTGCCTGTTGAACCAGCATGCTATTGTTGAAAACAACAAATAAATAAATCAGTGAGAACTAAGATAACAAATTTACACACAGAAACATTTATATACAATGCCTACCTAAAGTAGTTACACCTTGACCAATTCACTAATTTTACTGAACAATACATTCTACTGTCAACATTTGTTTTGATATTTTTATTTCAAAGAACAGAAACTCAAATTGAAAATAACTGGCTAATGAGGTCACAACTGACTTGCAGCTGTCCTCCATCACTGAATCATTAAAATAAATGCCCTATTTTATGGATATATCCTAGAGTTAAGAAAACACTATTCAGGTTTTGAATCTGAAGGATAACTGGGAAAGTGAAGACAAAATAGCATTTCAAAGAGGTCAGATATAAAATAACACAAAATCATAAAAAAACAGAAGCCATGTCAGAACTGCCAGACAAAGGTGTCTTGTAAAGCTCTATGTGCAAACAAGGTATTTGGTGAGAGAAGTCAGAGAGCAGCTAAAAAAACAATGTTAAGGAGCTAAAAAATGTAGTCACAGAGTACAGTAAATCTGCACTGATCAACCATATCAAGCACACTGCATAAACCTGGCTTGTACAGTAAGGAAACACAACAGAAGCCACTACCCAAAACAAATGTGATAGAAAATATGGAGTTTGACAAAAACAAAAAAAACATGCAAGTGACCAAGCTGTTATGTGGTTAGATGAGAACAAAGTAGAGCTTTCAGTTAAAGGTCTAAGAAATATATGTGACGCAAATGAAACAATTCCCACACTTCAAAAACAGCACACCTGCAGTGAAGTATGGAGGTGGTAGGTTTATGCTGTGGGGCTGTTTTTCATCAGCAGAGACTTGACATATGAATAAAACAGAAGGATGGATGGACAGATTTGAAATGGAAACAAACACTGCAAAAGAACATATTTCAACCTGCTAAAAACTGAAGCTTGGGTGAAACCTCACCTTTTAGTAGCAAAATGTGTCCAAGCATATGGCCAAAATCTTATTTTAGTGGTCTAATGACAAAAACATAAATGTGCTATAACAGTCTAAGTACATAAGTACATAAGTACATAAATGTCATCTGACTAAACTGAACAACATGCAACAAATAAATTGCTTCCAACCTGTGTTTAATGCTGGTGTATATTTACCCCAAAATACTTGGGAATATTGCTACAAAAGTTGCCTCTACTAAAGTGTCGGGACTAAATACTTACTGGGAAATGCACAAAAATCCATAATGGTTTATTACTTATTATTAAAAAAAATCAAACTTATTAATAAAATGACACTTAAGCAATATTACTCTTATTTAAGAAACTAATAATAATAATTTAAACTAAAATATACAATATACTGATCGTAAGCTTAAATATTTGTTTTTGATAATGACATAATAATTCATAGAGTTGGAAAAGGCTTTATGATGGCACTGGCACATACTACTAAATGATGATTTATCCCTCGGAAAAGGAATGCTGTCTATGCTGGGGAACCGCTCAGACTCTATCCATCCCCTTCCAGTAGCTGTACTCCATATATCACATTGTTGGGAAACAAGGAATTACAAGCAGCATTTTCTACTGCTCAGCTAAACAGTCAGCTGCTAACTAACCTGCTTATCGGTGACAGAGATTATTGTACAGCTGTCCGTACTGCTGGTTACATTCAGAGACACATGCACACAAAAGCACATAATGATTGAAAAAGGTGATAAAGTCTATACTGTGCAGTACAACTCTTCAAAATTAGTGACCAAAGCTATCATGCAAATCCCTTTCCCTTAGAGAAAAGATGGACATATCCTTCATTTCATTTTTACTTCTGTAAGCTCCACCTATTGTTCACCATGCATCTGACTGATTTTCCAAAGTATTTTGTATTCTTTTATATTCTCCATCATTACTTTTTTTTTTTAAATTTAAATTGTAGCATTTGCCACTTGCATTTTCCTGATACGATGGAGAAGTAGATTAAATTGCTCCTGAAGGAAAATTACACAATGTAAAAACAAACAAATAAATAAATAAAAATATTGGCAACTTCCTAAACATCAAGTTATATGATTAAGAAATCACTCTCACTGACTAGTAATTTTTGACATTTTGAAACAATATAAAATATTCAGCCTACCATATCTGACCATAAAACAAACTAATGTTTAACCGATGTAATATCTGGTATAAAGAAATATTAACATCAAGTTTTGCAGTATTACCAAACACAGAGCACATATCCCCATATAGTACATGACATGCATTTTATTTGACTCTGTTTATGACTGCACTCTGCATTTGCTATACATGTTTGTGAATATTTTTGCTTTTGTAGTATATTCTGTAAACTGGGCTATACAACAAAAAAACTGAGCAACTGAATGCAGCTTTATATGGTTAAATCATTTACACTGAGTCATTTTTCACTAGAACTTCATACCAGATGGGTCAAATGTCACAAAATGTTTATCAGTGTATAATAAAATAACAACTACATTATTGTTTACATTACAAATATACTGGATTCATGAAAATTCCTACTTACATAGAAATCAATATATAAACAACAAATATATCAATTATGCAGATTCACACTTGCCTGATCTTCTGTATCAAAGCTAAACTATATGAAAAACTGCAGTCTCACATCAAACAGTCAAGGACAGGACTAACTGAATATGTCAGAAGATGCACTCTGTGCATTTGTCGACAATTTTTGGTGCCTATCATACATATTAGTTGAAAGAGGATTTTTGTTAACTGCACCCTCTAATAGCATTCATAAGATGAAGGAAGTGGCCTGGAATTTACAGAATATCATCTGCTAGACTATGCAGTTGTATGTCCCAAAATATTTTCTATTCCGATAATTAATATACCAAAACATAGCCACTTGGGTGCTCGGTTTAATTTCTAAGCAAACTGTTTTGAAATATGTCTGCTGTGTTCAGCAGCTGTGACACATTTACAATGAAGTATTCAATTATATATTTTAAATACAGAATACAATATACTTAACAGAACTTGGAAGAAGTTGGAAATTTGAAATTCACTTGCCTTGCCTGTTTTCTTGAAGGATATTTATCATACTGCCATCTTCTGCTAATCCGTTTTCTAAATGATCTAAAATCTGCAAAGTTTTAATATTTGTTATTAACAAAATGTAAATAAAATACAATTAAGTAAATCTAGATTAATTCTCTATAGATTCACTAGTTTAACCAGCTTCCTTTTGATGCAAAAAGAAATTTGGCAGCAAAGTTACACATAAATACAGTGGAACCTCGGTTCACAACCATAAATCGTTCCAAACCTCGGGTCGTAAACCGATTTGGTCGTGAACCGAATCAATTTCCCCCATAGGATTGTATGTAAATACAATTAATCCGTTCCAGACCATAAAAACTGTATGTAAATATATTTTTTTTTAAAGATTAAGCACAAATATAGTTAATTACACCATATAATGCACAGTGTAATAGTAAACTAATATAAAAACATTGAATAACACTGACACTCTCAGCAGCACGCACCTTCTCTCTCTCTCTCTCTCTCTCAGCAGCACGCACCTTCTCTCTCTCTCTCTCAGCAGCACACACCCCCTCTCTCTCTCTCTCAGCAGCACGCGAGCTCGCTTTCTCTCTCTCTCTCACCAGCACGTGCTCTCTCTCGCTCTCTCTCTCCCTCTCTGAAACACTGCAGCAGTTCGAGCTATAGCCTTGAAAGCCGATCGCTGTATAAACACCTTATTTTAATGAGTATTAAGCACTGGGGTGTCAAGGAACATTTGAACAAATCCGAACTTTATTTAAAAACCAACCACAAGCAACCAAGAAAATAACATTACAGGAGTTCACGCTATAGCTTTGCAACCGATCGCTGTATAAACACCTTTTTAATGAGTTTTAAGCACAGGGGAAAAAAAATGAACATTTGAAAAATTTGTAATACAAAAACTAACAAACCACTAAGAAAACTAACCTTGCTTGAGTCGAGTTCTGGCATGAAGTGAGGAGGAACTGTATGGAGAGGAGGTTACAGTTTTGAGGGAGAGTCTGGCTCCGCAATGGAGGGATGTTTTCCTTCAGGTGTTTTCTCTTGTGTGATTTCTTAGGTTTCTGGTGTTTTTAGCTGTTTAGATGGTGGGAGCGAAAGCCTCATGCAGCCATTACAAAAACAAAGTCCTTGTGACCCAACCCTTTGTTTTTGCCCTCCACATCACTGGCTAGTCTGGCTTTGTTTACATTGTGCTGCTTGAAAGCACGAGGGTTCTCAAATTGGTAAATGAGTAAACTGGTAAACAGTTTTTCCACCTCTTCCAGCACTTGAGGTCTCTGACTGGTTAACTCTGCTCCTTTTGCAACATCAGCTGCTTTAATAGATTCTTTCTGCTTTAGAATCGTCGAAATCGTAGGTTTTGACTTCTTGTACTCGGCGGCAAGATCAGTAACACGAATGCCACGCTCAATACTTTTCAATAATTACTTTACTTCGATTTCAATTTTCTGCAAAACTTTCTTCTCACCACTCTTCACTTGCTTAGAAGCCATGGCTAACTATAAAAGCAAACGAAATACTGTAGAGCACAAAGAGATCACAGATAAAGTACGCACGTCTGACTGAGGACAATGAACAGGGAGCGGCTCAACACGTGCTTAAATACAGTAATCGGTGTGTACGAACCGGAAGGGAAATGAAATAGAGCACAAAGAGTTCACAGCGAAAGCATGCACGTCTGACCGAGAACAATGCAACACGTGCGGAAATCATCAGCGCACACAAACCAAAAGGGAAACTGGCTTGTTCGTATACCGAGTGTGTGGTTGTGAACCGAGGCAAAAGTTTGGCAAACTTTTTGGTTGTAAACCGAGGTTCCACTGTAGATATACCAAATAAATAAATGAAGAGAATGGTCTGAAAAATAATACTTATTTTTTGAAATTCTAACAATTGCCTGAATTGTCTAGCTGGTTCTAAGCAAGAACACTTTATAAGATTGGAAAAAAATAAGTAATTCTGCACCAATAAATAAATAAAACATTAAGAAGTAGTTAATAAATTACTGTATTTTAAAGTGATGTTCACTTGTTTTTAATGAATAAAGATAACTTTCTATTTTCCAAAATATCTACTCTTAATTAAATATATCCATCACCAATGATGATCCATTATCTGATTTTACTGAAAGCAGATGCAAATGGTTGGAAAAATACACTTTAAAACTCTTCTTTTACTGTTGCCACAGTAAATTCAACCTTTATTCTATAAATTGTGATTTGCAAAGGACATGCAACCCATCCTTAACTGAGTCCTAAATTGCACACCATGCTACTGGGATAGACTTTAACTTTCTGGGAAACTATCAGTCTAAGCAAAAAATGTATGGATAGATGTATAGAAGAAACAAAAGTAAGGTTGCCTAAATTACCTATGCAAGAACAAAATCCACTTCATATCCAGATATAAAGTGCCTGATTTGTAATCTACACATATTTTACCATAAATCTGTCAACTATAAAACCAATAGGAAATACGTCGTACAAATAAAAAATAATATAACAGTTAAAAGTTTAATACAATTACCATACTTTGTTGTAAGCTTTTAGTTTTCTAAGTCTCTGTAATACATCATTCTTCGTAGTATTCAGATTAGGGCTGCAACAACTAATCTAGGTCAATGCTAACAATCTGTGAAAATTGTTGCCAATGAATATCGTATTATTGATGAGTGGCCATGTTACATATTACATACACTGTATTACTTCATTGAGCAAGAGTAATTTTAGTCACATTTTGAGATATAATATAGAAGATGAGGATGCAAATACAGAGCAGGGCCAAAGACCAAATAACTTAAAAGTATGGAGTCATTTCAACTTCATAACAGGTAAGAAATACCTGTTCTTGAAAGATCAGTAAAAATGATGCCTTTCACTATGGGAAAACAACCATGATGTGGGAATACAATAAAAGAAAACACATCCGAGTTGTGGACACTCGGGAATGATTCAGAACACTTTGTTTCTAAAAGAATCAAAAAATCCTGATATCTGATGCCATACTTTAAATAAATTTGTGACCCTTAGTTTATGTAATGGTCTTTGCTGTCATGTAGTGAATATCATCAAATAAAATTTTGTTGACATTTAACTATGGTTTCAGCATTCTACCTCTTGATGCTGACTTTTGTTGGCAAAAGCTTTGAAAATGTAAACCTTGACTTTTATAGTCTTCAGAATAACTTTAGAACATTCAGCCCAATAACCATGTCAATACTATCCACCCAAATTCTCAATGTAACATCCACTGCCCATTTTGTTTTACTTTTTATGAGGCAAGTGCAATTTTAAGGCATACTTGTCTTCTTTTCTCAGTGGACCCTATGCACACCTTGTACAGTACTTGCGCGTTTAAATCTACGTTTGTGTGTCAGCTTTTCTCCCGCCACATCAGAGAATTCCCTGTAATTTCCAGCTGAGAAAAGAACAGTGCTCATGGCTCACCTTGCACAGGAATTTCGTCGTCACTTCTTCAAAGAAAAGGCAATGGAAAAAGAAAAGAGGATGCAACATCGACAAGCTTCTGTTCAAAGACCTCAGCTTCACCCAATAAAGAAAGTTCAGTGTCAGGTGCTCCTTCAGTGTAATAGGAACCACAGCATAGACAGGTGTGTACATTGAAACAAGTACACATATTGTAAATGTAGGAAGAACAGTCCTTGGGAGTGGGCGAACTGTTAACATTTGAATCTGATGATTGTATATAATGTGGAACTGACCTTTTTGTACTATTCTGTCCTCTGCATCTCCTGGAGTACAAAAGAAACACCCCCATGCACCAACATGTGGAGACTGGGCAAGATCAGGGAAAAAAAAACCCAAATGTGGTCACTGACTATAACCACATGAAGGTACACAAATGAATATAATGTTGCATTAGTGTAACAATGTTTTCTCAAAATGTACTATACAGGTCATAAAATGAATTATTCCAAATATCATATATACCTATGTCTCTCTCTCTCTTTTTTTTTTAATCAGTGCGGTTTTGACATCCTGGACTAGAAAGTGCATACTAATTCAGCATAAGCAGGAACACACAAGAATAAAACGGAATAAAAAAAAAATTTTCACATCCACAATCATTCTCAGTCACACACACCACTTATACCCATGTCCACAATTTTCCCAGTCCCAGTCTCGTTCACGCACAAGATCTGACACAGATTTCAAATAATGAGGTGGTATAAGTTTGTTATACCATGTCTTTATCTGAAAACAGTGTCAGATTGGTTGTGGGAGGATGAACATGACTGAGAGAATAAAACTGCTAACTTTTATGCTAACTTTTATAAGTACTACTAGCAAAATACCCGTGCTTCGCAGCGGAGAAGTAGTGTGTTAAAGAAGCAATGAAATAGGTTAATCATTTTTATATGAATAGTTTTGGGTTGTGGAACGAATCATCTGATTTTCCATTATTTCTTATGGGGAAATTCGCTTTGATATACGAGTGCTTTGGATTGCGAGCACGTTTCCAGAACGAATTATGCTCGCAAACCGAGGTTCCACTGTATATATGCACTGAATAGATGGGTGCTATGCTCCAGTAATATTCTGTGTATTCAGTAACAATAATATTGTTGGTGAGGTCAATAATATGTGGGTATTCTCAAATTTAACAATAGAGTAGGAACCGTGTTCTACAACACACCCATAGTTCATCATAAAATGTAGCAGGGGCTTGGCCCATCATCTAGTGTAGCATGTTCATTAAAGATTACTGTGAATGTAGCCTGCCAGTTAAAAAAAAAAAAATTAGAAATCAGTTGTAGAAGATGGTATCAAGTCCCAAATTGTAGAGCTTAATGATCTATCTTCATGGAATAACAGTGGAAAGGCTAAGCTATAATCTATAAACAACATTCAGACATCCTAATTTTTATTAGCTAGGTGTGTTAAGAAGTGCAGGATATAGAGAAGGGTCTGGCTGCAGACTTCCAGCAACAGACCCTCTGAATGATGTCACAGGGTCCTGTAGCTGGAGGTGGAAGTAATGTAGGTTTGGAAGATCCACCTTCCAAGTTAACAGTGGATGTGATGTTGGTATTCAGTGCCCTTAAATGCCATTCATTTTTTACTATTTGAAAAGCAGGAGTTCCTGCCGTTGCCCGGGAATCTATTAGTGGTGAATTTTCCAAATGAAAGAAACAGAACATAGAAATAGAACAGACAGTTTTCTGATTTACATTTTACTGTACGTTCCTGCAATGTGGATTTTGTCTGGTGTGGAGTTTTAGACGTCGTTGAAATAGACTTTCTTCTGGCATCTGAAGTGGACCTTCCAATTTTACGTCTTTTTTTCTGTGGCATGGGTATATTAACGTAAAGCAGGACAATTATAATGTGTTACATGATATTGAGTACGGAAAAAGCACTATAGTGAGATGATGTTACGTTATTTACAATACGTCAGTGTTGAACTGTGCTGCCATCTAACGGACATTGGCAATGGTAACTACAGTGAGAAGTGACATACAACCGCTGCCGTGTGTGGGGAAAATGGTGGAGGAAGGATGCTGTCTTTTTAAGGCGAGTCTCTGTTCAAACGTGTTGCCATATATTTAAGTGTGACCTGCAGAAACGCAGGTGTTTGAGCCGGTCACGTGCACTGGGTCTTTCACGTTTTACATCCATACTGCAGTTCCCCTTCACCCAATCAAAGCAGTCAGCCTTCTAATACTTGGAAACTTCCGCCATCTCTTGGCAATTTAAAGCAACATGGGTAAAAAGCGACGCACTAGGACCAAATCAGCCGCTAGATTGAACGTCTGTTGCAACATGCGGCCATCTTGTTGATGATAAGTACGGGGAATTGTGCCGAACGTTGTGTTGGTGAAAAGGTGCCCTGCGCTTCATCTCGAACATTTTTCCCCAACCAAACATACCCCATGACTTACTCCTGGTCACAAAGGAGCCCCATCTCCAGTTTGGTGGTGATCAGACTCCCCGTACAGTAGATTTGTATGGCGGACAAGCAAACATACATACATGCACATATACATCAACTCTGCTTTATATATTATATTTTGTTACTTGATTCTTTATAGTATGCACCACTCATTTTTTTTTTTCAAACTATGTTTACTGCAGCATTTGCTGACCATTTGTAGAACACATATCACCAAATTATCAATATATTAGGTCAATTATTTAATCCAAATACTGTAGTGTCCATAAATGTATTTAATTGTTATTGTGCCATAAAGGTTATTCAGTTATGCAAGGTTCTCTCTCTCTCTCTCTCTCTCTCTCTCTCTCTCTCTCTCTCTCTCTCTCTCTCTCTCTCTCTCTCTCTCTCTCTCTCTCTCTCTCTCTCTCTCTCTCTCTCTCTCTATATATATATATATATATATATATATATATATATATATATATATACTGCTCAAAAGAATTAAAGGAACACTTTTTAATCAGAGTATAGCATAAAGTCAATGAAACTTATGGGATATTAATCTGGTCAGTTAAGTAGCAGAGGGGGTTGTTAATCAGTTTCAGCTGCTGTGGTGTTAATGAAATTAACAACAGATGCACTAGAGGGGCAACAATGAGATGACCCCCAAAACAGGAAGGGTTTAACAGGTGGAGGTCACTGACATTTTTCCCTCCTCATCTTTTCTGACTGTTTCTTCACTAGTTTTGCATTTGGCTACAGTCAGTGTCACTACTGGTAGCATGAGGCGATACCTGGACCCTACAGAGTTTGCACAGGTAGTCCAACTTCTCCAGGATGGCACATCAATACGTGTCATTGCCAGAAGGTTTGCTGTGTCTCCCTGCACAGTCTCAAGGGCATGGAGGAGATTCTAGGAGACAAGCAGTTACTCTAGGAGAGCTGGAGAGGGCCATAGAAGGTCCATAACCCATCAGCAGGACCAGTATCTGCTCCTTTGGGCAAGGAGGAACAGGATGAGCACTGCCACAGCCCTACAAAATGACCTCCAGCAGGCCACTGGTGTGAATGTCTCTGATCAAACAACCAGAAAGACTTCATGAGGGTGACCCAAGGGCCCCATGTCCTCTAATGGGCCCTGAGCTCACTGCCCAGCAGCATGCAGCTCGATTGGCATTCGCCATAGAATACCAGAATTGGCAGATGCACCATTGGTGCCCTGTGCTTTTTACAGATGAGAGCAGGTTCACCCTGAGCACGTGACAGAAGTGAAAGGGTCTGGAGAAGCCATGGAGAACATTATGCTGCCTGTAAAATCATTCAGCATGAGCAGTTTGGTGGTGGGTTAATGATTGTCTGAGGAGGCATATCCATGGAGGGTCACACAGACCGCTACAGGCTTGACAAAGGCACCTTGGCTGCCATTAGGTATCAGGATGAAATCCTTGGACCCATTGTCAGACCCTATGCTGGTACAGTGGCTCCTTGTGCACGATAATTCCTGGCCTCATGTGGTGAGAGTATGCAGGCAGTTCCTGGAGGATGAAGGAATTGATACCATTAACTGGCCACCACACTTTCCTGACCTAAATCCAATAGAACACCTCTGGGACATTATGTTTTGGTCCATCCAATGCCACCAGGTTGCACCTCAGACTATCCAGGAGCTCAGTGATGCCCTGGTCCAGATCTGGGAGGAGATCCCCCACAACACCATCTGTCATCTCATTAGAAGCATGCATCGATGTTGTCAGGCATGTATACAAGAACACAGGGGCCATACAAAGTGCTGTGTACAATTTTGAGTTGCTGCAATTAAATTTTGGCAAAATGGACTAGCCTGCCACATAATTTTTTCACTCTGATTTTTGGGGCGTCTTTGAATTCAGAGCTCTGTAGGTTGATCATTTTCATTTCCATCAAACAATGTGGCATCCTTTCGTTCCTAACACATTACCCAGTCTATATCAGTATAGATATCCAGGAGGATTTCTTTTTCCCATTTTGTTTTCCCATTGAGATCTATATGTGTTTTCAAAGTGTTCCTTTAATTATATTATATAGTATAAATATAAATATAAATATATATAAATATATATATATATATATATATATATATATATATATATATATATATATATATATACACTCACCTAAAGGATTATTATGAACACCATACTAATACGGTGTTTGACCCCCTTTCGCCTTCAGAACTGCCTTAATTCTACGTGGCATTGATTCAACAAGGTGCTGAAAGCATTCTTTAGAAATGTTGGCCCATATTGATAGGATAGCATCTTGCAGTTGATCGAGATTTGTGGGATGCACGTCCAGGGCACGAAGCTCCCATTCCACCACATCCCAAAGATGCTCTATTGGGTTGAGATCTGGTGACTTTGGGGGCCATTTTAGTACAGTGAACTCATTGTCATGTTCAAGAAACCAATTTGAAATGATTCGAGCTTTGTGACATGGTGCATTATCCTGCTGGAAGTAGCCATCAGAGGATGGGTACATGGTGGTCATGAAGGGATGGACATGTCAGAAACAATGCTCAGGTAGCCCGTGGCATTTAAACGATGCCCAATTGGCACTAAGAGGCTTAAAGTGTGCCAAGAAAACATCCCCCACACCATTACACCACCACCACCACCAGCCTGCACAGTGGTAACAAGGCATGATGGATCCATGTTCTCATTTTATTTACACCAAATTCTGACTCTACCATTTAAATGTCGCAACAAAAATCGAGACTCATCAGACCAGGCAACATTTTTCCAGTCTTCAACTGTCCAATTTTGGTGAGCTTGTGCAAATTGTAGCCTCTTTTTCCTATTTGTAGTGGAGATGAGTGGTACCCGGTGGGGTCTTCTGCTGTTGTAGCCCATCCGCCTCAAGGTTGTGCGTGTTGTGGCTTCACGAATGCTTTGCTGCATACCTCGGTTGTAATGAGTGGTTATTTCAGTCAAAGTTGCTCTTCTATCAGCTTAAATCAGTCGGCCCATTCTCCTCTGACCTCTAGCATCAACAAGGCATTTTCGCCCACAGGACTGCCGCATACTGGATGTTTTTCCCTTTTCACACCATTCTTTGTAAACCGTAGAAATGGTTGTGCATGAAAATCCCAGTAACTGAGCAGATTGTGAAATACTCAGACCGGCCCGTCTGGCACCAACAACCATGCCACGCTCAAAATTGCTTAAATCACCTTTCTTTCCCATTCTGATATTCAGTTTGTAGTTCAGGAGATTGTCTTGACCAGGACCACACCCCTAAATGCATTGAAGCAACTGCCATGTGATTGGTTGATTAGATAATTGCATTAATGAGAAATTGAACAGGTGTTCCTAATAATCCTTTAGGTGAGTGTATATATATATATATATATATATACCCGCGCTTCGCAGCGGAGAAGTAGTGTGTTAAAAAAGGTAGAAAAGAAAAGGGAACATTTTAAAAATAACGTAACATGACTGTCAATATACAGTATTTGTTTTGTGAGTGTTACTGAGTGTTGCTGTCATCAAGGATTTGATTATCATTATTTCTTTCAATCAGGTTCGTATTTGTAGGATGTGTTGGGTTCAAGTTACATTCTGTGTTTGTCAATCGTTGTAAAGATAACAGGTTTCATTCATCAATTCGTTTCTTACTGCATCAATAAACAGCTCGTCTTCCTCTTTATCTGAGACGTGACACACTGCATGCACAGGTTTTTTTTTTACACTGTCTTCTTTTAGTGGGACATTGACTATTTCCACCGTGTGCTTTGTTTCCGCAGTAGCTGCACTTATGAATATGCTTGTATGTATCACATGCTTCATATTTTTTTGCTGCCTTCTCAATTGTGTAATTCGGTTTTTGTTCAGCCCTCTTTGGAACTGTTGCTTTTTTTCTGTGCACTGCGTCATTTCATGTGAGCCGCTCGGTGTACATACATCGAAGGTTCACAGCTGTGCTGGTGCCATCTCGTGCTATGTCCATGGCTGTATTTAATGTTAGCTAAGAACCGGCACTTAAAAGTTTCTCTCATAGTTTCACTGAGTTTGTGCCAAACACCACCCTGACCATCTCATCTTCCTCTGCATTTGCACAGTCCTTCACCCGTGAATATTTAGCGGCAGTGTTTCTATTGGATTGCCGCTGACGGACGGCCTTATATGGGCAGGCACTAAATAACGTGGGAGGCGTAACTCCGCCTCCCACGGGCATCGAGCAGAAGTCTATTATAGTATATGGACGAAAAAATAGGTTCCAGTTATGACCATTATGCGTAGAATTTCGAAATGAAACCTGCCCAACTTTTGTAAGTAAGCTGTAAGGAATGAGCCTGCCAAATTTCAGCCTTCTACCTACACAGGAAGTTGGAGAATTTAGTGATAAGTGAGTGAGTCAGTGAGGGCTTTGCCTTTTATTATAAATGTGTGCCACCTGTGTGTGTGTGTGTCTCTCTCTTGCGCACCTTTGTGTGTGTCTCTCGCGTGTGTCTCTTAAGTGCAAGCCTCTGTGTGTCTGTCTGTCTGTCTCTCGCCTGCCTGTCTGTCTGTCTGTCTGTCGCGCGTGCCTGTTTGTCACTCGTGTGCGTGTGTGTGACTCGTGTGTGTGTGTGTGTGTGCGTGTGCGTGCGTGCATCTCTCTGCACAGGGAATGCACAGGAAGAGACTGAACACGTGCTGTGTGGCCCCACGCATGCGCACTTCACCAGAAGACACACACACACACACGGACACTGGACGCACACAAGGGTTTTATTAAAGTGGATGATATGACAGCAACACTCATAACAGTGACAAAACAATTACATTGACAATCATGTTACGTTATTTTTAAAATGTTTCCTTTTCTTTTTCATAACTTCTTTAACACAGTACTTCTCCGCTGTGAAGCGGGGGTATTTTGCTAGTATATATATATAATATTTTTAATGTAGGTAGATCATGTCGACCTGGTCATTTTAAAAGTAGCTCGCAAGCCGAAAAAATGTGGTCACCCCTGGTATACAGCATTTGTAAAATTGGAGTTGCACAACAGCACAGTGGACTGCAGTAATGCCTGAATGTAAGTGGAAGAAGTACTTTAATAGATATAATAATATGTGAGCAAAATGTAGGTAAAATTTGCATCTGAAAATAGCTTACAGTAATGAGTGATAATACAGCATCATCATCACCGCACACATTACAAAATTAAATACAGCTGAAGTCAAGTCTAAAAGGGCTTTCTGTTTAAGGCAGGAGAACTTCAGTGATTGTGACAACTGTAGTTATTATTTAAAAAAAAAAAACAAAAAAGCACACACACACTGTCTATCACACACAGGTTTTCATTATTACCACATTTATTTCAATGTGAAGTTAGCACGAGAGTGATTTGTGCATTCTATGAGTGCACATTGTTTTACTGATTTGATGTGAATTGTTTTAACTTGTAATGTCACAAAATATTAACACTAGAATTACCGAAGCCTAATGAAAAACTCGTAATCCCAGCCTACCTTAAATTCCTTCATACCTCTCCATCAGCGTCTTTTGTCTTGTAAATGTGTCGTATCGGCACAAGCAGCAAGCAGCCTGCCTCCCCATTCCCCCACTCACCGCTGCAGGTCAATTCACAAAGAAGGTTCTCAGTGGTCAGTGTTTATCTTGGAGTGAAGTGTTTGGAGTTGTAGAGGGTAACTAATATATCGTCATTTGGAATACATACATTTCATGTTTGTTTTGTGTATACAACAATCTATGCAAACACATTGTTAAAACAGAAACATTTTTCATGTTTTAGTAATAACTGAAAAATTTAGACATGAAGTGTATAATGTAATCAAACACTTTTACAAAAGGTACAAGTATAACAAAACAAGTGCATTTTTATTCAAGAATATAACCAAAGAAAAGAAAGAAGGTTAGGGTAGGCTATTGATACGACAGCTTGTGTGGTGCAGCGGTAAGAACTGCTGACTCTTAATCAAGAGGTCACTGGTTTAATACCAGCTGCCTTCCAAATTTACCGTTTTGAGGGGTGAGCTGCTCTTATTGTTAATATTATACAATGAAACATACATTTAAATTGCATCTGTAACAGCCAGTGTAAATTTATCTATACTAATAAAAGGCAAAGCCCTCACTCACTCACTGACTCACTCACTCACTGACTCATCACTAATTCTCCAACTTCCCGTGTGGGTGGAAGGCTGAAATTTGGCAGGTTCATTCCTTACAGCTTCCTTACAAAAGTTGGGCAGGTTTTATATCGAAATTCTACGCGTAATGGTCATAACTGGAAGCAGTTTTTCTCCATTTACTGTAATGGAGATGAGCTTCAACGCCGTGGGGAGTTTAGTGTGACATCATCACGCCTCCCACGTAATCACGCAGTACATAGAAAACCAGGAAGACCTCAAAAAAGCGCTGAAGAAAACATGCATTATATAATTGAGAAGGCAGCGAAACAATAAGAAGCGAGCGAGTGACATATACAACGCATATTCATGAGTTCTGCTACTTCGGAAACAAAGCACGATGTAAACCTACACTTTAAATTAAGTTCATAGACAGGCTGCGCTGGCGTTTGTAATTTAGTGCCTGCCCATATAAGGCCGTCCGTCAGCGGCAATCCAATAGCAAACTGCCACTAAATATTCACGGGTGAAGGACTGTGCTTATGGAGAGGAAGATGAGATGGTCAGGGTGGTGTTTGACACAAACTCAGCGAAACTGCAAGAGAAAGTTTTAAGTGCCAGGACTAAGGTAACATTAAATACAGCCATGGACATAGCACGAGATGGCACCAGCACAGCTGGGAACCTTCGATGCATGTACACCGAGCGCTCACGTGAACTGACGCAGTGCACAGATAAAAGCAACAGTTCCAAAGAGCTGAACAAAACCGAATTACACAATTGAAAAGGCAGCAAAAATATGAAGCGTCTGATACATACAAGCATATTCATAAATCCAAAACAAAGCACACGTTGGAAAAAGTCAATGTCCGCTAAAGGAAGACAGTGTAAAAAAAACCCGTGCATGCAGTGTGTCAGGTCTCAGATAAAGAAGAAGACGAGCTGTTTATTGATGCAGTAAGAAACGAATCGATGAATGAAACCTGTCATCTTTACAACGATTGACAAACACGGAATGTAACTTGAACACAACACATCCTACAAATACGAACCTGATTGAAAGAAATAATGATAATCAAATCCTTGATGACAGCAACACTCAGTAACACTCACAAAACAAATACTGTATATTGACAGTCATGTTACGTTATTTTTAAAATGTTCCCTTTTCTTTTTCTAGCTTTTTTAACACACTACTTCTCCGCTGCGATACGCGGGTATATATATATATATATATCCCGATCTACATACTCGAATAATGGATACTTTATTCGCCATCAATGATTGTTTTGGTAAAGCCATACTCAGTGTATTCATTAGATGAGCGGTAAAAAGTAAGAGCGAGGGAGGATGACTTATTGAGGCATGCAGGCTGTAGTGCGCGTCAACTCTATCTGAATTGCGATCACATTTGAAAAATATATCTTTTCAAGTTCTATTTAGTCCATATGTGTCAAACTCAAGGGCGGGCCACATCCGCCCGGCGTAATTATATCCGCCCCGAGATCATTTTATATACTGTATTATTGTTATTAAAGCCCGGGTATATGAAGCGCTGGTAACACAATAAACTACAGATCCCATAATGCAGCGCTTCAGCTGCCTTGCTGAACACTTACCGCGTTAATCAAGTCTACCTTATGATGCTGCAAGTTATTGTGAAGCTAGCTCACACGATGCTGAAGAGAAAAGTTGATTCTGAAAATAGAGCCTTTAAAAACCGATGGGAGGCTGAGTATATGTTTACTGAACCCGTGTGTCTCATTTGTGGAGCTAATGTGGCTGTAATTACAGAATTTAATCTAAGACGGCACTATGAGACAAAACATCAGGGTAACCTGAATGAATGCAGAAGATACAGAAAGCAGAAGAATTAAATAAGAATCTGACACTTCAGCGGACGTTTTACCCGTGCACAATCACAAAGTGATTTCAAGTGAAGCTGCTTTTATGGGAGACACAAATGCACCAGTGCACCTTGCCCCACTTTCCCTGTTGCCAAGTAATGTTAAACCAAGTCGTCACTACGGTGTTCCCAAATCACGACTTTGCTGATAAACTGAGTGCACTGAGTTTGCACGGCGCTTTGGTGACTTTGAAGAACAAAAAAAGTCCGTCTACATGCGGCTCGAACCTTGTGCATGTTTGGTAGCACATATCTGTGTGAGAAGCTCTTCTCAGTGATAAAGACTAACAAAACAGCACACAGGAGTCGCCTCACTGATGAGCACCTGCAATCCATCCTGAGAATCTCCACAACACAGAACCTCACACCAAACATAAACGAACTTGTGGCCAAAAAAAGATGCCAGGTGTCCAGCTCTAAAATGACATATGAGCAAAGACAACTGAATGATTTGATTTGTTATTGCACGTAAGAGCGGGAGTCAACCGTTTTAACAAATAGCGTATTGCACTGATACGAAATAGCTGTGTTTGTATATATGTAGATATGTATGTATATATATGTGTGTGTGTATGTATGTATATATATATGTATTTGTGTGTATATATGTGTGTGTATGTATGTATATGTGTGTGTGTATATATGTAGATATATATATATGTTTATGTGTGTGTGTGTAAATATATATATATATATATATATATATATATATATATATATATATATATATATATATATATATATATATATATATATATATATATGACAACACTCATCACTCACAACAGTGACAAAACAATTACATTGACAATCAGGTTACGTTATTTTCAAAATGTTTCCTTTTCTTTTCATTGCTTCTTTAACACACTACTTCTCCGCTGCGAAGCGCGGGTATTTTGCTAGTATATATATATGACAACAACACTCATCACTCACAACAGTGACAAAACAATTACATTGACAATCATGTTACGTTATTTTTAAAATGCTTCCTTTTCTATTTTATAACTTCTTTAACACACTACTTCTCCGCTGCAAAGCGCGGGTATTTTGCTAGTACAAAATTTTAAGTAAAACACATAATACAAATTAACCTGCACTTTACCTTTAAAAAGAATCATGGCTGGTGTGAGTTTCTAAACTCATGTGGGATTCCACCCAACGAGACAACACGCGGAAGACCGTCCCAAACCAATCGCAGTCTCCCAGCGCTGTAGCAGTTCACCGTATAAGCGCATCCAAAAAGATCGCAGACATGCTATAAGCGCCTGTCGTCAATGGGTCATACAAGGAACATTATAAAGATCCCGGTACAATAAATAACAGCGCTGTTGCTGTTTCAAACTGAATAAAGCTGGTGTTAAAGTACTGAGACTCAGCTTCGTGTTTTGGGGAGCAAGATGGGGACTCGCACTTCACAGCGCACACACACACAGTCACAATGCTGTAGTAAACAGATGTTGACTATATGAGTGAGGCACACAGACTCAGACGGAGAATAGGAGACGATTGCCAGAGAGAGAGAGAGAGAGAGAGAGAGACACGCTGGGCGAGCGAGCAAGCGAGATAAGGAGAGAGAGAGAGAGAGACACGCTGGGCGAGCGAGCGAGATAAGAAGAAAGGAGAGAGAGACGTGCTGGGCGAGCGAGATAAGGAGAGAGAGAGAACCATCAGCTCAGTTGTGTTTACATGATGCTCAGCAGACAAAGTGTATCCATACTACTTGTATTGCAAGATATCGCTCGTTTATCAAGTCAAAAATTTATTAAAAATTTTTGCTCGTCTTGCAAAACACTCGTAAACCGAGGTTCCACTGTAATATACACTACTTTGAAAACAGAAACAGTGTTACTTGAAGACTTCATTCAACCAATATAGTGATTTTTTGACAAAAAACAAACAAAAAAAAAAAAAAACACTAGCATTTGTATCACAATACCTGGGTACACTTCTTAATCTCAGATCACAGTGCCATTCAACAATTATTCAATAACCTTATACTCATACTCAATTTTTGCAGCACACATTTTCTGTTGCATATTTACAGATATTGACACAGGGAACAACCATACAAGAAAGAGACCCATGGTGACAAATATATTTTTTCCAGCTGATTAAATTAGGAAAATATTGTTATTAACAGATCATATTCATTCATCCAAAGAGTTCCTTTGATGACAGAGCAAGATATGGTATTTGGTTATTTTACCATTACAGAAATGGTCAAATTAAGACATACCTTTGTGCAAACTGTCTTCATAGTGTGGAGACGGTCCAAAGACTCTTGGGGCTTTCCAAGATACTGTGGTAGTTCAGCATGCAAAACTCTCATTGAAAAAGGAACCATAGATCCTACCAATGCAAAAACAGTACAGATAATTTATAACAGGGACAATGAAGCAACTTAACTACTGTACAGGTTTGTTAATAAAATTAAAAAAACATTTTTTTTTAAGAAAAAACATAAGGCCATTCAACAATCATTCACTAACTTCATACTCAAACTAATTAAACTTAAGAGTATGACCTTACTGCAGATTATTCATTATAATAACACTAGCAAAATACCTGTGCTTTGCAGAGGAGAAGTAGTGTATTAAAGAAGTTATGAAAAAGAAAAGGAAACATTTTAAAAATAACGTAACATGATTGTCAATGTAATTTTTTGTCACTTGTATGAATGTTGCTGTCATCAAGGATTTGATTATCATTATTTCTTTCAATCAGGTTCGTATTTGGAAGATGTGTTGTGTTCAAGTTACATTGCATGTTTGTCAACCGTTGTAATGATAACAGGTTTCATTCATCGAAGTGTTCACTACCCAAATCGCTACTCGTGAATCTAAGATGTTTAACAGGCATTCCCGGTATTAACTTGTGGATTTGCCTGTGAATATTTAGCGGTAGCGTGTCTATGAACTTGTGGAATCGCCTGCGAGTATTTAGTGACAGCGTGTCTATGAACTTGTGGAACTGTCTGTGAGTATTTAGCGACAGCGCCCCTATGAAATTGTGGATTTGCCTGCGAGTATTTAGCGACAGCGTGTCTATTAACTTGTCGATTTTTTTGCAAGTATTTGGCGGCAGCGTCACAAAGTTGTTTTCGTCTAGCTGCATCAGATAATGTACCATGACATTTGACATGCCTCATTTTTACTGTTTTATCACAGCTTGGATTGCTGCGGTCATAATCGGTTTGAGTTTCATGGTTTGTTTCAATTACGTTAGTATTTGCAGGACTTGTGTTGAAATGACATTCGGTAGCTGTCAAGCATTGTAAGCATACAACCGGCTTCACCGATAACTTCGCATCCAGCTTTTGAGAGTTTAAACATTTATAAACATCAAAGTGTCCACTACTAGAATCATCACCTGTGAATCTAAGATGTTTAAGAGGCATTGGCGGTTGTCCAAAGGCGTAAAATATTTGGCCATTTCGGTACACTTGAAAGCGACAACCGAACAATTCAGCAGCAGCCATCAACTCACATGCAGAAGCATTGGTGAAGGGCTTAAGCATTTCACTCTTATAGTGCCCCTGTGTAGTATAATTATCTCCTGTACATCATCAGTCCAGACCATGAACCTGTCCCAGTCATTCAATACGTAAGACACAATGTTCCTCCAGATATCAAGATTGAGCCTGATATGGCCGTGAAATATGTAACACAGAGAATGGAAAAGGCAGGAGGCATCTCCGGGCATGGAAACCACTTGGTAAGTGACAGTTCTTTGATCGATGGTGATCACCTCGATAGATATCTCACCACCCAAATTGCTAATCGTGAATCTAAGATGTTTAACAGGCATTCCCGGTATTAACTTGTGGATTTGCCTGCGAGTATTTAGCGACAGAGTCTCTATGAACTTGTGGATATGCCTGCGAGTATTTAGCGACAGCGTGTCTATTAACTTGTGGATTTTTCTGCAAGTATATGGTGGAAGCGTCACAAAGTTGTTTCCGTGTAGCTGCACCAGAAAATGTATGTCTGACACGCCTCATTTTTACTGTTTTCTCACAGCTTGGATTGCTGCTGACGGACGGCCTTATATGGGCAGGCAGTCAATTACGTGGGAGGCGTGGCGATGGGGGACGCAATATAGGCAGGCAGCCAACTATGTGGTAGGTGTGGTGATGGGGGACGCAACTCTGCCTCACACGGCGACCGAGCTGCAGGCTATGGACATATATATGTATGTAAGTAGGATTCAGTTATGACCATTGCGCATAGAATTTCGAAATTAAACCTGCTTAACTTTTGTAAGTAACCTGTAAGGAATCAGCCTGCCAAATTTCAGCCTTCTACCTACACGGGAAGTTGGAGAATTAGTGATGAGTGAGTGAGTGAGTGAGACAGTCAGTCAGTCAGTGAGGGCTTTGCCTTTTATTAGTATAGATGTTGCTGACTGTCTCTGACTTGCTAAATTTATGTAAATGATGGTCATGACTGAAAATCGCTAAAAGTTGCCCTCATCATTTGCTGGAAATCTTTAGTTGCCCTTTCTCTCTGGAAATGTTCCTTTTTGACTTTACTGAAACTCTCAGGGGTGAGGATTAATGAGACTTTTGGCATCTATATTGAGAAATAGTATATGATAAAGTTAGAGTGGGATGGTGTACCTGTGTTCCTTACCACAGCACTGTCTTCCCACGGTTATGTTTACTATCGGTGGTGTGGTGCTGATCCTCACCTGTTAGCCCACTTAGACTTCTCATTTGTTATTTTTATACTTCTGTCTTCACAGGGCCGGTTCAGAGTTGGAGGATGGGTACCGTGTACAGGGTTATTATTTCATTATATGCAAAAAAAAGTTCTTTTGATTTTTAGAATATTTTGTCTCTTTGCATTTTTAAAGAAAGATTTGACAAAAAATGGCTGTCTTACTGTGAACTTTCATTAGGAGTTTTTTTTTTTATTACTTTAGCAGCACATCTTTTGCATTATTTTGTAATTACAATTGCACTGCAATAAAATTATTGCAGGACACTTGTCAAATTGTAGACGCAGAATTTATAATGCAGTGGGGCTGAGCATGATTCGATTAAGCAGCCTGCTATTTTTTCAAGTGTCGTAGTTTACTTTTGAGCGCACCTTTCCAAAAACACTTATCAGCTTAAGGGACATAACACTCTATAATATGTACTACACATAAAGAACATTTACAGGACACTGAACACAACACTAAAGTCACTCAGGTAGTATAAAATAACAGCCTCTTAGCCATAGTCTAGGCACAATGAGAAAATCTCAATTGACCATTAGCCTGGACTCCTAAATACAGTAATCCCTCGCTATATTGCGCTTCGACTTTCGCGGCTTCACTCTATCGTGGATTTTAAATATAAGCACATCTAAATATATATCACGGATTTTTCGCTCGTTCGCGGATTTCTGCGGACAATGGATCTTTTAATTTATGCTACACGCTTCCTCAGTTTGTTTGCCCTGTTGATTTCATACAAGGGACGCTATTGGCGGATGGCTTAGAAGCTACCCAATCAGAGCATGTATTACATATTAACTAAAACTCCTCAATGCTATAAGATATGCATCCCGCGTGGAGCTTGATTGTTTGCTTGTCTCTGCCTCTATCTCACCCTCTCTGACATTCTCTGCACCTGACGGAGGGGCTGTGAGCAGAGGTGCTGTTTGCACAGAAGCTGTTTGCCTAGTGAATACGGACGCACCTCTAAGAAATGCCGCTTTATCACGGTGCTTCCAAAACCACACTTATTGATTTTTTGATGGTTTGCTTTAATCTCGCTCTCTCTCTGACGTTCTCTGCGCCTGACGGAGGAGATGTGAGCAGAGGGGCTGTTTGCACAGAGGCTGTTTGCTTAGAAGATACTGACGCTCCTCTAAAAAATGCTGCGGCAAACTTAAAAGCACACGTATTGATTTTTTGATTGTTTGCTTTTCTTTGCGAGCGCTCTCTCTCTCTCTCTCTGAAATTCTCTGCTCCTGAAAAGAAGAAGATCTATTTGCATTCTTTTAATTGTGAGAAAGAACTGTCATCTCTGTCTTGTCATGGAGCACAGTAAACTTTTGACTAAAGGGTGTTATTTCATGTCTAGAGGGCTCTAATAATGCAACAGTGTGGGAGAGTTTATAAGGGCTTAAAATATATAAAAATAACTACACAAACATATGGTTTCTACTTCGCGGATTTTCATCTATCGCGGGGGGTTCTGGAACGCAACCCCCGCGATCAAGGAGGGATTACTGTATTTATGGGTTTGCACCTCATTAACTCAGCATGTGGCACTATTGTCTTTTACCTCCTAAAAGCAAAGATCATCTCCTCCAATGAAGAATATCAAAGCACAACATTTCACAAGAAAATTATGCTCTCAAAAATAAGCCTGGAATTAACCTCAAGGTCTTTATTCACTTCTAAGGAAAAATACATAGCTGATTAATAGAAGGCATCACGGTGGCGCAGTGGGTTCGCTTCCTGGGTCCTGTCTGCGTGGGGTTCCTCCGGGAACTCCGGTTTCCTCCCACAGTCCAAAGACATGCAGGTTAGGTGCACTGGCGACTCTAAATTGTCCCTAGTGTGTGCCTGGTGTGTGTGTGCGCACCCTGCGGTGGGCTGGCACCTTGCCTGGGGTTTGTTTCCTGTCTTGTGCCCTGTGTTGGCTGGGATTGGCTCCAGCGGACCCCCGTGACCCTGTAGTTAGGATATAGCGGGTTGGATAATGGATGGATGGATGATTAATAGAAAGAAGTATGCGAAACAGACAAGAAAACGATAGCTTGATGTTTTCTGGGATTTTCTCAATAACGATAAGTACACAATATTTAGCATCCCTCAAAAATGTGTTTGAAAAGTCTTGTATTGTACTAGGTCTAGCCCTCTCTTTTTACTATGATATTGACTGTTGCTTACTAATGATATTAATGAAAACATATTTAGTACTAGAATTACCAGAGAAAACTCGTAAATCCGGCCCACCTTAAATCCATTTGCACCTCTCCGTCAGCGTCTTTTGTCCTGTAAATGTGCCGATTAAGACAAGCAGCAAGCAACCTATCTATCCCCCACTGTCGCAGAACGTTCACTAAGTTCTCACAGCTCATGCCTTGTTTGATTATCTGGAAGTGAACCGCTGGAGTTTTAGAGTGGAAATAATAGATTGTTATTTGGAATACATGCATTTCATGTGTGTTCTGTTTCTACAGTAATCTGTATAAACACATTGTTAAAACAGAAACTTTTTCATATTTTAGTAATAAATGTTACAAAATGTAGGCATAAACTATAGAATGTGTGAAGCCTAAAGTCCAAAGATCAAACACTTTCACAAAAGTTTCAATAGTTAGTTTTTATTTGAAACTGGGAATAACTGTAGATGTGAGTAGTGTTTTGAGGCAATGGAACTGGACATTCTCTGATCTGGAGGGACAAAAGCTGACACACAAACGATGGTGAATCTGCCTTCTTCGTATCTCACCGTCACTTTATTTTTTTTTTTTATTCAGTTTTATTGAGTGTTCCTGCTCACGCAGAATTAGTATGCTCCTTATGGTGTGCTAGCAAAATACCCGCGCTTCGCAGCGGAGAAGTAGTGTGTTAAAGAAGCAATGAAAAAGAAAAGGAAACATTTTGAAAATAACGTAACATGATTGTCAATGTAATTGTTTTGTCACTGTTGTGAGTGATGAGTGTTGCTGTCATATATATATATATATATATATATATATATATATATATATATATATATATATATATATACATATATATCTACATATATACACACAAATACATTTATATATATATATATATATATATATACACATACACACACACACATATATAAACATATATACATATACATACATATCTACATATATACACACACAGCTATTTCAGATCAGTGCAATACGCTGCTTGTTAAAACGGATAACTCCCGCTCTTACGTGCAAGTCTGCGTGGATATTATGAACTATCGTATTTGTTCAAGTTCGATTTAAATTTTAAATAGAAGGAATTTTTATTTAGTCGACAGAAATATCTTTGGTAGGAATGGTAAAAACAGACAGGAATATTATTCGTGAATAAATCAACTCAAACCTTAAACAACTTATAATATTTTGCTCTCCATAAAATATATCCTGTCTAAATTATACAAGTTAGAAATAAAGTAAACGCTTAAAGAACAAACATTCAAATTTCTTTACTCTTATGTAATTTTATATAAAAAACTAGCAAAATACCCGCGCTTATATATATATATATATATATATATATATATATATATATTTACACACACACATAAACATATATATATATACATATCTATACATATACACATATATACATACATATATATCTACATATATACACACACATATACATACATACACACACATATATACACAAATACATATATATATATATATATATATATATATATATATATATATATATATATATATATATATATATATATATATATATATATATATATATATATATACATACATACATACACACACACATATATAAACATATATATACATATACATACATATCTACATATATACACACACAGCTATTTCGTATCAGTGCAATACGCTGTTTGTTAAAACGGTTGACTCCCGCTCTTACGCAATAACAAATCAAATCATTCAGTTGTCTTTGCTCATATGTCATTTTAGAGCTGGACGCCTGGCATCTTTTTTGGCCACAAGTTCGTTTCTGTTTGGTGTGAGGTTCTGTGTTGTGGAGATTCTCAGGATGGATTGCAGGTGCTCATCAGTGAGGCGACTCCTGTGTGCTGTTTTGTTAGTCTTTATCACTGAGAAGAGCTTCTCACACAGAAATGTGCTACCAAACATGCACAAGGTTCGAGCCGCATGTAGACGGACTTTTTTTGTTCTTCAAAGTCACCAAAGCGCCGTGCAAACTCAGTGCGCAATAACTCTAGTAAGCGGTAAGTGTTGGCAAGGCAGCTGAAGCGCTGCATTATGGGATCTGTAGTTTATTGTGTTACCAGCGCATATATACGGGCTTTAATAACAATAATACAGTACAGTAATCCCTCGCTATATCGCGCTTTGACTTTCGCGGTTTCACTCTATCGCGGATTTTAAATGTAAGCACATCTAAACATATATCACAGATTTTTCACTGGTTCGCCGCTTTCTGCGGACAATGGGTCTTTTAATTTAGGTTACATGCTTCCTCACTTTGATTGCCCAGTTGATTTCATACAAGGGACGCTATTGGCGGATGGCTTAGAAGCTACCCAATCAGAGCATGTATTGCATATTAACTAAAACTCCTCAATGCTATAAGATATGCTTCCCGCTGTGCTTGTTTGCTTCTCTCTATCTTTCTCACTCTCTGCCTGACGGAGGGGGTGTGAGTAGAGGGGCTGTTTGCACAGAGGACACGGACGATCCTCTACAAAATGCCGCTTTATCGTGGTGCTTCTGTATACTTAAAAGCATGTATTGATTTTTTGATTGTTTGCTTTTCTTTGAGAGCGCTCTCTGACATTCTCTGCTCCTGACGACTCCTTTATGACGGCGCCCTTTGAAGATAAGATATGTTTGCTTTTAATTGTGAGAAAGAACTGTCATCTCAGTCTTGTCATGGAGCACAGTTTAAACGTTTGACTAAAGGGTGTTATTTCATGTCTAGAGGGCTCTAATAATGTTAACAGGGTGGGAGAGTTTATAAAGGCTTAAAATATATAAAATTAACCACACAAACATATGGTTTCTACTTCGCGGATTTTCACCTATCGCGGGGGGGTCTGGAACGCAACCCCGCGATCGAGGAGGGATTACTGTATATAAAATGATCTCGGGCCGGATATAATTACACGCCGGATGTGGCCCCCCTTGAGTTTGACACATATGGACTAAATAGAACTTGAAAAGATATATTTTTCAAATGTGATCGCAATTCAGATAGAGTTGACGCCAAGACTACAGCCTGCATGCCTCAATGAGTCATCCTCCCTCGCTCTTACTTTTTACCGTTTATCTAATGAATACACTGAGTATGGCTTTACCAAAACAATCATTGATGGCGAATAAAGTATCCATTATTCGAGTATGTAGAGCGGGATATATATATATATACATATATATATACCCGCGATCGCAGCGGAGTAGTAGTGTGTTAAAAAAGGTAGAAAAAGAAAAGGGAACATTTTAAAAATAACGTAACATGACTGTCAATATACAGTATTTGTTTTGTGAGTGTTACTGAGTGTTGCTGTCATCAAGGATTTGATTATCATTATTTCTTTCAATCAGGTTCGTATTTGTAGGATGTGTTGTGTTCAAGTTACATTCTGTGTTTGTCAATCGTTGTAAAGATGACAGGTTTCATTCATCGATTCGTTTCTTACTGCATCAATAAACAGCTCGTCTTCTTCTTTATCTGAGACCTGGCACACTGCATGCACGGGTTTTTTTACACTGTCTTCCTTTAGCGGGACATTGACTTTTTCCACCGTGTGCTTTGTTTCCACAGTAGCTGCATTTATGAATATGCTTATCAGACGCTTCATATTTTTGCTGCCTTTTCAATTGTGTAATTCGGTTTTGTTCAGCTTTTGGAACTGTTGCTTTTATCTGTGCACTGCGCCAGTTCACGTGAGCCACTCGGTGTACTTGCATCGAAGGTTCCCAGCTGTGCTGGTGCCATCTCGCTATGTCCATAGCTTTATTTAATGTTACCTTAGTCCTGGCACTTAAAACTTTCTCTCGCAGTTTCGCTGAGTTTGTGTCAAACACCACCCTGACCATCTCATCTTCCTCTCCATAAGCACAGTCCTTCACCCGTGAATATTTACCCGTGGCAGTTTGCTATTGGATTGCCGCTGATGGACGGCCTTATATGGGCAGGCACTAAATTACAAACGCCAGCGGCAGCCTGTCTATGAACTTAATTTAAAGTGTAGGTTTACATCGTGCTTTGTTTTCGAAGTAGCAGAACTCATGAATATTGTTGTATATGTCACTCGCTCGCTTCTTATTGTTTCGCTGCCTTCTCAATTATATAATGCATGTTTTCTTGAGCGCTTTTTTGAGATCTTCCTGGTTTTCTATGTACTGCGTGATTACGTGGGAGGCGTGATGATGTCACACGAAACTCCGCCCCCACAGCGTTGAAGCTCATCTCCATTACAGTAAATGGAGAAAACTGCTTCCAGTTATGACCATTACGCGTAGAATTTCGATATAAAACCTGCCCAACTTTTGTAAGGAAGCTGTAAGGAATGAACCTGCCAAATTTCAGCCTTCCACCCACACGGGAAGCTGGAGAATTAGTGATGAGTGAGTGAGTGAGTGAGTGAGTGAGGGCTTTGCCTTTTATTAGTATAGATGATGTTAAAAAAAAAAAAAAACAGACGTAGATATATATGATATTTTGAAGAAATCATTTAATGACATGAATAGAACCAATAGGAAATCATCATTGCACTAATGCAATATTATTTCAAAACGAACAGCATCAGATCGGGTGTAAATTTACGCTGGCGCTGTTACTCAGGAGAGGCGGGGAGGAGGGGGAGTTAGAGCGTGATCGTCATTGAGAGAATAAAACTGAAAAAAGCTTTTACAAGTGAGCGTGATCGTCATTGAGAGAATAAAACTGAAAAAAGCTTTTACAAGTACCATAAATTTGTCTCTTTCTTTTTTTTCGCCGTGCTGCAAGAACCGTCTTTCCTACATTTACGACGCGTGTACCTGTTGCAATGCGCACACTTTTCTCTATGCTGTGGTTTCTATTACGCAACAGGTACATTATCACCCTGAAAGTGTATTATCGCAAGGAAATGCTGTGAAAAATTCTTGTCAGCATAACTTGTAGACAGTAGGAGTTGAAAACTAACGTGAAAGAAGCTATTGAAATGATTGCATACGCCTGGACGCAAGTTAAATCAAGCACTATGGCGATAAATATAGACTCTCATTACAACAAAATTTTCCATTACAGCAATTTTTTTTTTGCAGGTCCCTGGCAATTCATTGTAACAGAATTTTACCTGTACTTGATAATGTCAGCTTGTACGTCGTTAAAACAACTATTAAGAAATTATTGCAAATAAGACATAATGTATCTCACATCACTAATCACTACCTCAGTTTTACAGTCCTAAAGCCCTCTTCCTGCCAATCACACAACACTTAAAAGAAGCATTAACCAAAATAAAACCATAATATCCAGGGTATATAGTCAGTTTAAGGAGCTGAACAGCAGAAAGGGTTCACTTTCTACCTCTTAACAAAACCTTCAGTTGGTGTCAACATTTCCCCAACTTTACCAAGAACAGCCTGGACAATATCACGTCTACCATTTCTAAGTCACTGAATAGTTTGCCATTAATCTGTCACTGCCCATGGCAACACCAAACACCTCCCACACCCGGAAATTTGCTTTAGCCACTGCCGTAGCTGCCAGCTTTAGGCCTGCTAGCAGCTTTCAATCAAATCTGGAAAATGTCATGTTCCTACTACATGAAAAGCATTTGTCTTCAAATTGACAGCTTCACTTGTGACTTGTCACCATAGACAGATCCAAGGGATGCCACTAAAGCTGTATGATGTCTTAAAGTTTAGACTATCACATTATCATTTGAATATATTGACAATGTACAATACCGTTGTCTCTTGTTGAGGAAGACAGAGCGATGCTTCTGAATTACAACTAATTAGCTGCTGTGTCTATTAGCAATAGATGATATCATTGACCATTGGCTCAACCCTAGTTGCCACCAGTAAAAACTATTAATCCCAGATTTGTTCAGCAGTTGCTGTGTCAGGTAACCAACAAGTGAACAGGTGACAAATTCTTTTTACCTAAGTGATGAAACATACTGCCTCATATGAAATGACATGACTACAATGTAGACTGGATTAACTTATTGCCCATGGTACCCCTGTAGGCAATCTTGTATTAAAACATGGTGCTCACTATGGACAATCCATGACTAGTAAAGAAATCCATTAACAACTCTCACAAGGATGCAAGTTTTCCTATCATACTACACAGTCAGTTAATGGTACCCACTCAAGCACCAAATTCAATTTCTCTAAAAAGGCCAAAACTCTTAACAGTTATTCACTACACTGGAATAAATTTCAATCGTATTGCACTCAGCCAGAGGATTGCTAGTACAACCGTACCTACCTGGGGCTTTCCATTGAGGGAACTCCAGTGAATAAGAGAGACTACACTTGATCAAGATGTTTGGTTTTCAAACCAATATTGTACTAAGAGGTGAGTACCCAGTATTTTACAGCCTTCGGTGCAGGTTCTGATTCCTTTTACATCTGAATTATTATGTTCTACAATCCTCTTACCTTTTGCAGCACTGCACCTGACCCACAATCTTAAGAGGGGACTACCATCAGCACTCAGTATGTGTGGAGGATTGGTTCCAGGACCCTCTGCAGATACCAAAATCCACAGATATCCAACTCCTTTATATAAAATGGTGTAATATTTACATACTTAGAGACATGCTCCTGTTTACTTTAAATTATCTCTAGATAAACCACACTAGCAGCATTAATACTTTCAAAACTTTCAGCTCCTTTCTGCTTTACTGTGCAAATGCCTGATTCATTCTTACCAACCTTACGGCCTACTTCAACAAACAACCTGCCACTTTTCAAAAGGTTTAAGATTTTTATTTAGCATTTAGCACTTTATGCTCCATCCTAAGACCCTTACTTAGAAGCAAGCAGCTACAGAAATGTTCACACACCAAGAACTTGTACTCTTGTCTGTTAATAATTCAAACATTTGGTGCTCAGCACTATGCGGCCTTGCATCAGTGAAGAATTCCCTTGCTTTTCTCTTGAAGTTGTCTTTACATATCGATCTTGCAGATATTTCCATTTTAACATGCACAAACTTTCACCTTTGGCCAAAGTCTGTGTGATTTCTTGCAATTCAATCTATAGAAAATTGGCTAATGATACGTGCTTTTAATGTTGGGTTGTGTAGGTTTGGCTATCGACACTAAAGTAACTATTCCTCTAATAAGAACAGATTTCCTTGTTTAGTGAATGTACACGGCCATATGGTTTCAAAATTTCAGAGGCATGCGGTTGCTAATGTGAGGGTCCGCACACCAGGATTGATGACGAAATTTACTTCACGTATAACCCAGCAGACTCTTGCAGTGGCACGGATGCATCAAGTATAAATGGGCCTTTAGCTTTCGAGCTCGGACTACAGTAATTAAATCTGTACAGTTTGTACACACCGCCCATCACTATTACCAACTCAATTGTTTATTGTGGTCCTTAAATTAGCTCAGTCACAATCGCTTGTGGCCTCTGGTACAGCACCAAGAACAGAGTCAAACTTGACCATAGATGAAGTAAAATCGAAACAAAGTTTATGTAGGTGAAACAGTGGAAGGATCATTACTGAGGTTCAAAGGGTGAAAGTGGAAAGCAAGCACATATGCCCATGTTTTTCCTCATTTTTCCTCTCCATGAGCTGGCATCCTGCAGGGTTGGCCTATACAGCACTTTATTTCTGAGGATTAAGCATAATGGTTGGCACACAGAAAAATCAAGTATTGCTTTTTGGAAATTTTACTCCTCAAATATTTTCAATCTGTGGTTGGTTGAATGCAGATGCGGAACCCATGGATACAAAGGCCAGACTATATACAAACATGCTGTCAATGATACAAATTATCACTGAAATGCCTTTACAGAGGTAGAATTCAAGTTAAAAAACACAGTGAAAAATGAACACTGTTTTGTAGTACAACAGATTGTTTCAGAGAAACCAATTTTAGTAGGTTTATCGATCTTCACAAGAAGTACACTTCAATCAAACATTGACACTGATTCAAAAAGAAAAGTTTTAAAACTGGACTTTCTTTTGTTTATTGTAGAATTTTTGTACCATGCTACAGTAGAATGAATTGCTGTAATGTATACTGAATAATTGGTTACCACATGGGTTTACAAGGAGTGTCCAGTATTCCTGCTGTTCAAATATATTTAGAGGACAATTAGATGAAAAACCATTTACAGTCATACAGCCAAAAGTTTTGAGAATGACACAAGCATTGGTTTTCACAAAGTTTGCTGCTTAATTGTTTTTAGATTTTTTTGGGTCCATGGCCAGGAAACTTCCTAGACCTTAATTCCATTGAGAACTTGTGGTCAATCCCCAAGAGGCAGGTGGACAAACAAAAACCCAAAAATTCTGACAAACTCCAAGCATTGATTATGCAAGAATGGGCTGCCATCAGTCAGGAGTTGGCCCAGAAGTTGATTGACAGCACGCCAGGACGAATTGGAGAGGTCTTGAAAAAGAAGGGCCAACACTGTGAATATTGACTCTTTGCATAAACTCAATGTAATTGTTAATAAAAGCCTTTGAAACTTATGAAATGCTTGAAATAATACTTCAGTATACCATAGAAACATCTGACAAAAAGATCTAAAAACAATGCAGAAGCAAACTTTGTGAAAACCAATACTTGTGTCATTCTCAAAACTTTTGGACATGACTGTAAAAAATGTTCTGTTGGCTAAGTCTCATGACATATGAGAAACACTTTAAAAAACCTGTCTAAATTATCAAACTATAACTATACAGCATCCTCCAGCAGCATCACTAAACCCAAAACTGAAAATAAATTAGAGCACAGTTTGGTAATGGTCCATTTAATGAGATACCATACCATTTTGATATCACAAAATCAGTACCATGTGAAAGAAAGTTCGACAAATACTGTACAATTGTAGAATTAACCAGTATCTAAAAGTGAAAATGAAATCCTTGTAACAGGAAAGTAAAATTAAAAAATTCAGAGCATTGTTGTTTGTTTACAGAAATGCACACCAATGATTAGCACTCTTATAAGGAAAAAGTATGCTTGAAAAATAAATCATCATGGGAAGACTCTTCCAGGCTACACAACTTTAGGAGGAACAATCATATTTACAGGATTTCTAAAGCTCAGCAGGCAGCCATCCTTATAAGGCGAAACAAATGCTCAAGCCAAGGATACCAAAGAACTAAAGTTTGATTGTTATAGTTCAGTCAAAATGCTTCCAAAACTGGAAGATAGAATACTATTCAGTCATGGCTTTAGCTAGTGTGCTCAGATTAGGTGTACACATCATTCTGCAAAGTGATGATAATAATTTAGTGAAACTCAGCAACATTAACAACATATTCACATTTAACTTAATAAAAGGGACACTGGGATTTGCTGCTAAATGATGTTAAGATGAGAGAAGCTGACCTTCTTTAAAGCTGACAGATTGCTAGTCTATGCGTCTTTCCATGGGGCTATTCTAAATTGTTAGCATTTTTTGTATGGTGGATACTGTCTTGACAGCCTGTGGTAAATATGCAAGGGAGTAATTTGCCAGTTTAACTTATTTTCAGTAAAGATTCATAAATCCATCTTTTGCATTTTTAGGAAGATTTAGATAGCTTAAGAAACACAAATATGTACAGAGGTTTATTCCTGCCACTCAAAACAAAACAAAATTACATTATTTTTACAAAAGTATTACAATATTTTGCAAAAGTATTGTGGTATTCCACAATAATTATTCTGTTATTTCACAAAAATATTGCATTATTACATAAAAGATATTGCGTGGTGTGGCCAGTATGATTATGCATGCGTGTGCTCAGCACATCATATATCGGCTACTGAAGTATAGATTTAAAATGTGCATTGCTTGCAATCAAGTGACAAGAACTAAACAAAAGTCATTGCTTTAAATGTAATCCTATATGTGCTGAGGGATACATTTAATCTGCACAATTTAGGGTAACAGAGAGCCAGTGATCATTGCAGTAACCTGCTGCTGCTGTGAGGGAGACATGAAAAAAGCATGTAGCTTGTACTTAAGAGTCAATAACTGAACGAAAATTATAAGCTTACATTTATTTTAATTAGACAGAAGCTAAGCAAAATTAGAACAGACATTTTAACATTAGAATGTGTTTTAATATGAATGCACACTACACCCTAAAAGAGCCACAATCCTGGTACATTTCATTTGGTACCGCCAACTCAGATCACTTAAAGAATTACTAAATGAAAATGTGAGGTCAGTAAACTAAGTAAAGTAACTTATACATGAGTTTTATTTAATAAAATCAAAGTCAATTAAAAATGGTTCCATCATCTTAAAGCATTCTTCTTACCTTTGCGTCCAGGATAAACACAAGGATGATATTCGTAATATAAGTCTGGCTGATCGAGGTTTCCAAATGATTCAAATTCAAGTTCAGCATTCTGGAAGAGGCTTAATTTGGTTAGCAAAGCTAACCTCACAAACCACAACTGCATAATTAAAAATAAAGTGAATCAGGACTAAGCATCTTTATTGATATTTGCTTTTTATATACATATCAGACACTGTTAACACTAGAGCTTAATACCACTATACATTTTCCTCATGTCTCATCTTCCAATCCATTGTTTTTTTTACTTTTCCCATTTTGTTTAGTGTCTTGTCTTATTCTTATCATTTCCCACTCTTCCTTATTACACCATCAGGAACATACTTGTTTTATTATACTTTGAACTAATACATGGTAATTTCTCCTAATTAACTAGAACATTCTAAGTGTTCTGTTCAGCTTAAATTACAGTAGGTTAAGAAGATCTTGGGGATCTTTTCCTCATCTTTCCCTGTAATAGAAAGTTCTATAATTTAGTAACCAGCAAAATTCCTGTTATGCACTGATCCTTGCTAGTTGTTGATCTGTAACATGTTTAAAATTAAACTATTAAGTACTGTGAAGAAAAAAAGTATCCCTTAAAATATAATTTGAAAGAGTTGGAGTGTATTCGTATGCTGTATTACACTTTTAGACATTCCAAGATCCACACAGCAAATAACAATAAGATTTATGAGCAATGATAGGCTGGCGTGCCCTGTATTAATCTGTAGCAAAAAAAATCCTAACACTAGAACATCCTAACAAATATACCTGGTATTCATAGCCCTGCAACCCAGCACAGCCCTGATTAAGTGAATCTACAGTTGAAAAATATGTTATCCTAAGTAACTTTATTACTAATTACAATGCAAGAATATTTTATTTTATATTCAAAAACTTTCTTCCATTCATTTTGTTTTATTATTAATCATTGTTTGTATGCTTCCATTTCTATAGTGTGTTTTCAAATTCTTTCAAAAAACTTGAACATTGCAAGCTTAAAGATTGCAAAAAATAAAACTGACCATAACCAAATGACAGCTATGTACTCAGCCATAACTAATCAGTAGTTTGATATCCTGCTACTCTCACAAATGCAGAAATAAAATCTGATGAAGGGGAAAGAAGCTGCATTAAACATTTCACTATCTGGAGAAGGCACTATAGGGTGCCATGTGAAGTGGGAATTAAAAAGATATGTGTGGATATATGAGGAAGCATGGAGGTTGGTCAGGACAGCAAATGGGGATAGTGAAAGTGGGCTACACCCAGAATACATTCAGAATTTGTTGTTATTTATGAAAGTGGTTCAGATGTTGACAAGTGAAGCATGTGAAGGATTACCAAGGAAGCCCTTACACTGTGTGCACAATTATTAGGCAAGTGAGTATTTTGACCATATCATCATTTTTAATGCGTACAGTATATTCCAACTCCAAGCTGTATTAACTTGAATGCTTATTGGATTTAAGAACGTCAGGTGATGTGTATTTGTGTAATGAGGGAGGGTGTGGCCTAAGGAGATCAACACCCTATATCAAGGTGTGCAGAATTATTAGGCAGCTAGTTTTCCTCAGGCAAAATGGGCCAAAAAAGAGATTTAACTGACTCTGAAAAGTCAAAAATTGTAAAAAGTCTTTCAGAGGGATGCAGCACTTTTGGAATTGCTAAGATATTGGTGTGTGATCACAGAACCATCAAACATTTTGTTGCAAATAGTCAACAGGGTCGCAAGAAACGTGTTGAGAACAAAAGACGCAAATTAGCTGCCAAAGATTTGAGAAGAATCAAACGTGAAGCTACCAGGAACCCATTATCCTCCAGTACTTTCATATTCCAGAGCTGCAACCTACCTGGAGTACCCAGAAGTACAAGGTGTTCAGTGCTCAAAGACATGGCCAAGGTAAGGAGGGCTGAAACCCAACCACCACTGAACAAGAAACATAAGTTGAAACGTCAAAACTGGGCCAAGAAATATCTGAAGACAGATTTTTTTCAAAGGTTTTATGGACCGATGAGATGAGAGTGACTCTTGATGGACCAGATGGATGGACCTGTGGATCAGTAATGGCACAGAGCTCCACTCCAATGTGGAGGTGGGGTACTGGTATGAGCTGGTATTTTTAAAGATGAGCTAGTTGGACCTTTTTGCATTGAAGATGAACTCAAAATCAACTCCCAAACCTACTGCCAGTTTTTCGAAGACACTTTCTTCAAACAGTGATACAGGAAAAAGACCATGATTTTTATGCAGGCCAATGCTCCATCACTTGCATCGAAGTTCTCCACTCGTGGCCAGCCAGTAAAGGCCTTAAAGATGAAGGAATAATGACATGGCCCCCCTTCCTCATCTGACCTAAACCCTATCGAGAACTTGTGGGCACTTCTTAAACGCTAGATTTACGGGGGAGAAAAACAATACACCTCTCTGAAGAGTGTCTGGGAGGTTGTAGTCACTGCTCCACAAAAAGCTGATCGTCAACAGATCAAGAAACTGACAGACTCCATGAATGGAAAGGCTTATGACTGTTATTGGAAAGAAGGGTGGCTATATTGGTCATTGATTGATTGATTGATTTTTTTTGAAATGTCAGAGATGTTTATTTGTAAATTTTGAGGTGTTTGTTTATTATTCTCACTATAACAGATGAAAATAAACAAGTGAGATGGGAAAATTTTCATTTTTCCTTTAGTTGCATAATAAATCTGCACACTAATAGGTGCCTAATAATTGTGCGCACATATGTATTCCCCTGATGATGTTCACACTCACATTTCCGTTGTGAAACATTCAGGTTTCAGGTTTATTAACATTTTGTATTGACTGATAGCACTGTGTTTGTTCCATATTAAAATTAATCCTCAAAAATACAACTTGCCTAATAATTCTGCACTCCCTGTATATGCCAATGATCTCGTATTGCAACAGATGGTCTTAAAATAGAAAGCTAGTCTGGAAGTGAAAGGCTTCAAGGTAAATGTAGAAAACACCGAAGTGATGACTGGAGGCAAAGGTGCAAGAGGCGTGGAAGAGATGGGTGCATGACTATGCGTGTGATAAAGGTGTTGGTAGAACATTAACCCAATGCACGGTTTGTCAGAAATGTGTGAATAAAAGATGTTGTGGCATGAAGGGCAGTCTGCAAATAGAAAGCATGCATGGACATAATACACCATCCTAGTGACAATTAAATATAGAAAAGGACATTTATTTATGAATGGAATAAAGACTTTAGTGCTATATGCTCTCCTGCTCTAATTATCTGGATAGACATGTACATGTATAAAATCAACATTACAGAAGGAAAACAACATATTAAAAAGTAAAATAAAATCATAATTCTCCTGCCATCTAACTACAAAAAACAAGGAAATGTGCATTGCAAGGATTACTAATAATGAAAATAAAATTAAAGTTTCACCTGCAATGAATCTGTAGTATGACTAGTAGGCTGACCACTCTTTCCATAACCTTGACCATGAGCTGTCAGCAGTCTTCCAGTCAGGTCAACAGCTGCTCTCCAATTCTTTGTGCTCTGTTTTTAAGTGGACAAGGTGAAAAACAAATGAACCAATTAAACGAACAGCTGCTTCACAGACTCAAAATACAACCCATCAGTAATAATGACAAGGACAATGCAGCAATTCATGTTTTTAACAACAATGTAATTTATCAAATCAATCCATTTAAATAGCAATTAAGAAATAAAAATAAAGAACAGAAACTGGATGGTATTTATAAGTGAACTAGTTATATGTCAGAACAATCCATTAATTCCTCCAATTATTTTCAGGAGCCTATTTTAGTGGGCATACAAGCAAGGCAGGATCTAGCTCCAGGGTGGGATAACAATTTATCACACCAGGCTTCAACACAAATACATACATACATACATACAGTATTGACTAATTAATAAGTTGCAGACCAAGACTGGTGCTGACCATTTTCCATTTCTGTTGATTCTCTTCTCTTTTCAATATATTTTCTATCCACAAGATAAAGCAAAGAGATGCAAAGCAAACACAGCACATGCAAGCTTTGACTTGTCAACTGTAGCCTAGCCAGAATCATGTTGTGGATAACTCCTTAATGATAGCACACAGAATATATAACATTTCAAGGAATAAAATATTATGCAGAAGTGTCCTACTTGTGATAGTCTTAACACTTTGCTGCTGATCACCTTCACAATCAGGTTTATAACTAATTTTGCCTTCAATTTCTGTTATTCCCTAGTATTTGCTATAACTGTATAGCTTTACAAGTCCCATTTCATCAAAATTATTATGGCCTGACATGGTCAAAGAAAGAAGGAATTAATTATATATATTTTTTTGGTTATGTTAATTGGCAACTGAAACTGTCGCCGTGTGTGTGTGTGAGTGAAAGGGGTCCCTATAAAAGACCAGAAACATCTCCAGCCCTGTTTTCAGCCTTTTACCCTATCATAGCAAGACAGCCTTTGGCCTATGTAACCCTTAAAATATATATAACTATGGTGTGTGTGTGTACGTGTATGTCTGTTTATATGCATGTGTGAGTGAAAATAGTCCCTGTGATATGCTATAGTCCTGCCCAGACCTGTGTTTAGCCTTTTGGTCAGTCCTTGAGAGACAGCCTCTGACCCCCCACAACCCTGAAATTGACAGAGAAGGTTCTAGACCCACCTACAGAACTCTGCTGAGGGCTACTGTGACTGTATATTCCTTGAATGAACCTAAATATTATGACATGTATACATTTCCTAACTTGTTTTCAAAACATATTATTGTATTTGCTGTTATCCTGACTTGTAAGTTGTGTTCTCTTGTAATGTTTTCTTCCAAATAAAAAGAACTTCAATAAAATGTCCAACCCAAATAAAAGTAAAGAAATGCACTCACAATGAGTTGTTTTAATCCCAAAAATGACTGTTCTACTGAATTGGCTGTTAAAGCTTGTCTTTTAGATGCAGCTTGTTCTCCTAAAAATCGAAGCATCAAGTCTCGGACTGCATCACCCTGACAAGAAGAAATAAAAAGAAAACAAACATTAGCCACATAAAAAATTGCTATATTTAGCAAATCATAATACATAAATTCACAAAGCTATGTAATTCCATTTAGGGCCAGAGCATATCTTGGTGGAATAAAACAAAAGGTAGGGACCTAACTGGGATCATCAGTCTATCACAGCACCTACTCTTGCACAAATACTTTATGACCATACAGGACCCACATAGAATTACCAACTATTCCAACATGAACATCTTTGAAGATGTGTGAGAAATACCAGTACAAAAGTGGGGAAGTTTAAGATCAATCATGGGATTCAAGACCAGTATTTATTTCCGTGAAGAGATACTGCTAACCACTGTGTCTCTGTGCAGACTACACACCTTAGATGTTAGTTGTTCTGTGAAAATAATAACAGAAACAATATATTTCTCATTTTATTTACCTTAGGAACAGACAAATACTGCCTCATTTTGCTAATCACTTATGAGGTCCAGACTGACGCTGAACCACTTTCAAAACTGTTCTACTTGCTTAAAAGGCTACATGTTTCAAATATATAAAAATATTCATCATTAACACATGCATCACATAAAGTTGTTCAACAACTGTGTTGTTTTTAAGCTAGCGTTCTCACTATTTTAAAACCACCACGGGCAAATATTTGTTTTGTGGCTCCTACTCATGAAGTGTTGTTCTAAGTCTACATGTGAACATCCATCTGACTTTACTTTCAAATGCAAACTGTCCCATACGTTACTGGCTTTTTAATGTCCCTTCATATATGAGTACTAGCAATTCTCTGATAAAGTAACTTGCATTTAGCCCCAGTAATTATTTACATTTTAAGTAGTCAAGTCAATTTTATTTATAGAACAAATTTAAAAACAGTAGAAGTCAGCCCAAGTGCTGTACAGTTTCCATAAATACACTAGTACATATATATACAGCACATAAATACACCAAAAACAAACACACACATACACATTTAAAAACCTAAGGCAAAGGGACTTAAGTGTCCAAAGTTGTTGCTGACCTAATATAAAAAGGTAGACTCTTCCAAAGATTAGGAGCAGCTACTGCAAAAGCATGGTCACCTCTAAGCTCAAGTCTAGATCTCGGTACAACTAATAACTTCTGGTCAGAGGACCTTAGTGATCATGAAGGAGAGAAAGGGTGCAAGAGGTCAGTTAGAGAGAAGGGGGCTAAACCATTCAGGGACTTAAAAACAAACAGTAAAATTTTAAACTCAATCCTGTAGTGAACAGGAAAACAGTGAAAAGAACCTAAGACTGGTGTGATGCGATTCTGTTTTCGTGTGCCTGTTAGAAATCTGGCAGAAGCGTTCTGGACTAGCTGAAGACGAGTAGGGGATGTCTGATTAACTTCAATGTATAATGAGTTACAACAGTCAAACCGAGAAGAGACAAATGCATAAATTAGTGTTTCAGAATCATGAACCTAAAGAAAGGACTTCACCTTAGCAAATACCCTGAGCTGATTGAAACAGGGTTTAACAATTGATTATTAAATTTGAGGGCATTATCAAAAATCACATCAAGATTTTTTGCAAAGGGTTTACATTAGGTTTTTAAAGGACTACGATTAATTTCTGTAGGACAAGTAAGATTGTAAGGTCCAAAACATACAATCTCTGTTTTCTTGTCATTTAGATTGAGAAAATTTAGTGACATCCTTGTTTTAATGTCTTCCAGACATTCCAATAAATGTTTAAGAGAATTTTGTTTACCAGTTTCAGTGGAAAATATATCTGTGTTTCATCTGTGTAGCAATGGAAAGAAATATTGTGTTTTTTAAAAATGGATCCTAAGGACAACATGTACAGTGAAAAATAGAACAGGCTAAAGAATAGATCCTTGAGAGACCCCATAGGTGATAGAGGCTGGGGATGAGGAGAAATTTCCTAGGCTGACTGAAAAGCTTCTGGCTGTGAGGTATGACCTCAAACATTTCAAAGCAGCTCCTTGTATGCCTTCATACTACTCAAGACAGGTGATAAGACTGTCATGGTCTACTGCCCACATATTCAAATGGCGGCCTGCGGGCCACATGCTGCTTAGAAACAACCTCCAATTGGCCCAGAAACACAGAGAAAAACACATTTTGTGTGCTTTCAGAAATTCCTACATAGATTTCTGCAGTAGTACTGGCCATAAATGCAACACTCCATGTAGCCTAGCAACATTCAGCCCACAACACAGCATGTTGTTATGTGTCCTGGTAGTACAGTAGTTTATAATATTGTGATGACCTGTTGAATAAGACACACAGGAGCTGCTTCTCCGGGGGAATCCTCAAAATGCCAACTGACTTTTTATTTGGTGTGTTACGCTATAAATACTTCCCTGTGGCGCAGTGGTAGCACTGCTACCTCTCTGAAAGGAGATCATGGGTTCACATCCAGTGTCCTCCCTGCATGGGATTTGCAAAGCACTTTGAGTAGTGAGAAAAGCGCTATATAAATGAAAAGAATTATTATTATTATTAGCATTCCTCATTTAGGTCACAGGGACACCTCTAAAACAAACAAACAAAAAAAAAAACAGTCTTCTGCTTTTCTGCTCTTACCATTTACTCCCCTGTCACCCTGATCCTGTCACTCAGCTCTCTCTACGGAGATACACTTTCCACTAATACTTCACGCCCAACAGCCCATGCAGTAGCGAGACACATCACAATATTAATATAATGTGGAATGTGTCACAAAGCCATGCTTAATCACATATGTGGTGATTTAAAACTAACCTATGTTCCCTTAGTGTGTAGTAGACATATTCATGTGTGTTAGTTACTGTTATTACTTGTTATGGGTTTGTGCACTAATAACTGTGACAGCATCGATGTATCTTTTTTATTCTGTTAAATGCACTTTGCGATGTATCTTGCTCCTATATGACCAAAACATTTATTTTATTTCAAAAGGGAAACACATGTTAGGGCTAATACTATGTAGTTTTGTTAATTTTATGCACTTTGAGATGTGCCTGGGTCAGATGTGAGCACATTTAAGATAAACAATGAATAAACCATTTTTTTTCAATACATTCACTTGTGTTGGTTTACTTTGTCATTACCTGCTGCTTACCAGCCGTTGAAAATGTCTGGCCCAGCTAAATTTCTTAGGTTTGAAAATATGGCCCAAATGAATTTATAATTGAATAGCCTTAGTCTACCATATCAAATGCTGCAGTTAGATCTAAAAGCAACAAGACAGCAGTATCACCAGAGTCACTTATTAATAAGAGATCATTTAGAACCATGAAAAGTGCAGACTCTGTGCTGTGGTGCGTCTTAAAACCAGACTGAAACACTTAAAAAATGCTATTTTCATTTAAAAAGGTTTGCAGCTGTAGAAAGACAACCTTCTCAAGAACTTTAGAAGAAAGTGCAACTTGGACAAGTGTCTGAAGTTTGAAAAGTCTGCATTTTTTTTTTAAAACATCTTTAAGAAGACTAGTGGGAATAATATCTATTGGACCAGTTGTGGGTTTAAGGTGACTAGTTACATCTGTCAAAAAAAGGAAAGATACAGGCTCAAACTGATGAAACTGATGAAAAATAGATGCACATGTAGGTGGGTATAATATGGGTTCTAATGATAGCAATTTTATGAACAAAAAGTGGAGAAAATCTTTGCAGACTGATGATGTCATGCTAGGCCATGTAAGAACAGACAGGTGAAGAACACTGTTTATACTGTCCAATTAAACTCTAGGTCTATGGCAGTTATTTGAAATATCCATCCATCCATCCTCTTCAGCTTATCCGAGGTCTGGTCGTGGGGGCAGCAGCTTGAGCAGAGAGGCCCAGACTTCCCTCTCCCCGGTCACTTCTTCTAGCTCTTCCGGGAGAATCCCGAGGTGTTCCCAGGCCAGCCGGAAGACAGTCCCTCCAGCGTGTCCTGGGTCTTCCCTGGGGCCTCCTCCCGGTTGGACATGTCCGGAACACCTCACCAAGGAGGTGTCCAGGAGGCATCCTGATCAGATGCCGGAGCCACCTCATCTGACTTCTCTCGATGCGGAGGAGCAGCGGCTCTACTCTGAGCTCCTCCCGGATTAATGAGCTTCTCACTTATCTTTAAGGGAAAGCCCAGACACCCTGTGGAGGAAACTCATTTCTGCCGCTTGTATTCGCGATCTTGTTCTTTCAGTCACTACCCATAGCTCATGACCATAGGTGAGGGTAGGAACGTAGATCGACTTGTAAACTGAGAGCTTTGCCTTACAGCTCAGCTCCTTTTTCACCACGACAGACCGATGCAGAGCCCACATCACTGCGGACGCCGCACCGATCCACCTGTCGATCTCACGCTCTATTCTTCCCTCACTTGTGAACAAGACCCAGAGATACTTGAACTCCTCCACTTGGGACAGGATCTCTCTCTCAACCCTGAGAGGGCATCCCACCCTTATCCGGCTGAGAACCATGGTATCGGATTTGGAGGTGCCGATTCCCATCCCAGCCGCTTCACAATCAGCTGCGAACCGATTCAGAGAGAGCTGAAGATCACGGCCTGATGAAGCAAATGGGACAACATCATCTGCCAAAAGCAGTGACCCAATCCTGAGTCCACTAAACCGGACACCCTCAACACCCTGGCTGCGCCTAGAAATTCTGTCCATAAAAGTTATGAACAAAATCGGTGACAAAGGGCAACATTTGAAAAATTATTATTATTTGAAATAATATCTGAAAAATACTTATCTTAGCAGATTTTACAGCTTTCTGATAATTAGGTAAACTGTCCTTAATGGACAGATAAAGCCTGTCTTTTTTCCATTTACGCTCTGCTCACCTACATGTCCGCCTCAGGGTACAAGTGGCATCATTTAACTATGGTTCAGGTTTAGGTTTTAAGAGTTTGACCTTAAACAGTTAAAAAAAATGTTAAAGCAAGTATTATTAAACAAAGTGACTAGACCATCAGTGCTCAGCTGAGGTGAGGGGAAATGCAAAGCATCCATAAAAAACATGGAGAATTTGCGAGTAGTGATGGGGGTTTATTACCAAGATTACATAGAGGGGATGTGATTTATAGCAGATTGCATTTCCTTCACTGCTGGCTAGAAACCTGGTGTGCAAATAAAAGTATAGCATTTGTGAACAACTGGGATGATTTTTAGGAAAGGCCTGGATTTTTCAGAAGAGATGGTCATCCTAACTGGAGGGGATCTTATGTATTATCACTAAATATGGCAGCAAAACTGCCTGGCTGACTGATTAGAGCACCATCCAGGCCGCAGTCATTTGATCTTAAATCACAGGCTGTTGTTTATCCCACCTGTTATTTTCCTGAAGCTGTTACCCATAATCCCTGTTGTGGGGCATCCAGTAAATTTAGTCTTGATACAAACCATAAATTAATTGATAACCAAAAATAAGGTGTATAATTAGACCAAGGGATAAAACCAGACACTCCACCAGGGGCATCTGTAATAGAAATTTACTTCAAATTAAAACAAAAAATATATCACCAGTTCAGAAAGAACCATGCAGTTTTAAATGCTGTTTATTGAACATTCGCTCTCTTGGCACTAAAGCTGTTTTGGTAAATGATATTATATTAAGTACAAAATCTGATCTGTGTCTTCTTACTGAAACCTGGCTTAGTAAATGTGACACTGTTCCCTAGCTGAGGCGTCACCAGATGGATACTGTTCCTTCATAAGTCTAGAGATTCTGGTCGAGGAGGCGGCCTTGGAATAATTCATTGTAACAAAATGCAAATCACTCCTAAAAATTTAGGCAACTTTACATCCTTTGAGGCATTCATTTTAAATATTAAAACAGATTCCAACACAATTATAGTGCTAGTCTACAGACCACCAGGGCCATATTCATTGTTCATGACTGAATTTAGCAACCTTCTGTCTGATTTGGCTATAAATTATGATCACGTAGTTCTGATGGGGATTTTAATGTACACATTGATGTGGAAACTGACACTTTTAGCAAATGTTTTACTTATTTGTTAAATTCAGTAGGATTTTGTCAGATTGTCAAAGGTCCAACTCATAATCATAACCACATTAGATTTAATTATAACTTACAAAGTTGAAATTCAAAATTTCCATTAAATGTAGTTATTTCCGATCACTTCTTAATTACATTTGATTTAGTTCTGCCCATGCCAGCACTCACAGATTAAAACAAAGACAGTGCGACATCTAGATTGTAATTCTGCTTCAAAATTTATAGATACCTTGAGTAAGTCGAGTGTAATTGTGGAAAACCATTTAGATCAGTTAACATCAAATGTAAACGTGGAAAACAATTTAGATCAGCTAACATCACATTATAATGTGACCTTGAGAGATGCTCTGGACACAGTGGCTCCCCTAAAACAAAAGTGATCAAAGCACATAGAAACTCTCCCTGGTTTAATGAAAACACTAGCTCTTAAATTAGAGTGTGAAAACTGGAGCAGATGGAGAACAACAAAGCTACATGTCTTTCAAATTGCATGGACAGAGAGTGTTAATAAATATAAAAAGCCCTCTTTAAAGCTCGCTCAGAATACTATTCTACATTAATAGATAGCAATAATAAAAATCCTAGGGTACTTTTAGAGCAGTGGCTAAATTAACAAATGGGAATTCAGATCAACAGTGCAAAATACCAACAGATATTAGCAGTACAGACTTTATGAACTTCTTCAATGAGAAAATTAAAAATATAAGATCCCAGATCTCTGCATCACAGTACAAACCAAATACTAGCTTAGCAGACCCTGTCTCACATTGCATTCAGCACTTTAATAATTTTAATCCTGTAACTGAGCAGGAAGTCTTAACTTTAATTACTAAAATGAAGCCCACTACTTGTTCCCTAGATCCAGTGCCAACAAAACTAGTAAAAGTGCAATGGATGTTCTTGCAGCCCTATTCTAAACATTATCAATAGTTCATTATTGCATGGCACAGTACCTGATGCACTAAAAGTGTCAGTCATTAAACCTTTACTTAAAAAGTCAGACCTAGACCCACACATACTAAATAACTATAGGCCTATTTCAAATTTACCATTTCTCTCTAAAATACTAGAAAAGTAGTCGCCAGTCAGCTTCAGTCACACCTTAGCATTACAATTTATTTGAGAAATTCCAGTCTGGCTTTCGCACTGGTCATAGTACAGAAACGGCACTAACACGGGTTGTAAATGACATTCTGATATCCTCTGATGAAGGAAACTCCACTGTAATTATGTTGTTGGACTTAAGTGCAGCATTTGACACCATTGACCATTCTATTTTACTGCACAGGCTAGAAAGCGATGTTGGGCTTACAGGCCCGTGCTCGCTTGGTTCAGTTCTTATTTATCAAATCGATTCCAGTATGTACAGAAATGTGCTGACAGTACTCCATCATTATACACAGAAGTTCAATATGGTGTCCCAGGGCTCAGTACTGGGACCTTTACTGTTTTCACTTTACATGCTTCCACTGGGATCTCTCATTAGGAAACATAATGTTAATTTTCACTCGTATGCAGATGACACCCAGTTATACCTTTCATTTAAATCAAATGAAGTTTCTCCGATGTTGTCTTTAATTAGTTGTGTTAGTGAATTAAAGGAATGGATGAATGAGAACTACTTGTCTTTAAATACAGATAAAACAGAGATGTTAATTGTTGGAGGGAATGACGCTGATCACAGCAATATTTTGTCATCATTTAACTCAGTTGGAATCCCAATTAATTTTACTGAATCAGCCCGCAATCTAGGAGTTATCTTTGATTCTAGCATGTCATTTAAAGCACATATTACAAAGTTGTCCAAAACATGTTTCTTCCATCTTAAAAATGGTAGGAAATTAAGGCGCTTTCTAAATAAACAGGATTGTGAGAAATTAATTCATGCATTTATCTCTAGTAGGATTGACTACTGCAATGCGGTGTTCACTGGCTGTTCAAACTGTTCTCTATACAGCCTCCAGTTAATCCAAAATGCTGCAAGAATTATTACAAGAACAAGAAAATATGAACACATAACTCCAGTTCTTAAATCTTACACTGGCTCCCAGTTAAGTTTAGGGCAGATTTCAAAATCCTCGTTTAACATATACTGTAAAGCATTAAATGGCCAAGGTCCGACTTACTTGTCCGAATTTATCATGACTTACAAACCTGAACGCACATTAAGATCTCAAGATGCTGGTCTGCTTAGGATTCCAAGGATTAATAAAATTACAGTGGGAGGTCGAGCTTTTAGTTATAGGGCCCCTAAACTGTGGAATGGTCTTCCTGCTTCCATAAGAGATGCCCCTTCGGTCTCAGCCTTTAAATCCCGGCTGAAGACTCACTACTTCAATTTAGCATATCCTGACTAGAGCTGCCGATTAACTGTACATACTGCATCTCTGTTGTTCGTCATTAGCACTTGTGGCAGTAGGGGGCGCTAGTGCTCCCTTGAACCCTCAGGTACAACTTCAGACACCGGATAAAAGTCCAAGACTCTTTATTATATTTTACAGTGCACCAAGCACCCTCCACACTATTCATAAAGTAAACCAAATCCAACACAACACTATAATTTTCTCTCCTCCTCACACAGACACTTGCTCCTCTACCTCCCAGCTCAGCTCAGTGTCTGGACTGAGGCATCGTCTTTTTATAGACCCTGACCCGGAGGTGTTCCTGTCCCAGCAGTCCACAGTTCCTTATTCCTTCCGGGTCAGGGCAATCAGTCTTTTACTTCAGCCCGGGAGCACGTCGTTCCTTCCCATCACATGACCGAAACGTACCCCTGGGTCATAAGGCACAAAAGAGCCTATAAGCCCCCCTACAGCGACTCCTGCTGGACCTCGGGGCACTAATAAAGTATCTATCTATCTATCCTGCTGTCGGGAGGGCTCCTCCTGGCGGCCTGGGGGTGAGGACCGGCATGAGAAGCCGGCAGTCCTCCACAAACTAAAACATAAGTAAAATGATAGTTATAATTGAATACTAACCCTCACCTATTCTGTTTCTGTTCTCGGTACTCAAATGTGGCAATTGGTGCCACGGCCCACCTGCCATATTGTTTGCCTGCCTATGGTAAAGTCATCCCTGATGGAGGATTGCAGGAATCATGGGAAAGTGGGGTCCTTTCATCAGATTGGCTGGCCCAGCGCGTTTTCAGCTGTGGAATGGCCAAATGGGGGAGGCAGCTTGATGGATGAGGTCTCCAGGACTCTAAAATATCAAATCTTATTATGTGATATCATCTACTGTTAAATTCTGCTCCGTACTTCTAAAATTTTTATTTTTATGCTGTATTGAGGATTTGTTCTGTTCTGTGTATTGTACTGTATTGACCCTCTTCTTTTGACACCCACTGCACGCCCAACCTACCTGGAAAGGGGTCTCTCTTTGAACTGCCTTTCCCAAGGTTTCTTCCATTTTTCCCTACACGGTTTTTTTTGGGAGTTTCTCAGAGAGTCAAGGCTGGGGGGCTGTCAAGAGGCAGGGCCTGTCAAAGCCCATTGCGATACTTCCTGTGTGATTTTGGGCTATAAAAAAATAAACTGTATTGTATTGTATTGTATTGTATTGTGCGAGAGTGAGGCTCACTGCAAATGTTGACTGTTTGGCAAGGTAAGGAAGCCTTAGTTATAACAAGCATGTAATAAAAGCACCACAAATTTCATTGCTACAGACAGATAAGGTCTAATATATATCTATGCTCATGTGTTGGGTCTCTCACAGACTGACCAAGATTAAAACAATCAGTGCAGTTTAAAAAGTCTTTAACCAGAGGTTTACTCAGACAGCACATATGAATATTAAATTTGTGCAGAATTAAAAGTCTGTCATAATTCAGTGTAATTCCTGCCAGAAATTCAGAGAACTCGCATATAAAATCCTTGTTAAATTTGAAAGGCTGATTTACCATTGCCCATAGCATAGGACTGTTGGAGAAACTGTCAGATTTCAATTGGTAATAGTATGATTTTTAAATATTGTTGTTAATCCATCCCCCCAACCAGCAGACCCTTGGAAAACTAAAATCTTACACTTGGGGGAGTGGACTAATTCAGTGAAAAAGTAAGCTGAGTTTCAGTCACAAAAATAAAAGTCTAGTCCTTGTGTCACATTCTTCGGGGCTTTAGGCAGGGCTTACAGCACAGGTACGCTGGTATACCTGGTAGAAAAGGTGGAGGGCATCACTCTGTGTGATTGCAAGTAAAGGTTTTGTCAACTGCCAATCTTATGTTTATAACAGATTAGGAGGATCATAGACCAGCACAGAAAAGACATTGTGGATATAAAAAGAGACATAAAACACGGTAATCAAAAACAAGCAAGACCAAAACGAACACAGACGCAGATGGCAAGCCAAAAACAACGGCACATCTTAAAAAAAGTTTCAATTTGAAAATGATTAAATTAGCATTTACACACCATATAAAATCAAATAAAAAATTATAATATTTAAAACAATATGCAGAAAATTAAGCCCTGAAATAACTTAATTAAAAAGAGCCATCTCCTTTGCAAACACAACCCTATAGCTGTTGAGATACCATTTTAAATAGATTGCCAAATCTGTTGATGTGTACTACCTTGAGAAGGAAATAAAGTGATTTTTTTTAATCAGTAATGAAAAATCCAATAAATCGGGTTCAACAGTATTAGTCTAAAAAAACACACATAAATTCATAATGAAGACAAAAGATTATTCAAAGCAAGTGAGGAAACAAGTGTGAAGCACAGTCTGGGAAATGGCACAGAAACAACTCAAAAAGTACTGAAAATCTCTCTCATTATAGTTCTTCTGTAACAAGTAAAAAAGAACTCAACAATAACATTATGATGAGGAGAACTATTTGCTATTCATCTGCAGTTAAACAAACAAGGCACAAGTTAGTGAAGCAAACACAAAACTAGTTGTGACTGTGGCTCGATGAGACTAAAATACTTTGTTTAGACTGAATGCTAGTGGATTAAGTAGCAGAAGCCAAACACTGTACACCAACAAGGTCACACCACACCTAACTTTAAAGTATGAGAACATAAGCATTATGTTATGGAGCTGTTTCAAAGCAGTAGCACCTGGCAATATTGTCAGTGCTACTGGTATGATGAACGGAATACCATACAGAGAAATAATGAATAGCTACACGTGAACAGATTTGAACCAAATCTGATTTTTCTGATAGACACATCATCCAATTCTGAATCTGCTTATTGATTCAAAGGTTCAGTGTTTTCAGCATTTTCCACAAAATGATACAAGATCAGAATAACAAAACTAAAATTCAGCATATTAACTTAAATATCAATTAAATCATTCAAATCTTTGTATAGAACTAAAGTAACAATAAAGTTATAAACTGCATTTTTACATCTATAAAACCCACTCGTAACAGAGATGCCAATTTTTACAAACAATCCAAGTTAATGCATCCAATGTCTTATGGAAAAATGAGACAAAGATGAACTGCTCAAGATCCAAAGCATACCACCTCATCTGTTAAACAAAGTAGTAGGGGTGTTATCCACATTGATGATAGAACTGCTGATGGCAGTTGCACAATGAATTCTGAGGTGCATAGAAACATCTTAATGCTCAAGTTCCAGTAAATGTTTCCAATCTCATTACACCACACTTTTTCCTACAAGATAATGATATCTAACATACTGCTAAGGCAACACTGGAGTTTTTCAAAGCTAAAAAATTCAAACCTTTGAATGGTCAAGCCAGTCACCTGATTTAAACATGCTGAAGAGAAAACTTAGGGGTAGAACCTCCCAAAACAAGCAAGAGCCGAAGATGGTTGCATTAGAGGCTTGGCAGAGCATCATCAAAAAAAAAAACACTCAGAATCTGGGGATGTCTATGAATCACAGACTTGAAGCAGACATCTCTTCATGCAAGGAATATACAACAAATAATTAAATATGTCTGCTTTAATAATCCTACCATTGCTATATCCTAAACACTGTTGTCCTGAAATGGGGATCCCATGTATAGAAAATGTTGTAATTTCTACATGGTGTGGCCAAAATTAAAGTCTGCAATGTGCACTTTAAAATCACGTCCAAATTTTTTGATTTGTAATTTTAAACCGTAGTAATGTGTACTGTGTAATTTAAATGTCATATATTGTTATTAACTGTTGCCATTTTCAATGAATAGCTGAGCATATAAAGTTTTACCATTTTGTAATGAACAAGTAAAATTAATTTAAATGATAAACATATGTTGTGGAATACACTCACATCAACTACCGTTGACAAAAGTTGTCCAAAGAAAGTAAAAAAATCTTAATCTATAAGAAAGCAGCCATTAAACCCATTTAAAGCACAAGACTAATAAATCTTGCTTAAACTATAAAAAATAACCTACCACTGAAGGTATTCAAATTTATGACTAAATGAGATGAAACACCCTAAAAATAAAGAAATCTGGCAAACGAGAAGAGACCATTCAGTCAATCAAGCCCATTTATTTACCTGAAAGCTAAGCTGTCCTATTATCTCATCTGTTCACTGTAATGTTTGGACCTCAGAATTATTATATTTTATCGTTATTACTTGGACACCAATTACTCAGTTTCAGAGTCATTCATCTCCAAACATTTGATTTTAACATAAATGGAAGGTTGAACAATAAGAGGAGTTCAGTTACTTATCAGGGAAGTTCTGACCCCTTTTCTCACACATCCAATACAGCTTCAACAACATGCTCCAAGGACATTTCCACAATTCACAACTTAAACCAAAAATAAAAACTTCACTTCTCAGGTGGTAACTACTTAATTTAATGGAACATTAACACTGTTAAAAATTTTTCCAAAATATAGATATTAGTGTTGACTTGTTATTTAATGATAGCATTCTATATTGCAAATTTTATAAATATGAGCAAATATTTACCTGAAGGTTATCAAACTTCAAACCTGGCATGGTCAGTTTTTCCTTATTGAGTACCGAGTTGTACTGAAGAGTAGCAATTGATATTAATGTCTTCCTTGTTTCTTCTGAAGGAAGCCAAGCATCATACCTTCTGTCTACTTCACTCATATTTAGGGCTGTTGCAAATGGATCATCAGTGCCTGTAAAAGCAGCCTGCAACTGGGAAAAGGTTGGAGTAACATTGGATGGTGTTGGTTGGCTCGAAGATTCACCAAAGTAGAATGCTGGGGTAGCAGATTCCTGAGGTGTGGATAAAACTGAGGATGAAACTGATGAAAGACCTTCGGGTACCGATGAATTTGACTGGTTCGCATTAGGGTTACTGACTGATATAAATGATGATGATGTTGTAAATGAATCAAAGAAGTCTGATGCAGGGTTTGATTGACAATTATCTGCAAAAAATTTACTGAGGCTAGGACTTGGTTGACACATTAATGGCAAGAGTTTGTTTGGAGTTTCAAAACTACTTCCAAAACTAGGAGATTTAACTATTGCTGGTTCAAAGCCATCTGGTTTTAAAGATTGCCCTTGTATTTTAGGCAAATTATTTACCTGACTAAAAATGGTACACACAGGTATTGCTTCCTCTTTAGCTGAATTTTTACTTGTGGGTTCCTCTATCTTCTGATTTGTACTGTTACTTAAAATGCTGTCTGCCACTGCAAGCTGGCTAGAGCTTTCATCTTCTTTTGAACTATCCTTGCAATTCATGTCTTCATTCACTGTGGAAACACTCTGAAAATCTTTTTGCGATTTCTCTGGATTTTCAAGATCAGATGTGTCATTAATACTCTCATTATTTTCTTTAGTTTCTGTTGATAATTTTAAGAGGGACTCTTCACCTGCCTCACACTGTTCCAACACATCATGAAGGCCTTCCAACTGACCAGCATCATCTTCACTGTTATTTGGTGAATCAGATATAATAACACTTTCCATCATCTGATCACTTAATTTATATAAAATATTATCTAAAATAGGTTGTTCTTGAGGCGTTGTAAAGTTCTCTCCACCAAGGTCAATGCTTTCATCCTGAAAAAGTATTTCTGGAGGTTCCAGCAATTGTTCTTCGGATGAAATGTCAGTATTTTTCATGCTATTGACATTTTCAGACATGTCAAGGGACAAATTTGGCTCTTGGGTTTCAATATTGTTATTGTCCATTTCCTTAAAAAGAAAAATTAGAAAGACTGAAATAAGCAAATATACCTTATATCTTAAAATCATCATCCAAGTGACAAATAACACTGAGCTATTACAATAACATAAATAATCAATGTTATATGGTAAAATAGCCATGGAGGAACAAAAAATAAAATAGGTTAAAAATACATTATAAGTTTAAGATGAAGTATTTGTTTTCTTAACTCTGTGGATGGTGATCAGTTTAAAATCATTTACTGTATAATATTACTGTAATACTGTAAATATAAAAAAGCCAAAATGCATGGCAACCATCTCAAAAATGTAAACTAAAATTAATAAGGTAATTTTGATATTTTTTAACCTGCTTGCTACAGCACTTTTAATAAAATAGGATTCACTACAATATCCCCTGTGATAAGACAATCTCAGTAAATCAAACCACAAAGGATTAACATTTACACTTCCCAAATTTTTCATCTTGCAGAATCAGCAATAACAGCTAAGTGTGTGTCTCAAAGATAGTTGCTGCAGCAGTGCAATGATCTAAAATATTTTTTTAACCAAAGACCTAGATTTGTATTAGCTTTATGATGACAGATTTCAAGTTGGACAAGGATAGAGAAAGTGTCTTATTTAGTGAGGAAATATTTTGATTTCCTGGAATGAGTCCTTTTTAACAATTTAAGATCTTATAAACAACATTTTTTGTAAGATATGACACTGGACAAAATGTTTTATTGAGGATGCAAAAATGCTTACTAAAACAAAATGACTTTCATTTCAGAAGACTAATGAATTTATCTCAGTGAACAAAAACAATTGTTTGCCTTATTAAAGTCATTACCAAATGTACTTTTTGATTTAAATAACACTTTTCTGAAACACTTTTAATATAATCCAGATCATTGGAAGCCAAAACCTGCTCTGGAAGTAGAAGGTGCAGGCCAGCAAATGACCCCAGATACGGCACCAGTCCACTGCACTCATGCACACACCAGCACACACACTAAAACAGTGCTCAATTTGAAATTACAGATTAGTTTAATCTGCATGTCTCTAGGAATACAAGAGGAAAACCTAAAGACACAGAGAAAAAACATTGAATTTTCGATTCAGTCTGATAGTTAAGAAAAACCAAAACAGAATATTGTGTTGTACACTAATTTTTTTTTTATTTCTCCAAAACTTCTTTTGAACATTAAATAATGTTAATGTTCGCAAAATCTCCAACGTTCTTTCTAAGCATGTCTGTTTTGACTCTGCCCATGTTGCCTGGTGGTGATGAACGCGAGAAAAAAAACACAGCAAGGATCAGAAGAGTAGTTGGGATAAGGTAATGTTAGCTCTGCTATTTGCAAATAGATTGGTTTTACCCAGTAAAAACAACATTTAAAGATAAAACACATTGCTGCAAATGAAGAGGCAACCTAGGCACATGTGGCACCTATAATATGCCATCCTGCTTTTCCATGGAAAAACAGATATCTGCTATACAAGCTTTGTAAAATGGTGGTTGTTAAGCTACATTATGTGTGAGCAGATACATAGCAGGTGGAAAGAGATCACAGCTGCAGTGATTTAAGGTATTGCAAAATACACTATCACCTACTTAACTTGCGTCCAAAAAATACTCATACATTGTCAGTGGTCAAATAACACCACCAACCTATAATTCACATTACATCAGCACTGAGACGTTTGTGGATCTTTAGGCCGGAGTTATACTTCACGCGACGTGACGCATGCTGCAGCAGACGCTCCTGCTACTCAAACGTTGTAGTGTTCATACTTGCACGCGTACTTTATGTAAATCTGGAGGAATGCACCAGGTGGCAGTGCGAGATATTATCACGGTGAGAACATGTTCGGCTTCTCTGTGTTGTGAATTGCCTAGAACACCTGTTAAATTCTGATGACACCTTACCGCAATATCTCTGAAAAGGATGTTTATTGATTAAATCCATCAATCCAGGGATGTGTCCATTCCAGCAAGCATTGGGCACGAGTGAGAAACAGTCCCTTGACGAGGCCTCCGCTCATCACAAGGTGAATAGAAGCACACACATACACTAGTGTCATTTTAGCGGCACCAAATCCCCAAATCTGCATATCTTTGGAAGGAAACCAGAGCACAGTGCGGAATACAAGCAGGAAATACCAGCAACATAACTCCCTGCGAGACAGCAGTGCTATCGCTCCACCACCGTGACACCCCCTTGTGTGTAATTATTCCCCCATGTGTGCAATTAACAGTATTCATTATTTAAACGAAATTATATGTAAAATGTAACATACACACTTCAATGCATTTCATCATAAAAATGTGATATCAAGTATAAATCTAAAGATTCTAAATGTGCAGAGAGTTGGAATATCATACATTTAATTTGTTCTGTGTGGCGATCTATTGCTGCTTTCTGCTGCTATCAGGTCCAAGAAGCTCGTAGCGATTAAAAACTGGGATGATGTTTACAATGGTCTGCTTTAATGATAAAGTAAACCTACGAGGTTAAAGTGGACATTTCGAGATTAAAGTTGAAATTTCCACTTTAATCACAAAATACACGTTTTCACCGTGTCCTTTATTTTTTTTCTCAGTGGCTCAAATATAACACTATACAATATGTTGCTGTTGTTAAGTTGCAAAAATAAAAAAATAAAAAAGACGACACAAAAGATGGTATGTGAGACTTTTAAAATGTATCGTGTCATTACATTCGGGAACATGTGACAGAAAACCTCTATGCAGATCCTACGGGATGAATGGTTCAAAGTAGTGAAGCAAAACGCCAACATACAGATGCATTCGTGGTGCTTTTATATTCAAGCGTCGCATATTCCCTATCGTAATGACACGATACATTTTAAAAGTCTCACATACCATCTTTTGTGCCGTCTATTTTTTGCAACTTCACATCAGCCCTAACTTTAATCATTCCACTTCATGTGCTCTGTAAAAACAGCAGTCCTCGTAGTTTATCCATGTGTATAATGCCATGCTCATGTATCAGTAATAGGGTAAACTATATTGCTGGCTATTTAATGTTAATTTTGAGCTTAATTTTTTGTTTAGCAAATGAAATGAGCTTACTAATTATAATAATTTGATATTCAATGTATAGTACATTCACTTTGCATTAGCATTTATAAATACATTGGCCTGGTGACTTTTGAATCTGTAAAGATTACAGGATGAAGTCCAATATATAAACATACTACTTTGTGCAGAGTCCTAGGATAATAAAATATTAATTAATGAATTAAAAATGTGTGTGATTCTATAATGTAAACAAGCAAAGCTACTTTTCTCTTCATTGGGATGAAAGTCAAAGTATTTCGCTAGGTAGTTGAAACAGCTCCAAAAAGGAGCATATACTATAAATGCAAATTTAGCTGAGTGTTTTTGTGTTTTCCGATTTGTTCCTCTTAACCCTTAAGCCACCACAACCGGCTATAGTTGTTTCCCAGTGCCATTTGTGAGCATGCAGGAGCTGATCAGCCAGAGCCGTACATTCGATGAGCAGCCAGCTCATTACCACTGCCAACCCCTGCAGACTGACTGTCCCTGGAATTGAGCCACTGCACTAGACTAGCCTGCAAGCATCAGTGCTTACCTCTGTGTGCTTGTGTGCAGCAGTTTAAGCACAGTTGGCTCAGTGATTTACTGTATTTTATCCATGGCGTCAGTTGCACCTTGTACATATTGTTCCAGTAGTTTTTTAAAATAGTTTTTACAGTTCATTAGTAAACTGATCAGTGTTGCAGTAATTGTGATGCTCTTTGAACGAAGAAAAATGTGTTCTTAATTGTGATATTTACTTAAAAAGGGCAGCAAAAAAGTATTTGGTGTTCAGGGATGCATTAAACCCCAAGTATGTGGCAGTTTAAGGGTTAAAGCCCCAAGATGCAGCTGAAATGAGCTGCACCGTCTAAGGCTTCTGGCAATGAAAACGTGCTTACATGAATTACAGTACATATAGCGGTAACAACGGTATTTTACATTTTAGCACTACGGGAGACATAGCAGTACAGTATTGTACAGTATATGGGTTTACCTTTACATTTTTTTTCTTTAGGTAATGTATTAAGCTGAGTTTGAAATTAAAAGTGTTTTATGGGCATACAGTATTTAGGGTTAAACTATAAAAATAGGCATTTTTTTTAAACCACAATCAAAATATGTGGTTTTTCACAATTCTCGGGTACTCTATGAACGTTACCCCTGCAAATTTTGGGGGTGTACTGTATACATTAAAAATAATCTACACAGGTAAAAGAAGGTATATGTTTTGAGTACAAGTATCCTCAGAAACCTTTCCATGATAAAACATTATACAGTGGGTACAGAAAGTATTCAAACCCCCTTCAATTTTTCACTCTTTGTTATATTGCAGCCATTTGCTAAAATCATTAAAATTAATTTTTTTCCTCATTAATGTACACACAGCACCCCATATTGACAGACAAAAAAATAATTTTTGAAACTGTTGCAGATTTATTAAAAAAGAAAAACTGAAATATCACATGGTCCTAAGTATTCAGACCCTTTGCTGTGACACTCATATATTTAACTCAGGTGCTTTCCATTTCTTCTGATCATCCTTGAGATCACCTTCATTTGAGTCCATCTGTGTTTGATTATACTGATTGGACTTGATTAGGAAAGCCACACACCTGTCTATATAAGACCTTACAGCTCACAATGTATGTCAGAGCAAATGAGAATCATGAGGTCAAAGAAACTGCCTGAAGAGCTGAGAGACAGAATTGTGGCAAGGCATAAATCTGGCCAAGGTTACAAAAAAATTTCTGCTGCACTTAAGGTTCCCAAGAAGACAGTGGCCTCCATAATCCTTAAATGGAAGACGTTTTGGGCGACCAGAACCCTTCCTAGAGCTAGCAGTCCAGCCAAGCTGAGCTACCGGGGGAGAAGAGCCTTGGTGAGAGAGGTAAAGGAGAACCCAAAGATCACTTTGGCTGAGCTCCAGAGATGCAGTCAGGAGATGGGAGAAAGTTGTAGAAAGTCAACAATCACTGCAGCCCTCCACCAGTAAGGTCTTTATGGCAGAGTGGCCTGTCGGAAGTCTCTCCTCAGTGCAAGACACATGGCAGACCGCATGGAGTTTGCTAAAAGACACCTGAAGGACTCTAAGATGATGAGACCAAGATAGAACTTTTTGGCCTTAATTCTAAGCGGTATGTGTGGAGACAACCAGGCACTGCTCATCACTTGTCCAATACAGTCCCCACAGTGAAGCATGGCGGTGGCAGCATCAAGCTGTGGGGGTGTTTTTCAGCTGCAGGGACAGGACGACTGGTTGCAATTCGAGGGAAAGATGAATGCGGCCAAGTACAGGGATATCCTGGACAAAAACCTTCTCCAGAGTGCTAAGGACCTCAGACTGGGCCGAAGGTTTACCTTCCAACAAGACAATGACCCTAAGCACACAGCTAAAATAATGAAGGAGTGGCTTCAAAACAACTCTGTGACTGTTCTTGAATGGCCCAGCCAGAGCCCTGACTTAAACCCAATTGAGCATCTTTGGAGAGACCTAAAAATGGCTGTCCACCAACATTTACCATCCAACCTGACAGAACTGGAGAGGATCTGCAAGGAGGAATGGCCAAGGATCCCCAATTCAGGTGTGAAAAACTTGTTGCATCTTTCCCAAGAAGACTCATGGCTGTATTAGCTCAAAAGGGTGCTTCTACCAAATACTGAGCAAAGGGTCTGAATACTTAGAACCATGTGATATTTCAGTTTTTCTTTTTTAATAAATCTGCAACAATTTCAAAAATTCTTTTTTTTTTGTCTGTCAATATGGGGTGCTGCGTGTACATTAATGAGGAAAAACATTAATTTAAATGATTTTAACAAATGGCTGCAATATAACAAAGAGTGAAAAATTGAAGGGGGTCTGAATACTTTCCGTACCCACTGTATATGCAGTGCCTTGAAAAGTCATCACAATTCTTCTATACTAATAAACGGCAAAGCCCTCATTGACTCACTCACTGACTGACTGACTCATCACTAATTCTCCAACTTCCCGTGTAGGTAGAAGGCTGAAATTTGGTAGGGTTATTCCTTACAGCTTCCTTACAAAAGTTGGGCAGGTTTCATATCGAAATTCTACGCGTAATGGTCATAACTGGAAGCTGTTTTTCTCCATTTACTGTAATGGAGATGAGCTTGAAACCCGTGGGGGTGGAGTTTCGTGTGACATCATCACGCCTTCCACGTAATCACGCAGTACATAGAAAACCAGGAAGACCCAAAAGCGCTGAAGAAAACATGCATTATATAATTGAGAAGGCAGCGAAACAATAAGAAGCGACCAAGTGACATATACAACCATATTCATGAGTTCTGCTACTTCGGAAACAAAGCACGATGTAAACCTACACTTTAAATTAAGTTCATAGACAGGCTGCCGCTGGCGTTTGTAATTTAGTGCCTGCCCATATAAGGCCGTCCGTCAGCGGCAATCCAATAGCAAACTGCCACGGGTAAATATTCACGGGTGAAGGACTGTGCTTATGCAGAGGAAGATGAGATGGTCAGGGTGGTGTTTGGCACAAACTCAGCGAAACTGCGAGAGAAAGTTTTAAGTGCCAGGACTAAGGTAACATTAAATACAGCCATGGACATAGCACGACATGGCACCAGCACAGCTGGGAAACTTCGATGCATGTACACGGCGGCTCACGTGAACTGGCAGTGCACAGACAAAAGCAACAGTTCCAAAGAGCTGAACAAAAACAATTACACAATTGAAAAGGCAGCAAAAAATATGAAGCGTCTGATACATACAAGCATATTCATAAATCCAGCTACTGTGGAAACAAAGCACACGGTGGAAAAAGTCAATGTCCGCTAAAGGAAGACAGTGTAAAAAAACCCGTGCATGCAGTGTGTCAGGTCTCAGATAAAGAAGAAGGCGAGCTGTTTATTGATGCAGTAAGAAGCGAATCGATGAATGAAACCTGTCATCTTTACAACGATTGACAAACACGGAATGTAACTTGAACACAACACATCCTACAAATACGAACCTGATTGAAAGAAATAATGATAATCAAATCCTTGATGACAGCAACACTCAGTAACACTCACAAAACAAATACTGTATATTGACAGTCATGTTACGTTATTTTTAAAATGTTCCCTTTTCTTTTCTAGCTTTTTAACACACTACTTCTCGCTGCGATCGCGGGTATATATATATGTATATATATACCCGATCTACATACTCGAATAATGGATACTTTATTAGCCATCAATGATTGTTTTGGTAAAGCCATACTCAGTGTATTCATTAGATGAGCGGTAAAAAGTAAGAGCGAGGGAGGATGACTTATTGAGGCATGCAGGCTGTAGTGCTTGCGTCAACTCTATCTGAATTGCGATCACATTTGAAAAATATATCTTTTCAAGTTCTATTTAGTCCATATGTGTCAAACTCAAGGGCCGGGCCACATCCGCCCGGCGTGTAATTATATCCGCCCGAGATCATTTTATATACTGTATTATTGTTATTAATGGCCGGGTATATGAAGCGCTGGTAACACAATAAACTACAGATCCCATAATGCAGCGCTTCAGCTGCCTTGCCGAACACTTACGCGTTAATCAAGTCTAGCTTATGATGCTGCAAGTTATTGCGAAGCTAGCTCACCGATGCTGAAGAGAAAAGTTGATTCTGAAAATAGAGCCTTTAAAACCGATGGGAGGCTGAGTATATGTTTACTGAACCCGTGTGTCTCATTTGTGGAGCTAATGTGGCTGTAATTACAGAATTTAATCTAAGACGGCACTATGAGACAAAACATCAGGGTAACCTGAAAGACCTGAATGCAATGCAGAAGATACAGAAAGCAGAAGAATTAAATAAGAATCTGACACTTCAGCGGACGTTTTACCCGTGCACAATCACAAAGTGATTTCAAGTGAAGCTGCTTTTATGGGAGACACAAATGCACCAGTGCAACTTGCCCCACTTTCCCTGTTGCCAAGTAATGTTAAACCAAGTCGTCACTACGGTGTTCCCAAATCGCACTTTGCTGATAAACTGGCGCACTGAGTTTGCACGCGCTTTGGTGACTTTGAAGAACAAAAAGTCCGTCTACATGCGGCTCGAACCTTGTGCATGTTTGGTAGCACATATCTGTGTGAGAAGCTCTTCTCAGTGATAAAGACTAACAAAACAGCACACAGGAGTCGCCTCACTGATGAGCACCTGCAATCCATCCTGAGAATCTCCACAACACAGAACCTCACACCAAACATAAACGAACTTGTTGCCAAAAAAAGATGCCAGGCGTCCAGCTCTAAAATGACATATGAGCAAAGACAACTGAATGATTTGATTTGTTATTGCTGAAAGGAACACATTTTATTTATATTTCCAGGTTTTGTTATGCAGCATGTTCATATTTGAATTTGTATAATTTTGACAGGATATATTTTATGGAGAGCAAAATCTTTTGGGATATTTAAAATCTAAGTTTATTTTTATATAAAATTACATAAGAGTAAAGAAATTTGAATGTTTGTTCTTTTAACGTTTACTTTATTTCTAACTTGTATAATTTAGACAGGATATATTTTTATGGAGAACAAAATATTATAAGTTGTTTAAGGTTTGAGTTGATTTATTCAGGAATAATATTCCTGTCTGTTTTTACCATTCCTACCAAAGATATTTCTGTCGACTAAATAAAAATTCCTTCTATTTAAAATTTAAATAGAACTTGAACAAATACGATAGTTCATAATATCCACGCAGACTTGCACGTAAGAGCGGGAGTTATCCGTTTTAACAAGCAGCGTATTGCACTGATACAAAATAGCTGTGTGTGTATATATGTAGATATGTATGTATATGTATATATATGTTTATATATGTGTGTGTGTGTATGTATATATATATATATATATGTATTTGTGTGTATATATGTGTGTGTATGTATGTATGTGTGTATGTATATGTATGTGTATATATGTAGATGGGTCATGGGGGTCTGCTGGAGCCAATCCCAGCTAACACAGGGCACAAGGCAGGAACCAACCCAAGGCAGCAGGCCAATCCACCGCAGGACAAACACACACACACACACACACCAAGCACACACTAGGACAAATTTAGAATCGCCAATCCACCTAACCTGCATGTCTTTGGACTGTGGGAGGAAACCCATGCAAACACGGGGAGAACATGCAAACTCCACGCAGGGAAGACTCGGGAAGCGAAACCGGGTCTCCTTACTGCGAGGCAGGAGCGATTACACTGTGCCAGTGTGATGCCCTTGATAAATTACTTTGGCCTTAAAAATAAACTATTAGAACACTTAGGTGTATCTTTTGAAATCAGAGAATGGCAATGAATACTTTTGCAAGATAAATACACACGCACAAACATATATGTATACACACATACCAGCGGCCAGATTTATATAACTTGCGTATACATAACACGAAGTTCAAAATGTGAGTACACAGCTTTTGACACAAACTTAATGGGAGAACCTGCGCACAATTACAGTAACTTTGACCTATCCGTACGCAACATTTAGTTAAAACTGGAAAATGAAAATACCTTTGACCAAGTAGGGAAATGGAGTCAAACCAGCTAAATGATGACTCACGTTTATAATAAATCATACCACCGAGATTTACCAGAACATGCATTGAGGTGACAAACATATTACACCTCAAAAGTGATAATTATGATGTACAGACTATATTTGAGCTCAATTTTCAGGTGTCCGTGTGTGTGTGTCTTCTGGTGAAGTGCGTATACGCGGGGCCACATGGCACGTGTTCAGTCTCTTCCTGTGCATTCCCTGTGTGTGCAGAGAGAGACACACACACACAGGTGCGTACACGAGAGAGACACACACACACACAGGCGCACACACGAGAGACACACAGGCGCACACACGAGAGACACACACACACACATACGCAGGCGCGCACGAGACAGACACACACACGCAGGCGCACACGAGACAGACACACACACAAACAGACGCGCGCGAGACAGACACACACAAACGCGAGAGACAGACACACGCAGGCGCACACGTGCATTGTTACTTTTCTTGGTTGTTAATAAATTACGGATTTTTCAAATGTTCATTTTTTTCCCTGTGCTTAAAACTCTTAAATGTTTTAGCGAGCGGGTCGTAAGGCTATAGCACGAACTCTTGCAATGTTAGTTTTCTCTGGTGTTCAAGGTTTTCTTAGTATTATTCAATGTTTTTACATTTAGTTTACTATTACTCTGTGCATTCAATGGTATAATTAACTATATTTGTGCTTAAAAACTTAAAAAAATATATATTTACATACAGTTCATACGGTCTGGAACGGATTAATTGTATTTACATACAATCCTATAGAGAAAATTACTTCGGTTCACGACTAAATCAGGTTACAACCAGAGTTTTGGAACGGATTATGGTCGTGAACCGAGGTTCCACTGTATTACTGTCAGACAAAATTACAGGCATTTTACGGAAATACAAACCAGTATTACTGAGAGAGAAAATTAAAGGCACACAATACAGTGACGCATATTACAGCCACATACAAGGTCCCCTGCCATTTAATATAGACTGTTCCTACTAATGTTTCTGCACTACTGTTCTAGCTCCCGTTATTGTAACAGGCTTAATGTTTAGTCAGTTTATATCAGCTACCTGTTGCTGTTTCTCAGGGAACTGACAAATAAGTCAGGAAAAGTTCAGCCAAGCTTCACTCCATCATGCTCGCTATGCTAGAAGCCTTTAACAGAACAGCAAGATATTACATTCAGTTTTTGTATGTTGTGGGTGTATTTAGAATTGGACAGAACTTTTACTTGTTCCATGGTGGAATCTAGGCTTTTTTACAGGAGCTAGTTAGGTAGTTAGTTATACATACACAACATAGTCTGAACACATACCACAATGACAAAAAAAAACTTTTCAATTAAAAATTTGAGATCACTGTAAGCATATAGCCCAGTGCTTGCTTAAGCAAATATGATAAACAGGCGCTAGAGATCAGTGACACAATGTGCTGGTGGAACCAAAGTGACAAAATGAAACAGACACAGCTGTTTAGAGGAAATAAAACTAGGGAAGGGGAATCCATACTACAAAGGTGAAGTTGTGGTAGGTGTGGTAGTTTAAGCTTCTAATCTTACACCATGGCAAAGTGAGCATAGTGACAAGACTCAAGTTTGTCATCTGGCATCAATAAGATCTCTCCCAATTTCAGAGCAGACAGGTGTTTCAGATATGTTTTCCAAGCTCTTCTCCAAAAATAAAAAGGCAAGGCTAAGGACCAGAAACACAGCCACAGGCTAAGGAAACCGAGTGCAGCAAGTGAGAAATACATCAAGCTTACTTTCCTACAAAATCTGAAGATGTCCAGCACAGAACTGGCAGAAACCACTGGGTCCGGAGTCCGGAGAAATCTTATCAGAAGTGGTGTTAGTGGAAGCATTGCACCCATACTGCCACTCCTTCTAACAAAAGGACTAGGGTGTAGAAAAATAGCAACAGGTACTCTGGATCGAGGGTACTTGCTGTTGTGTACATATACATATACATATATATATATATATATATAAATATATACACATATATACATACATATATATATTTATATACACACATATATATATATATAAACAAAATGTGGGTTGTACTTTTTATTTAGATAGAGAAAGAGTTCCCTAAATCTTAAACACCCATAATTGTGCAAAAAGAAAAATCTATGGTGTATTTCTTTTTTATTTTGCAAATTAACTGTCTAATAGATTTGAGGTATTGGTACTTCATTATTTTAGTAAATGGCAAATGGTGGAATACCTAAAACTGAACCTTGAAATTTTTGTTATTCAAATTACAAGATGGATTTAAGTAAACTTTATGTACATTAACAAAGTAACGTCAATGTTGCTGTAAATCACAGCTCCTGACATTTACAAATTAATCAGTAATAAACAGTAAAAAAATAAACAAACACAAGGCATCTTACTACTCAGAGTATGGGAATGCAATAGTTCGTAACTTTTTCCTGGAAATTTTTAGTAATAATCCAACTTAAAATAAAAACGTACAAGCGTAAAACAATACTTGATTTTAGACAATAGTGGAGTTAACAAAAACATGGTTTGGCTTCAATACCAGATTGATAAATTGCTTTGTCATGTTGTTTTAAGGAACACAAATGTCAATTTATGGGATTGACTCGCGTAGAAGATAAAAAAAAATAAACATATCGAGTCGTTTCATGTTAGTACGTTTGCTGGCGAACATCCCACAATCATAAATTTTCAAAATCATATTAGTTGGTATCACTTTCTGTTATCAAAAAATTAAAAAACTGCAGGAATCAAACTAGGAATAATGTTTTTTTTAATTACTGAATTAGAACGCAATATTAGGTCTGTCCTGTTTTTTGTCTTTGGAATAACGTTTAAGTAAGCTTAACGAAAAATATACTTGTGTCACGAAAATCAATTACAACAGTAGCGTTTTAAACTACATTTAATATACAAATGAAATAGTGCAATAAAATGAGAATAAAAGTGAAGTAAATCAAACACACTACCATACAAACAAAATCATGTAGATGCCTATTTCATATATCTGCTATTAGTAGTCTAAACAGTCTACACAGGCAAAATGCTACTCTAAAAAATAATTGCAACACTGAGACGTAAACATAAACACTAAAATCCTACCTGCAAACTCAGCCGTCAAACAGTGCGCTGCCAAAGATATACAGGCTTCCGCAAGCAAACACAGGAAGAGAAATGAACGGAAGCCTCCTAGGATCATTTTCCGGCTAGAACGCGCATTTTGGAATTCTTGAAACCATGTGCGCCAAATCTTGTGGCTAAATGCTATTCAAACTGAAATAATTGCGTAGGAATCATTGTACGCCTAAACTGCGCAGGAAATGTAATACTGACTAATTTCGGCTCAGTTTTTAATCAACGAGTAGAGGATTCTGTCCATTCCTACATCCATTAGTCTATTACTATGGAAGACGATGCTCCTGTTATATATGGACTAGAATTTCAGGTAACAGAACATGAAACGCATGGATCTGATGATTAAAAAATTAATGTCATTATTAGTGAGTTCAATGAATAGCCTTTTACGTTACAAACCTTTGTAATATATGTACCTGAGTTTCATGACATACGGTACTGGTAAATTGCATTTTTATCAGTTCTTCATCAAACCAATACATTGATAATATGTTTTTAAATGTGATTATTTAAAACGGTAAAAAGAACTACAGTATGTGCTATACTAAGAGAAACAGCTGTTCAGGTTATAATAAAGATAAAATAAAGTAGCTGACCATGACTTCTGTGTTTACATAACTTAAATGTCATGTGTTGTTCAATGAGTTTCATTCCATATGAAATCATAACCTTTCGTGGTGTAATTTAAAGATTAATAATTTTAAAATGAACATGTTTCTAAAATGCAAAACAGAACATTCACGAATCTTAGAGTAACCTTATTATTTGTATTTTTGCTCTTCACTTATAGCAAAGATAGTGGTGATAAAATAACTTTTTTGGTAGTTAGGATCATTAACAATTTATTTTAAATAGCCCCATTTGCAATAATAACCAACCCATGGTGTCTTCCTGAGAAAATTGGTTTGTACCATATCTATTTGAAAAACACACCCTAAATGTACAATTAAAAACCATAATGGTAGTAAATGTTAAAAGTAAAATATTAGCAAAAACCGGTTGGATATTTAGAAAAGACAATGTCAAGAACAGAAAACCCTGCACTTGCAAGTTTTGAAATGCAATCAATGTTAGTAAATTCAGGCTTTACTCATATTACGTCTTTTGTTCCTTTGTAATACGTTGAGAGATTAAGTGTATAGTTTGCACCTTTCTTTGAACTAATAAATTATATCACACATGTTTCTTTATTTGTTTTAAATTTTATTTCTTTTAAATATTTTCTGTTTTAGGCACGTGCATTAACAGCTCAGATAGCTGAAACAGATGCAATTCGTTTTCTTGTTGGAACACAGTCACTGAAATATGATAACCAGGTAAACCTTTTCTTTATGTTACTGACAAAAATAATTTCCAAGTTATAAGGAAGTGACAACTCCCTGTTCAGCATTAATATTAATTTTTCACTTCTGTAACACTGTGTACTTCATTATTTAGCTAAAATACAAAGGCATCATTTGTACATTCTAAAATAATTCTCAATACAAAAGCATCATTTGTACATTCTAAAATAATTCTCAAACAGCTTTATCCAAATGAATGTTTCTGGGACTCAAGCATATCCTGGCAGCAAGTGGTCAAAATTATCAACTTATACTTTAGGAACTAGAGATCATCTGGGAGATCATTGGAAAAAGTGGTATACTTTAGGGAAACACAAGTTCTTATGAGACTCTGACATGCCTCTTTCTGCTGCTTTACTGTGCTCTCCTGAAGTGTATCAATTCTTAGTCCATTTTAGGGTCACGAGGAGCCATAGCCTATCCTGGAAGTACCTGGAGTATGGTGGGAAACAGCCCTGGAAAAGTGGACGGGTTGACAATCATAGGGTACACTCATCCACACACACAAATTCGTACGCATGCTGGTTCAGCTGTTCTTCAGGATACGGAATGAAACTGTAATACCCAGAGCAACCCTTGTAGACTCAGGAAGAACATGAAAACTGCACATAGTGTCCATGTCGGTATTCAACACTTGAGCTCCAGAGCTGTGAGATGGCAGTGGCAGCCACTTAACCTCCCATTAATATAACTGAAAATCCATTCAAAGTGATCAGTATAACAATATTCTGCATAAACGTTTAAAAAATATAGTTAATCATGTCATACTGTAACTATCTAAGGACATCAGGAATGACAATAAATAATTTTCTTATGTTGCATGCTGCAACTTTTCTGCTGAGCTTTCTGAAAAGAAATAATATAGACAAATAAAAGATGTTAAAGGCTAATTCTGTGTTTTTTAAATGTGTAGAGGAACTCGTCAGTTAACATCATACTTTAAGAAGGCCTGATGTGGGCATTTATTTATAGTTTTACTTATGTAGTTGCAAGACATTTCACCTGACTGCTTCTTTTTGCCAGAGCAGTGGTATGTACCATGGTCAATGTGGGGTTTGGATAGTGGTTGAGTTAAGATTATCAGAGTGGTTCAGTGTACAAGCCAAGGACAAACTTTCATTCCTCTGTATAGAATCAACAGCCTGTTAACTCTTAAACAGTTACTTAAATATTGTGAAGTCTGTGTTGAAGTCTGAAATAAGTTACTCTTCTCATGTTTCAATTCATAAGAGTAATATAACTTACTTAGATTCTAAATGTTTTTAGAGATCTTGGTAGCAATTTCTTGATGTCTCATGTCGAAGCAACATTATCAAAATGATTGTAGACAGAAGAAGACTTGAAAGTGGGGTCATGCACCTATCAACATTAATGGGTTTGCTGTTAAAAGAGAATCATAGTCATATGCAACTGTACATTCTCTGATGTTTAATAGCCTTTCTCCCGCAAATACATCTTTAGCTGTGCAGCAGAAAGAAAACTGACTATCTGAGTCACAGTCTGATATGGTAATTGCACTGTGACAGACTGCAAGGTCTGGTAGCATGGGGTGAAATCTCTGGGGCCATATCCCAAATACAACATTTATGCTTGAAGAAAGTACTTTCTGTCAGTTCAACCCTCTCACACCCAAGCAACATACTTGTTTTACCCCAGCCTTTTAGCAGGTGATATCATTGCATCATTAACAGATTTTACCTAGGGCCATTAAATTATTAACTCACATAAACAGTGACAAACCTCCAGTATGTAAATACCTATGCCACCAGTACTTTATTCTATCTATTTCATGCTACTGACTTTTCTGTAGCTCATTTATTTTTTCTGTCTGTTCCATGTTGTATGCTTATATCTGATATTTTAAATGTGATCCTCTGGCTAGGACGTTGGATTCTCTGGGTCTACAGTTCTTGAGGCTGATCCTACAATTATCTCTGAACCACCCAGTCTCACTGACAATGCACAGGTGGTGAACCAGTTAAGGGTAGGGAAGGCTGCAGGGATCTGTGGTATGTGGGGTGAACTTCTCCAGGCTGGTGGTAAGGTTGTCCTCCTGGCATTGCAAGCAGTCTTTGCTTCCATTTGGGAGACTGGTGTCATCCCAACCAGCTGGAAAACGTGTTGTCCCTATCTGGAAAGGGAAGGGTGAACGCCTGGATTGCGGCAACTACAGAGGGATAACACTGCTCCTGGTGCCAGGTAAGGTCCTTGCTGGGGTTGTCCTCAATAGGATCCATAATCACTTGCTCACCTACCAGCAACCAGAGCAGTCTGATTTTATGCCTAAAACTCGACCATCAACTGCATTATGGCACTGAGGGTTCTCATGGAGCACAAAGTTTCTTTGAAGCCTTTGTTGATTTTTGTAAAGCGTTCAACTCAGTTGATCGAGCTGCTTTGTGTTGACATTCTGCATATCATGGCCAGCCTGTACACTGGTACAGTGAGTGCTGTGCAGAGTGGAGGCAAAACCTCTGCGTTTTTTCTCAGTTGATTCTGGGGTTTGTCAGGGGTGTGTTCTTGCTCCTACTGTATTCAATGCTTGCATGGACTGGGTGTTGGGCAAGGTCATGGGATCCAGCATCCAGAGGTTTTCTTAACTCAGCAGTGACATTTATGTCTCTGGTGACTCTTCCTATGAAGTCAGTAGATGGATTGGGAAAGCATTGGAGGTCATGAGGAGTGCACAGCGCTCTTGATATCTGTGCAGAAGTATAAAGATGTAAGTCTTTAGAATCCTGGTGCTTGGTTGGGAGACATGGTTGCTATCCAGTGACCTGAGACAAAGACTAGACTCTTTTGGTACTCTGTCTCTTTGGAGAATCCTTGGGTACTGCTGATTTGACTTTGTATCAAATGAGCGTTTCCTCATGGAGTCCTGAATGAGGCACATTACCTACATCGTTAGGGAGCATCAGTTTTGGTACTATAGCCATGTAATGCAATTCACCAAGGGTGATCCAGCTCGCAGTTTGTTGAGGACCCGAGGGGCTGGACCAGGCCAAAAGGACACCCATGTAACTCTTGGCTGTGGCTGATAGATGGTCATTTACGGAGGGTGGGACTAGACTGCTTCTTTACCTGGGGGTTTGCCAACAAGGATCCTAAGCTGTTTTGTCATTTGGTGGTTGCAGCAACAATATGCTCCCCAACCTAACCTGACCTGACCATTGCTTAGCCAAGTAATCTGTGCTTACTGTACCATGTATTTTGTATAACGAAACTGCTTTTTTGATGTTTTTTCACCACCAAGACCAAGCAATACTAGCAATATAGCACTTTTACAGTGCATTTTTAGTTATACAGTATTAGTAAGTTGAGCTGAATTGGTCTGAAAAGACAAAGTTAATTGTGTAGCACCTACTAAGAGTTCTTCATTAAAAAAATGTCTTTCGCACCATCTGTCACACAGAAACAGTGTAAAAACACTAGGTGTTTTATATGAAAACCCGACAATCTTACAAGTCAGCTTTGATCCACTTTTTGGTACAAAAAATATGCAGAATCACCTGTAAAATGTATTATCGTTTTTTTGTTTTTACCTGCTGAGTCTGCCTAAAAGAATATGTGCACTGCATTAATACATTATAGTTACAAGCTGATGCTACTTTGACTGACCACTGTCCAATCTGTATGTAGTATCAGTCATGAAACATGAATGCAAGGTTCACATTCTCTTTGAAATTTGCATTTATTTATCTAAAGGATAAAGTAATAAATTGAGGTAAATTACCATGAAAATGTTTCAGAAAAAAAATGTTTGGAACAGTACATCAGGTTATTGAAGCAAAAGCAAAAGGAATTTGAAATTATCAAAAAATTACTTTAAGAAATAGTTTCCTTCAAGTTGGCCCTGTGCCTTGATGGCACACATTTGTTGTGTGATTTCATCCTGCCTCCGCAATGTCTAGGACAAATTCAACCAAATGCCATAGCATAACTTGCACCCTGAGATAGCCCATGCATAGAGAAAGGTGTACAGAATGCACGTGCACCAAATAAGGTGTGCACAGTGCCCTTGCACTGAGTAGCCACTGTGACATGACATTTTAATTTCAAATTTGTCAGGTATCATGTAACCAGTTCCCTTGCATGATTTAAAAAACCTCTTTTCAGGCATACACTACTTATACAAATCTTTTACCAATGAAGGAATTTTGGGGTATATTATAAACTAGCAAAATACCCACACTTTGCAGCGGAGAAGTAGAGTGTTAAAGAAGTAATGAAAAAGAAAAGGAAATATTTTGAAAATAACGTAACATTATTGTCAATGTAATTGTATTGTCACTGTTATGAGTGTTGCTGTCATATATATACATATATATATACATACATACACACACACACACACATTACATATATCTATATATATATTTATATATCTAATATCTATATACAGTATATCTATATCTGTCTATATATATATATACACATACATACACACACACACACACACTATATATCTATCTATATATATATCTATATCTATCTATATCTCTCTCTCTCTATATATATATATATATATATATATATATATATATATACACACACACACATTATATCTAGTAATGAAAAAGAAAAGGAAACATCTTGAAAATAACGTAACATGATCGTCAATGTAATTGTTTTGTCACTGTAATGAGTGTTGCTGTCATATATATACATATATGATATATATATACACACACACATTATATATACAGTATATATATAATATCTATATATATATCTATATACAGTATATCTCTCTATATATATATATATATACACACACACACACACATATATCTATATCTATATATATATATATATATATATATATAGCAAAATACCAGCAGCAGCAGCGAAGTACTGCCTTAAAAGTTTTATTAAGAATAAAATTAAACCTTTTTTAACTGAGGGAAAATATACCAATAATTATTTGTTAAGGATCTCTTTGTATACCACATTGTGAGTTCGGCCCTCCGGTTGTAATATGACCAAGCTGTGTGCTTACTCTTGAGCATGCAACGTACAGTGTGAACAGTAATTTTGTTTTAAATCTCACAGCTTGGATTGCTGCTGTCATAATCGGTTTGAGTTTCATGGTTTGTTTCAATTACGACAGTATTTGTAGGACTTGTGTTGAAGAGACATTCGGCATCTTTCAAGCATTGTAAGTATACAACCAGTTTCATCGATAACTTCACATCCAGCTTTTGAGAGTTTAAACATTCATAAACATCAAAGTGTCCACTACTGAAATCGTCACCTGTGAATCTAAGATGTTTAAGAGGCATTGGCGGTTGTCCAAAGGTGTAAAATATTTGGCCATTTCGGTACACTTGAAAGCGACAACCGAACAATTCAGCGGCAGCCATCAATTCACATGCAGATGCATAGGTGAAGGGCTTAAGCATTTCACTCTTCTAGTGCTCCTGTGTAGAATAATTATCTCCTGTACCGTCATCAGTCCACACCTTGAACCTGTCCCAGTCATTCAATACATAAAACACAATGTTCCTCTGGATATCAAGAGTGAGCCTGATATGGCCGTGCAATATGTAACAAAGAGAATGGAAAAGATAGGTGCCATCTCCGGGCATGGAAACCACTCGGTAAGTGACAGTTCTTTGATCGATGGTGATCACCTCGATAGACATGTTAATGGGGGTACGGTTGGAATGATAAAGGAAATGGGTACCTGAATAATGTAAAGTAAGTCTAAAATACCTACACAATAACTATAATCATAATAAATGAACAATAAAACAGCGGAGAAGCCGTGGATTAAATAAAAAGGCTGTAGTTATCAGTAGGGAGACGTGAATCTCGTGGCAAAGCAAGGAAGGGAATGAAGAGACCAGAGCGACGGACGGATTTATATAGGCAGGCAGCCAAAAACATGGGAGGCGTTGGGATGGGGGACCCAATGCCGCCTCACACGGTGACTGAGCTGCAGGCTATGGACGTATATATGTACGTAAGTAGGATTCAGTTAGCGTTGGGAACCCGCGTACCATAAGTAACAAAGACTGTTGAAAAGTTCAATATGGCGGCTGACAGTGGCATCATACCACCGAAATAAGTACCAAATTTCAGCCTTCTACCTACACGGGAAGTTGAAGAAATAGTGACGTTTTGAAAATTCAATATGGCGGCCGACAGTGGTGTCATACCATCAAAATAAGTACGTACATCGGTTTCAGTTAGCGCAGGAAAGCCGCCTACCAAATTTCGTGAAGATGGGGCCATAAATAAGAAAGTTCAACATGGCGGACGTTGTCGACCATTATCAACCGTTATGACCGTTACGTGTAGAATTTTGAAATGAAATCTGCTTAACTTTTGTAAGTAAGCTGTAAGGAATACGCCTGCCAAATTTCAGCCTTCTACCTACACGGGAAGTTGGAGAATTAGTGATGAGTCAGTGAGTGAGTCAGTCAGTGAGTGAGTCAGTCAGTGAGGGCTTTGCCTTTTATTAGTATAGATAAATAAGAAAGAGGTAAAAATTACTTCATTTTACTCGATATATAATACACGAAGCAAAAATTTTGATTCAAGCAAATAATCTTTAGAAGGCTTTATATACTTAAGTCTTTTGACATTCTGAGTTTTTAATATAACTTAAATTTTATTTGTTTTACTTTTCTGTTTTTAATATACTTAGGTATTTACATAATTGGTTGAATTAATGTAGCAATTTATGATTTACATGTCAATCCTACATATATTATTGTACAGTTGTGTAAAAAATCATAATATAATGTAGTACAACAAACTGAATTTCAGAACAGAAATTTCAGACCTTCATTATCAAAAAATCTGGAAATGGTCATAATGTATATACAAACTGTAGCTGCAGCAAGGTATACACAATTATATAAAGAAATTAATGGTATATAATTTGCATACTACAAGGTAATATGAATTTCGAATAATAAATACTTATTCTATATATCTTTACTTTCCTTTTGAATTTGTTCATGACAATATATGTATTATTCTACTTTGCCTTCTGGCTTTGTTATAAAAAATACCACATTTCTCTTATGAGACTATATTATTATCTCTCAATTTTCTTAGCAACTGCTAGAGTGAACCAACACTTAAGCTAGTCTAAATACTAGATGTATAGATTTTTCTTATTTGTTGGTCTATGTAGCTCATTAGAAGCAAATGTGACTCATATTTTTTTATACTTTTGACCAGTAAGTCAAAAATACATTGACTTATGCATGATGTTTTACATTAAATTACTCAAATATTATTTACACATGATCTTCATATTTCACACTCTAGTAATTCAAATAATTTATTAGCATAAAGTATCTCTCAAGAGTAATAATCTTACTTATTGATTTACATTTACATTTATTTGCTTAGCAGACGCATTTATCCAAAGCAACTTACAAAAAAGGTCAACAATCAAGTAACATTAGACTAGGGCCTGTTTGTTCAGCAAGTGTAATAGGAGGCATAACAAAAATTGATTGCCACAAGTGAAATGATGAAATAACTCATACATATACAATCATAAAATACAATCACTAAAGCAATTAATTTAAAACAAATTAACCAAAAGAGCAAATTATTTTTTTTCTTCATCAATTTGACAGATATTTGCAGAACAGCTGGATCTTCAATCACCTCTTAAATACATTGAGGGAGTCAGCAGTACGGATGGAGGTGGGAAGTCTATTCCACCAACTAGGAACTAAACAGGAACAGAGTCTGGATTGAGACTTGAAGCCACGTAGAAGTGGCATCACCAGACGCTGTAACCTGGCAGATCTGAGTGGGCGAGAAGGAGTATAGCACTTCATTAGTGTCTCCACATACTCGGGTGCTGACCCATTGACTACTCTGTAGGCAAACATCAGCATGGAGCTACAGGGAGCCAATGTAGCAACTGAAGAGATAAGTGACATGTACCCATCTCAGCTGGTTAAATACAAGATGGGTTGCTGCATTATGGAGCGGATTGATAGCACATGCAGGTACTCCTGCCAAAAGCAAGTTGTAGTAGCCCAGATGGGACAAGACCAAAGCCTGGACCAGAAGTTGTGCTGCATACTCTGTCAGATAAGGTCTGATCTTGCAGGTGTTCTATAGCATGCACCTACGTTAATGAGAAACAGGAGAAATGTGGTCAGAAAAAGATATCTTCTCATAAGTTATCATCCCAAGGTTATGTGCTGATTCAGCAGGTGTTAGCAACAGTGAGCAAAGCTGTACAGAGGTGGGGGGATAAGCAGACTGGCTAGCTGGGATAACAATAAGCTTGTTTTTTTCCAGGTTGAGCTGTAGATAATGGTCCTTTATCCAGGTTAAGATATCAGTAACACATGTAGAGACTCTAGCTGATAACAAATTGTCCTCCAGAGGGAACAACAGGTATAGCTGTGTATCATCAGGATAGCACTGATAAGAGAACCCTTGGGATTGGATAATGGAGCCCAGTGAGGTGGTGTGCAGAGAGAAGAGTAGAAGACCAAGCACTAATCCTTGGGGTACACCAGTGCATGTCTGCGGTTCCTTTGACAACTCTCCTTGCCAGGACACGCTGTAGGATCTGCCCAAAATGTAGGACTCAAACTATCTTTGAGTAGTCCCAGTGATGCAAAGGTCATTGAGGGTGGCAAGAAGTATGTTGTGGTTGACCATGTCAAAGGCAGAAGAGAGATCTAGCAGAATCAGATCTGAGGACATGTGGGCAGCTCTAGCATGGCGCAGCTGGTTGACCACAGTCAGTAGAGCTGTCTCAGTCGAGTGGTTTCTCTTTAAGCTGGACTGGCTGTTATCGAGCAACTCATTCTGTTCAAGGAAGGAAGAAATCTTTTTAGAAACAGCACATTCAAATGATTTGGAAAGAAAGGAAAGGAGAGGGACAGTCCTGTAGTTGTTAACTTGGAATGGATCGAGTGTTGTTTTTTTTTTTTTATAGAAGTGGGGTTATCGGAGCGTATTTGATGACGTTAGGGAATGTTCCTGATTTCATAGTACAAGAAATATCTGATGGTGTTTTGACTGAACAATTTTCCCAAATAAATACTTCATGCTTGAACTAAATCGAAATGAACACAAGATCATTACTTAAAGTGAACAGAAATTGTTGTTTGGTTTCTGATCTCAATTGTTGGACCAGTACAGGTTGTTGACAGGAGTTTAGGACCAAAGACAATAAAATCCCAAATGTATATAAACACAAACTAATGTTACGTGTACACAATTGCCATCAATGGAAGAGCATTTTGCTGATCCAGTCATGAGGGGTATTTAGTTTGTGTAGTATGTCTAACATTCAAATTGGTTTAATCCATATTTCTTGTCATATTTATAAACGTCTAAATGTCAAAGTGTGTGTGTATCTGTCTGTCCAGCCTGGGAGTGCGAAGCTACAGCATGAAGCTCAAAGAGCCGGCAAGGTGGCCCCAAGTTAACGAGTCGGTTGAATAAAGAATTACAAGACTACAGCATGAAAGAAAGTGACTCCATCGCCTAAGTGAAACCAGCGAGGAAAGACAAACGAGAGAGAAACTCGCTTAGCCACTGATAGACAAGGGGAGGCGAGCAAATCTTCAAAACAAAACAACTGACTCTGCATTTCAGTTTTTTTATGACAATTTCAATAGTTTCTAGGAAGCTGTGCTTTTTACAACATGGGCTTACATAGTTAGTTTTGTATAAATTTACAATGTACTTAAAAATAACACTGAAATAAATTATAACAACAATGAGTAACAGTATATGGAGAAATAAAGAGGGCATGTTTTTATGTAAAAATACACTGCAAGATTATATATTAGGATTGCATTTGTAGATATTATCAGAATGTAGGTCTTAAGATAATCTGGTTGGTTTTTAAATGGACAGATATGCACTAAAAGCTGCCACTCCGTAGATTTTGGTACTAATCCATGGCACAGATAAAAGAAGACTGTCAGAGGAACTGATTGCCTAATAGCCACATATCTTGAGAAGATTTCAAATGTAGTATATTCTGGATCAAACCCATTAAATAATTACTTTAATGAATTCTAAATTGTAAAATCAACCAATAAATGGGCTAAGTCATGGGTATAGTTTGCTATCCCACCGGCCTTTACTGTAATAAGCAGGTTTTAAACATTAAAACAATTACATGTTTACATGTTCTGTTCTTGATCAGCATGATAAGTTTCTTTTAGTATCATACAAAACCATTTATACTTACTCAATATTTCTTTGTTGACTATAGTCTCCTTTTGTAATTACCGAGTTGGGCTTCTAAATTTAAATTATGGTTTAATAACATAATTTAGCTTTTTGTTTGGGGTTTGATGCCGCCCTCCCCACTTTCTTTGGTTAAAACAAAAATAAACACTTTTGTCCTTTTATACTTGCAATAATAGTTGAGCTATCATCTATAAGTTTAAGTAGTCTAATAATGAACACTAGCTTGTTTATAAATAAGCCTGACCTCAGTCACGAAACATGAAACATCTGTATATAGTAGCCATGGAAATCAATGCTGTACTTCATTTTAATAGTTCCAAGGGGTAACATATAAGGTTTTAACAATGCCAGGCCCAGAACTGGATCTTTGAAAATTACAATGTCATGTATTTATAGTAATACCAAGTCCGAGAGCTTTCAGTCATTTGTGTTCATTATTAGATCACTTATAAAAACAAATAAATAAAACAAAATAAATAACGTGTTTTGGGATGAGATGAACAGATAGATGGTGTTACTACCTTCCTAAGAATCTACATATTAAAAATAGCAGGTGTACATAGTAGCTTCAAGTTGAAAAATTGTCTTGGAAGCAACATATCTTGCAGACAGGTTGGTATCCAGTTAATAACTTTTTCCATATTCTTAGTGATTGGTGGAAAACTGAATTATTGGTATATTGACAAAAATTAGTATTTACTGAGGCACAAAGAAGGGCATATAAAGATGTACAGTAAGACTTCCTTTGCTGACCAGGATGGTGTAAATTCATTAATTTATGGCAATTTCCAAATCTTTATATTGTGTATATTTGGTTCCCAGTAATGATATATGCATTTTTTTGATTACACTGAAAGCCTTGAACTGTCACATTATCATGAGAAAATTGATCTCTGTTACAGACAGTAAAATTGTATGTATTAAGATGACAGGAACAACATGAATGATACAAAGTTTGAGAACAATAAAGAAAAGTTTGTTTTTACACTTGCAAAACTGTGTCTGTGTGGACATTTTGGTGAATAATACAGAACTAATAAAATGTGACAAAAACTAACAGGAAATTGCTGAAAAAAGTAACCATTAACAAAAACTAAAAATTAAGCTAAAATTAAAAAAAAAAACTACAATTACAAAATATCAAAAATAAGAACTAAAACTAAAAAAATATCTTAAAACTACAAAAACATTGGAACTAGATGTTGACAGGATACCACTCCATTGCAGGAGATACACTCATACACTGTCAATCAGTTAAACTATTATATCTTTGGAATATGAAATGAATGCCAGATTCCAAAGAGGAAAACTCCCAAATGCACATGAAACATATATAAACTACACAGAAACTTTGATCTAGGATATCTGATCACGCTTCTTTATACACAGTATTATGTAAAAATCAAATAATTTAGCAAGCTTGGGTTGTGTTTTGATGAGGTGTACTTTACAGTTTTGTGGATTTTGTGAACCTGAATGTCCATGTGTGCTTTTGTTGTGATTGGATAAGTAAAATAATTAAAAATGGGACATTTAAGTGTGGTAATACTGTAAAAGGTTTAGGAAAGTTGACATTTTCAGTTTATAACCAAAAGAGTCAGTTATGTACGAGCAGATTAAGTCTTGACCAATGTGTCTATCTGCATAACAGATTGAGCTATTTGTGGGCTGCTGTTGCTGAGATAAAATAATAATACATTTATTAGCAAGGAAATAATATTAATAAATAAATAGATTTGCATACAGTATACATATCAAGGTATAACCAAATACTAGAAAGATATGCTACTGAAATAATAATAATATAGAAATGTCATGCTCATAATGATGATAAATCTATCTATCTATCTATCTATCTATCTATCTATCTATCTATCTATCTATCTATCTATCTATCTATCTATCTATCTATCTATCTATCTATCTATCTATCTATCCCTCCATCCATCCATCCATCTAATTAGAAAAGGATACTCTGTTTTTACCTTATTCTATTCTTGCTAGACAGTAAATCAGCCAATCCTTTCTACACATTACACTTATTCTGTGCCTTCAATCTTTGCACTAGACATGTGCACTCAGAAATAGCAGGCTATTTATAAAGGCTTTCCTGTCTTGAATCTCTAAGATATTATCTAAAGGTATAAAGTAATTATTTTTTCAAGATGCTTTGAGCTAATCAAACTTGCAAACATTGATCAGTATTATGGTGTATATATGGTGAATCTTTTTAACCAGGCTTTGTATAATGGCATATTTTAAAATTTAATAGTCAGAAACACTTGTGGCATAGATGTAATAATTAAATGTACAGTGCATCCGGAAAGTATTCACAGCACATCACTTTTTCCACATTTTGTTATGTTACAGCCTTATTCCAAAATAGATAAAATTCATTTTTTCCTCAGAATTCTACACACAACACCCCATAATGACAACGTGAAAAAAGTTTACTTTAGGTTTTTGCAAATTTATTAAAAATAAAAACATTGAGAAAGCACATGTACATAAGTATTCCCAGCCTTTGCCATGAAGCTCAAAATTGAGCTCAGGTGCATCCTGTTTCTGCTGATCATCCTTGAGATGTTTCTGCAGCTTAATTGGAGTCCACCTATGGTAAATTCAGTTGATTGGACATGATTTGGAAAGGCACACACCTGTCTATATAAGGTCCCACAGTTGACAGTTCATGTCAGAGCACAAACCAAGCATGAAGTCAAAGTAATTGTCTGTAGTCCTCCGAGACAGGATTACCTTGTGGCACAAATCTGGGGAAGGTTACAGAAAAATTTCTGTTGCTTTGAAGGTCCCAATGATCACAGAGGCCTCCATCATCTGTAAGTGGAAGAAGTTCAAAACCACCAGGACTCTTCCTAGAGCTGGCCGGCCATCTAAACTGAGTGATCGGGGGAGAAGGACCTTAGTCAGGGAGGTGACCAAGAACCCGATGGTCACTCTGTCAGAGCTCCAGAGGTCCTCTGTGGAGAAAGGAGAACCTTCCAGAAGGACAACCATCTCTGCAGCAATCCACCAATCAGGCCTGTATGGTAGAGTGGCCAGACGGAAGCCACTCCTTAGTAAAAGGCACATGACCGCCCGCCTGGAGTTTGCCAAAGGGCAACTGAAGGACTCTCAGACCATGAGAAACAAAATTCTCTGGACTGATGAGACAAAGATTGAACTCTTTGGTGTGAATGCCAGGCATCACATTTGGAGGAAACCAGGCACCGCTCATCACCAGGCCAGTACCATCCCTACAGTGAAGTATGGTGGTGGCAGCATCATACTGTGGGGATGTTTTTCAACGGCAGGAACTGGGAGACTAGTCAGGATAAAGGGAAAGATGACTGCAGCAATGTACAGAGACATCCTGGATGAAAACCTGCTCCAGAGCACTCTTGACCTCAGATTGGGGCGACGGTTCATCTTTCAGCAGGATAATGACCCTAAGCACACAGCCAAGATATCAAAGGAGTGGCTTCTGGACAACTCTGTGAATGTCCTTGAGTGGCCCAGCCAGCGCCCAGACTTGAATCCGATTGAACATCTCTGGAGAGATCTTAAAATGACTGTGCACCGATGCTTCCCATCCAACCTGATGGAGCTTGAGAGGTGCTGCAAAGAGGAATGGGCGAAACTGGCCTAGGATAGGTGTGCCAAGCTTGTGGCATCATATTCAAAAAGACTTGCTGCCAAAGGTGCATTGACAAAGTATTGAGCAAAGGCTGTGAATACTTATGCACATGTGATTTCTCAGATTTTTTATTTTTAATAAATTTGCAAAAACCTCAAGTAAACTTTTTTCACGTTGTCATTATGGGGTGTTGTGTGTAGAATTCTGGGGAAAAAAATTTATCCATTTTGGAATAAGGCTGTAATATAACAAAATGTGGAAAAAGTGATGCGCTGTGAATACTTTCTGGATGCACTGTATATAATGTGTTGCGGCCTAGTAGTGCAGTGGTTAGCACTACTGCTTCAAAGTTCTAGGAGACTATTTTTCTGTCCTGCTGCTAGTTCTTGTCTGTGATTAATTTGCACATTGCCCCTATATCTGCACAAATATTATTTTTCAGTTACACCCCAAAGACATGAACATTAGATTGATTATTGATTCTAAACATGCACAATGTAAAGTAGAGTTTGGGTATACTGTATTTGAATGGGTTCCAGCAATGGATATGGTTGGTTCTTTCCACTGCATCTGATGTTGCCAGAAGGCACTGACCCATGGTGACCCTGAACTACAAACAAAGGAGATATGAGAATGTTATGTTATGCCCTCAGTGGCATGATCTTTGTGATTTTAGCCATGGTCTGAATGTTGATGTCCGTTGCAGTGGTTGCAGCATCTCAGAAACTACAGCCCTCTTGGAATTTTCGTGCACTGCAATATATGGAGTTTATAAATTACAGAAAGTGAACATATATTCAAATAACAGCTCTTCACAATAGTGGCATTCAAAAGCACATCTCCAAAATCACAACACTTGAAAACTTGAAATAATTGAGCTACAGCAGTAGAATACTTCTGTGTGTTCTGATCATGTCACCTAAAACTAAGAAGTGAGGCTACAGTGAGCATATAATCATCATAACTGGACAATTGAAAAATGTGAATAATGTTGCCTAGTCTGATAAATCTAGACTGCTGCTGCAGTACTAAGATGGTATGGTGAGAATTTTACAGAAACAAAATTAATATACCCTACAGTGGACTGATGCCCTATCCATGGCTGTTTCTTCACTTGCACCCAGTTCTGCTGGGATTGAATTTGTTTTCTTAGCACACATTAAGCCTCTTAATTTCAGCCGAGCATCTAATTTCCTGATTTGATATGCTTTATTAATTAACTGTCTTATCGCATGCGCTATGGAGGTCAGGCCACAGGGTCAGCAATTGTACAGTGCAGCTAGAACAATTTTGAAGTTAAGGGTCTTGCTAAAGGGCCCAACAAAGTAGGATCCTTCTGGCACTAATGGGATTTGAACGGGCAACCTTCCAGATACCAGCACTGTTCCTTAGCTTCAGAGCCACCACTCCACCTTTGCATGCCAATGTGTACCTAAGCATTGTTCCTGGTCATTATGTTTCCCATTATGATCATACTGTATCTGTTTTTAAATATATAAAGTACTACCAGCAGGAGTATATATCTTATCGCAATGACTTGCTCATTCCAGGGAAGTCTACCCATTTAGAGATCCTTTGGAATAAGATGGAATGGAAGATGGTTTTCAGTGTGAATATACTGCCTAAAACTCTGCCATAAGCAGGTGATGCTGTCTAGTCAGTATAGACCAAAACCAAAAAGTCAAAAATAATGTTGCCAGCAATTCGTTGTCCAAACCATAACTTTAAAACTTCTGGTTGTTCTACACTAAAAAGTGGGTCCTACCAAATACTAGACAAGCATACCTAATAAAGTCACCACTTCATGAAAGGATACCTATCCCAACAAAATTATCCTGTTTTACTTTAGTGTGTACAGCTTTTCAAACTTTCAATATGGAGCAAAGTATTATTGTTGCATTTTTGTTCTGTTTTCAGATTCATATCATTGACTTTGATGATGAAAATAACATTATTAACAAGAATGTTCTGTTGCATGAAGCAGGAGAGATATGGCACATTAACGCAAGTCCTGTAGATAAAAGTGTCTTTACAACATGTTACAACAAAAGTAAGTAAAAAAAAAAAAAAAATGTTAATTGTATTTGTTTGCACCCTGTTTCATGTACAGTAGAGCTTTTACATATTAAAGTGCTTACTGATAGAAAAGGATAAAATCAAAGTAATTGGTAAATATGCCTTAAACTGTATATAATAAATACGTATTACTAATATACAGTAATATACTTTAATTTTCCTTAACAACATTTTATCCCAGTTGAAATTAATAAAATATCCACCCATCTATCTGTTTTCATGCCTATATAGTACATTTCAGTATAACTGGAAAATTAAGCCTAAGATAGTAAGGAATAAGTACACACTAGACAAGACACCATTTTACCCTAGGCAATACTCAAAATGACACTGACTCAATATCATATCAGGGCAGTTTAGAGTTTGCAGTCCATTTGGCTATCTTTACAGTAGATATTGTCAGGAAACTGCAGTCTTTGGTGACCTTATTTTTTGCATGAAATAGGTTACTATTATACAATTCCATTAAAGAACTGACTATTCTGGTGAAAACAGATGTTTTTTAGTTGAAGGTGAATGACATTTCTGGATACTGTAAAGATTAAATGTAAAGCTAGTTTATATGTTTAGAATATATTGACTGCTGGTACTGATTCCAAATAAATAGTTTATCACCTGGGCTGTCATTGCCTTTTGAGCATGTACAACATTCCTATAGCATAGAAATGTCATGGCATGCATTTTTAGAGTAAATTTTCATTATATAACTGGTGAATGGAGTGATGATGCACTTTTAAGTAGGAGTGCATTTATAAATGACATTTCTACTTAAACTTGTAAAGACAGGAAACCCAAACCAGCAAGTCATTTGCTAGGGTTGTTCAGCAGAAAATGTACCATGGCACAAAAGAGTAATGGTGCTGTCATGTTATGTGCAAATCAAACAGAATTTTAGCTTTGACAGATTTTTTTCTCCATTTTATTTTGAAGATTTGGAAATATAAGACATCTCCTGTGATGAACTACAGTGTTACATGGGTTACAAATGCAAAAATCTGAAATAGGCCTGTATTAATTTATCCAGTATCATGTTTACCACATGGAGTAGTTGCATTCATGTGATGAGATGCTGAAGTGAATCTGATAAACATTTAATATTTAGTAAACTTTGCACAAACCCAGAATACTTGTAATGCAGATATGTTCTTGCTGTCACATGAGGCAGCCCTATTGTATTATGGACCCGGGAGTATTTCCGGTGCCAGGTCAATTACCCGATGGAAGTACTTCCGGGTCACACACAAATCTCAAAAATTGAGGAGCGCATTTCCCCAATACCTACCATTATGAACCACTTTAAGTGATTAGAAGATAACTGAAATGACAAAGAACATCTCATTTTCCTAGTTATGTGGGGATACACTACACTGAAAAGTTATATTAAAGTGTAAATAACTAACTAGCATCCATTTTCTAAATACGTATTCTGGTGCAACAGTGAGGTTTAGTGCACTGTTTGAATATGAAAAGAATTACAGAGAAGACATTGTTTTTTTAGTTCATGAACTCTTTTCATTTTTTCAGTTTTTTGAAAAACTAGCTTCAACAATTTGTCTTTTCATTGCCAAGTGCAGCCCACATGACAGCAAAGAGACATGTCACTTATTTTCTTCTATTTGGCATTTTGTTAAGTGTGGGAAATAATTGCAATAGCACGTACCAATGAGTAGTGAAACATCTAGCCTTCCAACAGTAGCTAACAATTAATGGTGTAAAATATTGCAGATTAAAAATCCAGTAAAGATCCTGATGTGTATTTTATTATTCTACCACATTATTGTTCTCCTATTTTCACTGAGTTATGGTGAAGGAAATTAGAAGGATAATAAAAAGGAAAGAAAAATTACACAAAACTAGGAAAGCTCATCTAATAAAATATACCACTTTTTTATTTTATGGAATGGTATTCTAGTGTTTTTCTTTTTTTTTTCTTCAAATTTTGTACTTTGTTTTAACAGTTTGTATGTGTGATTTTTGCTTGACCCTATAGGCAAGATACCAGACCTATGAAGAGATCATTAACTTAAAGAAAGTCTCCATAAATCAACTTTCAATGTTTCTGTATAGGGTTTGGATGATAGTCAATAAACTACTTTTCAACATATAACACAGACTTGCTGAAATTAACCAAATAATACAATTTATTTATAACATAAGTACAATAGAAGATGGATAATGCACATAAAACTATATACGGATGAAAGACAAACAGAACAGATGATAACATAATTTTGTAAATTTGTCTTGAGGAGAATTTAGGAGTTTTCCAGAAACTAGATGGCAAACATTTTTTAACAGAATTGCAGGTTTTCATCAAGTTTTTGCTACTGTTCTAATAAATCTACTCTAGCATAATTTGATCTTTGTGTCTGAAATAGAAGGAAAAGGACACAACTTGTAAAGTCTGTTTCTTAAATTCTTATCTAAAGAATCAACCAGAAAACATAATTAATTCTGGAGTGGTTTTAAAATGTCACAGTTCTGATCTTTCAGCTAGTTGGATAGCTAAGTTCCTAGCTAGTTATAACATTTTCTAGCATCTTCAGTTTGTTGGAGGAAGATGATTTGTTCACATATTGTTTGAACTCCTCTGTCTGTGTGTTTGTGTGAGATCCTGCTCTTAATTTTCCTGTTGAATTTAAGGTGAGAATCTTATAACAGCTAAAGACATATTCTTTGCGCAGGTTCCGAGTTACCAGAATACATTAGCTAGCTTTATCCTAAATAGTAAGTTAGAATCAATAGTTCCCTGAATCAAAGAAGGTGTACTTATGGTTTGGTTCTTGTTGACTCCAGGTGTTGACGATGCTTTGTCCAGATTCCTTCAGTGTCGACTTTTTCTGGCATAAGTTAAAAGATGTTCAGTGTGCTTTTTATTATTTTGTTCTGATGCTCTTCTACTTCTTTGCTTTAGTCACATCTTGTATTTGCGTGTTATACTGTAGTTTGTTTTTGAGGTTTCACACACAGTGGTCCTCATTTGCTAGTATAAAACTTGTGGCTAGTGGGCAGTTAATGATTGGTCGACAAGATAAATGGTCCCTCTTGCTTCTGCACCTTACTTTGCTTTAGCAAGATGTTGTACTCATGCAGCAACAATATCCAACATCATTACAGACAGTCTTCTACTCTTATGGTCCAGCACTAAATTATCTTTTGGAGGAAAAAGGATTGTTCCAACCTTTGTTAAAGGCACATCCTCGAAAGTAAGGGTCTTGATGGAGAGCAGAAGTTAAGGCCAGGCATAGAGAACAAAGCTAGTGTTTGAAATGGCTTACAAAAGAAGGAGTGGACTTTATGCCATTACTTTCTTGGATGAACATAAGCCTTTTGGTTGAAAACTGGTGGACGGTTTTGTCCATCAAGGTTGCCTCAGTTTGAGTTATAGCTCTTTGTTAACTAACCAAGTGTTAAATGATGCATCATTGAGACATCTCTGAATGTCATTTGTCTGTGATTGATTGCTTTTATCAGAAGAGACCCAGAAGTTACATTCCAGAGAGGGACCCTGTAAAAAATACATACACTTTGGCGGAAGTTAGATGTCAATGAAAGAGGGTCTGACAGCTGCATCTTAAGCAAAGTATTTGTGTACCAAAGAAAAGGAAAATGGGTTATGTCTGTTTGTACTACAACATAATCATTAAAACTGTCAAGTAATCTTTTTCTTTGGTACCAATGTAAGTGTCATGTGGAAAAGGTAGAAATGATAGATTCTCTCAGGAAGGCATTAAAAATATCAAAATCAAAATGCCATTTCATTGGTCACTACACATTTTTAAAACATGGCCTAAAACATTAATCTTATAGACCAGTGGTGGCGAACCTATGGCACGCGTGCCAAAGGGGGCACTCAGAGCCCTCTCAGTGGGCATGCGCGCCGTCGCCCGAGCACAGAGTTCGTTACTATAAAGCCAGAGGAATGCGGAGCCGGGCTGCTCCCCTCACCGTTCCCCCTCTTCACGCGCTCCGGAGGACTTTTCTCACATCACCCGCCCCTCTGCCCAGCAGCCCAATGGGAGCACTTCCTTCCTCTCCTGTCTGGGGTAAGGCGGGCGACACACATGCTGCTTGAGGGTGCGGCACGGACTGCAGCCTTTTGAGTCTGTGATTCCCGTGGTGGGGTTGGAGGGGATGTGGTATAGCGGGTCCACAGCTCAAAATTGAAAAGGCCAGTTTTAACAGATAATTGCCGCACTCGCGGCTTAAAGGGGGTTAAGGTAGAGTGGCCGGAGCAGTTTCCGGGAGCTTTGTGACGCGGGCAGTCCTCGCTTAAGCGCACAGGTGAGGAGTCGTCCGCATCTGTAATTATTGGCCGGAGTTGCTAATCGCCACACCTGATCCACGACCCCGTAATATATAATAGAAGCGGGGGGTGGGTGGTTGGCGGAGCTTAATAGGGAAGACCTGCGTGAAACACTTGAGAGGATCGAAGGGATGACAAAGGACAGCACAGTTAGTTATGAAAATGAAATCCTTAAAGTGTGGAATTCTCTGCCAAATAATCTTAAGTCAATGAAGGTACTTGAGATTGCTTTCCTTACTTTGTTTGGAACATCTTATGCTTGTGCGCAGCTGTTTTCAGCTTTGAATTAAATCAAATCTGACACCAGAAACAGACTAACAGATGACCTGAGTGCTGCATGTGTTGCTCTCAAACTTACAAAGTATGAGCCAAGGTTAGACAAATTATCAGCATGCATACAACAGCAAAAGCACATTAATTGTTCAAAAGCATACAGAATGCAAACTTTTACCTTTCAACAAAAAGTTGTTTGTATCATTGAAAGCTCCGTTATTATGTTTTTCGTTTAAGACAAAATATGTTAATGTATGAGTGGCTTTTCTAAACTAAAAGCTCAGTAGATAGACAGACAGAGCATCAGTATTGGCAGTTCTGTCCAATTTATCATCCAGCTGCACTCCCAGGTATTTATAGGTCTGTACCCTCTGCACACACTCACCTCTGATGATCACGGGGTCCATGAGGGGCCTGGGCCTCCTAAAATCCACCACCAGCTCCTTGGTTATGCTGGTGTTCAGTTTTAGGTGGTGTTCAGGTTAAATTGCCATGTTGGCACTTTGCGATAAATAAGTGGGTTTTGGATTGCAGTTTGGGCACTTGGTTTCTAAATGGTTCGCCATCACTGTTATAGACAATGCTTTATTTAAAAATGCTTTATTACGTCATCCCCAGAAACAGAGAATAATGAATAATGAGAAAACTTTGTTGTTGTGATCAAAGTGGACAAATAAATCGTTAAGTTAAGTAGGGCATGAAAATTTGGGCAAAATTTGATTGGGCCTTATTTTCTAATATACAGTATAAGCATCTGAAGACCTTGACATAGTTTACATGCATCACAACTGCTACCGTATTCAGTTTCTGTTTTACCCCATTAATGACTGCGGTGGGCTGGCGCCCTGCCCAGGGTTTGTTTCCTGCCTTGCACCCTGTGTTGGCTGGGATTGACTCCAGCAGACCCCCATGACCCTGTAGTTAGGATATAGCGGGTTGGATAATGGATGGATGGATGGATGACTCATAGAAGCTTTAAGTGATTTCTCTAGTTTTTACCTACATAATACCAGCCTTCAATAGATTACTGCAAGCCTTAAGTAAAGTACAGATATTAATGTCGATCCATGTTTTCTTATTATGAAATAAGCAGATTGTTTTTAATGGTATACAGTTATCCAGTTTTGTTTTGGTTGCATACTCATTCAGATCTGATGAGGAATCTCTAAACAAGTCCCAGATTAGAGATTCAGAATGCTGCAGTTTGTCCTTAACCACTTTAGTTTGACACAGAAATTCTTTTCTTACCAGCTCTCATGCTTCAATCTTGGCTTATAAAATGAAATCAGGTATACTAAGAGGCTTTTAGATTATTCAAGGTGAGCGTATCAGTAAGAGTCATTTCTTGGTGTGTAAGGATTTTATTGGGTTATTTAAATAATGGATTTACTGAATAGCACTTGCAAACAGTATATTGTAGGAACTTTTTCTGTTTGTCATTCATGCCTAAAGTGATCCCCCTTTCTAAATCCCATAGAACAGGTTTTCCTGGCATCTTGAAAAGCATATGCCAGACGCCCTTACAACCAGGAGAATCTTCTTCGAGCAAAGACATGGCATGTGGAGACGCAGGTGTGAAATCATGTCAAGCTTGAAGTAGGCAGCCCAGATGATTCTTTCCCCATTGCCTTACAAGGCAGACTACAGATGAAGTCCTCTGGTCTGATGCAGCTCATAGACATGATGCTGGAGCCGAATGGATATTCTTCCTTAGTTTTGAATTGGCAACATTTTACTGATCTAAAACATTTTACTGTAATGTGTGTTGTAAACAAACATTATTGCTAAACAATATTTGTTCACTCTGGTCATTTGTTGCAGTAGGTTTAAATAACCACAATAAACATGTTTCTTTAATGCCATTGTTGGAGAAAGGAGCAGACCCTTTCTGATAATGTTTATAAAACACTTCATTATTTGCCTTAGCTAAAGTAGCTTGTGATGTTACTTAGCTACTGAAAAGTGTACCTTGTCTATTAATGCTTTTGTATTTGCTTAATAATTAACCTGAATTAGTTCAAATTGACAAAAAATAAAACAGCTTTATTTGTTAAACAACAAGTGAGAAGCCAACAATAGGAAACTCACAAAAAGCCAATAAAACAAACAAGAAAGTAAAATTCTTCATCCCAACTGGGCCTGCTTTACAAAAATGTAGTTTTATGTATAAGAGTAAGAGGTTAGGAATTTCATATATGGAGACCATCTGTATGGAGGTCTCCTTATGTCTGTATATGTTGTCCTCTAAAAAATGTGCTGTTTAAGTTCATTGACTCCAGTGTAAATTGACATTGTTTGTGGACATGAGCAGGCCATTCCCTAGACCAATACCCGGTCTATGGTTGTTTTCCTCCTTGCGTACATTGCTACTATAATGTACTTTGGCCCACAGCAACCTTTGGTTGGGCTAAATGTGTTTGAGAATAATCTTTATATATAATACACTACCGTGGCTGTTCGTTTGTTTGTCCAGGATTTTTAATCACCTGTAGCTCGCAAAGTGTTTCACCTATTGTCCTGAAATTTGGTACACATATACTACGTGATGTTTACTATCCACGTTCATGATGATTTTTATTTTATTTTATTGTAGAATCAACTCTTGGCAGCGTGCAACAGGGTGGCCATGCGGCGCATCCGTATGTACATCATTCTCATTCACTACCACCTACGCAGTCACTTCCCTTACCTCTTCATATCTTTAATCATTCTTGAGGCAGATTGAACACTTAACTGCTAGCATAAGTGAAAAATTAAGAAAAACGTACTAAGAAATTGCAAAACAAAAACTAACTTAATCAGTTTTAATTCGAAAAGATGGTGACAAAAGAAGAGAAGCAGTGGGCCGCTAGGGTGGAGAAAAGAAGTGGTACACAGGAAGCAGCAAGCGCATCAACCTCTGAGCAAACAAATGCTAAACAGAGACAGAGAAAGAGTATGAAAATTATGAATGCTCAAGTCAAGCATATTCACTGCACGTTATCGTGCAGTGCGCCATTACTGGTTTATTATATTTACACATGAGAACAATAGATGTGTCCACCTCATATCCAAAGTACCACCCATAATGCCTTTTCATAATCTTTTGCTTTCTCTCCAAGAATCTGCTCTTGAGGTATTCTACCTTGCTAGATAAATCTTTGTTCCAACTAACAATCTGACCGTAGACTGAATCACTGACAATGTGCCACCAATTTAAACCCCTCTCTGAGATTATTACTGGCACACAAAAATAATTTCAGATACAGTGATGACCTATAAAATCCCAAATTCACTAGTATACAGTGTCCTTTAAGCCAGTCATAAAAAAAATAAAATATCTATTCCCTGAAGTCATTAATTCCTTTAAAATAAAGTGCTAGTAGTTATTTAAAGGCTGCAAGCATTCTGTTTTTGTCAGCAGGGTCCCGTTTGTGTTTCCCCGCTGCCCTCTAGTGGCTGACAGGGTCCACTGACATTGTTCTTGCACTTCACAGTGGCTTTTCTCTTATAATGATATCCCTTAAGAATTCTCATCTAGAATGCATTCTGTGTTTGCCTACCCTTGACAGCCCCTGTCAACACATATGAGCTTACATAAAATTTCTTCTACTAATAATGTGGGTTCCTATGTTTCCATGTTGCTTTTCTTATGTCCAGGGCCAGCTTCATGTCTTTTCTGTCCACTCCAACCCAATATAAATTGAAATGAAAGACAAATGATTCAGACTATTTGATAAGTCAAGTGGTTAATCAGGCACCTTCAGTTGATTTATTAATTGACCCTTTTCTTCAGTAATCAGTAACTTAGGCTGGTATATCTGTATTGCTGGAGATTATCTGCTAACACTAGTCTCTTTTTTCTTAGCTTCAGACAGCAAAGTGGTAACATGTGCAGCTGTGTGGAGGATGCCGAAAGAATTGGAATCAGGCAGCCATGAATCCCCTGATGATTCATCAAGCAACCCTCAGACCCTAGAGCTGCTCTGTCACCTTGACAACACAGCCCACGGCAATATGGCTTGGTAGGATCCCAATTATTGATTTAATCCTTTTTACCTACAGTGGCGTATGCCAGGGTTGAATGTTTTATTCACTTGTGTTTTCTGATTTTTGTGTGTGTGTATGTGTGTGTGGATGTATGTGAAGAAATGCGATTGACTGACCTAGATAAGGCAGTGCTCTGCTAATGTGAGATGTGTGAATTACAGACAGTGAATAGTATTCAAATTTTAATAGTTACATTATAGAAACAACAATTAAATCACTGTGAGTTGCAGCAATTTAGTTTAGCAAAATTAATTTCAGAGACCCTTCAATCTGCATAGAAATGCTTACCCCCTAAGTAGTCATTCTTAAGTTGTGTTAAAAAAAAAGAAACAAAACTATTAGTTGTCTAATAAAATATACTTTTGATAAACAAAATTATCTACAGATGGTAATGATGCCCATTATTTCATTCTAATGTGCTGGCGCCTGTAATATGAATTGAGATTCTGAATGATATTGTCTGAAACAGAACAAATCTGGATTGATGAAGCAAAGAAGTGCAGTGAGGTAAGATATTATATGACAAGTGGCATCGTGATAAATTGTGCGGTCGTGCAGCAGGAGCAAAACCCAAAGACAAAGAGGTTAAAGCTTTCAGCTTGATTTGTGATGGTTTTTATTTTTTGTGATGTGCATATTTAACCAAAGAGCTGCAGATACAGTATTTACTACAGATAAAAATGTAGGCTGTAGGTATATGTAAGATAATGAAGGTTGTGAGGTCCTACAGCCTGTGTAGCCCTGACACACAGCTCAGTAGAAATGAAGTTCATAACACATTTGTTTTCAAAATGCGTGGTCCCTTGACTATATATTGTGTTGCATTTCTTCTGTACAGTTTTCATTTATATATAAAAGTCCAGGTAATTACTAACTGGTGTTATGATCAGATAATTGTATCTAAAAACATTGGCACCATCCTGAACAAATATTGTTTACCATTATTTATGTTAAGACGGTGTGATGACTTAGTGTTGTTGCCCCCTGGATCCCGTATTCTGGGTTAAAATCACCTCCTGTTCATTGTCTGTGTGGTGTCCTCATGTTCTCTCTGTGTGATTTTTTTCTTTCATATCCCTGAAGATGTATGTGTTAGATTAACTGATAAATCTTTTAGATTAATTGGTGAATCTAAAATGGCCAAGTTTAAATGTGATAATGGGAGCCTAGTGCAAGGTTACTTTCCATTTTGTGCTTGATATTTCCAGGATATGCTCCAGCCCTCCGTGACTCTGGATTGGATTAAGTGCTATGTTATGTGAATTATTTACTACCTAGTTAACATTTAAATCCTCTAGACATTGATAATTGCATGTGCCACATCACTTACACCAATGTCTTTATTATGCAGCACATTTTCTGTTGGTTCCAGTCCTAATATGGCATGCATGCATTTAGTAAATAAACAATATACTGTAACAGATTTAACTGTAGCATTCTTCAGATGTTTTGAGGATGGCATCTTTGGTCAATGGGATAGTATTGGTAGTCAATGGATTCCTGATAATCAGTTTCCTTGCTCAAGTCAAATAGAAAGACTTTGGAAAGAGGAAGCAAATTTAAAAACTGAATGCTAATGAACTTTTAAATAATATTATGGGTAATCCCTCTAATACTGTGTGGCTATCTGCATTAGATATATATTGCTCTGCAAATTCTGTGCAAGCCATATTCTTAAAATCTGAGGCATGTTTAAAGAGAATAAAAAATAACTTCAATTTAATTAGGCAGTAGAAATATGTATGAATGGAACTAAAGTACAGAAGCCTCAGTAGATTTTATATACAAATTGTGCTATTCCTGTTTCTGCCTCTGGATGTCAGTTTTCCCCCTGTATAATCTGCTATATGCCTAATTAAATTGGTTTCTGACTAATTGAATTTTGAACAATAATAATAATAATAATGTACAGACTGGACAGTTTTATTAATTTTGTATCCATTAGCATTGTAATTTAGTATTGCTGGTATGTTTATTTTGCTATATTTCAGTAGGATCTTACAGCTGTCTTCTTTGCTTTTCTCTACTCTGTCCATTGGTATATTGTGCAGCTGCATTCCTTTATGTCAACGAACCAGGCTTAAAAATGTTGACCTCTTTGATTTGGTATTGCTTTTTATTTATTTTATTATTTCCTTTTGTTCTGCTCTCTTTAAAAAATAACTATTAACATTCGTCTTCATGCCTTAGCAATCAATTCAACCAGCTGGTAGTCCCTTGAAATCTGGGAATCTGTTATTCCCACAGTGGTGAGAATCCAAAAAGCAGTTTGAAAAAAACACAGAAGCAATGGCAAACTTGGAAGACAGACAGGGTATACAAACTTATAAAATATCAATATTCAAAGAAAAAACAGCAATATAAATACAAACAGAATAAATCCATAAACAGTTATATACTTTAAACATTTACTAAAAACTTTTAAATAGTAATAAGGTAACAAGTGCTTAAGCTTACACAAAAGAATGTTCTTATCTTGTACTCGGCAACTCTCCAGTGAATGCTTCCTAATATGTTTTCTCACTCATTGTAACTGGATGGACAGGATCAGAGGAAAGCAGTGCATAACAAGAAAGATGAAGGCATAATTCTGCATGGTAACTGACCACCCGAAAATGTGGTATCTGCACTAACAAGACTGACTCATTGGCTTCTCTGTCTATTGCCAGATACTCTGAGCAGAGTATAGGCCTCTTCCCTACAGTTTGCTAAACTATACATAAACCTAGTAAGCTGTCAGAAATTACACAGCAACACAATATGACAAAGAATGTACACATGTGATGGAGATAGAAAGGTGCATTATAGAGTAGAGAGTGAGACAAGGAAACTTGTTATCAGGTCAGAACCTTCTCATCCGCTGACCCCAGTCTGAGCTCCTGGTGAATTTTTATGACAAGTCACAGCTCGTTCTTAATTAATATGATATGATTTTTTTAAAAGAAAAAATAAAACATATTGGTAGCAAAGAGGTACAGTGGGTAAGACTGCCTCATCAGTGATCCAGAATCCTGAGTTTGAACCCCATGTCCAGTTATTTCCCATGTGAAATATGCATATTCCCTCAGTGTCTGTGTAAGTTTTTCACCCAGGTGCTCTGTGTTGTGTCTCTCAGTTGGCACTGTATATGGGAGTATATTTTCGGATGGGCATGTGTCTATGCCCTTCATTGGACTAGTGTCCTTTACTGGTCCGTTTCCTGCCTTGCCTCTAATACTGCCTAAACTAGATTAAGCAGTTTTTAAAATGTTAATCTATGATATCAAAATGTTGTGTATTCTTTGAAAGCTTGTATTTGCATACTGTTCCTGTGCACTAAATTCTTGTAAAACATTCAATAGATTTTTGTATTCAGCATTCTATATTAAATTCTAGGGGTGGAACGGTACACTAAAATGTAATTTCGGTTCGGTTCACTTTCTTGAGGTACTCGGTTCGGTTAATTTTCGGTACAAAAAAGGCAGGAAAAAAATGACTTTAAATGCTTATATTTAAAAAAAAAAAATACAAACAATAGAATTTGTATAAATAAATTAAAGCGACCCATTTGAGTGATATTTCAAATAAATTAGACTCTGAGTTTTTAAAACTATTGTAACAATTTAAATATACAAGTAACAAATGTAAACTTTGAACATGTAGCCGCAACAGCCTGAATATGACAAATAAAACTATTCAAACTTAAAGTTTTTGGCTAGAAAGATTAATTTATCCACATTTTCTGCAGAAAGCACAGATCTGGTTGCAGTGACAATATCTCCAGCAGTGGAGAAGACCCGTTCACTAGCAACAGAGGTAACGCTTTGCGAGTTTTGCTATGTGTGGGTATGTAGCCTGATTGCCTTTCCACCAAAGAAGAGGATCAGCTTCAAGGGGAAGGCACCCTGAAGCTCTGTACTTACTGACCTCTTCTTGGACCTGCTCCAAAAGGGTTGGTTTACTACTTCCCCCCTGTCTCTGGAAAAGTTCACCAAAAAGTTCAGTCATTACAGATTTCTTAGCTGGAGGTGATCTGGTGGATGATGCCTCTGGAGATGATGAGGATCCAGCTCCTATCTCTGTGGCATCCTCAGTCTGCAAAAGAAAAAGTAATGTTTTGGGGCTAATTAATAATGTAATTAAAAATAAAAAGGGTATTAGATCATAATTTAATACCTCTTCTTCTGTGGTTGTCATCATTTCTGTTATGATGTCGCTGAATATCTTCTGTCTCTCATCATCTTCTATGTGAGGCAAGGCTTTGAATCGGGGGTCCAGGGCTGTGCATTTGTGCAAAAGTCATAGCACACAGAGTATCTTTCTTGCAGGCTTCTTGTGACTGCTAGCTTGACCTCTCTCACAGCAGAACTGTCTTCTTGTTTTGGTGCCATAGAGTGGAGAACAGTAGTTTTCAAGGGGATTATCATGGACACAGACGCTCTGGATTCAGTGCTCATCAGGGTTGTGATTGTTTTTAGAGGTTTAAGTGCTTCAATCACTTCCTCTGCCATTGCCACTTCTTCGTCATTGAGTGTGTATATATCTTTGTTCTTGAGAGGTTTCTCAGTTAGTGCTGAATATATAGCTGCCTGCTGTTCAAGGTATCTCTGAAGCATGTCATAACTTGAATTCCATCGTGTGGGGACATCTTGAATGAGAGAATGCTTTGGAATATTCAGCATTTCTTGTTTGCTTTCCAGGATGTGCGCTGCTGTGGTGCTTTTGTGAAAAAATGTCACAATCTTTCTTACTTTTCCCAATAATCTAGATATCTGGTTGATGCTTGTTACTTTTTGAGAGGCTAGATTAATGGTGTGTGCAAAACAACCAATCTGAGGGCCCAGTTCTGCTTCTTTTACAGCACTGACAATGTTTTTAGCATTGTCTGTGGTTACAGGAATTGTGGTCCCAGGTCTCTCCAGCTTCCATTCATTCACAGCCTCCTTCAGCTGCTCTGCAAGATTTGTGCAAGTGTGCTGTTCATAAACAGGTCTCGTTTGCAGAACGTGATTTCTCATCTCCCATTGTGGCGAAATGTAGTGGACAGTTACTGTTAAATAGCTCTCTGTTGCGCGTGAAGTCCAACTATCTGTCGTAAGTGAAAGAGAGGGCACCCGCGATAGCTCGCTGACGACATCACTTCTAGTTTTTTCATAAAGTGCTGGTACAACTTTCTGACTAAAGTGAGGACGTGATGGTATTTCGTAGCGAGGCTCAAGAACTTTAATCATATACTTAAAGCCAGCGTTCTCAACAACTGAATATGGACGTAATCCCGTAGCTATGAAGACTCCAATACCATGTGTTATTGTTTTTGTCCGGTCAGAGTTGCTCGCTAGATGTTGTTTAAAAGCTGAAGTTATCGGTGTTACTGTTTGTACCAAGATGGTTTTCTTTCTTGTAGAGGAAACATTCACAGATGGATGGTGCCGTTTTAAGTGTGTTAACATATTAGACGTGTTTCCTGCAGTGTACCCGATCTCCGTGGTGGAACAATGTCGACAAACAACTTTGGATTTATCCACTTGCCGTTCTCCATCGGTAACTTTAACGGGGAAGCCAAAGTGTTCCCAGACAGGAGAACGTAATGACCTGGGAGGGTCTTCCAGCTCAGGCTTCTCGCTTGCATTTGCCATAACCCCATTTGTCACGTCTGCGAGCTACTGGCGCGCCTCTCCCTCATCCAGTGTCCGACACTCAGAGGCGTCCGTGCGGAAACTCACCCAAGACTTTAGTTCCGCTTGGGGTGCTTAGATCGCACTAGTAACAGATTTAATGAGAAAAAATGCATAAAATATAACCGAAACGGTACGCAAGTGGACCGAACCGAATATGCAAAACCGAAACGGTTCAATACATCCATGTGAACCGTTACACCCCTATTAAATTCATACTATGGCATAAATCATACATACAATTTGTATAAGTGAGATGTGGTATAACTAAAAATAATACACTTTATATAATTATGACATGTACCTTGTAATTTTACAAACTTTACTGTAATCACTTACCTTTCACTTCTCAAGCAGTGAGGCCCCTCGGCAAAGTTGCTTGTAATATACAAGTATTCATTTCCTTTCAATTATTTTTGAGAATTTTTTTGTTAGTAAGAGTAGTAATAGCTATACAAGATCCAGTATACAAGTTACCTGTGGCAAACACCCTGAAACTTTAGTTCATTCTTGTGGTATCATTTTCCATTTTTCAAATCACTAACATATTTTAGACTAATTTCTCCCATTCTTTGTTATATTTATTGCCAAATTTCTGTATTTTTAAAATACTTCCAATTAAGCCATTATTTTATGTTCCTTCTTCTTCTTTCAGCTGCTTCTCTGCATCTTGCTCTGTTACACCCATCACATGCCTGTCCTCTCTTACCACATTCATAAACCTTCTCTTAGGCCTTCCTCTTTTCCTCTTTCCTGGCAGCTCCATCCTTAGCATTCTTCTCCCAATATACCCAGCATCTCTCCTCTGCACTCATTCAAACCATTGCAATCTCGCCTCTCTGACTTTGTCTCCATACTGTCCAACCTGAGCTGATCCTGTAATGTTCTCGTTCCTAATCCTATCCATCCGCATCTCACACAGTGCAATTCTAGCATCTTTAACTGTACCTCTCACTTTCCAAGATTCCAAACAAACTGAATAAAAACTCCATTGCCATCGCCCCTAAACACCTCCATGCTTCCACAGATATGTCATCTGGACCAATGGCCTTTCCATTCTTCATCCTCTTCATAGCTGTCCTTACTTCCTCCTTGGTAATCCGTTGCACTTCCTGATTCACTATCATCTAAGCCAACCTTCTCTCTCTCTCTCATTCTCTTCATTCATCAACCTCTCAAAGTACTCTTTCCATCTGCTCAACACACTCTACACGCTTAGAGTATGTTTCTATCTTTATCCTTTATCACCCTAACCTGCTGCACATCTTTCCCAGCTTGGTCGCTTTGTCTAGCCAATCGGTACAGGTCCTTTTCTCCCTCTTTAATGTCCAGCCTCTCATACAACGCATTATACGCCTTTTCTTTAAGAAGAAGGTGGATGTGCAGGACTGTAGTAACTACAGGGGAATAAAATTGGTGAGCCACAGCATGAAGTTATGGGAAAGAGTAGTGGAAGCTAGGTTAAGAAGTGATGTGATGATTAGTGAGCAGCAGTATGATTTCATGCCAAGAAAGAGCACCATAGATGTGATGTTTGCTCTGAGGGTGTTAATGGAGAAATATAGAGAAGGCCAGAAAGAGTTGCATTACGTCTTTGTGAACCTGGAGAAAGCATATGACAGGGTGCCTCGAGAGGAGTTGTGGTATTGTATGAGGAAGTCGGGAGTAGCAGAAAAGTATGTAAGAGTTGTACAGGATATGTACGAGGGAAGTGTGACCATGGTGAGGTCTTTTTTTCTAAATTTTACTGATATTTTATTCAAATATCAATTGTCATTACCCAGGCACTGAAACACATTCTTTTTCCCTAAACAAACAACAAGCCTGAGCCAACTGGTCAGCCAGGAAGGTGAACTGACCTATCAATTTTTCATTGATGCATTCATCTATGGCTCTGAATTCAAGTGTTGACAATACATAAAGTTTTCATTTTAATAAAGAGACTTCTAGCAACACCTCAGATACACAATTATAGACTCTGTAAGGTGGAGGAATGAGAGCCTTTTTATTAATAATGTCAGTCATTGCATTTACCTGGGGAAAAAAATCCATCTCTAGAACAGAAAGAGGTTTTCATGCCTTTTTATTAATATTCCATATAACAGTAAGGAACAACAGGAAACAAAATTCTGGTCTTCCAAAGCTAAGAAAATGTAAAATTATTTTTGGAGCAGGGGTATTAATAACAAAAAAAGTTAAGATTTTCAACATGCAAACTCCCTATCTTAACTAACAATGAGGGAAGGGGATATATTTCCCTGAAGTCACTCAAATTATCCCAAGTCACTCCCAGTTGGATCTCCGTCTGTTGAATGAATCTTCATCTTATATTTTAGTTATAAAGCTGTAACATATAATTAAATCAAAAGATATAAGTAATGCTGGGGTCAGAAATTTCCAATGATTCAATGGTCACAGGGTAACATTAAGGCAAGTGCTGAATAAAATGAGCATTTTAATTTTCCTGAAGCTTAAGACATGACGCAACCATATTTTCATAATCACTGTATTTCCTTTCTTTAAAACCTATTCATAGGCTAACTGCTTTCTTTAGACTTGGAAGTATATTTGATATTTATTTATCTTGGACTCCATTTTTATACTTTCTTTCAAAAACTCTAGTCCTTAAATTTAAAGCCACAGTAATAACTCACATAACTTCACAATCCCCTTGAATGCCCAACTCATCTTTCAGTCTTTCTATTCACAACCAATACTAACTTATCCCATCCCATGTCTGCAGCCAAGGTTTTAAAAATGATGGTATAATCCCCAGTAAACTTGTTTCTATATGTACAGCTCAAAAGATGATTTTTTTGCAAACTTTTTCATTCAGGATGATTAAATATGGCATGAAATTGTTTTATAAAAAATATGAATTACAACAATATAGATAGTTAGTTACATAAAGGGCTGGTGTCCGTTATAGGGGCATATTAAATAATGAAGAAATTATAATTGCGATTTTAGACATTTCTGTTATATATGCGAGAAGATATTGATCAAAGATGAAAAGAAAATGCTTAATACAGTCTTTGTTTTTATTTGGTTTTCCAGTGTTTATCAAACTGTTTTTGTGGTGGCGCACTTTTTGTAACCTAAATTATCTCAAGCCACACCACTATTCTACTAGCCACAAAACATTATAACTCATAAATGTGCTCAACTGCTCAATGGAACAGGACTAACAGAGAAGCCGTTAAAAAAGCAGATCCGAGATCAGACCTTGCAGACACAGCACTTCGCGAGCACTTTGGGCACACCTTTATTTGCTTCGTCCTTTTGCCCACCTCTCTCTGCCTCAGTGGCAAATTGAATGCCCACTATCCACCGACCATGTGACTGTCAACTACACACCCAGCCAGATGGACTCTAGCAGCCAGGAGACACATCCGAAGTGCTGTGACTGCAACATAGTGATCATGGAGTTGATTTTACGCCAGTTTAGTGCTGGCAGTTCTGTGCTGTCCCTTCGGTATTTTTTTATTTTTTCTCCAGCCGTCTGGAGTTTTTTTGTTTTTCTGTCCCCCCTGGCCATTGAACCTTACTCTTATTCGATGTTAATGTTGATTTATTTTGTTTTATAATTGTGTCTTTCATTTTTCTATTCTTTAATATGTAAAAGCACTTTGAGCTACTGTTTGTATGAAAATGTGCTATATAAATAAATGTTGTTGTTGTTGTTGTTGTCCTCCTCTGACAGGTCTCAACCACCTGAGGAGCTTGTTCCTTTCGGGTTTAGACCCAGGTTTACTACACTTTTATTTCCACAGTACACTTGGGAAGCTCTCAAGGCACAGCACTATGCCGCAGCACACTGGTTGAAAAACCCTAGTCTAGACTGACAGTAACACCAACAATTCCAAACTCTTTGTGGTCTTTTTCTGCAGTTGTTGTATTTCTGCAAAGACATGCTTCATTTAAGGAACACTCAGTTTTAATGGTCTTAAGTTTTTGTTGTGAGCAAACAGAAATGCATGTCTCAAATAACTCACTTTAAAGTGTGCTTAGTAATGAAGATACCAGAAGGGTGTAAACAAAACAATAGTTGTTAAATAGCAAGTGGATCTAAACCTGAAAGTCAAAGAAACTATTGTCAGTGAATGCAATGACAGATTAACTACGTGTTTTAACCTGCAATATTTTAAGTCCTGACTGCCTAAAGCCCCTTTTTCATAAACAATTAGAATTCTCAAGTAGTTGATTTTAAAATGACCAGAAGCTTGAATGTTAGCAATACCACAAAACCTTCTTAAATATTGTCTGCATTTATACTGTCACACACAGAGTTGCCATTGAAATGTGTGTCTAGCAACAGCGGACGTTCATTTTTGAGGCCTTGAAACTTGAACTGTTGTGAGGACCCCTTTGCAACCAGCAACATGGTCCAGGTAACATGTGAACATCTTCTTCAGTGGGATTGTTCTACGACAGATCACTAAAAAAACAATAGGATTTAGCTAATGTAACACTGTCTCACCTTTATTAGTTACCTTACTTTTCTAAATATAACATTTATTTTTGAGAATGAGTAACAAAAATATTGTATCGTTATGAACACTTTATTGAAAAAAATATCTAGATCGCTGTCAAGAGTGCTAACACATTGAAAAGGCAATCATAATGCTAATGTTATTCGTCTTTTCAACAGCTCCTGTTTTTTGTTACGACACAGCATCTACTGTTTCTATCTACCAAAGAAGATATCTTTATTATCTGTATTTTAATTCTGTGCAAGTAAAATTGTTATTATTTATTGTAATAGTATTATATGTATAGTATATTTTAAGGTTTTCTTAAGATTATTTGTGTAAATAACAAGGTATTGAAATGTTGTCCTTTAGAATGTCTGCAAGCAACGAAATATGCTTTCATTTTTTCAATTATGGTTAGCGTAAGATAAATAATTTTAAAAATTATTTTAATTTCTGTCATAGATATTAAGTGTTGTAGATTATTTTTAGTTATTTTATATGAAATATATTTAGAATGAAACATCCTGAATTTGAATTTTCTTTGTTTATGACTATCCTACATAATACTCTAATAACGTTTTAATTTTTAACTATTACTTTGTATAGAATTTCACTATGTTATTAATATTATTATTTAAAAAAAAACTCTTCTCTTACAGTAGAAAATAAAATTTTTAAGCATTGTGGACTAAAGTCTCTTCTGGGGTCACTCCAGGATTAGTGGCCCTAAAGCTTAAGCGTCATTAGTTTCATAGTAGATCCGCCCCTGAACAATTTAGAAAGAATCACAAGATACAAGATGAAGGTTTGGGGTATTCATCCCATATACTTGAAAAATAAGGAAAAACAGCAAACCAAGTATTCTTAACAGACTGAGCCCAAAACAAAACTGAGGAATATGAGACAATATGGCAGTTATATAGCGGGTTGGCAGGAAGGGTTGCGTTTGGAGGTCTGGAACTGGAAGTCATGTCGGGACAAGAATCGGAAGTGAGGTCAGGATTGGAACCAGAAGTGAGGTCAGGTGAGAAATCCTTTGAAGGGTCTGCAGAACAGTAAAGAGGGAAGACATTAGTGTGCATCACCGCTCCCTGGTCCGGCTACATATAATTACAGTTACATAAGCCCATCAGCTGCCTCCCATGTGCATGTGTGAGACATGAACAACAAGCATACTGTATATGATAACAACAATATAGCGAAGAGCAAGAGGCAAATCCCAAAATGGTGCCATAACGACGTCACCAACAAAACAATAAACAACAATAATCTGAATGATTTATTGTACATAATAAATAATTAGGAAAAGTCATTTTTTCAGACCAGAGAACTAAGATCTTAACACATATGACTGACTGGGGTACATATTATGTTTGTGATAATTCTTAAGAAAAAAATTTCTTATATTCTTATATTTCATATATTGTGTGCCTTTGACTTAGTGAGTGTTATGTGCAAGTTAAAAAATTTGGTTTGTTATTAACATCCCTATTGACTGTTTGAGTTGATGGGTGAAGGTGTTTCCAATAAAAATTCCTTCCTATAAAAACACACTAGGATGTCTTAAAATGAACATTATATATGTGCAAATGGATTACATCTCTTACTTTGTGCTACCTGAATTAACATCAGAAAGTACAAACATCTAATATAAATCTTTATAAATACTGATTCTTACAATTGATGTTTATAGTGTTTGTTTTTACAAGTGTTTATTGGCTACCTTTTTAATAACTTACAATAAAGAACTATTTATTTTTTAACTTCCATAAGTCTATGGATGTGGTTTTGCTGTGAGAAAGGCAACTTATGGGATATTCTTTTTTGGTAAGTCTGAATTTGCATATAGTGAATCAGATGTGCAAAGCAGTTTTGACTTGATGTTTGCCAAACACAATGTGCTGAGTTTTAAGCCAGATACAGCTGGTAGAAGGTAACAAAGCAAAAGAACATGGAAAAAATGTACAGTGGATAAATGCATGTTGCTTCAAATTTCCACAGTTCATGTGTGGCTTTTTCCCACTCTGTTCACAGTTAAAAAATGATGAAAAGGTTTTTTCTGCTCATTGAAATGTAGTTTTCATTTTTGTCCCATGGGGTTTTGTGCCATGTGCCAAAGCCCTGCTTATTTAAAAGTCTCCATTACATAGAATATACAAATCATATGCACTGAGGGGTGGAGCATCCACACATAGTATAAAAAAGTCAAGCATTTAAAACAATGCGAAAAATAAGAATTTCTGAATTTCATCTAAATGTTAATGTCATACTAGTGCTTTTTTCTAAATGCAAAATAAGAGAAGACATAATATTATAATGCCACATAACTAAATTAGAAGTAAGAGTGACTCATTGATTTGTGAAACTGGTTGGAAGAAAAACCTTAATATACCTGAGTGCACCTGGCCTGAACTTGAGAACCACTGTCTAAGTAAACATTAACTTTTCTGCCTCCTTTCTGTTGATGCTTCTGGTACATTACAATTACATAATAGTACAACTTTACAAAAGTCTAATTATACTAAAATGTCCTGTTTATATGTTTTTGAAGAATATTATTATGTAGTATACAAGTATGGGTCATTTATGCAGTTGTCCGGTTTAGTTGTATTTAGTTCTAAGGCTTTTTTTCTGGAACTACCGCTCTTTAGCCCAATTTAAAAACCAATGTTTATTACATTGTTGATTTGTTTAATGAAAAAAAATGTATGACACACAATAGAAAGCATATTGATTAGAGATGGCAGACTTAAATTGCTGGGTACTGAACCTTGAAATATGTTACAGTGTTCTCTGGGAGCCGATGAGTGATGGGAAAAAGTTGATTTCTCTGGCTGATAATTACCTTCTGCTGTGGGACTTGAAGGAGAGCACCACTAAAGCTGTGGTAAGACGAGTGATCCAATTATTTGATACCTTGCTAATACTGGTGTCATATTTTCAATAGAGACTCTATGATCTGTTTTAGTTTACCAGTTTTTCAGTAAAATTTTGATGTTTGTAAAATAGGTTCTCCCCAAAAAAATAAAGAGAAATGACAAGTAAAATAGATTCTGGTTTAGATTACATTCAGAAATTTTCCAGATTTTTTGGCTTAAAGCTACTCTCACAGAATTGATGTATTTAGCTAAGAAGGCATCACCACTGAGAGCTGCATAGATCAGAAATACAGTACGAATCATCAGATGGTCAGTGCATCCTTATAAACTCAGACATGATGCCTTTTGTTAGCAGGGTAGGAAACATGCAAAGTATTGAATCAAATTGAGATGGGCATTATATTAATATTAATTAATAATAATATAATATAATAATAATTAATATAATATAATATAATATATTAATAATATATAATAATATATATAATAATATTTAATATTAATTATAATAATACATTTTATTTTACAGACATTCTACATTTTAATATCCATATTTGATCATGTTATTTTATTTGATATAATAAGCAGAAGATAATACCTATTTTTATTCATTTAGACATTAGAGTTTTTGGTCACATTAAGTCCGTCAAATAGATAGCATTTCTGTGTATGGTACATGAGCCAGTCATTTTCCAACCCGCTATATCCTAACACAGAGTCATAGGGGTCTGCTGGAGCCAATCCCAGCCAGCACAGGGTGCAAGGCAGGACAAAACTCTGGGAAGGGCACCAGCTCACCGCAGGGCACACCAAGCACACGCTAGGTACAATTTAAGATCACCAATGCACCTAAACTGCTTGTCTTTGGACTGTGGGAGGAAACCAGACCACCCGGAGAAAACCCACAAAGACACGGAGAGAATATTCAAACTCCATGCATTGAGGACCCGGGAAGCAAACCCAGTTCTCCTTACTGTGAGGCAGCAGCACTACCACTGCACCACCATGCTGCCTCATACAGGAGCTAGACTTGTAAATTATTTTCAATTGCAAATAATGTTTTAAGGGTTGTATGGCGGTACAGCAGTTAACTCTGCAGGATCTAAAAGTCTAAGTATCATGTTAGAAGAATCAGCGTCTAAGGTGCCTTCCATAGTGATCACTCTAGCAAACTGGTTTATTAAAAAACAGCAAGTATTAAAAGTAATCATGAAACATGTGGTCAATGAGTTATTAAACAGAGTTTATACTTATTGGTCACCCAGACATGCAGACTTGATGGACACTGAAAGAAAGAATAGAATTGTTTGCCCCATCGTAAAAAGATTACATCTGTTTAGAGTAGTAACAGCATATTATGAATTAAACAGAAAATTAAATGAAAATATGTTAAAGTTTACAAATGAGAGGTTAACATTCACTGTGAAATTTTTTTTACATAATTTCTAAGTGATCCAGGAAACTACATGGTATAGATTAAATGGCCAGCAACCGGATAGTTTGTCTAAGCTAAAAGGACCCATTGTATAAAGAAATGCTTCCTGTTCAATCATAATGCATAGATGAAGGCATGGTGCAAACTGAAGTTCTTATTTTTCTCAGCCATTGAAATGCCTTTCACTATAAACATTTCCCTTACCCACAAAATGGAATACATTCACAAGAGAAAGGGACAAATATCATAGGAACTAGAAACTTCTGGGAAGTGTATAAACATTTAAACTAGATTGTGTGTTGGGAAAACTAAGGCAGATATAAAAAAAGCACCCAGGCAAGCCTAAAGTATAGTTGTCCAAAAAGGCAGTAAGTACCTCTATTCATTTAAAATGTTTATTCCTTAATGCTTGAGACGTTAGAAAGAAAATGTATGAACTAGAAATGACAGTATTGACTTGGAACTATAATATTGTAGAAATTACAGAGATGTGACTAAACAAGACTGATGGAGAGGAATATGATATTAGTGGCTATACGTACTTCAGGAGAGATAGACAAGAATGGAAAAAAGGACGTGTGGTGCTATGTGTGAAAAATAATATTCAGGCCCTTGAATTCAAGATGGGAAAAGGGAAATCATTGGAATCACCATGGGTTAAGCTAGTTAGGAAGAAAACCATAAACTTGGTTACTGGAGTTTGCTAAGGGGCACCATATTCTCATATTTCAGGCAATAGCATATTATTTAATCAAATAAGACATATGTGCAAGAAAGAGGATGGGTGATTTTTAACTTTCCAAAAATTGATTGGGAAGCCCCCATGGCAAAAGTTTGTTTTCTCACCCAGTTTGTTTCAAGTCCAACAAGTGATAACACCTGCCAAGATCTCATCTTTCAGAAGTACAGAGTGTGACAGATTAAGTGCTTTCTCGCACCCTTGTACCCTCGGACCACACGTCAGACACCAGATAAAAGTCCAAATAATTATTTATTATAATAATTATGTGCACAAAGCACGCTCCTCTCCACAATTCTCCAATAATAAATCACAAAAATACAATAAACCAATCCTCCACTCCCAGACGCTTAGCCACCCTGCCTCCCAACTCAGCTCGCTGTCTGGGAGCTCCCACAGTCCTTTTATATCCCCCGACCCAGAAGTGTTCCCAATCCAACAGTCCATAAGTCCTTATTCTTTCCGAGTCAGGGTAAACAATGCTTTTTCTCACCCCGGAAGCCCGTCGCTTTTCCTATGACGAACTTCCGGGTCATAGGGCACGAAGAACTCTTCGGTCCTCCCTGCAGCTCCCTCTCGTGGCCCCCATGGCATCCAGCAGGGTGGTGCATAAAAACTCCATTGTCCATGATGCCCTGCTGGTCTTCTGGGGACCTCCATTCTGCAAGGAGGGCTCCACCTGGCGGCTTGGGGGTATTGACCGGGATAAACAGCCGGCCATCCTCCACAAGAGTAACAAAAATTGAAGTTATTGATACTTTAAGCAACAGTGATCACAACATGGTAAAATTTAAGATCATCTTTAAAAACATAAAAATCATTAAAACAAAAATGTATAATTTATGAAAAGCAGACTTCATGGGGATGAGGAGGTATCTAAACACAGAATGGAAAAGTAAAAACTCTGCAGCTATAAAAGATAAATGGTGTCACTTCAGAGACCCTCTGATCCAGGTTTAAAATATGCATTTTCTGAAACTAAGAAAAAGACAAAAAAATGTACCAAAATGGTAAATAAGACCATTGTTAAATAGGCAAAACAGAAAAGATCACTGTACAAGATAATTAGAAAACAGCAAAATAATTCTGACTCGGAGGAATACTACAGCAAGAGATCAAAAACTCAGGAGAAATCAAACAAAATTACTAGTGAAGCCAAAACAAACAGCAGGGAATATTTTTAGTACTGCTGCACAAAAATAAAATAAATAAAACAGGATTTTAAAAAACAGTACTTTAAGAACAAACAAGGACCCAAAAGAAGAAATTAATAAAAATGAGAAGAAAATACGAAATGAACTGAACACATATTTCACCCAAGTGTTTGTAAAGGAAGAAACAACAGGAATGCCCCATGCAAAAGTTAAAACAGGAAACTCAAATGCGATTCAAGCCCTCGATATGCTGAAGAGTAACTAAACCCCCCGAATCTGATTGAATCTTACCAATTGTACTGAATGTAATGAAAGACATCATTTATAAACACTTATTAGGCATATTTGAACAGTTTGTTTTATAAGAGAAAGACCTCTGCTCAAACAGGCAACTACAATAGTTGACAAAAGTAAGGCATACAACATGATCTAATTATGGTGTCCTGTCCAGGTGTTCTTTCTGCCTTGCACCCAATGATTGCTGGAATAGGTGTCATATTTTGAATTGTTTTATTCAGCCAAATAATACATTTTTTCTCTTTAGGAATGGTCACTATATTTATTGTTTATATGAAAAATAAATTAATACTTGTCATTTTTTATTAAAGCTATTTAATATTATTATAATCTCCTATTAACACATCCATGCATCCATTATCCAATTCTTATAATAAAAAGAATAAAAAACTGCAGTTGTGCTCCAAAGGTTTAATATTCTGTTATATCTAAAATTTGCTCATGGTGCCTTATGCCTGCCTGAGCCATAGAAGACATGGTGGCTGTCAAAAATTTCTGGTAACTACTGACATTTAAAGGAAAACCATACTGTAACAAAATATGGTAGTAATGCTATGACACAAAGAATTTTTTTGTTTAAGTTACAAAATAAATCAAATTCACCTCTTTAAAGAAAATAATTAAATAAAATGTATATAATAATGATATTTCTAATAAATAAAATATTTATTTTATTGTGGGACATAAAGTTAACTATGTAAGAGAATCTTCATTTTAATATGTAAAATGTGTTTTATCCATATTTTCTCATTTTTGCACATTTTTTGTCAGTAAAACCACCTGCATCACTGTCTTAAGGTCAAGTGCATGCTTTGTATTTTAAATAGTAAAACATCTAATTGTCTTGCAAACTGCACAATGCCACTAAGTTTTTGTGCATACAGTGCATGGACATTTTTATCTTTACAAGTAAGTCTGCATTTAATAATGTAAGATTAAGATGATAATAATGATAGCTTGCAAATTTCATACAAGATGCTATAAAATACTAAATTAGTACAAGTGGTTTTATTAGGTATTGTAAAATATCCCAGATCCTTATTTTGCTGGATCATAAACAAATGTTTAATAATGGTTTAAAAATGTGTTATTTAGCATGTGCTTAATCTTCTTTGCATGGCAATTAGAATTTGTACTCTTCAAAGTCTAACCCACATGTTAACACTGTATAATGGATTTATATAATAGTTTTAAATATGCTATTTTTTATAAAAAAGGGAATTTTCTTTGCTAAAAGTGGATTTATTCATGTTCAAAAGTTTTTTTCGTCAGTAATATACCTGTTGCTTCACTAATTCACAATAGGCTATGGTCTATCATTGCCTCTGCAGCAGTTTCTATCCACTTGTATAAGTTTCCTACCTATCAAGTCCAGGAGATGTTAAGGGAATATATTGGAAATACAACATTTGTGCCTCAACATCTGTTTTGTTGTTAAGGACTAAATATTTAGATACCACTTTAGATACTGGAAAAAATGCATCTATTAGTCGTATACTGTTATGTAACAAGATATTAACAAAGGTTTCTTTTGGCCTTAATAACATTCACAAAGCATCAGTAAAGTGGTTGTTTATCCCTGCAGTTTAACCTACTAAAATAACTTCAGTTTAAAATGGTCAGAGCTGGATCAAATAATTTTACCATCAAGTCAAATGCCATACTACACAGGGATCGTTTACTAACATTTTTGAGTAGAGCTTCAGAAGTACTGACAGTAAGTTTTTAGCAGTTGTATACCAGCAGTGTTCAGTGCATATTGGCTGTCTGTTTGCGTGTACTGGCAATCTCCCCCAAAAATCCAAGCTTAGTCATTGATAAATCATGTCGTCTTAGCGTGTATTATGCCTCTAAAATCAAATACACACACAAACACCCACACCACTCCACAATCAAATGTTAAAGATTTAGGTATATCCAATTAAGGTACTGCATAACTATCTTGAGTTATAGATGAATTTTTGCTAGTACTAAACTAAAGTGTTGCCAGTATTTTATTCTCCTGTGGTTAGTTTTGCTTATGTTCTTCTGGTTTGATGTACATAAAACTGTTTAAAATTTATGCATTAGTACATTTCAGTGTCACATCTTATAAAATATTAATGAATTTGTCTTTTTGAAGTGACGAGGAAGGAAGCTGGCATTCACAGAGGTAACAAGAATGAAAACTGATAGGAAAACTAAGGCATATTAATGTATTTGCATTAGAGAGACAGTCATATAGGATTGCATGAGTTTGTAAGTGCAAGTTGGAAACACATTTTTGCTTCCTCAGTGCTAAGAAAGTAGTAGCTAAAGAAAGGAGTAGTTTTATAAGGAATCCAAAACTCAGATGATGAGACTAACGTGCTACCATTTTTTATTGTGACTGAATCATGAGGTGTGGGTCCCATGATGAGTCAAGTAACCAGCAACCATGTATAGACATTATAAAAATCATTTAATCACCCATGGAAAAACAAAATGATGTTTGTGGTAGAAATCAACATCTTAATTAAAAAAAGAAACGTATCCTCTAAGAGGACAAATTTGATAAAACCTTTCAGTCAGTAATCAGACAGGAGAAAGGCTTGTCCATCTCCATTAATTATTACTGTTCAGCTAATGCATGAACAGGCACTATTCGTATAGAGTTATGGAAGTTATTGGAGAAAAAGCTAGTTATCTGCTTCTGTACATACCAATTTCGCAAGCATTTCTATAGTTACCAATCTATGTAAATTGCTAAGTTACTGTTTTACTCCTTTGATTAAATTTATTGTTCTTTACTTTTCTCCTGTTCCTGTTTTTACTACAACTACAATCATTTTACCTGTGGGCTTGCACCGTCTTAGGGCCCGTCCTACAGGTCCCACAGGTTTCACTGTCTTAAAGGTCCTGCTGGTTGTAACCTATTCGCACATATACATGGCTTGCATCATCCTATAGCCCATCCGACAGATCTCACTATGCGTGTGAAGTGTCTTTCACTAAAAAACTCGATTCCTGTCCTATAGGGACCTACACTAAAAATCCTATTCCTCACCGTCCTGCAGTTCACTATTTTAATGACCAATTCCTATTTCAAAACAGAATTTTCACCTAGCTATTTCATAACTTTTTTGTTTACTGATACCTTTTTACTCTTTCTTTTAGGTGACCTATTCTTAGCGCTGCTAGCGAACTAATCAAGCCATTGGTACCCATCTCTATCCTAATTACACTAAAACTAACCCTAACTCTAGGCACAAAACATGCCTATGCTAACGACTTGGAGTCAAACAAACTAACTTAATCTCAGAAGAGCAAGTTTTTCTCCTATCATTCATGTTCGACGGTCTCATCCTCCGGGCATAAATGGGAACGAGATGGCCAGTCTGTAGAATGTTCCTCACCAGAGGAAAAGGACCTCCCACCCAATGACGCCAAAACTGTGTTAGAGGTAACAAGAATGTTATCAAACATATCAAACACAGAATCAAACATATTAATTAGAGAAAGAAACGTATCTTCTACTAAGACAAGTCTGATAAAACCCATTGAGTCAATAATCAGGCAGAAGAAAGTTGCTTATTGCATCATATAAGTACTTATCGGCAAATGCCTTAAAGGGAGCATCCTTCACAGCAGTCTGTTACAGCATGGTCAGAATGATTGGAGAAACAAAGGATAGAGGTTCATTTTATAAACTATTGAATTTACGTCAATCAATGCATACATTTTACTCTGGTTGGTTCATTGGTTTACATGTAAATTTCTTAAATACTAAAATAATACTCTTTTTTATTCATCATTAAATTCTTTCACGTGAAGCCTGAAAACCATGAGGACTGATTTAGATCATTTATGGTAGGTAGAATGCCCAGTGGGTGCTGGACTGTCTCGTTGACTTGGAACCCCTGCTGATTTTTTTTTTTTTTTCCAGCACTCTGCAGTTTTGTTTTTGTAGTTTTGATTTTTCTGACCTCCTGGCCATCAGACCTTACTTTACTCTTTGTTACTTAGTATTGCCTAATCTTATTTTTTTATAAACTTTTCTTTCTTCATCTTGTAAAGCACTTTGAGCTACACCATTTGTATGAAAATGTGCTATATAAATAAATGTTGTTGTTATTATTTTCTGGTTCTTCATACACCCTTTGGGTTGAACCAGCACCCTTGGAATTTCTGTGAATGCAACAACTTTCCATTCTGGTTGTCCCCAGGACATCTGCTGACGTCTTAGTCACCTTCTAGTCATCTTTCAGTACAATTTGTTGTTTATGTGGACTTTATCTGGTTTACTGAGATGCTTGAACAGGTTTCTGACAGCTATATTTTAATATGGAAAGCATATCAAAATACTTTATCCTAAACGACTATGTGACTCTTAAGTCTAATTTTTCTTCCACATGTTTCAGGTAGCAACAATAAAATAATGTTTTATAAGAATAGAATCCAAAAATGGACAAAGGCATAAAATTATACTTGATACTATTTTGACTTCATAATGACACAATCTTTTTACACTCAGAAATTTATGTTTAAATGATAATAATTTATTTAGTATTGGTTCCTGCCTTGTTCAGTTTCAGCCCTTCTGACATTTTGGTTTGGATTAAGCAGGTTTGAGAATTTTTTGTTAAGTGTGGTGAATTTTTTCCAGAATAATTTCTGTATTCACCACTAAAAATGTCCATTGAATTAGGTCCTTCTTGAGCTCACTTCTGTTGTTTAATTTTTATTTTCTGATTTGCTAGTTGAACACACTTCTATTTCTGAAGTTATTTTCTACCATATATGTCTAAAATACACAATGCAGAGAAGTGTTTTTAAATTACCTAATCCGGCTCAAAGGCATTGCTAAAATCAATCCATCAGAATTCTCTCAGTTAAATAATGAATCATGTACTCAAGGACACATGTGGAAATTAAAGACAGTTGCATTTAAGGTGGAAGTTAGAAAGTCTGGCTGAAATGTATAAGTCATATAGTTGAAGCGAAAGCCTTGACAATTTTTAAAAAGTGTCCGGCTAAAAGTTTGCAACAGCTTGGCAGTGAACTAGCCAAATGAACTTGATAACTGAATGGTCTTTTTTCAAATTTATTTTCTGGACTCATTATGAGTTCTAGTCTCGAAAGTACATTTTGGATTGAATTAAATTTAGGAGAGCGTTCTTTTGTGTAAAAAAGTTAGTAAAATTAATTATTTTTTTACTTACATCAAGCAACATTAAAACTCCAAAATGAAAAACTTAAAACATGATTTTGGATTTTTTTTTACAAATTTATTAAAAGTAATAAATTGAAATATAACACTGACACAAATATTCAGACATTTGAAATGTGGTTTAGGTGCATCCCATTCTACTGATCATCATTGACATGTTTTCAATTTTGATCAATTTAATTGATTGCACATGACTAGGAAAGGCACACACTATTCTGTATAAGGTCCCACAGTTGAAAATGTATATCAGCAATAACCAAGCCATGAGTTTAAAGGAATTGTCTGAAGTGCTTAGAGACATAATTATATGAACACAGATGTTGGCAGAAGGCTACAGATTTGGTGAAGTCTACAAAGATTCCTGCAGCATTGAAAGTTCCGAAGAGTACCATAGCCTTCATAATTCTTAAATGCAAGAAATTTGGGACAACCACAACTCTTCCTAGTGCAAACCACCTCACCAAACTAAGCAATTATGGGAGAAAGGCCATGATAATGATGAACTGTGATGGACACTCTGATTGAGCTCCAGAGAACCTGTGTGGAAACTTCCAGAAAGACAACCATTACTGCCATCATTCCCATCGATCATGGTTGAGGGAAGGTTGAACAGAGTAAAGTACAGAGACACTGTATCTTTAATGAAAACCTAATCCAGAGTACTCTGGGCCTCAGACTAGGCTGAAGGTTCACCTTTCAAAAGGACAATGACCCCAAGCAGAAAACAGACAACACAGGAGTGGTTTAGTGATAACTCTGTTACAGTGTTTTGCACTTGCCCAGCCAGAGTCCATATTCAATCCTACACCTCTGGACAGACCTGAAAATAACTGTCCACCAATGGTCACCATTCAACCTAACAGAGCTTGAGATGATCTACAACGAAGAATATCAGAAAATCCTTATATCCAGGTGTGTGAAGCTTCTCATATCAAATCCAAGAAGACTCCAGGCTTAAATTGCTGCTATAGATGCTTCAGCTAAGTACACAGAAAAGGGTCTGAATACTTTTGTCATAATGATGCTTCCATTTTTTAATTTTTTTTTTGTTTAAATTATTTTTAATAAATTTGCAAGCTTGAAATTCTGTTTTCACTTTGCCATTCTAGGTTATTGAATGTTGCTGTATGTGGGGAAAAATTAACTTATTGATGGACTTTAGGTACAACTTTTTTAATATTTAGTTAGAGATCTCCATTCTTGGAAAATTGTAACTAGTAAGTGTGTTTGGACTCATATCAACATTTCTTGCTTGATGTATAGTAGTGGAAGTAAAAATACATGCTTACCATCTGAAAAGATTCAAATATAACAAGCAGATAGTTAAATCTAGCAGCCTGACCTGGCACCTGAGCCCAAATACAATGCATCTGGCAGGCACTACTGCAGTACTAAACTATTCAATACAGTACAGTATATTAAGCATGAAAGAGCAAACTAGTAATTTTCCAGCATATTTCACTTACAGACTAATGCAGCCCTAAAGGGAAAGCACTTTATTTGCAATTGTTTTGCTCGTTTAGTCCAGTCAGATAAACTACCAGCTCAGCAATGCCCTGTGGGATAAAACTTGTAATATCTGAACATTTTCATTATGTGATTTTGACTTATTTTGAATCTTAAAAATGTTTTCAATGTAGATTTCTAGTTCCACAACACTTGAAGGAAAGGGGCAGCTGAAGTTCACATCTGGTCGATGGAGTCCCCATCACAATTGCACGCAGATAGCAACAGCTAATGACACAGCAATCCGAGGCTGGGACATAAGGAGCATGAGGTAAGTTAGGATTTTGACATTAATAGTCACTTGATCTCAAGTCATATTTTTGCAGCTTTAAGCAGATACTTATAGGTTGGTATACTTACTAACAATATTTTTAGGAGCTAGTCTTTTGCATTCAACTTGACATTATGAACTATAATCAGTTTTAATACAGCATTTTTATAAGGAAGCTAGTTAACCTATGATACTTGACCCATGTAGCCAGCTTTAACATCGAAAAGCATTTTCTTTATGTGATAAAATTGCTGCAGGGTTTCTGCCACAGGATGAATCTACAATGTTCAAAGGCCTTCTTGTATAATCAGAGGTTAAACACAATTTAATTAAATATACAATTCAATGTATTTGATCTGAATGCACAAAGTAATTGTGCCAAAAACTGGGCTAGTAATTTAACGTGTATTAATTAAAGAGAGGCCAGTGTCTTTGGCAAATTCTTCTTTTTGAAGAGCAGTATAAATACAACCATTGCAAATTCAGGGAAAACGTGTAGGCCTTTTTAGCTGGAGTCATCATGACTCCTTTTGCAATGTTTTTTCCATTTTAATAAACCTTAAGTAGAACAATTAGCTCAAAAATAGTTTTGCAGAATTATAAAGGGATTAAATAATTTGGGCACGGCAGTAGAAGACCCAAACACTAGCCTGCTCTCAACATCATGACTCCATTTGAGTCTCTTACTTTTCTTTTATCTTTGTTTCAAAAGTGACAAGTGGAGTAAAATGCTGCATGTTTCAGTGTTATTGTTTACATGTTTTACTGTTCTGTTTGGTTTATTACTTACTGTTAATTTTTTTGGAGCAGGCAGTGCTTAGTACCTTGTAGTTGTCCAGAATGCCCTTTCTGTGAGTTCTTTATCCTGATAAATGTTTTGATTAATTTGTTAGTAATGCTTAATTTCGCTTGATTTTTCTGAGACTATGGGGGCTGGTGGTTGTTTTTTTGAGGCTGTTCAGTCATCTCAGTGTTTTAGAGGAAGACCAAGTCAGAATGGGCATTTCAGGAAATTTTAGGATGGGAGCTGGACTTGTACAAGTGAAATAAAATTCTGATTGCTATCCTAATGTGCTGGTCAGCTTCTTCTCTCACTTAGTCCCGAATAAAACTCTGTGTACTTGAACTTATCCGCTTGGGACAACTGCTTGCCATTTACCTGTAAAAAGCAAGACACTTTTTTGGTAAAAGACTATAAGTTCAAATTTGAAGATACTAATTTTGTCCAAACTGCATCACACTCAGCTTCAAGCTATCCCTATGCTTTATATAAAGGTATCCTCAAGTCTTGGCATGGATTGTTATATGCATTAATAATAGAGCAACTTTGCATAGCTCGATAAAAATTCTGAGACTACTGTGGATTGAAAATAATAATTCAAAAGGGCTGTTTTTTATTTTAAATCTTGCATTCTTATAATGTGTACAGTATGTATAAGTACAGTAAATACAGTACGCCTCCTTTTTAGTGTTCATTGCAACTTCTTTTTGCTAAATACAAATAGTGTACTTTTTATTACTGTGAATTTAAAACAGACCATATGATGTGTCTTGGATGCCAGGGGCGATGACACGGCCGGGATGCCTTGGAAGACCGGAAGTGGGCGTGCGCCCATCTGGGACCATGTGGGGGGAAGACTTTGGGAGACACCCGGGGAGCTGCCGGAGAACAGCCGGCACTTCCGCACGCTGGGCGTGGCCAAGGGAGGAATGCCGGGAACACCTGGGGCTCATCCGGGAACTGGAAAAAAGGGGCCTTCTCCCTTCATTCGAGGCTAGAGTCAGGTGGAAGAAGGACAAGGCAAGAAAGGAGAGTGGAGGCGGCTTGAGAAGAAGGCATTTGTGGCCAGGACTGTGATTGTTGGGGTTTGTGCACTTTATTCTGGGTCTGAGTGACCAAAAATAATTGTAAATGGTGTATATAATAAACGTGTGGTGGTGAAAAACAACATGTCCGTCTGTCTGTGTCTGGGTTGGCTCCACATCTGGCGTAGTCGGCAGGATGCTCCGCCTGTTACAAGGCGGGGACCTGTAAGTAACAAAATTGTTGTGGACGGCCCAGCGCAGCAGAGGACCCCACCCACGTAAAGGAACCCCAAGGACCGCCAGGGGTCCACAGGAAGGCCATATTCCCCTGATGCGGGCGGGCGGCGTGCCTACCAAGAGTGCAGCGGGCTCCGAGGACCGCGTCGTTGCTGGAGGCGCCTGGGACGGCATGTCGTCGAGAAAGGCCACGCCGAGGAGGTGTCCTCGGTTTGACGAGTCCGGGGAGGTGAATTCCCTGCCTAGTGGCAGCCGGCCTATGGGGGCCGGGCGTGTTTTCATTTTTACAGGCAGGGACCTCCCGGATCCACGTCTGTGGCGGGCGCATGCCGGTCTGCGGGGCTTCGACAGCACGGCGGCAGCCGCGAGGGCTGCGGAGGAAGAGACGCTGCAGCTCGAGAGGCGCTGGCAACAACACGGCTGCCGGCAAGCTCGTCGCCGCCGCAGAAGCAAGATGGCCGCGGACCAGAAGTCCCTCCCCCTGATATGCACGCGATTGGACGGTGTGTCTTGTGTGCTCGCCAATGACCGTAGAGAGGCGGGCCCAAGGAATGTCCATCATGGGCAGGGGGAGTCCCGATTGGGCCAGAGAAGGAGGCCCACAGGAAGTTGTCGGCGTCGGAGACTGACGAACAGGTAGGCTCCGCACCGGCTGAATGCCTGTCTTTGCCGGCTGCTCTGACGAAGCCGGAGGCTTGCCTTCGGCCCGCAGAGCAGTCTTTGTTGCAGATGCTACGTGCCATCCAGGCTGAAGTGCTGGTACTGTAGAGGAAGGCGCTAAAGGCGTTTCGTTCGACAACGGGACGGCGCGACGCTGGAATCTCCAGCCGGAAGGGTACGGCGGAGACGGTAAGTACAGCTGACTCCATACAGCATGCAGGAGGGTCTGCTGAACATGGCTGTGATGCCAAAGATCAGCTTCGAGTAAGCAGCCCTCCGACAATAGGTGCAGCACAACGAGCTGTGCGTGCGGCGAGGGGGGGAGTCTGTGAGGACGCTGCCTGGACACGGGCTGCTGAGTGCCCCGGGTCCTAGCGCCCTCCGCCCCAAGTCGACCACGGTCTCGCGTCGCACTATAGGAAAGCAGACGGGAAAGAGGCTCTTTCTTATTAATAAGGAGTCTCAAACCGTCATGGCCTCTCAGAGTGGAAGGGGGAATGAGAGGCTGTGTGCCGATTCCTCTGACAGGAAGGGACGTGGTGCTGGATGCACCCGTCAGAAGGCTGGCCGCCCTCTGCAGGGGCAGAGGGAGACCTTCAAGTCAGCGGGGATCAACGGAATGAGGGCGGTCACATCGATGGATTCTCCAAGAGGGACACGGAACCCACGGAGAGGGTGCCGAACAGGCAAGTGCCGGGGTGTCGGATGGAGGGGAGAACGCTGCCAGTGCGTGGCACGTGGTGACGCCGGGAGAGGGTGTCTAGGCAGCGGTTCTGCCCCTTGTTTCCTATCTCTTGTAGGACCAGACCCCGGACTGGTAGTAGGGCTCACTTCGTCGGGAACCTGCCCTCAGGAGACGGACCGCCTGCAGGAAGGACTCTACGCTGGCGAGGGGGTGCCGCCATGGTTGCCGGAGGCCACGGAGGTGCGAGTGGCTCCTACCAAAGGGGCGCGGAATCCTCGGGGGGGGACCACAACCTGTGCGAGGCACAGGGGGACACCAATTGGTGGTGTCCAGGTGGCGTCTCCTCCCCTATCCCTGTTGGGTGACCCAGGAGTAGGACCCGCTTCGGGGCTGTGCTGCCCTTGCGGGACGGGCCGCTCCTCCCGAGTGGTCTTCGCTGGCTGTGGGGCAGTGTCGTGGATGCCAGGGGCGATGACCCGGCCGGGATGCCTTGGAAGACCGGAAGTGGGCGTGCGCCCATCTGGGACCACGTGGGGGCTGCCTTCCTGGTTGCTTTGGGGGCCACGGGTACAGGGCATGGAAGCCCTATCCTGTAGGGGCCCGTGGTCACCGCCAAGAGACGCCCCAATGCCTTGGGGACCTGTTGCCCCAGCACTTCCGCCACACCAGGAAGTACTGGGGGGAAGACTTTGGGAGACACCCGGGGAGCTGCCGGGAGGACAACCGGCACCTCTGCTGCGCTGGGGCGTGGCAGGGGAGGAAGGCCGGGAACACCTGGGGCTCATCCGGGAACTGGATAAAAGGGGCTGTCTCCCTTCATTCAAGGCTAGAGTCAGGTGGAAGAAGGACAAGGCAAGAAAGGAGAGTGGAGGCGGCCCGAGAAGGCATTTGTGGCCAGGACTGTGATTGTTGGGGTTTGTGCACTTTATTCTGGGTCTGGGTGACCAAAAATAATTGTAAATAGTGTATATAATAAACGTGTGGTGGTGAAAAACAACATGTTCGCCTGTCTGTGTCCGGGTTGGCTCCACAGATGGCAAGTATATACTTAAAAATACCAGATATTGGTGGTGAAGAATGAAGCATAACTTACTATGTATGGAATATAGTAATCCTTCTTTAGCTTTTTATACTGGGAGCACCGTAAAAAGGTCTAATAATGTAACTTTTCTTTTCACTTCACTTCATTTAATTTGAAATCTGCTTTTTCTGTTGAGGGTTTTGTTTGCTCTGTGCCAGAGTAGACCGAACAGGGCAATTTCTGCTGAAGATCATTTTTCAGCTGCTCTTGTGAAATTCCTGGAAATCTGAAGAATGAGACAGATCTAATGTTCTTGTTTATATATATATATATTTAAATAATTTTACACTTATATTTATATTAAGGCAATTCCATTTTAATTTTTATTTGTTACTGTTAGTTTTAAGTATATATTAAGTATATTTTTGTTTTATTTACATTGCTGTTTGGAATTAAAGTTTTATGTATATTCATTTCTGATTTGTTTAATCTATACACAGCATATATTCAGACCTTCTTATAGATTTGTAGTTTTTCTTTAGGTCTTTTCAAACAGTTTGTAAACATAATGACAGTTACCAACATAAATATTTGGTTGAAAGAGTGTGCCAGTTCATATGTGCTCTTTAAATTTTGTCCACATTGGTATGGACTAATGCTAAATATCATGAGGATATTTGCACAGAAATAAATATTATCATTTTATCTATATTATACTTTTACTGTTGTAGTCAACTTGATTAGGCCCTGTTTAAGAAAATGGTCTACCTCTTTGACTTGGAAAAAAAGACCTTTAACTGAGAGACTCACAAAAGATTGCTTATAAAAAGCTCTTTTGCAGTTCTCTGTGGAGTATACAGATGGGCCTTGTATAGTACATACCTAATAAAGTTCATATACATAATTAACATCAAAAGTCTGAGTTGAATTTAAGAACAGCTCAAAAATGGATAGATTATGTTAATTACCACATATGTGAATATTTGTCATTTAAAGAAAAGCTGCTGATTCCTGAAACCCTATGAGCAGATGTTTTGTGTATCATTCTGATAAGTAGAGAGAAAACTAGATCAGTTGCTCTGTAGAGCTTTATCTGGTAAGTTTATTGCTTTTTGTACTTTAAATATACACCATGAACTGCATTTCGCGTTTCTCATTTCTAAAAGAAAGACTGCTAAATTTGGAAGACTATTGTCTCCTTTTGTCATCAGTCTAGTTGAGTACTGCAAAGGATTTCACGATATTCACCAAAAGTCCAATGGCTAACCAAACTAGAATAATCTCTTTAATATCATTTCTTTGCTTTCTTACCTGAAAGTAAGATGGCCTCTGAGATGTAAATGAACTATCTGACAGTTAAATAATTCTCAAAAAACATTGTGTTTATAGTGACATAAAAAGAAACAAACATCAAAGGCCAAACCACATCAAAGAGTAATGATAATGCTGAATCCAGAACAGTTTAGCATACTGACTTGCAAGAAAATGGAATTTGAATTTTTAATCCAAGTGTTTCTAATTTAACAAAAACTTGTACACAGCAGAAAGTTTAACAAATGAATAATTCTACATTGTAGGAGAGTCAAAAAGAGAGTGTAAAATTATTTAATATGCCAACCATCCATGCTTAACATTTTAGTCATAGTAAACTTTAAAGAAAAGCTTTTATTGTCTATTAAATTAAAACTGTGGCATATATAGCATTCAGATTTTGGTAAAAAATAAAATTATAGAGAAAATTTCTGTAATATTCTTCTGACTCTTTCTCTTTTCTGTTAAACTCTGCACCCCAAAATTAAAGCAATACATTTTTTCAACATGTTGGACAAAAGATTCAAGCTCCCTATATTTCTGAAAAAAAATGCCAGATTTTTCATATTGTGGCAGTAATGCTATTCATTCATTAATTCATATATGTTCTAAACTGTGGACAAAATTACTTAGAAATTACTTAAAAACAGAGCTAACCGTACAAAATTTTGAAATTTAAAAAGTTTCCATTTAAATAGCACTGGCAAACTTTCAAAATCATCTGTCTTAAAAAAGAGAAGCATTCTGTGTGACCTCAAGTACTGATTAACTTACTTTTTATATTACCTTAATATGGACTATTTTAACTTCCATGTTTTCCAGGTTTACATATCCGATAGTTTGCCTGATGGCAAAACAAATACCCACTGCAAGGTATTCTAACACACAGACTCGAGCAGACTTCTTCATAGATTTAAACTCTTTTCTTTTCCACAATTTATTGATTTTATTAAAATAAAATAACATTTGATACAAGCAAGTCAAGTTTAACAAAACTAGGTTGGAAACAAATCAACCCCCACCCATGAGAAAGAGAGGTAGGAGAGCAGAGTAAAACGTCTTTAATAATAGTAAAAATATGTAAATAAATAAATGAATAAAAATAAATAGAATAAAAAAGAGGGGAGAGAATCTGCTTCCTTAATTTAAATGCTTATTCTAAAATGTTATTGATTAGATCCTACAAATTTTTGAAAAAGTTTTGTACAGATCCTCTAAGTGAGAATTAGATTTTTTTATAACACCAATTACCCACTGACTTAAAATAGGTGAGTTAGGATTCTTCCAGTTGAGCCAAAGTCTGCATGCCAATTGTGAAGTAAAGGCAATTACAATTTGTTTTGTCCTTCTCCACTTTCAGCCCATCTGGGAGCCCAGCAAACACAGCTGTTAATGGATTAGGAGGGATTGTAACCTCAAGGCTGTCTGAAAGGCATTTAAAGATTTTGCAAAATGCAAAAAAAACCATGTATTTTATGTGTTCTACTAATACAGTATACGTAACTAATTTCTGTGGACCCTATGCCTGAATATGTTATTCTTACTGTTATAAAATATTTTTAAAAAGGTGATATCCCTGTCTTTGGTGAAATAAACAAAAACTAAAAATGCTTCAGCTTCCAAAACAGTCAATAAAGTCCCCAAATACGTCTGATTAATTTGCTTTGCATACATTTTCTGACATGATAATTACTTTTTTATATATAGATATGAATTAACAATGTAATGCAAATGATAAAAGTACCAGCAGCTTACCATATAACGTAGTTCTGTTTACACCTAAGTGTGTTCTGAATGTGTTTTGGTAAATATTGGGGGAAAAAATGGAAGAGGAAAAACTTGAGAATCTCATGCCCAGAAATCATTTGGATGTTATTCTTGGAAAATAAAAAGTTGCAATAGAAGAATGGCCTGACATGATAAAATGAAGACAATTGATTTAAATATCATGTTCTGTTGTCAACATGGATTGACTTTGGATTAGAGCAAAACCCCTGCTCATTGCGGCCTTCCACCACTGAACTTGAGGACTTGTGAGTTAGTTGCTCCTTGAAAATTCAGTTTATTATTGCTGTATTATTAGTAAATGAATACATTATTTCAAAAGTTAAGATATATAACTAAGCTGTAAGTTTTACATAGATCAGGAGTACAACACCTACTCATATCACCCCTGTGTAGAATGTGTGCTCAGATACAACATGGTTGTCATTTTATTTACTACATTTTAGCAGAATGTTAAAATGTTTTATCTTTCCAATGTCTTGTCTCTGTGGTAGAGGATTGGCGCCTTTCTGACTTCTTGCCTCTAAAATTGCAGTCTACAAGCTATATACATTATGATTTGTTTTGTTTTGTTTGTACTTAACACTTGGCCTGCTTCTGAGCTTGCCTCTTCACAGAGGGAGAGAAACAGCTCCTTCTCTGTATGTCAGAAATCAGAGCAGAGGAGGTGAGTGTGAAGCACACTTTTGTTTGTAGCACTGTCTCCAGTGCTTCATTTTGCATTTTTAATTTAATGAAAGCAGGTGAAAAGTTGTTATTACATAACACCACAAAAGCAAGCAACATCACAGGCACCTTACACAGCAAACAAGAATAAAAATCACTTTCAAATAAATGATATAAAACAATTAAAATGCAAATGAAAATAAATACATAAAATTCAGAGAGATACTACAAAGAGCTAAAAAGTGTATCTTAACACATGTGGAATATCATGTTTATGTATTATAATGTTTATGGTGACTGGTTACTTCACATTGCTGCAAAATTAATTTATGGGTTAGGTTTAAAAGACATTTTGCCACTGAGGATACCAAGCAATTAAGTGTTGTGGAGAATTTCCCAATAAAGAAAACGTTTCACACAAAACAAAGTGTTGGGGACCGTCCCCATATATTGTCCTGAGGACAAAGTAGCAAATAAATGATCAAAAAGAAACCAAAGAGGTAATAATTGACAATGTTTATCAAGTAAAATGGCGTTTATGTACAGAGATGAATTATGGGAACAGGAAATGGTTGGCAGGAGGTGACGTGGCAACAGGAAGCGAAAACAACGTTGTTTGATGAAACCGGAAGTGATGTCTTTTTGGAGCGTCAGAAGTGATGTCCATTCATGATTTTGGAACCTGGAAATGTTGGTGACTAATTTTCCACGGCATTTCTGTGGAGAGAACAGATTTTGGTAAGTACCACGTGACAACCCTTCATCTCGTGATGTTTCACTCATCTTTAGGCTTTTTGACTGCCTCCTAATCGCACGTGTGTGACATCTTTATAAAGTTTTGTTTTCGTTTTTGTCATGTCTATGGGTGAGTCCTCCTGTCATGGACTGAAAAAAATTACAGGGCTTCTCCTGTCTTGCATCCTAAGCTACCAGAATAGACTTTTGTTTCCTACACTCATGCAGTGGAAAAGAAAATTCAGAAAATTAGCTAGATGAATGGCTGGATTGCAATGTAAACAGAAATGAAACAATCTCAGAATGTTATGCTAGACTTTAATCAATCTCATAAAATACCTCCACTTGGATGTTTTCACATTTTATTGTGTCACAACAGTGAACTAGTATTTAAATAAGGTTTTCATCACACCGCTCAGGTAGACCTTTGTATAATTCTAAATTGAAAAAATAAGATTTTCTTCTAAATTAGTTAAACATATCAAAGTAATCAATGACATACATATAAGTCAGGGGTGTTCCAGACTTTTTGCAAAGAGGGCCAGATTTGGTGAGGTGAAAATGTGTGGAGGCCGACCATTCAGCCTGACATTCTTTGAACTATTAACAGTAAATGCAAATTAACTGTTTTATGAAATTTTTATTGCAAATGGCATACTTTTCTTTTCTTCACACAGAACACAAATAAATCCAAACGTTTTTACCAAAATCACTCTGCCTTTCATATTTGAAGACTACATAAAATGAAGAAAAAGTCTGTCTGTCTTCTCGCACAAGTATGTAGCTCAGCATTTTCTTAGCAAATGTTCGAATCTCTTGGAACCATACCTTTATCCAGCTGCCGGTAAAAGTTGACAGGAGGGAGCAGTTGGTGCCGACTATAGCTGCAAAATCCTGAAAGCGCTGTTGAAACTCCTCAGCTAGAGATGAGATGTCTGTTGCATACCTCCTCATTTGCGCACTGATATTGTTCTGTGGAAAACTGGTCATTATTTCCTGCAGCGATGGGAAATGTGTGGTATTGGGCTGCGTTTGTGATAGGTGCCTTTGGAAAAGTAGCAGCTTGGTCCCAAAGAATTTGATGTGTGAATACAGTTGGCTTACCACTGCAATTTGCCCCTGAAGGCTTGTGTTCAGCACATTCAGATGTCGTGTTATGTGAACTAAAAATCCAAAATCAGCCAGCCAAGCAGGATCAGATAGTTCTGGCATCGGTTGTCCCTTTTTTGCCAAGAATTGCTCGATTTCCTGCCTAAGAGAGTAGAAGCACTGCAGTGCAGACTCCCGACTGAGCCATCTTACATTGTTGTGGTACACAACATCTCCGTATTCAGCCTGGATGTCAAGTAGAAACTGTTGAAACTGGCGGTGGCACAGGGGTTTGGAGCGAATATAATTAATAGCCTTTATCACTGGTTTCATAACATGATCATATTTCAGATGTTTGGCACAGAGAACTTGTTGGTGAATAATATAGTGGAGTTGTATAGCTTTGCCTTCTTCTTCGCTGACTTTGTTACAGACTAGGGTTGATAATCCACTTCGCCAGCCATGGCAGGTGCGCATCTGTAATAATCCCAGTGACTTTATTCCATGGTAATTTCATGTCATCTACAGTGGAACAAACAGAAACAGATAAATCTGTTCCTCTTGTTGGTCCTTAAGGCTGTGGAGGTCAAGTAGCTCTTCACTCACGTTCATTTCATTGTAAACTCCTCTCAAAAATATCAGTAACTGAGCAGTGTCAGATGCATCCGTGCTTTCATCGCAGGCTAACAAAAAAAAGTCAAACTCCACTCCTTTTGCCACTGTCTCTTAATATCAGATTAAACGTTTTCAGTTCTCCGTACCACAGTGTTACGAACCAGGCAAACATTGGCAAACTCTTACTTCTTCTCAGGACAAATTTTCTCCACCATATTCATCACACACTCTTTAATAAATTCACCCTCAGTAAAAGGTTTGCAGTGCTTGGCAATCAGCGTTGCCACCTCATAGCTCACCATTGTGACATTTTCATTTGACTCACGGGCTCTTGTGAAAAAGCGCTGCTGTGCCGTTAAAACAGCTTCCAGTTGCATCAATTTTTCGCTGCGTTCGTTTCCAGTTAGCTTGTCGTAGTACTCCAATTTACACTTATCCTGGAAGCGGCCAGGCTTTGGACATTCCTGATATAAGCATAACCCCCAGGAATATTACTTTTAGGAGAGATTTCTATCAGTGTTGCATATCTGGAATTTGGACCATTTTTCTTAGTAAAATTGCTTAAGCTCCATCAAATTGCATAGGGACTGTTTGTCAGAAGCAGCATTTAAAGTCATTCCACAAATCCTTATCTGGACAGAGGTCACTCCAGGACAATAATCACTTTGGTTTTATGCCACTCCAAGTGTGACTTTTGCTGTGTCTTTCAATTCACTGAAACAATATACTTGCCATGTTGCATTAATAATTGACTTCTCTGTTGCCCACAAGTACCACTTTGCAATTTTCCACATTAAACTGCATTTTGCAAGTGTTCACCCAGTTCTGAAGATTGCCCGGGTCTTTTTGAATTATTTTCTTATGCCATTCCTCCAATTGTAGTATCATCGCGAATTTCACAAATTTACTAACTATACTGGAAGTGGTGTTATTAATAAAAATCAGCAAAGTAACGGCCCAAAGGCATATCCCTAAGGGACTCCATTGATGACTTCACTTCATGTACTCACTTTTTATACTGTTTGTCTCCTGTCAGATAACCAACTTCAGAGCCAGTTTTGTAGGTTACCACTGTTGCCTGCAACTTCTAGTTACAAATCACAGTTGTTCCATATTTTCTCACTTTATCAATGATTGACTTCACTGTACTGTGAGATATATATTCTGTGCCTTGACAATTTTCATATATCCATGTCCCTACCTCATCACAGATCTGCTTTGAATGTTCCTTGGTTTTGATGGTGTAAAGTTTTCTTGGAAATTAACTACCTACCTAAGGTAGCTTCCAGCTATAGGCATATTTGTTCTAACAGCATATGAAACTCTTTAATTGCACTCCAGTCAATTAATTATGTACCTGAAAGAAGAAAGGTGGGTACTTCAGTGGTAATTGAAGTCTGTTATATTATTAAAATCATTTTCTACATTTTATTTAAAAAAATGGAAAAATCCAATCCCTTTTTTTTTTTTTTTTTTTAACATTGACATTATAGAGTACTGGTTTCAAGTAATTTAATTTGATAGCACGATTTTTTTAAAGGAATAAGAAAACAAATTTGAGAAAACTAGTATCGCAAACAGAGTGTTTTCACATTGCTGTGCCATTATGACATTATCCATATTTGTATTTATTGTAGTGGAAATATCATGTTAGGTACTGTATTTACATTTACACTTTGAAAGTTTGTGTTTGCATAGGCCTTGATTTTTATAGTAGCCTATTTAATATTAATTTGAGTCCCATTTCAGAAACATATTCTTAGTTGCTATAGTCATAGTTTATGATATGCATACCCAAAAAGGCATAAATAATGTTACTCAATAAATTATTACTTCACTGGCATATCAAGTAAAAAATACTTATAAACTAAGTCAAGCATAGCAATAGGAAGTTGATTACTGTACAGTTATAACTAAAGGAAAAAGCAGATTTAACACTTATATTACAGGAAATAGAAGTTGTTTTTTTCATTAAATATTTTCATCTTTCATTTTACAATTGATTTCTGTAATCTTAAATTTACTAGCCAGTTCCATATAGCCTGTTTGAAGGTCTCTTTATGCTAGTACAATACACAGTGTTATTGTTTAAAGTTGTAATGAGTTGTTACTGTGTCTCTCTATTATGCTGTAAACATGGAAACATTCAGACATTTTTAAAACTTACAAGTTTAATTGTTTAATAATAACAACAGTGATTCAGTTAAATTTTATTGTTTATCTATTTACATCCACCACATTCTATATTTGTTAAATGTGAGAACTGATAAACGTATTTCAGATCATTGTTTTTTGATTATAGGACTATAATAGATTGGTTTGCTTCATCTTGTCTGGTTAGATTTTGATAACCGATAAAATGTTTCTTCTTTTGTTGTCATAGAAACAAAAGCTTTTAAAATATACAGTTTATCCCCTTAGCACATGTCGATTTATCTGTAAACTGGAAGATGGACATCTTGTGAAAGCTTTAGTTTCCTTAAAAAAGGATGAATTTTGATTTGGTTTCTCAGTACCTCCACGCTTACTGAAGCAGAACTAAACCCCATAACTTTGTCTGTTATATCCACAAGAGTCTGAAATACATGTTTAAAAAAAAATCCTTCTATCGAGAGCTGTAAGCTAAAGTTATTTTTTTAACAATTTCCTACTGCCTTTTATCACAAGCTAGACACTATGCTTTATTTTTGCTTTACATAGACTGTGCCATCTAAACTGATTACTGAAGTTCAGTTATCTTTTGGAATTGGTATAAAATTAGTTATTATAGGAGACTGGTTATCCCTGCAATCTCAACTATATTTGCCTGGATTTAATTTTTTTGCCTGGTCTTGTCATTGTAGAGTTTTTTTACATTCTTTCTGTGTCTTAATGGACTTTTTCTGTGTATTAAACTTTGCTGTCTCATGCCATAGATATATGCTTGTAAGGTTATGCATGAGTTTGTGTGGCTGTGTACCTGAGTATCGATTCAAAATAGTTTGTGGTGTGTGCTGCCAGTAGTGAATTCAGGAAAGGAAATTATGAGTTCAGTATTGGATTAATATATCAGTAGTATCAAGAATGTGCAGACAATATTATTCTGATATTCAATTGATAATGGTATACAACTATGTGTGACGATGTGGGTTCTGGCTCCATGCTCCCTTGGCTGTTTGGGAACCCTTGAACCCAACACCGTCGATAATGAAACCGAGTGAGCCAGTCAGTGAAGGCAAATAATTGAGCATCTGAACAAGGGGATGGTTAAAAGTGAAAACAGTGCTTTTATTTAAAAAACAGTCAACAAAACAAACAGTGTTCCATAAATAGTACAGTTTCAAAGTTCTTCATTAAATAATCCAATAAAAAGGTAAAACGTGGAGGTTAAAATATTAAGAAAAAACAATCCTTTAAAACCAGAGGTTAAAATCTTCTCATGGAAGCAGTCAACAACAAATCCGGTGCATCGTTTATTAGCGTCTCACCTGCTTATCCCGTTTGGGCCAAGCAGCAGGCAAGACGCTCTCTGCAGCTGCCCTCCTCTACACTTTCACGAGACTGGAGACCTCCTGATCCCTGGCTCCGGTATGGCACTCATCCCAGTCCCCGAGACTTGATATCCACCAATGACCAGGATGCACACATTGGGGACTCCACCACCAAGCCTCCCGACTTCCGCTGCCTTTCCGCGGTCTTCTGCGGCTCGTCGCTTTCCTCTAGGCACTCCCGCTACCTGGGCACTCAGCGGGAGCAACCTCAACTCAAACGCCTGGGTGTCGGCCTAACACCCAGCTTCCTCGCAGCTGCCCACGAGCGCTCGATCGTGCGCTCACCACATGCACGCACGCGTGTCTGTCTCTCCGGCACCGCCTGCTTCCACACTCGCTCCCTGTAACCTCCGTCCTCTCTTTTCCTTTCTTTCCTTTTCTCATCTCATTCTTATTTTCCTTCTTTCCATTTTTTTCCTTTTTCCACACAACCGACTCGCGCTTCTTTTTAAAACGTGAGGGGCCATCACAGCTGTAGCATTAGCCACGGGAGCAATCACAAATGTGGGCAGTTCCTCACCTGTGCACACAGTGAGAAACGCCCACATCGACGACTGCCCCGCGGCTCGCCAACGCGCCTCACGAAGCCGCCTCGGGTGCAGTGATTATTTAAAAATGGCCTTTGCTCAACGAGCTGTGGACCCATAACACCACACTATGAGGTATTAGTTTTGGTCTGTACTGGGGTATTTAATACTAAATACTAGGCATGTCTGAGATAATAAACCGTTAACACATTAGTTTTCATTATGTGTGTTTCAAAGTTAGTGGTACAGTATATTAAATTTCATATATTTTCTTTTGCAGTCAAATATACTGTATAGAAAATGCTCACGGACAGCTGGTGAGAGATTTAGACTTCAATCCAAACAAGCAGTACTATCTGGCAAGCTGTGGAGACGATTGCAAAGTTAAATTCTGGGATATTAGAAATATAAACGAACCTGTGAAGAGCCTAGAAGAACATTCCCACTGGTAATGAAGCAAATTGTTTATATGTGGAAATAAACATTTATTATAGATAATTGAATAGGCTAAAATTACCAATTGATTGCCATATTAGGTAAGAAGCCTTTGTTATTTTTTTATTATTCAAAACTTGTAAAAAATCATGTTTTTAGCAGGTTTTTCTTTTAATTATTTGTATTTTTACTTTATTGGATATATTGCAAGTAAAATCTTCCACATGCAGAGTAGTTTGTGATAATCATATGTGTTATCTAATCATTAACAGTGATGAGTTCAGAAATTAAACCTTCGAAATGTAAAACTTATGAGTAAAAAAAAAACAATCATCCAAAGCACAAAAACAATTTCTCAGGCTGCCAAAACAGATTTCTCAGTTCTCATCCAGTTATTCATTAGGTCTTGTTATGTAAAACATTTGAATTGAGAGATGCTATACTTAGTTCTTCACATAGCAGGGATACTTTTTCTTTATCATACAAATTTGAAGGATTTTTGCACTCTTAAAAATCAGATATATATGTTGGTGTCCTTGACATACTTCAGAATTCAAGCATTGTAACTGTACAATACTCGTGTTTAGAACAAGGGATAACTACTACTTCTTATTAAAGGTAAGACACATTCCCTAATACTGCTGCTTATGTGCAAAATCGTGTAAATGGTGACACACTGTTTGGATCTGAATTTTGTTATTTGCATCATTCTTCTGTTCCAGTAAATCCAAAAAATAAATGTTATAATTAGTAGAACAAAATACAGAATTTTTTGATCAATTGAGGAAACAATTTTCTCCACTTAGAATGACCTTCAACTCTAATAGTATTACTTTTCAAATTGTAAAAAATAACACCATCATATCATGAACCTTTGAACTCTTAAAAACATTTCTGTAGATTAAATAATATAAACTGTAAATTTGGTATGCAAAAACATAAATTTGGTATTATATTTGTGAAATTTATTAATTTTAGGGTCTGGAGTGTGAGGTACAACCACTCTCATGATCAACTGGTACTGACCGGTAGCAGTGACAGCAGAGTCATTCTTTCAAATATGGTGTCCATATCTTCTGAGCCTTTTGGCCATATTGTGGATGAAGATGAACTGAGTGACCAAGAAGACAATCATCAAGATGAGAAGTAGGCATTTTTATAATACATTTGAACTGTATGCATACTTTGACTAAACTCATTCATCATATGCTTTTAATTCTCTTCATCAGTAACCTCCTCATTTATCTAACATGAGAGAAATCTACCAAAATAATAAAGATTAATTTGACTATCTATTCATAGATTAAGCTAATGAATAATAATATGATACCGTTAAATTTATGGTTAGTTCTTTGTTCTCACATAGTGTCAGGGGTCGTAATTTGGATCTAACAATTAACAGAATTACTATAGAATTACTGCTCATTTGTCTATTTAAAAATTCCTTAAACTTCAGTCTCACAAGTTTAGAGCACAGTTTTCAATTAAGCTATTCAAAATAAAAACACCCCAGTAATGTAGCCACTGCATATGACTTGGAATTCAAGTGTAAAGAAAATAAAGAAACAGCTTCTTGTTTTATGCTCATCTTTTCTAATTAGCCACAAACCTTGGTCTTTGCTTTTTCAAGTACAAAATTTCAGTATAGAGATGTGTAGAAATTATTTTGGATATTGGTGCAATAAATATGATTGTCTGTTGTTTTACAGCATTTAAATTAGTGTGTATTCCTTATGTCTAAAACAATTCCCACTTTTACCAAATAAATTCTTTCCTGTTCTGTTACATTTGATTCAACAGGCAAGTTGCATAGATTGGAGGAGCATGATTTGCCTTTGCAGTGATAAATGTTTTAATTGTAGGGCCATGATTTTCATTGGTAATGCACATAAGTTCTGGTCACTTTGCTGAGGGGGGCAAATGGGGGTTTGTTTGAAATTGTATAGTGCATCCGGAAAGTATTCACAGCGCATCACTTTTTCCACATTTTGTTATGTTACAGCCTTATTCCAAAATGGATTCAATTAATTTTTTTCCTCAGAATTCTACACAACACCCCATAATGACAACGTAAAAAAAGTTTACTTGAGGTTTTTGCAAATTTGTTAAAAATAAAAAACTGAGAAATCACATGTACATAAGTATTCAAAGCCTTTGCTCAATACTTTGTCGATGCACCTTTGGCAGCAATTACAGCCTCAAGTCTTTTTATGATGCCACAAGCTTGGCACACCTATCCTTGGCCAGTTTTGCCCATTCCTCTTTGCAGCACCTCTTAAGCTCCATCAGGTTGGATGGGAAGCGTCGGTGCACAGCAATTTTAAGATCTCTCCAGAGATGTTCAATCGGATTCAAGTCTGGGCTCTGGCTGGGCCACTCAAGGACATTCACAGAGTTGTCCTGCAGCCACTCCTTTGATATCTTGGCTGTGTGCTTACGTTCACTGTCCTGCTGAAAGGTGAACCGTCGACCCAGTCTGAGGTCAAGAGCGCTTTGGAGCAGGTTTTCATCCAGGATGTCTCTGTACATTGCTGCAGTCATCTTTCCCTTTATCCTGACTAGTCTCCCAGTTCCTGCCGCTGAAAAACATCCCCACAGCATGATGCTGCCACCACCATGCTTCACTGTAGGGATGGTATTGGCCTGGTGATGAGCGGTGCCTGGTTTCCTCCGCTTGGCATTGACGCTTGGCATTCACACCAAAGAGTTCAATCTTTGTCTCATCAGACCAGAGAATTTTGTTTCTCATGGTCTGAGAGTCCTTCAGGTGCCTTTTGGCAAACTCCAGGCGGACTGCCATGTGACTTTTACCAAGGAGTGGCTTCTGTCTGGCCACTCTACCATACAGGCCTGATTGATGGATTGCTGCAGAAATGGTTATCCTTCTAGAAGGTTCTCCTCTCTCCACAGAGGACCTCTGGAGCTCTGACAGAGTGACCATCGGGTTATTGGTCTCCTCCCTGGTTAAGGCCCTTCTCCCCCGATCGCTCAGTTTAGATGGCCAGCCAGCTCTAGGAAGAGTCCTGGTGGTTTCGAACTCCTTCCATTTACAGATGATGGAGGCCACTGTGCTCATTGGGACCTTCAAAGCAGCAGAAATTTTTCTGTAACCTTCCCCAGATTTGTGCCTTGAGACACTCCTGTCTCGGAGGTCTACAGACAATTCCTTTGACTTAATGCTTGGTTTGTGCTCTGACATGAACTGTCAACTGTGGGACCTTATATAAACAGGTGTGTGCCTTTCCAAATCATGTCCAATCAACTGAATTTACCACAGGTGGACTCCAATTAAGCTGCAGAAACAACTCAAGGATGATCAAGGGAAACAGGATGCATCTGAGCTCAATTTTGAGCTTCATGGCAAAGGCTGTAAATACTTACTGTATGTACATGTGATTTCTCAGTTTTTTTATTTTTAATAAATTTGCAAAAATCTCAAGTAAACTTTTTTCATGTTGTCATTATGGGGTGTTGTGTGTAGAATTCTGAGGAAAAAAATGAATTTAATTCATTTTGGAATAAGGCTGTAACATAACAAAATGTGGAAAAAGTGATGCACTGTGAATACTTTCCAGATGCACTGTATAGAGTTATTAAATAAGTAATTCATTTTAATTCAAGGTTAAATATTCCAATACTAAAATAAAAACAATACTTCATTAAAGAGCTTCCTTTCTTAAAAATAAAAATTGATCTCTTTTGATTATTTATGCATATGATGGCAAATATTTTCAGTGCATAAACTATAAATGCAAAACCAGCAATCATCTCTGTGTGTGGTGCATAATACAGCAGAAAAAGTTTCCTTGTCACATTTAAAAATCACTGCCTGTAGTTCCAAAGACATTATTTTTTCTGGAAAATTCCTTTTGCCTCCCAACATCTGTCCCTTTTCAGGACTTCATTGAAATGTGTTAAAATTCCAGCCATGCTAAAATGAGAAGAAACTTCAAAGTTATTTTTATTTTACAAGTTGTGACTCAGGTAAGATATAAGTTAAATGATAACTGCAGTTGTATGTGGGATCCTCATGTCTGGATGACTTTTACACAGGAACCTCCCATTTTGTCCAACATTCCATGTATAGGTTAAACTTATTGATAACTTGAACGTGACCAGGAGTTAGTAAATGTGTATTGGCACTCCATCCATGGTTGATTGCTACTTTGCCTTTGAAGCTGCTGGATTAAGAGTTTCTAGTAACCCAGGGTTGCAAAAAAACAGAATAGTCATTAAAAGTGTTTACAGCCAGGCAAACCCAGTTTAACAGAAGAATCTTTTTTTAATTGGATACTGTTTCACAATTGAAAAAAATTGAATTGAAATATGATGTTCCAGACAGCACTTGTGTAAATGATGTTGACTTAATTTTTATGTCCGCTACGGCCAAATAAACAGAGTGCAGTTACAGTGTATTCCCACAAGGCAAGTTTGTTCCGTACTGTGCCCAAATGCAATTGTCATCCCTTTCTACTACAAATGTTAGCAGATGTGACATCAACCATCATTGTGTGGGATTTCCTCTGTCCTACTTTAGGAAGGAACTTTTAAATGGTATAACCCAGGCTTCACTCCCTTTGTTGCAGAGTTCAAGTAGTCCCCATAAGGTCCTTGTAAATACCTGTGTGTTCAACATCCAGGATAGGAAGAAGAAGATTGTGAAAAAGTATGAAGGCATGGATTCATGTCTAAGCAGCTCACAACTGATCTTCTGTCATCAAACATTTTGAAAATTGCATTTATCTGTGAGTTAACTGTGAATATACCATTAGCAAGGGTGCTAATAGTGCGTTGCCACACCCACTGGTGGAACAGTGTGAGTTTTTTCACGATGGCTGGAGTGTCAATCCTGCAGTAGAGCATAGCAGGGCTTTTATTCATGAGTAATTTACTCTTCTATGTAATAATCTGAAATTCAAGCCCAGGTCCTTGATACACCAACAGTAACCACTATTTTGTTTGCTAAACCTTTAAAAATTCTATCACCTGGAGAATTAATGATATCAGCATGTTTGCCATTAAATATTTACTGAAACTTTTTGTTTTGGTTAGGAAGATGTAAGCAAAGGTTTTAAGTATAACACTGTGATGTGTAAGGGTTATTCATAATCATTATTTTATTTACAATGAGAATCCAACTGACAGGGTGGATCTGACAGGGAGTCGAGATGAGTAAAGTGTTAGAGCTGGAGTACTTCTGTACTCTATTTGGTCATGATCAATACTTTGGCCAGGGTCACCAGGGCTGTTGTCAGCTAATTCAGGACTTGCCAAGCAAGCAACCACTGCAGTAAGCTACCCATGTTTGAAGGTTGCATGTTAGAAAAGAAAGCATAAAAACTTGGACAGCTGCATGGAATGCCAGAGCTCACCTATGGACAAATGGAAGACTTCACTCTAGCCCATGCCTAGGACAAAAATGGTGACGAGCCACCTGGAGCACCAACCTTCCTTCGAAGCCAGATTCGGGAGGAAGAGCACGAAGCTCTGTAGGGAGGAGTGGAGACGGAAAGAATGTGTTGTGTTTTGTAAACATTGTACCTTGTTGCTTGCAAGATGGTATTTCAAAAAGTGTAGGGATCAATTTTCTTAGCTCTTTTTCTGCTTCATCCGAAGAACTAAAAATGTGGAACTTGCCTTGAATATCCTCTTTCAATTTACCACTATTTAATGCTGTAAAACATGGCACATTTAGCAGCTGTTGAAGGTGAGAAATCGGAGAAAATACGAATGTGGTTATTTTCAAATATAATCTCTTGTTTAAGTCTGATAAGTGACATCAAATTTAATTTAGATTATAATTTGTTGAAACATACAATAAGGCTTCTAGGTTTTGAGGTATTCGATCCACATATGCGGTAAGCTGCTGATCTCTGTGTCTGATTTAAAGTCCTCTCCAGTTACCTTTGATAATAATTCAGCTATGAATTTCACTGGGTTTGAACTTTCACAGTTTTTAGGGAGACCTTCAATTCTGATATTTTTTTATATCCATCTTCCAGGTAGTCTGTCTTCAAGCACTTCACAATTGGATATTGTAGCCATTGCTTTTTCGTCAATGGCGGCTATCAATTGTTCAACGATTTCAATACGAGTCTTAAACACTTACTTAACATCTTCAAGCTGAGCAGCAAGTGCTCTAAATTTATTCTCAAACTTAATCACATTTTCCTGTATTTTTCTCAACCATAACTTTAGCTGTCTTTTCCGATTCTTTCTGAACCCTTTTTCTACCACTAATGCTTGTATATACAGGATTCCTCTGGATGATAGTTTTAAAATAATGGAAAAATAACACCACTGCTAATGGAGTTCCATCTTAGGCATCCATGTCCCGAATCATGACCAAATCTCCTTCCCCTTTTCTTTAAACCATATGGTGTTCTTACTTTTAAAAACATTTAAAGTTGGTTATAGATGGCAGTATGGAATGTGGATATGACATGCTTAGTTTTAACTTTTAAATACCCAGTACTTTTAAGTGAAAGTGTAAAATTTACAGCTTCTACCATGATCTTAACTTTACATTTCTGATATATAAAATGTTGTAATTTCCCTATTTTTCAGCTTTGTTTTCAGTCGTCTTATTAATCTTATGATTATGTGATACTCCTGCAACTTAACAGTCACCTTTAATTCCAACACTCTTAATGCCAGAGGTACATCACAAAATAAAGGAAACACTTGAGTAAATTATACTGAAAGCAGATACTTCTGCACAAGTGTGGTCATTGAGATAATTAAACAATTAATATCCCATCATGCCACAGATCAAGTATAAAAATGTACCTCATTATCTTGGCAATCAAGACTCAATAGTTGAGATCTCAGTGACTTTGAGAGAGAGAGAGAGAGATGTTTTTGAGTCATGCTTGGCAGGAGTTTCAGGAATTAACTCTAATCAGCTTACTAATGTTTCACAGAGAATGCAGCTATAGTGATGCTGGCATGGAACTCAGAGGGGAAGAAATCACAAGCTATGGGCAACATTAGACAAAAATGCAAAGTTGATTCAAAGGATATAAGGACAAACTAACAATTTTTTATCATTCATCCATACATACATTTGTCTTTTATTACCCACTTAATACATTTCTGAGTAGCAAGGTCCAGTCTCTTTCCTTGTATCGGCAAACAGAAAGCAAAAATCATTTGGACAAGAGTAAGTCTGAATCATTTGGCAGAAATTGAAAGTTTAATGGTTGGAGATGGAATTTGGTGGACTCCAAAATGTATATCTCTCATATTTTACCTAAAAATAAAATAGTCTGTACTCTACTAGTAAGTGAAAAAAATGATCTGGCCAGTTGAGTCCTCCTTTACATTGTTCTTAATAATTAGCTTATTGCATATTTTTTGCTTGTCTGTGTCATTAGCTGCACTTAAACAATGAGGCTCAGATGAAGATAGTAAATCTGTATTTGCAAGGGAGTGTAAACGTACTATTTTGTTGAGATGTTATGCCCCAGCATGAGTAAAAATTACATGTTGCTTTCAAAGACATCTTGGTCAGCTGAGGTGAATAAACCTGTTTGGTCATTTGACTCAAAGCTAAGTGTACCATACTCTGACAGACCTTGAAATGTAGAATAAATTATTTTTTAAATCCAAGATACATTTGTTTAATGTAAATAGATGAACAAAAAGGTTGCTACCAAGTAGCAAACGTTTACAGCTGATTCCAGGGTCCTCAGGGAAAAATATAATAAGAACAAAACAGTAACCAGCCATAGCCTGATAAATTCTCATTCCTGATGGCTAACAGTAATAAACAAATGATGGGCCAAGTGGTGTATACCCTTAGTACCATGTGCCCTGTTTACCTGACCCATGCACTAGTGTTAGCACTGCATGAAAAGAGGTGTATCTGTACTAGGAAACTCCTGTATACACCACTGATTTTCGGAAGTATCTACAAGTACCACTGAGCGTACACATCAAATTCCACCAACCTAGGATACTTCCGGATTGATACCAATTTGGATGTATCTTGCTGAGGGATTCTTCCATGGTACAGCCATTTGTTGCCTTGGCAAATAATCCACTCAAGGCTCTTTCAAGGAGACATTCACACCTCAAGAACCATTTGCATTTTACACCTCTGCACAACTCTGCTGTTCTACATTGGTCTTTTATCTCACCATTGATTGGTTGATTTAAAAAAAAAAAAACACTCCCACAACCCTGACATCTATTGGGACATTACCCAGTGACTTTCCTGTTATTATTTGATTGGTCACACTTTTTATTTAGCTCAACCCAAGCCCTCATAGCTTAGTGACTTGATTGGTTATTGGGCAGGTATGTAGACGGACCATATACACTCCCCACCCCCACCCCCCACTGTACTATACACCCCCTGCATCATTTAAAAAATGAGAATACAATTGATTCAGAAATGTTTTTATTAAAATAAAACCAAACACTAATAAATATACAACGTAAGAATAAGAAAAAACTGAAAATATGGAGAAAAAATGTGCAAATATGACAGTGCAAGTAAATTAAGAGCAATGAAACAAACTGAAATAAACACATGCACCAGTGCTTATCAAAGTTCCAAAAATGAATCTTCTTCTGGCCCAATTCCATCAGCTCTTACACGCTGACGGTGTGTAAGAGCATAGCGCATATCCGCCTCCAATCTGGACTGAAGCTGCTGGCAAAGCTCAGACAATTGTGGGTTCCTGTGAGGTGGAGACCTCACAACCCACACCGGTCTTCCATCAACAATGGCATCCTCTTCATCGGACATCAGGTCCAGAATTGCAGTCTGCCACAGTTCTCTCTCTGCATCTGTTTGGATGACTCTAGATCTGGACTCCAGCAACTGCAAAACACACCATATGTTAACCCCTAAAAACACCCAGAGATGTACCAAACTATATATATATATATATATATATATATATACTAATAAACGGCAAAGCCCTCACTGACTCACTCACTCACTCAGGCTGAAGGCTGAAATTTGGCAGGCTCATTCCTTACAGCTTACTTACAAAAGTTGGGCAGGTTTCATTTCGAAATTCTACGCGTAATGGTCATAACTGGAACCTATTTTTTCGTCCATATACTATAATAGACTTCTGCTCGATGCCCGTGGGAGGCGTAATTTAGTGCCTGCCCATATAAGGCCGTCCGTCAGCGGCAATCCAATAGAAACACTGCCGCTAAATATTCACGGGTGAAGGACTGTGCTTATGCAGAGGAAGATGAGATGGTCAGGGTGGTGTTTGGCACAAACTCAGCGAAACTGCGAGAGAAACTTTTAAGTGCCGGGTCTTAGCTAACATTAAATACAGCCATCGACATCGCACGAGATGGCACCAGCACAGCTGGGAAACTTCGATGCATGTACACCGAAGCGCTCACGTGAACTGGCGCAGTGCACAGACAAAAGCAACAGTTCCAAAGAGTGCTGAACAAAAACCGAATTACACAATTGAGAAGGCAGCAAAAAAATATGAAGCGTCTGATACATACAAGCATATTCATAAGTACAGCTACTACGGAAACAAAGCCCACGGTGGAAAAAGTCAATGTCCTGCTAAAGGAAGACAGTGTAAAAAAAACCTGTGCATGCAGTGTGTCATGTCTCAGATAAAGAAGACGACGAGCTGTTTATTGATGCAGTAAGAAACGAATCGATGAATCAAACCTGTTATCTTTACAACGATTGACAAACACGGAATGTAACTTGAACACAACACATCCTACAAATATGAACCTGATTGAAAGAAATAATGATAATCAAATCCTTGATGACAGCAACACTCATAGCACTCACAAAACAATAACTGTATATTGACAATCATGTTACGTTATTTTTAAAATGTTCCCTTTTCTTTGTCATAACTTCTTTAACACACTACTTCTCCGCTGTGAAACATGGGTATATATATATATATATATATATATATATATATATATATATATATATATATATATATATATAACCCGATCAACATACTCTCAAATAGACATGCCACACGCCGTGGTGCAATGGTAGAGGCTTCGCCTCTAGCGCCGTCATCCAAGGTTCGATTCCCGAGAGGGGATGCACCGAGTATGTACGTGCGCTTCCCGATTCATTTTACCTTCGCATCCCCTTGGTTTGAGAAAATATGCGGATAACGCAGAATCATGTTACGTTATTTTTAAAATGTTTCCTTTTCTTAGCACAAGCACAGCTGAGAACCTTCGATGCATGTACTCCATAGCGCGTTAAAAAAAATAACGCATTTAATCACACTTTCAATTCCAAGCAAAGGGGAACTTTTGTCAATGCATAATTTCCTGGTACATCGATTACATTGATGCACACATCAGAGCTACAAAAATGTTAGAGTCGAAATAAAGCGCGTTCCTACGACTGATCGGAGGAAAGTTTCATTTCAAAAGACTACCCGACGGAAGCCTTGATAAAAGCATGGTTTTGTGCACACTGAAAAGCAAGCAAAATTAGATGCATTACAGAAAGCGGACTTTTTGGCTCCTACTGGGGATCATTGGACTTCTGTGACCGTTAGTTATTCTAATTACATCTAATTACAAAATGTTCAATGATCACACTGTTTTAGCCTAATGTACAAAATAATTTTGGCTAAGGTTACTCAGAGTTTAAAGATGAGGCTGGTCAAATTACCTTTTATGTTTCTGACTTATTTTTTTAAGAAGAAAAACTGCACTTTATGTTGAAATTTTGGTTATTATTATTTAAAGACAATACCATTCTGAAAATGTACTTAAAGTACTTAAAATACAACTTTATTTTTAAGTCTGCCCAATTTTAGCCAGGGATGATATTTTTGTTTCTTTTTTGAATTGAAATGCAGTTTAAAAGCATTTTTTTTTCAGAAATTAAAAGAGCTTGAGTTTACAATATTCATGTCCATGTCTATTATTTGATTCTGTCACCCACTAAAACCCTTTTAAATTAAAAAAAACATTTGCGATTTGGGGCAAATTTTCATGTGTGATTACATACGATTAATCAAGATTAATTATTACACAGCCTCTAATTAATTAGATTAATTTTTTTCATCGAGTCCCACCCCTAATATATATATGTAGATATATATATGTAGATTTGTATATATATATATATATATATATGTGTATATACAGTATATATGTAGATATGTATATGTATATATGTGTGTGTATATATGTCTGTATATATATGTATATATATGTATATATATATGTATGTGTGTGTGTGTATATATATATATCTATACTAATAAAAGGCAAAGCCCTCACTCACTCACTCACTCACTCATCACTAATTCTCCAACTTCCCGTGTAGGTAGAAGGCTGAAATTTGGCAGGCTTATTCCTTACAGCTTACTTACAAAAGTTGGGCAGGTTTCATTTCGAAATTCTACGCGTAAGGGTCATAACTGGAAGCTATTTTTCTCCATATAATGTAATGGAGTTGAGTTGGAGATGGCGTGGGGGGAGTTTCGTGTGACATCATCACGCCTCCTACGTAAGTACGTAAGAACAAGGAAGAACTCCAAACAGCGATGAGCACAAAACGCCATTTCACAATTGAGAAGGCAGAAAAACATTATGAAGCAAATGATGCATACAAGCATATTCATAAGTACAGCTACTGCGGAAACAAAGCACGGCGTGAACCGTAAGTTTATATTAAATTAAGTTCATAGACAGGCTGCCACTAGCGTTTGTAATTTAGTGCCTGCCCATATAAGGCCGTCCATCAGCGGCAATCCAATACAAACACTGCCGGTAAATATTCACGGGTGAAGGACTGTGCTTATGCAGAGGAAGATGAGATGGTCAGGGTGGTGTTTGGCACAAACTCATTGAAACTGCAGAGAAACTTTTAAGTGCGGGTCTTAGCTGACATTACACGAGATGGCACCAGCACAGCTGGGAACCTTCAATGCAAGAACACCAAGCGGCTCACGTGAACTGATGCAGTGCACAGACAAAAGCAACAGTTCCAAAGAGTGCTGAACAAAACCGAATTACACAATTGAGAAGGCAGCAAAAAAATATGAAGCGTCTTATACATACAATCATATTCATAAGTGCAGCTACTGCGGAAACAAAGCACACGGTGGAAAAAGTGAATGTCCTGCTAAAGGAAGACAGTGTAAAAAAACCGTGCATGCAGTTTGTCACATCTCAGATAAAAGGAAGGCGAGCTGTTTATTGATGCAGTAAGGAACTAATCGATGAATGAAACCTCTTATCTTTACAGCGATTGACAAACACGGAATGTAACTTGAACACAACACATACAAATACGACCTGATTGAAACAAATAATGATAATCAAATCCTTGATGACAGCAACATTCAATAACACTCACAAAACAATTACTGTATATTGACAATCATGTTACGTTATTTTTAAAATGTTCCCTTTTCTTTTCATAACTTCTACTTCTCCACTGCGATACGGGTATATATATAAATGTATATATATACCCGATCTACAATACATACTCGCATAGACAAGCCACACGCTGTGGCTAATTGTAGAGTCTTAAGCCTCTAACGCACATTCGAGGTTCGATTCCGAGAGGGATGTACTGACTATGTATGCGCTACCGATTCATTTTACCTTCGCATCTCCTTGGTTTGGGACGTATGAAAAATATTAGGTTAACGCAGAATCATGTTACGTTATTTTTAAAATTTTCCTTTCTTAGCACAAGCACAGCTGAGAAGCTTCGATGCATGTACTCCATAACGCGTTAAAAATGCATTTAATCACACTTTCAATTCCAAGCAAGCGGGAACTTTTGTCAATGCATGATTTCCTGGTACATCCATTACACTGATGCACACATCACAGCTACAAAAATGTTAGAGTCGGAATAAAGCGCGTTCCTACGACTGATCATTTCGACTACCCGAGCGAAGCCTTGATAAAAGCATGGTTTTGTGCACACTGAAAAGCAAGCAAAATTAGATGCATTACAGAAAGCGGACTTTGTGGCTCTTACTGGGGATCATTGGACTTCCGTGACCGTTAGTAATTCTAATTACATCTAATTACAAAATGTTCAATGATCACACTGTTTTAGCCTAATGTACAAAATAATTTTGGCTAATGTTACTCAGAGTTTAAAGAGTAAGCTGGTCAAATTACCTTTTATGTTTCTGACTTATTTTTTAAGAAGAAAAACTGCACTTTATGTTGAAATTTTGGTTATTATTATTTAAAGACAATACTATTCTGAAAATGTACTTAAAGTACTTAAACTACCACTTTATTTTTAAGTCTGCCCAATTTTAACCAGGGATGATATTTTTGTTTCTGTTTTGAATTCAAATGCAGTTTAAAAGCTTTTTTTCAGAAATTAAAACAGCTTCAGTTTACAATATTCATGTCCATGTCTATTATTTGATTCTGTCACCCACTAAAACCCTTTTAAATTAAAAAAAAACATTTGCGATTTGGGGCAAATTTACATGTGCGATTACATACGATTAATCAAGATTAATTCTTACACAGCCTCTAATTAATTGGATTAATTTTTTAATCGAGTCCCACCCCTAATATATATATATATATATATATGTAGATTTGTATATATATGTGTATATACAGTATATATGTAGATATGTATATGTGTATATATAGTATGTATATATGTGTGTGTATATATATATATATGTTTATATATGTGTCTGTGTGTGTGTGTATATATATATATATATATATATATATATATATATATATATATATATATATGCCAGCAACACTCATGACAATGACAAAACAATTACATTGTCAATCATGTTACGTTATTATTAAAATGTTTCCGTTTCTTTTTACTTCTCCGCTGCCAATCACAGGTATTTTGCTATATATTTATATATATATAAATAGATAGATATGACAACAACACTCATATCAATGACAAAACAATTACATTAACAATCATCTTACGTTATTTTTAAAATGTTTGCTTTTCTTTTTCATAACTTCTTTAACACACTACTTCTCCTTTCTTGGCTGGTATTCTGCTATATATATATATATATATATATATATATATATATATAGTGGTGTGAAAAACTATTTGCCCCCTTCCTGATTTCTTATTCTTCTGCATGTTTGTCACACAAAATGTTTCTGATCATCAAACACATTTAACCATTAGTCAAATATAACACAAGTAAACACAAAATGCAGTTTTTAAATGATGGTTTTGTATTATTTATGGAGAAAAAAAATCCAAACCTACATGGCCCTGTGTGAAAAAGTAATTGCCCCTTGTTAAAAAATAACCTAACTGTGGTGTATCACACCTGAGTTCAATTTCCGTAGCCACCCCCAGGCCTGATTACTGCCACACCTGTTTCAATCAAGAAATCACTTAAATAGGAGCTGCCTGACACAGAGAAGTAGACCAAAAGCACCTCAAAAGCTAGACATCATACCGAGATCCAAAGAAATTCAGGAACAAATGAGAACAGAAGTAATTGAGATCTATCAGTCTGGTAAAGGCTATAAAGCCATTTCTAAAGCTTTGGGACTCCAGCGAACCACAGTGAGAGCCATTATCCACAAATGGCAAAAACATGGAACAGTGGTAAACCTTCCCAGGAGTGGCCGGCCGACCAAAATTACCCCAAGAGCGCAGAGACGACTCATCCGAGAGGTCACAAAAGACCCCAGGACAATGTCTAAAGAACTGCAGGCCTCACTTGCCTCAATTAAGGTCAGTGTTCACGACTCCACCATAAGAAAGAGACTGGGCAAGAACGGCCTGCATGGCAGATTTCCAAGACGCAAACCACTGTTAAGCAAAAAGAACATTAGGACTCGTCTCAATTTTGCCAAGAAACATCTCAATGATTGCCAAGACTTTTGGGAAAATACCTTGTGGACTGATGAGACAAAAGTTGAACTTTTTGGAAGGCAAATGTCCTGTTACATCTGGCATAAAAGAAACACAGCATTTCAGAAAAAGAACATCATACCAACAGTAAAATATGGTGGTGGTAGTGTGATGGTCTGGGGTTGTTTTGCTTCTTCAGGACCTGGAAGGCTTGCTGTGATAGATGGAACCATGAATTCTACTGTCTACCAAAAAATCCTAAAGGAGAGAAGCGATCTTGGGTGCTGCAACAGGACAATGACCCAAAACACACCAGCAAATCCACCTCTGAATGGCTGAAGAAAAACAAAATGAAGACTTTGGAGTGGCCTAGTCAAAGTCCTGACCTGAATCCAATTGAGATGCTATGGCATGACCTTAAAAAGGCAGTTCATGCTAGAAAACCCTCAAATAAAGCTGAATTACAACAATTCTGCAAAGATGAGTGGGCCAAAATTCCTCCAGAGCGCTGTAAAAGACTCATTGCAAGTTATCGCAAACGCTTGATTGCAGTTGTTGCTGCTCAGGGTAGCCCAAACAGTTATTAGGTACAGGGGGCAATTACCTTTTCAAACAGGGCCATGTAGGTTTGGATTTTTTTTCTCCCTAAATAATAAAAACCATCATTTAAAAACTGCATTTTGTGTTTACTTGTGTTATATTTGACTAATGGTTAAATGTGTTTGATGATCAGAAACATTTTGTGTGACAAACATGCAAAAGAATAAGAAATCAGGAAGGTGGCAAATAGTTTTTCACACCACTGTATGTGTATATGTATATATATATATATATGTCTATATTTGTATATGTGTATATATACAGTGGAACCTCGGTTTGCGAGCATAATTCGTTCCGGAAACGTGCTCGCAATCCAAAGCACTCATATATCAAAGTGAATTTCCCCATAAGAAATAATGGAAACTCATATGATTCGTTCCACAACCCAAAACTATTCATATAAAAATGATTAATACAAAATATAAAGTAAAATACATAATACAAATTAACCTGCACTTTACCTTTAAAAAGAATCATGGCTGGTGTGAGTTTCTAAATTCATGTGGGATTCCACCCAACGGGACGACACGCGGAAGAGCGTCCCAAAGCAATCGCAGTCTCCCAGCGCTGTAGCAGTTCGCCGTATAAGCGCATCCAAAAAGATTGCAGACATGCTATAAGCGCCTGTCGTCAATGGGTCATACAAGGAACATTATAAATATCCCGCTACAATAAATAACAGCGCTGTTGCTGTTTCAAGCTGAATAAAGCTGGTGTTAAAGTACTGAGACTCAGCTTCGTGTTTTGGGGAGCAAGATGGGGACTCGCACTTCACAGCGCACACACACAGTCACAATGCTGTAGTAAACTGTATACGCTCGTAAGGATGTTGACTATATGAGTGAGGCACACAGACTCGGACGGAGAATAGGAGACGATTGCCAGAGAGAGAGAGAGAGAGAGAGAGACGCGCTGGGCGAGCGAGATAAGGAGAGAGAGAGAGAGACGCTCTGGGCGAGTGAGATAAGGAGAGAGAGAGAGAGATGTGCTGGGAGAACGATATAAGGAGAGAGAGAAAGAGAGATGCTCTGGGCGAGCGAGCGAGATAAGGAGAGAGAGAAGAACCATCAGCTCAGTTGTGATCACATGACGCTCAGCACACAAAGTGTATCCATACTACTCGTATTGCAAGACATCGCTTGTTTATCAAGTCAAAATTTATTAAAAATTTTTGCTCGTCTTGCAATACACATTTGTAAACCAAGTTACTCGTAAACCGAGGTTCCACTGTATATGTATATATATATATATATATATATATATATATATATATATATATATATGTATATATATATGTTTATATGTGTTTATGTGTATATATATATATATATATATATATATATATATATATATATATATATATATATATAACACTCATGACAATGACAACACAATTACATGGTCAATCATGTTGCGTTATTATTAAAATGTTTCCTTTTCTTTTTCATTACTTCTTTAACACACTACTTCTCCGCTGCAAAGCGTGGGTATTTTGCTAGTATATATATATATTAATTTGTACACTTACTCGTCGCTTCCTTTGTCGGTTTTTAGCCCCTATCTTAATGGAGTCTCTTAGCTGGGACTTTCCTGGCTGAGACGAAGAGTATTTCCTCTGCAATGTCTGCATCTGCAAAAGTCGTCTTCAATTCCTTCAGCACATATGTCATTACTGCCTGGTTATGAGGTGAACTTATTCTGTGTGGAAAGAGAGTAGTGTCATTAATTACATTTAAAATGATTACATAAAACCCCATACATAGCATATAAAAAAAACACTGCTTACCCAGTTTGTGGATCATATTTATGCGGACTGTTTTCCGAATTATGGAGGCGCCTTACAGCTTCCTGTAACATTGAATTAAAAACCTTTAAAAGCTTTAGTAGATACACGCATACATGCATAGGAAACAAAGAATTTTCAAACAACATCGTATAATTTGGACGTGAGAAACTGTTAAATAAGCTAGACGCAAGGAACAAAAGTAGATGTGTAGCCAAGCGCTAACTTAGGCTAACTTGGCGAGGTATAATTTTCTACTATATTGTCGGCTAACATAAAGCTCAACTTACCGCAATGCCCACATTATGCGCCCTCTTGACTCTTTTAAGCGCATGGCTTGACTCTTCCTGCGGTCTTTGCTCGCCGAACTTGCGCTCAAGCGCATCAAGACGCTAGATAGCCTCTTCGAGAAGAGCAGTATGTGCAGCCTGCTTCTCTTGCAAAGCCTCAAGCTGAAGTGACAAAGCATTCTGACCGGAGATCAGCTGCTTCATTAAGTCATTCATGCTCAGTGAACTTGATGCTGGTTGCTGACCCTTAGTCACAGGAGTAGAAAAGCTTAGGTTTCTTTTGCACGCCATCACAAGTAGTATTTCGTACTTCCACCAAGTCACAATTCAGACGTCACCGACGTAATGCACGGAACTGTTTTTGAGTGGACGCTTTACAAATACAACCATTCGATACATTCCATGACACCCCGCCCACCCCAGTCAATGAATTGTTTGTATTTATTCTGGGGGAAAATATCATACTGGACATGTTGCCTGTCATCATGGAAGGGCGCTTGAGGTCATCTGTGGATCTGTTGAGAAGAAAGAGAGCCCGGCGATTTTGTGAACACCGCAATGAAATTGTTTCACATGCCAATTTTTATCGTCACAAAAAAATTATTTTTTGTAATGGAGCCTGGATCAAAGATGATACAACCCAAGACAACTCAAGAGTGGAAAAATACACAGAGTTAGAAGATTATGCACGTGATGAAAGCCTTGATTAAATGTAAACCTTCACAATAAAACTTTTTCATGATATTCTGAAACAACGTTTGTTGCATTCCTCTTGACTACTATAATCCACGAAGTGTCAGACACATGTACAAAAGTAATTTTCACACATTAAAAAAGGTAATCATGTCTATTGAATTTAAATTATTTTGAATGATGTACACATTTTCTCAAAAACACAAATGAAGCTATCCTAATATTAAACGTATGTAGTAAACACATTTGTACAGACTGGGTGTTTTATCCAGTTTTTATGTACAATAATGAAGTATCTGCTGTCCCATGGCTAGTCCCCCCACTCAGCTATGATAACAAAGACAACACCTCTACTTGATAGTCATTAACATATGAAAGGCTCTAACACCTCACAGCCATGACACCTCATTGCTAGCTGTGAGGATTCCTTGAAACTTCCACCGATTCCTGTATACATCCACATACGTAAGGTATCTAGTTGTTTCACAAAATTTCTTTTTGCATGCTACCTTTCCAAGCACTCTACCTCATACATCTGGCAAACGTAGAGTTTAGCGGAGATTTCCCATACCATATTTGTCCGGATACAGCTCTTTTCATGCAGTGTAGGGTGAAATCTCATGGTTGGTTTTTCCAACTTTTTTGGAGGCCTGGTTCTTAGGTCCTTTTCAGTAGCTGGATAGAAAACCATTCTTCAGTGACTTCATTTTCCAATATAAATTTCATTGTGTGCACATCATCTAGATTAGGAGTTTTTTTCTTAGTGTACCATCTGCAGGAATTGAAATGTTCTGAAGTGCCTCCATTTTTTCAGCCTTAAATTGTTAACCAGTGTGCTTCTTCGTGCCGGTCCCAAGCCTGGATAAATGGGGAGGGCTACATCAGGAAGGGCATCTTGTGTATAATTCTGCCAAATAAATATGCGGATAACAATTTTGGATGATCTGCTGTGGCAACCCCTAACGGGAGCAGACAAAAGAAAAAGAAATAGTTAAGCACAGAACTCTTAAATAAAACTGAAGGTTGAATTTCTTCTTGTACACCCCCATTAAATATCATTAATTAGGTTAACAAGGTATTAGATATGTTTTTTGTTTCTGCATGTCTTTTAAATTTTCTAATTTACATGAATGTTTTTATTTTCTAATGAAGGCACAATATTGTGGTTTTATATGGAATAAAAAATTAGCCTCAAATTCCCACATCAAGGCTTGAATTTCATATACAGTATGTCAGAAAGGTTAGATATCACATAGAGGTAACAACAAACGGGATTTTTTGGGCTTTGTAGGATTTCAGCATAGGGTTTCTAACAATGTCTTGTGTATATATTAAATTTTTTCTCTGGGTGTGTCAGTCGGTTAACTACAAAATTAACACTGCTTCAGACCAATACTAAAAATGTAAACATTATTATGTATTGCATTGTGAATTAGTTTATACCAGAATAATTCCGGATATTTTCATGTTACACAAACTTTTTAAAGCTTATTTTATAACCACACATATTTCAAATTGGGCTTGTCACACAATCACTTTGTCTGGTTTGTGACATTTATAGTTCTGAGATTGCATCAGTGTATGGAGGAGACATTAACTAGTTAATAACACACACTAATCAAGTCAAATTTTAAATGAAACAAACTCCTGATAGTTTTCTTTTTTCAAAATCTTTTCATGCTTTTCTAGATTTATAGTCATTTTAAGTCTACCTTTGTGAATAAAATGTATTACTAAATTAAACTTACCCATTTAAGATTATTGTTATTTCAGAATTATTGTGAAGCAAGCCTTTGTTCTGTTCTTTTCAGGCTGACTGATATATTTGATCAGGCGTTGCTATTACTCATGCCAGTCTGCTAATCCAGAATTTGCCCCTGAACTGGGCAGTAACAATTTTACATAACTGGTGACTGGATCCTGTTTACTCCCATATTATCCAAATCCAAATTTGTGTTTTCACCATGTTTGGTACATTTTATTTATTACAGTAATGAACATTAGTTTGATTTCAAAAACACAACTAATGACATAAACATAGTCTTTGCTGATTCAGTATTTGGTATTATGTCTCAGCAGCCCTGCTAAGTGTGCATCTCTGATATTGTGTGCTTCCATTAACACATGACATATCAATTTTAACTGAGTAAGTTTGTTTTAAAGTGGATAGGGGGTTGGATTCACAACTGTTCGAAAGTGGAGCCTAGTTCATTTATCAAGGCTATGTGTGTATGATGATATAATAAAATGTAATTTAATCTGACCCTCTATTTCAACTTCTACATGTAGATGTGCATTCCCTTAAGCACCACTCCATAACTGCTTCTGCACCACAGGTTGAGAACCACTGATCTAGATGATTAATAACATTTGAAATTATTTAAATACATTGCAGTAACACTAGTCATTATACCATTATTTCAACATAAATTCTCACTTATTCATGTAGCTGAATAGGTTTAAATAATTAAAAGGTTTTTTTCTTCTGTTTACAGTTTTATGATCCAATACTGGTCCATGTATTTGTTTTTGTTAGTATACGACCTGACCAACTAGACCCTAAACTAGGGTTGCCAGATTAGAAAATTTGAAATATGGGACACTCTTAAAATCTCCCTCTATATTACTTCTATATATATACGTTTATACATGCCCCCTACACACCCAGACCAATATATTATATAAAAGTAGAGACATAAGTTAAAAACATAAAGCAAGGATTTTAATGGGTTATGAAGAAAATAAAAGTAAAATCATTTGAAAATTATTTAACACCAGCTAAAAAAAATTCTGTAAAAGTGTAATCATTTGAAAATATTTATTTAATACAGACAACAGAGAAATATTATTATTATTTAATACAGGCAGTTAGAAAAAAAGTGGGCCATGGCAATTAGTAACAACACACTTTGTTTACACTGTATGTTGCAGTGCTGATACTGAACTGCACAGCAGCACAGCTGGAGAGCAAAACGGTAACAGTGTCACTGTCCTCAGCCAGCCATAACAACTGAAGTTGCAAACAGGCAGCAAATACTAGTTTCCTCATTACATTTGGGTTATTTTCATCAAGAGAATCTGAGAAAAGAAAGGATAATTACTTATAAAGTTACAACTAAGTACTGAAAGAAAGTAGTAAAAATATATTTTTATTACGAAATTTGAAAATGGACTAAGTAAGGGAGATTTGGGTGTCCCTGAAAGGTCAGTATGGGACAGGGGTCAAAATTATGAAATAAGGGATGTCTGGCAACCCTACCCTAAACAGTTTTTAGCTATTCACTTGGTGGAAGTTTTTCGTAGATTTTGGTAGATTCACTTGGTAGATGTTTATACAATATCACACTTTACATTTAATTGAAGAATTTTAATACAAATGTAATAATTTGTATATGGCGATTTTTGTTTATTTTTTTCATGCCTAATTTATTATAATTCTTGTTTTTTCTGTAGAATCAAAGAGCCGCTTCAAGATAGCATCATAGCCACCTATGAGGAACATGAAGACAGTGTATATGCCGTGGAATGGTCTTCAGCAGATCCTTGGCTCTTCGCATCTTTAAGCTATGATGGAAGGCTTGTTATAAATCGAGTACCAAGGGCACTGAAATACCGTATATTGTTGTAGCATTATAAAAGCAAAATTATAATATGTTATATTTGGACAGGAAAACTGCAGTCAAATAAAATATATCATTATGCAACAGAAACAACTTTTTTTTTTCAAAAGTGTATATTATCATTACTATCAGAATTTTTAAAAGATGACCTTTTCAATTATTACTCTACTGAAATATCATTTGAATTTATTTATATGAAATGTATAAGGATTCAATTTAAAACATAAAATTAATGTTCACAATATGTGCAAAATATGGAAAAAAGAGTTTTTAATATACCTTCAGAAAACAAAGATATGGAAATCATCATGGGAAAAAATTTCTGATGGTCCAAAGCTAAATCATTGTTCACATATTGGTTTTACAAAGCACACTGACATCTGTTTTGGAAACCACATTGTAGGCAATCTGTTCACACTTGTTTTTCATGTGTTGTCTAGAGTTCATATTACATCAGCTTCCTTAAAAAAACAAAAAACTAACAGATGATTAGAACATTCCTTATTTGGCTAAACAATGCTTATGTGCTTGTTCAGTGAAGAAAAGAAAGCAGGGAATGGTGAGATTTAACTGACAGTGATTGGCATTGTACGATTCTAATCAGCAGGGCAGCTATCAATCACATCTATTACATCTATTAATTAAAAAAAAAAAGTACAATGGGTGATGAAAAAATATCTGTGTAAATAACATTTGCAAAATTATTTTTCAGTATCTAATAGTTGAAAAATATTGCATATTCACATTACACACAGAAATGCATTGCCACATCTGATCTGCATTCACTTTGCAATTGTTAAGACTGTGCAAATAATGTTCCATTTGTGTTTTATAATTCATTTATTGATTTATTGTTCTGTTGACCTTTAGTGTTACTGACTTTAACTTTGTCTGGCTTCCCCTTTGCAACAACCCGAGGCTCTGCCACTCATCTAATTAATTAGGTCTTTGTGAAATTTTATGGAAAGCTTCAGGCAGTCAAGATAGAAAAGTGAGTTTCACACAGTAAGTGTGAAAAGGGCCTTTAAGATTAAATCTCTTCCAGATTAGACTTGAGGCAGAGTTTTCAGTTTTTCTGTCCGATATTGCATTAATATTGCAAATTCTGGATATTTTTTCTCCATAAAAATAAAACCATTATCTGTGTTTTTTTCTATCTGTGGCCCACTACATTGTAGATACTGTGACATTGGAATATACTACCAAGTATTGTGAGAGACAGTAGGACTTTAGGGGCTTTCAAAACTAGACTTGATGTTATTTTAGAAGAATTAAGTGGAAAGAGCTGGAAAACTTCTTTGGAAGGAATGGCCAGTTCTCATCTATTCTAATGTTTATTGCAGTGGCTCATATGCAGTGTTTTAAATTATGTAGCATAGTGTGTAGAAAGAGGAATCCACCTATGGAACATTGGAACATATGAAACTGTCCAGAGGGAGGTAATTAAATATTATTTTCTTTTTTCAAACTCTTTAAAAACCCAATTATTTAATGTATGTATTGTTGTTATAAAATGGGCTCTCTTCAGATACTCAGTTATTTTGTCATAAATTAGGTATCACATTGAATGATCAGGTTTATTTAGTGAAAGTCATTACACATTTCTCTTTTACCACTGTTGGTTCTAAACTCATTGATCCAGACCAGACTTGACTTTCTTCTCACACCCATCAATCCAATATCTAATCTATCTCTGCTCATTTTGTCTTTTCAAATCTAATATGGCTGTTTCTTGACCAAAACTTTGCAGCTGGTGCAAGTATAATGCAACATGGTTAAAACTGGCAATGCATGTTCATAATAATTGTCATCTTCACACTGTCCAGGTTTTGTTCCTGCCTTGTGTCTTGTGCTAGCTGGGATAGCCTACAGCTCCCCCTTGACCCTGGTCTGGATTAGGAGAGTTAGAAAATAACAAAAGTGCCATCCTCTCTGGAACTTCTAGTAACTAAGTTCCAAAATGTAAGAGGAAGTGCTTGACAACGCTTAAGCCTCAGAATCATGAGTCATTCAAACATGAAACAGGCTTATAGTACATATAGTATCTGTTCTTTTTTTATTGCTTCACTTACACAGCTGAGCCAGCCATCATTTAATAAACACTGCCATACTTTATAAAGAAAATTCTGTATATACTGTAGCTCAAAAAGGTTAAAATGCAGGGCAAAATGCACAAGGAAACGAGTCATATTGTTATAATTAGCAATTTTAATGGAAATATAATTTGGATTCTAATTTTTCTAACAAAAATCAAGAAAGTTAAAACCTTATTGTATCTGCATGTTTGCTTTTGGCAAAAAAGTGGTAGATTGGCCAACTTGCAAACAACAGTAGAGTGTACAAAACAAAATTATTTAAAAAAAGATATATAATTGATTTTCCTGGCAGAGCACCTTGAGGTTTGAGAAAACTGTCGCTTGACACTAGACTGTAATGAAGCCTTACCTGTAAATCTCTACCAGCCAGTAGACTCACTCTGTCACTCAGAACCACTCCACCTTTTCTTCATCCTGTAAATGACTGTACATTAGATGAGCATGCATTACGAGCCATATGCATATGCACGGGTGCCTACAAGTTGTGGCTGTCTTAACCACTGTAAACAAGATGGAAGTGGCAATGATCACTGCTGGTCATATGACATTGGATCACATGACATTGTGTGTCATTAGGACCTTCTCTAAAAGACTACAGCATTGCAGAATTTTTATCCTTTCTGTTGGATAATTTAGAAATACCTTTCACACTGCTAAAATGTCTGGTTATAGCAAGTTTTACACAAAATCTAGATAATCTTTTAGCATGGCAATCTGTTCAGTTGATCTTTGTTGAATACAGAAACCCTTGCCGCAGTGCCAGCCAACCCATTAGGCAATGTAGGTGTGTGCATAGGGTGCCATCGACAACTAACTGTTTAACTCAAATATGCTTAACTTTTAACTTAATGAAGCTTTATGTCAGTCAGCTATGTATTACCATTTCATAAATACCACAATGTGTCAGAGTAAGAAGGACATGCATTGGATTGTGTGTTTAGAAGGCAAAGGAACACACTGATCTACTGTACATTGTAAGTATTTTTTAGATTATTAAGTTAATAAGCGTTACAATACACATAAATATCTACATGTAGTTATGATTTGCCCCACAACCATAGCAAAAATATACTATGCGTTTTCAGAAATGCCAGATTTCATGACATTGTATGATAATGTTAAGTCTCAATGTCCTCAGTGCACGTTCAAGAAAACCCAGCATGAGAACTATGCCAAAAACTTCAAAAACCTAATATAACAACGTACATACTAGAGATGAAAATATGTCTACGCAGGGCTAAGAAGACTGAAGAACACAAAAGTATAATTCTTTGACACTTCAAATTCTTATTTTAAATGTATAATTCGGTTTTGATTTAATGCTTCTAAAATATCTGTAATGGTGGTCCCCACATATGTATTTTTTCTGCCACTAGTGACTAGTACTTTATGTTACAATATTTTTAATTAGTGAAGGGCTTTTGTAAATATTTTTTTCTAAAGTGCTTAGAAAACTGACAGTGAAGGCAGTGTGATAATGCAGGTCCTGCTCTATACTCCCTCTTCCAATTTGGGAGCCTCTCCAACCCAACAACCGTTGATAATATAACCAGATGAGCTGTGCAATGAGGACATATCAAACTGAACAAGGGGATGGTGTCAAGGTGCAGAAGTGTTTCTATTAAAAACCAGAACAAAACGGTGTCCAAAGTGCAGTACTTCAAAAATTATCCTTAAATAAATGATCCATAAAAACAGGGTGATAAAAGTGGAGGTTAAAAATCCAATAAATAAATCCAATTAAAACGAGGATAAAAACAATGGCTGGAAGTTGTCCCTTTTTTAAAGTCTCAGTACCGCCTTCTTTCTTCGCCCTACTTGCAGCTGCAGCTGACCTCCACCTGGTCCGGTAGCCTTCCTTCCCCTGGCTCTGTACAGCTCTTGCTGGACTGAGACTTGGGTTCCCCAATGACCGGGGCGCTCACGTTGGGGCCAACTGTCCCAAGCCTCCCTGACTTCTGGGACATTCCAGCTCCTGAGATCGCTCAGCTGGAGTGACCACTTCATACTGCCCCCACCAAGTGCTGGCCTAACACTACCTGAGGGGCGGTCCTCTCGCCTGCCTGCATTTATCAGCGAGTCTGCTCTCTCACTTGCAACCACACTGGCTGTACACGTCTCCAGCCTCCCGGTTCTCCCTTCACCTCCATCCTTCTCTCTTTTCTTCTTCCCTCCACACTCACGTTCCTCCTATTTATAATGGGGACGTGGCACAGGTGTGGCAATTAGCTGCTCCTGGCATCAATTACGGACACAGGCAATCACACCTGTGAACATCAGTGCAGAAAAGCCCATGCCCGTATCATGCCAAGAACTGCTCCGGTCACACTACCTCTCCCCCTCCCCCTCCTTAAACTGCGACTGAGGCGATTATTTATTTAAAATAGAAAACAGCCATGGACCTTACTTTACCACAGGCAGACATGTGTAAAACCATTCAGTGATCTTTCTAGCAGTCCCTTTTGAGCTGTAATGAAAGTGTGGTTGGTAAACAAAGCAAACTAGTGCATCATTGTTTTAATTGCTTTGTTGGTGCTTGATTTAATACTTACAATATTTATTTATATGATGACTTATAGCATTACATTAGCTGCAGACTTGACAACTAATACTTCATTTTTACTGAATTGCACCATTTTTAGCTGTTCTACAAGGTTAACTAAAATTAGATTAACTTGGATTGCGGTTCATGCCTTGAATAAAAATATGGTTCAGTGTGCTCTAAAGGTACATACAAAGTGCTTTTAAAAACTCTTAAATCAATGCAAAGTTTGAATATACTTAGATATACTGTATAATCAGGCATAATTTATATACTACATTCCTAGTGTTCTGTATATTATTCCATCACTTGTCCTCATTTCTATTAAAAATATGCTAGTTTGCAATAAATTTTGAGGGAGGTTAGTGAATCTGCCCAGCACTCAGAATTCTTGATGTATTCTTCATTTATTTAAATACAGCACTCAAAAATCTCTCTCTCAAACTACAGATAAGCATCCTCTTAGTCCCACTTCCAGAATAAAATACATGGTAGCAGCTCTAGTGGATGATGCTGTAAAAGAGATTTTTTACCTCGCTTTTTGTATTACTGTGAAAAGCCAAAAAAAAAAAAAAGACATTGACAAACCTCTCTAGCAATGACACATTTCTGAAAATATTAAAATGGCAAAAATGAACTATCCAGGAACATTTGCACTATGAAACAATCAAAGATGCCAGTGCAAGCATATAATTTTCAATTTTATACTCATTTAGTTAATTGTCATGTTTTAAGATAATTTTGTTCTATTTTGTGTAGTCTTTTTCTCATTTTATGTGAGTGAAATGAACAAACTTTGATGTGCTTTTTACATTCTTTTCACCATGCCTTTAAAGGGAACATTCACTGTTGGATTTACGTTGGTTTCTAAAGGGGCTTTCCCCTTGCACATGCATTAATGCATTAATCATGCATTAATAGGGACAAGGTAGATGCCATCTTATTAGAAAGAGGTGGCTGTGGCTGTGGCTGCTTTGTCAGGGAAATCACAAAGTTTCTTCAGACAACAGCAAAATGTTGAAATAATTTATTTTTATATTAAGTATGGAAGCCAAGAGAGGACATGCAATATCGTTATTTTGTTTTAATTGTTTTCTCAAGATCTCGATAAAATTAGTCTGTTATCTTGAGGAGACAATTTAAAAAAAATAAAAATATTGCACATCCTCTCTCGGCTTCCGTAATTAAGAGAGCACACTGCCTTACCAAGTCTATGCAAAAACACAGCTATGTTAACCTTCTTTGTTCATCACAAGGTTTTTTAAGGTGTCATGATTACACAAAAGCTTCATTATATCCCAGATCTTTTGCACTATAGATAATAGTCAACTAATGCAAAGTCTTTAAAATGTGACTTTTTGATGTCCACTCATACTGTAAGCTTTTATTGAAGATTAACCATTATTGCAAGATGACACTCTGGTTGCATCAGTATTGGTATCAGTATCAGCAGAACAGGCCTCAGTATCACCCGGTATTGGATTAAAAAGAATATGAACAGCTACAGCTATGAAGCACAAAGAATTGTGGGAAATTGAGGTGCAAAGCCCTGCCCATTGGCCAGCGCTGTTTGCATTTTAAGAACCTGAAAATGAAAATGCTAAGTGGAAATGAGTTTTACTTTTCATTTTTGCAGCTTCACTGCTGTTCAGACTGAAAATGAAACAAATGGGGTTATTTCATTTTAATTTTAATTTCTGCAGCATTCTTGCACACAGACTTTGAAAATGAAATTGCAAAAGGGAGATTTGCCCTTTTTTGGAAAGATGCTTTCATTGGTCAAAAATTGTTATTATTACTTTTTTGTAATTTTCATGATTATTAGTTAGTTTGGTTTTGGCTAAGGATTTTGGCCCAGAGCATACAGCTTAAGCCAATATTTAGGCTATGTTCTCAAGGGACATTTTGATGTACAACTGGTGTCACGAACACATGCAAGTAGGAGGACGTTGTATGGACCAAGTGAAGGTAATTCCATGCCAGGCCAGGGGGTGGCAGGGTGCAATAAACCTTCTCCTGTTATCTCTGCAGACCAGCCGCAGGAAAACCAGTCTGACTCAACGTTGATGATGCCACTTCCAGTTCCATCGCCTAGGATGACGCCACTTCCAGTTTTGGCACCTCGACTGTCATCAAAAGAAGGTCACTTCTGGTTCCCCTGCGTCACATCTGGTCTGACTACTTAAAACTGCCATCTTTACAAACCCTCATCAGTTCATGTCTAGACTCCAACAGAGACACTTCTGTCATAAACCAAACCCATTAAGCCAGGGATAATATACGGTAGCTGCCCCAAACCTTTTTTAAGTGTGTCAAGTCTAATCTTTTCACCCAGGTTTACAATCCAATTGCATTTATTTATTTACTAGCTATGTCAGATGTTGAAGACAAGTAATAGAATACATTAAAACATTTTTTATATCTCTTGCCATACTGTACATGCACTGTCAGCATCTTTCTTCTTTATCCTTGTCCGCCTTTACCTCTCTTGACCAGAGCGCCCATTCTCAAGCACATTCCCGTAAAGCCTGATTCTCAGATTTTGCTCACCTCCTGTCTGTTTTTATATTTCCCATCTTTGAAGGCGACTCCCCGCATGCCTGTTACACCTTTACTTCTCTTCATGTGTCTCACACTCATACTCCTTCTTTCGACTATGCCACCAAAGCCAAACTGACTCATGAGACTGCGCGGAGGAACCAAACATACACAGGCCTTAGGGTTTCATTGTAAAGTAAGTACAAATCATTTCTTTGTGTCTGTATAGATTTGTTAGATATCTTCTAACAAGTTCATCTTACAATTATTTTATCTACCTTTAAATATTCTTTTAGACAGTATAGCATCCTAATTCAAAATTTTAAATGCTGTACCTTTAAGCACAAAAATCAACAGTGGCATTTCCCCAAAACCAGGAGGCACGTTTTTGGTTCATTTTGAGTGCAGCTAGGCTACCTTTTGATGTTTAGGATGAGCGTGAAGATGAAGGACTCAGCAGGGTGTGAAGGGGTGACAGCGACTGTGGAAAAGGTTTAATTTATTGAATAACTTTGTTGTTGGGTGAAAAACAGAAGCAGGGGTCAGTAAGCAGATCAAAAAACAAGCAAACAACAGAAATGAGCAGACATAGATGTAGTCAGAAAGTTTCATATTTAAGACCTGTTCATCCTGAGAAAAATGAAAAGCAGCAGCATTGATCAAGCAACAAAAATATAAAATTCTAGTTTATTGTCATGTGTACAAAGAACATTGACATGTTGAATCTTAACTGGCCTGGTGTGCCACCAAAGCATAGCAGAATAGGCAATACCGACTTTATCCTACTGTTTTACTTAAGGGAAATATAAACCATCTATACATTTATTTATTGGATTTGGAACTCAAGAATTCTAAAAATTATGTCTTTTAATTTGGCCACAAGACCAGAAGTCTACGTGACCATCATCATCAGGTCCTTCCATGAAAACCCTAAATACAAAGAGGACTGTTTGACTTATGTTAGGTAGATTGCCCAGAGGGGACTGGGCGGTCTCTTGGTCTGGAATCCCTGCAGATTTTTTTTTTTTTTCCAGCCGTCTGGAGTTTTTTTTCTGTCCACCCTAGCCATTGGACCTTACTTATTCTATGTTATTAATGTTGACTTATGTTTATTTTTTATTGTGTCTTCTATTTTTCTATTCATTTTGTAAAGCACTTTGAGCTAAATTGTTTTGTATGAATATGTGCTATATAAATAAATGTTGATTGATTGATTGATTGATCTTTGTTTTGCTATGGGCACCACCATGACAGAGCAAATGTGTCAGGTGCTTCCATGGGGATTATGCCCAGATGGAATGTGCAATTCGTGTGACATCACTGGAGCGATGGTGTGAAGGTCAGAGCATGCATTTCTGGGGTGTCCGAGATTTCAGAGAAATCCTGGTGTAGCACTATTAGATTAGATTATTGTATTCCTCATAATCATAATTCAAAGGAGAAACTCATCCTGCATGATTTGTGAATGTCAGTACAAACCACACCAGAGAGACAGACTAAACTACATTAAAAAAAAAAACTTTTGCATAAATAGCTGATTACTTTAGACTTACAGAAAGCCATTTGACAGCCTCCTCCAAGATGACCTGATAGCTGATAGCACAGTCTACTGAAAACATGGATTTTTAAATGTAATTGTAAGTGAAAACAATTGGGTTGACATGCCACTTGCAGATGGCTCCAGCTTTGTGCCCAGTGCTGCCTTTATATGCTTCAACTTTTTATGAGCATGTACTGTAATGCAAAATATCCATTCGTTCAATTGTTCATTTATTCACTGCTTATCATTTTCAAAGTCATAGGTAGATAGTGACTACCAGCAACAGTTGGGTATCAACCCAGTTTGGCAGGGAAGGGTGGATCTGCCATCAGGGTGTTCTGGTTGGGCATCCTCAAGCCTGTGACAGCATGGGGTCTTTTTTAACTACTCACCGCTCCAGCCCTGCTTAATGAGAGAATGAAATATCCGCAGGAGATACCCCCCACCACCACACTTGATGAAACGACGGAGTATACACATGTCAAAATGACCAAGAAGGAAGGAGGGTGGTGAAGCAATCAAGTCTTAAACCAAATTCAAGAGTGTGAAACATTGTGCTGCATTAAATGACCCGGTGTCCACATGCTGTATTGCTTAAAGTATGTCACCCAGGGGCCTGCAGGGGTCTTAATCTGGCCTTGATGGAATGGTAGCCCTCACATAATAGAGCTAATGGAAGAAATATGATTGGAAAAAAGTTGAAAAGTTTCCAAATAGTATGCTCTGACTCTTTCTAAAATAATAAACAAAGATCCAAGAAAACAAAGAAATTAAACCTAAACCACATTTGCATAGCTTTTTTTTTTTCTTTCTTCACAAAATTCTATACTGTTTGACACAAAAGGGAAATAATTGACTAGTGGAGTTTGACAATATTTGACTTACAATAGTGTCACTGTCAGGTCTCGCATTTCGAAGTTTAAGATCACATCAACAAAGCACAAGTCTGAATAGAAGAATCGGAGACACTGCACCAAAAAAAAAACAAAAAACAATTAGCCGGCAGATCAATTGAGGGTTAGTTACACAGGTTGCAGATGAGATCAATATAAGCTTCCCATGACCCTGAAAGAAATATGCTCTTTGAAAAATCAATGACTGCATGAATTGATGTATTAATATCCTTAAAAAAAGGAATAAAGTGATATTTTTCAGATAAAGTTATATTTTATAAGCTAAAAAATTGAATAGGCACTGATTACTTTATTCATTTTGGTTCGTTTGTAGGAAAATAAAAAATATATTAAATAGTGCTATGCAGAATAATTGTATGTGTAGAAAAGAGATTTTGCTTTTCCACTTTTTCCTCAATATCAATCAAGTACAGACAATATGTAACATGTGAAGACAAATTTACCTAATATATAAGGTTTTCAATTTAACGTAATGTATTAGCAGTAGAAACTGCAAATATAAAATGTAGAATGAAAGGTACATTGGGACGTAAACATTAATGTCTTCCAAATTCTTTTGTGTTGAATAACCTAAGAAATTAGGTCGACAGAGAAGGTGTCTAAATATCGCTGCTGAAAAAAATGTCACAATGTAATACCGTTTAACTCAGGCATGCCGAATTCGCCCTCAACACATTTAGAAAAATATATTTAATCTGAACACATCATTTAATTTATACATTAGTGTGTTTAGTGCGCTATGCACCACTTTTCATTGTTTTCAATTTCAAATTATGCTTGCAAAGTTTATGCTGCTGTTTATGTTACTGAATCTTCTAAGTGTGGTTTTGACCATTTGAGTCCGATGATGCTTCACTTATTACTCTGATGCAGCCTTTCACCCTGCATTTATCACCTAATCACCATCAGTGTTACTTAATAATGCAGTCTAGTAGGACAGGAACTAAAGTTGGGCTTTCTCCAGAGCAGCCAAGGACAAAATGAGGGCAGCCTACACTGTGCAACCGAATGCCAGAGCATGAAAGGAGCATGGAAGCAAAAGTGCTTTCATTTCATATTTCTTGTCAGGAGCAACGACTGATGCATTTTTATTGAATCACTATATTATAAAGTATAAAACTTCAGAAAAGAAATCACATTTCACAAAGTGGTTATAGCCGACAGAAGGTAATTCTTTTTTTCCCTAGGGCTTAAATTTATCAATTTTCTAATTCTAAGCAGGCAGTTAAATTCTAAACCAGCAAATATGTTTCTTTGGTAAATTGCACAAGCCAAAATAAGTACTTCCTTAATATCAATCCATGTAAAACGTTCTTTCACACCTTTATTGTAACATTCTTAGTTTAGATAGATAGATAGATACTATCTAAACTAATAACTTGCAGTCAGATACTTTAGCCTAGCTATTGATTTTCTTCACCTTTTTACTGCCTGCTTACCAAATTAAATACAATTTTGTTTTTGCAGATTTGAAAAGTAAGTGAAAATGGGTTTTGAGGAAAGACAGCATTTATAGCTTTTATTTTTCACATTTCAATTGGTGTCAAAGTTTCCTCTCTGCAGTTTCTGGATCTACAGCCTTGGTGGCAAGCAATCTTTCACAAAAAAGTGGGATCTATTCTCTGGCGCAATATAATAACTTAATGGAAATCCAGCGTAAAAATAGAAAAAAATTGAAAAATAGCCGGCATCCCCATGCAATGCACCATGGGAACTCAGTTCTTTTAAGGTCATGACATATTACACAACTTCCATCCATCCATTATCCAACCCGCTATATCCTAACTACAGGGTCACGGGGGTCTGCGGAGCCAATCCCAGCCAACACAGGGCACAAGGCAGGAAAAAAACCCCGGGCAGGAAACCAGCCCACCGCAGGGCGCACACACACACAAAGCACACACTAGGGACAATTTGGGCTCACCAATGCACCTAACCTGTCTTTGGACTGTGGGAGGAAACCCACGCGACGCGGGAAGAACATGCAAACTCCACGCTGGGAGGACCTGGGAAGCAAACCCGGGTCTCCTAACTGCGAGGCAGCAGCGCTACCACTGCGCCACCATGCCGCCCTATTACACAACTTTCCTAGCGATTTTCAGTTGTAGACTTCATTTACAGTACATATTCTTAAGGAGTTGAAGGCAGATATGATGCACTACCATGACCTGAAGTCATGTAGTGTGATGTCTAGTCTGTGACTGGTTACTATAAAATGAAACAGACCTGATTTTTGACTAAGTGGTATCGGTTGACTTTGTGTATGTGAGTGCTGACAAGCAATGAAGGCTGAGCTGGTCGTACAATGCGTATAATGCCGTTGCCAAAGTTAAGGAACATGGTGTTTTGGAGCTCACAAACAGAAGAGAGGCTGGTTTGTCTGATGTCTCATGTTTCTTATACCATAATATAATGGAAAGAAGAAAAGGAAAGAGCAGAGATTGCAGCTGACCTTGCCATACCTGGAAATCCTTTTCACAGTCATTGGCTCTTTCAGGCTGTCAGAAAAATGGATGAGCTTGCAATGCTTTGGGAATGTGAAACTCTGCTGGAATGTTTTTACCCAGATATATAGGAATGAAGTAAGACCTTTAGAGGCTCTAAGCAATTAAAAGATTTTGGTGCCCCCATATGTATATATATATATATATATATATATATATATATATATATATATATATATATATATATATATATATATATGTATATATATATATATATGAGCTGCGCTCACTCTCAGTGGATGACTGAATGGGACGGCCAACATGACCAAGACAAGAACAATCACATGAACCTCAGTGGACTGTGTGGTAGTTACTAGATTCTAATTTTGTTGTATTCCCAAAATCATTATATATTATTAACCTTTAATCTTTATTATTGCTACTGTATTAATATTTTTATTATTATATATGTACAGTATTCAATTTTTTTCATTTAATGTGGGAGCCCCTTTTTGTAGAACCTGCTTCATCTATACCATTTGCAGTTTTGCACCATAAGGTCCATGGAAAATTTCTCTGGTGCCCCCCTTCCCTTGATGCCCTAATCACTTGCTTATTTTACCTAATGGGTAATCCAGCCCTGCAGTTGTATAATTTGACATCCACAGCGATTTCTAGTTTTGTAAATTGACATCATCTTTAGTCTTCGACCTGTCAGATTCTATATGCTCTTGTTTTATTCATAGCATTTTCTGTGCGTGGGCTAATTCATAATTAATTTTGACTAGGATTGGTTTATGTTTATCATGTCTGTGGAACAGTAATGTCAGTTATCTCTGAGTTTTATCACAGTAAGTGTTAGGCAGAAGACTACTGTTGGGCATTTTCATCAGCATGTGACATAGTTGCCACTATTTTATATAAAAAATAGGATACCTTAAACCTCTTGTCTAAACTTTAAATGAATAATAGGAAAATGTTTGGGAAGAATATCTAGAACACACATTTTTCTGCTTCCTTGCCATCCACAAAGACGCCCCAGTCTAGTGACATCAGTACTTTGCCCCTCTGTCTCTTTCCTTTTCTTCTTCCAAGCAGACCAGTTTAATACAAAGTGAGTACTAGGACTGCGGAGTCCAGTATAGAGCTCAACAGAGACAACATTTCTGTGTTTAAAAAAGAGCTTGTGAAGGATGGCCAGGGCCATAACCCGGCCAGGATGCTGGCTGGGTGGAAGGACCGAGGGAGAGAATCTGTTTGGGACAGTATCTTCTCCGAGACGTTAGAGGGCAGTCCCCCTGGCTAACTTTGGCACCATGGGTTCCCACAGAGCATACCAGGAGTCGTAGTTTGGAGCAGAACTGTTGGGTTCCGTGGGTGCTGCCAGAGGGTGCTGCAGGTACAGTTGAGTCCTTTGTGGCACTGCTTCCGCCACACCCGGAAGTGCAGCTGGAAGAAGGTAGAGAAACACTTGGAGCACTTCTGGATACACTATAAAAGGAACCGCCTCACCACCAGTCAGAGAGCCAGAGTCGAGGGGTGGAGGACAAAGCTTGTGGAAGGAGGAGTGGCGGCTGATAGAGTAACAGAAAGAAAGAGACAACTGTGTTATATATTTGGTGCTTTATGTACTGTGCTGTGAAGTGGGGAGCAAAAGAAAAATGCTTTCCCACTTAAATAAAGGTGTGTTGTCTGGCAAGTGAGAAAGAATATTTAGAGTTAAGAAGCTTCAGTGTTCCTGAATAATAAAAAGTGTGGTGCTAATAGAATTATAGGAGTGTGATACTTATACATTAAAAAGGATGTGTTAAGATAACCAAACAAATGTAATCTAATTCAGATACTAAAGCTATAAGAATGTAATTTCTGTGTAATTAATGTAATGTACTGAACTACCTTTTATGTAACCCTAGATATTGTATAAGCTATGTGCGTACAAAAAGAATAAGGAAGCGAGTATTGTCTAAATCTGCTGAAGTTGCACACCCTGTGACCGTTAGGACAAACTTTCTGTAACTGGTCTTGCGTACGTGCGGGCTAGCAGGGGTGTATTGCCTGACTGTGAATGTGCTCACAACTCTTTTATCTGTAAGAAACACTGTGTGCTCCTGCACGCGCTAATCCAGAGTGTGACCACAAGCTATAGCAATCTATGTATGACCTCACAATGGACTTCCGCGATTCCTCTTTTTGAAGTAAACAAGCTGGGTATAAAAAAGGAAAGACTTCCTGGTGATAGGGGGCTGCCTGTAGCAAACCGAGCTGACATCTGCTGCAGCCTCCTGCTCACTAAGAATAAAGAATTTGCGTTTTACTTTACATTGGTGTCTGTCTCCTGTCATTCCTGACTTTCAGCGACCACACAAGCCTTGTGTTTCAGCCTGTCTATGTCGGGGATGGGGAGCCACACACACCCTTGTGGCCCACAAGCTGTACACATATGATTATGCTTTACCTGGTAATATGCAGTGGTCAGAGCAACCTCTAACCCTTTTGTGAATTTCCCCTTGGGATTAATAAAGTATCTATCTATCTATCTATCTTTTCCTGTCCTGTTTTCTTTTTTCCTTCCTAGAATATGACACCTCAAACATTTGAGTTTTTTCTACCTTTACGTTTCCACCTTCCTGTTGCAAACTCTGACCTCAACTTTGCCTGATTCCTTTAATGTGCTCTGTCTAGTTTGTTACTGTTTCTGACCATAGTCGCATGTGGAAGGAATATTGCTATACATGTCTAGATTTCTTTACCAAACTGCAGTTTACTGTGTTTTGACATGACTTAAATGCAATCTATTATTTTAAAGAGGATGAGCAGCATCTGCTGGAGCATGGCAGCCACAGTGGGTCCCCAGGACTGAGTAGATGCATTCCATGACTTCATACTTAAGAGTAAAATAACATCAGTGTGTGTCTGATGTGAGGTAATTCAGATAATGCACTGCTGATAAGCAATCATTTCTGTGTAAATCTGGATAAATCCCTTCACTGACACTTCTAGCAAGCTCCAAAAGGCACAGAGTCAAGAAGCATAAAAGCATTTCACAGCCCTTATTAAAACTGCGCTATAAACACTGTCAAAGGAAACAGTGGAATAGGAGGCAAACAATCTGTAAAGGAACTATGCAGCTAGTACCTCAGTTGACATTGGCCTGCCTCTTGACATATGATAGAAGTATTAGTAATGATTTAGCCAAATTTTACACAAAACATAGTGCTGCTCACTGTCATCTGAGTGATTTCACTTCAGACATTAACAGAATTAGTGTTGTGTTGTGCAATATTCAATTTGTCTTCTACTCAGAGACTACAGCATAGGCTAGTAATCTAGTCACTGTATGAAAAAAAATCATTTGCAACGACAGAATGAGAGTGACTGTGAACACAGCCCATGTCTTTAGGAATACAGTGGTGCATAATTTGTTCTGGAAACTCAGATGATTCATTCCACAACCCAAAAATATTCATATAAAATGATTAATACAAAATATAAAAGTAAAAATACATAAAACAAATTAACCTGTACTTTACCTTTGAAAGGAATCGTGGCTGGTGTGAGGGAGTTGAGACAGAGGAGAGGAGGTGGAGGAGGAGGGTTATTACGTAGGACGACTTTCACTATAACTAACAGAATCACTGCTATCTGTTGGCTCACTGCAATCTTTTTCTTTTTCTGCGACTTTAACAAGGAACCTATCCAATGACAGTTGGTTTTTCCTCCTGTTGAGGATTTTGTGGAAATGTGACATTGCATTGCCGTTAAACAACTTAATCTCTCACACTACTACAGCATTATTTGGGTGGTGCTTTTCTACAATATTTTGCACTCTTTCCCACATTTTACACATCTCCCTAATCTAGTACAGCTACTAAAGAACAGTCACTACACTTGGACACAAAATTAAAAAATGTTTTACACACACACGTGGTCACAATGCTGTAATAAACAGTACAAGCTTGTATGGATGTTGATTATAAGAGTGAGGCACGCCAACTGAGAACCAAGCATGGGAGACGATTACCCACAATCCCGCAGCGAAAGAGATCATCACAATCGGCTCAGTTGTGATCATGTGCCGCTCAGCAGAAAAACCGTATACGTACTACTTATATTGCAAGACGTCACTTGTTTAACAAGTTCAAATTTATTAAAAATTTTAGCTCGTCTTACAAAACACTTGCAGACCAAGTTAATCGCAATACAAGGTTTTACTGTACTTTTTTTTGGAACATGGGATATTAATTATACAGTATCTCAAGATGCCGGACTGCTGAAGATTTTAAGGATTTAATAAAATAGCAATGGGAGATCAAGCTTTTAGTTACACACCCCCAAAGCTTTGGAATGGTCTACCTGCAACTATAAAAGATGCCCCTTCAGTCTCAGCTTTTAAATCCCAACTGAAGACTCGCTGCATACTTTTGCATACCCTGAGTAGAGCTGCTGATTAGCTATGCATCCTATATTTCTGTTTGTTAATCATCTGTACAGAATTATAAGTATCACAATATTTTAAACCGTTATTAACCCTCTTTTCTCGATACCAGGATGTGGCACTTGGTGCCACTGCTCTACTGCCAAATTGCTCTCATGCACATGGAAAAGTCATTGGATGGTAAGATTCTCTCTTCAGATTGCATGGTCAGGAGTGGGTGGGCATCCAGTTTCCGAGGTCTCCAGCACTGTAACTTTATTACAGACTTTCTCTTGTACAATTTTAATCTCCAATATTGTCAACTGGCCATAGCTCATCAATCAAATAATGGACCAATACCATTGGTTTCCATTTTTTGTTTAATAAGTTCTGGCTTGTTCTTTGTGTGTTTTAACAAATCTCCATTTATATGTGTAACATTTCTGTAGTATGAACTTTACTTGTGTCTTAACTGGGGATTATTCACAACACTCTACACCTGTACACAGTGAACACTGTGAAAGAAAAATTAACTGCTTGCAAGCTACTAGGGGTTAATAGCTGATAACGGCAGGTTATTCACTTAGGCGTCTGTCATAAGACAGGGTTTAGTAAGCTGACCAAAGACAATTTCCAGTTTTTTAGGAACGCATCTATTTGACACAGAAAAGATGACCTTTCCTTCTTTAGGGTCTATCTGATCAGTGAAAAAATAAGAACAGATGTCCCATTAGCTTCTTAATTGGCCCTCATGTGTGCTTGGTGTGTGGGTGTGTTTGTGTGTGTCCTGCGGTGGGTTGGCACCCTGCCCGGGATTGGATTCCTGCCTTGTGCCCTGTGTTGGCTGGGATTGGCTCCAGCAGGCCCCCGTGACCCTGTGTTCGGATTCAGCGGGTTGGTAAATGGATGGATGTCCCATTAGCATACTAAGACAAAATGCTTAAGTAAATAATATTATGTTGATTTTTAAGAAAAAGGGGATGGAGGAGGAAGAAGAAATTATAAAAAGCCAATAGACAAAACTGTAACTGCTCTTCTGCCTTGCAACGTGGAATCCACATACTCATCTGTGACTGAATAAAAATCTAATTGATTGAACTTGTCCTGTCTTTCTCGGGGGAGTTGTTTTACTTCCACATCAGCAATTTACAAATGTAAGTAATGTTATATTATATTGTACTGTATATTAGAAATAAAAAGAAACTAAAATATGATTTCCATGGTTAAACAGTAATGCCTTATATTCAAATAAAATACTAAATTAAATAAATACATTGATTATGTGTTAATACCTGCAGTCTGGTACTAATACTGTAAATCTATTAACAACTATGAAGCACAGCTAGGTCTTAAATATGATAAAGTTGTGAATCTATGCTGTGTAAATAATTACAAAGTAATGATTATACAGTATATCGTAACCTGATATTAATGTCCAGTCCGGGGTTGGTGACATTAGAAAGAGCTGGGATAAGCTACCACTCCTTGTAACCTAGAAATTCATAAAATGGATAGACTAATGATTAAGAGGGCTTTTAAGAGTAACGAGAAACTTGATAATTGAATATTTCAATTAAAAATGTAAAATGTTTATTGAATACAAAGGGAAAAACAAATTGTCTGTGTGTGTGCTGAGCTTTAAAGGTTTAAAATGTTTGTTACACTTCATTTTAGATTGAATGTCATGTTGTAAGACATTAAGAAAGGCTTCTTTTGGCTTCAGTATACTTATAAAGCATCAAAAAGATATTTATTTATCAGTGAGAGATGTGCCCTACTAAAATAACTTCACATGAGTGATACTATTTCTCTTAATGTTGCATACTTCACTATTAGGCTTGCTAACCTTTAATTAATGTTGAAGAAAACCAAATGAAGCCCACATTTTCACAAGTAAGTTTACTGGTATATTAATATACCACAACACACAGAGATGGATAACCACTTTTCTGATTGGTTTGTAAGTATTATTAAGACCAAACAAACCCTTTTTAATGTCTTATTACCTAACAGTATAGAATAGATTCATTACAGGTAGTTTCTAATCAAAAGTGCTGCCAAAAGTCTGAATCATTTCTGCACTTCACTGTTATATAGCTGCTGTAGTTAGAAGACAAAGAGCTTGTGTGTGTGTTTCTGTGTTAACACAATGATCCCCCTTCTTCCTAACAGAACAAAGAAATCTAATTGTTAGCAAAGAAAAAGTTCTTTCTAATGGCTCTCTTTTGTTTGTTTGTATTGTACACTGCCATATCAAGAGTACAATAAGAAATGATTTTGTGAGTGAGTTTTACCAAAACTACAAGTGTCTACTCCACCTGCCTTATTAAACTATTACTGGAATAAAGTTTGGTAGACAAATTGTGTAACCCACTTCATTTTGTATATTTCATGACCCATTAAATATTTACACACATATTCAAATGACCAGTAACCATCCATCCATCCATTATCCAACCCACTATATCTGAATACAGGTCATGGGGGTCTGCTAGAGCTAATCCTAGCCAACACAGGGCACAAGGTAGGAAACAAACCCTGGGCAGGGCACCAGCCCACCACAACCAGTAACCATGAAATACTTAAATAAAAAATATAGTGGAAACAACCAGAAAAAAAAAACTGCCAACAGGAGATCCAGTTAACAGAAGAAAGTGTACAGGAAAATCCAATACTCAGGTCAATAGAGTTCCTAGAGTAAATTAGTCTCTGGGCAATCCACTGCCCATTGCGATAAGTAAAGTCAGAGTTAGGTTGACCTAAGCCAGTCAGCCACTCTCCACCTTGGGGACATGCTGAAGTTCATACCAGTAATGTAATACGGTGGTCTGGCAGCTGAATGTAATGGTAGGCCTTCACTCTGAAGTCTCATTCTATGACTAATAGCAGTAGCTAGATCAAGGTGGCAGTGGCATCAAGTGCCTCAGTAGGATGCCAAGAAGAGATGAGGGGGTCTGTAACAGATTGTAATCATTATTACCACTTTTTTACAAACAAATCACCAATAACTGTTTTTGCTGTATGAACAACATTATGAGCAGCTCTACTACAAGGACTTCATGTTAAACTAATTAGTCTGGTAACAGGATTTAAATACCGAGGGGAGATGGGGCATTCCTTACAGTAGCCAACAGATTATTCCAGATTTTGGGGTCCTGTAGCTAAAGGCTTTACCTCCTACAGTAATCTCATTTATTCTTCAAATTTTAAGAAGCTGCCTGCAATGAAGTGAATTAGATTAAGCGGATTTGGGAATATTATGTTATGTCACATTATTTTAAGAAAGTCTACGTCTTGTAATCACAATGTGTGATCTGGACTGTACTCATTAAAAAGCCCAACTGTCGCATTGAAAATGTAATATTTTTACAGCTTGCCTTCTTCTCATACTGTATGTGTTCATAGGGATTCTTCTGTCTCTGCATACAGATTCAATTCAACATCATCTCTCTTGCAGTGACAAAATGAAATTCCTTTTCTTTGTTATCCTTACTTAGAGTGTGGTCCAAGCAAATTTTGGCTTCTTTAACCACATCGACTTTATAATTTCCACAAGACTTTTTACGATTTACTTACTTGACAAAGTACTCTATTCAAAGAATACTAAACACATCCATTTCCTTATCTATAAAGCACAGAGATAAAAAGCAAATTTTAAAGCAGAACTCAAAATCACTGTTTAGTCCTAAGGCTCAATGAAAAATAACAGTTCAGGAAAACCCCAGTTTACATAATAAAGAAATTGGCATTTAACATATATATATATGGGGAAAAAAAGCTAAAACCAGTAGGAAATTTGTTTATGACTTTTTGGATGCTCTGTGGTTTGCTCATTTATGCCAGCCTGATGTGAAAAGAAAACATTGGCTGACTGCTGTGGGCACTTTCAATGGCGCAAAACTTCATTGTAGCCTTTGGAGCTTTACTCCAGTCTTCCTGCTGGACAGCCATTGCCTCCAGCTGTGATGCAGCAGGCAGTTCTTATTGCTGGCGCAAAGCGCCATGCAGTACTTTGGGTTCCCACTTTGCATCCTCATTGTCACTGCAGCTGAACCAGTCATTATCAGATGCCCACACAGGAAAAGTGTTCTGTTGACTGCACTATTATGACAGGCTGCTAATGTAATCACTGCTGTCAAATGATATTCTCCCATATTGATAGGTATTATCTTGATACTTAAAATGAACTTTTTAAATAATTACTCTTCTGTATTAGATACACATACTAGAATAAAAAAGACCACACTAATGGCTTAAATGTGTGTCATTAAGTGTAATCTATGCTGTTGTATTCAGGTGAATAAATTATGTTTGTGTGTACCTTTAGTACTATTTCAAGGACACTGAAAATAAATGGGGGTGGCACAGTGGCGCAGTGGGTAGCGCTGCTGCCTCGCAGTAAGGAGACCCGGGTTCACTTCCTGGGTGGAGTCTGCATGTTCTCCCTGCGTCTGCGTGGGTTTCCTCCGTGTGCTCAGGTTTCCTCCCACAGTCCAAAGACATGCAGGTTAGGTGGATTGGCGATCCTAAATTGTCTCTATTATGTGCTTGGTGTGTGGGTGTGTGTGTGTGCCCTGCGGTAGGCTGGCGCTCTGTTTGTTTCCTGCCTTGTGCCCTGTGTTGGCTGGGATTGGCTCCAGCAGACCCCCGTGACACTGTGTTAGGATATAGCAGGTTGGACACTGACTGACTGAAAATAAATGGATAAAAACCTTTTACTTCCCCAGAAGAAAATAACATAAATTAATGACTGAATCTCTAACTCTCTAATCTGGTCTAAACAATGTATGTTTTGAATTTGGGTCCTAGGCTAATTAAGTGAGCAGATATTTCCCAGTGTCTGTGTTTTGAGGACAATGTAGACATTATAAAACTTTTGAACAATGTTCTCATCTTGATTTCCATCCTACTTTTATTTAATCTATTATTTATTAATTAATGGCTCTGATACTGAAGCAGTTCCAGCCTTTCGTTATACAGTGTTGTTTGCCTGGGTGTCTGCTTTACTTGTTTTTAATTGTCAATACTAAGATACAATGAAGGAAAAGTGCAAAATAATAGGGAAAAAAACAAAAGAGAGATTAGCATTTCTATAGTAAAAATAGAAATATTTCTAACTGTTTTATAGATATAAAAATGACACTACTGTGCTTTTGTCATTGCACAAGCTAAATAAATAAGATCAGTCAGTCAGTTATTTTCTAACCTGCTTAGTACTGAACAGGGTCGTGTGTGTTTTTGGGGGGCCGGAGCCTATCCCAGCTAGCATAGGGCACAGAACATGGACAGGGCAACAGTCCATCACAGTAGATGAGATCAGTTATTGTTAATTATTACCACTGATTGTGGACCTGGTTGGAAAAAAACCTGCAGCCACAGTGAGTCCCTAGGACTGAGTTTGGAAACCACTAGATTACAGCAGTCGAGAAAATGACAAATCTTTTTTTCAGGTTAAAAGATGAGCTATACGTGCATATTGTCACACACGTGCGATTAGGAGACAGCTAAAGGGTTTCAGTAAGTGTAATACTACATCAGACCAAGGGGTGGCGGAGTGTGCTGACCGTCTCTCTCAGTTCTTTGAAGACCATTCCCAGGAAATCCTGTCAGGTCCCAGCACCTCTGATGTTGTCACTTCCGGCTCTGGTACAGATGACATAATTTCCTCCACCAGCCCTTAAAACCACCAGCTTACCTCCAAGTATTCAGTTCTGTTTTGGACTCAGTCTTGTAAACTATTCAATCAATTTTCAACCTTTTGCAGCCAGGATCATAATATACGGGTAGCTGTCCCAAACCCTTCTGACTGTCTGGAGTCTTTTTGTGACAATATATCTTCTAAGTTAATTGATTTGCACAAGAAGGTTGTAAGGAGTTGACGATTAATGCAACAGTACTGGATGCATGACAGGAACTTGTCCTAAAAGACACTTCATGGTATTTGTCAGTTTCCCACAATATACTGCTCCAGGAGTATCTTATTTCATTTTTGGTGTTTATTTTATTATTATTTTTTTTAATATAATGCCTATATTTGTTTTTGTCCTTTTGATGTTAGCACTTTAATAAGAAATGCTCATAGGGTGGTGCATAGATGATGCCATTTTCTGAAGCCATAAACTAGTTGTTGCTATTATGACTACATTGTTGATTTGCTCGTGACATCACAGACACCATTTTCGTCATAACTTTGGTTGTGCTAAGCAAAACCCTGTCTGTTTTTTTTTCCTTTTTATTAATTTTATTGCATTCCATACAAATCAATCAAGTTTTTACAAAAAGAAAAATTGAGTTAAGAACAAATCGATCCCCACCCCTGAGAGAGAGAGCAAGCCAAACGGCGTTAAATTTAAGGCTTGTAAACATACCTAAATTAATAAATTCTCCGTGCTTTATGAGATTATTTTAAAATATTACTGATTAGATCCTGCCATGTTTTGAAAAAAGTCTGTACGGATCCTCTAACTGAGTATTTGATTTTTTCCAACTTCAAATAATATAACACATCTGTTTCCCACTGACTTAAAAGAGGAGAGTTTGGGTTCTTCCAGTTTATCAGAATGAGTCTGCGTGCCAAGAGTGTAGTGAATGCAATCACAATTTGTTTGTCTTTCTCCACTTTAAGACCCTCTGGAAGAACCCCAAACACAGCTGTTAATGGGTTAGGAGGGATTGTAAGTCCAAGGCTGTCTGAAAGGTAATTAAAAATTTTCGTCCAGAATAATGTTAATTTCGTGCAGGCCCAGAACATGTGACCCAGTGAGGCTGGGACTTGGTTGCAGTGTTCGCAGGTTGGATCATGCCCTGGAAACATTTTGGAGACTTTTAGTCGAGACAGATGTGCTCGATATATAATTTTGAGTTGTATAATTGTATGCTTTGCGCATATGGAGCTCGAGTGAATTCTCTGCATTGCTAGTTTCCACTCCTTTTCTGATACATTAATTGAGAGATCTTTTTCCCAGTGTCCTCTTGGATCTTTGAAAGGGAGGGATTGTAAAATGATTTTATATATTATAGAGATGGTGTCTAAGTCCTTGAGATTGAGCAATATTTTTTCCACCATGGATGTGGGTGCAAGATGAGGAAAATCTGGAAGGTTCTGTTTAACAAAGTTCCTGATTTGAAGATAGTGAAAGAAATGTGTAGTTGGAGTGTTAAATTTGGAATGTAATTGTTCATAGGATGCAAAGACGTTTTCTATATAAAGATCTCTAAGCAAGTTAATTCCAAATTGTTTCCAGATATTAAAAATTGCATATGTTCGCGAAGGTTGAAAGAGGTGGTTCACTTGCAGAGGTACCACAGATAGAAGCTTCTCCGTCTTAAAATGCTTTCTACATTGGTTCCAGATTCTAAGTGAGTGGAGCACAATTGGGTTATTAGTGTATTGCCGATAACATTTGTTTATTGGAGCACAGAGCAAGCAATACAAAGAAGTACTGCAGGATTTTACTTCTATTGCGGACCAAGCCTGTGTATGTTCTTCTATTTGTGTTCAGGTTCTTATTGTCTGCATATTTGCTGCCCAGTAATAAAACTGGAAGTTAGGTAGAGCCATGCTGCCTTCTGTCTTTTGTCTTTGTAGGGTCGCTCTTTGGATGCGTGGATGTTTTGAATTCCAAATAAATGAGGTTATTGTTGAATGTAATTACTTAAAGAATGATTTATTAACGTACAGTGGAACCTCGGTTTACGAGTAACTTGGTTTACGAGTGTTTTGCAAGACGAGCAAAAATTTTTAATCAATTTTGACTTGATAAATGAGCAATGTCTTGCAATACAAGTAGTATGGATACACTTTGTCTGCTGAGCGTCATGTGATCACAACTGAGCTGATAGTTCTTCTCTCTCTCTCCTTATCTCGCTCGCATGCCCACGGCGTCTCTCTCTCTCCTTATCTTGCGTGCTCGCCCAGCGCGTCTCTCTGTTTACAGCACGTCTCTCTCTCTCTCTCTCCTTATCTCGCTTGCTTGCCCAGCGCGTCTCTCTGTTTACAGCGCATCTCTCTCTCTCTCCTTATCTCGCTCGCCCAGCGTGTCTCTCTCTCTCTCCTTATCTTGCTCGCCCAGCTTGTCTCTCTGTTTACTACAGCATTGTGACTGTGTGTGTGTGCGCTATGAAGTGTGAGTCCCCATCTTGCTCCCCAAAACACGAAGCTGAGTCTCAGTACTTTAGCACTAGCTTTATTCAGCTTGAAACAGCAACAGCGCTGTTATTTATTGCAGCGGGATCTTTATAATGTTCCTTGTATGACCCATTGACGACAGGCGCTTATAGCATGTCTGTGATCTTTTTGGATGCGCTTATACGGCGAACTGCTACAGCGCTGGGAGACTGCGATTGCTTTGGGACACTCTTCCGCGTGTCGTCCTGTTGGGTGGAATCCCACATGAGTTTAGAAACTCACACCAGCCATGATTCTTTTTAAAGGTAAAGTGCAGGTTAATTTGTTTTATGTATTTTACTTTATATTTTGTATTAATCATTTTTATATGAATAGTTTTGGGTTGTGGAACGAATCATCTGAGGTTCCATTATTTCTTATGGGGAAATTCGCTTTGATATACGAGTGTTTTGGTTTGCGAGCACGTTTCCGGAACGAATTATGCTTGCAAACCGAGATTCCACTGTATATTGGAATGTTTTGAAATAAAAAAAGGAGCTTAGGAAGAATATTCATCTTAACAGTGTTAATTCTTCCAGTGTGAGATGAAGGGCTGGCCATCTATGCATGTCTTGCTTGATTTTTTCCATGTAGATAGCGAAATTTTGCTGATAAAGAGCTTTATGTTTACTTGTGATGTTTATCCCTAGGTATTTAAACTGTTCTGCAATGATAAAAGGTAGGGTATCTAATCTAATATTATATGCTTGAGAATTCACTGGAAAGAGTACACTTTTATTCAGATTAATTCTGAGACCAGAAATTCTATGAGTGCTGTTAAGACTGCAGGCACAGAATTTTCTGGGTCCGATATATACAGTACCATATCATCTGCATATAATGAAATTTTCTGTTCCAGTCCTTCTCTGCTAATCCCCTTTATCTGATCAGTATTTCGACAATGTATTGCCAGTGGTTCAATGGCAATTGCAAACAGCAGCGGTGACAAGGGGCATCCTTGTCTAGTACCACATTCTAGTTTAAAGTAGTCTGAGCAAATGTTGTTGATGCAAACTGAAGCTTCTGGGTTAGTATACAGTAATTTAATCCATGCACAAATGTTCAGGCCAAACCCAAACTTCTCCAATGTAGTAAAAAGGTATTTCCATTCAATCATGTCAAATGCTTTTTCTGCATCCAATGATAATAATATTTCTGGGGTGTTTGATTTAGTTGGTGAGTATATTACATTAAACAGGTGTCGAAGATTTGAAGATAAGTGTCGGCCCCTAATAAATCCAGTTTGGTCTTGTGATATTACCGAGGGAGCACTTTCTCCATCCTTCTAGCTATGATTTTAGAGAGTATTTTAACGTCGTTATTCAGAAGTGAAATTGGTCTGTATGATGCACATTGTAATAAGTCCTTATTTTGTTTTGGAAAAACGGTGATTAGTGCTTGGCAAAAGGTTTGAGGAAGAGATTGGTTATCTCTGGCTTCTGTAAATGTTGCTAATAGATGAGGAGCTTGCTGAGCGAAGAATTTCTTGTAAAATTCTGCAGGGTAGCCATCAGGGCCTGCTGCTTTCCCGCCTTGGAGTGACTTTATAGCATCTAGTAATTCTGATAATGCCAGAGGTTTATCAAGTTCCTCTGCACTAAAAGTGTCTATTTGTGGTATCTGTAATGTATCCAGAAATGCATTAGATTGTGTATTGTCTTCTTTAAACTCAGTAGTATATAGGGATTTATAGTAGTCTCTGAAAGTGTGCATTATATTTTTGTGGTCGACGATTTTAACTCTGCTCGCGTCGGCGATTACTGAGATTGCGTTGCGCACTTCTTGCTTGTGAATTTGTTGAGCTAAAAGCTTATTAGCTTTCTCTCCATGTTCATAGTAATGATGTCTGGATTTATAAATTAGTTGTTCAGTTTCTTTAGTTGTCAAGAGGTTTAATTCTGAATGTAGAGCCTGCCTTTTCCTATGTAGAGTCTCGCTTGGTAGTCTGGTATGTTCTTCATCTATTTTAGTAATTTCGCTTTTATCTCTGCTACTTTCTTGGCTTCGATTTATTTCTGTGGGAAAGATATGAGATAATCTGTCCTCTTAAGAAGGCCTTAAGAGTTTCCCAGAGTATTCCTGCAGAGATCTCGGAGGATGTATTTGTCTCTAGAAAGAATTTAATTTGTTTGGATATAAATTCCGTACAATTCTCGTCTGCTAATAGAAGCGGATTGAGACGCCATCTGCGGGGTGAGTGTATGGGGCTTAGTAATTTTAGCTCAAGATCATAGGTGCATGGTCAGAAATAACAATAGCGTCGTACTTGCAAGATTTAATCATAGGCAAGAAGTTATTACCTATAAAGAAGTAATCAATCCTTGAGTAGCAATGATGTACTGGTGAGTAGAAAGAATATGTTCTTGAATTTGGGTTTAAAACCTCCAGGGTCTGATAAGTTGTGATCAGTTATAAACTTTGTAATTATCTTTGCGGTGTTAGATGCCGTTCCCCCTGTGGAAGAAGTCCTATCTAAAAGTGGATTTAGAACACAATTAAAGTCCCCAGCCATTATAACTTTATGAGTGTTCAGATTGGGAATGGATGCAAATAAATTTTGTATAAATTCCTTATCATTGACATTAGGTGCATAAACATTTATCAAAATCATTTTACAGTTAGATAAGTCTCCCATGACCATTACATATCTCCCTTCAGGATCCAATACTACATCTGATGCTACAAATGGTACTGTTCTATGTATGAGAATTCCCACACCTCTAGTTTTCTTTGTAAAACTAGAATGGAACATTTGGCCAGTCCAGTCTTTTTGCAGCCGGAACTGATCCTTGCTTAGTAAGTGGGTCTCCTGTAAAAATACTATTTTAGCGTTTAGACCTGTTAGATGAGAGAGTACTTTCTTTCTCTTTAATTTGTGATTCAACCCTTTAACATTCCAGCTCATGAAATTAACTGGAAGTGAGACAGCTTCGGCCTTAATTTCCTATTTCCCCCAGAATTGTTGCCATGCAGCTTATTATTACGTTGGTAGTTATAATTATAAAGATTAAGAGGATAGATTATGTATAGATCAAGCCTGCTCTCATTCTCTCCCCCCCTTAACCCCCCACCCTCCCTTTTTGCCTCCCCAAGTGAGGCTAGAACCCACTTCACACAGTCCAAGTCCTCTGACATACCCAGAGATAGAGTACGTCCAAAGCAAAACAAGCCCCCACGCAGCGGCGTTTTAGGATTAAAAGATAGAGATACTGTAGCTATTACCAAAATAGTCTAAAAAAAAGTACAGATACTGCATGTTGTTGTAATCTCTTTCAAAATAAACCTCCTGTTGATTTCTGTTTTAGTTTGTTGACGTTATGTTTGTGAGGGCACTGGATTGATAAAAAACAAGTAAGAGGATCTTGTTTATGTCATTTATGTTCTTCATTCTATTCTCTTTTTCTAATTTCAGTAAATTTCATTTTAACCTCTTTTTTTTCTGAGCAATTGTAGCCTGTGTTTCGCAAGGTGAAATTATTTATATTTAGGCTACTTTTTAATTAATTTTCTTTATTATCTCCTTGTCTATGAGTCTTTATTTTATTTCATCTCTGCATCTCTAAAAAATATAAACTTTTGCTTCTTAACAAATGTATTTTTAATTTTCTAATTAATAGGTTGTGAAGAGAACTTGTGTCTAACAATTTCCTCTTAATCTATTAGTTGATCCTAGGTGCTATAAATTATTCATTTTAGACTATTTAGAACTTCATGTTGCATTATTTTGGCCTTTTTCTAGTAACTGTTAATTTTTATTGTTATGTTTATTTATTGATGCATCCGATATAGTGCTGCACAAAACCCAATTAAAAATACCTCTAATGAAAGGCAGGATGAATGGCTGGACTTATGGTAAAGACAAAATCTTTATCTCTTACCACCAGGGTGTGAGATTTTTACTGAGTTAAGAGGCATGATATGGAGTTTCCTCCAAGACAAAATAGCGTGAGCCCTACAAGATGTGCTACTCAAGCAGGCCATGATCTTCAATGGTCTGCCCAGAAGAAGCACATCTGATTTCAGCCAGACCCCCTTATGCTCTGACTTTAACTGGAGCTGGCCCATAAATGGGGAGTTTACAAAACAACTGCAGATATCACCAAAATGTAACAAAAGACAAGGGATGACCATAAACCCTCGGCATGCAGTAAAAAGGCACATGAGAAATCTTCATAAAAGAAAGATTTATTAACAAACTTAGAAACATACAATGACAGGTTCAGAAGAGAAAAGGAGGTACAAAGGAATTATCTAAAAGGCAATGCATAGCAAACAAACCCCAATACAATATCCTAAAATCAGAATCTTTAAAACAAAACAAGAAATAATGAAAAAGTCCAGAAACCCCAATTACTAGGGCTAAAACAAACTCAAAGTCAAACCAAACAGTTTAGTATTATAATTTTTTCCTAATAAATCTGTTTTACTTGCACTAACTATCTCACAAGCATCCTTTCTTAATTTTAAACAAATTTCAGATGTTACCTTAAGCACAACCATCTTTGATAGAACAAGCCGTGTATGGCGTGCTTGGCAACAGAACACTTTTCAGGAGGCTTTTGATAAGGTACCACATGAAAGGTTTGTAATCAAACTGAAAGACATGGGAATTAAAGTCTGTAGGTGGATACAAAATTGTCTCAAACACAGGAAGCAAAGGATTATGGTGAAAGGAAGTTTTTTGGAATTAGGTGATGTTAAAGTGGTATTCCTCATGGATTAGTGCTGGGGTCACAGCTTTTTTTTAATAAATACAAATGATCTGGACAAGAATACAATATAATCAATAAGCTGGTTAAGTTTGCAGATGATATGCATAGACACCATCTTCCTATCCTACGAACAATTACACTCCAAATTTAACTTTCCAGCAACACATTTCTTTCACTACCTTCAAATTATAAACTTTATTAAACAAAATCTGCCCAATTTCCCTCATCCCCCACCTATCTATAAAAAAAATTTTTGATCAGTCTTGAGGATTCAAACAGCATTTCTCTAACATATAAAAACATTTTAAAGTCCCTCCCTTTCAAAGATCCGAGAGTACAGTGGGATCTCTCACTCAACATTTTAGAAAAGGAATGGAAGGTAGCAATGCACAGAATTCACTCAAGCTCCATATGCACAAAGCATAAAGTTACTGTATATATCGAGTACATCTGTCTCATTTAAAATTGTCCAAAATGTTTCCCAGGCAGATCCAACCTGCGAACATTGCAATCAAGTTCCAGCCTCATTGAGCCACATTTTTTAGGACTGGACCAAACTAATATCATTTTCAAAAAAACGTTTTAACTGCCTTTCAGACAGCTTTGGTGTCACAATCCCTCCTAATCCATTAACAGCTGTGTTTGGTGTACTTCCAGATGAGCTTAAAGTGGAGAAGGACAAACAAATTGTAATTGCCTTTACTGCACTATTGGCATGTAGACTTATCTTGCTCAACTGGAAGAATCTTAACTCTACTATTCTGTCAGTGGATAACTAATGGTATATATTATCTTAAATTGGAAAAAATAAATTTCTCACTTAGAGGATCTGTTCAAAACATTTTCAAAACTTGGCAGGATCTAATCAGTAACATTTTAGAATAAGCATTTAAATTGAGAAAGTGGATTCTCTCCCCTCTTTTTCTATTCTATCTATCTTTATTTATTTATTCATTTACATATTTTTACTATAATTAAAGTGCTACTCTGCTGACCTAGCTCTCTTTCTCATGGGTAGAGGTCGATTTGTTTCAAACCAGTTAATTAAAATTAAATATATAACAAAAAAGTTTGCAGATGATGCCAAACAAGGTAGAAGGACTGATAATGTAGAATCAGCTAAGAAGGACTTGGCCAGCATACAGTCTTGACCAGGGGCCTCATGCATAACGCCATGCGTAGAATTCGCACTATAACATGACGTTAGCTCAAAAGCCGAAATGTGCTTACACACAGAAAAATCCAGATGCAGGAATCTGTGCGTACTCCAACTTCCACATTCTTCCATTCCATAAATCCCAGTCAGCGTGAAAAGTAACACACGTGAACGCACCTGCTGTCCCGCCCCAATTCCCCCCAGAATTACGTCTCTGAATATGCAAATCAATATACATAGCCGTTACGCTCAGCGTTCTGTGAAGAGACAATGGGAAAAGCACGGGGGAAAATATAAGAATTTCACTGAATACTAAGTGGAGGCAAAGAAAAACATACTATCTGTTGATTTAAACAGTGGTATAAATAACAAAAGGAAGCTGATCGACTGACATAGCATGTCGGAGAAACTCGAAAGCTCGAAAGTTGCACAGTGCCCAAAATAAAAAAGAAGTTGTCACATATCAAAGTCGCCGTGAAAAGGCGAGTTGTAGCCCACCGTCTGAGTGACATATGAAAGCTTATTAGGGTACAGAGAAAAAAAAGGCACACAGTAGGAGAAAAGCATGAAATGTCAACTTTAATCTCAAAATTTCCACTTTAATTACATAGTTTATTTTGTCATTAAAGTAGAACACCATAAACTTCATCTTAAAATCATTTAATTAACCAGTTTCTCAAATCACATTGTAATTAAAGTAGCACGGTAAATGCTTTGTTTTGTATTTGATCTTTTGCTCTATGTGTGTGAATCACTACGTGCTTCCGCTTTCTCTTTCTCCAACAGGACACAGAATCCATTACATTCATGATATTACAGCTCTCTGAATAATTAAAATACTGAGATGTATACGTGATATCTTTTTCATGATGATAGGAGTTAAAGCATTTCAATAAACAGGAGAACACGGTGCGTGACTGTGTGCGACTGATGAAATTATTGTAGCAGTACTGTCTCTTTCAAACATACTAATCTCCAATTCCTGTCCTTACTTTTCTTTCCCCAAATACCCAATCACCACACAATCAGCTCTGTAATCGACGTTAAGCCATCTGTAAGCTTACAATGACGATTCTTCAAAACTTTTAAGGAACATTGAAATATCTTCGTAGTACGTGTTTTAATTATTCTATCCTTCTATCCTTCCAGTGTTGCGCCAGCCTCAGAACTTGCTAGTGCTGAGGCACCGTGTCCTCACATGTTTAATTATTAACAATACAGATTAGTTAAATGAAGTTAAAGTTTTATCTATATAATATAATCAACATATTTTGCTGCATTTCATCTTAAAAATGATATCTTCATCATACAGTATGTTTACAGTGGGGTAATTGTACTAATAAACGCAAACAGTTCTACAAGGAGCAATTGATTGAGTGTGTTTATAGTTCTTGGGATGAAACTGTTTCTGAACCGTATGGTTCGTACAGGAAAGGCTTTGAAACGTTTTGCTGTGGCTGAACGGCAAGCGTGTGCTTGATTCTGTATACCAAAAATTCTCTTTCCAATCAGCTGCTGCTGTGATTCCCCACTCAGATACAGCGATATAAATACTGTGATGCAGGGAGAATTCTATGGAAAAAGATTATCCGCTGTGGCAACCCTTAACGGGAGCAGTTGAAAGAAGAAAAAATAGGTGCAGTGAGAGTAACAACGCTAAAGCAGTTATGGTATTTGGAATACTATGGCTATTCCCTGGACCATTATATTGTTACAAGTTAATTACAACCAGATGCATTACACTAATAAACAATATGCAGCTAGTTTCAGTGTATTTATAAAGCCTCGGCAGAAATGTGGTTCTAAGAAATAAAGGGTAACCACACAAGAACAGTAGCACTGCTTTGACGCTGGGTGCCGGCAGTCTGCAAAACCGAGCGGAGAACTTGCGTACGACAGGGTATGAGGTACCGTGGAAAAGTGCGTGGCTTTACGCCAAGTGTAGGTTTTATACAATGCAATTTGAACGTGGAAATGCTCTTATGCAACATTTCTGTGCGTACGCACCGTTTATACATGAGGCCCCAGATGAGTAGCACACAAAATTAAATGTAAGCCAATGCAAAAAAAAATATAAAATGTAAATGCAAAAATATTTGAAACTTCAAAGTACACCTTATGAGAAGTAATCAAGAAGGCTAATAGAGCATTAGTTCATATATCACAATGTGTGGAGTATAAGTCATGGGTGGTTATGCTTATTTTTTAATGCACTAGTGAGGCCTCGCCTGGAGTGCTGTGTTCAGTTTTGGTCTCCATATTACAAAAAAGACATAGCAGCACTAGAGAAAGTCCAGAGGATGATTGTAGGAATGAAAGGTAGGAGCTATGAGGTGACATAGAAGAAGTTGAACCTTTTCAATTTAGGCAAACATGAGAATAAAAGGGGTGTTAAAAATTAAAAAAGAAATTACTAGAGTAGATTTCTTTTATTAATTTAAAGTAAATTTTGCAACAAGAATATGCAGACATTTTTGGAAACCTATTAAGTTTATGCACAAATGCTAGAAAGTGTTTATGCAAACAGCCATAGATGCTTTGAGTAAATTACCAAGTAGCGTGGTGTAGAGTAGAGCTTTGGAGACCTACAAATCTCATCATGATCTTATCTTGGATAAAGTAGGCAAATAGGCTGGACGAGCTTGTTGGTCTGAATATTCAAATGTTTCTATTGCCTACAAATTGGCAGCACCCACACAATCAATCACAAAAAGTGGAGATGTGCAAAGAAGAACACAGATGCAAAACAGTGATAATGTCAGTAAAAAAACAGTAAATATTGTGAACAATACAAATTAAAAATGCATTAAATTCAATTACTAATGCCAAACATTAATTAATGACACCTTCCTGATAATGCAAATTCGACACAGACAGTGACTATGCCTGGAAATGAATCCATGTTTTGGAGGCAGCAAACTAGGCCTTGTGTATTCATTCAAGAACTCTACTTTTAGTCAATAGAGAGTATTGTTCTTTGGATCAAACACAATGCTGTCATCAATTATAACATGACACATGGTCTCCTGTTTGTGGCCTGCACTTGTGTGTCTGCTCATCTCAATAGATACAAATAAATGCACTGCTTTCTGTCCTCAATGATATGAAATTGTCTATAGCTTAAGGAATGTTAAACCGTGTGCTTGCAGCTTATCAAAGAATTTAGATAGATAGATAGATAGATAGATAGATAGATAGATACTTTATTAATCCCAGGGGGAAATTCACATAATCCAGCAGCAGTATACTGATACAAAAAACAATATTAAATTAAATAGTAATAAAAATTCATGTAAAAACAGACAATAACTTTGAGTAATGTTAGCATTTACTCCCCCGGATGGAATTGAAGAGTCGCATAGTGTGGGGGAGGAACAATCTCCTCAGTCTGTCACTGAAGCTACTCCTCTGCCTGGAAATGACACTGTTCAGAGGATGCAGTGGATTCTTCATGATTGAGAGGAGTCAATTTTAATTTAATTTAAAATAATATTATAAATGTATTAATTATAAATTAATTTAATTAATTATTAATTAAAATTTAATACAGCGAATGCAAGCAGTTTTGATTTGACCATGCTAACCTTTTTGATGAGCTTTATTTTTGTTACATGTAAGAGAAATGATGGTTACAAATTTAATATAAGCTTGCTAACTACATTATGTATTAACCTTTATCATTAAACGGATTAATATTGATATACCAGGCATAACCAGATAAAGACATAAGGATGTTAAAAAAGGGACTGATTGATTGTCTGCAAACACAGACACTTTTAGCCCAGAGTAAACAGTTTATGAACTGAGTCAGCAGTAGATGGTTTCACTGGGGGTGTTTGAAATTACGATTGTAGGGGAGCAGAAGGAGACCCTCTCTTATTGTAGCCAGAGAGCCAACAATCCAGCATTATGATGGGTATTCAGGATTAGATTGCACTACTGTGCTGATCATTAAGCCTACATTTAAGTTTCATTAATGTGCTTAATTTTCTAAAAAAAATTATTGTATTGCAAGTCTGATTCAATGGTAAACTGTTGAATTCAAGACCAGGTAGCAATTCCATTAGCAATTGTAGTGCAAATTGAAAACCTTATTACTTTAAAAAGTGTGGAACAAAAATTTTTTAGGTCCTGTATTTCATAATGAACTCCAACATGAACTACAAGATGGGATGTTTACAATTTTAATAAAATGTTCTTATGACTAATCTATTCAAATACAGAACTTTAGGAAGACAGGAAAAGAAATACAGGAAAAACATTAGATGGTCTTCAAAAAAGAGATACACAAGTGGTGCTGCAAATGGGCAAAGAAATAATCTCGTCTTGAATCTTTTTAGGGCATCATTGGTTGAAAAGGCACAATTTCATTACTGACTCACAAATGAGGACTTTGTCATTGAGTCTGTGTTTGTCTGATACAGTAAATTGTTTGTACAAATCAAATCCACAGCTTATTTTAATACTTTTTCGCTTTTCTTACCTTCTAGTCCTGACCATTTTTGAGAATGTTTTTCACTGGCTATTATTTAATGCATTTATTAATTATGTATTTATAGTTATTATTTTAACTGTTTATTTTGCCATCTTATAAACTACAATTGTCACACATTACTTAGACGGAATAAGGGTGCCAATCTCTTAAACTGACTCCAATTTATTATTAACATTTAAAGATTACTTTAACTGTAAGTTATGAATTAATTATAAGTTACTAGAATGTTTTAGTTGGAATTGCCTATTCAACGTTAGGTTATATACCTTTAGAATAGAACAGCCTTTTATACATAGTCTCAGAGGTTAAGAGCTGTTTAACTAGTATGTGCTTGATAATGAAACAGGCCAAATAGCCCTCTTAGCATGTGTAGCATAAATAATATTTCATAGGCAACCTCAAAGATTAGTGCGATTTATGAATTTGTTTTTCAGAATAAAGCCTCAGAGGCAAAACAGCCTAACTTAGTGTGTGCTACATTTAAATCTACCTAATTATTACCTTACCTCTATTCAAACTGAGAACGTCAGAGGATTTTTCCCCAATGTGCGCTCACAGGGGAAAATGGTTATACCTTTTTAGCATTAATACTCAATAGCACAGTCAAAGATCACATGTTGTATATGGTAATTGGCAATTTATTAACTCATAAATTCAAAATTACGTACAATAACAGAAATAATATAACCACAAAAATACAGTTTATGGTGAATAATGACTAAGAACACAAGGGTGTCCTGGGAGATTGCCCTAGAATTTTCTAAATTGCTCTTAGATCCTATGCTTTTATATATTCTGCTGAACAGTCCAAGACGTTACCGAAACAGTTCTGGTGCACCAGACTGTGATACAATTACATAAACCTTTTCAGACAATTGATATTAGATGGAATAGTTGAGACCCTTTGAGTCCAAGAAATGTGAAGCAGACATGTATTTTTATGAATTCTGATGTAAGTTCACTGCAACCACTGCAATCATTATACTGTACCTGGATTGCTGAATATTGATTTTCTGTTACCTGTTTATTATGCATAGAAATTATTGGTGGCATGTAACTGCTTGAAAGTGTTATTTGTGCTCATTGTGTTTTATTATGCTTATGTCCTTTTATATCTCTCTATTATATAAAAAAAAATCCTTCAACGCAACAAGACTTTTTGGAAGAGAGATCTTTTCGAGTCCCGCAAGATGAGACGTTTGTCTTGACATTTTTTCAAGTTACACCCTCCTCTTAAACATTTTCAAAAAAGACCTCAACTCTCATTCATGTGAATGCTTTTGTCAGACAAACTTACTGGGCTCTCAGCTCTTATACATTTTAACGTTTTCATCACATTAAATTTCCAATTATAGAAGACGTATTATGTCCAAATCTTATTGAAGAATTTCATCACAAAGGGTTATAAACATAAAAAATAAGTACATGCACAATCCTAGCACCGAGAAATGAGGAAGTCAAACGAATTAACGGCAAAAATGTCGATCGGTTAGCATGAAATTGGTTAAATGCGTCCAAAAATGTCGAACGGGTACAAGGCAAATTGGTTAAATGCAAATCGATAGACTATGATGAAACAGTTAGTGGCGATCGTGCGGAAGATGAAAACAACAACTTACAATATCCCAAAGAATATCTATAACCATTAACAACGTCTGGTCTTACAACACACGAATTACTGTAGAAAGAAGGATGTATCCAAGAAAGGTAATGTAGTACATCTTCCGTGGATAACATTAGATAACAAAGGAGATCTTGATATGCTATTCATATTAAAATGTTTACAGTTTCCCATTAGAATAGCTTTTACAATGACATTTAACAAATCTCAGAGCCAAAAATTCAAAAAAGTCATTTATTTTAATAGACAGAAAGAAACAAAATTCAATCAAGGGCAGTTATATAATGTGTTGATGCATACGTAACAATTCCCATGAAAATAAAAATCTTTTACAAATACATTTGCATCCCCATATGCGAGCAATAGAACCACAAAGAGGGTAGCGCGTAGCTCAGGCCTGGGGGTTGGCGAGCAAAGAGAGAAGGGGGCAAAGCCCTTCTAGCATGTATGAATAACTCACTGCATAGTATTATTCATAGTATTATACATTTGCTATACCAGCTACTGTAGCATTTCAGATGAAAAATATCAAGTCCTATCCCTTTAAGGTAGTTAGTAGTTGCGGGTTCTAGCAGGTTCTAGTAAGTGTCATATACATGTGCATGGGAGATGGTTTACGGGATCAAATATAGGTGTTTCTCAGCCGGGCCAGGGGTTGGCACTGTCCTCTGATCCTTTCTCCTTTTTTCCTTCTGCAGACCCTCAAAAGAGCTTGTCTCCTAATGACGTAATTTTCTGCTCTCAAGGTTGCACATTCTGATGACATCAGTTCTGCTTCTGGTCCCCTAAGATCCCTCCTCTTTCTGTTTTCTCAGTATACATCCATTATCTTACCTTTGTTAATCAGTTCAGTTTTGAACCCAAGTCTATAAAGATTTTTTGTCTATTTTCAAGTATACAAGGTTTAATTCCCCAAACCTTTATACTCTCTCTTAGATATTATTACATTAGTTACAGGCCCAGATCTTCACAAGGTTGATGTGGTCCTATGGTTCTGTCAACTGTTTTATCCCCAATTGTGCAAAGCTGGTCATGAATTTGGGTTTTCACAAACAGACCTACTTGTAGAAAGAGAGTTCAAGACAAAACAGTTTTTTTTTCACATAACTCTCAGAGTGAATAGATAAATAGATAGATAGATACTTTACTACTATCCTAAAGAGCTTTGTGCAAAGAATGCAATTGTTTACACATTTCAGTAACTAAAATGGAGACAGTTATATTAAGTACTGTCATTTCTTTTGAAGTTCAGTTTGTGGCACTTATGTGGAACTTAGAAGGGTGCTATGCAAATTCTGACAATTCCAACCTTTCAAACTCTGTTGTTTACTAAAAAGACAATATCACAGCAGCTGGACACCAAATATCTTCATTGCCTGCCAATTCAATATCCTTGATATACAACCAAGCATAGTGATCTTTTCATTTACATGTACATGTACATAACCTTCAGACCTCTATTTACATTATGAAATTAATTATTCAGTGCGGTACAAAGAGAATGCAAGGTCAAAAGCAGACATGCTTTTGGCAAGAACTTTTTCAATGGCAATAAAAGCAACGAGAAACATTTTAAGAGTTGGCTAGCTTTATATAAACAGAGTCAGGCAAAAGTTCAAAAGTCCCTGATTTAAAAGATTTTCATTTATAATGGTGCAATGTGAACATGCTAAAAAAATGGAGAGGAGCTCTGATGTTGAGGTAAGATACTTCAGGGATTTTTTATGTTTCACCTTTTGTCTTACTTTGATAGTTTATTGTGGTCAGTTTTTATAGCAGATAAAGGAGGATGAGTTCAACTTGCTTCACGCTTTAGATGATAAATAGATGTTCTGAGACTTTTCTGACAAATATCCTTACTGTAACCAAGAGATGGGAAGAAGGCCCATATAAGCAGAATGATAATGCAGAAGGATACGCTTTATTTAGAACTTTTGGATGTATGGCCGGTACATTTTACAGGAGAGGCTGAATGCAAGCTTTCTCAGATGGGAAACAAGCCACTTCATAGTTTGATTCCTCTCTCAGATACATTTGTGTGAGGACACACACCCACACTCTAGACATCATGAAAATGTAAAAACAGCAATAATTCTTTATTTGTTAGAGCCCATTACATTTATTCCTTCTGTAACTTTGTATAAGACCTGCCATTCAACTACTTCATGCTGTAAAAAATCAAATATAACTATGTACATTTTGTACATAGCTGTAGCACAACTAGTATTACAATGATGTAACAGGATGCTCTAGATTATAACTAATTACGTGTTTCCCTCATCCTTGGTAATTACAGTAATCAGATTTTTGAACATTTATTATTCAAACTATTAAACCTAGACAGTTTTGTGCTCATTAATTCATTCACTCTTTGCTTAAAAGATCTTATATAATCTGCCCAAATTCAGTGCCAATGCATTACTTTTCTTCATACTCAGCAGTATCCAGAATCCACCTTTTCCAACAACTAACACAAACAACAAACACTAAGATCAGAGCCACAGTTTTAATAGTCTGATTATTCAATTGTTCCAAGCAGAATATCTAAGAAGACCAGTTTTGGCTCTCACCTTTTCTGCCACTTTAGCTGTTTAAATTCCTTTGACAGAATACATGTTTACCAGTATCTTTATTTCTAATATACAGGACTAGCAGATGTCAGTCAGAAATCATTGTCAATAACAAAATAAACATACATTTCTTCTTTTTTTAATTGACCAAACCAATGTTTGGCTTGTTGTGCTTTTGCTTCACGTACTTCTTTGGGTGCCTAACTGGCCCACTGTGACTTTGCAAATCCCCTTATTGGTAAGCCTTTCAAGACCTTACCAGGTAACCGTGGACATTTATGTCTGGTTTCATTCAATTTGAAAAAGGTTTTGAAAATTGTATCTATAAAAAAGAATGAAGAAATCTTATTATTTTCTGCGTTCACTAATCCTCAGGAACAACTTGGTATTCTTTAGATGTCAGTATTACCATTTCAATACTTTCCTGTTATAAACTTAAAATTTTCCACTTCAGCGACACTTTCTGTTTGAATAATAAAAATGCATAATCCCAAAGTGCTAGATATGAGGTTCCCGGGGATTCTGAGGCACCCTAACAAACCCGTGGATTCCCAAGACAGCCTGAAAATACGAATTTTGGGGAAATTCCTGAAAAAAAAGTTTTATAAATCGATTTGTGCTCCTAGATAATATTCTAGTGGGTGCAAAGAGTTCTTTATAGGCAGAACTAGAATGTCTGAAAACATGTCATGAGCCAGACAAGACAAGATAAATGTCTGGCAGCAGGCTGGGCAGGGCTGCACTCTTAAATATAGTGGTTTTAAAAAGGCTCTTTACTGGCTTGTGTGGGTTCTTGCAGGACCTTTTCTGGATATAGAACTAGATATAGAACTGTTTAATTCTGGGAAGGGTTCTTCTCTTATGAAAATTGATCTCTGTGCTTTGAAAAAGTTCCTAATAAGTGAGTAAAAAGAAACTTTTTATGTATAGTAGACTGACAGATTAAGAAAACCTGAACTAAGCCTGCGTTATTGTATGCAGCAGCAGTCCTTTCATGAACCTATAGGTGTTTCCACAAATCTGTTATCATCTAAGCAAGGCCATTTATGTGGCCTGTTATGGATCTAAAAAAAAAGGTTATTTCCAGAATCTTTATGTGAATGTTTTTTTGGAAAGCAAAACTAGTTCCCCTATGGTATTGCTCTGAGGAATTCCTTTTGCAGCTTTATTTTTAAGAGGAAATGTTTGAGAGGCAGCAGAATGTTGTTCAGAAGAGTGCATCCTTTAAATCAGGGGGTGTTCAGTTAAGAAGGCAGAGACTTTCTTAGCATCAAATAAATCTGAAAGGTTGGGAAGAGCGTAAGCTAGTCATGTCTTGTTCCAAGTGTGCATCAGTTTTGGAGGTATTTTCTGTAACCTGTAAAAATTGTAAAGTGAAATAATTGGTGTCTTCAAGTTGTGCGACCAGTACAGGACACTGCAGCACCCAAATCCCAGACACAACCTCACGGACTCAAGTCCCAGGTCTATTTATAAAATACTTTGCAAAAGGCTTCTTGTAATTATAAACAGAGGCACAATTCACTTCTTCTCTTTTTCTTAGTCCTTCCACTCCTCCAGGAAAGCTTTGTCTAGCGGCTTCTGTTATCTTGGACCCGGGAGTACTTACGATGTTAGAGCATAGCCTGCTGGGAGTACTTCCGGGTCAAATGCAAGCCCACAAAGTAGGTATCATGGATCCTTGCAGTGCATACTGGCGGCAACCATGGAACCAGACAAGGATGCACCATGGGACTACAGTTTCCTGCATGCCTTGTGGGTGTCCATACAAGTACTGTTGCCCATACTGGGGGAACATGCAGTCCTGATAGGTTGTCTTCCCTTGTCCATGCATCATATTGGCCTCCCAGCTGCATATCGTCCCTTGCCCCATCCCAGCTGGGATTCACATCCATGTGTACGGTTCATCATAGTTGTTAGAGTGCAGTGTTGCTGTGTATTGTCCAATAAACAAGCCTATCATAGATATGAACCTGATGCTGGGCTACAGAGTGGACTTAAATTTATAGCAGTCAGCAGGACTGCACAGGGGCCAATTCGAGGAGACCTTAATCAGTGTGCACTATTAAAATGAGTTGGTCTTCAGTGGGAAATGCTTAGAGAAGAGCTGTGGCAAGACAACAAGTAAGTGCGTAAATGACATAAAAAGTAGCTTTCCCATGTCATGCTGCCATGATTTTGTTAACGTGTATGATGCAGTTCCTCTACTTAAAATATACGTATTCTAGCTGACAACCTTTTCCAATGTACTGAATTGTAAATACCAGTATTTACCCAACAAGACCCCTGATTACCACGGGGAATGCTGCACACTGGCTAATGTATAAACTTATTACAACAATATAATAAAGCAAATTATACCATACATGTAAATTTGAATTCACTGTCTGGTTTGGTTATTTTTAAATACACTAAATGCAGGTAATACTTCAAGATCACCTTTTCATATAAAAATCTCTCCAAGGTACTTTGCCGGCATGCTACAACTGCTTTACATATTTTACAGGTTATGGGACTTACTTATGGTGAGTGACTGGGCAGGAACCTTGTAGGTGGCAGTCCAACAATTTAGTTCGTAAATTACACTGATGAATGGTAAAGAAGTATTTAGTTTTAATTCATAAATCTTTTAATTCTTATTTTATTCTGCACTAGCAGGAGTACCCGGTGTTGCCTGGGAATGTATAATGAATTTCCCAAATGAAAGAAACACAACATAGAAATAGAACAAACATTTTTCTGATTCACATTTTATTGTAATAGTAATAGGTAATACAAGTGGTTATTCCAGAGCCTTTGGATACACTAGATTTTTTTTCCCTTGTGGTGTGAAAATAAATAAATTTTGAGGATTGCCCACTCTAGAACATGCTACGTAGAGTTGTCCGTGTGAAAAGCATGGATTTTCCAAATTGATGCCTGCAACTTGCAGTGATTGCCCTTGAGCCTTATTAATTGACATAGCAAAATCCAAATGAACAGGAAATTGTAGCCGTTTGAAATCAAAGGGTAAATCATTCGGAATCAGCGGTATTCTTGGTATGAAAAAGTTTTCATGTCTTGTGCAACCTGTTATGATAGTTGCTTCAATAATATGTATTGAGGGAAAAGTTGCCGGCATTTCAAGATGTGATTCTTTTCAGAAACTCCACTCATTAGTTGGTAAGCATAAAAGTCCATTGCACTGAGTTTCTTGCCAGCAACAGAGTTGCCCGTAGATGGATCTGTTTGGGGAATTCCAAAGTAATACCCATCTTTGCCTTGCCAAAAGATTAGTGGATACTAAAGGGTATCATACGACCTGTGTGTGTCTACCACATGCTGAAGACTTCTGTTCCTTTTCTCAGTGATAGTGTCTGGCTTCCCAAAGTCATCAAGTGTTGGAGCATTGAATTGTCGGTGATGCTCTCCCTGTGGCATTTTGTCAGCTCTTATGACAACTTTATAACGTTGAAGTGCAGTCTTGAAAAGGGTGATATATGCGTTGTTCTCATGAAGGAATTGTTCTAAATCCATCACAATGTCCAGTTTCACGTTCAGTATGTTGCTGTGTCTATGATGCGCTGTTGTGGAAATATCTCCCACGAAGTAGATCTGAAGGAACTCAATTGTCCCATTAGTTAATGGAAGTAATGATCCTATTGTATGTTAAACTTGAGCTTGCACTTTGAATGTGGGCATGTACCCATCCTATCGTATTTGTTTAGCTGCACCAAAAGAAGTAATTTGAAAACAGGAATTGTACTTCCTGATTTTGTTCAAGAAATGCTTTGAAATTGGTGTTGATTGTGACATCAAAGAGTGTAGAGGTTCAGATGGACGAAGTAAAGATGGCAGTTTCACCTTCCCATTTGAGCAACACAATCCCGGTGACTCTCCTTTCCATTTTAGAGCTCTACAATGAACACAGATATGATGCATTTGGCCAGTAACAGCGACAGGATGTTCATGATATGCAACCTGTCAGTTATATGCGAAAGCCATATTTTTAAAATTGTGCTGCATTTGTCCACGTGTTGCATCAAAAGCCCTTCGCCTGTTGGCAGACAGCCTGGTTTCCCTTTCTTGAGATGTTTCATCCGTTCTTGCATCAGACATTTTAACCAAAACAAACATACCCCATGACCTCCTCCTGGTCACAAAGGAGCCCCATGCCCAGTTTGGTGGCGATTGGACAGCCGGTGCAGATTTGTATGGCGGACAAACAAACATACATCGACTCTGCTTTATATATTAGAGACTAGCAAAATACCCGCGCTTCGCAGCGGAGAAGTAGTGTGTTAAAGAAGCAATGAAAAAGAAAAGGAAACATTTTGAAAATAACGTAACATGATTGTCAATGTTATTGTTTTGTCACTGTTGTGAGTGATGAGTGTTGTTGTCATATATATATATATATAAATATAAATATATATATATATATATTTACACACACACACAAACATATATATATACATATCTATACATATACACATACATATACATACACACACATATATACACACAAATACATATATATATATACATACACACACACACACACATATATAAACATATATATACATATACATACATATCTACATATATACACACACAGCTATTTCGTATCAGTGCAATACGCTGCTTGTTAAAACGGATAACTCCCGCTCTTACGTGCAAGTCTGCGTGGATATTATGAACTATCGTATTTGTTCAAGTTCTATTTAAATTTTAAATAGAAGGAATTTTTATTTAGTCGACAGAAATATCTTTGGTAGGAATGGTAAAAACAGACAGGAATATTATTCCTGAATAAATCAACTCAAACCTTAAACAACTTATAATATTTTGCTCTCCATAAAAATATATCCTGTCTAAATTATACAAGTTAGAAATAAAGTAAACATTAAAAGAACAAACATTCAAATTTCTTTACTCTTATGTAATTTTATATTTTATAAAAAATAAACTTAGATTTTAAATATCCCAAAAGATTTTGCTCTCCATAAAAATATATCCTGTCAAAATTATACAAATTCAAATATGAACATGCTGCATAACAAAACCTAGAAATATAAATAAAATGTGTTCCTTTCAGCAATAACAAATCAAATCATTCAGTTGTCTTTGCTCATATGTCATTTTAGAGCTGGACGCCTGGCATCTTTTTTTGGCAACAGGTTCGTTTCTGTTTGGTGTGAGGTTCTGTGTTGTGGAGATTCTCAGGATGGATTGCAGGTGCTCATCAGTGAGGCGACTCCTGTGTGCTGTTTTGTTAGTCTTTATCACTGAGAAGAGCTTCTCACACAGATATGTGCTACCAAACATGCACAAGGTTCGAGCCGCATGTAGACGGACTTTTTGTTCTTCAAAGTCACCAAAGCGCCGTGCAAACTCAGTGCGCCAGTTTATCAGCAAAGTGCGATTTGGGAACACCGTAGTGACGACTTGGTTTAACATTACTTGGCAACAGGGAAAGTGGGGCAAGTGGTTGTGTCTCCCATAAAAGCAGCTCAATTGAAATCACTTTGTGATTGTGCACGGTAAAACGTCCGCTGAAGTGTCAGATTCTTATTTAATTCTTCTGCTTTCTGTATCTTCTGCATTGCATTCAGGTCTTTCAGGTTACCCTGATGTTTTGTTTTATAGTGCCGTCTTAGATTAAATTCTGTAATTACAGCCACATTAGCTCCACAAATGAGACACACGGGTTCAGTAAACATATACTCAGCCTCCCATCGGTTTTAAAGGCTCTATTTTCAGAATCAACTTTTCTCTTCAGCATCGTGTGAGCTAGCTTCGCAATAACTTGCAGCATCTTAAGGTAGACTTGATTAACGCGTAACTGTTGGCAAGGCAGCTGAAGCGCTGCATTATGGGATCTGTAGTTTATTGTGTTACCAGCGCTTCATATACCCGGCTTTAATAACAATAATACAGTATATAAAATGATCTCGGGCGGATATAATTACATGCGGGCGGATGTGGCCCGCGCCCTTGAGTTTGACACATATGGACTAAATAGAACTTGAAAAGATATATTTTTCAAATGTGATCGCAATTCAGATAGAGTTGACGCGCACTACAGCCTGCATGCCTCAATAAGTCATCCTCCCTTGCCCTTACTTTTTACCGTTCATCTAATGAATACACTGAGTATGGCTTTACCAAAACAATCATTGATGGCGAATAAAGTATCCATTATTCGAGTATGTAGATCGGGTTATATATATATATATATACATATATATATACCAGCGTATCAGCGAGAAGTAGTGTGTTAAAAAGCTAGAAAAGAAAAGGGAACATTTTAAAAATAACGTAACATGACTGTCAATATACAGTATTTGTTTTGTGAGTGTTACTGAGTGTTGCTGTCATCAAGGATTTGATTATCATTATTTCTTTCAATCAGGTTCGTATTTGTAGGATGTGTTGTGTTCAAGTTACATTCCGTGTTTGTCAATCGCTGTAAAGATGACAGGTTTCATTCATCGATTCGTTTCTTACTGCATCAATAAACAGCTCGTCTTCTTCTTTATCTGAGACCTGACACACTGCATGCACGGGTTTTTTACACTGTCTTCCTTTAGCGGGACATTGACTTTTTCCAACGTGTGCTTTGTTTCCGCAGTAGTTGGATTTATGAATATGCTTGTATGTATGAGACGCTTCATATTTTTGCTGCCTTTTCAATTGTGTAATTCGGTTTTGTTCAGCTCTTTGGAACTGTTGCCTTTTATCTGTGCACTGCGTCAGTTCACGTGAGCTACTCGGTGTACATGCATCGAAGGTTCCCAGCTGTGCTGGTGCCATCTCGTGCTATGTCCATGGCTGTATTTAATGTTACCTTAGTCCTGGCACTTAAAACTTTCTCTCGCAGTTTCACTGAGTTTGTGTCAAACACCACCCTGACCATCTCATCTTCCTCTCCATAAGCACAGTCCTTCACCCGTGAATATTTACCCGTGGCAGTTTGCTATTGGATTGCCGCTGACGGACGGCCTTATATGGGCAGGCACTAAATTACAAACGCCAGCGGCAGCCTGTCTATGGACTTAATTTAAAGTGTAGGTTTACATGTGCTTTGTTTCCAAGTAGCAGAACTCATGAATATGGTTGTACAGTATATGTCACTCGCTCGCTTCTTATTGTTTCGCTGCCTTCTCAATTATATAATGCATGTTTTCTTCAGAGCTTTTTGAGGTCTTCCTGGTTTTCTATGTACTGCGTGATTACGTGGGAGGCGTGATGATGTCACACGAAACTCCGCCCCCACGGCGTTGAAGCTCATCTCCATTACAGTAAATGGAGAAAAACTGCTTCCAGTTATGACCATTACGCGTAGAATTTCGATACAAAACCTGCCCAACTTTTGTAAGGAAGCTGTAAGGAATGAACCTGCCAAATTTCAGCCTTCCACCCACACGGGAAGTTGGAGAATTAGTGATGAGTGAGTGAGTGAGTGAGTGAGTCAGTGAGTGAGTGAGTGAGTGAGTGAGGGCTTTGCCTTTTATTAGTATAGAAGATAATGTTACTCATATGGTTCTGTATTTTCTTAAATGAGTACAACTGTATCTATTTATGAGATAAATATAATGATCTTTTCAATAACTCTCTATGATGGTATTGTATTGCTAATAAAAAGCCCTCTTGTTAAAATGGAACAGGACATGATGAGATTCAACAATTCAGCAATTAGTCATTACATGCTATATAACTGTAAAAGGGACACTATAAATAAACTTATAGTGAGCAAAAGAAATAAAAAGGAAACAGCCATTAGAATTCAGAATACTCCTTCATTCGATTAAACGCTGAAGCAGTCTCTAGTGTCTCTAGTGGAAATGCAATTCTCATTTGAACATTTGGCTGTTAAACAAGACAATTAACTGTCCATTGTGCCCTAATATTATCTAGTCACAAAACATATTTTCAGAATATCCATCAAACACATAGAAAATAAATTAAATTATCATCCCCAGCCTAGCTGAGCTAGCTGAATGTATACTGGTGGTGGGGATTCCCTGCAAAACACAGCAACATGAATTAATTTGCCATGCTGAGTTGTGTCATTATGATATCCCTGTGTACTAACTGCGGTAGGCAGATTATATAATAATCACATTTTTCATTTAGACATTATACAAATGTGTGGCTTAAAGTTCTGCTATTACACATGTCATTTATCACCGCTTGTTTAAAAATTGTAAAGTGTGCTAACAAATGCTCAAAATCAGATTACAGTAAGCAGTCTTTATATAAAAATCATAGCAGTGATCTAAACATCTAGGACACCACAGTTAAAAGAAGTAAAAGTCCTGTATAATTTTTTTAATATACTAAAACATAACAGATGATTATAGAACCCCTAAAGCAGACTAATGGCCAAAAGGTTCAAATGTGGTCAACAAGATGGCTGCAGCCGATTTTATCATAAGGAAATAAAATTTATAATTGTATATGACATGAAGGTTGTCACTATGGTGCTGTGGCAATTGAGGCTACATTGGTGGAGTTTATATGTTCTCCCCATGTCTACATGGGCTTCTCTCAGCGTACTCTGGTTTTCCTCCTCATCGACAAAACATACTGGTTTGGTCAATGACTGATTTTAAACTGGCCCCATGTAGGTCTGTCTGACAGTAGGCATTGTGATGGGTGGGTGATTCATGCAGTTTTTGTTTATCAGTAAGGGTAATGAAGGTTAAGAGTGTTATTTTATGTTATATAAAGAGACCATTTAAAAATCAGTGGCTTTCTGCCAAAACATTAAATATGCCTACTGAGCATTTTAGCAATGTTTTGTCATTTTATGATTGACAATGGCCACTTTCTGTACTTAACAGATGATGCCTTTAATAATCCTTTCATTCATTTCCTATACCTTCTTACAGAGGTCCTAGTCTATCCAGGCATTGTCGAGCCATGTAGAGTCCAACACAGCCCTTCAAAGACCAGAACTAGAAGAACTTGGGGGCCTGAATTTTTTCGTGGCTTTGGGGGCCATCTACCAATGTGACAACATTGTTGTTTATGATCATCAAATGCTACTTTATTTATCTTACAATCCAAATATTTATTCATTGACATTTTCAGTTCTTTAACTGAAAAAAATACTGCTTAAAATGAAGGCTAAAAAATAAAAATACAAACATCATTATACCAATGACACACACACATTAGTATTATAGAAACTGTTCAAAGCTGCTTTTGTAACATCACACTACTCATATATTGTCAGAAAGTCACTTGATCAGGTTTGAAACATTTGCTGTTATTAGATTTAGTTTTATACAAGTAAGTGTAAGAAAGAGACATTAGCTGGTTAATAACACTTAGCAGATCAATCTTTAATGGACAATTCAAGTTAACTTAAATTTGAACTGCCACAAACTACTTCTGCTTTAATTCTTCAAATCTCTCCCAACTTAAAGGCTATCTTTGTGTAATCAAACCAACTAAAGAGTGATTATTTCACTTTAAAAACACTCTAATTTGCCTTTAAAGTGTCTCACATAAGTCAAGGCCTGGATTGGACTGGACTGAACTGGACTGACAGTAACTGCAGTAATTAATCCTAACTGGTGACTGTATCCCATTCAAGTATACAATGTGCTGTTTGTGCTTTCACTACATTAGTCATATTTTAATTGTTATAGACAAGTCAATTCAAGTTTATTTATAAAGCACATTTAAAAAAACAGAAGTTGACCAAAATGCTGTACAGCTTACATAAATAAAGAAATTCATAAATAGATAAACTAAATACACGAAAACTTAATAAATAAATAGTATAAATAATAGTATGAATTGAATAAAAAGTTTAAAAACCTAAGGCAAAAAGAAGGCTTTCGGGCGAGAGTTAAAAGTAATAAAAGCTGGTGCTGACCTAACATAAAAAGATAGACTGTTCCAAATATTAGGGGCAGCTCCTGCAAAAGCACTGTCTCCTCTAACATTCAATTGAGATTTCGGCACAACCAATCACTTCTAGTCAGAGGACCTCAGTGACCGTGAAGAAGAATATAGGTGTATGAGGTCAGTAAGATAAATTAGGGCTAAACTTAAACTTAAAAAAGAAACAGTAAAATTTTAAACTCGATCGTGTAGCGAACAGGAAGCCAGTGAAGAGAAGCTAAGACTGGAGCGATGTGATTCAGTTTTCTTGTGACTGTTAGAAGACTGGCAGAAGAAGATGATCAAGGGATGATTGATTAACCCCAATGAGTTGCAATAGTCAAGCCGAGGAGAGACAAACACATGAATTAGTGTTTCAAAATCATGAACCTAAAGAAAGGGCTTACCCTCAGCTGACAGAAACAGGCTTTAACAATGGAGTTAATTTGTTTATTAAATTTAAGAGCATTATAAAAAGGTTTATAGTAAGTTGTCAAGGAGCCAAGATTACATGCAGGATCACAATTAATATCAGAAGTCCAAAATACACAATCTCTGTTTTTTGTCATTTAAACTAAGAACATTTTGTGGCATCCATATTTTAATGTCTTCCAGACATCCCTTAACCTTAACTTTTATCCTTAAACAACTGAGCAACTGAGGCTAAAATGTTAAAGCATGTATCATGAAACTAGGCGACTAGACCATTAGTGCTCAGCTGAGGTGAGGGAAACACACAGCATTCATAAAAGCCAAGGAGAACTTCCTAGCAGTGATGGAGTTTATTGTGAGGGAGCAGCAAGTCTCACTACAAATGCCGACTGTTTGGTAAGGTCAGGAAGCTTCAGTTATAACAGGCATGTTGTCAATGAAGCAAGCATCACCAATTTCACTGGTACAAATAGGTAAACCATTTAATAAAACAAGGTCTAATGTATGTCCATGCTCATGTGTCGGGCCTCACACAGACTAAACATGATTAAAAGAATCAATGAGGTTGAAAAAGTCTTTAGCTAGAGATTTACTGGGACACCACACATTAAACGTCTGTTATACACCACTATACACAACACAGGATAAGATTGGTCCATTTCAAAAAACTGTAATTTAAAGCTGGAGTAACTGTCAGCTGCCAACTGGCAACAAAAATAATGACTTTTAAATATTGTCGCTAACCTATCCCTCCAACCAGCAGACCTTGGGGGACTAAAAAAACATACAGTCGGTTGGGTACTAATTCGGTAAAACAGGTTAACTCACCCACAGTTAGCCATGTTATACTATGAACATTACTATAAAACCCCAACTAATGGCGAAAATTTAGTGTTTACTGATTTGTTTTCAACAACAAAGTACAGTATGCTGTTATGTCAAACCCACTAACTGCACACCACTATGATTATTCACTGTTAACGCATTATATGTTGCATCATCGTAGAGATGAGACTTCACAGCATTGTAAGCTGAACAACACGGATGTATGGCCAAACTGGAAGTTTTGAATCACTAGCTAAATTAATTTTATTTTGCAATGAATATCAGGAACAGCTTATTTCATTTCTGTAACATTGAAATATAACCCTTATTTCATACCTCCATTTTCTTTCTCTATTTCACACCCATAAACACACACAGCAGTTACCTAAACTGACAAATGTTAGTGACATGTACTTACTGTAAGGGTATAGGGCATTATTTTAAAAACACATATCCTTACACCGCTCACGATGACATGTTAGATTTCACAACTTTCAGCCTCACATGTACTGTAAATTCCCCAGCAGTGAACAGCATAAAGCTACACAACATCTGGAAATTAATGGAATGAATATGTAGGTAGAATAATAAGCACACACGTGGAATTTCAATTTCTACAACTGATGCTGATGTATGTGTTTATAACTGTATTACAGTACAGTGGAACCTCAGTTCACGACATCTCTGAACACGTACAAATCAGGTTACGACCAAAAAATTTGCCAAAATTTTGCATCTGTTCACGACCACACACTCGATTGACGAACAAGCCAGTTTCCCCTTCTGGTTTTTACGCACTGATGATTTCCACACGTGTTGCACTGTTCTTGGTCAGACGTGCATGCTTTCACTGTGAACTCTTTGTGCGCTATTTAATTTCCCTTCCGGTTCGTATACGCCGATGATTTCCGCACGTGTTCAGTCTCTCCCTGTAGTACATTGTTCTCAGTCAGACGTGCATTGCACAGATGGACACTACCTCAAAACTGTAACCTCTTCTCCACTCAGCTTCCTGCTCACTTCCTTCATGCCAGAACTCGACTCATGCAAGGTTAGTTTTCTTGGTTGTTTATTAAAAGATGTGTTTACAGTGAGCGGTTCGTAAGGGTATAGCATGAACTCCTGCAATGTTACTTTTCTTGGTTGTTTATTAAAAAAAGTGTTTACAGCGAGCGGTTCATAACGCTGTAGCGTGAACTCCTGCAATGTTAGTTTCCTCTGTTCAAGGTTTTTTCAGTGTTATTCCATGTTTTTACATTTAGTTTACTATTACACTGTGCATTCTGTGGTATAATTAACTGTTTTTGTGTTTAAAAATCTTTAAAAAATATATATTTACATACAGTTCGTACGGTCTGGAACGGATTAATTGTATTTACATACAATCCCATGGGGGAAATTACTTCAGGTCACGACCAAATTGGGTTGCGATTAGAGTTTTGGAACGAATTATGGTCATGACCCGAGGTTCCACTGTACTTGCAAAGGTGTGAAGTAGCAGAGGAGACCCAAAGAATACTGGGGATGCTAACTGGGCTACTCCATTTAATACAGAAATATAGTGTGTGAAAAGCAATCTGGCATAGTTATTCTTATTATGCAACTACTTGAAATTGTGAACAGAACACGGAAAAGGCGTCTTTCATGTATCTATTACAGTGCTGAGCAAACTGGTGTGGCTACATCCCTGATGCTTCTCGAGGTCTTCGTCCAAATATCCATTCAGACATATTGTTGATTGTGATCTGGCCTTTAATGCTTTAAGTTGAATTTTAATGTGCTTTTCTACACAGTCATGAGTGCGCAGAGAGCAAAGCAGAGGCCAAAGCATACAGCCCTGACATTACAGTGTTAATAGAGAACTAAAGCATGTGAAAAGCAATCTGGCGTCGATATTTTTATAATGCATGCACTTGAAATTGTGAGCAGAATAAGGAAAAGGTGTCTTTCATGTATCTATCACAGTGCTGAGCAAACTGGAGTGGGTCTAAACTGACAAGGATCTTGTAGTTAATGTGTGCCATCACTGACCTCTCAAGAAGCTTCATTATGGCAGATTATCCTGTTTCCTAGTAACTGCACACTGGAGAAGAGAAACGTTAAAGATAACCTTAAGATCACATCCCCCTGCTTTATGCAGGTTTTAAGGGCATGGCTAGGGACATCCTCCAGACCAACAGCTTTGCAGCGATTTACAAATGAGTTAGTTTTGCACCACTCGCTATTCACTCCATAAAGTACTTTTCTGACACTCATCCCACTACAGCTGCCAAATTTGTAGCTGTCCTCTTTACTAAGTGAATAAACTTACACATATAGCTAGAATACTATCTGCTGATATATCTTGATTTACGCAAGGTAATTATTCATTATTTTTATTCACTTGAACCTGTTGTAATTTACTGATTTATCAGGAGCTGGAGACTGATAAGGCAAAGGCTCCTTTGATGAGATGCTAGCCCACAAACAGGAAAACATAAACCAACCACCAGAGCAAAATGTGAGAGTAAACACTGCCTGTGTGCAGTTTGCACTTTTGCTCCATTTGCATATGTGGATATGTAGTACTCTAGTTGTCCTCCACATCCCAAATGTTTCTGGATAGGTTAACTGGTAACTGTAAATGTGGCCTGATGAGTGACTCCAGATGTGTTGGGGTATAACTTAATCTGTAATGGACTGGCACTCCATTAGAAGTTGTCTCTCTGTGTCCACTGCTCCCCTAACAGAAACCAGATGGATTAAAGTCCATAGCGCACTAAGGAAAAAGTATATGCAACCGAACATTGTGAGTGTCTTACAGGGATCATTCTAACTGTTTAGGAGAGAGGGTTACACCATGTACAGTGGGTTCAGAAAACATTCAGACTTCTTTACTTCCTGTACACTTTATTGTGTTAAAGATTTTGTTTTAAATTGATTAATTTGCCCATCAAGCTGCACTCAGTAGACTGTAATGACAAAGTAAAAACATGTTTTCAGAAAGGTTTACAAATTTTTAAAAAATCAACAACTGAAGTATTCCATTTATATAAGTGCTCTGACCCTTATTTCAGTACTTTGTGTAAGCCCTTATGGCAGCAATTACTGTACAGCCTTGAGCCTTCATAGGTGAGTTTCTATAAGCTTTGCACATCTGGATGTATGCAGTTTATCCCATTCTTCCTTCCAGAAATTCTTAAGCTCTATTAGATTGAATGGGAAGCATCAGTAATCTGCCATTTTCAGGTGTCTCAACAAATGTTATTTGGGATTTAAATCGGATTTGGCTGGGCCACTTAAGGACAGTCGAGGACTTGTCCTGATGCACTCCAGTGTTGTTTTGGCTGTATAACTTGGGCCATTGTTATATTGAAGGTTGAATTGTCTCCCAGTCTGAGATTGCATGCACTCTTTAGTAGGTTTTCTTCAAAGACCTTTCTATATTTTGCTGAATGCATCATCCCCACAATTCTGATCAGTTTCCCTTTCCCTGCCATAGAGAAACACCCACTAAGTATGATGTTGCAACCACCATGCTTCATAGCAGTGATGGTATTAGGCAGGTGATCAGCAGTGCATGGTCTTCACCAAACATAGTCATCGAAGTTCTGCACAAAGAGTTTTATTTTTGTTTCATCAGACCAGATAGTCTTTTTCATTATGCTCTCAGTCCCTTAAAACACCATTTAGCAAACTCCAAGTTGACTGTCATATGACTTTTACTCATGAGTACTGTCTGTCTAGCTACTCTGCCATAAACACCTTATTGATGGAGTGCTGCTGAGATAGTCACCCTTCCACCAGGTTCTCCCAACTCAGCAAAGGACTTCTGAAGCACTGACAGAGTGACCATTGGGTTATTTTTGTTCAGTTATTCAGTTTGACCGAACAGCCAACTCGAATAAGAGTCCTGGTGGTTCCAAACATCTTCCATTTCATCACTGTTGAAGCCACTGAGCTCTTGGAAACTGTTTTACCATAGAAGTTTAAAGAGAGTTCCTTGGATTTCATTGCTTGGTTTTTGTCCTGACATGCAGTGTGAATTGTGAGACCTTTTATACACAGGTACATGTGAGCAATCAATTGAGTTTGATAATACCAGGATAATTAAAAAAAAAGGATTCACCTGACCATAATTTTGAGAACCACAGAATGGGGTCTGAATACTTATATAAATAAGGAATTTCAGCTTTTGATTTTCAATAAAGTTGCAAATCTTTCTAAAAAACATGTTTTCACTTTGTCGTTATAGGTTATGGGTGGGTTGATGGGAAAATATGGCAAATGAATCCACTTAAAATTTAATATACAACACAATAAAGTGTGCAGAAAGTGAAGGGGTCTAAATACTTTCTGAACCCACTGTACAATAACAAGTTCTGTTCCTGATCCAAGCACAGAGGAAGTCCTGCCCAAAGATATCTGACGTCAAGTAAACAATGACACAGCATCCCCAATAAAAGAAGACGGCACCGTTTTTTCTTATTAAGATTTCCCCATTTCCCACCTGAAATCTTCAAATAAATGTGTTTTTTTTTTGCCTGGCTGGGACCCGAGCTTTTCTCATGTCTAGTTATTTTCTGAATGCTGACACCTAACTACAGTTATTTAAATCAAGACTACTTACACACGACAAATGACTAATAAAACTATTACACAATTATAAAAACTAGGGTAGGAAAAAGTTTATATTTTCTGTGAACTTCAGTAAGTCAACTAAATCTCCTTTAATGAGGGTACGTGTTTGGAAAAAGAGACAACTTGCCTTTGTAAAATGAAAGTCTACACAGATGAATGGACTGGGATTCTAAAACTCCCCAGGCAAATATCTAAAAAGAGGCCATTTGGTTTCATTACATATTTATCCTTTTTATGGTACAGAACGCACAAGGTTCCACATAGTTACGCACATACTTAAAATATAGGGATAATCATTCCTTAATTATAAAAATACAAAACACAAAATTATGACTTTATTAAAATTACATGCTTACATTAACAAATGAAAGTGCAGGCCTTTTTCATTTAAACTTAGAGAAGTTGCTCATATCTCTGTTGGATAACAGCAGATAATAAATGAAGAGATGATGTAGTGAAAAGCTGAAAATTATGAATAGCTTGCAATAATTTAAATATATTGTTTGCTATTATTCAATATTAAAAATGACAAATGACATACAGTGTACTAATGCAAAATAGATGTGTATTGTCTGCATAAAGCAAAATGTGTGATATAATGAATATGAAAGAACATTCCTCGAAGTTGAGGTTCAGAGTATTTGCACAAGTTCCAAATAATTCAACCATACCTCATTTACACACATGGACACACAAATTAGACTGAATAAACAGTAAACACAACAATTTAATTTCAATTAACCTAAACATTTTAAATCCTTTAACATTATATATTGAATTTTTGCCAGTTTGCAGGAGAAGAGGACTACAAAAACTCTAGTCAACAGGATTCCATGGTCAGTTCTAACAAAGTGATATTCAGTCACAGTTCTGGTGACCCAGGCCAGCTGGGTTCCCACCCTCTCCTAGGCATGCTAAAATATAAGAATGCCTTGAGCAGTCAAATAAGAAGGTTAAATCCTTTTATTCTTTTCATACCCAGGTTCCCAATGTTTCTATTGTCACTTTCCATAAGAAGGAGCAGTAGCTTCGTGGCACCAAGGGCCACAACAGGATAGCAGAAGACGGTCAAATAAGAGCTCATAATTTTTTTATATTTATGCAAATGACAAACAAACAGGCACAGAATAAGAACAGCTATAGCAACTCTAGCTAGAGTATACTTGACTAAAAAAAATGAGTCTTCAGCCTGGATTAAAATGCGGATTGACTGCACACTTCTTACACAAGCAGGAAAATCATTCCATATTTTAGGGGTACTGTAACTAAATGTGCAACCTCTCATTGTTGTTGTGTAAATCGACTGGAAAATAATGTGTAACCTATTGTAGAGGTGCAGTTCAGTTAGTTAAATAGGGCCTAGGCATTTTAAAACTGTTTTTAAACAGCAAGCCAGTACAAAGTCTTAAAGAACACGAGTTATGTGGTTGCACTTTTTAGTTCTAGTAATAATTCTTATAGTAGCAATTTAAACTAACTTAAAGCTGAATATAGAATGGTTTGAACTAGAATTGTTACAAGAATTGATACCTCTGTATCAAGTCAAAAAAGTTCCGGATCCAAGGCCATTACAATATAAAATTGGCTCACAGTGGTGATGATATACAGAACAGAATCAACACATGTTGAAAAGAAAACAACAGAAGTCATGTCTGAAAATGTTTTGTGTTCAAGGCTGGAGAATTTCAGTGCATGGCTTGTGGCTGATGTCTGGGGCTCCTACCTAGCCAGGACGCTTGTTTAATGGAAGAACCAGGGGACATGGCATTTTCTCCTCCAGAGCACTAGATGGCAGTCTCACTTCGGTTGCAGCAGCGCCACAGTTACCCAAAGGGCATAATGGAAATTGGAGTTCTGCAAGTCAGCCCTGTCAGGTTCTGTGGGCGCTGCCAGGGTTTGCTGCAGGGACTGTGGAGATCTATTTTGTCGGGCTTCCGCCTCATCTGGAAGTGCCTCCAGACCACATTAATGGGCCACCAGAAGTACTGCTGGGTGCAGGATAAAAGGAGCCTACTGACTCAACACTTGTTGAGAGGAGCGGAGGCAGAAGAGAGAGATCAGATGATCCTGTGATGATCTACTCCTAGTACGTACATTTACAATAACAAGACTAATATTCGAGTTTAACACTACTGTATTGCAGGGTGTCGCCAAGTTGTGGCCTAAAAGTGGACCAAGACTAAGACTAAGTGCAGTTACAGTGTGCTTCTGGGAATTGGAGAAGGGGAACAAATTTTCTATTTTTTAATAACTTTACAAGAGAGTACCTTTTCTCTGTGGTCTGTCACTATAAATTGGACAGGAATATGTAGCAGCATGTCATAACTGAAAAAGGGCAAGATGTTGAATTGCTGGTCCGCTGCATTTACTGGCAATCAGATGGCCAGCTGAACAAACTAAGTAGAAACAGAAAGCCAAAACAATACTAGCTGCAAATTAGTTAAACTTGGCAGTGATCTTGTTCAGCTGTTCACCAAGACAGCACACTGTACTACATAGTCTGGTTTTGCTCTTCTGCTAGTATGGTACTATTTCAGGTACATTGCAACTGACCCCACCCAGTATGGGGAGAAACTACTATAATAATAGTGTCTACAATCCTTTATACCCCAAAGGGTGACATCATCAATAATGATCTGCATCATATAATCGGTAATGGGCAATATTACTGAGAAACAACACGGCTATGTCCCTGATCCGAAACACAAAAAAGCAGCATCCATGACCAAAACAAATGCCTAGTAAGTAACAGTCACTATGACACAAATTATCAACACTAAGAAAAACAAAAGCAACACATTCCAAACTTGGACAAATGATTTCATGAAGCAAAAATGTAGATTTAAAGCAGCTCAGAATCATGACAGAGAAAACCATGCACTGAACAGTGCTGATGAAACGGCACCTTATGCAGAGTATATGAATAAAGCCAATACCATCTGCCATGCTTATTAGCACAGATTGAATACACCAATGGTGACTTAGTAGGACAAGTGTCTAGCTGGTTAGATTTAAATAAAAACAACTTTGTAGCCAATCATAAAACTCTGTAAAAACATTAACCCACCTTAATTGATGAAACTGTAAGGGTTTTAAGCACTAGAATCACATGGTGATTCAAAGCTCACCCACAGAATACCAAAAGAATGAGTGCTCCCTGTAACCCTTCTCTTTCTCCATGAGTTGGCACAGGGTGACTTTGAAAGCCATAGAGTCAGGACCATCACTGCAACTTTGATAGCCTTAGAGTCAGGATTATCACTGCTTGGAATGAAGAGGATGTATACGTGTGAATGCAAAATGCAGAAAAAAAGAACAGGAGATCTTACATAACTGGAGGGGGTTGGAACTAAATTGCAGAAGTGGACTTTTGGAGCAGAAGCACAAGAGTGTGTCACACACTATGAATGAACAGAAGGAGAGTTTTACAGCAGCAGCAGAGGAAAACAGCACATACTGTAACTTATCTGGAGCAAAAAAGTAATTAGATTTGTCAGCCAGGCAAATATTACAGTTGAAATAAAGCATCTAACAAGAAGAAGAAACCAACAACTGGAAGTCAATTGTAAGTCAATTTGAACCCTAGCTTTAATGTCAATAACTACTAATTTCAACCCTAGCTCTAATTTCAAAAGAGCACAATCTTCAAAAATCGTTGGACTTGATGTAAATACTGGTTGCATTTGCTTTAGCCAAAGCCCACAAACAGTGATTTTGAAAGTTACAGTAATACTTTTATGAGCCATTTTTAATTTTTTTATGTGTAATTTTACTTATTTATTTTTTAATATATTATGATGTATGATTTGTAATTACATTTTATCATGTTAATTTTACTTTACATTACTTTTACTTCACATTTTATTTACTTTTTACATTTTTAAAATTGACTATTTTATTATAATCGTTTTTCTATTTTACATACAAATGTATTTATTGTCTTGTTTAATTCATATAATTTTATTTCACTAAATTAAAATAAAGCATTTGTGTTTATTGAATTCTTTCTGTTGAACTTAATTTAGACTTTGTGCTTAAATGGTTGCAATAGATTTCATTATTTTGGGACTTGGAGGAAGGAGAGTTGGAGGGCCCCATGGAGTGTTTTCCTAGGGCCCAAAGAGTTCCTAGAATCGCCTCTGATCTTATTTAATGAATATTTAAAGGGTATTAACCAGTGCAATGCTAAGACAAAACCAATAATTAAAATACAGCAAAATTATTCTTTCTGTGCACTTTTGACTTTGATTTTTGCTTTTTTTTTGCCTGTGTTAACAATCTCCTGGGTCTTTGATTTTTTTGCTATATCCTGACCACATCTTTTCTTCTGATCAGCCTTCCGCTTACTAAAAAGCAGAATAGCTCCCATGCCAGGGACTTCACTCCTAAAAGGCATAATACGCCACATCACTGATGCTTCACTTTATAACCCCATGTTGCATTCAGTGTGGCATCCAAGATTACGGATCCTAACTTTAAAAATGACTCTTGCTCTTATTGAGGCTCCTTAAAACTTAATTTATGGTTTTCTGTCTCGGTTTTGGTGATATGTCTTTTGGTTATCAACTTCTAGCTTTTTACGTCATTCATGGTTTAGTGCTTTGGGTTAAGAAAACTTTCTCTGATTTTTATTTTCAAACCTTAGTGCAATTTCCTGAGTATATGTGCATCTTAAGGAGGGTTCAGGAGGGTTTGCTAAAACTTAAAAATCAGGTGGATGGTGTTCATGTTGTGATCCAGCAAATCATCTCTGAATTTATCAACTAGCATAACAATGAGCAGATGAGGAACAGATAGCAAGTAATAAAGCACTGTTAGGCAACGTAAAAAAAATAAATCAGAAGAGCTTGAAGTCTTGGCTGCTGTGTAGACTTGCTTGGGCAAAAATGTCCTCTGTGATATCACATGCTGACTCACAAGATGACAATGGCCACTGTGTCATGTAGACATACCTGATGAAGTCCCAGCAATCTTGGATCCCTGAAATACAAGACAAGATAAACAATGAAAAATGATTAAGGCAATTAATAACTAATAAAACTATACTAAAACAGTGTAAAAAACGTCTCTGCTGCAGAACTTCTCAACATAATTTTGATAGATGGAGGAGACAAAAGAATACTTTCAGAAAAGAAATACAGACGTGGGGAGACTGTGTAATCTTGACATCAATAGTGACTAAGCTGTGACTCAAACATGGTTCCTTAGAGCTGTGAGAGAACAATCCTAATGACTAAACTTCCAAATGGAAAAACATTTACCTCTAAAATAATGCATGGGAACAAATTCAGTAAACCTGCATAAAATACATGAACCAGGATTAATCTCATTACAGAGGGCGGTTTTATGTACTGTTGCGTAGTGTTGGAGATGGCTGGGGTGGCGACCCGGCCGGGATGCCCAGGAGCTTACGCTCACCTCAGACCACGTGGGAGCGACCAACCTGGTTCCTTTGGGGGCCACGGGTACAGAGCTTTGAAGCTCTACCCTGAAGGGGCCCATGGTCACCGCTATGGGGCGCCCCTTTGCTTAGGGAGCCCTGGACCTCAGCACTTCCGCCACACCCGGAAGTGTTGGGGGGAAGAGGATCGGGAACACCCAGAGTGCTTCCGGGTACACAGGACACCTGAAGCACATCCGGGTAGCTATAAAAGGGGCCGCCTCCCTCCATACAATGGCTGGAGTCGGGAGGAGAAAGACAAGGTCTTGGAGGAGAGGCAAGGAGGCGGCCTGAAGAAAGAGAAGGCATTGTATTGTTGGCCAGGACTTTGGGGACTTAAGGGTTGTGTGCACTATTGTAAATATGGTTTATGTAAATAAACGTGTGTTGGGTGACATTAACGTGTCCTCCTGTCTGTGTCCGGGCCGGCTTCCACAGTAGATTTTCCATTTTCACCTAGTGATATAAAAACGCATTATTCATTTAGCATTTATAAGTTGATCACTTCATAAAATGTTATGTTATATGGCCTAGTAAGCAAGGCACTATACTAAATAACAATGACTGATTGATGGATTCAATACTTTCATTTCTTTCACAACGTTCCCCCTAGTGTAGTATTATGTAAGGGTATAGAAAATAATAGAAAAGAAAATCTTTATTAAACTAGATGTCAATCACAAATGTCACAATCGGTGATCTCAGCGAAAATACCCCACCAGAAACATGACATAATATTTATTAGACTGGATTTCCAGCAGAAAAGGTCAAAGTCTTTATTAAACTGCATATCCCATATAAAACAGAGCCTAATCTTCAATAAACAGAATATCCCCCACAAAACACTGCAGCCTTTATTAAACCAGATATCCCACACAACATCCCAGCCAGCTGAATAGCTGCCGCTAAAATGACAGAGAGCTATTTTCAGTGCCTACTTTATGTAACTCATTTAATCATGTCCTTTTCCCTCATGCAATATGTACAATGCTATGATATTAGACATTTATGAAATAGCTTCATTTTTGGCTGTGAGCTGAAAAAGAGAGCAAATATCAGTTATTTAGTGTAAAAATATTTCTATATAATCACACAATTATAAAATGCAAAAAATTTTTATTTCATAATTTGAAAGATGAAAAATCTGAAATATATAACAAGATTTAAATAATAAAGCAAACTTCTATGTAACAGTCTATCCTAATCCAACAAACAGCTGTGTCTGGTTTACTTCCAGATGGGCTTAAAGTGGAGAAAGACAAATAAACTGTAATTGCCTTTACTTCACTACAGGCACATAGACTTATCTTGCCCAACTGGAAGAATCCTAACTCACCTCTTCTTAGTCAGTGGATAACTGATGTTATATACTATTTGAAATTGGAAAAAAATCAAATTCTCAATAAGAGGATCTGTTCAAAACTTTTTTACAACCTGTCAGGATGTAACCAATAACATTTTAGAATAAACATTCATATTGGGGAAAAGGATTCTCTTCTCTCTTTTTTACTCTTAAAAGTTTTACTCTGGCTGTTGACCTGCCCCTCTTTCTCATGGGTGGGAGTTGAATTGAATTTAGTTTTGTTATGTTTCACTTGCTTGTATGTAATGTTACTTGCTTTTAATAAATTCAATAAAACAGAAAAAAAATGTACAAAGAAAGACTTAATTTGAAATGCTTCAAAATTATTATTTATTATTCTTTAATAATAATAACCAAAATGTAATCACGCCGGCTTTCAGAAAGAAAAAAAATCTGTGAGTCTTCTCTCCCATTTCAAGCGATCACTATTTTATCTAAAACTTTCCTATTGCACACATTTTGTATTCTTTTTCTGCAGTTCAGAACTGTAGGGACACCCCCCATAGCCCCTCTCTTTGCAATATTTTGTTGAAGGTATGGCCGTCCATTAAATGGTACGCTCTCATACTGTACACATCGTCACTAATACTGTGTCAACTGGGAATTCCCAATTAGCCTAAAATATACGTATTTGTGATATAGAGATAAAGGACTGCAGTAGGCACATTTTAGGAGAATGTGCAGACTCCACACAGGCCTAGATTGATATTCAGAGAACAATTAAAGGAACACTTTAAAAACACATCAGATCTCAATGGGAAAAAAAAAATCATGCTGGATATCTATACTGATATGGAATGGGTAAAGTGTTTGGGATGAAAGGATGCCACATTGTTTGATGGAAATGAAAATTATCAACCTACAGAGGGCTGAATTCAAAGACACTCCAAAAATCAAAGTGAAAAAATGAAGCAGCAGGCTAGTCCATTTTGCTAAAATTTCATTGCAGCAGCTCAATTTTTTTGAGCAGTATATATTTAGAAATTATGTATTTCTACAATAGGTATGCTACCAAAGCAAGTGACCTCATCAGTCACACATCGAACTATTAGAAGGATTAAACCATCACTGGAAATAGTTGTAGCTGTTATAAAAATCAAACCTTTCACTGAGATAAAATTATTTAAAGAAAAAATAATTCTCAAGAAAAATGTATTCACAAAAAACATTTGCATGCCTACATTTAGTACCTTTTGCCGTGATAACAACATGTAAAGTTGGATGAGATGTACAGACGCATATAAAGTCAACTGAAACAATTTGTCCTTACAGAATTTCTCCAGATCATTCAGAGACATTTTTCTTGCTTGTTTGGCTCAAAGGCCAATTTTCTTGTAACCTCGGAGTTAGGGTAATAGCTGGTGAATGTATAAAAGTGCACATTTCTGGTTATTGGTACTTATTTGGGTGAATGTTTGAACCTGTGTTTCTTAATCATCAGTGTTTGTACGTTTTCTTTACTCTTTACCTTAAACGTTTGTCTTTGTGTAGTCACATACATACAGGATAATGGCTTAGGTGAGGTCTTTGGGGAAACATTGACAGTGAAGAACTTATTGAAATAGGGAAATAATATACACATTTTACTGGCTAAAAGATAAAAAATTTTACTAAAGCGCTTAAACGGCAGATCAAAATAAACAATACCCCCTAAGGCGATTCTCTGGACAAACATTAAGAAAAAAAATAGAAATAATAAACTGTACCATCTTTACAGGAAAATGCAGTCTACTTAGATGTTGTTTAGTTAGTCTTTTACATTTATCTATATATACAGATACCCTGTAAGAAAAATCACACACAAGTATAAAGTTTTGGGGCATCTGCTGGCAAATCCTGAAAAGAAAACAGGTTGAGAAAAAAAATCAACTTGATAGACGAGAGTCTAAGTAGCGATTGCCTCAAGATGGAGGATCTTATGGTAATAAGGACTTCTGACAGGAAAAGGCAGGTCCAGGTAGAGAGTCATGTCAAGGGTGGTAAAGCCACCAATCTTCAGGGGCCTCATGTATAACGCCGTGCGTAGAACTCGCACTATAACATGGCGTAAGCACAAAAGCCGAAATGTGCTTACGCACAGAAAAATCCAGATGCAGGAATCTGTGCGTACTCCACCTTCCACGTTCTTCCGCTACATAAATCCCGATCAGCGTGAAAAGTAACGCTCGTGCACGCGCTTTATGTAATGCCCCAACTCCTCCCAGAACTACGTCTCTTTGAATATGCAAATGAATATAAATCGCCCTTAAGCTCAGCCTTCTGTGAAAAGACAATGGGAAAAGCACGGGGGGAAACATAAGAATTTCAGCGAATACCAAGTGGAGGCAAATGAAAAACATACTATTTGTTCAAATAAACCGTAGTATAATCAACAAAAGGAAGTTGATCGAGTGACATAGCGTGTTGGAGAAACTTGAAAGCTCACGTTCACAAAATCGCACAGTGCCAGAAATAAAAAAGAAGACACATATCAAAGTCGCCGTGAAAAGGCGAGTTGTAGCCCACTGTCTGAATGTCATATGAAAGTTTATTAGGGTACAGAGAAAACAAGGCACACAGTGGGGAAAAAGCACGAAATGTCAACTTCAATCTCGACATTTCCACTTTAATCACGTAGTTTATTTTGTCATTAAAGTAGAACATCATAAACTTCATCTTAAAATCAGTTTCTCAAATCACATCGTAATTAAAGTAGCACATTAAATGCTTTGTTTTGTATTTGATCTTCTATGTGCTTTATGTGTGTGAATCACTACTTGCTTCTTAAACCGGCTCTCTTCCTCCAACTGGACACAGAATCAATTACATTCGTGATATTACAGTTCTCTGAATAACTAAAATACTGAGATGTATACGTGATATCATTTTCATGATGATAGGAGTTAAAGCACGTTATTAAACATGGCTTTCACGGCGCAGTGATTGTGTGCGACCTTCGATGAAATAATTTATTTCAGCAGTACTCAGGGGCGGCTCTAGGCTTGTGGTGGCACTGGGCAGAGGAAGAATCAATGTCAATAAGGTAGCTTATGCACAGTGGATGGCCACGTCCATTGCGGACACTGCATAGCCACCTTGTGCTCATTACACAAGCATTTAACTTTTGCCGAAATTTGTCGCTGCATTTTTAGCTGTGTTGTTATTTTCTCTTTCTGTTTTATATTCAATATATATTGGTGTAGCCACCACTGCAGTCCTTGCTTTTCTTTCTCCAAGTAACCGATCGCCATACAATCAGCTTTGTAATAGACGTTAAGCCATCTGTAAGCTTAGAGTGCCGATTCTTCAAAACATTTAAGGAACATTGAAATATCTTCGTAGTACATGTTTAATTATTCTATCCTTTACGACACTCCCAGTGAAGAATATAGATTATTTAAATGAAGTTAAAGTTTTATCTGTATAATATAATAAACATATTTTGCCGCATTTCATCTTAAAAATGATATCGTCATCATATGTAAATACACGCTTTATAAAGTGGCTCAGGTTGTGCGATATTTTAACTGTAATGCAAGTTTACTGTGGGGTGATTGTACTTATAAGTACAAACAGTTCTACAAGGAGCAATTGATTGAGTGCGTTTAAAGTTCTTGGGATGAAACTGTTTCTGAACCGCGAGGACCGTACAGGAAAGGCTTTGAAACGTTTTGCTGTGGCTGAGACAGCGTGTCCATGAAGCTGTATACCGATAATTCTCTTTCTGATCAGCTGCTCCTGTGATTCACACTCAGATACAGTGATATTAATACTCCGAGTCGTGCAGTGAGAGTAATATGGAAAAAAGATGATCCGCTGTGGCAACTCCTAACGGGAGGAGCTGAAAGAAGAAGAAGAAGAAGAAGATGAGAGTAACAACGCTAAAGCAGTTATGGTATTTGGAATACTATGGCTGTTCCCTCTACCATTATATTGTTACAAGTTAATTACAATCAGATGCATTACACTAATAAACAATATGCGGTTAGTTTCGGTGTATTTATAAAGCCCCGTCTGAAAAATAAGGTGTAACCGCACAGGAACAGTAGCATTGCTTTGACGCTGGGTGCCGCCAGTCTGCAAAACCGAGTGGAGAACTTGCGTACGACAAGGCATGAGGTACCGTGGAAAAGTGCGTGGCTTTACGCCAAGTGTAGGTTTTATACATCGCGATTTGAATGTGGAAAAGTTCTTATGCAACATTTCTGTGCGTACGCACCGTTTATACATGAGGCCCCAGGACTGCTGAGGGCAGAAGAGAAAAGGTGTTAATAATTAGTCTTATCCTGGTTTTGTCAACAGTAGATTACCATCACCTGAGTCCTTAAGCTGTCTCCAATGCACATGTGCATGACAATCCATTTTCTGTAATTCTTGTGTAATAAAGAAAAAAATAAATAAATTGTTTTTTTTTTTTAATTTAAAGCAAATGTCTCCTGAAAGAAATCCCAACAGGCTCAACAGACCACCCCCAAATGGCTGTGACACCCTACATTATGACAACAATGGTTCATAAATTAATGCTCATCTATCCCAACAGTGTTTAAAATCAATAATTTTTAAGAATCTCTGGCAAATAATTAACTTGAATTCTTCTTGTCCTATAATAATAATAATAAAAATCATAAAATGAATAGTAATAAATTTCATTTAAAAGTGCTTTTCAATATACCCAAGGACACTGTAAAAACAACATACAATAAAATACACACACAAGAAAAAGTATATTTATAAAAACAAGCATAGTAATGTATGTGATATGACCATGAAAAGAAACATAAAAACATGAACATTTAAGAAAATGAGAATACTTTATTAAAAAGGTAAATATAGAGCTTTACCTTATAAAAGTTAAAGTTGTCAAATGTGTGCAATAAAATACAGTAATTTCCCAGAGCTTTGGACAAGGAACACTAATTGCTCAGTCAGCTAAGAAATGAAGCCTGGAGGGATGGCACTCTGAGAAGTGCAGTGAACGTAATTGTAGGCATAACTGAATGAGACTTCAAAGATAAGTAGGGAGGAGGTATTGAAGGCGTTTATAAGTAAGCAGAAGAATCTTATTCTGGAATCAAACTTGATGCTAAGGGAATTTTTTAATTGTAAGAGTAATCTGCTCCGAGGATCTTGTGGAGGTAAGACTTCTTGCAGGTGAATTTCATACATACTGTAGTCTTGTGAGTCCCAACACCAAACAGAACAGCAATACCATTGTGCAAAGATGGTGTAATAGAAGTGTGGTTGTAAGTCTCTGCAGCTATAGGTGTTTTAAGTTAGGGCAGAGCTTGGATATGTTTCTGAAATGAAAAAAATCGGTCTTAGACATGGTGTTTGATGTGAAACTGTAATGAAAATATGGGTTTTCACTTCAACAGAAGGATATGTAATAAACACTGTAAAAGGTAGTCTGAAACTTTCAGTTGTCCTGAGGATATCAGAAGTGGCAATAAGAAATACCTCACTTTTTATTCACCATTAACCTTCAAGAAATGACTTGACTTCCAAGTATTACATCTAAACAACCACTCAAGCCATAGTAAGAGGTAAAGTATTTGTCATGATCATCCCTGTGTGTGCCATCTGCATAACAATGAAATGGTCATCTATAACAACACTGAGTCCTATGGAACACCAAGCAAGAGAGACATGGCAGACCTGAGAGCACAGATGGAGACAAACTGCAATATTTCAAATAGAAAAGCTTGTTCCAGGCAAAGGATTAACCTGTAATACCCAAGAGTGTCTCCATACAATTCAAATGTTTGTCATTGGCTCTCTGTGTCACAGACAGCTGTTTGTTCAAGAAGGATCAAGATATTTAAAGGAAAGCAGCTACTTGAAAATCATTAAATACTTCAACTAGAGCTCTTTCAGTGCAGTGCTTTTCATGAAATTCAGACTGGAACACATCATACAAATCATTAAAAATCACATAGAAATAAATTTGTCTGAAAACTTGCTCAAGAAGCCTGGAAAGAAAAGGGAGACTGGAGATCTACCTCTGATTTTTAAAATCTTCATGACCAAGTCCAGTAATTTTGAGAATAGAAATGATCATTGCAGTGTTAAATACAGCTAGAACAAAGCTGGTAAGACATAATGCATTGATAATTTTGTCCATTTAAGTAAGAGAAATAACATTTAATGGGATATGTAGGTATAGGCTCAAGACAACAAGTAATAAGTATTGATTTGCATTAATGGGGGTACAAGCTGTAAAGTACCTGGTAGTCAAAGATGATTGCGCAGAAAACAACCTGCACTGGCATAAATCATAGATCAGGTTGAGAAAAGCAAAAAGTACAGGTCTTTAAAGGAGCAAAAGTATTTTTATGCCTTTCAAAATAAGTTATGACAATGTGAAACTTGCTGTTGTAAAGATGATGTAGCATATTCAGGGGAAGATTGAGAAAATTTATTAAAGAATCTAAGCTGATAGCATTTAAATTAATGTATTTATAGATACAAATAAAATGCATAGGAATAGGTACTGTAAATAAAATAGTCTGAATAATGCGATCAAGACCAAATAAATGTGACGGAGAGGACAATGCTCTTCATACATGACATTTGGAATTAATGATAAGATGAACATGTTGCATCAGTTCAATCAATGTTTTGACTCTTCAAAAACTATTTTGACAATGTGTTAAAATCCTGTCATAACAAATATTTTATATAACATCAATGGATACACTCAAAACAGAGTGGAAATAGCTTTACTTATAGTCAACTAAATAAAGTTTTTTTGAAAGATATATAAAGCACCTGTATTTTTAATACCGTAGCACTTAAAGTTTTTGAGACCATCATTATTTAATGTGATCATTATTAATTCATATCAGCAGACCTAAATACCTCAGATGCTTTTTTTGTGTAAAAGTTATCTTTATGATGACTTTATAGTCATCATCATTAATCTTCAATATTTCAGCTCTCTTAATCTGGAGCTCTTAACATTGTCAGTATGCAATTCATCACTTCAAAGGATTTTTCTTCAGTCACCATTCCCTCTCTCCAGTCAACGCAAAATTTAATGTCAATTTATTTTCAACCCACTTGTAATTGTGAGGGTGGTTGAGATAATAGACTGCAATGTCCCTCTCCTTGATGATAGTCTTCAGGGGCTTCATTTATAAAACTTTGTGTGGATTCAAGCGTGAAAATATGAGAATGGCAAAAAAGCAGGAAAATGCATACAGCAAATAAAACAAAAAAACAATTTTACTTACAAAACTTGGCATCCGCACATTTTTATGCAATTTCCCATTTATAAATTACAGCTAACTCGTAAATATGCATAAACGAACATGCCTCAAACGCCACTGTGAAACATCCATGTATGAAGCATGCTAATTAACCTCATACATATGCAATCACAAAGCTGCAAAACTTTATCGGCCGGTAGAGCAGCTCCCACCTGTGTTGAAGAGTATCTGGCTGTGCTCCGCAACTGAGAGCACAAGATCATACATTATGTGATATTTTAGCGCCTTTCCTCTCTGCCCTGGGGGTCCAGGAAAGACATAAGGCATCAGCGTCTGAGCAGGCAGCCACTAGCACCTACCACATGCAATGATGTGATTGCTGTTTTAATGAATAGGGCAGGTTATATGAAAAATTGAGGGCTCATCCAGTTAACTTACCAACACGCCATTCACTATGTACAGCACACCAAAATAACTTTGACTCATAATAAATGAATCATAGGCTAACCGAGACGTTTGCAAGTCTCTTCTTCGATGATTTGTGCATTAATATAATGTCACTGGTTATGGTGACCAAAAGCATCTTCGTTCTCTGCCCTTATTGTAATATTAATACAGTCAATTACTCCGATTATATTAGGAGAACTGGACACTTCTGCAAATTGCCTTTTTATGTTGACAAAAATATATTGTTTTATGTATATGCACCCATACCATAAGAAAACTGTATGTATTGTCTTGCTGGTTGGTTACTGTTTTCCAATACAGCAGGCATGATGAACTTAAACTTGGCTCAGATATTTCTGACCTGTTGGCCAGTTCCCTAAGAAGTGACAACAAATAGCCAATATATACTGATTAAAAAATAAAAAATACCAAATACATAGCAATGGCCCTCTTTAAAACTAAAATTCCTGAAGCCTATGAAAAAACTTGTAATCCTTGCCAACCTTAAATCCCTTCGCACCTCTCCTTCAGCGTCTTTTGTTTTGGAAATGCATCAATCAGCACAAGCAGCAGGCAGCCTGCTGTCCCATCCCCCGCCTTGATGGAGCACAGCTCGGTGAAAAAGTTCTCCCAGCCCAAGCCAAGGCTTCTTATCTGCATGTGATGTGCTTGGAATTGTTTGGGTAAATAATACAGTATATCGTTATTTGGAATACATGCATTTCATGTGTGTTCCATGTCTACAAAGATCTGGGTAACTATAGGATGAAAGGAAATGTGAGAAATGCAAGAAATGCTGAACACAGTATTATGCACTTGCTTGTACTCCACTCTGTCTGCATTTTCGGTATTGTGGACGAAGGTTCAAACAAATAGCAGGCAGACACCAATTCTAATAAGCAAAATCTTTTATTTCTGACTTCTTGGTGAGCAGAGTGGCTTTTCCTTACAGAGAGAAAATGCAAGGAAGGCCCCCGACAAGGGGGTGTTCAGCTGCATTTATAACAAAATCTTCAAAGAGAATGGTTAGAAAAAAATAAATCAGTTTCACACCAAGGCCACAGAACATTCTTTACAAAATTTGTTGATTACAACGGAAAGCATAAATTCTAGTCTTATATTTGGAATGAATCTTATCAGAAAACTTGTCATACACTGCTGAAGCAGCTGGGAAGAGTCAAAACTGCATTCCACAGCTGGAAGCTCACTAATAAGCACACTGTGTTAATAATAATACCTAGCCACACAGAAAACATGCAGATTTTCATACAGAAGCTAGCAAAAGATTTTAAATTCCATTCTACATTCCCCCCTTTTTAAACTTAAAAGTTTAAATAATAAGAGAGTTTAAACTAAACAGTCTAGGTCGAAAGAAGACTGGGAAGAGAATTGGGCCTGGGAAACAAGATGCATGCGTTCTGTGTGGAGAAAATAAGCTTTCGTTATTGAGGCAGTGAAAAACTTCTGGATAAAATAACGGATTAACGAATTAAGACAACAGCAAATCAAAAGAATAACAGTTAAAGCAACTAAAAGGGAAACAAAAATGGATTAGAACCATTGGACCCAAGAGCCAAAAGTGGATATAAACCATTCATAGAAAACCTTTGTTTTTAAATCATGTTCCTGGGCTTCCCACGAATTATACCCCCAGTCCTGGTCGCCAGTGTTTGCAAACACATCACTCCAGCTTGAACATTCAGATAGACAGGAGTAGGAATTCAAATCAGTTTTATACCTGGGTCAGGTCACACAAACATATTTTTCAGACAATCTCCATTTGTCTTGTCCACTGGACCCACAGGGAGCAATGGAACAAAAGTCAATCTGGAACGAGGCAGTTTTCCCTATTTGGAAAGTTAACGTGGGAAAGTCCCCATGTATTTGCTTCAATTGGTGAGTCCGATGGTCACCACCTGTTTGTCCTTGTCCTAAAGTCAGATGGATAAAAAAGATTAGGACTAGCAAAGCTATGAATGCCATTTTTTGCAATGCGACACGTGAATCCAGGCGGGAAGTCCTTCGACTTTAACGGCGTGAGGTGTGGATAGCAGCACTTGGAATGGTCCCCTCCAGCGAGGTTGATGCCAGTGCTTCCTTCGGGTGTCTCTGACCAGTATCCAGGTTCCCAAGGGAATCTGTGACTCCGTTGGTGGAGGACTAGTTCGCCAAGCCTGGTTAACCTGCTCGTGGACCTCCTTCAGGGATGCTCGGAGACCTGTAAGACTGGAAAGAAGATCATTGTCCACAGTATGCAGATTGACATTGCCAATGACCATGCCAACAGGCATGGGTCGTCCGGTCAGAATTTCAAAAGGCGACAGTCCCAACTGCCGGTGTGTCCTCCCTCTCAATCCCATTAAGGCCAGAGGTAAAGCGTCAGGCCAGGTTAAATTCGTCTGCTCACAGATCTTAGCCAATTTAGATTTCAGGGTGCCATTGCACCTTTCTACTATACCTCCGCTTTGAGGGTGGTACTTGCAATAGTGATGCACATTTATCTGGAGCCAAGTGGTCAATTCATTTATTACAGAGTTCACAAAATGGGTACCATTATCAGTCTGCAATTTTGTGGTATTCCCCATCTTGGAATGATTTCTTTTATCAAGGCTTTTGCCACAGTTTTTGCATCTGCATGTTTGGAAGGGAAAGCTTCCACCCATCGGGAGAACACATCGACAATTACCAAGCAGTATCGGTACCCTTTAGATGGTGTTAGTTCAATGAAGTCCATTTGAAGATGTTCAAATGGACCCATTGGGTTAGGTGTGACGGCGGGACTTACCTGAGTACCTTTACCTACGTTAAATTTTTGACATAGTGCACAGCGTCTGCAGAATTGCTCTGCATACATAGAGAAGCCTACGGCTTCCCAATGTCTCTCGACATCTTGAATAATGGCATCCTTTCCGGCGTGGTCCAGGCCATGTGTGATTTTTGCCATACCTGGAAAAGAAGCTTTTGGAAGGAAAGGTTTGTTATTTTGCTTGTGAGTCCAGACCCCATCAGAGAGGGATCCTTCTTCGGACCATTTTCTCTTTTCTCTGTCCGTGGCTGCACTCTGTAAAGAGATTATTTGATTATCAGCGTCTTTGTCATCTTTCTGTTGAAATAAAAAAATTGGTGTGTTATTGTAGGCAGCCTGTTTAGCAAAGTAATCAGCCAGGTCGTTTCCTTTGCTGACAGGATCTTGTTTCCCAGTGTGGGCCTGGCATTTAACTATTGCCAGTCTTGATGGTTTTATTATAGCTTCGAGGAGGGATTCGACTAATTTCTGATGTTGGATGGGCTTACCAGTACTGGTTTTAAATTCCCTTAATTTCCACAATGCTCCATGATCATGGCAGACTCCAAAAGCATACCTGGAATCTGTATAAATGGTTCAATTGTGACAGTTGACAGAGTACAGAGTACGTTTTGATAGTGTATTGCCCTAGCAGTAGTGAGATGTGAAGTTTTGGCCTGTACTAAAATGGAGTGTACAGCGTGAGGCACCTTTACTGTTAGGGGGCTCATGAGCACTATATCTGTACTGGCTAGCACGGCTTCTGTTGTGGCTGCTACTGCTCTGAGACAGGTTGGAAGTCCCTTAGCCACTGGATCCAATTTTTTCGAAAAATAGGCTATTGGCCTTTGTTTTTCTCCATGGAGCTGTGTTAGTACTGCATTCATATATCCCCCCTTTTCGTCCACGAACAAAGTGAACGGACGAGAATAGTCAAGGAGCCCTAACGCTGGCGCAAAGAGTAATGCACTTTTTAAATCACACAGAGCCTTCTCAGCCTGCTCATTCCACTGTATGCAGCCAGAAAGAGGAAGGTCAGCAGTGTTAGCTAGACTTTGCAAAGGCTGTGCTCTTTCAGAAAAATTTAAAATCCATTGTCGACAGTAACCTAAAATGCCCAATACAGACATAACCTGTTGTTTTGTGACCGGTCTGGGCAGGTTTTGAATAGTGGTTATGCGGTCTTTTGACAGAGCTCTGGTACCACAAGTGATGTCATGCCCCAAATATTTGACAGTGGTTTGAACTAGCTGCAGCTTGGCCTTAGAAACCTTGTGCCCATTTTCTGCAAGATACTTGAGCAATAATTCCGTATCTTGTGTGCATGCTTTCTCTGTTTCACTACAGAGTAATAAATCGTCGACGTACTGTATCAATGCACTTCCCTGTCAGGCCAGAAGCCTTCCAGGTTTTGAGCAAGCGCTTGGCCGTATACACAAGGAGCCTCTGTATAACCTTGTGGCATAACGGTCCATGTCCAACGGCGGTTTTGAAAAGTAAAAGCAAACCAAAACTGAGAATCAGAATGTACAGGAATAGAAAAGAAAGCATTTGCTAAGTCAATAACTGAGAAATAACGTGCAGATGGAGGGATTGTAGACAGAATAGTGGAAGGATTAGGCACAATCGGTGCTCTAGGAAAGATAGCAGAATTGACTTGTCTGAGGTCTTGGACAAAGCGCCAAGAGCCATCAGCTTTCTTTACTGGCAAGATAGGAGAGTTTACAGGAGAATATTTAATAGGAATTATAGCCCCTTTTCAACGAGATCTTTATGTACAGCAGCAATTCCGAGTTCAGCCTCGGGAGAGAGAGGATATTGCGCAGGCGAGGACGGAAGGAGGATTTTGGAAAGATTACTAGAGGTTCACAATTTGCTATTCTGCCAAAATCATTTTTCCCTTGAGACCACAGTGTATCAGGAATCGAAGAGAGCCATGGAATGCTATCAGTTTGCAATGAACATAAAGAGAGAGACGGGTGACACAGGGAACGAACAACTGGCAGATCAATCTGAATTACTACTTTAGTAACTAGATGGTCTGAGGTGTCAAAAATACCTGGTGCAACGTACAGCCAATCAGTTCTATTTAGACATTTTTCAACCCAGTCCCCAATTTCAACCCAGCGAATGGTGTTAGATTTAGATAGAGAGACATGGGGCACTGAACCACCTAGATAGAAAATACTTTGTGAACATGTGAGGTGAACTGACGCAGCAGCTTTAGTAGATGAAACAAAAATACATGGAATGTGCAAAGTTTCAGGGCATGTGCTGGAGGAAAGAAAAGATTCTAACCAAGGAGTGTCTACTTCAGCCGGGAAATATTGGGCAGTACAATGTAGGGTGTCTAGGACTTGTAAGTGGGGAAATAGGCATGAGGGGAAAGAATGAAGGGCTTTCAAGAGGAGGGTGTGTGGTGAGATGTCAAGGGTCCATGCAGCAAAAGAGGGCCTGGGGTGTGTAGTTTGGCATAGGAGCTTAGGAATGGAGCAGTAAAATCCTTGTTTAGTTAAAGAAATTGAGACTGACAATTTAGTCATAAGATCCCTTCCCAGCAAGTTCACAGGGCACAAATGATTTAACAGGAAGCGATGAGTTAATGGAGAGCTGTCGGTGCTGAGTTGCACTTGCAGAGGCTTTGAAACTAGTAGCGTGTGTGGTTGTCCTGAAGCAGTGAGAACCTTCACAGTGTCTTTCGAGGCAGGGACCCCCAACAGCGATAAAGTGGAGCGCGTGGCTCCTGTGTCCACAAGAAAGACAGTTTCTTTGCCGTTTACTATTAAAGTCAATAAAGGATCAGTATCAGCATGACGAGTAAGCAAAGGAAACTGGAAAAGTGGCTGGTGGTCCCTGCTAATTCCTAGGACCAAGGAATGTCATTGGGCTCAGGGAGAGGGGTGGCGGAGGGCTTGTGTGGGCAGTTGCGCCTGAAATGTCCAAGTTCACCGCAGCCGTAACAGGCATATGACGCTGGCGTCTGCTCTGAAGGGTCAGGCATCTGAGCGAAAGGATTATTAGGGCCTGATAATTGGAACCCTCGTCCTCTCCCGCGCCCTCGCCTTCCAAAGAAATTTCTGCGCCCTCTACCCCTAGCCGGATCAGTTCCACCAGTATAGTAATTTATTTGTGCAGCCAACAGTTTGGTCTGTGTGTCTGACTCTTTTAATTTAGTCTGTCTCTCAGCATGCTCTGCATGACGCTTGACTTCCTCGAACGTAGCGCTTTCCCAGCCTATGCAAGACATGAACTTTGCTTTGAATATCACTTCTCAGTCCCGAGACAAAGGAGGCACTGCAGCACGAATTCTATCGTTTTCATTGTCTAGCCCAGAGTGATTAGCCATCAGATCTTGCATCCGGTGAGCCCATTCATCCACTGTCTCGTCTTTTTCTGCTTAGCGGCTGAAATTAGTGACCAGTCTGTGCCCTTTTTATATTTTTCTGCCAGGGCTCCTTTCAAAGGCTCCCACTGGCCGAGGAAAGGACCTTCATTCCGGGCCTCGAGAAAGAGCTTCATTCCAACGCCAAGGGCACCGTTAAGATCACCGTGATTTACAGTTGCCCATGTGGTGCCCAGCTTTCGGCGGAGCACCTGTGTCCACTCTGCAGCATTTGGTTTATACATGTCATCAAGCTGCTGTAACTGTTGCACAAATTTCAGTCCACCGACCGCTTTGGGGTCGGGCAGTTCAGACACCACATCCTTTAATTCTTGAATATCCCAATTGTGGTGAATCATTACGGTAGTGGGATTATTATTGCCTGGGGGTTGTGCGGGATCATGTCGGGGGTTGGGGACTTCAATGAGGGGGCAAGAGAATGTTGGGCCAGAAGGTTTAGGGGAGCCGAAGGGGGAAGTAAAACCGCCCATAGGTTTAGAGCGGAGGGTCTGACTTCTCGTGCGCTGGGAGACAGATGACTCTTCTGGTTTCTGCCATTGCAACCCAGTAGCACCTTGTGAATGATCTGAATCATCTTCCTCAGGGTCAATATGTGAGGACGGGTCATAATGATATTGTTCATCGTAAAAACTTGCTCCAGACGGTTCGTCTGTTAACAGGGGTGCAGTTGGAGGAGGGGGTGCAGGAGGTGGAATCGGGGAGTTTGGTAAGGAGGGGGTGGACAGATTACGGGGTATAGGGGGTCTTTCTTTTCGGTCTTCTTTCTTTTACTTTCAGGCTTGGGCTCTGTCTCTACCTTCGTTTTCTGCAACGCTAGCAATAACTTTTCCTTTTCTTTCTGTGTTTTGACCTCAGCAGCCAGCAGCTCGTTACGCTTCTGCGCCGCTTGCAAGGTCCTATCCTTTATCACCAATTCCCATCTATCAAACATGTACATTCGATACGGACCTTTGTTACAACATCCTTGTGCATTTCTACATAATATTTTCCTTATTTCTTGTATTTCTGATATGTCCACAGTCCCGTCTATCGCCATCTGCCACTGCTCTGTTTATTCCATTTTTTACATGCTTTCTTAAAGTCTAATCCGGTTTTCTTTTCTATTAATTTCCTAGGTGAACCCCCTTTCGGAGCCGAGTGAAAGCTCGTGTCCGAGACACTTTCCAAAAATAATCCTTCTAACAGAGACTTTTGATTTCCCAAAGGAGTCTCTTTGACCGGTTTACTATTTTGCTTTCCCATAATGAATGGCACTGGACCACAGTAGAACAATTCAGCCCTCGCGGCGTTCTGCTCCCAGTCCTGTCCCACTCCCGGATTAGTACTCAAGTGGTTTCGTGTCCGTTGTTTAGCAGAATCGTACAACAATATTCAGCGTGGAGTCCGGAATACAAGATGTGCTTAACACCAATTCCTTCGTCAGACGCCTCCTATGTGCCAAACTGCTAGTGCATGTCTCCACCACAGAGCAACCCGTAGAAGCAGGATTATGACCAGACGTTAGGAACAGAAAACTCGTCCACCCACTCAGTGTTATTCCCAGACACTCAATTCATATACTATGCTTTTCTTACTCCCATTCCCCTATTTAATAGGAGTGTGCCACTCACCCCTTTCTATCCCGCTTCCCAGGGAGTAACTTACTAACATACTTGTAGTATCTTACACTGTCCCCCGAGGGACCCAAGTATTATTCCCTATTTTCCAGTTACCATCCACTACGTTAGCGATACAGTATTTATTTTTCTTAACTTCCAATAAACTGGTCAAATCCCTGAGCTACTTCATTCACTCAATCGGACTCCCTCGGTCTACTCACCAAGAAATTCGTGACCTGATAGGAAAATCCCAGTTGGTTCAACCTTTGTATTCAGTCAGAGGAGGCCAGGGACTTCTCACGCAGGATACGCCTGAGGCAGGCCAGTCCTAACTTTTGCCGGAGCTGGTCCTTCCGACCCGGCCGGAGTCAGTCCTTTTACCGGTCCTCTGGACGATCCCGCTCGAGGAGTCACCTGTCAGTCTCCGTCCCACGTTCGGGCGCCAGAAAACTGTGGACAAAGGTTCAAACAAATAGCAGGCAGACACCAATTCTAATAAGCAGAATCTTTTATTTCTGACTTCTTGGTGAGCAGAGTGGCTTTTCCTTACAGAGAGAAAATGCAAGGAAGGCCCCCGACAAGGGGGGTTCAGCTGCATTTATAACAAAATCTTCAAAGAGAATGGTTAGAAAAAAATAAATCAGTTTCACTCCAAGGCCACAGAACATTCTTTACAAAATTTGTTGATTACAACGGAAAGCATAAATTCTAGTCTTATATTTGGAATGAAGCTTATCAGAAAACTTGTCATACACTGCTGAAGCAGCTGGGAAGAGTCAAAAATTGCATTCCACAGCTGGAAGCACACTTCTGTTAATAATAATACCTAGCCACACAGAGAACATGCAGATTTTCATACAGAAGCTAGCAATAGATTTTAAATTCCATTCCACAGTATCATACACCATAACGCCGAGTACAGGGAAATTCTGGCATAGCGTTTTCAAATAATGACATGTGTGCACGAGAGAAGCAGAGACTGATTTGATCTCATTCAAGTGGTTACTGGAATATAAAATAAACAGCAAAAGTAAAACGAAACAAGTGTGCTTTTATTCAACAGATAGATAGATAGATAGATAGATAGATAGATAGATAGATAGATAGATAGATAGATAGATAGATAGATAAAGGTGAATAACAAAAAATTCAAGTGACAACAAAATACTAAGAAGATATGATTCACTAGCGTTCATGTGTCTGCTTACACCCCTTCAGCGATATCTTTTTCAGGTTGCAAAACTTTACACCGGTTGTTACAGACTGAAATCAAAGACTTCTTCTTTTTGGGCGCATACACCGTCAGCACTGCGCTGTCAGATCTAAACACTAGCATGGCAAATTGCTTGTGTACTGCAGATGGTAGTCCCATTTTACTTATGGTGCCTAGGTTTATGGCCCTGCCTTTGTCCATTTTGTCTACTTTGTCCAGTCTGATAGCGGTCACGGGACATTGTATCATTGATTGCCAGTACAACAAAAATAGTTCTGAAACAGGCATTAGCCACAGCGTTGCTCTTGGGAAAACAATTGAGATAAATGCATTCATCACAAAAAGGAAGAGGCAAGTTCGATGTACCACATGAACATCACTGAGAGAATAAAACTGAATAATAAAAAAACAAGTGCTAAATTTTGCAAGTAGCTAAAATTTATACCGGTTGTTACAGACTAAAATCAAATGTATGTTTTTATTATATTGTAGAAATAATAATAGCAGCTCACTACTCAAAACACAGAGTACCTGGTCTCGAACCCAGGACCTTTGGGTTAAAGGCAGCAGTTCTTACCTCTGCACCACTCAAGAATATGTGTAAATGTCCTGTTGATTGATATTTGAATTTTTAACACATTGACAGCCACATGTAAATCAAATGCTTTTTTTTACTTAGGTTATATTCTTGAATAAAAGTGCATGTGTCTATTTGATATTTAGATTAAAGTCTTCACACATTATGCACTTATCATTATTAGTATAAAATGGAAAAAGTTTCTGCTTTAGGTATGTCTTCAGCATTTTTTGAATTTCTTTCATCCTTCACTTACCCAGATCTTTGTAGATATGGAACATGCATGAAATGCATGTATTCCAAATAACGACATACTGTAATATTTACCCTATACAACTCCAGGTACATCAGACGCAGATAAGGAGCCTTGGCTTAAGCTGGGAGAACTTTTTGCCTGTGGGCTGAGCTCTGTCAAGGCGGGGGATAGGAGGAGTAGGCTGCTCGTTGCTTGTGCTGTTTGACATATTTACAAAACAAAAGACGCTGATGGAGAGTTGCGAAGAGATTTAAGGTGGGCCAGGATTACGAGTTTTTTCATAGGCTTCAGGAATGCTAGTGTTAAAAGGAGCTAAAACATAGTCTGCACATCATATTCATGTTTCTGAGGTTTTCACATCAACACACATTGTAATAGCGCTTTAGTGATACGAATTATTATACAAGAAAGTCATCATTTAGCTGGTTTGGTTTCCCTGCTTGATCAAGGGTTTCATCATTTCCCAGTTTCTCAGAAATGTTGCATACGCATGGGTCAGAGTTGCCACAAATATATGCATGTTCCCTTGTCAAGTTTTTTTTTTTTTTTAAATATCCTCATGTTTGTGTGGGAAGTTGTATACTCTTATTTTTAGCCTCTTATACATAAGCTTTAAAAATGAGGCCCCAGGTCCTGCTGCTGAATTTCCAGGTGTTCCCAGGCCTGTTGATACATTTAATCATTTCATCTTTCCTTCAGTTCCTCAATAATTTGGTTCTGTCTTTGACTTTGTCTCTGTCTGGCACTCATCTTACAGCAATGGCCCATGGGATATGCTCATAAGATGCTCTAAACGGCCTCAAAGGACTCCTTTTAATTTAAAGTAGCTGCAGCTTCACCCTTGGATTGACAAATACTTTTTATCCTATTAGGGAAAGCCAGCTCCTCAATTCTGCAAAGACACCTCATTCAGTTACTAGACACAGCTGTAACCATAGGTGAATGCGCTACAATTCATGCAATACAACCACCAATGCATTAATCTGGTGATTAACCTCCCAATCGTGAACAAGACCCTAAGGATCTTAAGCGCCTCCATTATGGACAGTAATTCCCAAGTTTTCTGCATATGGCACACCAAATATTTCTAAAAGAGAACCATGACTTCAAGTTTAGAGGCAGTGATTCTTATCTGGGCCACTTGGGAATCAATTAGAGAAGAGAGGAACAGCAAAACCCTGGCTGAAATGCGAAAAAACAAAGTTTCTTTATATTTTAAATATTTATTAAAATATATATTCAAGAAGGACACAAAGACAACAGCAAAAATAAATCTGAAAAGGGATGTTTTGAAAGGCTGGCCAAAGCAAGCAAAAACTCCACAAACCCTAGACATCTAATCTTTTAAACCAAGCTATAACATTTAGAATACCAATAAAAAAAATTCAACCAAAAAACACAAATGAAACTACGGCTCCAGAAGCCATCTCATGGACTGCTGGATGATTAAACAATACTGGGTGTGGTCCCCAACTGCCATATCAAAAGGGACATAAGAATAATTATTAAAATAAACTAATTGCTTAATATCCATTGTTTATATCCATAGTTAAAAGTCTAGACACACCTAGAAATGTTCATGTTTTTGAAAGAAATTAATATATTTTTTGACCAAAATACCATTGAACATATTTAAAAATGCAACCAGGACCTTGCTGGTGTTGCTAATGGCTATTAAAGCATGACATCACTGATTTTAAAAAAATAATATCATGTTCACATATGACTTTAAAGTCCCATTTTCAACATCCATTCCTTTAGTGTCCTAATGGTCAACTCCCTTGGCTCACCTTTAATTAGTCATGTATTAATGCAAATTGCTTAATTAGAAGAGTCTGTAAGGTGTTTGTTCCTCAGACTACACACTCTGATGGCCTTATCGTCTTATGCAAGTGTGAATCTTGCCTTTGTATTTCTTTTTCTATCCTGGTTAGATCCAGTTTGCCGCCTTCTCTCAAGAAATTAACACCTCAGTACGCATACCGAAGCTGCTTCCCTATTGAAGCTTCATTGCACTTCCTTAGCTAGCAAGCTAAGTGACTTTTCTTAGCTACTTGCCTATTTATAAAACAAAGGTATAAACATCTAATGATTGTGGCAAGCCTTATTCTAGTGATGCACCTCATCACATAGCATTTCCTCAAACTTTCTGAAAAAAAACCCAGAAATGCCTTAGTACGTGATCAAAATAAAATGTCATGCACACAAGACCAGGAGCATGCCATAGTTGAGACATGTCCATTCTAAGTAATTATTTTATTAGTTTCATACACTTTACTCTCAAAAATTCCTTACTAGAGATATTGCTTCTCTCATTTCTCAACCTTTCCAGAATCCAGTGTTAATGCAATTAAATAGCCAGTCTTTAATAAGAAGATCATTAATATCTTGTTCTGAAATGGAGTCCAGAACATAACAGGATAGGGGCATGAGGACTGCAAAACACTTCACTGACCAGGACTTCTTTGTTTGCCTGGAAAAGGCTTCACCCCAACAGGCTGTTATGTCTCAGCCAAGGTTTCTTCCCTGGTTGGGGCTCAAATTCAGGTTTTATGTCAACTTTGTTCATTGTTGATTCATTAATATGTATTCATTTTATTTCTATTTATTCGCTATTGTGTTTTTGTTACAATTCCTCTGTGATGCATGTTCCATGTATGTTGTGGATGTTGCCCTAAGAGGCAACAAATCATTGGGAGGAACTGCTCTCTGCCTATAATTCTGGATGATCTCCCACAGTTCCCAGTGTTTCATTGTGAATCCACTTTGGAGTAGTGAGTTTTTGTGTATTTTGTGGATTTCAAATGCTTAGTGATTTACTGGTTTATTGACTTATAGCTCTGAATTTGTACTATTCTTGACATTTCATATTAGGACTTGATTGCACTTGCTGGAATCACCTCTTTGCCTTCCATGCTCTACAAAGCTTCATGTATTTACAGAGCTTTCTGTGAAATTAATCTTTTTATTTTATAATGATTTGGTGCTTTCCCATATTAGTAGCCAGGGATTTGATGGTATATACTCCTATAGTGGGCATTTTTGGGAGTGGTTGGAACTCTAAAATTATTGGGACTCCTAGTCCGTAATAAAGGCTTAACACTAAAATGCGTGAAGCTTATGAAAAAAGTGGTAATGCTGGGCCACCTTACATTCCTTCGCAGCTCCTCTTCAGAGTCTTTGTTTTGCAAATGTGTCATCAGCACTGGTAGCAGGCAGTCTGCTGTCCCATCCCATAACCAAAGAAAACAAATCATTCAATTGACATGTTGCTGTTAATGAGTAAAAACCCAAGACCAAATATCAATCAACACAAAGTTGCTATGTCTGCTTGGCTAATGCAGATGTAAGAACTGCTGCCAAAGAATTTAGAGATTGCGGGTTCGAACCCTGGTCCTCTCCGCATTTACCGTTTTGAGTAGTAAGTTGCTGTTATTATTACTAATAATAATAATTTCCTGTCATCATACATTTACCCAGATCGTTGTAGACATGGAACACACATGAAATGTATGTATTCCAAATAACAATATATTATTTACCGTTTACAATTCCAGAGACCTAACTCTAGGAAAAGAGACTTGAGCTGGAAGAACTTTGTGTCTGACTTCAGCTGTATCTGTGAGGGATGGGATAGCAGGCTGCCTGCTGCAATGTGCTGATTAACACATTTGCAAAACAAAGACACTGATGACGAGGTGCAAAGGAATTTAAGGTGGCCCGGCCTTGTGACTTTTTTCATAGGCTTCTGGGATTCTAGTGTTAATCTCAGATCTACTTTTTGTCTGGAAAATAAACTTAAATGTCCAAAAAAACTCATAGTGCCTTGCAAAGGAAAGGAATCCATTAAAAAACCTTTAGTTTGGAGAGACTGAGCCACTAAATAATCACTATAAATAAAGAATATTTATCAAACAAAATAAACCAAAAAAAAAAAATCTCTAAAAAGGAGTTGTCTGAAAGGCAATCCTGAACAAACCAGTTCCAAAATGTAATCTACATGAATAATCCAAACACAGAGCATTAATTTGGCAAAGTTAAAAAATCAATCAGAAAACAAACAAAATACAAATATTACACACCAACAACTCCCAGAAACATCAGTGTTCCACTGATCTGAGCTTCCTCATCTTTGTCCTGAATAGCCGGAGGGAGGGCTCAGGTGTGGTGATGTCAGGGTGGCCCCGCCTCCTAAGGAGTTAACCACAAAGCTTAAGAGACATACAGTAGAACTTAATTTCGGACATAAAAATATGTATATGTAAATAAATATATAAATATAAACACATACATAAAATATTAATGGAATATTGTTAACATACAACAAAGAACTTCAATAAACACTTAAAAATTTTAAGCACTTTAAAATAAACCAAAAAAAATGTAAGCTCAGAGTGCATCCAGGCTTTTACCATCAGTTTTCTTCTGGAAATTTCCAGGTTATTTAGCAACACCTTATAGTTACTCTTAATGTATTTATAATATTTGTGGTATTTTCCTGTACCTTGTTAGCTCCCATAGAGCCGAGAACATGACATGCTTCTATTCTGACTAGTTTTTAATGAAATTATCATACTTTTCTTCTCATTTACTCTAAATGACCTTCCCAAAATTACTGATCAAATTTTTCTTATTTGCTATTTGAAATGCTTAACCTTTTTAAATCCATTTTCTCGTATACCTTACATCTCCTACAACACCCCCAAGACTTTTTATTTACTAAATTGCTGAATTTTTCGTAGGAAGCAGTGACACAGTAACAGAAGTATGGTTGGTGTGCTTCAGTTTCAGAAAGCTTTTACTTAAGTACCACTTGAGCACCTAATTATTAAACTGAGAGCTACATGGATTCAATTTATGGTGTGCAGATGAGTCCAGTGCTGGGCTAAATCCTGAAATCAAAAGGTTACAGTCCAAGGATAGGTTTCAAAATTAGGAAAGGGTAAAAGTGGAGTCCCACTTGGGTTAGCGCTAGAGCTGATGTTTTGCATATCAATGATTTAAAGAAAGCAAAAAAATGCAAGTTAAATGTGTAGATGATACTAAATTACAAGGATCTGCATTTACCCTGGAGGCAGCTATATTAGTATGCACTGACATGAGCAGGATACACAATTGTGCAGAGAATTGTACATGAAAAGGCTTCCATACATATTTCAGGACAGAAAAATGTGAGATATCCGGAGAGAATGGAGGATGTTGTATCCTTTTGGCGTAAACAGAAGGACAATACGAGGTGAACTGATTAATGTACAAATATTTCAAATTATAAAAGGAATAAATAAATTTAATATGAATTACTAATTTAATATTCCCCTACATGAAGAAGTGCAAAAAATGATGTGGTGTTCCTTTCATTAGCAGGGTCGTGGTACAGATTTTTTTTTTTTTTTCAACTTCACAAAAGAGAAACTTCAATGTGGATTATGTGTGCAGGTGCAGTTTGCTCAGCTTGCCTGCAGAGTTTCCTCTTTGTCTCTTTGTTCTCTTCAAAGCTAAGCACAGCAGAAATTCCTTTCACTCTAGGTCCATTTTGGCGTCCATTTTTCCCACCAGTTGGGATATCAGTAATCATGCAAATTGCATTTTGTTCAGAGCTGTGACTGACATACCTAAAGCCAATACTTCTTCATATCACGGGTAAAATGGATAGAGGGATGGGAGGAAGGTATCATCTGTCTCTCTAACAATATGGAGAATAGCCTGTGAGTCTGAAGGCAGAAATAACAAGGTGCTTCAGATGTTACAAATTTAAATGCTTCTGTTTTTTTTTTCATTAAAGCTTATACAATCACTAATGTTTTAATATATAAGTAGAGAGTTTTTGAAAAAAGTAAGAAAAACATGAAAGTCATAAGGCTTCTAGAAAGCAGAAAGAAGGTAAACAGCTGCTACCTTAGACAGCAAGCTGGACAGAAATGAAGACAAACAGCTACTGACTTTAATGGGCAGCCTGCTGGCTTCATAAAAACAATAGTGTTAGCATTGTTTGCCAGACAGGTGACTGGACAAAAACAAAACAGCTGCCACCTGTGCTAGCTGGAAAGAAATGTGACAGAGATCACTTACTCATTACCCCCTCCTGCAGGACATGCAGACAGCTCGGCAAATCCAGAAAAGGAGCAGAAGAGCCATCATCTAACCCAACACTTTATATTTGCTGGAACAAAATAGAATTTTTGGAGTACTGATTTTCCATAACATTTTCCTTCCTTCTTTCTGTTCAACCTTTTTGTTGCCTTGCTTGTTTCACAATGTTGCACAAAGACAGTAGCGCCTTGGGCAGGCACTCCATGCAATAAGTGCTATTTCCTCGCAAAGTAACACAGTCACAAACTCATGAAATTTTGTCAGGTATCATTTTCTTTGATTTTTTAAATTACTGTTAATTTTTCATTATTTTCATGATGTATTTACATTAATTAAAATTAAGAACAATCAAGTAAATGATACATTTACTCCAAAAATGTGTACAAAAATGGCTCAAGTAGCTGTTTTCCTGGCTCGGCTGGAAACAAATATCTCATTTTCTGAGACAAACCAGGAGATTCAAAACAAAATATAAGTGAAGTGAACCAAAACCCAGGTGAGAGTGTTTCTTTTTGTTTTTAAAGGATTTATCCATAGGTCAGAAAAACTTGATGTCACAACCCCAGAGATCACATCGCTAGAAATACAGGATGCAATCTTATTGGAAATTGATTGATTTCGTCTTTTTTTTTTTTTAATGTTGAAGTTTTTATTACAATGCAGTTTAAAAAAAACAGCATTACATTTGATTCAGATCAAATGCTTCATTTCCCATTGCCTTTTACCTGGCAGTGTTTTGTAATTGGATATCTGATTTCTAGGATGGCGTATGTAGTGGAGAGATGGTCACGCCGACCTGCCAAGGTGGCCGAGTAGCTGTTCAATGGCTTTTCAGGTTTCTGTGTAGTCTTTTATCAAACATGGATGCACGTGAGGCTTTTTAAATGCTTGTCTTCTTTCTGTGCCTCTCGTAACACAGCCTTACAACAGCTGTCTTATTTTGTTCATGTCTTTTCTTATCTGTGCAATATGCAGAGACCAACAAGTCACCGTCTACTGCCTCATTCTGCTTGCCTGAACAGCCAGTCATTCTCCCAGTTGTCCTAGTTCCTGCTTTCCTGCACAGATGACCTTTACCCACCAATTGGCCGCTGCTCCATTTCTGTTTAGATGCAAAGCTGGCCAATCCACTTAGGCATCACAAAAATGTGGTTGTCTGTTAATGCTTAGTGTATTTGAAAGAATCACTGGTTAAAAACCCTGACAGATATTTTGTCTTACAATTAGGAACTTGACCACTGCCGCTCCTATACCTTTTCATTGATCCAGTAGACCTAAAAATGTTTCCTTTCTATTCATTTTGGCTGAAATGGATTAGATTCACCATTAATGAATAAAATCTGTTAGCTTTTGTAGAGGTAGTTTAAAAGGGTTATGTGCTCATCTGCTTTAAAAGCAGCACATGGGTTAAGGAAAACCAGGAGAATTGGCATTATGGTTTATGGTGAGTAATATTTAAGAAGCTTCTTTGGTGATGTGAGAAGGGTAAAATTCAGACAGAAAAGCTAGAAAGAGATGAATGGGCAGATGTTGAAAAAATACAATCAAGTCTATGACAGGAAAGAAAAGCTGGAGCTTGTGTGACCGAGGTTTAACTCCTTTAGTACTTGATAGAAGGAAGTAGGAAATCATACTGATTGATGGTAGGGATTAAGTGTGTGTGTGCCAAATTGAACAACACCGGTACATGCAGAGGATCCTTATATAAAGATGAGGTTTTGCAATTTAGAGACGATATTAGACATGCATTTTGCCTACAGTGTAAGATCTAGACCATAGTTTTGAAGAACACACTGGCAGCATATTGGTGTTCAGCAAGAAGTTCGCTATAATTCTTCCTATGGTGAATCCATTTCTAATCTAGTTATCTATTAAGGTTAAGTTACCTAATGGTTTCTCCTGCATATTTTTTCACTTAAAACAAATTTATATTATGGTCATAGAAGTGGTTAGGAATCAAGCCACAGAGTAAAGAACCTGGTGTCATGCAGTATTAGTATGTTTCATTTACCAATGGTGAATACACATGAATGTGTAGCCTCCCTTCTGGTGTTTATTCAGAATGCTGAAGACACAATTTGTGAGTCCAGGAGTGGCATTTTGAAGGTCAAGGAAAATGGGAACTCAGAACTACAATATTCATTAGTTTCATTTGCATGATAAATATTGTTTTGTTTATTTTCCAAATAGTTTGGTTATATAAAACCCCTCTCTATACAAGATTGGGAAGCAACCATTATTAGAAAATGATATTATTGTTTGAGGTGAAATGCGTAAAGCTATCCTTGTTATGTAAAACCTACATGAACAGAAACAAATAACAGTTTAATTCTTATAATTAACTTATATAGACTAGCTGGACTATCTTGAGACTTCCTTTATGTAAAAATGGTTATACAGTATACATTTTTGCCTATCTTTGAAATGGAAAATATAGTGCCATTTACTTATTTTTGTTTGTAGGGAAACAACTGCAGAAATTGTAAAGACACTCTTGATTTCTAAGTTTCACTTCTCACAAGTTTCCTACAGATGTGGAACGTTTTCTTCATTTACCCATCCTGCAGATATCCATTACCTGATACAATTAATTTTGTCATTCAAAGTCAAACAGATTTCTTTGCTATTGTTTCAAATATTAATAGTGCAAAGGCATTGTATATAAGACACCTGAGGTCTACACCCACCTCCCCTAAACCTGAGGTCCCTGCCAACCTCCCAACACCTGAGGTCTACGCCCAACTCCCTACACCTGAGGTCTACACCCACCTCCCCTAAACCTTAGGTAACACCCACCTCCCTAAACCTGAGGTAATACCCACCTCCCTACACCTGAGGTCTACACCCACCTCCCCTAAACCTGAGGTCTACGCCTACCTCCAGTAACCTGAGGTAACACCCACCTCCCTACACCTGAGGTGACGCCCGCCACCCTATACCTGAGGTCTACACCCACCTCCCCTAAACCTGAGGTCCCGCCCACATCCCTATACCTGAGGTCTACACCCACATCCCCTACACCTGAGGTCTACACCCACCTCCCCTAAACCTGAGGTCTTCAATGTACAGTACAGGGAGAGACTGACCACGTGCGGAAATCATTGGCGCGTACAAACCGGAAGGAAAACTGGCTTGTTTGTCACCCGAGTGTGTGGTCGTGAACAGATGCAAAAGTTTGGTGAACTTTTTGGTTGTAACCCGATTTGTACATGTTCAGAGATGTTCTTGACCCGAGGTTCCACTGTATATACTGTATAATGGATTGAGAAAGTATTTACTTTCTCACATTTCTTTGTGTTGTACATTTCATTGTAAATGAATAAAGTTGCTACTTTTGCCTAAGAATCTACACTCAGAAACCCATAATAAGAACAAGAACACATTCTCTGTTAAGTTTGCAAAAGTATTCAAAATCAAAAACTGAAATCTCTCATTCATGTAAGTATTTAGACCTTTTGTTCGGTACTTTGTAGAAGCCCCTTTGGCAGTACTTTCAACCTTGAGTCTTCCTGAATATGTTTCTACAAGCCTTGCACACCTGGGGCCTCATGCATAACGCCTTGAGTAGAATTCTCACTATAACATGACGTAAGCACAAAAGCCAAAATGTGATTACGCACAGAAAAATCCAGATGCAGAAAACTGTGCGTACTCCAACTTTCACATTCTTCTGCTACTTAAATCCCAGTCAGCGTGAAAAGTAACACACGTGCACGCGTCTGCTGTCCTGCCCCAATTCCTCCCAGAATTACGCCTCTTTGAATATGCAAATCAATATAAATAGCCCTTAAGCTCAGCATTCTGTGAAAAGACAATGGGAAAAGCACGGGGGAAAATATAAGAATTTCAGAGAATACCAAGTGGAGGCAAAGGAAAAACATACTATTTGTTGATTTAAACCGTGGTATAATCAACAAAAGGAAGTTGATCGAGTGACATAGTGTGTCTGAGAAACTCGAAAGCTCAAGTTCACAAAGTCGCACAGTGCCAAAATAAAAAAGAAGTTTCATATCAAAGTCGCCGTGAAAAGGTGAGTTGTAGCCCACCGTCTGAGTGTCATATGAAAGCTTATTAGGGTACAGACAAAAAAAATAGGCACACAGTGGGAAAAAAGCACGAAATGTCAACTTTATTCCCGAAATTTCCTCTTTAATCACGTAGTTTATTTTGTCATTAAAGTAGAACATCATAAACTTCATCTTAAAATCATTTAATTGACTAGTTTCTCAAATCCCATTGTAACTAAAGTAGCATGTTAAATGTTTAATTTTGTATTTGATCTTCTATGTGTGTGAATCACTATGTGCTTCCGTTCTTTCTCTTCCTCCGACAGGACACAGAATCCATTACATTCGTGATATTACAGCTCTCTGAATAATTAAAATACTGAGATGTATATGTGATATCATTTTCATGATGATTGGAATGAAAGCATGTTATTAAACATGGGAACACGATGGCGCAGTGATTGTTCACGTCTCACACAAGATGCTGCTCTGCCATGCGCAACCTTTGATGAAATAATTTATTGTAGCAGTACTGTCTCTTTCAAACGTACTAACATCCAATTCCTGTCCTTCCTTTTCTTTCTCCAAATACCCAATCGCCACACAATCAGCTCTTTAATAGACATTAAGCCATCTGTAAGCTTAAAACGACGATTCTTCAAAACTTTTAAGGAACATTGAAATATCTTCATAGTACGTGTTTAATTATTCTATCCGTCTATCCTTCCAGTGTCGTGCCAGACTCAGCAAATATACAGCGCAAGGCAAGAACAATACGTGAACTTGCTAGCGCTGCGGCACTGTGTCCTCACATGTTTAATTATTAACAATACAGATTATTTAAATGAAGTTAAAATTTTATCTGTATAATATAATCAACATATTTTGTTGCATTTCATATTAAAAATGATATCGTCATCATATGTAAATACGGGCTTTATAAAGTGGCGCAGGTTGTGCAATATTATAACTGTAGTGCAAGTTTACAGTGAAGTAATTGTACTTATAAGTACAAACAGTTCTACAAGGAGCAATTGATTAAGTGCGTTTATAGTTCTTGGGATGAAATTGTTTCTGAACCACGAAGTCCGTACATGAAACGCTTTGAAACGTTTTGCCTTGGCTGAGGCAGCGTGTGCTTGATGCTGTACCCCGATAATTCTCTCTCTGATCAGCTGCTGCTGTGATTCCTCACTCAGATACAGTGATATAAATACTCTGAGTGATGCAGTGATAATAATATGGAAAAAGATGATCCGCTGTGGCAACCCTTAAAGGGAGCAGCTGAAAGAAGAAAAAGAAGAAGAAGATGGTGCAGTGAGAGTAACAACGCTAAAGCAGTTATGGTATTTGGAATACTATGGCTATTCCCTGGACCATTATATTGTTACAGGTTAATTACAATCAGATGCATTACACTATTAAACAATATGCGGTTAGTTTCAGTGTATTTATAAAGCCGCGTCAGGAATGTGGATCTAAGAAATAAAGGGTAACCACACAGGAACAGTAGCACTGCTTTGACGTTGGGTGCCGCCAGTCAGCAAAACCGAGCGGTGAACTTGCATACGACAGGGTATTAGGTACTGTGGAAATGTGCGTGGAAACATTCTTACGCAACTTTTCTGTGTGTACACACCGTTTATACATGAGGCCCCTGGATTTGGGTAATTTATCCCATTCTTCCTGGCAGGTCCTCTTTAGCTCCATTAGAATGAATGGGAAGCATCTACAACTGCCACCTTTGGATATCTCCACAGTTTTTGTGTGGGGTTTATGTCTGGTTTTTGGCAGAGCTACTCAAGGACAGTTAGAGACTTGTTCCAAAGTCACAACACTGTGGTCTTGGCTGTATATTTTGGGTCAATGTCTTGCTGAAAGATGAACCATCTGAGGTTGTGCACACTCTGGAGCAGTTTTTCTTTAAGGACCTTTCCGTATTTGGCTGTATTCATCCTTTTCTCAATTCTGACCAGTCTCCCTGTCCCTGCAGCTGAGAAGAACCCCATAGCATGATGCTGCCACTGCAGTGCTTCACCAAAGGATGGTATTAGGTAGGTGAGGAGCAGCGCTTGGTCTTCTCCAAACATTGTATTCATATTTCTTCAACAATACTTCAAATTCTGTCTCTTCAGACCACAGAATGTAATTTCTCATGCTGTCAGAGTCAATTAAATGCCATCTGGTAATCTCCAATCAGGAAAACTTTACCATAAACACTTCACTGATGACATACTTCTGAAACTCTGTTAGAGTGATCATTGGGTTCTTGGTTATGTCCCTGATCAAGAAACTCCTTGCGATGTTTGGCCATACATCCAACTCTAGGAAGAATCCTGGTGGTTCCAAACTCCCTCCATTTCACAATTACTGCGACCCATTGTACTCCTGGGAATGCTCATATCTTAATGCCCTTGCCCTGATCTATAGTTGACCACAGTTTTACTGTGGAGATCTACAGAGAGTTCCATGCACTTCATGGTTTGGGTTTTGTTCAGACATACAGTGTGCATTGTTTAATCTTACTGTATATACATGGGTGTGTGCCTTTCTAAACAATGTCCAATTGATTCAGTTTCCACAGGTGTACTCAATCAATCACGTTGTAGACACATCTCAAGGATAACTGAAGCAAACAGGATGCACCTGACCACAGTTTGGAGTGACTTAGGAAAACTTCTGTGTATATATACTGTATATAAACATGAGGATCTTCAATTTTTGACTTTAAATACATTTGCAAACCTTTCTAAAGACATGTTTTTAATTTGTCCTTATGCATTTCTAATTGTAGATGAATGGGAAAAAATGTCAGATGTATCCATTTGGATATCCAAATGAATAACAACAAAATAGTGTCCAGAAAGTGAAAGGGTCTGAACAGTTTATGATACCGCCGTACATGACATCAAGTTCCTGCACTACTGGCATCTAAGGGTGTGCCATTTGTTTGCTTGTTTTTCAAGATGCCTCTCTTTGAACTCAGATCCACCTTTAATACGGTCACTACACACATGTCTAAAAATGTCTTCACCCCAATAGCAATGACTTAAGGGTCAACTTTCTACAAAATACAGAAATGAAGAAAGAAGTACAATGTTGGGAGCTAGTCAGGATGTACTGTAATTCCAGTGTGGTAGTATAATTATCAGTTACTGGAACTTTAATTTGACATTTAATTTCCTGTTACTTTCGGTACATTGTTTGACTGATGAAATAATTTGCTAAGAGTTGTAATTTGCATTGTTTTATTATTTTAAAAATTCTTTTGGAAAAAGGCAATTTACACTAGAGACTTTGTTGAAGTTAGCTATTGAAAAGATTCTCTGAGGGCAGAAAACAATATACTCGCTCTGCAAAACTTTACCTTATGCATTTAAATTCTGTTGTCTCCTGTGCAATTGCCTATTTGCTATGTAAAAAAGGAAAAAAAAAACAGTTTTTTATCTGTTTTGTGAAAATCAATGCAAGATGCACATGCTTCTTTCCATCTGTTCTTACTTGGCAGGAAAAAGTATGTGAGCTTCATATTACTAATTATAAAGCACTTCATTTTCTAGACAGATATTCAAATTTTTTGTCAGAAAAATTAAATAAATACTATCTGTTTTTGAAATTAGATCCAGTGTTCAAGTGGTACAGACTCGGCACTATGATGATCTATGGCAGGGGTGCCCACACTTTTTCGGCTTGCAAGCTACTTTTAAAATGACCAGGTTGAAATGATCCACCTACACTAAAAATTATATATATATATATATATATATATATATATATATATATATATATATATATATATATATATATATATATATACTGAGTATACTTTATACATAAAATATATGTTGTTGGACCTTACATAACAGAATAACCCTTATGGCACAATAACAATTCAATACATTTATGGTCACTACAGTATTTGGATTTAATAATCTTCATGTGGGAAAAGGCTGACTCGCATAAATAAGTAGAGCTGAATAATGCAGTCAAGGAGGTAGCACATTTCTTTATGTTTGGGTACTTTTCCTCTGTGAGTAAGTTCCAAAACTGTCCATGAGCCCCAGACTTCAGCTGAATGTCAGCCTGCAGTGTCAAAATCTCATCCTCCACTGTAGAGGAGTTTTAGGTGAAACAGTGTTGCAATTTTTGATGCGGGTGAATCACCCTCAAAATCTTCCCTAAATGGATAGCACTTAAATGTAGCGATTGGCTCAAGTGAAGCTGAGTCTTGAAACCGTCTGTCAAAGTCTGACAGACAATTTTCAATCTGCTCTGTGTAGCGTATGCTGTCAAGTTGTGCACACACCTTCCTTTGCGTCTCCAGTTCTGACGCGAGGTTTTGGATGTTCCCCAAATCATGGCGCTGCAGCTTAGAAGAATTAATGCTTGTTTGAAAGCATTAATTGAGCTAATCATATTGACCATGGTCTTGTCTGTTCCTTGCAGCTGTAAATTAAGCTCATTCAACATGTTGGTCAGATTGTTATTAAGTTGCTTGTATTCTGCATGTTTAATGACAAGGAGAAACTCTTTTTTCTGTAGCCAGGGGTCTCACAATCTCAGCAGGAATTTCTCTTCTTGGAAGAACTTCTTATGCTTAATGATGGAATGACTCATCCGGAACAAATGTTTCGTTGTGTCTGCCTTTGCTTTTGAATTCAGCCGAGTGAAAAATGACGGCTGTCCGATTTACCGCGATTTTAATTCCCTCTCCTTTCTCTTTCTCAGATCGCTTTTCGGAAGGAAGTCAGTTTTTTAATTTTTATGAACAGTTCGAAAGTGCCTTTCCACATTTTCCTTCTTTGGAATAGCAATGATAGATTGACAGATCAGACAAACGCACTTCGATTGTGACATTGTGAGAGAAAAAATCCTCTTCCAATTCCACATCCAGCCCATACCTTCCCAGAAACAATTTTTTTAATCCCTTCTTTAGTCGATATAAATTGGAAGGCTAACTAGACCACTTAGATAGCCGGAGTTTTGCAGTAGCTCGCACGTTTCATTGTGAAAGCAGGATAACCAGTGTGTTAGAAGAAAGGAGATCTCAGACTGGCCGCACTGTATGTCAATCAAGTGGCAAATGCCATTGGGAGGATATATGATAGACTAACATTAAAAAAAAATATTTAATGCAACGCAATCTACCTGCACTACCTTTCCGATCTACCAGTCAATTGCGATCGATGTATTGGGCACCCCGATCTATAGTGTTTTCAGAAATTAAATAACTAAGCAATGAAAACGGGACCAAATGATTATGAAACCATTCATTAATGAAAGATACAAAGGGCAGATTAGGTGCTGTATACACAAATGAATTAACACTTTAATAATACAGGACAGGTTGTATTTATATATTGGATTTTTCTTAATAAACAGTTATAATTAAAACTAGCAAAATACCCGCTTCGCAGCGGAGAAGTAGTTTGTTAAAGTAATTATAAAGAAAAGGAAACATTTTAATAATAACATAACATGATTGACAATGTAATTGTTTTGTCATTGTCATGAGTGTTGCTGGCATATATCTATATATATATATATATATATATATATATCTATATAAATATAGATATATATATATATGTATATATATATATAGCAAAATACCCGCGCTTTGCAGCTGAGAAGTAGTGTGTTAAAGAAGTTAAAGTTATGAAAAAGAAAAGGAAACATTTTGAAAATAACATAACATGATTGTCAATGTAATTGTTTTGTCATTGTTGTGAGTGATGAGTGTTGCTGTCATATATATATATATATATATACAGTATATATACACACACACACATATAAACATATATATATATACATATCCATACATGTATACACATATATATACACACACACATATATATACATATATATATATACATATATACACATACATCCACATACATATACATACACACACATATATACACACAAATACATATATATTGTCACACACGTGCGAGTTGGAGGCAGTCAAAGAGCCCAAAGGTGAGTGAAATCTCGCGAGACAAGAATTTATCACGTGGTACTTACCTGAATCTCTTTCTACCTACAGAAAACTGGAAGAAAAATAAACCCATCCATTTTCAGTTCCAAAATGGCCGCGATGACATCACTTCCGGTTCCACACTCAACTACTCCTGTCTGTTCACGATGACGTTGGTTCCGTGGTCCCGCCTCCAATCGTCACTTCCTGCCAACCATTTCCTCTCCCATCATCCCATCTGTTATTTAAACGCCATTTTGTTACCATGTTTCATTCATTCTGTACTGAAAAGTCATTCTGAATCAACCATCTTTTCACTTTGTCTGGACGACAATATATGGGGACGATCCCCAAATCTTTTTTCTATTTTGAAAGACTATTTATTACATTGGCGTAATCGGCAGGATACTTGTTCAACTTGACCGAAGAACAGGACCTCAACGCTGTACTAAATACAATTGTGGGAGATCTACAAACTCTGAAAATTCAGATGGGGGAAACCAGGACCCAATTAGCGGAAGCCGAGGCTCATTCCCGTGCTGGTGTACGGACGGAGGTAGCTCGGTCACAGCCAATTCAGTTAACCCCCTTGACTGAATCTGATGACATTGAGTCTTATTTTTTGATTTTTGAGCGTACCGCTAAGCGGAACGCGTGGCCGAGGTCGGAGTGGGCGTACCTACTGGCTCCCTATTTGAAGGGAACAGCGCAGAGGGCTTACTACGACTTAACTGAGGAGCAGGCGGCCAATTATGATGCGCTAAAATTGGAGGTGTTCAAACGCTACGGCGTTTCACCAGAACAACAGGCGAGAGAGTGGAGGGAGTGGCAATTCGATCCAGAAAGGCCGTTAAGATCGCAGGGCTTTGAAGCCTGGGGCAAGGTGTGTGGCTGGCTACGGCCCGACATCAACTCCTCCCACAAAATGGCTGAGCTCCTTGCCTGCGAGACATTTGTACATGCCCTCCCTGACCACATCACCCAACAAGTACGAAAGCACAGTTACGAAGATATGGACACCTTAATCCAAATAGCGGAACGTCATTGGGCAGCCTGTAAATCAGGGCGGTCGGAAAGGTCCTCTCGCCGAACCCAACAGATACGAGGGGCAGCTCCTGAGCCCCTCGACAAACTCCCGAACCTGCCGTTGTAGAAGGGACAGACTAGCGGTCCCCTCGCTGTTTCAAGTGTGGGGTAGGTCGGACATCTGTCCCCGAACTGTGCCTCCGAGCCTATGGATTGCTCGGTAGTAAGGGGAGAAAGGTACTGTGCCACAGTGATTAATCCTCTGTCTCTTCCATATACAGGTGCAGTTATTATAAATGGCAGAAAGGTAAGGGCAATGTTTGATTCGGGAGTAACATTTCCATTGTTGCTACCCGATATGTATTACCGCAACAGTGGACTCAAGGGAAAACCAGTCTAAAATGTATACATGGGGATATTAAATATTATAATACAGCCAGGTGTGTAATATCAGTAGCTCATAAATTAACCAGTATGGCTATGGCTGTATTACCCGATCCCCCTTTTCCAGTCATATTAGGAAGAGATTGGAATAAAATTAACAGCGGTAATAACGTAACTGCATCTAATAAGAATTTGGGCTTAGTGATGGAGAATAATGCTCCGACTGCCTCCACGCCGTGTCCCTCAGTAGCACGGATCCATACGGGTACCCAGTGCGAAAGTTTTGATGTCCCATCGTCCTCTGCGGGAGCTGATACAGTCGGCGAGAAGGCGTAGAGACAGTAGCCCTCCCATTGAACTCGAAGAGATCCTATACAAAACTTAACGTCCCAGTTCCTATTAACTCCATGTCATTTAAAGAGAACAATGGAATGACGATTCATTAAAAATGCTAGAAATGCAGTAGTATCTACTGACGGTTATACAAACCTAGATCCCATGCCACCGATGCGTTCTTTGTAATTAAAAATGATTTATTATATAGAGTGGCAGAACACGAGGGTGAAGTGCGGGCTTTGTTGTTAATTCCACGTACTTTTCGAAAGGTATGTGAATTAGCACATGCCCACCTTCTAGGAGCCCATTTAGGCTCCGAAAAAACTTTGGAGAGGATAAAACTCAGATTTTATTGGCCGAGAGTTAATGAGGAGGTCAGGCGATTTTGCACTTCATGCCCGGAGTGTCAACTTCGCCAGATACCCAGACGGTCTAAAGCTCCTCTTATTCCCCTTCCCTGATTGACATCCCGTTTGAGCGAGTTGGTATTGATCTCGTTGGTCCATTAGAACCCTCGTTAAAGGTTTTAAATATATTCTAGTTCTAGTAGATTATGCCACTCGCTTTCCAGAAGCTGTTCCGTTGCACTCAGCTAATTCAAAAATATCGCACGGGAATTAGTAGGGATATTCGCGTGTTGGGATCCCCAAGGAGGTCTTAACAGATCAAGGGACTCCTTTCACTTCAGAAACGTTCAGGAAGTGGCCAAGTTACTCAAGATAAAACATCTGAAAACATCGGTGTATCATCCCCAAACTTATGGATTGGTTGAACGTTTTAATCAGACGTTACGCAAGGTAGTTAACGAGGACGGAAGAAACTGGGATCAGTTGCTTCCTCTCGTTTTGTTTGCCTATCCGGAAGTCCCTCAAACCTCAACAGGATTTTCTCCTTTTGAATTATTGTACGGAAGGCAACCCAGGGGGCTTTTGGACATGTTAAAAGAAGGATGGGAGGAGGAGGTACTCCCTACTTCAAATATTCTTGAATATATCGCAATTACGCATAGACTGAGAAGATCAGACCTATCCTAAAAGAGAATTTAGAAAAGCGCAAGCAGCACAGTCACGTTATTATAATAGAAACACCACCATTCAGGAATTTGTCCCGGGTGATCGTGTTATGGTATTAGTCCCAACCTCTCATTATAAATTATTAGCTCATTGGCAAGGACCGTATGAAATTAAAGAAAGAAAAGGTCTCGTCGACTATTTAGTTAAACAACCTAATCGTCGACCGACCGAAAGAGTATACCATATCAATTTGCTGAAACCGTGGAAGGAAAGGGAACCCGATCCCTCCTCCGGACAGCCTAGTTCACTTTTTATGTCCTGTGCCAAACTTAATTTTGGTTCCAATTTGACTCCAGAACAGCGACAAGATCTCGAAAAGGCTATCTTGTCTGTACCTGAGGTGGTGGATGAATTACCTGGACGTACTGCGTTGATTGCGCACAATATTATTACGGACCCTGGAGTGATTGTCAGGAGAGACCTTACAGACTCGGAGGCAAAGCGGAAGTGGAATTGGAAATTAGGCGAATGCTGGATTTAGGGGTTATCGAAGAAAGCTATAGCCCTTGGTCTAGTCCAATTGTTCTAGTTTCTAAGCCCGATGGGTCTTGGAGGTTCTGTAATGACTTCGGCGACTCAATCGGTCTCCAGGTTTGATGCATTATCCGATGCGCGAGTGGATGATCTGCTTGATCGGCTAGGAAGCGCTCAATTCTAACTACCCTTGACATGACAAAGGGTATTGGCAAATTCCTTTAACGGATTCTGCAAAAGAAAAAAACGCATTTAGCACTCCCAGCGGACATTGGCAATACCGGGTCCTTCCTTTTGGTTTGCACGGGGCGCCAGCTACTTTTCAGCGTCTGGTAGACACACTGCTACGGCCCCACAATTCCTATTGTGCCGCCTACCTAGATGACGTTGTCATCTATTCCAGCACGTGGAAGGATCATGTATGGCAGGTGAAAACGGTACTTTCCACACTGGCAGCTGCAGGACTTCGTATTAACCCAAAGAAATGTTTCTTTGGATTGAGAGAAGCCAAATATTTCGGCTACCTAGTTGGTGTCGTGAAACCACAATGTCTTAAAATTGATGCCATCATAAATTGGCCCGTCCGATAAATAGCGCAAGTGCAGGCATTTTTGGGATTAGCTGGTTACTATCGCCGCTTTGTGCACATTTCTCAGAAATTGCTGCGCCCTTATCTAATTTGACAAAGCGGGCACCTATAAAAGTGGTATGGGATGATACAGTAGATAAAGCATTTTGTGACTTGAAATTGGCCCTTACATCAGCACCTTTATTAAAATCCCCTGATTTTTCTCTTCCTTTTATTCTCCAGACCGATGCATCAGCCACAGGATTGGGTGCCGTGTTGAGCCAATGTGTCGAGGGTGCTGAACACCCCGTTATGTATCTGAGCGGAAACTGCTGGACCGTGAGATGAAGTATGCTGCGGTGGAGCGAGAGGCCCTGGCGATTAAGTGGGCTATTACATCGTTGAGGTACTACCTATTGGGGCGGGAATTCACTCTGGTGACGGACCATGCCGCTTTACAGTGGATGTCCCTTCATCGGGAGTCGAATCCTTGTGTCACTAGGTGGTTTTTGGATCTCCAACCATATCGTTTTAGCGTTACTTATCGTAGGGGTTCCTTGCAGGCCAACGCAGATGCTCTCTCCCGGATTCACGACCTCTCGGTGCAGGTCGCCTGACCGGATGGGTCTGGGCTGAGGGGGGGGTCATGTCACACACGTGCGAGTTGGAGGCAGTCAAAGAGCCCAAAGGTGAGTGAAATCTCGCGAGACAAGAATTTATCACGTGGTACTTATCTGAATCTCTTTCTAGCTACAGAAAACTGAAAGAAAAATAAACCCATCCATTTTCAGTTCCAAAATGGCCGCGATGACATCACTTCCGGTTCCCATCCAATGACATCACTTCGGTTCCACACTCAACTACTCCTGTCTGCTCACGATGGCGTTGGTTCCGTGGTCCCTCCAATCGTCACTTCCTGCCAACCATTTCCTCTCCCATCATCCCATCTGTTATTTAAACGCCATTTTGTTACCATGTTTCATTCATTCTGTACTGAAAAGTCATTCTGAATCAACCATCTTTTCACTTTGTCTGGACGACAATATATGGGGACGATCCCCAAATCTTTTTTCTATTTTGAAAGACTCTTTATTTATTACAATATACATACACACATATTTATATATAAACATATATATATATACATACATATCTACATATATACATATACACATACACACACACACACACATATATATATACTGCTCAAAAGAATTAAAGGAACACTTTTTAATCAGAGTATAGCATAAAGTCAATGAAACTTATGGGATATTAATCTGGTCAGTTAAGTAGCAGAGGGGGTTGTTAATCAGTTTCAGCTGCTGTGGTGTTAATGAAATTAACAACAGATGCACTAGAGGGGCAACAATGAGATGACCCCCAAAACAGGAATGGTTTAACAGGTGGAGGCCACTGACATTTTTCCCTCCTCATCTTTTCTGACTGTTTCTTCACTAGTTTTGCATTTGGCTACAGTCAGTGTCACTACTGGTAGCATGAGGCGATACCTGGACCCTACAGAGGTTGCACAGGTAGTCCAACTTCTCCAGGATGGCACATCAATACGTGTCATTGCCAGAAGGTTTGCTCTGTCTCCCTGCACAGTCTCAAGGACATGGAGGAGATTCTAGGAGACAAGCAGTTACTCTAGGAGAGCTGGAGAGGGTCATAGAAGGTCCATAACCCATCAGCAGGACCAGTATCTGCTCCTTTGGGCAAGGAGGAACAGGATGAGCAGTGCCAGAGCCCTACAAAATGACCTCCAGCAGGCCACTGGTGTGAATGTCTCTGACCAAACAACCAGAAAGACTTCATGAGGGTGATCCAAGGGCCTCATGTCCTCTAATGGGCCCTGAGCTCACTGCCCAGCAGCATGCAGCTCGATTGGCATTCGCCATAGAATACCAGAATTGGCAGATGCACCACTGGTGCCCTGTGCTTTTTACAGATGAGAGCAGGTTCACCCTGAGCACGTGACAGAATTGAAAGGGTCTGGAGAAGCCATGGAGAACATTATGCTGCCTGTAACATCATTCAGCATGAGCAGTTTGGTGGTGGGTTAATGATTGTCTGGGGAGGCATATCCATGGAGGGTCACACAGACCGCTACAGGCTTGACAAAGGCACCTTGGCTGCCATTAGGTATCAGGATGAAATCCTTGGACCCATTGTCAGACCCTATGCTGGTATAGTGGCTCCTGGTGCACGACAATTCCTGACCTTATGTGGTGAGAGTATGCAGGCAGTTCCTGGAGGATGAAGGAATTGATACCATTGACTGGCCACCACACTTTCCTGACCGAAATCCAATAGAACACCTCTGGGACATTATGTTTTGGTCCATCCAATGCCACCAGGTTGCACCTCAGACTGTCCAGGAGCTCAGTGATGCCCTGGTCCAGATCTGGGAGGAGATCCCCCACAACACCATCTGTCATCTCATTAGAAGCATGCACCAATGTTGTCAGGCATGTATACAAGAACACAGGGGCCATACAAAGTGCTGCGTACAATTTTGAGTTGCTGCAATTAAATTTTGGCAAAATGGACTAGCCTGCCACATATTTTTTTCACTCTGATTTTTGGGGAGTCTTTGAATTCAGGGCTCTGTAGGTTGATCATTTTCATTTCCATCAAACGATGTGGCATCCTTTCGTTCCTAACACATTACCCAGAGTATATCAGTATAGATATCCAGGAGCATTTCTTTTTCCCTTTGAGATCTGATGTGTTTTCAAAGTGTTCCTTTAATTTTTTTGAGCAGTTTATATATATATGTCTTTGGGGTGCGAGCAACTGTTGCTGGGGGTGCCAGAATCCATGAAGGAAGAAAAATGAAAAACATTATTTGTACAAAATCTTAATTTATTTATCCATTCCTAAATAATTAAATGGGCAGGCTATTTCGTATCAGTGCAATACGCTGCTTGTTAAAACGGATGACTCCCGCTCTTACATGCAAGTCTGCGTGGATATTATGAACTATCGTATCTGTTCAAGTTCTATTTAAATTTTAAATAGAAGGAATTTTTATTTAGTCGACAGAATATTATTCCGGAATAAATCAACTCAAACCTTAAATAACTTATAATATTTTGCTCTCCATAAAAATATATCCTGTCTAAATTATACAAGTTAGAAATAAAGTAAACTTTAAAAGAACAAACATTCAAATTTCTTTACTCATGTAATTTTATATAAAAAATAAACTTAGATTTTAAATATCCCAAAAGATTTTGCTCTCCATAAAAATATATCCTGTCAAAATTATACAAATTCAAATATGAACATGGTGCATAACAAAACCTGGAAATATAAATAAAATTTGTTCTTTTCAGCAATAACAAATCAAATCATTCAGTTGTCTTTGCTCTTATGTCATTTTATCAGATTTGGACGCCTGGCATCTTTTTTTGGCAAGAAGTTCGTTTATGTTTGGTGTGAGGTTCTGTGTTGTGGAGATTGTCAGGATGGATTGCAGGTGCTCATCAGTAAGGCGACTCCTGTGTGCTGTTTTGTTAGTCTTCATGACTGAGAAGAGCTTCTCACACAGATATGTGCTACCAAACATGCACAAGGTTCGAGCTGCATGTAGACGGAGCTGGAGCATTTGTGTGGGAATGGAGTGAATAAACTGTGCGGGCTGTGCAGTATCGTACTTTGCCTTCAGTGTGCCATTACACTGCAGCTCAATCACCTCCATTTGAATCTGCACAGGTGCAGTTTCCACATCGACTGCAAATGGGTTGCAAAACAACTGAAAATTATTTTTTTGTTCTTCAAAGTCACCAAAGCGCCGTGCGAACTCAGTGCGCATTGCGCTTAGTTTATCAGCAAAGTGCGTATTTGGGAACACCGTAGTGCCGACTTGGTTCAACATTACTTGGCAACAGGGAAAGTGGGGCAAGTTGCACTGGTGCATTTGTGTCTCCCATAAAAGTAGCTTCACTTGAAATCACTTTGTGATTTTGCACGGGTAAAAACATCTGCTAAAGTGTCAGATTCTTCTTTAACTCTTCTGCTTTCTGTATCTTGTGCATTGCAGTCAGGTCTTTCAGGTTATCTTGATGTTTTGTCTCATAGTGCCGTCTTAGATTAAATTCTGTAATTACAGCCATATTATCTCCACAAATGAGTCACACGGGTTTACCGGCAATGTCAGTAAACATATACTCAGCCTCCCATCAGTTTTTAAAGGCTCTATTTTCAGAATCAACTTTTCTCTTCGGCATCGTGTGAGCTAGCTTCGCAATAACTTGCAGCATCATAAGCTAGACTTGATTAACGCGGTAAGTGTTCGGCAAGGCAGCTGAAGCGCTGCATTATGGGATCTGAAGCTTATTGTGTTACCAGTGCTTCATATCCCCGGGCCATTAATAACAATAATACAGTATATAAAATGATCTCGCGGGCCGGATTTAATTACACGCCGGGCCGGATGTGGCCTGTGGGCCTTGAGTTTGACACATATGGACTAAATAGAACTTGAAAAGATATATTTTTTTGAATGTGATCGCGCAATTCAGATCGAGTTGACGCACTACAGTACATCGAGCCCGCGTGCTATTGTGGTTTTGCCTGCGTGCCTCAATAAGTTACCCTCCCCTCGCTCTTACTTTTTTACCGTTCATCTAATGAATACACTGAGTATGGCTTTACCAAAACAATCATTGATCGCGAATAAAGTATCCATTATTCATAAAGCTTCAATTGGTGAACTGTCTTTCTGCGTTAACCGCATATTTTTTCATACGTCTCAAACTAAGGGGATGCGAGGCTAAAATGAATCGTGAAGCGCGCGTACATACTCAGTGCATCCCCTCTCAGGAATTGAACCTCGGACGTCGGTGCTAGAGGCAAAGCCTCTACTATTGCGCCACGGCGCGTGGTTTGTCTATTTCAGCGTAGCAGTGTAATTCGGTTTTTGTTCAGCAGTCTTTGGAACTGTTGCTTTTTGTCTGCGCACTGCATCAGTTCACGTGAGCCGCTGAATATGGTTTTATATGTCACTTGCTCGCTTCTAATTGTTTCGCTGCCTTCTTAATTATATAATGCATGTTTTCTTAAGCGCTTTTTGGAGCTCTTCCTGGTTTTCTACGTACTGTGTAATTACGTGGGAGGCGTGATGATGTCACACGAAACTTCGCCCCCATGGCTTTCGAGCTCAACTCCATTACAGTAAATGGAGAAAAATAGCTTCTATTTATGACCATTATGCGTAGAATTTCGAAATGAAACCTGCCCAACTTTTGTAAGGAAGCTGTAAGGAATGAGCCTGCCAAATTTCAGCCTTCTACCTACACGGGAAGTTGGAGAATTAGTGATGAGTCAGTGAGTCAGTCAGTCAGTCAGTGAGTCAGTCAGCCAGTCAGTGAGGGCTTTGCCTTTTATTAGTATAGATTAGAATTCCCATATTGTTGTTTTGTTTATAATTTATTAGATATAATGGTGTCTTGTATGCAGTGTCTTCTGATCTGCTCGAACAAATCCATACTGCATACCTTTTCATAACACATTAGTAACACAAGTAAAACAAATATTTTAAAATTTTAATTCCAGATTTTTCAATTTTGCCAAGACATTTTATTGATATTGATTTCACTGCACATATTTCAGTGTTTTAGCAAATGTGACATATATAGTTTTGCTGCATTAAAATATCATCGGCATGAAACATCCTAAAAACCAGTAGCAAAAACATGAATACCACAGCAAACAAAATGTGTAAAAAAATACAAGTATGTGCTCATGTGTACCCAGGTCTAGCTTGGCAGGCCCAGGTGTAAAAAGCCTTTATTTAAATACATGTGTCACTATCACAATAATTCTTTTTTTTATATTTTTAACATGTGGTTTACCATTAGAAAATGGCATATGTGTTATGATTTTGTTAAACCTTTCCAGAGCCATAGAAACTTTGCTTTTGGATTTCTTAATTTTTTGTTAGGGTTATAAAAGCAACCCTTTCTGGATTCTCTTTCATTTTGTTTAAGAGCTTAACCTGTTTTATCATTATTTAATTTTAGTTTCATAACAGGCACCGCCATTTTGTAACCCCATTAGTAAGATATAGGTGTCCATTGCAATGCCACACCCCTCCCCCAAGAAGATGTATCACATGACATCATCAGTATTTTAACTGGTGTCACATAATAATGTAATATCAATTGTCCAAGTTTGTGGGTAGAACTTTGTGATTTTCTTATGTTCTATCTGCTATAACAAATTTATGGCTAGACTCTTCAAGAGTTTCATATTTGTTCGCATTTATGGCTTTGTTATATGATAGTTTGATTCCTGGGATTGACTCCTGCTTTTCTTAAAATCTACATTTCATCTCCTGCACGTTTACCTACTTTTGCCCTTGTGGCCTGCCAGTTTACATCTATGGCAGAACAATATTTCAGGATCTTGGGGGTGTTTTCCGATGTAATCATACAACTTTAGTAAAATAAATTGGCCCAGAGTTGTGTCAATAACCATTGATATAACAGGTGTCAGTCTAAACTGTATTGCAAATAAACAGTAAGCAAATCTAAGTTTAGATGGCAGATGGTCACTTTTTCACTCACAGTAATTGGTCCAGCATAGTTGGCAGATGCTTCTATAGTCTTCATGGACACTAAAAAACCATTGCACCATTATAATCTGCTGAAAAGTAGTTCAGTTCCTATCAACTTCAATTTATTTCACAGAGTTAAGTGAAGTTCTCAGACATTTCCTAGATTTCACCAAACTCACAGTGAAGCATTCTTTGTAGAGTTCGCTCATCACTATTTCTGACTTAGCGAATTTCAGTGACTATGGGTCACTCACTGAATGTATCTGCTTTGAATTATTTTACTCATATTTTTACGATTTTTCCCAAATCTGGATACATTTTTGAAATAAAGCCTTTTGGTAACCTTTTAGTTTTGTTTAGGTGTTTCTTTGCTTTACGGCATTAGTCTAGATTTAAAAGAATATATCCAAGTTATCTGCATATGTTTCTACTGGGATTATGTCTATTGTTACAGTTAACCACTAAACACAAAACAACACACATTAAAAATAACAACAAAAAAAAAAAAACAACAGCTTTTCCTTTTTATTTCTCCCATCATTCCCATTACTGCTCTGTGTGACGACTGCATAAGTAAAAGCCTAACAACTGACAGATAGGAAGCACCATGTGTAAGGAGCAGGCAAAAGGCCTTCTGTTATTTTTGGAATTACTTTGCTTTATAAATTAAGTTTATTGTTATTTTTATACTAGTAACAGTAGAGTGTTATAGACAACAGACCATAAATACAACACAGACTTCAAAAATGGTGCGTATCAGAACACATATCAGTACGTTCATGCAGTTGTCGTTGAGAGTGGATGTTGAGTAGTCTTATGACGTTGAGAAAATAATTCTCTGTAGAAGAGTGTCAGGAGTAATTTGTGAAAGACGGATATCAGCAAGAGTGAAAGGAAGGTCTACAGGACGGTAGTGAGACCAGCTATGTTATATGGGTTGGAGACGGCGGCACTGACCAGAAAGCAGGAGACAGAGCTGGAGGTAGCAGAGGTTAATGAGGATGGATAGGATTAGAAATGAGTACATTAGAGGGTCAGCTCAAGTTGGACGGTTGGGAGACAAAGTCAGAGAGACAAGATTGTGTTGGTTTGGACATGTGCAGAGGAGAGATGCTGGGTATACTGGGAAAAGGATGTTAAAGATAGAGCTGCCAGGCAAGAGGAAAAGAGGAATGCCTAAGAGAGCACGGTGGCGCAGTGGTAGCGCTGCTGCCTCGCAGTTAGGAGACCCGGGTTCGCTTCGTGGAATTTGCATGTTGTCTGCGTGGGCTTCCTCCGGGCACTCTGGTTTCCTCCCATAATCCAAAGACATGCAGGTTAGGTGGATTGGCGATTCTAAATTGGCCCTAGTGTGTGCTTGGTGTTTGTGTGTATCCTGCGGTGGGTTGGCACCCTGCCTAGGATTGGTTCCTGCCCTGTGTTGGCTGGGATTGGCTCCAGCTGTGACTCTGTATTTGGATTCAGCGGGTTAGAAAATGGATGAGTGGTTACCAGACCTTGCCTTCTATTTTGACCCTGATTTTGCATTGCATTATTTGCTTTTCACTTACTTTCAATCTTCCTCATTGCCTCATTATTCTCTATGCTATCTTGTATAGCACAACATTTGGAGCCAATGTATTGTATGTAGGTCACTCTCGGCACGGTCACCATTTACACCAGGTTATGACGTTGTCCTAAGTTTCCTTATTGCTATTTTAATCTAGATGTTTCAGCAATAAGCGTGTAAAACAAATTAAATTAACAATTACTTTTCATGATAGACTGAGTCCTGAAATTTACAGGCTGGCATGATAATTAGGTTTGGCTGTTAAGGATAATTCTTTCCCGTAGTTTTATGCACACTTATCATATTGTTTTCAGTATAAGGAAAATCTAAAAACAGCACTTTGGTCTGTCTGAAGTTAAATATGGAATCCCTCTAGGCTAAGTTCTGGAACAAGTACTGCTTCTCTTCATATTGGTAGCATTTTGAGATGTCATTAAATATTCACTTTTATTCACTGGTTGAATTATTTGTACATTGCAATCAAATGTAATGAAGTTGCTTTTATTTGGTGATTAATAATTTTCAGCAAGTAGATAACAACAGTACTTTTACTGTTTTATTATTATTTTTTTGTTTAGATTTTAATTTTATAGTTATATAACTGCACTAAAATTTCCATTTTTTCCAACAAAAAAAAGCATAATTTTAGAATGGTTTGCACATGCAGTATACAGAAACAGTAATTGTTGCATTTATTTAAAACAGAATTGAAAGCTGTAAAGCTTCAATCACAGACTGTTAAACTCTTTCTATTTTTAGTGTGCATTTACTTTAAAATGATACTCCAAACACTCCTGAACTAAGAAATATTACTATATATATAAATATATATAAAGTATATATTTACATATATATATTTTGATAATAATACAACACAGACATCATAAAGATTTGGGGAAGCACCTCGTATATCATTTTCCTGGCTGCAAAAGTTTACGTTTTTTTAAGCACTTTGTGCATAGAACAGAGTCCACAACAGAACTGATTACACTAGACAAAGATGGAGGCTTTAAAGGCCCATAAAGGAAATGACATCATCAAAGGGGCCGGATCCAGAAGTGATGTCAGCAAAGGGGCTGGCTTCGGAAGTGACATCAGCAAAGGGGCTGGTTTCAGAAGTGACGTCAGCAAAGGGGCCGGCTCTGGAAGTGATGTCTTCTGAGGCGCCAGAACCTTGCAGGATTTCCCGGGAAAGGTCTGTAAGGAACTGAGAAAGACAGTCAGCGCCTTCCACTGCCCCCAGGTCAGATGTTTTATTACAATTACTCAGACCCTTTAGCTGCCTCCTACTTGCACGTGTGTGACAAGGCCCCAGTCCAGACCCATCGGGGTAGGGCATCTTGCACAGAGAGGTTGTGGGTACGAGAGACAGCATCAGCGTTGGCATGGGGAGAGCCCTTATGATGAATTAGTGAAAACTTGTAAGGCTGGATGTCAAGAGACCACCTAGTGACCCGTAGATTTGACTCTTTGTGAAGGGCCATCCACTGTAAGGGAGCATGATCCGTCACCAGAGTGAACATGACAACGTGCCACGGTCATAATAATGAGCCTTTGCTGCTTGTGTCTCTTCCATATGACTTTTTAGAATAGGTCAGATTTTCCCAAATCTATTGCATAATTGCATGATATATTCCAAAATATTTGTAGAGGGAAGAGTCTCTCCTTCCCAGTCTTCTTTCAAAATATCCAATATACCTCAGGGTTGTCGTCCGTATAATAATTCAAAAGGTGAGAACCCCATAGAGGCTTGTAGGACTTCCCAATAGGCAAAGAGAACGAGGGGGAGGAGTTGATCCCAATTCCTCCCATCCCAGCTGACCACCTTGCGAAGCATCTGCTTGAGAGTCTGATTAAACCTCTCCACTAGACCGTCGGTTTGAGGATGATACACCGCGGTCTTTAAGTGCTTTATTTTCAGTAACTTGGCCGTTTCCCTGAATGTCTCTGAGGTAAAAGGCATCCTTTGGTCCGTTAGGACTTCTTTAGGAATGCTAAAGCGCGCAAAGACCCCTACTATTCCCATGCGATTGCTTTAGATGTAGCTGAGCTCAAGGGAACAGCTTCCGGATATCGGGTCGCATACAACTATCTTACAATATCGACCCCAATTCTTTCAAAGGGGACATCAACTAAGGGAAGGGTAATTTTACTGTGCTCCCTTGTTTGTTTGGTCTTCATGTGTTTTTTTGTTTTTATGATTATGTGCTGGTTCTTTCCCCTGGGTTGCTTGTTTAGGGATCCAGGGTTTTCAATCAAAAATTGCCTCACAAGTTTATTTAAGGTACCTCCTACCTCAGCTTCGGTGCTGTGGCATTTGCTCCTGTTTTGGTATACTTCAGCTATCTATGTGATTTTCTCTTTTGTTTTTGACTATTTTGTGTTTTGACTTATTTTCTGTATTTGTGGCTTTTTGATTTTAGATTGCCAACTTGGTTTAGTTTCCCTATGGTTATTGTCTTTTTTATTTATATTTTCTATTACTCATTCTTTCCCTTTTCATGTTGTTTGAATGCTCAGATTTTAGATTTTGTGCAATTATTTTTTTATGTTTAGAATTTTTTATGATTTTGATATCTTTTGAAAGTTGGAATTTTTTTTGTTACTTAAATTAATAAATATTTAAAGCTTGGTTTTGGCTTCAGACGTTTGATCATCAACTTAACATTATTTGTTCAACCAAAATTGAATCTAGTATACAGTAGAGAGACAAGTACAACCAGGGAACATCTCTAGTAATAGTTGTATTAAATGCTAAAACTGAAATGATATTTTTAAGGCTCAATTCCTTGTACTATGAGAGAGTAGATGATTGCCTCTTAAAAGTGCTACATAAATAAAATTCTTTCTTGATTAAAATGTATGAGCACTCCCTTTCTTATAGTGTTGAGAAAAAAAAAATCATGGAACCATAATGCAAACTTGGGAAATGTAAATTTGTCATACTTTGTCTACTTAAGTTATATTGCACAAGCCAAAAAAGAGAGGTAGCCTTAAACAGAGAGGCTGAGTTTTGAAGACAAAGAGTCCAGTAACGTCATTGAAATAGAATTAGACATTCAGCTTAATTAATGTATCTCTCATTTTAACTAACCACAATTCTAAACTGACTGAGTGCCCCTCGGTTACTTGTAAAGTTTTTACTGCTAGATTTTGCCATTCAGGCAGAGAGTGTCTCCTCAGGTCTCGTGCATTGCTCCAAAATGATATTCTTAGTCACTGGGTAGCATCTCATTTTCAAAGGCCATATTGATCACTAAGTGACAGTGTGATGGGTCAAGTCACAGATATTAATTAGCATTGACTCCTCTCAGATATACTTGGCTCCCCATTGTCTGACTCCAGTTCAGATTAGCCAAGAGTATTTGGCACCTTTACAGGCAACTCATTTTTCCTGCATTTCCATTACACATGCAGTAGGACATACAAAATGCAAAATAGGTTTGGACATGCAACACCTTCCTTGCAGCTAGGATGTAGTTTTTGAATATCTTCTAATACACTTTCTAGGATATATTTTTTGAATATAGCCTAATACACTTTTTGACCCACCACATCATTTTAGGATATATCTTAATTTTAATGATGATCTATCAGCATTGTACACCAAACTAAGCATTGAAATTCAGAGGAACTTGGTGCCACCCGGACATTGTTACTTTTGATCCAGTAAAATACAGTGACAGTAAATGTGTTTAACTATTTGAGTGAAGGTTAAATTAGGCAGATGTAATGGATAGTATTAATAAAGATGAAAAATTCAAAATATAACTGTGGAAACACTCAAGCCACAGCTTAAATGATGTTAGGTCATTTTGACTACAATCAACCTGTAATGTTATTATAATAAAATATAATATAATAAAAATGTGAGAAACTGTAAAATACGGTATGTGAAAATTCATGATTTAGTTACAGTAGTACACAGAAAAATACACCTCAGGAAATTTTATGTTAAACATTTGGTTACATGACTTCCTTTTTCTTAAGTAGGGTTAGGTTAGAAGACAGCATGTTTGGTCCTGCAAGAACTGACATATTATAGTAAAATCAATATAGTGGTATCTGTCATTTAATCTGCATGTGTTAGAGGCATTAAACAAAAAGTTAGGGTTAGGGATATTAGATGAGATACAGTAGCAGATTGTGCTGTATGGACCAAAAGATTGCTTAAAATGGAGCAAATATGTTATTAAGATCAGACATGTTACCAAATATTCTCAAACTCACACCATACCAGAACATTTTAAAATGCATTTACTCCAATTCGGGCTCATGGGTGCCAGTGGCTAACCCAACAACCCTGAGCACAAAGACAGAAATATTTAGTGGATGATCTGAAGAAATAATGAAGAGGGCACCACTTTGCATTTTTTCCATAATTTATTTTCTGTGTTTCTTAATTTCTTATGACTGGTCATAGAATGTGTGTTCAATAATTTATTTACCTGAGTATGAAAGAAAGTAGCAAGCATGTTGAAGCAAGTCTCAAGGTTACTCCTGCACAGTTGTGGCTCAGTGCGAGTCTAACATTCCAAGAAACAGGAGCGTCCTCATGCAAATCTTCTTCACGACATTGCGCCGGTTCCCTTGTCACATCAATCACAGGCTGCCATCTGAGAATGTGGGTTCCAGCAGCTGAACCATCTACCCTACAGTCCTGACCTGGCTCCCTCAGATTATTTCCTGTTCCAAATTTTGAAGAAATCTCTCCGTGGACAGCACTTTTCAAGCGGTCCTGCTCAAAGGAGTGACATAAAAAAGTAGTGAAACCTCAGATATAAATTTCAAAGGAGTGACAACCATCCAACCAACCATCCAAGTGGTAGGTGAGGTGACAACAATTTTTTTGGCGTGCGTTCTTTCAGTTGTGTGTGGTAGGTGAGGCGACAACGATTTTTTTGGTGAGCGTACTTTCAGTTGTGTGTGGTAGGTGACTCGTTATGTCACTCCAATAATATGTCACTCCTTTAATACGGTATTTATGTCACTCCTATGAATTGTCACTCTTTCGATACAGACCCATTTTCAAGTGATGAAGACGTCAAGGTGGCTGTGACATCCTAGTTTGAAAGTCAAAAGTCAGATTTTTTTTCAAAGGGGTTAAAGTCATTGCAGGAAAAGTGGATAAATTGTATAGAGCTATCAGGGGACTATGTTGGAAAATAAAATGAAAACTTTTTGAAAACTCTTTTCTTTCCTACTGAGGTAGATAAATTATTGAAAGCTCCTCATATCAACAATACTCCTTTACATAGTTATCTTCCATATCAGACAAATCGAGTGAAATTTAGTGATACATGCTTAGTACACTAATAAGTTAATAATGCTACATAGTGTGGATCATATTGCCTTTAAAAAGATAGAAATTGCATCTGTTTATAACAAGGCACAACACACATTGGAAGCCACTAAAGATCAGTTAAGGGTAATATTGTAACTTTATATAAAAATATTTTGCTCACTTAGAATATTTGAGTTTAGCTGTTTCAGCTTTTATTGTAAGCAAAATATTAAAGTAATTAAAACAAAATAACATAGATGGCAAGTTCCCAGTACCAGAGTGTCAAGGGACAGTTTAGAACAAGAAGATAATGTTTCACTAATATGCTTGAATTTTATGAGGATGCTAACAAAAATGCATGGAGGAAGAAGAAGGGGTGCATAACATTGTCTTCCTTAACTTCCATTACTCTTTTAATGAATTATGTCTTAAGAAACTAATTACTAAACTGCATAAAGATGCAGCTAAGCATGATATTCACTCAGCTACTACTGTTAATGCTAAAACAAATGAAAATGCATAGAAACCTTTAGCAGGAGCATTGAGCCCTTCACTTCATACTGGAAAAGCAACCAAGTAGTGGAATGATTCCAGTGTTACAGCAATCCACTGATGCTCCTCAAAAAGATTTAAAGAATTATGCAGTTATAGATCAAAGTTACTGCAAGTAAAATAAAAAATGAATATATTTGCATGAAAATACCGTACTAAGTAAAAGCTAACTTGTGTAAAATTGCAGCTGGAAGTTAATGGCCTGTTTTTATAATAAATAAATCCTTGGACGGCCAGTTAGATCTCCGTGGGTTTGCGTGCTTGCAGAGCAGCTGGAAGTTGGTGAGGTAATTGTGGCGAGTTGCACCAGCACGTGAGGGTGCGGTCTGTCTCAAATTCTTCAGCAGCAATTTAAGTGGGAGCCAGCATGGAGAAAGGAAGGAAAAAGGAAGACTGATCAGGAATCAAAAGGAAGAACAGAGAAGGATCAGAGAGTCTGAGACGATCAGGAGCAAGATAGAAAGACAGAAGTTTATAGAAGGGATGGTGGAGGCCACAGGTACTGTACATAAGCAGTGTACAGGTGCATGGAGGCAGGCAGCTGGGAAGTGCCCAGGCAGAGCGTTGGATGGATGTTCAAAGGGGGCTGAAGGGGATCAACACATCTGAATATTGATGGGGAGATGGAGTGATCTGATAGTTTGCAGTGGGCTCCTGTGTAATTTGAGGAGAGGCAGCGGGAAACAAAGGGAGCAAGGCGAGGTTCGAAGCTGCACGGCAGATGTGCCAAAGGAAGTCGTGGTGAGATCCTGGTGGCCATGTCTGGTGGTGGGACATCTCATTTTGCTCATAGATCCATAATGGGTGAGCCAGTGGGATATCTGTTTTTAGAGGGAGGAACCAGGATTTCCACATCTTTGACTGTACATGTTGTAAAGATTTTAACTTTGTTTTACCTGAACATGTTTGTGGATATTTTAACCTCATAGGAATTGCTCCAGTTATAAAAGATTATTTATTTTTTGAGGTTTTAACTGTACTATTTATTTGGATTCTGTATTGGTGGCAATGATGGTAATGTCAGGCCACCTTAAATTCCTTCACATCTCCATCATTTATTTTGAAAATTGATTACAAGGCAGCAATTCTTACCTTTACACTAGCTAAGTAGTATTTGAGCTTGATTTCTTTTTCTTTGGTTGTATTCTTGAATAAAAGCACACTTGTCTTGTTATATCTTTTGTGAAAGTGTTCATTTGATATTTGTATTTCAGTCTTTACACATTTAAACACTTCAGGTCAGCACTTTGTCAGTTATTACTATAACATGAAAAAGTTTCTGTTTTAGTTGTGTGTTCAACATTTCTTGCCTCGCATCTCCAGTCATCCTACATTTACCCAGATCGTTGTAGACACAGAACACATATGAAATTTATGTATTCCAAATAACAATATATTATTTATCCTGTACCAATGCATGCTTCCCAACCTGACCTGATAAAATTCCAGGCACCTCACGCCCAGATAAACAGACAAGAGCTTGGAGAACTTCAGCTGCGTCGGTGGTTTTGGAATAGCAGTCTGCTTGCTGCCTGTGCTGATTGACACATTTGTAAAACAAAGACGCTGATGAAGAGGTTTGAAGGAATTTAAAGTGGCCCAGCATTACAACATTTTTCATAGGCTCCAGGGATTCTAGTGTTAAGAGCCTTCTGAGAGCAACTGGGAGCGTGGAGCTGACCTGCACCGTTCCAACTTGGATTTTACTTAGCATGATCCTTTTAGGATAACTAAGAGCACAATCTTATCAGGCTACCCTGGCCTTTATTTTAACAGACGACTAGAGTAATAGACAAAAAACATACAACACATTTTACATGGACTTTCAAAAATGTACTTGATTCAGTGTAGTACAGGGAAGTGGAGAGTGATACATAGAGGAAAAAGGAGCGTTGCAAGATTAGGGTTGCCCGACATCCAGAAAAAGGAAAACATGTCATATTTGGCCTCATGTCCTCAATCCTGCAGTCAAAGAAAAAAACCTGGAAGTAATCCAACTTTTGCATTGCATACCAGGCCCATTCTGTTAAAGGTGCTTCAGCCCTTCCTATTTCCAAGGGGGACATAGCCCTCCCAAGCTATTCTTCAATATCATTTACACATATAACCATGCTCTGATCTCTGAGGGGGGCTCCCGTTCTCTTCTTTATCATTTACATATATGATTGCACACTTATCTCTGAGGGGGACCCCCTCGCAGCTCTTCAATATTTCAATATATGATTGCACTCTGATCTCAGGCTGGCTCCCTCCCATGCTCCTCAGTTTAATACTGAAATCCTTGAGCTGGCTCTGCACCTCAGTGAAACTTTTAATACGTCCTCCTTTAATGCATTCTGGGCCCTCCTTTGCTCAGGTATCTCGCAACCCCATACAAGATAGAATAACTTAAGGCTTTACATTGATGCAAAAAAATAAAAAGGCAAATAATGTGTTATTCTACACTTAAAAAAACTTCAAGTCAAATGTGGAAACAGTATTTTGCATTTTTCTGGTGACCACACACTACAGAGGAAACATGGCAACACTAGATGCTGTGCAGAAATGAGCAACCAAGTCCATCTCCAGTATAAAGTGCATCTCCTACTAGGCCTTATTCAAGTGTTCAGAATTTTCAAAGGCTTTGATAAAACTGATCAAGTAGAATTCTTTTCAGTGAATATTGAAATATCAACTTGGGAACAATATAAATTAGTTCAATGTGCACTTTAGGTGGAGTCTACAAAGGACTGCTGCAGTGTGCTATAGTGTAATGTAATTTAATCAGAAATGTTGACAAGTTTAAAAATTAAAAACTAATGAATTTGGATTTTATTCAATTTAGAACCAATTTTGACTATTCATTTTACACATTGTTTTGTTTTTCATAATGTTATTAGTTATTGGGTCAGTTGCAGTGTGCTGTTAATTTGGTTTTCGTACATATTTATGTTAACAAAACTAACTTTCAAGTTTATCACTGTTGCAGTGTGCCTCAGTGCTGCGGACTAGTAGTGGAACCAGACTAAGACTACGTGCAGTTGTAGTGGGCTTCTTGAAGTTGGAGATGGGGAATGAAGTTGTGTACAAAAGTAGACCACGTTGTGAGTATGTTTAACAGACTTAGTGCTGTAAGAAATGTTACAAAATTAATTCCCCACACATCACATGGCCTGGACATGAAAAGGCACAATATGTACACGTAATTAAAAAATATGGTAACCATACTTTATATTTGAAGTGAAAGATATTGTGATACTGAATCAAATTTATTTAACTCAATACCACTGAAAAGGACAAGTAATGCATTGAAATTTTTATATTGTGTAATGTAAGAAGTAGAAAAATACAGATCAACATAATTTTACTGTTAAGGCTAAGTAGAAATACACAGAGTTAGTATTTCTAGTGTCCTTGAGTGGCTGCCAGTTCATAAAATGAGCAATGAAAGTGATTTCAGAATGCTCAGGTATCCTCCAGATACAATATGAAATCAAAATTTTTTCCCGTGGCTTCTACTGCTATGCCTGTAATGGTAACAGTCTTGCATTTCAGAATGATTTTTATTTGGGGAATTATTTGCACTTATTTTACCTCTTTCTCTTTTTTCACATTCCCGGTTTCTTCCATGTTAAATTCAAAACGAACTGTTAAATCTATGACTATGGCTGTATCTCTTTTCCCAAAGATGAGAGCTTTAAAATTATTAAAACAGCTTAAAAATTATGTTCCGAAGGAAATCATTAATGATGGCATTGCTATTAATATATATCAGACTGGTAAACACATAAACAGTTTAATTACATTTGTATAGTACACATAATGATGCAGATAAACGGATACAGTAGACACACCAAAGGTTAATATACGCAAATGAATATAAAATATTGGGCTATTGCTGGATAAAGTGAGGTGAATTTGTATAATTTGAATCAAATATTGAGTCATATTGGACTAATTACTGCACAGTGTGTCAATGTGAGTAAAAAAGGTAAATAGGATTTTGGGAGTGAGATCTAGAATTACATTTAAAAATGTTCTTTGCAGTTACCTTTCTATGCCACCAAAAAGACATAAAGTGATTAGAAAAAGTTCAGAAAAATGCCTATTCCAACAATGAAAGAAATTTAATGAAGACTGCTGTGGGACATTCAGTTTTGGTAATCTTTATTATAAATGTCATGTTGTTTCTGACTGATTGCAAAATTATTAGATTTTTGCTGCTTCATACCTCCAGAAGAACTGCAAATCCTAGTTTGAATGCACTGTATGTTCTCCATGGGCTAATATGTTTTTTTGCTTTTTTTCCATAAAATTTTACAGAGGTGCGGGTAAGGCTGAGTGACAAATTTAAAATGGCCCAGATTGGGACACTGTGTTGATGTTCCTTACTACCCTGAAGTGAAATATATGGCTTAGAAAATGAACATGCAGTGCTTTGGTAGAAACTTTTTTGCTTGGCCCTTTAAGTATATGCATGGAACACCTTGAACTATTTTTCTTACTATAATTATGTCTTTGTGTGTACAGTATTTTTTTCATAAATATGATTAAAACTTACAGTAGCTTCAAGAGGCAGTAATCTGACACTGCACAATAAAAAATCTACAAAGTAATCTGGCAGCTCACACTTGTGTTAACCCTGCTGTATTCATGGCTTGTCCCTGAGAGTGTGGTCATGTCTAACTCCTGAGAATAAGGCCAACAGATCTTTTATGTTACCACAGTGGTTTTTACATAGTGTGAATGTGCAGATACATAGTCGTCACACGGCTAATGTATACTGGCATGTGTTACCATAAAAACATTTTCCCTGTAAAAAGGTCACAGAAACACTGCTTGTAATGACTAAGGGACAAAACCCTCTACTGGGTCACTATGGTGTGACACCCCTTTCCTGTATGACACTAGCACAGTCCCTGGGCGTCTAGTAGTTTGTGACCTGAAAGCCAAGGAACAACACACAGACAAAAAGGTACAATAGAAGAAAATATATTGAGTGTTTATTTTACAGTGCAAAAGAAATATAATATGAATCAAAAACAGTGTTGTATCACGAAAAGAAGAATAACAGAAAACTCAAAGTCTCAATGACAAATAAAAAAAAAAGGAAAAAAATGTATTTACAAAACAAAACACTCTTTCTTCTGAATCTAAACTAAGTAGAAAAGGGCATTTAACATAAAAAAAATGGGATGTGCACCTCCCTTTTTACTACTAAAGCAAAATGAGCAAAGTTTGTTGTGCCTGTTGAGCTGTGGCAAAGGTGATTATGTACCCGTGAATACAAGTATACAAATTTGCAATATTAAAAAAAAATCATTATACAGCAGATTCAGAAGGTATACACACCCCTTTAATTCCTGCACACTTTAATGCATTGGAGATTTAATTTTAAATCAATAAATCTATCTTTAATAACCCATAATGACAAAGCCAAAAAACATTTTCAGAAAGGTTTACGCATTCGGTAGTTTAAATTGGCCACTTGTTGTCACTTCTCAGGAACTGTCTGACAAGCTCTGTGACTTGGCGGGCCAACTCCTTGCTCCCTCTTCTATAAGGGGAGCCTCTTGAACCTTACACTGTCACTACCGTAACTGAGATGAGCATGGCAGATGAGGACAAAACACACATGAAGCAAGGGGATGATGCAAAGTGCTCAAGTGCTTTTACTAAAAACAAATCAAAGTCAAAATGTTCCAAAAAAATGTAGTAATTAAGTAATCCATAAAAGAAGTGAAAGTAGAGGTTAAAACAATGCCAATAAATATCCATTAAAATCAGAGGTTAAAACACAGGCAGGAAACTCCTTTAAAAACACTAGCCTCAGTGCCCCTTTAAAACCGACTCCTCTTTGTCTAATCCCTTCCCAGATCTTGCAGGCCAAGGAGAAGTCTACTACCAGACGCAGACAACCTTTTGTCTTAGCTCGTGAACCCATAGCCATTTCCTTGGCGTTCCACGGGGACACACCATGCCCCGCTCCGCTTGTACCGCTGCCAGTCCAAGTATAAGCGCCTTGACCTTCCACCGCTGCCAGTCCATCTGTTTCTCCCAGCGAGAGCTCATTTCTTAGCACAGTGGTTGCTCCTGCTACTTGGTCACTCAGCAGAAGTGACCGTTCAGCCCCCTCCTGGGCGCTGGCCACACACACTCCTTCCTGGGGCTCATACCCATCTGTCTGCTTCCTTTTCTCGCACTGGTCCTCTCTCACACTCCTGCCTCTCTTCTTCTCACTTCTTCACCCCCTTTTTTCTTTTCCTTTAGTTTGTTCTCCCCTCTCGCACTCACACTTCCCTTTTTAAACGCACAGTACGGCTGCAGCAATCAATAGCTGCTGCCGTCAATTAGGGGTAGGCGGTATGGGCGATCCTGCACCAGTGCATTAAGTGCAGGGCTGCCCGCTTCTGCATTGTGCCAATCAACCAAGGACCTCACTTTACCACAGGGTCTGGAATATCTTAGTCAAGCTTCCCCTCTGTGCTGGAAACCAAAAACCGACTGGCAAGGTGCTACATCATGTTTTTGTATAATGTGGTTGTACATATATAAAGCATAAAGTGTTTTTGCCAAAATAAAAACTATTTTCAGCAGTGTCCATTTCTCTTAATGCAATTTACTGCACTGATATTGCAATAAGAGCATCTAGTGAGAATGAAGCTGCTTTTGTTAACCATAAGCAGTAACATTCCATTAACACACAAGTCACTGTGATGCCAAGATGCGAATGACAAACGTTGTCGATCAGTGGCCTTGGTCAGCCCATGATTCATTTATTTTGGGACAAAGTAGCATTGGCAGATATGAAAGTACTGTACATGGTGGCTGGTTTGTTGATCAAGTAACTGGTCGAACCCTCAGTTTTTCATATGGCATGTAATTTTATTACATGTGACATGTAATAGCAGTTACCCACTCGGATGCTGGTGCCTTACACCTTTCCCTGACCCCCAGAATGCAGAGGAGAGTTGCTATAGTGCTGCACATGACCTTGTGCTCTTAGTTGTGGAGGACACCCAGATACTCTAAAATGCAGGTGGCAGTGTCTCGATGTATCAGGTGGGAGGCTGCTCTACCAGCCAAAGAAGTTCTGCAACATCGTGGCTACATATGCATGAGTTTGATTAGCATGTTCCATATGTGGATGTTTCATGGTGACATTTAAGGCACATTCATATACACATATTTCCAAAGTGATTCTGATTTATAAAAAGTAATTTGCATAGAAGTGTGCTTATGCCAGGTTTTATACATCTGAGTTTTTTTTTTCTTTTGGAGCACACATATTCTTTTTTTTTGGCGTGTGTCAGATTCACACAAAGTTTTATACATGAGGCCCTTGGTATTTACTGTATATGAGCAGTTGCTAAAGTACTGACTTTAGGAATGAAGCATGGCTGTGATATATCATATTGGAAATGCTGATCATTCCTGCCAGCAAAAACACAAATCCAGACTGTTTTTTGGAAGCATCGATTCTTTGTAACACTACATCCTTTAAGTAATAAACTTAATACTCTTCTTACCTAAGGTGTACCAAGCAAACTACAATTTAACTTAATCAATCCCAAATGCTGACTCCCACACTTATCACTTAAACAAGAATATGTTTTACAAAGCCTTCCCTCAGAAAGAGTAAAAAATCAAAAAAGTTACAAAACTAGGAGCCGGTCGCTAGTCTAATCTTCCTGTACATGATTTGACAGTTCCAGTTTCCTTTTACTGTGATGTGAAACCAAATAAAACTGATGATGATGTGTAGCCTTTCCTTTTGTTGCTCTCCTCCATTGCTTCTCTCCCTGTGTCTTTTAATGCCTGAATGGAATATTCACAGATGTGTTCTACCTTCAGGCATTGCTTTTGTTGTTTGCCCTCTCAAATGTACATTGCAAATACTTCTGCCAATGAACTCAAAAGAGGAACTTCAGCCAGTGGCACAATCTGAAAAAGAAAGCAGCAGAGGTTTGCCAGACTGTGTCACAGGATTAGGCCAAATAGGGTTAAGTATACAATACAGAAGGATTTTAACAGAAACACAATATGAGACTTTAAGAAAAAGTCACCTACATTTAAAATCTGCTCTTTGTAATACAGTCCAAAAGTGGTGATCTAGTGGCCATTGTTAAATTTCTCATTAAATTTGCCACCAAGCTTAAATGAAAACTGTTAGAAAAAGTATTTTAAGCTGGTTTCTGCTCCAAGTACTTTTTAGTTTATACAAAGCAATTTAAGGGGTAAACCACACCATAGGACAAACAATCAATAATATCTACTATATATATATATATATATATAAAATCCTAAGCCTAAAAGTGCAATGGTGATGTTTTTATGTCACGTTTTTTGTCATGCTTTAAATCTGGCTTATTTTATAACCTATATATGTATGTTTGGTATAATTCTTTTCAGAGTTTTTCAAACTTTAATGTGATGATGTTAGATTTTCAGATTCTTATACCATTTTTAAATTATAAACTAAAAAATATCAAGACCTCACGTCTCGTGATACGGGACTTGTGTCAAAAGATTTAATCACGCCCGGGGCTGGAAATAAAAGTCAAAGAGTAGGACAGCTGCTGTACAGGCTTTTAAATGTTCGAAGCGCCGCATGAGATGCACATCACGCAGCAAGCCAGCAGCTGATTGAGCAAAGAGGAGGTAAAAAAACTGTATTTGTTTCCCATTGTATCACCGTTTAAGAGGGAGTTTTGGAGGACCGGCTGCGTCTCCTTGGGATGAGTTCAGCCCCCTCTTTACAACGCGAGCGGCAGAGACGCGAAGTGGCTAGCGAGCTGGGGGAACCTCCAGTATAATTAATAATAATATATAAAATAAGTAATATATAAAGTAATATGTAAAAGAAGTAAAATGAAAGATGTTAATGCGGCAAACAAACGGTAAAGGGGTCACTTAACTACAAACAGGATTATTATTGTTAATGAAACTTAAAAAAGCTAAAAAAAAACATTTTGTTAACCAAAGTAAAAGCAACATTGAAAGCTGAGTGAAAATTAAACTGAAATTAAAAGTGCATACTTGAAAACGATTTCAAATAAAATTAAAATGGGCCCAAAGAAACATCTGTTGCTTCTATTTTCATAAACTAATTGCCAGTAGCCTGTTGTTACCCAGTGTTTCTTCTAAAGTACATGAGCGTACAACATACTTTTTTTTTCTAGTAGCACACAAAAAAGCAAATCAGCCAAATGCCATGCCAAAATTTAAATGTGAGTGATGACACAACAGCCCACCTTCCTGTAATTAGTTATTAAAACAAACTTGGCCTGGAAAGTTCATAGGTAAATTTTTTGAAAATTAACATTAAAGTGACAGCTATTGGATTCTTTTTGTGCAAAACTTAAAGGTTATTCATTTTCATGCAATTTTGGTTTGCAAAACATGACAAAGTAAAGGTCGATGACCAAATATTTCAACAATTAACCTTGATTTGAAGATGAAAGCACTGACATCTGATCTGAGCTGTTGAATCAGAGAACAGCCCAAAAGACAGTGGTTTTAGGACAATTTAAGTCCACCATGAAGTTGACAAATTACAATGTTTTAATTCACAATCATCTGTCAAGTGTAACTGGTTTAAATACATCATATCAGGAAATGGCCCTTTCTGTATAATGTACAAGAAAATATGCAGAATGGTGCATCGAGGCATGTCTGGCAACATGAACTGTGGGGCTCACTGGATTATGATATGAAGGTCAATGTAGTATTTAGCAATGAGACCCCATCATTAGATTCCATTTACAGTAATCTAAAAGAAACAATCCACCTAAATGAATGGAGAGAAAAAGTTTTTGTCATAATAGAAGCTAATAGTGGCCAATACTCTACAACAGCAAACAATGAGAAAAATGTCCATGGAAAAAAGAAAAAAGCAATTTTATATTACTCATGTCTCATAATCTGCATGCCAGTTATCTAGTTGTAAGCTCAAAATGTCCAAAATGTGTGCTTTTTTGCTAAATATTGTTAAATAGTTACTTCTGGAATATTTACCATACATCATAAAAAATAAACAAAAGCCTCATGGGGTTGACTTTTTGAATTGAAGACAGGTCTCCGTATTTCTGGTTGAATTTAATTTTAAAGTAACAGCAGGGTGTTTTATCTTGGTAGAGTAATATATAAATTGCTCTACTTTCCCCTATTGTATTATTAATATGTAGCCTTAGAATACATAATCTCACAGATTTACCACTGTATATAACGTATCCCCACCTTCCCTTCTATATCTATAACCTCAGGCAGTTAGATGTAGTAAAAAGAAAAGCAGGAGTTAAGTTACACATAAAATAATGTATTACTGATAAAAATTATAAATAATAACAAAATGCAAAGTACATTTGAATATTGGCAAACATACAACCTGATAAAATGGTGATGTATAATTCAGGTGGCACACAGACTTGTAGTTACTTCAAATGTCTCTAGTTAAGGCATCATTGGTGCTCAGCTTTCAGCCACATATCTGTTCAAAATGGCTGAAGCTGTGCTCTTGATTGTGTTGTCTTTAGTTCATGGTGTGATGGTCTTCTTCATCAGATCAGTAAGAGAAAGATACTTCTACATCATCACAGGTTAGCAAAAGAGATGCTTCTTCATCATATGTTGATTAGAGAGAGAGAATATGGTTGAGCAAACAAATGTATAGGTTTTCTGTCCAACTCCCTACAGCCAATCGGATATCATGGTATTTAAAGGCCTCTGAGACAAGCCAATTCCAAACAGCCATACCTCAGACCAATGGGTGAAATAGAACATCTTATCTCCTGCCCCCCCAAGACCATATATTATGCTAACTTGGCTTTGTGTGTGGAATGGGAGAAAAGACTTTAGCAAATAAATACACATGAAACTGGTTTAAGACACATCCCCCAAATCCTGTCGTAAAATTACAAAGAAAAGTCGTAAACTTGGGGGCAAACACGAATGCCTCTCACCAAAGTAACACTAAATTACATTGCCTCGCCTAGATTACAGATAAAGACATACAAAACATTTATCAAGTTATATGCAAAATCTCATATCACAACACAGGGATACACTGTACTAATTCCCTTCCTATTTTGAACACTTCAATCAAGTTACCTCTTAATCTCTGTTTGTTTTAACTGAAAAGTTTCATCTCCTTTATTCTCTCCTCATACCTCTCAGTTCTGGACTAGTAGTCTAGTTACACTTCTTTGGATTCCTCTACAACAACAACATTTATTTATATAGCACATTTTCATACACGTTATGCAGCTCAAAGTGCTTTACAAGATGAAGAAAGAAAAATCTAAAAATAAGATTAGGCTATACTAAGTTAACAAAGAATAAAGTAAGGCCTGATGACCAGGAGGACACACACACAAAAACAAAACAAAAAAAAAAAAACTCCAGGGGGATGCAGAAAAAAACAAAACAAAATCTGCAGGGGTTCCAATGCCACAAGACCACCTAGCCCCCACTGGGCATTCTACCTAACATCCATGATTTCAATCAGTCCTTATGGTTTTCAGGCTTCACATGGAAAAATTAGATGATGATGGTCATATGGACATCTGGCATTCCACATCTTTTCTGTAATATAGAGACCAAAACTTCAGTACTCCAGATGAGGCATGACCAGTGATACAGTTAAAAGGGGGAGCAGTCACATTTTTTCATCTTTTAATAGTAAAATGTACTCTTTCAGGGTCTCTTGTAGGAGCTATGAAAAAGCACAGAGTGAAATTAGGTAGTCATTGTTATTTAAATCCCCAAAGAAGAGTGGACTGATGATGTCATTGGTCAAGTGTTGAGCTAGTGGAAGAATTCACATCCAAAGAATCAGTGTGGCAGTTGAGCTCTTCCATCAGCTCTGTACTAGACCAATGACCTAGTATCCACCAGTCCAGTCTTCTTCGGGAATTTACATAAAATGTTTCTACATTGTTTCACATCATGATTTTTTCTTCAGCCCACATGAGAGTACGTTTTGGTATTAAAACATAGAAAAAGATGATAGTTCCCCTTTGAGCATAACTTCCCTTGACTTGTACTCCATACATCATGGTATACAACTTAACATCCTATTAGTTTCTTGATCACTTCTGTACAGTCTTGATGTAGATAGTGATGAGGCCACTATGACTCTTAGATTCTTTTTGCATGGTGTACTGGACAATAGTTTCCTAAAACTAGTTCCTCCTAGTTTAGTATCATCAGCAAAATTGATTAGCTTGTTAATAGTATTCTAATCTAGATTGTTTTTATATTTAAATGAGAAGTTGTTCCACCACTGATCTGTGAGGGGCACCACTTTTAACATTATCTAATTCTGAAAATGTTCCTCTCGTCATAACCCTTAGCTTCCCGTGTTTGAGGCAAATGTTGTCCCATATAAACACTGTCCCCTAAATCCCCACTTCCTTTAGTTTGACCACTAATCTTTCATGTTCTACCTTATCGAAAGTCTTTTTGAAAATCAAGATAAATACAGTAGTATTATATAAATCTCTATTACTCTTTGCTTTTGTAGCTTCTTCATAGAATTCTAGCACATTAGTGAAACATGGCCTCCATTGTTTGAACCCATGCTGACTGTTTTTTAATAGGTGCTGCTTGATTGTTTCCTTAATAATTGCCACCGATAATTTACTTGTGATGTATGTTAAGCCTACTGGCCTCTAGTTGCCTGATTGCCTCATTTTATACAGTGGGATAATATTTGCAAGCTTCCAGGTATGAGAAATTTTCCTGTTGTACTAGGATTTTTGAAAAATATATACAGTAGTCCCTCGCTATATCGTGCTTTGACTTTCGCGGTTTCACTCTATCACGGATTTGAAATGTAAGCACATCTAAATATATATCACAGATTTTTCGCTGGTTCGCGGATTTCTGCAGACAGTGGATCTTTTAATTTATGCTACACGCTTCCTGAGTTTGTTTGCCCTGTTGATTTCATACAAGGGACGCTATTGGCGGATGGCTTAGAAGCTACCCAATCAGAGCATGTATTACATATTAACTAAAACTCCTCAATGCTATAAGATATGCATCCCGCGTGGAGCTTGATTGTTTGCTTGTCTCTGCCTCTATCTCACGCTCTCTGACATTCTCTGCGCCTGACGGAGGGGCTGTTTGCTTAAAAGATACTGACGCTCCTCTAAAAAAATGCTGCTTTATTGCGGTGCTCTGCATATTTAAAAGCACAAAAGCACACGTATTGATTTTTTGATTGTTGCTTTAATCTCGCTCTCTCTCTCTGACGTTCTCTGCGCCTGACGGAGGAGATGTGAGCAGAGGGGCTGTTTGCACAGAGGCTGTTTGCTTAGAAGATACTAACGCTCCTCTAAAAATGCCGCGGCAAACTTAAAAGCACAAGTATTGATTTTTTGATTGTTTGCTTTTCTTTGCTCTCTCTCTCTCTCCCTCTGAAATTCTCTGCTCCTGAAGAGAAGAAGATCTATTTGCATTCTTTTAATTGTGAGAAAGAACTGTCATCTCTGTCTTGTCATAGAGGACAGTTTAAACTTTTGACTAAAGGGTGTTATTTCATGTCTAGAGGGCTCTAATAATGTTAACAGTGTGGGAGAGTTTATAAGGGCTTAAAATATATAAAAATAACTACACAAACATATGGTTTCTACTTCGGATTTTCGTCTATCGCAGGGGGTTCTGGAACGCAACCCCCGCGATCGAGGAGGGATTACTGTATTCACTAATTTCCTTAAGCACTCTACGGTAATTGTTCTCCAGTCCTCTTGATTTGTTAGATACCAGCTTATTTAATGCCATCAATATTTCTCCCTCTGCAATTTCAATATCACTAAGTACGCCCTTAGTAGTCCCTGTTACTTATGAGAGGTTATTGACTTCCTCACAAATCAAACTTTATTAAAATGCGCGTTTAGAGCATTTGTTATTATATGTCTGTATATTTTATCTTGTTCTTGGCATTCCTATTACTCTTCATCTCTTCCTTGATTGTTCTTTTGCTACTAAATATTGAAACAATCTTTTCTTCTTCTCTAATTTGTTGCCCTTATGCTGTCATATACTGTTCAATTATTGCTGGAATCATTAGTCTCATATGCCTTTTCCTTTGTAAGTGTAATGAAATAAAAAATTGGAAGTTATTTTCTGTCATATGGAGACATTTTGATGAGTCTGTGACGTGTGCTGTGTTCCAGCAGTATGGCGTCTGCTTTGTCAGCTATGTTGGCAATCATGACAATTGCAATACTAAAGATGTGTCGGCGATATTGGTGAGCCTCATTTGCTTGAAACAGAAAAGGAAAAATGCACATGCAATGTGTTGTGTTTTTATGTGTCTAAGTTAGGAGAATATATAGCTGCCACAATTTTTAAAGTGCACTGCATATTTCCATGGTAATGCGAACAGAGATTAGATGGGTGAAAAACGTTAAAAATCAGGATGTTTAGTAAAATATTCACCAAATGTTTTATACTGAATCCACATAACTGGACAAAGTCCATCCCACTCTGATAATGTTGCACCTCTGAAGTCATGACGTTAATTTTGGGGCTGTGTCTCCAATGACACACACCTGTGTCTTAGCAACAAGATCACAAAATGGCAGTGCCCTTTAACAAACGAAATGGTGTTGCAGGTGAGGAAAAAACAAAAAGATAATTTTTTTTTTTTAAACTTTTATTGAATTAATTTAAAGCATGCAACTTTCCATACAATCAAGTCAAATTTAACAAAATACAGTTAGATCCATAAATATTTGGACAGAGACAACTTTTTTCTAATTTTGGTTCTGTACATTACCACAATGAATTTCAAATGAAACAACTCAGATGCAGTTGAAGTGCAGACTTTCAGCTTTAATTCAGTGGGTTGAACAAAACAATTGCAAAAAATGTGAGGCAACTAAAGCATTTTATTAACACAACCCCTTCATTTCAGGGGCTCAAAAGTAATTGGACAATTGACTCAAAGGCAATTTCATGGGCAGGTGTGGCCAAGTCCGTCGTTATGTCATTATCAAGTAAGCAGATAAAAGGCCTGGGGCCTCATGTATAACACTGTGCGTAGAACTCGCACTATAACATGGCGTAAGCACAAAAGCCGAAATGTGTTTACGCACAGAAAAATCCAGATGCAGAAATCTGTGCGTACTCCAACTTCCACGTTCTTCCGCTACATAAATCCCGATCAGCGTGAAAACTAACGCTCGTGCACACGCATTATGTAACGCCCCAAATCCTCCCAGAATTACGCCTATTTGAATATGCAAATCAATATAAATCGCCCTTAAGCGCAGCCTTCTGTGAAAAGACAATGGGAAAAGCACGGGGAAAATATAAGAATTTCAGCGAATACCAAGTGGAGGCAAATGAAAAACATACTATTTGTTCAAATAAACCGTGGTATAATCAACAAAAGGAAGTTGATCGAGTGACATAGCGTGTTGGAGAAACTTGAAAGCTCACATTCACAAATCGCACAGTGCCGGAAATAAAAAAGAAGTCACATATCAAAGTCGCCGTGAAAAGCCGAGTTGTAAGCCCACTGTCTGAGTGTCATATGAAAGCTTATTAGCTTACAGAGAAAAAAGGCACACAGTGAGGAAAAAGCACGAAATGTCAACTTCAATCTCGACATTTCCACTTTAATCACGTAGTTTATTTTATCATTAAAATAGAACATCATAAACTTCATCTTAAAATCGTTAAATTTACCAGTTTCTCAAATCACATCGTAATTAAAGTAGCACGTTAAATGCTTTGTTTTGTATTTGATCTTCTATGTGCTCTATGTGTGTGAATCACTACTTGCTTTTTAAACCGGCTCTCTTCCTCCAACTGGACACAGAATCCATTACATTCGTGATATTACAGCTCTCTGAATAACTAAAATACTGAGATGTATACGTGATGTCATTTTCATGATGATAGGAGTTAAAGCACGTTATTAAACATGTGTTTCACTTCGATGAAATAATTTATTGCAGCAGTACTCAAGGGCGGCTCTAGGCTTGTGGTGGCACTGGGCAGAGGAAGAATCGGTGGCTCCTTCGCCCGCCCGTCAGTAAGGTAGCTTATGCACAGTGGATGGCCACGTTGTTGCGGACACTGCATAGCCGCCTCATGCTCATGACACAAGCATTTAACTTTTGCCGAAATTTGTCGATGTGTTTTTAGCTGTGTTGTTATTTTCTCTTTTTGTTTTATATTCAATATATATTGGCGTAGCCGTCACTGCAGTCAGTTCTTTTCTTTCCCCAAGTAACCGATCGCCATACAATCAGCTCTGTAATAGACGTTAAGCCATCTGTAAGCTTAGCGCCGATTCTTCAAAACGTTTAAAGAACATTGAAATATCTTCGTAGTACATGTTTAATTATTCTATCCTTAACGACACTCCCAGTGAAGAATATAGATTATTTAAATGAAGTTAAAGTTTTATCTGTATAATTTAATAAACATATTTTGCTGAATTTCACCTTATAAATGATATCGTTTCTGTTTCTGAACCGCGAGGTCCGTACAGGAAAGGCTTTAAAACGTTTTGCAGTGGCTGAGACAGCGTGTCCTTGAAGCTGTATACCGATAATTCCCTTTCCGATCAGCTGCTGCTGTGATTCACACTAAGATACAGTGATATAAATACTCCGAGTGGTGCAGTGAGAGAAATATGGAAAAAGATGATCTGCTGTAGCAACTCCTAACAAGAGGAGCTGAAAGAAGAAGAAGAAGAAGAAGTGAGAGTAACAATGCTAAAGCAGTTATGGTATTTGGAATACTATGGCTGTTCCCTCTACCATTATATTGTTACAAGTTAATTACAATCAGATGCATTACACTAATAAACAATATGCGGTTAGTTTCGGTGTATTTATAAAGCCGCGTCAGAAAAATAAGGTGTAACCACACAGGAACAGTAGCATTGCTTTGACGCTGGGTGCCGCCAGTCTGCAAAACCGAGAGTAGAACTTGCGTACGACAAGGTATGAGGTACCGTGGAAAAGTGCGTGGCTTTACACCAAGTGTAGGTTTTATACATCGCGATTTGAACGTGGAAAAGTTCCTACGCAACGTTTCTGTGCGTACGCAACGTTTATACATAAGGCCCCTGGAGTTGATTTGAGGTGTGGTGCTTGCATGTGGAAGATTTTACTGTGAACAGACAACATGCGATCAAAGGAGCTCTCCATGCAGGTGAAAGAAGCCATCCTTAAGCTGCGAAAACAGAAAAATCACAGTTCATTCCAACTTCTTGTGACATCCAGGTCAGTTGCACTAGAAAAAAACCCAGAAAATGGACAGAACAGCTTTTCATGCCATAAAGCAAGTTCTGTGGCTTTCTCAGGTGAGCACTGAAAGTCCTGGATTGGATTAATAGACATCTGGCATGAGGTAGCGTCCCATGAGTTCAAATGGAGGAGCTTCTGGAGCCACCAATTCAGGCCACTTCATCAGACCAACTGGAAAAAAAAGAACAGGCTTGAAGAGACACTTGCAGCTCTCTTTGGCAAGTGTAAAATCTGTATTTTATGGAAAAAAAGACTATGAAGAACAAGGACTAGGACATACTCATACTAGAGACTTTGAGAAACTTTACCAAGCCTTCTGTATTGCATGCAGAAACGTGTAGGCTTAAATGGACTGAAATGTTCTGTAATAGAAATGTCAATTTCTTCAATTTAAAATGTTGTAACAGTTTTCTGTTGGCAGTCAGAGTGCCCCACATGGTCACACTTAATATAAATACATTTATGGCCTTTGAAAGTTTTATTAATGGAGTCCAGAATATAAAGTTGTACAGCAAATGGAATGAAGAACTAACCACACCTAAAAGTGTGACACACAAAAAGTTACTTACTGACCCCTTGCTACTGCAATCTGTACAATTATTAGGGTATTTTGTTTGTAACATACAGTGAAACATTTAACTTTTCAAATATCAACAATCATTACTAAGAAATAGTCTTGTTTTTTTGTTGTGACGACTAAATACCCAGCATTCATGAAACATTTACCCTTAACCAATTGACCCACTAAATGAATCGCTTGAATGTTTCATATTAAAAAACACTAATAACATCTGATGTGTGATACATTAATACTTAAGATTCATGGAACACCTTTTTAGCCATGTCCATATTTAGACTTTTTTGGTAAAGAGGTTGCAGTTTTACTGAAGAGACTCTGTAAAGCTTTTAACTATTATTTAATATGGATATGTGATTTTATTTTCCCAAATCAGCAGTAATAACAACTAGCTAGCCAAGCCCTGCAGGTAGTTTATCAGCAGTAGTTGGGGGAATTTAATTGATCTGGCATTCAGTCATACAGTACAGTTCTTCCGAGGCGCCCCAGGCAATTTTCTATCTGTCTATTAAATGAAAGTTTGTCAGTTAGCAAGCTGAACTTATATGGCTTTTACTTCTGCTTGTCTCTGCCTACCTCAAATATACAGCACTGAGCTGATAGAAATGTATATGTCTCCATAGCAGGAAGATGTAAGGCATATTCTGGGGAAAGAGTTTGAGGGTAAGTTTGGAATGAACACATAGAAATGTGTACATTTTATTTTGCCTCATTCTACAAATGCATCATAAAATGTCTATTGTATGAGATGATTTATGAAAACGAAGAGGTTTTATGACTGTGTAGACTGAAGATTTCTATTATTTTCATTTATTTTATTAACATTAATACATAGTTATCAACCTCAGCATTAATGTTTAAAGTGTCACATATATTTCAATGTATTTTGTACTGCCTGTACTAATAAAATGCGTTGCATTTGTCATTCCAACAGATGGAGCATCAGACATATTTATGGTAAAAAAAAGTGCATTGCATTTCTCATTTCAACACATCAATCATCACAAACATTTGTAGTAATAAAATGTTTGGATTTGTCATTCCAACAAAAGGCGCATGACAAACATTAGCTCTGCTTTTATGAATCCCATACCAAATGGCATAAATCAAAGACATAGCAACCGGATGGACATGCAGACCCAGAGACACTAGTCCTTTTATTAAGATGGATTGACAATAAATGCCTCTTGAGAAATGTTTCAACTTAGCAAAAACATTCTAAACAGTATTTTTAAGAATATCACAAATGCTTTGGACACAGAAAGTCATTGAATCAATAATCTGAAGTCAACTCAGGAACTCAACAGGATTAGCTCGGCCTAGCTCCAAAAATCCTAAAATAGTAAGAGACTATGATGTGTGTCTGCTTTCATACTGTTATGTCATCTTCTGCACCATAGTCCATCTTCTCCAGTCTCATGTCTTGCATAAGAACCAGAACAATCTATAATATAGGGTTCTCTGTAAGTCAAAGCATTTGCATTTGTGTACTGTTTTCCTGCTTAATTTTTGACAAGTAGTTGGCATTTTTACAGTGTTAGATCTTGAGTGGGTGTTTAATTAAGTTATTAATTTTCCATATTAATGTAAAAGTTAATTTTTGTAGGAAATAATGGATTTACACCCACACAGCCAAAAGCACAAATGACACAGGATTTGTGGTTTAATTTGGACAGAGCCGTGCCATATTATGGTGATGAAATCTTGGGATAGAAAACATGTGACTAATTTAGCCCATTATTAGGGTCTAAGCTTTAACTGTAAGGGACTCTATATAGCAGTAGAACATGCATGCTGTCTCAAATAATCCATGACCATCATGACGGTTATTGTTGTGCTACAGCTTTGAACAATAACAGCAAGCTGTTATATGGATGATTGCCAGACAACACAGTACTGGGCGGTCTCATGGTCTGGAATCCCTACAGATTTTATTTTGTCTCCAGCCGTCTGGAGTTTTTTTGTTTTTTCTGTCCCCCCTTACTCTTATTCGATGTTAATTAATGTTGATTTATTTTGTTTTCTTATTGTGTCTTTTATTTTTCTATTCTTTATTATGTAAAGCACTTTGAGCTATTGTTTGTATGAAAATGTGCTATATAAATAAATGTTGTTGTTGTATTTTCGAATTGCAGAACCACAATGGCATACAGCACAGCAATTTCTGACCAGCTGTCCTAGACCAGCAGTTTAAATTTCTATATTTGTTGACAAAAACTAAATGACAAAGTACAATGGTTGTAGCGGTCATGAGAATGCTAACATTCACACTGTCCAAAGACAGTGATTTATTTTACTTTAAAACGGGAACCCCAGGAATACATCTAGCCTTGACACAGCACACACACTCTTACACACAGAGGTTCAATGTTTTGAAAATAAAGTATGTATTAAACAAATGAAGAAGGAAAATAAACAATTAATTATTAAACAACACTGTGGGTCGTCTCCTTGCTTCCTTTTTTGCTTTTGGCAGCCTCTTGAACCCAACACTGAGAACCGTAACTGAGATGAGCATGGCAGATGAGGATAAACCACGCTTGGAGCAAGGGGATGGTGTAAATGTGAATCAGTGCTTTTATTAAAAACCAAGTCCAAAATAAGAGTTCAAAAAGTGCAGTGTCCCATAGCCAAAATAAATAAATAATCCATAAAAAGGTGTATTTGTGGAGGTTAAAATCAGAATAAATAAATCCACTGAAAATGAGGTTAAAATCAACTGGCAGGAAACTGTCTTTACTAAAAAATCTGGTGCCTTCTTTCTCACTGGTGGCTCCTCTGCTTATCCCATATGGGCCTTGCAGCAGAGGAGTCGCCCTAACAGCAGATGCAGCTGACCTTACTCGGGTCTGGTTCCCTGCCATCCCATGGCTACAGAAAGGCTCCGTCTCTGGACCTCGGCTTGGTTCCCTAGTGGCCAGTGTGCTCACACTGGGGCTCTCCTCCCAGGCCTTGTTGACCCCCACTACCTTCCTGGTCTTCTGCGGTTTCAGTCTCCTCCCAGATTGTCGGCCACAAACTCCTCTTTGGGTCTCACTTCCCAGCTGCCTGCTTTCTCTCCCTTGAGCTGCTCTCCTCAGCTTGCTCACTAGCGCACCTGTTCCTTCTGCCTCCTGCCTTCTTTCTTTCTTTCTTTCTTTCTCCTTTTAACTTCCATCTTTTCTTCTTCGATTCTTCTCTCTCTCACAATCTCGCTTCCCCTTTTAAAATGGGGGCGTGGCACAGTTGTGTGAAATAGCAGCTCCCGGCACCAATTAGGGTCACGGACGATCCTACACCTGTGCATTTAGTGTTGGGCCGTCCACTTCCCCATCGCACCCAGAAACCACTCTCACCACACCCCCACCTACCAAGACTCAAGTGTGGCAATTATTTATTTAAAAAGATGCCTGATCAGCCATGGACCTCACTTTACCACAAACACGTACGCAAAATCCCTCCTTAATTTCTTGATAATTATTTAACAAATACTGAACAAAGGAAACCAAACTAGACACAATAAACAATTAGCACATATGATAAAGTCCAAAAGAAGCCCAGTACAAGTTTAGATGATGATGGTGTGAACAGCTCTCTGAATGAAGTAAAGTAAGTAAGTAAAGTTTGCCATACCAGGTTTCAGTTACTGTATCAAGATTTGGAGTGATTTTGAGTGCTCCTCAAATATCCAATCAAGATGAAATCACATGAACAAGCAGGTGACAGACAAGCAAATACATCCAGATGGAAACTGTAATCCACAGTGGTTGTAGTTGTAATCCAATAGAGTGTGAAGAGCAGAAACAAATAAATACAGATGATCACAATCCTTTTTTGGCATTTTTCCAGCTCTTTTTTAAAGAGAGTGCTTAATGATCCTTCTTCCCAGCAACCCCCTGTGCATTGACTGCACAAGTGAGGCAGAAGTAAACTTGGAATTAGATGTATCATAATAAGAATTGCAAATCAAAAGTCTTAAACAGGAAGTCAAGATACTAAAAACCAATACTCGATACATTCAAAAATGATTGCAGTCAATTGATGGGGCAGCATGTCAAGAAGCAGAGAAAAAGCAATACCAGAGCTAAAAGCAATACCAGAGCTAAAACTTTAATCTTAAATCCTCTTTAATCTTTCAAAAATGGACCCATATCTTATTTACCAGACTTTCAAAAACAACAAAGAAAGAATGACAGATTTAAAGTCCAGCTTAAATAGCGTCTTACAAGTGTGATAGCATGTAGCATGACTTTCAGGGGAGGTGGCTTAGCTGTTACAATCAGAGTTCTTTATATATATAATTTGTGTCTGATGTTTCCTTCACAATTTGTGGGAGGTTTTGTATCGATTTTCTTAGTAGAAGAATTGAATTATTTTATTTACCTCCACTTCTAGAGTGTTTTTCATGATGTTAATATTACTGTATATACTTGCATTTGACACTAGTGTGTTTCTTTGATATTTGGACTTCAGGCTACATACATTATATAGTTTATGCCTACATTTTGTCATCTACTACTAGAATATAAAAAACGTTTCTGTTTTAACAATATGTTTACACAGATTACTGTAGAAACGGAACAGACATGAACTGCGTGTGTTTCAAACAATGATCTATTATTTCCACTCGTAGACTCTGGTAATTCTAGTGTTAAGTTCTCCCATGTATAAGTTGGGGCTCAATTTTACTTTATAATTTTGGGTATTTTAGAATGTTGTATAAGTCAAAACGGAAAATCACGCTCTTGGTCCAAGAGATTATGATATGCTAACACCCACCATGGAGCACACTGCCTTTTTTTTCTATGTATTGTGCCTACATGACCACACGGTAATACCCGAATTGTTCTGAAGCAACGGTTGTACTGTTTTGTGTTTTTTGTATCTCACACCCTCATTCACCTTTATCATAAGAGCATTCCTTATCTACGATGGAGCATTCAATCAGAAGAAAATATGAAGCTGGTTTTAAATTAAAAGTCGTTGAAGTGGCAAAAGAAATTGATAACAAAATTGCAACAAAATTCAATGTGTCTGAGAAAACTTGTGCGAGATTGAAGGAAGCAAGAAGATATTAAAAAAAAAAAGTGTTGTATTTTTGAATGGGTGTAAGTCAGGGTCTGATTTTATGATCAATTTTTCAAGTTTCAAGACCCGACTTATATGCAAGTTTATATAGTGTTTGGTTTCTTATTGCATCAGCATTTTTCTCCTATATTGGGCACCACCATTTTCCACAGTATATTTGTGCAAGAGTAGCAGAGTGTATGTGTCTTGTGATGTTATCATTATATTGGTTTAAGAGTTGGTGCTGTATACTTCCTGACTCTCTGAGAATGGATTAAAAAAATAAACCTTTAGTGTGTTAGACTTAATGAACTAACAGAATGTGGGTGTTTTCTATAAGTACTCAGTCTCCTTCTCTATTTGGCCCTTCTTATATTGGTATTCATTTCCGTTTGGTAAACTGTCAGGTAAGTCAGGTAAACTGATTATTTTTTTCCATTTGTAATGCCACAATGCTTCAGTGTTCTTTTCTTGTTTTAGTTAATTTTGGATGTTCTTCTTTGCCCTGAAGTATCATTATCAAGTAGAAGCTACAATTTTCTTGTGGCTCCAAAACTGTATTGGCTTTATGTGGTTTTCTTACATTTACAGTTAGGTCCATAAGTACTTGGACAGTGAAAAAATTGTCATAGTTTTTCCTCTGTATGCTACCACAATGGATATGAAACAAAGCAATCAAAATGTGATTGAAGTATACCTTTAGACTTTCAGCTTTAATTCAAGGGGTTTAATAAAATAGTGAGCAGCAGTATGGTTTCATGCCAAGAAAGAGCAGCACAGATGCGATTTTTGCTCTGAGGATGTTGATGGAGAAGTATAGAGAAGGCCAGAAGGAGTTCCATTGCGTCTTTTGGGACCTGGAGAAAGTATATGACAGGGTGCCTTGAGAGGAGCTGTGGTATTGTATGAAGAAGTCAGGAGGGACAGAGAAGTACGTAAGAGTTGTACAGGATATGTACGAGGGAAGTGTGACAGTGGCGAGGTCTACGGTAGGAGTGATGGATGCATTCAAGGTGGAGGTGGGATTACATCAGGGATCGGCTCTGAGCCCTTTCTTATTTGCAATGGTGATTGACAGGTCGATAGACGAGATTAGACAGGAGTCCCCATTGACTATGATGTCTGCTGATGACATTGTGATCTGTAGCAATAGTAGGGAAAATGTTGAGGAAACCCTGGAGAGGTGGAGATATGCTCTAAAGAGGAGAGGAATGAAGGTCAGTAGGAACAAGACAGAATACATGTGTGTAAATGAGAGGGAGGTCAATGGAAAGGTGAGGATGCAAGTAGAGTTGGCAAAGGTGGATGAGTTTAAATACTTGAGATCAACAGTATAAAGTAATGGGGATTGTGGAACAGAAGTGAAAAAGAGAGTGCAGGCAGGGTGGAATGGGTGGAGAAGAGTGTCAGGAGTAATTTGTGACAGACGAGTATCAGCAAGAGTGTAAGGGATGGTCTACAGGATGGTAGTGAAACTAGCTATGTTATATGGGTTGGAGACGGTGGCACTGACTAGAAAGCAGGAGACAGAGCTGGAGGTAGCAGAGTTAAAGATGAAAGATTTGCACTGGGTGTGACAAGGATGGATAGGATTAGAAATGAGTACATTAGAAGGTCAGCTCAAGTTGGACGGTTGGGAGACAAAGTCAGAGAGGCGAGAATGGGTTGGTTTGGACAAGTGCAGAGGAGAGATGCTGAGTATATTGAGAGAAGGATGTTAAAGTTAGAACTCCCAGGTAAGAGGAAAAGATGAAGGCCTAAGAGGAGGTTTATGGATATGATGAGAGAGGACATGCAGGTGATGGATGTGACAGCACAAGATGTAGAGGACAGGAAGATATGGAACAAGATGATCCACTGTGGCAACCTCTAACGGGAACAGCCAAAAGAAGAAGAAGAATATTAAGATGAGGAATGGTCAGTCGATAAGATAGTGGACCCGACCTTTTGTGAATCACATAAGGACCTTTATACTTAGTGGTCAGAACTTTAAGGTGACTGTCCCATGTTGTAGCAAACCACACCTTCCGTCTGATCCTAAACTGCAGTGCCGCCATGTTTTGGTCAGCAAAAGTTTCTGCCTTGTTGAAATTCTCCTGTACCATCTCCTATACATTGCTAAGTATGCTGAGATATTCCAACACAATAGGAATGGATGAAGAAACAGAAAGGAATTCACGAAAAGTGACTTGATATCCATACAGGCACTGAAAGGGAGACTTCTTTATTGATGAGTATTAGAGCACATTGCACTCTAAGTATGCCAGTGGCAACATATCAGTCCATAAAAAATTCTCAAGGTCATGGTTAATCCCTTTAGATGGTATCCTGATGTTAGGTTGACCTTGCAACCCCCATTTTGGCACAAAAAAGTGGCAGAGAGCAGAAACAAACTGGTATTCACAATCCAAACTCACTGACGGAATCCAGTATATTCTGAGCCGGTTTTGCTCCCTGTTGTATAAGTAATGGAAAGATTAAATTAACTGAAAACAAGCCAATCAAGCCTGTCTAGCATTTAGACTTTTAGCAGTCTTTAGGTAAATTATTATTATTTGTTATTTGTCTCCTTCCAGTAAATATGTACAAAAGTAATTGACCAGAGAAGCTAAAATCTGCTTATAATGTAATACAATATATAAAGCTAAGTATAAGCAGGGGTAAATATCACCAATGACAATAATGCATTAAAGAAAAATAATAAAGTAAGCTGATAGAGAAACAAAAAAATAGGAAAAAAATGATATCCAAAGGAACATACATAAAGTAAACACTGCGTTACAGACCTAAACTAGATGTGTTACCCAGCTTTGCCCAGGGAACTTTCTAAGTCAGTGGGCCTCAGCTATAGTGCCATTGGTTAATTGGAAGTACTATAAGTACTTTTCTGTATACAGAGTTTATTTTTTTATTTTACCAGGGGTTAATACTTTTAGTTTGCTTCAGCTGCTTACTATTGAACATGATGCTTGAACATGCTTCTTTAATTTTTCTTTCTCAAGATTGATTTTGTAGTTATTTGCTGTATAAGTTCTGCAAATCTTATCTGCATGATTGTATGCTTTGTAACTTTGAAATAAATTTTAAAAAAGAGATTGTATTAAAGGACATCCCCAAAGGCAGTATTCGGTAATGTCGCAAAAATGATTTAAAGTTGATTCATTCAGCTATCGGGTCTCCAATATCATCAAAGCCTAAAATTATTACTGCCTCAGTACACAGTGGTTTTGAATAAAAGTTCTACCAAGAAAAAAAACAAAAGTTACTAGTTAGTTTTACATACAAAACAAAAGTTATTTACTCAAAAGCACTGTGCTGTTCTCTACTTATCATTCTGAAAAGCCAGTCGTGGCTTGGCTCCACTGGTTAATTTCCGGTGATTTGTTTTTGTTCTTTTTAAATTTTCTCTTTGTTATTTTTTTTTAATCTTGAAAAAGCAATTAGCATAGATTGATGATTGGTATTGCAAACTTATGATATACAGGTGGACAACAGTGTTCACAATTTTTAGATGTGCAAGGCTATGCACTGATAAAAGATTTATTGTAATCAGTTTATCTCAGATTTATTGTGACATGTGACACATCCCTGATTCACCAAAGCAATCAACAGCAGTCTGTGATATTTTTTCCCTGTTTCTAACTGTTCTTGTTTCACCAAGGGGAACCCTTCTAATTGTCATTGATACACAAAGGGAGAAAATCTCCTTGCTTTTGTTGTCTATTGGTCATAAAGGAAGTTAAAAATGTAAAACTGGGTCCCAAGGCTAGAAATGTTGAGAAAAACTGATCTAAGATAAATGCTGTAATGCAGCGAGACAATAAAAAAGATATCACAAAGTGGTTGAGGGAAAAAAAAAGCAACATTTAATGACATGCCACTTTTATCTGTGCATGTATTTAAACTTTGTGAGTGCTGATGAAATTGTTTTGAGCAGTGGCTGATGGGAATTTTTAATTCCCAGTTTGGTCATTTGTAAAGGGTGCAGGTAAGATAAAGGGTTAATATATATTAAATATATTTCTTACTGGATCAGATGAAATTGACCACACTCGCATCCACAGTGCCTGGCAAGCACTTGTTAACTCTGCTGAACTTTGCTCGTTTCATTTCACTTCACTTCTGCAGATGTTCTTCGTTTACATAAACCAGCCTGCCCCATTTCTTCATGTGACTGGTGTGCGCGCTGTGAAAAAATGGGGGATGCAAGTTGAATGTTTTACTTGCTAGAGTATATATTAACAACAAATATCAACGAATAAAAAAAACCTCAAAATTTCTGATTTCTGCAGTGTTGACAAGTTTCAATCAAATCCATCAAGGCATTTTTAAGATTTCTGGGTATTTTATTGTCCTGCTGTGTGTTTTTTTTAACTCTACATATTGATATATTTTAATGTTAGATGATACCTACTGCCGTAGACTTACCATCCCACCAAATTCTGTCCATTTAGCTAAACAGGAAATAGTGTTTTTACTTGATGAATGAGTCCGTCAGCTTTGCATTCTATATATTTTGATTGGAGTGGCTACACAGTAGCTGGACAGGAGAAAATGCAAAAAGTTTATACATAAATCATAGAGTAAAATGCACACTGACTCACAAATTTAAGGTAGAATCAACACAAAGGAAAAAAAAAAATAATGACATAGTTTAAACTTAAACAATGACCTTAAACTTGAACTTTTAACAAAGTATTACTTAAGCAAGTACAACATGAATTTGAATGCCTTCTTAAAAAGCAAGTTGAAAAGAAGGCAAAAAGAAAAAAGGCCAACATATCAATTCTCAAATTGGCATAGCATATCAGATGCAGAAGTATCAAAGTAAAAATGAATCGATTAAAACTACTGTTAACATTGAATGCACAGCTGAACACCAATTAATTGAAAGAATAAGCATCTCTTAAATGGGTATACATTGAAACTTCCTCAATTGTTCATCACCATCAGCAAATTGATAATAATATTCTATACAAATGTTTTTTAACTGGTGCGGTGTGGAAATAGCAGTGTAGTGCCCCTGGGTCCTGACCTAAGAGAGATGTGCTCCTCAGGTGGTCAAGACCTGTCTGAGGAGGACTGTCTACCTGGAGAAACCGACATAAGAGCATCCCTGTGACCAACGTTTTGCAGACAGAGAAAGCACTTTAGCAGCCAAGAGATGTGTCGGGGGTCCATCTGCCTGGGTTGTATGATTGCCAGAGACTGTCACAGAGCAGAGGGACAGTGGGTATACAAGTTGCCTCTGACTCCAGGTCAGTGGAGTGAGGCAGAGAGAGGACCGCCTAATCGCTTCCAAAGTGCTCACTAAGTGCAATGTCTGCAAACAGCAATCTCCAAGCTGCTTTTTTTGTCGCTCCTGTCCCACCCATTTGGACAGTTTTGCAGGTGTATAGATTTACAGTAATCCCTCGCGATATCGCGCTTCGACTTTCACGGCTTCACTCTATTGCGGATTTTAAATGTAAGCATATCTAAATATATATCACGGATTTTTCAGTGGTTCACAGATTTCTGCAGACAATGGGTCTTTTAATTTATGGTACATGTTTCCTCAGTTTGTTTGCCCAGTTGATTTCATACAAGGGACGCTATTGGCGGATGGCTTAGAAGCTACCCAATCAGAGCATGTATTACATATTAACTAAAACTCCTCAATGCTATAAGATATGCTTCTCGCGCGGTGCTTGATTGTTTGCTTTTCTCTCTCTCTCTCTCTTTCTGACTCTCTCTGCGCCTGATGGAGGGGTGTGAGCAGAGGGCTGTTTGCCTAGAGGATACGGACGCTCCTCTACAAAATGCTGCTTCGGCATACTTAAAAACACGTATTGATTTTTTAATTGTTTGCTTTTATCTCGCTCTCTCTTTCTGACATTCTCTGCTCCTGACGGCGCTCCTTTGAAGAAGAAGATATGTTTGCATTCTTTTAATTTTGCGAAAGAACTGTCATCTCTGTCTTGTCATGGAGCACAGTTTAAACTTTTGACTAATGGGTGTTATTTCATGTCTAGAGGGCTCTAATAATGTTAACAGTGTGGGAGAGTTTATAAGGGCTTAAAATATATAAAAATAACCATACAAACATATGGTTTCTACTTCGCGGATTTTCGTCTATCGCCGGGGGTTCTGGAACGCAATCCCCCGATCGAGAAAGGGGTTACTGTAATGCTTTTGTAGTTGGTAGAAGTGTGGTGTTCCTTGGGAGGAAAACACTGCTCTACCTACAGCTTTGCTTCTGGCATGCTAAAAAGATCTCTGCAGCTGCTATCTCACTTAAAGATGTGCATTACTTCGATGGATATGTTGCATTCTTTACATAAATTAGGAAAGATCCTGCAGACTTGAATCATGGGTAGGGATAATCATTACACTTCCATTTTGCAGAATTTTGTCATTATATTAGGGCAGTCAGCACTGTCAGCTGGCTGGCAGACTGGTGAGTTAAATACAAAGGTACTAGAGATTTATTTTGGTTTTAGTGCCACTCAAAGATAACTTATTTAGCATTTATGGGATATTACATTGATTTGATCCTCATACAGAAACATGAAATGAACAAAAAGTATAATTTTTACCTTCACAACTTTTCTCTAGCATTGCACCAGGACTGCCATAAATGACCCCTCCACCCACCTTTCCTCCCACACCACTGCACTTACGCCAGTATATGTAAATCACAGAAAATGACCACCAATGCTACGTATTGACACGTGCCGTATCGTTGTGAACCGCATAATCCGAAATGTTAAACCTTTGAATGAAAATTTTATTTCATAAAATTTTTAAAGGAAGTATATATAGTAAATACGGTACCGGATGTGTAGGTAATTATTTAGGTACACACTTCTTTTGTAACGTAAAAAAACACATAAAATGCTACTCTAAACAAAGCACTGCTGGAGGCATTTGCTTCGTTGCCATCCCAGAGTGCGACAATATTTTTTAACATATTACACAGGCCACATTAATCACAAAAAATAATGTGTTAACTTTCCTAGGCCTACTATATTGTGATAGTCAAGCAAATCGTACATAGATAACCTGCAACCTGCTCAGGATTAAGCAGACTTAGAAGATGGCATGGTACAATACTAAATGGAAAAAAATGTATAAAATGAAAACCAAAGAAAATGAAAAAACTGGCAAAGAACAAGACAATGTCCACAAAAAAGTGAAAATAGGGAAAATTCTAAAAAAATGATTGTAGAAAAAATGATGTCCTATCCAAGTTAAATGTAATATGTGTGGTAAGTGAAATGCCCATTGATTTTGTATCTCCTTGTAACAGTTGAGTGAAGGTCATAGAATCAGGTTTCAATAAATCAAGAAAGGGGCCAACACATTCAAGCACAAGACCCTCTAATTCAGGGCAACATAAACAAATTTCTGAGAACGCAAAGTTAAAAAATAATATTAAGAATATGTATACAATATAGTAAAAAAAGCAAAAGGAAGGTACAATAGAAACTAAACAACTATTATATGAATAATAGATATATCACTACCAGGATTATAACATGAACTATACTAAATGAAGAAAAGAACATGATGACATGAGAAACTATGTGTACATTCGCCTATTGAAGGATTTTTTTTCCTTATTGGAAATACAGTCCATCAAACATACCCTTCTCACAAGGAAGGGATAGGGTCGAAGGATCACCCTGTCGATTTTAATTAATGCTGCTTTTTCACTACACGCCGCAAATGAATGACATGTTTGGAAACTTTTTCATAGTTAGATGTTCTGCAGGGACATTACCTTTGTTTACTTACTGGACTTTAGTAAACTGTAAGCATGTTAAAAAGGAGAGCAAAAATTATGGAGAAAGAAAAGTGAAAATCATTTTTTTTATATAATATATGGCGGTGGACGGTTAAAAAAAATGCATTTTAAACAAGTTAGAAAATAGCATTGGGATGTAATACAATCTGCCCCATTATTTTTATTTCTGTTCTTTATTTACTGATCTTTTTTGAACAAAATTGAAATAAAAAATTTTAGCATCCCAAGTAGATCAAGAAGGAAAGTGTAAAATGCAACCAATTTCTATTAATATGAGCATAAGAGGGTAGCACAGTATCCAGAGACAAACCTTGGAATTACAAAAGGGCTTCATAAACTTATGTAATTGACCCCTAATGAATTCAAATACCCCTCCATCTGCTCATTTTCATAATATATTCATGTTTTTGCACACTTCTGACAAATGTACATATATCATTCATTCTGTCTTTTGGTAAACTATAAACTGTAAACTATAGGCAAGTTGAAGTGTATTTTGTCCTATTTATGTGGTTTGGTGAATGCACTACAATTCTGAAGAACTCAGTTGCCAATTCTAATCCTTAAAATTACCAAGCAGTAAGCAAAACCTTCTCCTATATATGATATTGAATCAACCATTTAGACTGCCAGTGAATGCTTATGAGCTAAAGTGCAGGACGTTAAATTTCAAGATTTCCAGTTTAAGCCTCAGCTCTGACTTACTGTGCAGCCCTGTCTGATTGTTAATGCTGCTCTTATTTTAAAGAACTACATCTGAATTAAAACTGTATACTTGGAAAGTGTCATGGGGTGATATTCACTACAGAAAGCTGCCATACAAAATAATGTTCTGTAACGAAATGTTAATTTTAGCTTTTATAATACATTGGTATTTATGATTACAAATGTGTTTTTTTATACATATTCATTTACTCTCCAAGTATCAAGTGTATAATACTTCCACAAGATTTAACAAGAGATCTGTTTAGATTAGTATTACAGACTTACAAATAAGAGGCAGGTCATGCCGTCTTGGCACTTCATATTTGTGTTAATTTTATCTGCAGCAACTCTTAAACATTTTATAGTTTAAATTAAGTTCTAGTAGGCACAAGAACAAAACAAAATATTGTTACACACTAACCCCAATTATTACTGCTTATTATATACTCAATTAAAACTATATTTTATGTTTTCAATACGAACAGAACTATAAAACACAGCACTCAGTAATGAATCTGGGCTTTGTTTCAAAGTTGACATGTTTTTCTTTTAAATAATCAGCTCTATTATTCATGATATTTATTTTTCTTTGTGTTCTTTTGCCATGACTTGAAGTGTGATCAGTGTTTTTTTTTAATTAAGTCATCTCAGGACAGTTCTGAATATTTTTAATAAATGAAGACAAAACAGCAATAATAACTATCTGTTTTCACACACGTGCGACCAGGAACGAGCTGAGTGGACCAATTGGTGGTAATTACCCAGCAAGCCAGGGGGTAGTGGGGTACTCTAAACTGATTTCTATTATGTCTGCAGACCAAATACGGGAAAACCGGCCTGATCTGATGTCACTTCTGGTTCAGGCGCCCAGTCTGATGTTACTTCCGGTTCACGGCATATAAAACCTCCATCTTCCCAAACCAGTTCAGTTCAATTCCGGAACTCAACTTGACAACAACTTGTTTTCTTTAAACCTTTTGCAGCCAGGGACAATATACGGGTGGCTGCCCCAAACCTTTCCAGTGTGTTGAGACTCATTCTTTCACACTGTCTGTAAATCCAAGTAGTTAATTATCTTGCAAAAAATGAAAAGTTTTAATGTCAAGCCAAGGAATCTTGTTGTCCTCATTGTAAGATTTATTGACTTGTAAAGAAATTAGAATTTTAGATTACTTAGCTTATAAGAAATCTTGTCAACATTGAGTTTAAGAAATCTTACCCCACTGGATGATTTTGTTTTATTTTCTTGTTGCAAACAAATCAAAACAACTTCTGTTTTAATTTTTTTTTCTTCTAGTTTTTGCATTCGCATTTTTGCAATATAGTACATTACAAAATTTGGAGCTTGGGCTTATGTGGCTCTAAGGATTGCAGTGGATATACAGGTAAGCAAGTGCAGGAAGAGTGGGTGCAGGATGCTGTAGATGCCCAGCCTACCAGCAGTCATAGAAACCTTCATTAAGCAAGTCAGACAAAGTACACGTGGCGTAACATTCAGGTGTATTAAGAGAGTAAGTAAACTGATATGAAAGTTGGAGCATTTCACATTTTCTGCTTACTTAAGTCACTTATTACATTTTTGTTTATTAAATAGTTTTGTAACCATGAGTCATATTCAAAACTATCAGCATGAATAGAATACAATTACATGTGCTAGTAAAATACATTAATTACGTGCTTTTTAACAGCAGTTTACAATGAAACACAATACAATATAATACAATAGTACAAACTACTTGTTCTTGTTGTTGCTTGTCAAAAAGTGCTGCAACAACTCTCAAGGCAAAATGCAAGAATAGATAATTCCATAAAGTAAATACAGAACTATCACATCATGATACTTCGAGGGATCCCCTGAAGCTGCTGGATATCATAGCTGGTCTGTACACCGGTACTGTGAGTGCTGTGCAGAGTGGAGGCAGAACCTCTGTGTTTTTCCCATTTGATTCTATGGTTCATCAGGGGTGTGTTTTTGCTCCTTTTGTTGAATGATTCTCATCAACTGTAGACTTGGTATTAACAAAAAGTACTGTAGAGTTGCGTTCCAGACCCCCCCGCGATAGGTGAAAATCCGCGAAGTAGAAACCATATGTTTGTATGGTTATTTTTATATATTTTAAGCCCTTATAAACTCTCCCACACTGTTTATAAATATTCTCTGCACAGTTATAGTATAATCTCTTTGTATTCTCTTAGACATTAGGTAAGATTCATTGAAATTATGTATATAAACACACTGTGTATATACAGTAAAACCTAAATATTATTTTAAAGATATCGAGTGTCTCCGATATCACATATCAATCAATCAATCAACATTTATTTATACAGAAACAGAAGACACAATAAAAAATAAACATAAGTCAACATTAATTAACATAGAATAAGAGTAAGGTCCGATGGCCAGGGTGGACAGAAAAACAAAAAACTCCAAAGGCTGGAGAAAAAATAAAATCTGTAGGGATTCCAGACCAAGAGACCGCCCAGTCCCCTCTGGGCAATCTACCTAACATAAGTCAAACAGTCCTCTTTGTATTTAGGGTTTTCATGGAAGGACCTGATGATGATGGTCACGTAGACTTCTGGCTTTCAGTCCATCAATGTTGGTGCATCATGATGCTTTGAGTAGGCCTGCGCCACCACCACAAAGAAACCGGAAAAAGAAACAGAAGAGAGAGTTGGGGTCAGTATGGGTTTTAGAGCCACCATGAATAGTTATTATGATGAATTGAACATACAGAGTATCAGGATTAAGTTAAAGTGAAGTTATAAAAAAGCCATGTTAAAGTAATGTGTTTTCAGCAGTGTTTAAAAGTGCTCTACTGTATTTGCCTGGCGAATTCCTATTGGCAGGCTATTCCAGATTTTAGGTGCATAACAGCAGAAGGCTGCCTCACCACTTCTTTTAAGTTTAGCTTTTGGAATTATAAGGAGACACTCATTTGAAGATCTAAGGTTACGATTTGGAATATAACGCGTCAGGCATTCCGATATATAAGATGGCGCGAGATTATTTAAGGCTTTATAAACCATAAGCAGTATTTTAAAGTCAATCCTGAATGACACAGGCAACCAGTGTAGTGACATCAAAACTGGAGAAATGTGTTCGGATTTTCTTTTACCAGTTAGGATTCTAGCAGCTGCATTCTGCACTCATTGCAAGTGATTGATGTCTTTTTTGGGTAGTCCTGAGAGGAGTGCGTTACAGTAATCTAGTCTACTGAAAACAAAAGCGTGAATTAATTTCTCCGCATCTTTCAATGATATAAGAGGCCTAACTTTAGCTATGTTTCTTAAGTGAAAAAATGCTGTCCTAGTGGTCTGATGAATATGCGATTTAAAATTCAGATTACAGTCAACGGTTACCCCTAAATTTTTTACTTCCGTCTTAACTTTTAAACCTAGTGCATCAAGTTTATTTCTGATAACCTCGCTGAATCCATTATTGCCAATTACTAAAATTTCAGTTTTCTCTTTATTTAGTTTGAGAAAATTACTATTCATCCATTCAGAAATACCAGTAAGACATTGTGTTAGTGAATCGAGAGAGTCGGAGTCATCAGGTGCTATAGATAAGTACAGCTGTATGTCATCAGCATAGCTGTGGTAGCTCACGTTGTAACCTGAGATAATCTGACCTAACAGAAGCATGTAGATTGAGATATATAACATATAACATATGTTACAGCCATTACGATAGACAGGCCACCAGCAATAAATACGTACAATGCAAGAAAAATAGTATACAGTAAATGTGTGTGTACAGTGACACTAAACGTACGTACATGTACGAAGTACTGTAAGTAGAAAATTGATTATGGTTACTCACCAACAATGACACAATGACTTGTCCGATAACAATGAGTTTAATTTTACTGCACAACAAAGGAGAGCGTTACAGCTCTTCTAAAGGAGCCACTTCAGGCGATTGTGTAGCACTGCCGTTGTTCTTCTTCTGGCAGTCTTCAATCCAAATCCCTAAAGCAGATTCCATCCAGACTACTGCCTTATTACATCCACTTACAACCCTGGTCCAACCTGAGAACGCTGCACCCTGGTTAAAAGGACACTGCGGCCGTGGATCTTATATTCCTTTCCTACTTTTTAAATAAAAAGAATCGTAGCCTCATTGATGCTGTAATGGCGTCCTACAGCGGTGTAGTTTTTCCCTTACTTCAGCATATCCAAAACGTTTACCTTTTCGGCAATCGTTAACATCTTCCGCTGGCGCTTGGGCACGGCCTCTGAAGCAGTAGCAGGAGCAGATCGTTTTGGAGCCATAATGAAGGGCTTGACTATGCACAAAGATAAACACAAAAGAGCACAAAAGTTAACTCTTTACACAGCGAAACACGTTGATGCTGAATGAGCGAGACGAGACTTCCTGGTTAACACTGCATTCAGCACACAGGAACTTAACTGCGTGCTCTGATTGGTTAAGTTCTCAGTCAGGAGAACTTAACTGCGTGCTCTGATTGGTTAGCTTCTCAGTCATCTGCCAATAGCGTCCCTTGTATGAAATCAACTGGGCAAACCAACTGAGGAAGCATGTACAGGAAGTAAAAAGACACATTGTCCGCAGAACCCGCAAAGCAGCGAAAAATCCATGTTATATATTTAGTTATGCTTACATATAAAATCCGCGATAGAGTGAAGCCACGAAAGTCGAAGCACGATATAGCGAGGGATTACTGTATATGAAATTTTATTGTTGTAGAATTTTGTGTTTCTGACTTCTGTGAATAGCTGCTATAGTAAATTAATTTAATTTAAATGTGACAAAGCACATACGGCAATAAGTGAAATTTAGTTGTAGGAATTAGTTGGGACAGGTGTGTGGGTACTTAACTAGGCTGTGGAGTTGGCCTACTGGATTTTTGTATCGTCCCAAACATTACCAATGCCAATTCATGGGTGATGCTCTAGCTGCGAGTATGAGTTTGCCGGTGCAAGACAGAATTTCTGCTTTTCATTTCTCCAGGAAAACTAGCCACTGAAATGTATAGATGTGCGTAGTAGTGACTGTCAGGGTGAAATGTGCATGCACATGTTGGTTTCTTCCACTATTTCCCTACAAGGGTTTTTTTGGGAGTTTTTCCTTGTCTTCTTAGAGAGTCAAGGCTGGGGGCTGTCAAGAGGCAGGGCCTGTTAAAGCCCATTGCAGCACTTCTTGTGTGATTTCGGGCTATACAAAAATAAATTGTATTGTATTGTATTGTATAAGCTCATACATCTTCCATAAAATTCATACCAACTCACATGGCTGTGGTTCAGCGTGAGCAGTGCGGACTGCTCCAAACACACACACACACACACACATAAACACACACGTCTTTTGTGGTGAGAACTGAGGTGCAAAAAAAGTGACAAAAAAATTTAAAAGTGCATACATGCGCCACCTAGTGGATGTGGTTGAGCGTGAGCAGAGCGGACTGCTCTATACACCTACAAACAGCCAAGGTCTTTCGCTTATATATGTGTACTATGTTTTTTGTGCAGTTTTTGTGAATAATGTTTTTTATCAATTATTTATTTATTCATTTTTTGCACTCATTTATTAATCACATTTTATTTGCACTAGGATAGTTTTAATAATTTTTGGAGGCTATTTATTATTAACAGATTTTGTACAATAAAAGCAATTTTTGCACAATTACACCTTAGTTGCCCTCTTTGCCCCACCGATTCCTCAGTCCTGCATATACTTTGTCTTGGTGCCTTGCCTATACCTATTTACTGTTTAGTACACTGGAACACTGACATATACCTTTATAGATACTGTGGGACAGAAAGTTACCATATTAAATGCTGGTTGGTCTTAATTTGATTTAATACATATTCAGTAGTAAATACAATTATGTAAAGTCATATAAAACATACCTTTTTTAGCTCAGGCAACAGCTCTAGGGACTAACGTAAATGTAAAAGACTGGAATTCACCTCAAGCTAAACTAAATTAAAAGTGACTTAATTCCAACAGATCTTATAGACTAGAAAGAGTTCTGATTTAAGGATTTAATCAAGAGATTTGCTTCTATAAAATATGCTGTATGTGCACAAATACTGACAGCTCCTTGCTCATAATGCTGTCAGTTGATTTTATAGATAGAGCAAAAAGCACCCAATAGGTTTACTGTTTAGATGGGTAGTTTGCCAGATTTTGATTTACCTATTAGGAGTGCAACTGGTGCCCTGCTGCCAACTGCCTGGATTCAGATATGAAAATGATATATTTATTAAAATTAAGATAACAAAAAAATTATGATTAATAGGTTAGAACATGTAAAAAGAACAAAACAAAATCCTTCTAACCTCTAACCTTTTTCCTGCCAGTAGGCCTTTTCACCAGACTTAGTCCTGAATTGAAACTCAGTGTTACTCTGAACTGGAATATCTTTAAATTCACTACTGCAATCACTTCCATACAACCTACAAAACAAACCCTAATTACAAGAAAAAAAGGTCCTTCCTTGGCTGCATGAACTTCACACTACTGTTGTGCCTTGAAGACCTTGGTGTCCCTGCACATCACAGCCTCCAGTAGCCTTAAAGTATGAGGTCTTCTAAGATAGCTCTTCAGCTGACCCTTGCAAAATCCAGTATGTTTTTCATTGTTACCTTTTATGTGGAAATGATATCTATTGTTTTCAACTTCCATTCCCAAGTTATAGTAATTACAAACAATTTTAATATACATATTTGTTTCAAATAACAAAACTAACTTTCAGATAATGTTGCTAACTAGGATGTCATTGTGGGGTGAGTGGTGTGATATGATGGTAGGGCAACTAAACATATAATTAAGATAAAATTTTATTTTCACTGACATTTTATTAGGGGGAAAGATGACACTTTTGGTTTGTAACTGCAATCCCCTGTCCAATCAGATTTGTTCTTGGTTTCAGAGGATAAAATAAACATATCCTTGTTCACTACTTTGAGATGTAGTTTGCACAGTTTTTATACTATAGCTGAGGCAAAAACACCAGGCAGTGGGGTCATTAAAAGCCTGGATCTGGTATTTATCTAGGACACTCACAAGCCCAGACACTAAGGCTCTCGAGACCCCCGATCAGAGCCCCCATTGACCCCACAAAGATCACAGCATCATCTGCAAAGTCAAGATCAGTGCCCTATAGCCACTGGACCCCACGACCTAGCCCAACACCCAGTCCATGCAAGCACTGAGCAGAATAGGAGCAAGAACACACCCCTGACAAACCCCAGAATCAACTGGGAAAAACGCAGAGGTTCCTCCACTCTGCACAGCACTCACAGTACCGGTGTACAGACTGGCCTCGATATCCAGCAACCTTGAGGGGATCTTGTGAAGTCTCAGGATCTCCCACAGGGGAGCTCGATCAACTGAGTCACATGCTTTATGAAAATCGAGAAAGGCTACAAAGAAACTGCTGATATTCGCATTTGCACTCCATGAGAACCCTCAGCTGCAGGATGTGGTCAATGGTAGACTTCTTAGATGTAAAACCAAACTGCTCCACCTGCTGGTAGGTGAGCAATTGATCACAGATCCTATTGGGAACGATCATAGCAAGGACCTTACCTGGTACCGAGAGCAGTGTTATCCCACTGTAGTTGCCACAATCCAGGTGGTACCACCATTCCCTTTTCTAAATACGGATGACTCAGATGGACTGCCTCAAATTGGACCCAATTTTTGCTGTTCAGGGGGTGACGCCTTAACAGCACACCAGTTCCAGTTTTGACACTTCTGGGGATGGGGCTCCTGAGGGCTTTCCCCCATCCCCTTCATAATGCGAGCAGCTTTTATGGGTGGCTGCAGCAGAGATACTCCCGCAGAGAGCAGAAAGGAGTCCTTTCTGTCGTCTCAGGTCTGTATGAACTTTTTTAACAGTGGCTGGAGTGCCAATCCTGCCACCAACCCCCATGATTTCCCAGCAAGTTGGAGGGCCGCTTGCAGGGCCGGATGCAGTTTTAACATCATACCCAGGACTCAGTTAATATACTTGAATATACTGTATATTATTGTACAATAATAATAGTTGTATTGTAAAATCTGTTAAGTAATTTCCTGTGGTATCAGTAAAGTTTATTTTGCATGGAATTACTGTATTAACTATTCCAAAGTGATTTTTTGATGGCATCAGACAGTATGAAATTGTTGTTGTTACTTTGCAAGGTCATTGTATCTGTAACTTATTGAAAACATACTCTGGTACTGCAATGACATCTGTGTAAATTCAAGATACAATAATAATTTTAATAGAATATGTAAAAAGTATAAATGTTTTTGTTCTGCATCCTTTAGAAAATGATATTATTTTCACTGTTAATGGATGTTATTACTTGTTCTTATTCCAGTCAATGAGATGGCAACTCATCTATGATCTTCCTTCTCCAGATGAGTATGAAGTCACATGCAAACAAAATAAAGCCATTTATGCAAAAGACATATTGAAGGCACCACCCTCCCTCTTGACCTCAGTTTTCTCCTGGGACTTAATGTAAACTGCATATTATACTTCTGCTATTCCTGAAATACTTTGCAAATTTCTCCCCCTTTTGAAGTTGGCGGTGGTGCTTCCATTTACAATGTATTTTTTTTTTGTATGAACACTCCACTGAGTATAGGCGCAGAGCGCTGTAAACAATTCTCAGTTAAAATACAAGTACAGGTTATGCTAAGTAATTGGCACACATATAAATACAGATTTGTTTAATAATAAATGTAAACCAACACTATCTGTCCATTAATAATTGATTAATTTTGCTAATTATTATGATTAATTACTCCTGTTTCTGAACAAATGAGTCGCACACAGAAATACAGTATGCATGGCTAATCAGCAGTTCTAGTCAGGGTATACTAGACTATAGTATGGAATTTTCAGCCTATATTTAATAGCTTAGTTAGCCCACAACTTGAGATCTCAATGTATGCTCTGGTTTGTAAGTAACAGTTACAACAACATTTATTAATGTATGGCAAAATACTGTGTTGCAAGTATGCTTTAACACTAGAATCCCAGAAAACCTATGAAAAAACGGGTAATTGTGTCACACCTTAAATCCCTTTGCACCTCTCCATCAGTGTCTTTTGTTTTTTTTTATTCAATTTTATTCTCTCAGTGTACTTTCACATGGTACAACAAATTTGCCTATCCCTCTGAGTTGATGGCATTTAACTCCATTCTTTTTACAACAGCAGTGCTGTGGCCAATGCCTGCTCAGAAATATTTGTTGTACCAGCAATCAAAGATACAATGTCCTTTTTCACAGCGCTTTCACTGGCTAATAGACTGTTGCACTCTGCTTGGCTCCATAAAGTGAAATGGGACTTCCACCTGCAGCTAAAGTCACTTTGGTACATGAGCAATTTGCCACACTGATGTTTAGATCTGGCAGTGCCTAGACTTACCCAGATCTTTGTAGACATGGAACACACATGAAATGCATGTATTCCAAATAATGATATACTGTACTGTTACTGTATTATTTACTCTTTACAATTCCAGGAACCTCACTCACAGATAAGGAGACTTGGCTTGTGCTGGGAGAACATTTTGCCTGAGCTGTGCTCTGTCAAAGCAGGGGATAGGACAGCCGGCTGCTTGCTGCTTGTGCTGATCAACGCATTTACAAAACAAAAGACGCTGATGGGGAGGTGCGAATGGATTTAAGGTGGGCCGGGATTACACGTTTTTTTGTAGGCTTCAGGAATTCTAGTGTTAATTTCTTCATTTTATCCCCTTTCTTGTATTTTATCATGTACATATTTGAATTATCATAACTTCTGTCTTGCTATAGTTTATTTCATTGTGTTGTTACAGGTTCTGGAAGTCGCCTTGTGATAGTTCTCTTTCAAAAAGAGAATATATAAGATATTCATTGATTGAATGATTTTTTTTATCTATTTATCTTGAATTATACATTCATCATGTCCTTAATATCATGACATAGGGAGTCTAATATTATAGAAGCAGTGGCCAAAAAGGTAGAAACATCATCTATTGTCCAAATATGTGTATTAAATGTGCACAAAATATGTATTTTAATTACTGTTTTTATCATGGTGCTAAAGAGTTGCAAAATTTTGCATGGTGGTCAGATATACAGTACAAGTAAAGAATTTCACTGTAATATTTATACTACTACTACTTCCACTACTTTATTTAAATATTCTGCTAATATTTTCTTTGGTGTCGGCATGGTGGTGCAGTGGGTAGCACTGCTGCCTCGCAGTTAGGAGACCCAGGTTCTCTTCCCGGGTCCTCCCTGCATGGAGTTTGCATGTTCTCCCCGTGTCTGCGTGGGTTTCCTCCGGGTGCTCCAGTTTCCTCCCACAGTCCAAAGACATGCAGGTTAGGTGCACTGGCGATTCTAAATTGTCCCTAGTGTGTGCTTGGTGTGTGTGTGCCCTGCGGTGGGCTGGCACTGGCCCTGAAGTTAGGATATAGTAGGTTGGATAATTGATGGGTGGATATTTTCTTAGTGTTTTACTTCATATTTCAAGAGATATATTTTGGAAGCTTAGAGATGTTTTCAGGTGAACCTGAACTTTGTCTCTTGAAGCAAGTCTACAATGACATTTAATTTACATAGGCTGCCATTACACGTGGATTACGGGTAGGATCTCCTCTTTAATGTATATTTAAGGCAGTGAGATTCCTAGAGTGACTCCAAAGATCCATTTGTTTATTCTCAATTTTTCAAAGGTGTAGCCTCACAATAACTTTACGTTAGACATATTTTGTTGTGTGCTGGAGTCCCAAACATGACAAAAATGGTGCTTGGCCTCCAAAAACAAGCATAAACCAGGCCAGGATCTTTAGTGGTCAGCTCAAATGAGACTCAGCCTAGACCAGTTTGCCCCAGAAGGCTTTAACTGGGCTAGTCCTAAAGTGGGCAAAACTAGCTTAGCAGTAGAAAATTTAAAGTAATGTCCTAAAATATCAAAATAAAAAAGTGGGGATTACCACAAACTCCTGGATTATAAACAGAAGGGTGACAAAAACATCTTTAAACATGAAGAATTTATTTAGCAAAATATGAATTATAAGAAAATGCAGAAAATAGCCAAAAAAGAAGGCAACCCACAACAAATAGGTCCCAATACACAATCCAGGGGAGGTGTCCAAAATTGTCAGATAAACCAAAATTTCAACAACATGTATTTATTTTGCACATTTTAATGCAAAGAATGTAACTCAAAGTGCTTTACAAGATGTCAAAATGAAAGTTTTAAGAATAGAAGAAACCAACAAGATTAGGTAAAAAAAAAATAAAAAAAAATTAATGAACAAAGAAAAAAATATAAAAAAAAGAAAATCAATACAATTGTCTTAAACACAGATATACAGGAATTCCAAAGCAGGTCAGCCCCCACCTGGGCATTCTAACTAACATAAATGTTCCTATATTATTTCTCATTGTTTTCAGGCTTGATCTTAGTAGATTCAATGCAGTTGGTCTTTTGACTTGCTGAGACACCTGCCTTTGTTACAGTATCATATAAAATCAAGTAAATATAAAAAGCTCTCTTTAAAGCTTGCTCAGAATACTATTCTACAATAATAGATAGCAATAATAAAAATCCGTGGGTACTGTTTAGAACAGTAGCTAAGTTAACACTAAAAGTGTCAGTCATTAAACCATTACTTAAAAAGTCAAACCTAAACCCACACATACTAAATAATTATAGGCCTATTTCAAATTTACTCTTTCTCTCTAAAATGCTAGAAAAAGTAGTCGCCAATCAGCTTCAGTCACACCTTATGCATTACAATTTATTTGAGTCTTTTGTATTTTGTCTGGTTTCCGCACCGGTCACAGTACAGAAACAGCACTAACGCAGGTTGTAAACAACATTCTTATATCCTCTGATGAAGGAAACTCCACTGTAATTATGTTGTTAGACTTAAGTGCAGCATTTGACACCATTGACCATTATATCTTACTGCACAGGCTAGAAAATGATGTTGGCCTTACAGGCACCAGGCTCGCTTGGTTTAGTTCTTATTTATCAAATCGATTCCGATATGTACAGAAATGTGCTGACAGTACTCCATCATTATACACAGAAGTTCAATATGGTGTCCTGCAGGGCTCAGTACTGGGACCTTTACTATTTTCAATTTACATGCTTCCACTGGGATCTATCATTAGGAAACATAATGTTTTCACTCGTATGCAGATGACACCCAGTTATACCTTTCATTTAGATCAAATGAAGTTTCTCCAATGTTTTCTTTAATTAGTTGTGTTAGTGAATTAAAGGAGTGGATGGATGAGAACTACTTGTCTTTAAATACAGATAAAACAGAGATGTTAATTGTTGGAGGGAATGACGTTGATCACAACAATATTTTGTCATCATTTAACTCAGTTGGAATCCCCATTAATTTCACTGAATCAGCCTGAAATCTCTGAGTTATCTTTGACTCTAGCATGCCATTTAAAGCGCATATTATAAAGTTGTCCAAATCATGTTTCTTCCATCTTAAAAATGTTAGGAAATTAAGGGGCTTTCTAAATAAACAGGATTCTGAGAAATTGATTCATGAATTTATTTCTAGTAGGATTGACTACTGCAATTCTGTGTTCACTGGATGTTCAAACTGTTCTTTATACAGCCTCCAGTTAATCTAAAATGCTGCTGCAAGAATTATTACAAGAACACGAAAATAAGAACACATAACTCCAGTTCTTAAATACTTACACTGGCTCCTGGTTAAGTTTAGGGCAGATTTCAAAATCCTCCTTTTAACATATAAAGCATTAAATGACCAAGGCCAGCTTACTTGTCTGAACTCATCATGACTTACAAACCAGAGTGCACATTAAGATCTCAAGATGCCGGTCTGTTTATGATTCCAAGGATTAATAAAATAACAGTGGCAGGTCGAGCTTTTAGTTACAGGGCTCCTAAACTGTGGAATGATCTGACTGCTACTATAAGAGATTCCCCTTCAGTCTCAGCTTTTAAATCCCGGCTGAAGACTCACTACTTCAGTTTAGCATATCCTGACTAGAGCTGCTGATTTACTGTACATACTGGATCTCTGTTGTTTGTCATTAGCACTATAACATAAGTAACATGATAGTTATAATTGGATACTAACCCTCACCTATTCTGTTTCTCTTCTCGGTACTCAAATGTGGCATTTGGTGCCAGGGCCCACCAGCCAAGTTGTTTTGCCTGCCTAAGTTAAAGTCCTGATAGAGGATCGCAGGAATCATGGGAAAGAGGGGTCCTTTCATCAGATTGGCTGGCCGAGCACTGTTTCAGTTGTGGAATGGCCAAATGGGGGAGGCAGCTTGATGGATAAGGTCTCCAGGACTCTAAACAAATCCAAATCATATTATGTGCTATCATCTACTGTTAAATTCTGCTCCATACTTCTAACATTTTTATTTGTATACTGTATTGAGGATTTGTTCTGTGTATTGTATTGTATTGCATTGTATTGACTCCCTTCTTTTTGACCTCCACTGTACGCCAAACCTACCTGGAAAGGGGTCTCTCTTTGAACTGCCTTTCCCAAGGTTTCTTCCATTTTTACCCCACTGGGGTTTTTTTTGGGAGTTCTTCCTTGTCTTCTTAGAGAGTCAAGGCTGGGGGGCTGTCAAGAGGCAGGGCCTGTTAAAGCCCATTGCGGCACTCCTTGTGTGATTTGGGGCTATACAAAAATAAATTGTATTGTATTGTATTGTATCACAGGTGGCTGTGGCGGAAAATACCACCACAGTAGAACCAGAAAGCGGACAAACGCAGAGATTAATAAAGATTGGAAATCCCTGAACACTATAACAATTCTATGCCTATAGAGTCTATTAAGAGTACGAATAAAATGTAGCTATGAAAAAGTTATTTCTCCCAGTAATAGCCTGGCAAATCTCAATTGTTAAAAAATTCTTCAAAAATCTGGAATTACAGAAAGAGGCCACTTCACCACTTTTAAGCTTGGATCTTGGAATTCTAGCCAGACCACCTTTAGAAGATATAAGTTTATCATAGGAATTTTAGGGTGACAGGCACTCCAAAATATTAATGAGCAAGTTTTTTTTAAGGCTTTATACACCTTTAGTAGTAATTTAAATCAATTCTAAACGACACAGGTAACCAATGTTACAATGCTAAAACTGGTAAGATGTGCTCAGATTTTCTTTTTTCTGGTTCAGATTCTTGCTGCTGCATTCTGCACGAATTTCAACTGATTGATGTCTTTCTTAGGTAGTTCTGTTAGGAGTGCATTATGGCAATCTAGCCGACTGAAAACAAAAGCGTGAATTATTTTTTCTGCGTCTTGCAGTGTTACAACTTTTGCAATACTCTTTAAATGAAAAAATGCAGTCCTAGTTATCTGGTTATTATGTGATTTAGAGTTTAGGTCAGAGTCTGTGATTGCACATCAATTCTTTACCTCTGCTTTGACTTTTAATGCAAAGGCATCAAGTTATTTCTAATAAATTCACTATTTCCATGTTTGCCAATTACTAAGATTTCTTTAAAGAGAAAAACAATACATATAAAACAAAACCTCCATCCAAACTTAAGTGAATTGCTACTGGATGTCTCCTCCTCACAGCCCTTTGTGACCAGAGGGAGAATCTGGCAGCAGTGATGTCAGGGTGACACGCCTCCTTGGGCTCCACCCACAAAGAACAAGAAAGACAGGTACATTTTAAGGGATAGTATACAACTATAGAATCACAAATGAAACTACCACAGGTAACATAAAGACATGAAAAATTGATCAAAAATAGACAGACAATAAATTGCAAGTCAGGAAAAAGATCCTGGTTGTAATATAACAATTTATAGTACATGCACAAATGAGCTCTCATTAATTATCTCAGTCTTAAACCTATGATAATAATAAAAATTTGTAAAAGCAGATATTATAAAATAGGGTAAAAATGAGTATCTGTTTGGAGCAGCAAAGAGATTTCAAAGCAATGAAACGCTGGAAATTTTGATTTGAAACATTGGTGATTGCAGGCAAGAGATTCATAAAATAAATGTAATAACTACCACCTATAGATGATTCAATAAGCTAATATCAGTATTTCTATGATTTCTATCCTAAGTTAGCAAAGAGTGACTGCAAGTTAAGAATATAACAAATGAGCTCTCATTTCGCAAGTATTGTAGCCCGTTTGCAAAATGGCATAGCTAGAAAGACATTTTGGATATCAGACTTTTTTCTTTTAATCAGATATGGGAAGCAGAGTGGTGCAGTAGCTGGGATTCTTACCTTTTTGTTGCCTACCTAGTAGCCTCCTGCTTCTTTTTTAAACATTAGTTTATTAATTTAGAATTTGTTTGGTCAAGCAGCTAATTAAAACTTTACAAAACTAATTTATTTTCTAAAACACACCTGCTTATCTTATTTCCAACTGCTCCTCAACTATTATGGACAGGAACTGAGTAAGAGCATACAATTACAGTCAAACAGGAATTTTTTGTTTTCTAAAAAAAATGCAATTTAAAATGTGTGCTGCCCATTTTCATTTTTTTATAATAAGCATGGTCCAACTGAAGCTATGGAGTGACAGAGTTTGTTAATTAAATTATGTCAGAAAACAAATTTGATCCTCTTTATTTTCTGTTGGAGCATTGCTTAATTGTTTTATCTGAGTAAAAGCAGACACAAGTGGATTAAACCTTTGCCTGTAGCTCTAAATCTGTGGCAGAAAGTCAATTATCGCCTCTTAAATATCCCTGAGGTATCCATATGGAACAAAGATAACATTAACTACAATAACTTCCTATCTACTTAGGATGTTAATTTTTTTTAACTAACCCTCGACCAAATAACCATGGCCATTTCTAAAAGTATAGCACAAGGTCAAAATTAGTATTTTGGAGAAAAATATATAAAAGCAACTTCACATGCGTTGTGTAAAACATTACAGTGAACATGCATAAATCTTTAATAAGATAAATAATAAAACTATTTTCATTTTAAAACTTGTAATTTTCTAAGATAAGGTGGACCTACGCTCACACATACCTTATTTGTAGCATGTGGTAGCGTCGCCTTAGCTATTCTTGTTCTGGAAGTAACCACGGTAGCTGCAGGTTTTCATTCCTAACAATTTCTTAATTAGATGGAAGCTTTTGCTCTTAGTAAGTCAGATCATGTAATTATTTGGCATACTGCCTTTGTCACAGATTGGTAGAATTTTTTACCTGATTGTATACTATGGTTTTGAAAAAATAAATTGTACCAAAATGGACTGATGCACATGGTGCACTTTTTATTTAGTGCTGCTTTCTAAAAATGTTATTCAAACTTAATAGCTAATGGCAACATTTTTATGTGAACAGGAGTTAAATTAGCTAAAGGTTGAAAACTCTGAATCATAACAGTAATCACTGTAAATAATGTGGTGTAAATAATGCAGAATTTTGTAAATAGGTAGAACTAAAACATGATTGTGAGTAATTGGTGGTAGACCAGGTACTCCACATATTGAAACGCTGAAAGCCTGCAGTCAAAGGTTCAGCTTTCACATCTTACAGGTCAACCAATAGATGGCTCGACTTTGTCTTGTAATTCTAACTGTGAGTGACATTCCACCAGGTACTCACAGATCTAAGGATAACTTGCTGGTGAGTGTGATATTATTTTAGCAAATTTGGTTTTTAGGCAAGAAGAAAAGTTAAATAAAAATCTCAATGTTAATTAAATTATTTTATAGTTTTCTGGTATAGTTATACATATACACTATATTAAAAAAGTAATTCAGCGTGTCACCCTAAATTAAGATTTAGGCATGTTCCATTTGCAAAGGACATTTTGGAATCTCTTCTTACCACAACTTAGATAATCATAAGAACTAGTTGTGCTACCCATCGAAGATGAGTTGAAATCTAATGGAGGTAGACCTCAGCATTAACGTTTTCAGTGCACCCTCTATTGGAATGTACTTTTTAATGCATGAAGGAATAACATGCACTGCATTTGTAAATCCAACAGATGGTTCATCACAAACTTTCTACATTTCTACAAATGTTTGTGATGCACCATCTGTTTGAATGAGAAAAATAAGGTATTGGTCTCTGTTACATGACATTTGGTATGGGATTCAGTCTGCCTTGCTCCTATGATCCTGCTCATGTGCCAAGTTCTCCGTATTTTTTGAATATATCATGTCTCCAAGTTATCTGTTCAACAGTGACAGAAGCATGTGAGTATGGTGTTGGGTGCTATTTACTTTAGGTGTGGTATCAGAGAAAAATGACGCAAAAATGCAGTTATTCTGTGAACTAACCCCATAATATTGTAGACAGTCATGACTCTCACCTAGCCACAGTGACTCGACATTTACGCAATAGAACGCCAACAAAATAGTGCCCATTAAAAGTCGCAAAATTTCATTAAATATGAATTACTAGTTTAAAGCATATATAATAATGTTTATTTTAGAAGTCAATATTATGAGACACAGCACGTAGATAGTCCTTAAGATCACGCCCTGCATATGTAGGAAGAATTGCAGCAAGACGTCTTGATAGTTGAGCGTATTTAGACTTGCTTGCTGGCTGCCTGACTGCTGGTAATTCCGCTTTGTATATGACGCGTTATGCCAACCCTTGACTGAGTTATTTGTTCGCGGCATGCCATCAGCAGTTATAACAGTTATAACCTAGCACATAATGTGTAAATAATGCGCACGTACACGTCCCACTCTCTTGGCCTCTCTCGCGATTTTGGCGGCGCGCACTTGTTGAAAACCAGTTAGCGAGTTTGTCTGCGCGAGTTTGTCGTCGCGGTTTTGTCGCCACTCATTCCTCCATCACGCTTTTATCGGTGAACCCCTAGCCACATAGTTTAAGTTATGTTCTGAGACTATTCAGTACATTTTCAGGTAGTTAAGGAAGATGAAGGCCTCTTTAAATAAAGCAATGCATGCGGTTTCATTGCTTGTTCAGACTGCTACTGGATCTGAATCTGCTGCTGTTTCTTTTTTAAAACTTTTAGGTTGGGACAATATGATCTTTAAGTATAATGACAGAAAACCTACAGTTTTATGTAGATTTCCATCCCGTATCAGAAAGATTCCCATTATCCTTTGTGAGAAAAAGGACTTTCTGGATTCCAACTCACTTATTTAAAGTGGAAACTAAACTGCTGAGTTAGAAATTGAGAAAACCTGGCTATTAGTTGATCGTGTCTGATAAATAAATGGTCTTCTTTCATTTTTAAAACATATTCTAACAAAGCACCAAACAGCTGGATCTCCAATCTTGTGTCATACGTGAGATGATTATCACATTCAGAAACAAACAATTGCATAATAAATTGATGGTTATTTGCAGTAACTTTATCCTAAGCATTTGTGCAAAAAAGCTTCTACTTCAAAGCACCACCATGAGGAACCAATGATGCCATTACTGTTCAAAGGAGAAGTCTGGTTGAGAGTGATTGGTGGCATGGCATTTAGCATAGTCATTTTACAGATCCAAGGACTTGGGATCAATAAGTGGCCTGTTTAGTATTAGATTGGACAATGTACAGTATGTTTGGGTCTACATGGGTTTGTGGCAGGAATTTTACAGTATTTTCCAGAGACAAGAGCTACTTTTAAATTTAACTTTTGTTTGTTATTTAATGTTTTCTTGAGTGTTTTATACATCTTTGGTTTTATTAAATATTGTAAAGACAGGTTAGTCTTCTCCTGAAATATATTTATTAAGGCAGATATTATAAATTGTATGCATATTTGCTAGCCATAATATTTCATTTACGATATTATGGTTCCTATATTTATAGGCTGTAAGAAAGTTTCTCTATTAATAAGTATTGCCATGTGGTAAACTGACATCTCATTAAAAATGAGAACCTTAATGAAAACCATACCTTTCGATCCCACAAACCCTGGCATTCAGAGTGTGAAACAGAAATGCTTGATACCTTCTCCAGTGTTAGCAAAACAGCCCACTTAATCCATTTGTGCAAGGCAGAAAATAGCCTTGGACATGGTGCCAGTCCATTGCAGGGCATACACACCCACCCACACACTCACACAATGGCTATTTTGAAATTGCTAGTTAACCTAATCTACACATCTTTAGGGATGTGAGAGAAAAACTGATGTAAAACCCACACAAAAGCTCGGAATACATGCAAATTCTACTTGGTCAATGACATTTGAACACCGTACATTGGATCCACAAGGCTACCATGTTGCACTTCTCTAGTGTTTTTTTTTTTTTTTTCATTTAATTACACTGATTATAGGATGGACAACTTTAGTTACCTCAGTCGATGGGTAAAATGGGTGGGAAGGCTTCTGTCAGTGGACATCATGATGAGAGAGATAGAATTCATGGAGAGAACAAAAATATTCAATGCAACTGCAGAATTAGGCATGCATTTAATTATGATTAATTTATTTAAAAATTATATTTAATTTATTTTGCTGTGTATAGTTATTTCTATATAAACAGTTTCTTAGATGACAAATTTAGCACAATATACTTATTTATAAACATTAAAAGGTATCAAGAAGTGCATTTACATACTGCACACTTCAATATAAATGACCAGTTACCTTTGTATAACATATTTCATATGAGGGTTGTTTAAAAAGTTTCTGCACTTTTTTAAACTCTATTTATTAAGAATTTCAAAAATAAATTACACCACATTTCTACATAGCTACTTTCCATTGCGATGCAATTTTCCCACAGCCATACCAATTTCTTAATGCCATCAGCAATTCATGTTTTTGGTTAAACTCAGAGCCCCTAAAGCACCGCAGCTTTCACATCATCATCTCATGAAAATCTTCTTCCCCTCAATGCTTCTTTGAGCATCCGGAATGCTCTGCATCCATCACACTAGTACAGGCATTTTCAATCCACTCATAGGCAACTCTATGAAAGAGAACTTTATCCCCATACTGTGCACACATGCAGAGATGAATTTGTGCTCCCAGCACACCTTCTGGCTGCAAAAACCGCATGACAGAACACTGTTGCTCTTTGGTGCAATGTATACGTTTTGCAGCCATCTTCACCTCAGGGTGTCAACTCTTATACTAAACCATAAGGGCAGCCGGCTTGCCAGACAGAACTAGTCGCATGAAACTCTCAGACACAACCACTTGCTACTCCTCCCGCCTTCCCCGTTTCCAGCGATTTACAAACACAAACACTGCACACATTAAAAATGTTCCCTCAGTTTCAACCTTTTTTGTCCACTTGTGTCGGCCATGGTGGCATCAGACTGTGCTGATCAGACCAAATCTTCTTGACACACTCCAGCTTCTTCTGGGGAATTCCCAGGACAGCTGAGAGACTTAATCTGTCATGTCCTAGATCTGCTCAAAGTCGTCATCCAATGGGCCATGTTTGGTCATGTAACAACTATACTGTGATTATGCTGTACATAAACTGTACATGGACAACAAAATGTTGGACAACATCTAGTAAATGACATAGATTGCATCACCTACTGTAACTCAGCAGTGTCTTTTCCTGAAAAAAAAAACGTTAACAGTATTTTAGGCAAAGCAGGGACAGCATTACTGCATATGCACCTGGTATGGACAATAACAGAAGTTCAAACCTGTATACAGTAATGCCAGTCATACTTATTATCTATTACGCCAGTAAAACATGGAAAGCAGCTCAAACAGTACCGAAATGGAATATTTTCAACCACTAGTGCCTGAAAAAATATTTATGCCACCTACGGATAACATAACAAGGGAAGAAACCATACAAACAGCTAATGGAGGCTACAATGCACAACTAAGAAAACACCAACAGTGCTTGGCAGACCATATTCTACATTTTTTACATCTACCTAGATTTCTCTAGATACTGTATTGTCTCTCCAGCATCCCAAAAATTCATAGGTTAGGTTGATTGATCTGGCATGAATGAGTGTGTCATAATGCTAGCAGCGTGTTTGTTTTATTTTGTTGTTCTTTACTTTTCAAAAACAGGCCTATAATCCCAACTGGACTGAAAAAGAAACAAGTCTTACTGGGGCAATGTAGGCCTGGTCCTCAAACTTAGGAAGTTGTTCTGGTTTTAGTGAGCAGAGGCTGATCAGGAGAAAAGATGTGGTTAGGATGCAGTGGAAAAGTTAAAAATTGGGAGAATGTTAGGCAACAAAACCAAGACATTAGGCAAAAATGAAAAAGAAGACATTCAGGAATGGAATCGTAACCAAAATGACACAAAAAGTATAAGCATTTTAGGAAAAAGCCATGTAGGAGTTTATCTGTAAACCTGGACAGCAAACTCCACATCGAGCAGCCTCTTAGCCCAGCTTGAATTAGTTTCAGGTTCACAGCCTCTGTAATCCTGCCTACCAATCACAAGAAGTCCTTAGCAAGAGAAAGACAAAATAGCCACCCTCGTGATAAACAAAATGGTGTTGCAAACCCAAGAAGAACTACAAAAAGAGTAACAATTTGTATTCAGTAAAAGTCAAAGGATCCCATCCCAACCGCAAGGCATAAATGCTGCTTGCTAGAAGTTATCAAATTATTGTTTTTAATCACATCAAAGATCTTTAAAATAGGAACAAAAGTCATTGGTAGAAATATTTTTTCAGTTTGATAAAAGCAAGGAGTAAAACTGGTTAAAGTAACATTTAAAACAGCAAGGATATTACCTTGACATCATTTTACTTGCACTGATACTTTAGCACTATTTGTCTAAGTTATACATTACATGACTGCACACTGGCCATCTTACAAGTTGTCAGTTAATTTGGGAGTACAGCATGTGGAAGGGCTGTAAAATATTAATGCTCTAAAAGTAAATTAGGAAATATGGTGAGAAGCTACTCTCTGATGTCACCTTCTTCTCAGAATGTGTGCTCCAGTTAATATTCTTTATGCAAAAGAGACTTTTTTGACATTTTCTCGAGACTGCTCTTTTTACTTTGAAAAGCCAATATTCTGAATTAAAAGAGTAAGATATTCAAAACAAAATTATGTTCTATGCATACTGATTGGAACACCCAAATGTTTTGTGCTTAAATGTTAAATTGTGCTTAAATAAAAATGTTTAAGTTTTTCTTAGTACTCTATTTGTGGTATGAACAATGGACTGATGGTTCAGGCCCCACATACAGCTCATCATTTGACTCTGAGGAAGTCATCTAACTATCCTGTGCAAAAACGCTGTACACACATGTATGTTAACAATTGGAATGCATCGTTATTTTGTACTAGCTGTGTAAGCCCGTGCTGTAAAAAGCACTGGGTCCTGGAAACTATTGAAATCGTTAGAAAAAAAATTCAAATGTAGAGATGTCAGGTAATTGAAAGGAACTACTCTGGGCGTCTCTCTCCTAGGAGGTTTTGTTTTGCAGACGTGCTCGCATCGCTTGTGCATTAGCATTGAGAGTGACTTTTTCTTCGGAGGTGGAGCCCTTACCCCGACTCCACTTCTCACTTTTGGGCCGGACAGACAGAACACATACACTTCCACGCATTAACGTTTATACATAAGATGTTGCCTTGGGTAAAAGCATTTAATAAATGTATACTAATAATAATCCCACAGACAATGTGGGTAAAAACACTTAAGAAGTTAATTCTAGAGCATTAAAGCCCTTTTGAAAACATTTGTCACCTTATGTTATTTATTTGTTACATTGCTGAAACATCCACATATCACTTTTTATGACACCAATAATAAGAGTTGACATGAGCGGATCATGTACTGAAGTCATTCTTGTTGCTATCAAAATACAGAACTCTATAAGTCAGTTTCTTTATCTTAAATGGCCTTTTTGATGACTTTACACCTAGGTCCAGTTTGGTGTTCACAGATGGGATCAATTATGGTTGGAACTGAGGTGCAATAATGGTGAATGACACTTGACAATCTACAGTATGTTGCGCTATGTTGCAGCTCACTGCTTTGTTCCTGCTCATTCCAGTGTTTTCACTTCAGAATGTAGCAGGTACTGCTGCTGTCTCTAACATCCGTTGAACTCTCTAAAATGTAGTTTCTCCTAAATGTTTGTGGAAAATTACTTTACTTTTGATGGAATCTGTAAACTGACATTGTAGAAATGTATTTTTAAAGGTGGTATATGTTATGCCAAATTGCCTGACAAATATACATAGTTTATTGAATAGTTAATGGTAAAGCATTTGTGAAATGGCCATCACAACAACTGACAACCAATTGATTGGTATTGCTAATCTAAAACCTGGCTTTATTTAATGAAAATAATTGCATATTACATAGTGTGTTAAGGGATATTTGAAGATGAGAACATGCTTTGTTCAGTTTGACTGAATTCAAAATGTGAGTGTATCAATAAAAATGCAAGCTGCTTATGTTACATACAGTGGATTCAAGACATACACAGACCCCTTTCCCATTCAGCACTTTATGTTGTACATATCATTTTAAATAGATACTTTTGCCATTTTTGTTCATCAACCTACAGTCAAAAATCCATAATGACAAAGTGAAAATCAAAAATAAAATAAAAATAAAGCATGAAGTTCCTAATAAATTAATCTAATCTCAAATGTTAGATAGATAGATAGATAGATAGATAGATACTTTATTAATCCCAAGGGGAAATTCACATAATCCAGCAGCAGTATACTGATACAAAGAAACAATATTAAATTAAATAGTAATAAAAAATTTAACTAAAATTAATGTTAGCATTTACTCCCCCGGGTGGAATTGAAGAGTCGCATAGTGTGGGGGAGGAACGATCTCCTCAGTCTGTCACTGAAGCTACTCCTCTGTCTGGAGATGACACTGTTCAGTGGATGCAGTGGATTCTTCATGATTGACAGGAGTTTGCTTAATGCCCGTCGCTCTGCCACAGATGTTAAACTGTCCAACTTTAATCCTACAAGAGAGCCTGCCTTCGTTGTGGGACTCCGTCAGATGATCTTTATGCAGTCATCCAGATGACATCATTGTCATGCAAACTCAATGAATTGTGGGAAGGAGCAATGTACAGTACTAACCGAAAAAAGTCAACACCCAGCAGAAAAAAAATTGCCATTGAAATAGATGGGAAAAAATGATGAACTTCAAAATCAAAATCAAAAAACTAAAACTGGAAAATAATTTTTTAGGTAATCCTGACAAAAAATTAAATGCAAACAAGAATGATAAAATTGGTGGGGTTGTGTTTAGTGATGAGTGAAACAATTTGGGTGAGATTATTTCACAAGTACCATATATACTTGCATATAAATTGGGTCTTGAAACCCGAAAAATCGATTATAAAATCATACTCTGACTTATACGCCTGTTCAAAAATATGACACTTACATTTTTTTTTTACATCTTCTTGCCTCCTCCAATCTCGCACCAGTTTCTCAGATACATCAAATTTTGTTGCAGCAGCGCAGTTACCAATTTCTTTCACTACTTCAACAACTTTTAATTTAAAACCAGCTTCATATTTTCTTTTGATTGAATGCTCCATTGTAGATACGGGATGCTCTTACAATAAAAGTATATGAGGGTGTGAGATACAAAAAAAAACAAATCAGTGCAGACATTGCTTCAGAATAGTTTGGGTTTTACTGTGTGGTCATGTAGGCACAATATATAGAAAGCAAAGGCAGTGTGCTCTGTAGTTACTCTCTTAGGTGGGCATTAACATATCATAATCTCTTGGACCAATAGTGTGAGTTTTCCACATTGGACTTATATGACTGACATTATAAAATACCAGAAATTATACAGTAAAATCAAGTCCCGACTTATCCGCAAGTATATAAGGTAAATTTCTTATCAGTTTTTTGAAAGTGTTTTCTTGCCTTAATTCTAAATGTGTCTGCTTTTCTTCTAGTGTTTCATTAATGTTGTATATTAAAACACCAAAAAAAAATCACTGAATTTCCTGCCGAATGTAGATATTTTGTTGATGAGACATGTGCCATCATTGTTCTGGTAATGTGATGCTCGCTTTGCCAGTTGTAATGACAACCGTGGTGATTGCAATCCTAAAGATGTATCAGGGACAGAAACAATACTTGGCACATTCCTTCACAGTGCTTGGACCATCTACTCAAATCAAGAAACAGGAAAGGATGGCTTGTAGGAAACATAAGAGGTGGCTTCCAGCAGATAAAATGCAATAATGTCTAAAATAGTCTTTTCTGAAGTAGCTATGTGGATAATATGCAGTAGGCCACACAATATAATTAATTTTACTGATGTACTGTGGATTATCTGTATTGTACGGTTGTAGAAAAAATGCAGAATGGTGACTGAAGCTTTAGAGAGCACTATTACTTATTTTACACCCCACAAATATTTAACCACTGAACCCCCCAGAACAGCACCCACCTCAAAGATTTTCTATTGAGTTGCATGCTTACGATCATGAAATTGAATACATAGCGAATTTTAACACCAAATTTGTAAAACTATATGCTAAACAAATCTAGGCTGTTTCTCTCAAAAATAGTCATCTTCTGTCACACCAAGTAGCAGAAATCAAGACATGACTGATAAAAACAAAACAAAAAATCACATTTTGATGTTTTGTACTCAAGTTTGTTTAAAATCAAACCTTTGCTATGAAGACTTGGGGGGTCAAGGAAACTCTTGTGAAGGTGAAGTAGGGCCATCATAATTAGTCACCGTTTCGTGTTTAGTACTAGAGCCTGTAATGGGTTTGTCACTCTCTGTCACTGCCAAATTTTGGCAGCTAAGTGACTGCTCTGTGAGCACTAAAAATGTATTGTTCATATTGCCTGAATCGATGCTAGTAGTGAATCGTCAGTGTGAATTCAAAAGCTTTGACTGGGAGGAGTGAGGGTTTAAAGTTAAAAGTTTTAACTCCTACAGTATTTATTTACCTCTTGAATTTTTAGAAAATATGCATCTTGTAATCACAATGTACTGTCCGGTTTTTTAAAAAGGGTAAAAGTGCCAAAGCTATTTATAGCCTTGTAAAAAATCAGCTGAAAACCAAAGTAGTATTTTAGGAACAGGGGTTTTATTGTTTTATATACAATACAATACAATACAATACAATACAATTTATTTTTTGTATAGCCCAAAATCACACAAGAAGTGTCGCAATGGGCTTTAACAGGCCCTGCCTCCTGACAACCCCCCAGCCTTGAATTTCTAAGAAGACAAGGAAAAACTCCCCAAAAAACCCTTGTAGGGAAAAAATGGAAGAAACCTTTGGAAAGGCAGTTCAAAGAGAGACCCCTTTCCAGGTAGGTTGGGCATGCAGAAAGGGGTCAATACAATACAATAAAGTACAATACACAGAACAGAACAAATCCTCAATACAGTATAAAAAATACAAATTTTAGAAGTATGGAGTAGAATTTAACAGTAGATGATATCACATTATATGATTTGGATTTGTTTAGAGTCCTGGAGACCTCATCCATCCACAGCTGAAATAACGGTAATCCGATGAAAGGACTCCTCTTTCCCACGATTCCTGCAATCCTCCATCAGGGATGACTTTACCTTAGGTAGGCAAAACAACTTGGCAGTTGGGCTGTGGCACCAAGTGCCACATTTGAGTACCGAGAAGAGAAACAGAATAGGTGAGGGCTTTATACCCAGGCTATAGAATATATACTAGCATTTGCATTTTGAGTTAACTGCAGACTGGAAGTTGAATTATTTGCAAAGCCTGCAATTAATTCTGTTTGAAGTAAATTAATAGATTATCCTGGATAGTAAGGAACACCATAGCTGGCTGTTTTTTCTTAGATGGAAAATGCACATGTCAAAGATAACAGCAAAACCAATACTCAGACTCTCTGAGTTAATAATTGACAGCATAATGTCTGTTGCATTGGAAACAACTAATATAACTTGTGTTTTTCTGTGTTTTAAGACAAATAGTTATCAGTTATCTAATGTTTTGATTCACTGAAGCAATTTATTAAAGACACAATTGTAGAAGCATCATTAGGTTTGATTGATAAACACAGTCAAGATTTGCCCTCATTCACGTTAAAGTAAATCCTACATTTTCAAACTATACCTAACTAAGATAGTATATAGAGACAAAACTGTCATGATTCTAGCACTGAGCCATGACGGGCACTGTACCTTACTTCACAATGAAATAAAGGAGGACTATCATCACATCTCTGTACATAATGAAAAGAATTTTTTTAAAATTTGAACAAAACTAAGTAATAACAGTGCCCGGTGGCCCAACTAAATTTTCATGTTTGTGCAACCAAATGCATCAGACAATAGTGTCAAAAGTTGTGATGAAATCAAACAACATAAAAACCTGTAATGTTGTATCTTCTCAGTCAGAAAACATAAGAATGCCATTAATGATACATGTTAAAACAGTTTCTGTGCTTATGAGTATTTTAATAGTGAGATTTTCAAACAGGTCACAGTTTATAATGTGAGGGGATTTAATTTCTGTATGTCTTGTATAAAAGTTTATAATTATTTTAGCATATTCAGGTAATAATTTGATTTAAACTTTATGGCAGCATTTTAAATTAATTATTTCTGCTTTTGGTTCTGAACTTATAAACAACATTTCTTAAACTTTAATAAAAAGGAGGCAAATACTACAGATAATAGAATCACCATTTAGGTGGAGTTCATCAGTGGATTCCTACAGTGATCTTTGCTTAGATCTTGTCTGCTCTCCTTTTGCCACTTCATAAGCTGACAGCTTTCCCGCTGTGACAGGTACTTGGCACACTTCTTGCAGAACTGCACCATGTTTTATAAGTAAGGGCATAACACAACTGCTGGTTTTCACCATTGTTTTGTGTATCTATTCTTCTTGGATATGCCCACTGCTTCTAGTGTGTTTCTGTGCATAACCTTTGCCTGATTTTTGGATTTGGATTTTGGATTTGACTTAATACATTTTTCTTAATGCCTCTTTGTCTGTTTTCCTCTTGTTTCCCCTGATCAATATTTTTATGGTTTGCACAGTCCTTTGTGCTTATTGAAGTGGTGAATAAATTGTGCCTGTGCTGCAGCAATGCTCTGGTTTCCTTGAAAATCAGCTTGAAAAGGCAATGCAGTACAAACTTCTGGTTGATATAACAGGCTGATGGGTACCTGATTGCTGGAAGAGAAGAATCTACCCTAAGTGCCGTTCTAGTCCTTTGCATTCTACAGCACTGATCCCTGAATGGGCTATGGGTGGAAACTGGAATCTTTTTAAGAAGTCCAGGTGATCACTGGAGAAAAACACCAATTCTGTAACTAAGAGTTGCACAAATGTAAGAGTATGAGTTATATGAAGTAACAAAAAAATCCACTGCACTAACATGGCGCTTGATACATGACAGTTGTAGTTACCTAAATATTTAAAATCTGAAAATGATGCTGAAATCTTAAAGAATAATACATTTATCAGACCCACCACAAATGTAAAACTGTTCTGTTATCATAATGAAAATCCTTTGACTTTTATCCTTCAGCAACACCCTTCTGTATGAAATAAGACATAAGCAAAGCACAGACATGACAAAGCATATTGCACATCCTGATATCTCACTAACGTGTGCTGATTTTGTTTGGTTGGATTACCCATTTCCACCGTTTTTTGTTCATATTAATAGTTCTTATTCATTTAATCTAAACATTGCAATTCAATTGAAATAAATGGTGTCTCTCCTTACACTCAAATCTCTTAAAACAACAGCCATTCCTACATTTTCTGTACCCATTTTAGCACTGTCAGTGTCACAGAATTTCAAAACATTCACAATAAAAAAAAAAAAAAATGCACATCCAGAGGGACACCAGTCTGTTTCTTTGACAGGCGGATACATGACTTTCAAAAGAAATGACATTCACCAGAGTATTTTCAAGTTTATAATCCAGCTTCTTTGCTGAGAAAGACTGACATAACCCATGAGATCAGTCCATACTTGTCAATTTTGTAAATTTGCATTGTACACTTTTTGTGAATTTCTAATATACATAATAATAACGGTCTAACAGTCAAAGCTCTTTCATTTGCCCTCAGCAGCCTCACTTGAAATGGACCAATCCTTTGTCTCACCTAGCACATTTAGTCATTACAGGAGATTTAATTGTTCTTCCCACGCAGGATAGCCTGTGAATGCAGTTATGACTGGCATTGTCTCCTCATTCATTATGGAATTTAAAAAAAAATGTATAGTGTGAGAAACTGTTTAATGTTCCCATTTAAAATTAGACAGTTTTGAAGCAAGAAGGCTGTCATTGAGGTAGACTGCACTCACTAATCAGACATACATTATAAAAAGTCAGATTTACAAATTGGCAGTAGAACACTGTTCAGGTGGAAATTCTGCAACCCCACATTATTTGGAGCAACTAATTATACTTTAATTCACATATCATGGTTATTCAGATGTTTTCTTATCATTGTGCAGAGCCTGTGCACATATAAGATATAGTCCTGTGTAAAATGCAGACAATGAAATACCTTTTCTTCAGCAATAATGGTTTGGGAGGTGACACTCTGTAGGGTTTGACCCCTCACCTCTGTATGAATTCATTTTTGTGATCAAACTCCACCAGTCTGAGATATGCCCATATTATATACTTAAATACTGATTGGGCAGCACTTTCCTCTGATTGAACACCTCTCTTCTCTCTAGCTAATTTGTTATAAGTGTTACTCTCTTTTGTTCTGAAGTGAAACCCACTTTAACCATTGATACAGAAAGCCCCCAATCAGTGACTGAAGCTTGTTGAACCAAAGTGGATGGCTACAAAGTTATGGTCCTTAGGCACAGCCTATTCCTGATTTGATGGGGACGCGTTCCGAGAGGACAGTGGCACTTTTTAGCATACTGTATTTTTTTTCTCACATCTGACAAAAATACTGCTATTTACTTCTATGTTGGATGTTTTCTCAGAAATGCTGTGTGTATTATATTCATATTAGTTCAGATTAATAATTTCTTATTCTTTCTTCAGTTTTAAAGTAGTTACATTAAAAAATCTAGTAATACACACAGTTTTTTAGATGATTATGCTAAAACTATTTTTTATGGACAGTACACAGTACAAGACAATACAAGTGTATTCTGGGAAATAGTTTAGATATCTAAAAATCACTCCATTTCAAGATGTCTCATGCATTTCAAAATATTTTACATAACAGCTTGCTCACTCTGAGGTAGCTGAAACACAGTTGAAGTATCTCCAGACTACTTCTTGGAACAATATCATATCTTTCAAATGGGACTTAATGTTTATTTTAAGATACCATTTTCAAAATGCCTCTCAGATATCTCACACTTGAGATCTCTTGAAACTGAATTGTAAAGGATAGATCTACATTACCTTTTAAGATATTGAAAACTCATTTCAAGATATCTTAAATGAGTTTATTTACATTTTGAGATAAAATATATTTTACCTGTTCAAATGCATCTTAACATGTTGCCACCAATGTGAATACTGGAACTCCTTTTAGCGGAATACAAGAAGACTAACTTGCCTGTCTTGCTCTTTCTCCACAGGCAATCTGTCACCACAGGGCCAAGGTGAGTTATTTCCTTTCCCACAACCCCGCACGTGTAAAAAGTGCCCTCAATCTGAAGTTGTGAATCGAATGACCTGGGAAGCAATGAGGAGAGACTGAGAGAAAACCAAAAGGGAGACAGAAACAGAGGAAAGACGCCTAAGGGAAAACTTGATTGGTTTGTTCTCCTCACCACCTTTAAATCACCGCCTGCCACTATGCAAAGGTATTCTTTTTCCCATTCCCACTTCCCCTCCAGTAAATATCCAATGCTGTTTGGGACCTCAAATCTTATTTTTTTTGGACTTGCTTGTAATCCTCCTAATATATAAAGGCAGGAAATTATTTCAAGAGTTTTAAAATTAATTTTAATGGTGTGAAGTGCACTTACGACAGACACGCTATCTCAAATGTGCTACAACGTATGACCTCCTGTCAAATACACACACATATTTTTACAAGAAGTGTTTTTTGAGCAATCTTAAAATATATTTGAGATTGTGTGAATTACTTCAGCATGGTTTAACATTAGAGAATGTATGAAATGTTTTGACAAGAGACTGGCCCAACATTCTTTATGTGAACACATACTTCGTAATGAACTAACTTTATCTTGACCCTGTGCTGACAGGCTGATTTTAAAATAACAGCTTTCTCCTACTGTAATAATTCACTTCATAATTTGAAATCCTTCAGTCAATCACCAATTAATCATCGATTGCTTACATTCAAAAGATTTGACTCCTTCCATGTTTCTTGTAGGCCATATTCCTGTGTCAGGCTAATCACTGCTCTCTGGACTTCCTCTTTTATTGATTGGTTATTTTTTTAAATGTTTAAAGTCTCATTTTCAGTATTGGTAGTGACTTTTATTCTCTTATTTTGACCTCATCTTTGCTGTGGTGTTTTGGCTGATTTGGGTGGTGGGCATCCAAACTGTGAATCTTATTGACTGCATCACATTTTTATTACTGGTATAACACTTGAGGCTTTGTTTGCCTTACTTCAGTAATAAGATGGATTTATTTGTAGTCATTATTCAGTTATTGAGTTATTTTTTTTATATTTCTTGCACTTTTCTTCTTTACCTTAATATGACTACAGGATCACTGCCAGCACCACCTGCATGTGTCTCATGTGGAAAAGTGCTATGGTGCCTGCGTTATCTTGTGGAAATCAATGGTGGCCCTGCCGACTCCTATGGTTGGCTTTCTGTGCACTTCCTGCTGTATGTCTTAAAATTTGAGGGGATTGTTACCCTACTGCCATCAGCTTCCCATTGAGACTTATGGTACTAACACGGTGAACTGCTGACTATCCACAACTGTGTATTGGAACCTCCAGACCACAGCTAATTGTTTTTTGCTGTACATCTTATATTGCGATGCATCTTCTAGCAGCATATTTCCTGTGGACACTCGCCACATTACCATTGACACTTACCTGTACTCCCCACTTCCACCTTCCCTGTAGTGCTGTTCTGCTTTTCAGTCATCTTTGTTATTTTGCAGATAAGTACTTGCTGAAATATTCTACTGATGAACTTCTTTATATTAAAACGCTTTGTCCAAAGCAAATGGTCAGACTTGAATGCTTGAAAAAACATTGGTATTTTGCAACATCCATTGTGTTACATACATTAACACTGTTTTTATGAATCTCAAAACAAATGGCATATAACAAAGACATAAGCATTTCTTTTGTCATGCCGACAGATGGTCTATCACAAACAGTTGTAGTAATTAATACATTTTATTACTACAAATGATTGTGATGCACCACCTGTTGGAATGGCAAATGCAATGCATTTTTTATTGCTACATTCATTAGGAAATGCATTCCAATAGACGATGCACAGCAAATGTTAATGCTGAGGTCTACGTTATTACTTAGATTTCAACCCATCTTAGACGGGTAACACAGAGAACACAGCAGAGAGCAGCTACATGTGATTTTTACCTTGTTGCATTGTACAGCCTAAAGTAGTAATAAACCAGAATTTTCCACATCCTGATTTTGCCTTTAGATAATTTTCATCACAATGGATGAGTCTACGTTTCATGAGAAAGTCATTTATGCAACAGGACAGGTAATCATTTTAGGAAGACATGGGATTTTCTAGCTCACTTGTATTGAGACTTATATCCACTAGGAGAAGGTAATTCAACAAGAAAAAATCAGACAAAAGGAAAATATTGCATTTAGATACAAGTTTGTAATGGAATTTGTGTTTCAATAGCCTTTTTATTTAAGACACGTATTACAACAATAATGAAAAGTACATTGCAATTTTCAGTGGAACCGAAATCCTTATACATTCTAGGAAGTCTCCTGTAAGTAGGTGGTTATGGATATCAGTGAATGGATATCAAAAAAGAAGTGAAATAAAAATATTTTTTTCTTTAACTTTTTCTAGCATTAACATTGTGCAGGTGCATTTTTTTTTCCAGAGATGTCAAAAACATGCAGATGTGTGCTTTAAATGTATATGTAACAAACACATAAATGGCCGATGTGTTCATTTATAATTACACAAAAAATTAAAGTTTCGTAAGAAAGTGTGTTTGTTTTTTTAATCTATAACTCTTCTTTCTATAGTCAATAATCTATTTGATAAAAAACACTGCTCAGTTATGAAATAAGCTTTACCCAGATCAGGAATACTGGGATGCCAGAGCGCCAGGGCTCAGTCCACTGCTTGGAGAAAAAACTATGCAGACTAAGGGAGAACATGCAAAGTCCACACCAACAGAAATGACAGTCACTATAACAATGAATCTTATAGCGCATAACATAGCATCTTCTAATCTTCTTCATCCAGTTCAAGGCTGAAAAGCCTATCCTGACCACACTGGCTCCAGGACTCAGGAAACGGCTTTGTACAGAGAGCCAGTCCATTTCAGGTCCAACACATGCACAGTTTGGCATCACAAATTAACCTGTCCTGACCTGCTTGTCTTTGGTGATGTAGTCGAAAACCAATACAGACATGGGGAGAACATGGAAGCGTACGTATGCTGGATCCATGAGTCAACATTGGTAACCATTGGACAACTCTGCCACGTTGACAATGTCATGTTATATTTCACCCATACATTAATTCCTATTCTTAACCTTTCCTGCTTACTGTGACACAGGATTATTGCAAGCTTGAAACTATCCCAGTTACATATGGTACAAGGTAAGAACGGCAGACTGCATGATGTTCTTTCACACGCACACTCATATAGACAGGATCAATTTAGAAATGCCAGTCAACATTCTCTGCAGGACAACTTGACAGACTAACTAAACCATAAAAAGCCCTTAGTGGTGAGCATGTACATTGGTGCCTAAGCTAAGGACACACTCAGACATACTCACAAAGTCTCTGAGAAAATCAGGCTAAGACCATGCAGACACCTTACACAAGTGGATTTGAAGTCAAGAATCCGGAGCAGAGAGACAGCAGGCACACAACCACATCATTCTTATGTGACACAATATCGAAACCTTTTAAAGAAGTGTGAACAGCAAAAAAAAAAATTAATATGTAAGCCACTTTTACTGTATGTGTGGTACTAAATCTAATACAGAAATACAGTATGTGACTAGAATGTGACCTTCTTTTAAATGCTTTCATTGGAATTCTCTGGAAATGTACACTGCCAACTAATTTTACCTCAACGTTCATGTGACTTTCGTTGTATTTCTCAACACAGGCACAGAAAGTGAAAAACTGAAATGGCAGACTTAATAGTTATTTGGGGCAACTGCCTGCCAGTGAAGAGTCATTGCTTTGGGTTTAATGCCAAAATGACAGGCCTCAAGCATATACTTCTCCAAGAGAGTCTTGCTAAGAGACATGAAAATGATGACTCAAAAATTGACATTGATATTCTGAAACTGTCACACCACTATTTTGCATGAAACCCCTCCATATCTCAATCCAGTCATTTCTAGATCCTTACTAATGTCCACAGGTTTCTACATATAGATACGGCAGTGATACTTGCGCTCAAAAGAACAGCTATGGTTATGGTTTTCCATTTTTCTTGCTTACTTTTGATGACTTTCCAGACATCCTGCAGTGAAGTCAATGTTGTTTTATTAATTGTGTACATGCAAGTAAGGTTTCAGAAGAATTGTGTGTTCGAAGGATTAAGGCAAAGGTAACATTTTTAAGACTGTGGTAAAACCAGCAATGATGTATGGATCTGAGACATGGGCAGTAAAGGGAGTGCAGGAGAAGAAGTTACATGTGAGTTACAAAAGAGGACAGAATAGGAAATGAGACAATCAGGGGAACGTCAAAAATGGGAGAGATCACTAAGAAAGTATAAGAAAGGAGACTGAAGTGGTATGGACATGTGATGAGGAGGAGAGACAATGAATATGTGGACATAAGAGTGATGGGAAGTCCAGGGGAAGAGACTATGAAGGAGACCAAAGTGGAGGTGGATGGATAAAGTAAAAGAAGATCTGAAGGAAAAGGACTTGATTGAAAAGGAGGTGCAGGACCGAGCTGTTTGGAGAAGATTGATTAGGCACTTCGACCCCACATAGAACTGGGAAAAGACTAAGAGGAAAAGAAAAACTTTGTGCAAAGAACATTGAGGACAGATATTTGTGCACTCTCACATCAGATCTGGATTGCTAGCAAATTTCATTTGAACAGTCAAACAAAAAAAAATAAGATTTTGATCCAATTATTTGAACTGAGACACTTTTAGCGGCAGTGTGAACATGGCGTAGGTTTCAAGTAAACATTTAATCTTGATAAAATTGTTTATTAATCACTTGTAATGCATAATAAATTAAAAAGAAAACATTCAAAAGCATTAAAATGCACAGTAATACAATTACCTATTTGAATTTTTCTACAATAAGACAGACGGACTAAGGATGTCACCAATTATTATGCCAGACATGAGTATTGAAAGCAGCTCAGCTGGACCACAGCACAGACACTCTCTGTCTGCCTTGTAATTTCCAGCCACCCTCTTTGAATAGCCTGCTGACAAACTGATAGAGAGAATATCTGCTAGATGTGACTCACAACAGACCAAGAGAGGCACATGGTTTTGAGACAGAAACTTGAACAAACAAGTTTCTCAATAGACTGTGGATTTCTTTCAGAAATGTAGGCCTGCACTTAAAGAAGAATTGCAAGAAGCAATTAACAAAAGTACAAACATTCAACCAGAGTCAAATCAAGCTGTTAGCAAAAAATCGGAACTTAAAACACCAAACCAACACTTGTTCACAGTTCACACCCATAATCTTAAACCAACGACTAATGATGCGGTGTTGGAATTTATAAGCAAGTCATCACGGTGTGAATCATAGTGTCTCCTAGGAAGCAGTCAAATTAACTTAAATTTCAAATGTCACACACTGGGTACTTTAATATTCAAAATATTTTTCTTCCTATTTAGATTTGTCACAACTTTATGGCTACTTTTTGTGAAGTTCAACTTATTAATATAGATTATTAATTTGAAATTCCCATAAAAACAGCCTTGGTTGTGTTGTTTATAACTTACCTCACATAAGGGATCAGTCTTTGCAATTGATTGTACTTGTGTAAGTTTCTGTAAGTGCAGAAAAAACATTTTGAACTGGAGATGGCATTGTATTTGCTCCTGTATCATTTAAATACAGTATGTATGATAAGTGCTGTTAGTCCAATTTTAATTGTCCAACTTAATAAAAGGATACGTGCCTGTGTGTCTGTCAGCGCGTCCCTCTGGTTGCTATGTCTCTGTCATTCCAACAGATGGCACAGCACAAACTTTAACACTTTTACAAATTCCACACTAAATGGCATATTAACAGAAACATATGCATTGCATGGTGCACTGCAAACATTAACACTGAGGTCTGTGTTGATTACTCAGATTTCAACCCATCTTAGATGGGTAGCACAGCTAGTTACACTAATAAACTAATAAAAAATGACTTTGCTTTTAAAAAACATTTCATAATATTAGCATTTGCTGATTCTATACATGAACTAAGTGTACCGTTTCAGTAGCTCTGCTAATTGCTCATCTGTGAGATTATGTGCCTCAGTTAACACTTTGCATTTGGAAATATTTGCTTTCTTCTTCAGAACCTTAAAAAAATTTTGAAACACTAACTAAAGACATTTATTTTGGAACAATGTGTTGCTAGTTTGGTTCAAGGTTGGCTCCCTGTTCTGTGAAGCCTTTGTTCTGTTTGTGCTGTGCCTGGTGCAGAATTAAAAATTGAAGAATTTCAACAATTGCTAAATTCATTCAACTTATAGTTGATTGTTCACTATAATGCAACCCCAAAATATGCACAAATTGCATGTTTTTATTTCTAATTCTATAATGGCATAAAATAGGCTATACAGTAATGAAAGCCTGTTATGGCCTTGCCATGTTGCTTTATTAAGTTAAACCAGCGTTTCTCAACCTTTAAGTATTTGCGACCCGAGTTTTCATAACAGTTTTAATCGCCCCCCCCCCCAATGTTTTTTGAAAGGAGCCCACTAATACCAATTTGTTATTTTTTAATTAATGATATATCATAGATGCATATTTTATTTATGCCTACTTAATTTTTATAGACATTTATCTAACTCTATATTTATTTTTCTAGTATCAGAATGTAGTTTAGGTTAACTTGTTTTGCTTTCAATAGATGTATTTTTTATTTTTTCGATTCTTGTTTTCTTTTTTTCACATCTTCACACCCCCCTTTTTGTTACTTCGCGTCCCCCTAGGGGGGCCCGCCCCACAGATTGAGAACCACTGAGTTAAACCATGAGGAATTTGTAAGTAATAGGCATACGCAATCCTGCGTTAAAATTTATACCTTAGAAGCGCTTCTTGGTGTGTAAGTGAAATTGAGACAGCTTCTCTCTCTTCCTCTTGTGCAGTGGAGCTCACTTGCTCTATCTTCCTATCTCTTTTGCTCGCTCCTGCTTTTTTATTTATTTATTTTTTTGCTCCCCCATGTACCACACAGTTACTCTTCAGGCACTTGTGGTATGTGTTCCACAAGTTGAAAGCCGCTGGTCTACTGTAGAGGTTGCTTATTAATTGTGTGCTGAGATATAAATGTAAATCAAGGGAGAACCAACATGAACTGAAGTAGAAAAACAAGAGACTGTGGTATCAGAGAATGGCAGGCATACATTTTACAACTTTTCAGCTGGGCACCCCAGGAGTAATCTCACGCTTTGAACTAGCCAAACTAGACAGATACCAGATAAAGCTTTTCAGGTTGAATTAGATCAGCCTAAATCTCACTGATGAAACAAACCATGTAAAATTCGGTTGCAAGGATTAAAAATGCAAGCTGTTGTCAACATTTATTTTACCAACTGGAAACAACACACCTAGCTGTACTTTCATCCATTTCATTTGCCATCTGAGGGCTATGTGAGTCACAAAAAGCTGGAGACTAAACTTGCAGAAGCAGACATGAGACTGAATTCTGACTTTAAATGCCAATTTGTTCATCTGATAGTAAAAATACACCTTGGGAAAAAAAACATTAGTGCTGTGCCTCATTAAATACATAAAGCCAATTTCTGTTTACTCCTTGTTTAAAAAAGAATAAAAAAGGTACACATGAGATATATAAAGAACATTTCAGTTTATTGTGTCCTTTTATGCAAAAAGAAGAAAGAAAATGACATAAGTGGTGGTAAGGCGAATCATAGGAATTTATAAAATAATTCTTTGAGACGTGTTTTAATGCATTTGGTTTTCAAGTTCAGTCCTAGAGAATCCCTGTGGCTGCATGTTTTTGTTCTAACGAATTTCTTTTAATTTGACTTTTATTTTAGCAATCTGTCTTTTTGCAGTGTTGCATATTTTCTTCTCTTAATCCAGGAATTGCAGTTGGGTTATGCCAAATAATTTTTGGCTGAAGCAAGCATTTATTTGTGTCAGGCAAGGATACATTCATTCCTTGGATCTTGATATTTTGTATTTAGTTCTATATTCATATTTCTGTGATTTAAGCCATTATTTGCTAATTAGCACACAAGTGAATAACACTTAGTAGCTATTGCCCTTTAGTAATCAGCGTTACATGCACCTCTGTCCACAACGGCAATCGTTAAATTTAGTGAACTAAAAGAAAAACAGAAAAGCATTTAAGGCTTTTTAAAAAATTTCTTATAAATGTAAACATATATGTGCTCCCAAAGATAAGGAGGGCACTTGTGAAAGTTAAACTAGCTAAGTCTCAGAAGCTGAACCCTGATGCAGTGGTAATGATTTTGTGCACCTCGAAAGGTCAGTTTTGCAGCAGTATTGCAGACGTTTTTCAGGGCCCTTGCCAACCCTGGACTTCCTTAACTATACAGGGCCTATATTTGTTAGTTAAGTTAGAGTATTAACGAGAGATAACGTTAGTAACTATAATATTATTGTTTGTAGCTGTACAGCATCAGTCGGGTGCACCTCTCTGCCTGTTTTAATGCTGGGTGTTTGGTGCACGGTTTGTGAGAGTCAGTACCTGTAGCACTAATCTTTGCACATCGTCAAAATCCACCATTTGATTGACTTCAATGAGGACAATCTCAGCTCAAGAGTACTAGTGACTGCAGGTTTTTTATGATTTCACATAAGTGCTACGCCAGACATTAGTACTAGAAGTCAAAGACTTCAGCATACACTGTCTCTGATTATGTTTTATATTCCAGCCATCCTCTTCAAATTGCCTGCAGATAAAATGAAAGAGAGAGAAATTGCTAGATGTTACTAACAACAGACCATGAATTGTGTGTGTGTTTCAAGACATAAACCAGAACAACCTGGTTTTTAAAATTGACTGTGTATTGCTATCAAAAAACAGAGGGATTAACTGTTATCATGGTCAAACAAGAATTGCCAGGAGCTGTTAGCAAGAGCACAATAATTCAACTGGAACCAAAAGGTTGAGAATGAGAATTCAAGAGAGATGTAGAAAGCTAAGAGTCATTGACAGAAGATTAGAACCATAGCTGTTACATTAACACTTGTTCACAGTCCAAATCCGTAATCTTGGACAAAGAACTACTGATGCTGCGCTGGAATTTATAAGAGAGTCATCATGATGTGAAATGTGGAGAGGTGTTCCTTAAGAACCAATCAAGGCCTCTTAGCAACCCGTTATCTGGTCACAGAGATACTACAATGGCAGTGTAACACATCTAAAAACTAAAGTTAAAAAAAGTAAATTATTTTTCCACCAGGAAAACAAAATTAAAATATACACATAAATTTAAAACATGTTATATTTATCAATTGCCAGCACTTGACTAAACAATGAGGTGAATTGAAGGTAAAAATGGCTCTCTGATTTTGGTATCGGTTGGGACACAAATCTATGGCCACAGGGAAGCCCCAGGGCTGAAATTGAAAACCCATTTTAATAGGCAGGTGCTTTTAAATGGACAGAAAAGAGAGAGAACCTGGTAAAAGTAACAACTAAAGATGAAATTATAATAAATGTCATCAAACTAGTGATTAAAAGAACTCAAAAATTGATTTTATGTGCTTATTTAGTTTTCTATAGGTCAAAGATAAACATATGAAAAGAAAAAGGAAATAATGAGGGACTAGAGAAATTAGCATTAGTTACTAAGAACTAAATGTGTTGTAATAAAGTCTAAGATATAAGAAATTAAAATGAACTCCCAAAAAAGAGACTGGTAGTAAAAGAAAGTGGGAAAACGTACATTTGATATCTTCATTGTTAGTAAACAAGATTAGAAATTTATAGATATAGGATGCCGAAGATTTTTTGTTGGGTTTTGCTGGGGCTATTTCAAGATATTTTTGAACTTTTAAAGTCAGGTCCCATTTTTAGGCCTGTCCAGGTTTTTGGGGACTGGCTACATGGGGTGAGGCCATATCTGGACAGATGAGGGAAGGTCCTGGCCTGCTCTGAGGGACTGTTAACAGGCCCCACATCTTTTAAAAATGTTTGTTACTCCATTACACAACAATGTTTGAGGAAATGGTTTGACTCCATTTATCACAACCTTGGTTCACTTCCTAGTCTGCTTACTGTTTTTGAGGAGTTTATACATTCTCCATGTATAGGGTGGTCCAGATCTAATTATGCAATTTTCATTATGCTATAACTTATTAAGTTTATTACATAGAAAATCACTTGAAAAAATCCCAGACCATCGAGAATTGTGCGAACTGACGACATGAAGAATCATCTTTGCACCGAACTGGAATCTTCCCCACATAAATCAAAGTCATCCAGACAATCTGGATTTGCATAATTAGATCTGGACCACCCTGTATACACAGGTTAACTACTGATACTCTATCCTCATCCCACATCTCAAAGATGTGCTTGCTAGGTGCAGCAGCCTGATATAAATGACAATAGTGGAATATGCCTTGTGATCAGCTTGTATCCTTTTGACAGTTGGCTGTTATCTTGCACCCTATGCTCCTGGTTAGGCCGGGGCTCTCAGCAGCCCTGAACCTTTAAAAAGCATGTACAAAAAGTGGATTAATTGGTTACTACTGCTTTATAGAGAAATGTAAGAAGCACCAGCTTGTGAGTTCTTCACCGAATATCATACAAAATATCTTATCTATGAACTTAAGAATTGGCTTCTAACTTTCCAGGCTTTATATTTGACCATTTCAGCTTTTTCTGAATATACAACAGCTTATATAAGAAGCTTCAAACATGAAAAGAAAAGGCATAAAATCTTTACAGTGCTTTATAGGGCTTTGCACAAAAACCCATCTTACCCAGCAGATTTTGACGTGGAATAAACATACCAGCCTGGGACTGTTGATAATATTGTATTAGTATGAAAGCTGTGCAGGTGAAGATACATATAAAAAACAAGAATAAGCTGTTTTTGCTAAGAATACTTTATGCACTTTGTTTTAAATGCATCCTGACTTGCTCTTTGTGCACAAAATGATTTAGTATACTTTGACCTCTTACTATATATTGGTTAGTGAATTCAATAACCAGAATTTTTGAGAGTTTGCAGTTAACTTTAACAAGATATGACTTTATATATTAAATTCTAGTACACTTCATTAAATAGTATATTTTCCTATATCTACCTATTTATAATTAATGACACTTTAACCAATAAATCAGTTTAAGAATCGTACATTATCTAAACAAGGATAAAACTGAAGTGTAAAGTCAGGAGCAAAAATAATTTACCCTTAAAAACAAACAGACTTCACTGTCCTCCAAAGATATCTGCAACCTAGCAATGTCAGGCCATACGGCCGCTCAGCTTCATGAGTACACGTGAAGTCTTATATTTACTTCCTGGTCTTTTTAACATATGATATAGTCTTTACAATATTTACAGTTATCAATAGTTCATGCAATTAATAATCTCATTCGTACTGTATAAATATGACCATAAATTTAAAAAAATGAACCCTAAATATATACAGTTAACAAAAAAAGATTTTGAACCCACTGGAATTTTGTAGATTCTTGTAGGAACAATTTTTAAATGTTGTCTGGTTTTCATCCATGTTATAATAACAGATAAAGACAGTCAGGTTAAACAAATGGCACACGCAAACAGTACATTTTTCAAACATATTCTTTAAATATTCAATTTGATGACATAAAACTATGTGAACCACTTGATATAGTTACAGATGGAAGCAGCAATCTCCACCAAATGCTTCCAGTGACGGCTATTCAGACCTGTGCCTTGGAGCCATTCCTATTTACAGGACATTTCGGTTCATTTCTTCAGTTCATGCTACAGAATTTCAATACAATTCTGCATTTTCATTCTTGTTTAGTGTTTTAATTATAATAGACAAAATAGAGTATTCTCAAATCTTGGGACTGAAACTGGCCTAATACCAGTGATGCCAGATGGTGAATCAGTACACTTTGCGGCGCACGTTTTGGAGTATATGTGAAAGTTACTATGGACAAACAAACTGTAATTGCCTTTACTACTACTATTGTCACGTAGACTTATCTTGCTCAACCGGAAGAATCCTAACTCTCTTATTCTAAGTCAGTGGATAACTGATGTTATATATTATCTAAAATTGGAAAAAAATCAAATTCTCTCTTAGAGTATCTGTACAAAACTACATCGTCGCCGGCTGAGAGCGAAAAGGGGAGCGAAGGTGAGAACATGCGTGCAGATCGGGATAGCTCGCCGATTGGAGAAGATTACCTGAAACTGGAAAGGGCCGTGAAGTCCGCGGCTTCAATTACGCGAGCCTGGAGCAGCAGGGACACCAGCTACAGCAAAGTCTGCTGATTCATCTACGGTACAAGAAGGCACAACTGAACTATCTGAAGTGAAGGTGTTGCTCGCTGAGCTCACGCAAGATATAAAGAAAAGCGAGAAGGCTAATGAGAAAGCAACGGCAAAGGCACTTGAGAGACTGAAACAGGAATTGAAACAGGAGATGAAACAGGCCAATGAATGGCTGTGTCAAGAGGTGCAACTTAAGCTTCGACAGGTGCTGGGTAAAATTGAAGAGCGCATTCAGGAAAACTTGGTTAAACAGCACGCTTATTGATCAATTGGAGGATTTCAAAGAGACATTCACGAATCGGATTGAAATGGCCGAACATTTAGTTACCAGTGCCAAGGAAAGAGCAGTAAATGTCAGTTCCGAATGCAAAAAACTCGGAGAAAAACTTGGAGACAGACTGACTGCTTTAGAAGATGGGAGTAGAATGTATAATGTCAGAATTGAAGGTCTGCCTGAGAATCGAGAAAGTTCAAACCCTGTGAAATTCGCAGCTAAACTTTTTTCTAAAATAATCGGGGACGACTTTAAAGCAGAATCTGAGATAGCAACGGCTTACACGTCACGCGATCAAACACCGTCAGACCCGACCAAGATCTTTTATAGTTCGTTTTGAACGATTATCATTTAAGCTAGAGGTGATGGCACTCCTCAGAAACAAGGAAGATATTATATATGAAAAAAACCACATTCGTATCTTCCCTGACTTCTCTCCAGCAACAGCTACTAAATGTGCAGCCTTCTATAATATTAAACAGCGACCATGGCAAGCCAGTGTCAAATACAGCCTCCTGTATCCGGCAAAACTGAAAGTGGAATGGCAGGGTCATTCTATGTCTTCGCTAGCAAGGAAGAAGCAGAAAAGGAATTAAGAAAGCTGATCCCGGGACTATTCTGATACATAATTGTGAGTCATGGTGGTAAATGATAAAGCTAGGATTAATAATCTACTGTCTGATCTATTCGTTTTAAAATACGGGTTTTTAGTCAGCATATATTCTCATATATTCTTATTATTACTTAGTATTACTAGGGCGCTATCTGTTTATGTTTTATTGTGCTTAATTACTTTTTCCTCCTTTTTTTTTTCTTTTCTAATTATTTTATCTCTACCTTAAACGAGACTGTTCAATATCATACCCTTGGTTTACTGTTATTGCTATTACTGCATTAAGACTTGTTATGCTTATTTTGGACACATCTTTAACACCATCACCCGGGTTTATTATCTGGGTGTATCATCTTAATGCACTAAAATTGCTGAAGACTATATATATATTTTAAGTGCAAAATTCTTTTTTTTTCTCTGCAGGAACAATCTGGGAAACTCTTAAGGCCTTCTTAAGAGGACAGATTATCTCATATCTTTCCCACAGAAATAAATCCGAAGTGAAGAAAGTAGCAGAGATAAAAAGCGAAATTACTAAAATAGATGAAGAACATGCCAGACTACCAAGCGAGACTCTACATAGGAGGAGGCGGGCTCTACATTCAGAATTAAACCTCTTGACAATTAAAGAAACTGAACAACTAATTTACAAATCAAGACATCATTACTATGAACATGGAGAGAAAGCTAATAAGCTTTTAGTTCAACAAATTCACAAGCAAGAAGTGCGCAATGCAATCTCGGTAATCACTAACACGAACGGAGAAAAAATCATCGAACACAAAAATATAATGCATACTTTCAGAGACTACTATAAATCCCTATATACTACTGAGTTTAAAGAAGATAATATACAATCTAATGCATTTCTGGATACATTACAGATACCACAAATAGACGCTTTTAGTGTGGAGGAACTTGATAAACCTCTGGCGTTATCAGAATTACTAGATGCTATAAAGTCACTCCAAGGTGGAGTAATTAATCTGAATAAAAGTGTACTCTTTCCAGTGAATTCTCAAGCATATAATATTAGATTAGATACTCTACCTTTTATCATTGCAGAACAGTTTAAATACCTAGGGCTTTATTCAGCTAAACATCACAAGTAAACATAAAGCTCTATATCAACAAAATTTCGATTGCTTTGGGGCGCTCTGCATGGAAAAAATTAAACAAGACTTGCATAGATGGTGAACTGTTCATCTCACTCTAGCTGGAAGAATTTACACTGTTAAGATGAATATTCTTCTTAAACTCCTTTTTTTATTTCAAAACATCCGAATATACATTAAAAAATCATTCTTTAAGCAATTAGATTCAACAATAACCTAATTTATTTGGAATTCAAAACATCCACGCATCAAAAGAGCGACCCTACAAAGACAAAAGGCAGAAGGCGGCATGGCTCTACCTAACTTCCAGTTTTATTACTGGGCAGCAAATATACAGGCAATAAGAACCTGGACACAAATAGAAGAACATACACAGGCTTGGACCGCAATAGAAGTAAAATCCTGCAGTACTTCTTTGTATTCCTTGCTCTGTGCTCCAATAAACACACGTTATCGGCAATATACAAATAACCCAATTGTGCTCCACTCACTTAGAATCTGGAACCAATGTAGAAAGCATTTTAAGACGGAGAAGCTTCTATCTGTGGTACCTCTGCAAGAGAACCATGTCTTTCAACCTTCACAAACATATGCAGTTTTTATATCTGGAAAAATTGGGAATTAACTTGCTTAGAGATCTTTATATAGACGTCTTTGCATCCTATGAACAATTACATTCCAAATTTAACATTCCAACTACACATTTCTTTCACTATCTTCAAATCAGGAACTTTGTTAAACAGAACCTTCCAGATTTTCCTCATCTTGCACCCTCATCCATGCTGGAAAAAATATTGCTCAATCTCAAGGAATTAGACTCCATCTCTACAATATATAAAATCATTTTACAATCCCTTCCCTTCAAAGATCCAAGAGGACACTGGGAAAAAGATCTCTCAATTAATATATCAGAAAAGGAGTGGAAAGTAGCAATGCAGAGAATTCACTCAAGCTCCATATGCACAAAGCATACAATTATACAACTCAAAATTATATATTGAGCACATCTGTCTCGACTAAAACTCTCCAAAATGTTTCCAGGGCATGATCCAACCTGCGAACGTTGCAACCAAGTCCCAGCCTCACTAGGTCACATGTTCTGGGCCTGCACCAAATTAACATTATTCTGGACAAAAATGTTTAATTACCTCTCAGACAGCCTTGGACTCACAATCCCTCGTAACCCATAAACAGCTGTGTTTGGGGTTCTTCCAGAGGGGCTTAAAGTGGAGAAGGACAAACAAATTGTGATTGCATTCACTACACTGTTGGCACGCAGACTTATTCTGATAAACTGGAAGAACCCAAACTCTCCTCTTTAAGTCAGTGGGAAACTGATGTGTTATATTATTTGAAATTGAAAAAATCAAATACTCAGTTAGAGGATCCGTACAGACTTTTTTCAAAACATGGCAGGATCTAATCAGTAATATTTTAAAATAAGATCATAAAGCACAGAGAATTTATTAATTTGCTCTCTCTCTCTCAGGGGTGGAGATCGATCTGTTCTTAACTCAATTTTTCTTTTTGTAAAAACTTGATTGCTTTGTATGGATTGTAATAAAATTAATAAAAATTAAAAAAAGGAGAAAAAAAAAGTATCTGTACAAAACTTTTTCAAAACCTGGCAGGATCCGATAAATAACATTTTAGAATAAGCATTTAAATTGAGGAAGTGAATTCTCTCCCCTATTTTTCTATTCTATCTATTTTGTGAGACATGCCCGGACACCACCAAACGGAGACCATATCTTTATATAAAAAGCACACGTTTATTAATCAAGTCACAGCACACAGTGCTCCCATCACCCCTGTTCCAGGCTTCTATTTCAATGTCCGTGGCCACCTTTCCTCTCCTCACGGGAGCTTCATCCTGCCCCCACTCCCGACTCTAGCTCCCTGATTGTAGTGAGGCGGCCCTTTTTATTTCCACCCAAATGTGCTCCAGGTGCCTGATAACGTCCTTCTGGAAGCACTTACTAGTGTGGCGGAAGTGCTGCCCTTGCACCCGGAAGCACTCTGGGCGTCCCTGGAAGGATCTTCCTCCATCTTCCCGGGTGTGGCGGAAGTAAATGTTTCCCGGGCTCCATGAGGCTTGGGGTGCTCCCTGGCAGTGGCCATGGGTCCCAACGGGTTGGAATCTCCTTGCTCCTCTTCTGTGGTCTTCTCCTGATCCAGGGCGGTTGCCCCCTCGTGGCCCAGAGGACATAAATGCCACCTCCCGGTCCTTCCAGGCGACCCGGCTAGGTAAGGACCCCAGCCTCCTGTGACAATCTTTATTTATTTATTTACATATTTTTACTATTATTAAACTGCTACCCTGCTGTCCTAGCTCTCTTTCTCATTCGTGGGGGTTGATTTGTTACAAACCAGTTTTGTTAAACTTGACTTGCATGTATGGGATGTTTTTTGATTTTAATAAAATATAAACAAATTAAATAAAAAGAAAGTTACTTTGACTTAGGAATAATATTACATATATTTCATTTTAGAAATTTAGCTGTTTCAAAGGTTGAAAACATTAAAGGTGAAATAAAGGCTACTTAGTAAATTGCACATTGTGGCTTCAAATTTTCCAACAGTTTTATTCTGGTATATGTGCTCATCTTTCAATATGGATAGGAACTTTAAACTTATTACACTTGTCTTTTCAACTCTTTTGCTTCATGTTGTATGCATTTGTTTTATCATGTAAGGGTCCTCGGGTGATCCTGTTCTTACTTTCAGACTCCTTATTACATAGACATGAACAAAGTGTTCCAAATCCCCATTATAACCCTCATATTTACACTACGCAGCTTGGTACAAACCAAGCTGCACTGGCAAAGCTTTTCTTGTGGTTTCAATTTTTGCTGTATTGCTCCAGAGCCAGGTGTCAATGTATCACTGACCTCATGACCCTTTCATAAAACAACAATAAATTAAATAATTTGTGAAGATGATCATATAATATTTTCAGATATTTCTTATGCTGCTAGTTTATGAATAATGTGTTCTGTGATTTTTCAGGTAAGGAAGACAGACGTTTCAAGGTAATTCAGTTCTTTGCACAAGTCATGGTGCCAGGTGCTGCTTTACGAAATATGACCATCGCAGCTAGTCACTTTTACATGTTGTTTATTTATAGATATCTTAAGAGTTAATATACTGAACATACTTTAATGACATTCAAAATGAATTTTCACCCAATTATTGAAATTACTTGTTCATTTTGCTTTCATTGCTTTACAGTTTGATTGCACACGTTGTTAATGTATTTATACCTTGTACTTACTAGCTTAATAGCTGTTGCTTGTGATTTGCTCATATTTGTAAATATTATCACAATGGTAATTATTAATCCAATATAAATTTGGTAAGAAAATATAATTGATGGTAATGACTGCTGTCATATGTTTTTAGTTTTGATTATGTAAATACCACCCATCACCAAAAGTAAATTTGTGGTTTTCATTTTTTGAGACCTTGTATTTTTTCCAAAGGCTACTTCTTGTTCTTATTCATAATTAACTAATAAGTAACAACAAAAATATGTTGAACTTAATGCATATTAAAAAAACATCATGTTGTCCCATGTTTTTAAAAATGGGAATTCAAACTAATTAGATTATCTGTTTATTTGCTTGCTAGATGTTTTACACATTATCCCTCTTGCTACAGTCTGCACAGTCAGCAGCTCTTTGTGTGATGATGCGTTTACAGTATTTGTAAAATATTACAACATGTTAATTTCCTAGTTATGTTAAATTAACTTATTTGAAGTAGCTGGTCTATTGAAAAATAACCAGAAAATTATATTGCAATTTCTTTTTCTAAAAATTCTGAAACAAGTGTCTTCCCGATGATTAACTTTCCTATCATTTTAGTATTGTTGTGTCATTGTCCATTCCATTTACTATGTATATCCTAGCAAACTGCTTCTGTTTTGGCGTATGCCACTGTCTGTGCTCATCACACACCAGCTGTTCATTTCTAATAAATTACAGTATAGACCTGTAGCTCTAACATCTCACATCAGGGAAATCCTGTTGTTAAACAGGCGACATGAAACTGCAAGGCAAATCAGCAATGCACCTCAGCAAATGGCCTGTCTGGCACTCATTGAAGTGGACACCATCACAAAATGTTGTCATTTTTGAATTAAAATAATAATAAAAGTCTGAATTAGTGGAATTCTGCCTAATTTTGGGTGTTCGAAAGAAATGTAATGATTTACTCATGAGAAACAAGTACATAATAAACAAGCAGAGTTGTGTCAGATATTTGAAATATTACATTGGTGCCTCAGTTTTAATGTTTAAAGTCTAAATATTTGTGAATGTAATAGAGAGAAAAGCAAAGCAAAATTATACCTTTTATTGGCTAACTCAGGCCCCTTCTTCAGGCAAGATGTAAATGTGAATGTAATAGAAATTTGTGATTTTTTCACCCACTGATAGTTGTCCATTAGATGGAATAGATCTCAAGTAAAGGATCAGAAATAACATCACATTTATAATCAACTTGAAATAATCTAAAACCATACTACACATTGTTTTGTTTGACATATGTCATTTTTAACCTTCTGCAAGTGGCTTTTAGATGGCTAGGAGTACTAGTAAAAAAATGAAACAGGACAGTGAGGAGGGTCCCGCCCGGCTCCCTACTCCTGACATCACACTTCCCCCTCCCCTCGACATGCAGCCTCTGTCTCAGATTAGCACGAATATATTGCTCCTGCAAGCGAACAATGATTCTTAGTATGATGACAGAAATCATAAAATCAACCAGAATATTCAAGCAAATTATAGAAAAAAACCTAATTTAAATCCGTTAAGTAGTTCTCTCATTCGCTAGCTAAGCGGAGGTAAGAAACGCCCTGAGGCTGGCGTGTGAGTTTGGAGGGCCCGCCCCCATCCCCTTGGCCTGCTGCGTGTCTCTCAGATTTGTGCAAATAAATCGGTACCACAAGCGAACTATGATACATAGCACAATGAGAGAAGTTGCAAAATCAACCAGAATGTTTAAGCAAATTATAGAAAAAAATCCAATCTAAATCTGTTAAGTAGTTCTCTCATGGAAAGCAGGCAGATATGCAGACAGACGGACGTTGGATATATTTATGATCAGCAACCCTAAAATAGCATAAACGACACTCCACATGCCTGTTTAACCAATCCCATGTTTTCAAAGTTTTGTGAAAAGGAGTAACTTTGACTCCTTGCATCTCATCAAGGGATTAACCACTGGGGTTGGTTGATGAAGCATAGTCAACCTAAAGTCCTTGTGATCATTTTTGTTGAAGACACCTATTGGTTTACTCTTTATCATAAGGTTGTAATTTCCTGCACAAAATATGGTCCAAAAACAATCTAAAATTGGGGATTTTCTATTCTAGAGGGCCAAAAGGAGGAGGGACCATCAAAAAGCTTGATGTCTTACAAAACTAGACATGAAGAAAAGTTGAACAGTATATCATATGTTGGTGTTTCCTTATATAGTCAAGAAGCAATGTAAAAAAAAACCAAAAAAACTGAATTATTGATTACATAATGAGCACATGTAATGGCACAAATTAGGTTAAACAGGAAAACAAAGTAGTTTGAAACTGATGAACATAAATAAAGTCCAGTGATGTCTACTGTATCTATTACCTGATGAACTATGACCAGTTGACATCAGAGGAGAGGAAAAGAAAAACTTCAGTCAGTAGCATCCCTGGAGAAAATAAACCTCTGGAAGGGACCTTCAATTGTAAAAGAGAAAGGCAAAGACAAAGTCAGTCACATTCACAGTCTTGCAGAGCTCTGCCAATTAGCTGCCCACCCCCTTCTGGGCATGCTACTGTAGAATCTATGATGGGTCATCAAATCTGATGACAGAATCTTTCCATCCATTGACTTTAGTGCCCAAATATCTCAGATGTATTTCCATGAGCAAGAAAACAGCTTGGAGGTAGAACAGTGGGGCCAAGTGCCACAGCTTGATTCCAAGAAGAGAGACTAAAGAGTGCAAGGTTAGTAACAGTTCATAATTCTTGTATTACATTTACAAATGACTAACAAACAGAAATGCTAAATGCACAGCAGCACTAATCAAGCTATGCTAGACTACAGCCCAATACGGACCTTACTGCTTTGAGACAATCTGAGGTCAATGATGGTGGATGTCCAGTGACTCTCTTGGATTACTGACTACTTGACAGGCAGACCACAGATTGTGAGACTACTCAGCCTTGGCCTGCTGTCCTTTCCAAGTCTGTTCCCTTGTTGCACCTGATGCTGTGATTCCCTGCATTAGCCTGATATTAAAAATAAGGTCTGGAGTAAAAATTGAATAAATAATTATGCAGCAACACAGAACAATAAGCATGCAATGAGTGAGTGATTTTGTAACTCTTACATAATTGTAAAAGATAATTCAAAATTGGCAAAATATGTTGATTGGTTATTATACCCTTAGAGAATGATTGTCAAGACCTTTTCTGGAAATATTCTGAACAAGCTTTTCAGGTCCATATTTTAGCTTATAACTTAGTTTTTAACAATCTGCATGTTTTGCTAAAATTCTGATAAAATTAATACAATTTTTTTTCTGTGGGGAGTTTCATAATTTTCAATTTCAAATATGCAAACACATGCTTCCAAATGATTAATTTGTATAATTAGCAGGTGAAAAATAGTTTTTTAAAAAACATGCATTAACAGGATGCATAATTGTATTAATATGCGAGAAAAAAATAAGTTTAACTACCTTCTGCCTATTTTGTAGTTCTATTGCATTACATTCATTGAGAAAAAATAGCTTTAAGAGAAACATTCTTTTCCCAGTTTACATATATATTGCTTTAATTTTTGATCATTAATATTTTACAAAATTTTCATTGCCGAAATATTCATCATTATGAGCACTAATTTTATCTTAAGAAGTCATTGTAATACAAAAGAGAATATAAGGTTCTCGCAAAAACAAAAAAAAACCTAACCTTTTCTTTCTCTGGCCTATGTGTATCAAAGAAATCACAGGTACTTTTTCCAATTTATGCTAGGAGATGAAAACCTTTTTGGCACTACATCAATTTTTCCTAGCACGATGGACAGATGGCAAGAGAGTAGCTCTGAGAGCCCCAGGAGGTGTGTGAGCAGTGCTGAATGCTGACTGGAGGCGTTAAAATTCAGGGACAGCATGGGCAGACACTCGTATATTCACTGTGCTTCTCTTTCTTGAACATAGAGATACGGGCTACAACAGAAGAGAATTCCTCCCAAAAGACCCCATTTCAAGCCAAGTTTCTTTTTTGAGATTACATATACAATGTGTTGTTCTGTCAGTCAGTAGCTGAAAGAAAGAGGAAAAATAAGCTTTTCTACCTAATTTTTTATTTTACCATAAGTATACTCTAATATGTTTGGTGATCTTTTAAAAACTTATTTTTGCCTTATTTTATACCACTGCAAAATTCTTTCTTTTATAAATTTTGTAATACATTTAAATCTAATAAATGGCAAAATAAGAATTCTCTTTTAAAAGGTATCTTATCATTTCTTGCAAGCTGTTTCCAGAATTCCCTTTCATTTTCCCGAACCTAATATTTTAGCCTGGAAAGATCATGATGGGCATGAGCCTGTGATGGAATCACTGGACACAAAATGATCATACAAGGTGGATCAATTTAGATTTTACAGATTTTTGGGATTTGGGAGAAGGCTGCTGCACTAGGAGAACACTCACCAAAACACAAACCTACCAATCCAAGTCAGGAATCAAACTCCACAGAGAAGGCGCCCCAGGCAGCTAGTATCTGGTTACTAAACAAGCCACAGTACTGCTCTTAGGAAAAGGTCCTGAAGGAAATAAAATTACAGGGATGCTGTGACAGTTAATCACATGCCCGGATGATGCTAAACAAAATTGTTCATCAGAAAACGGATTTAAAAATCTGTCAATGCACAACGATAACTGCAGTTAATCTGTTCCACTTGATTAAAGATACACTACCTGTCAAAAGTTTGGACACACCAAGACATTTAATTTTTGTAACAGTAATTGATACCAGTTTTTAATCAACATCATATTAGAATAGTCCAATGTTTTGTTTTTAGACTTTCTTGGGTGCTTTTAGCTGTGTGTTTTGGGTCATTATAATACTGTTGGAGGATCCTGAGACAGAGCTTTGTGACACTGGGCAGTACGTTTTGCTCAGTAATTTCTTGATAATCTTGCGATTTCTTTGTTCCCTGCACAGACTCAGAGGACCCTGTGCTAGATGCAGCAGCCCCAAAACATAACTGAGCCTCCTCCATGTTTCACACTAGGTATGGTGTTCTTTTCTTTTGAAAGCCTAATTTTTTTGTCTGTGGACCTAGAGCTGCAGTTTTGTCTCATCTATCCAAAGGACATTCTCCCAGAAGTATTGTGGCTTATAAATATGCAGTTTAGCAAATTCTAGTCCGGCTCTTTTATGTTTTTCATTCAACAGGGGAGTACTCCTGGATCTTTTTCCACTGCACCCACTGTTACTCAACATGCAGTCAGACACTGATGGAGCTTGACCTTGGGATTTAGCTTGTATCTCTTTGGAAGTTGTCCTTGGCTTTTAGTCTACCATTCTCACTCGCCCATTCTCGGGGTAGATTTTCCTCATGCAGTCACGTCCATGTAAATTGGCTACAGTTTGCTTGGAGACAGTCTTTTGACTATTTAGAATTTTCTTTCTGATCTCCTCAGACAACTTTCTCCTTTGCTTTCTGAGGTCCATGTTTAGTGTTGGACACTCAATGGTACCACATAGCAGTCGGTCTGTTTTTCTTCATTTAAACAGACTGAATGACTGATTGCACGCTTGGAGACATATGCGATACTAATTAAAGAAAACAGCTACTGTATATATTCGCGTAAGTCGGGTCTTGAAACCCAAAAAATCGATCATAAAATCAGACCCCGACTTATACACCAGTTCAAAAATATGACACTTAATTTTTTTTTTTACGTCTTCTTGCTTCCTCCAGTTTCTCAGGTGCATCAAATTTTGTTGCAGCAACGCAGTTACCAATTTCTTTCACCACGTCAACAACATTTAATTGAAAACCAGCTTCATATTTTCTTCTGATTGAATGCTCGATCATAGATAAGGGATGCTCTTATGATAAATGTGTATGAGGGTGTGAGATACAAAAACACAAAATGGTGCAAACGTCACTTTGGAATAGTTCAGGTATTACCGTGTTGTCACGTAGGCACAATACATAGTGTTACACAAGTGTGTATAGGAGGCAGCTGAAGGGCTTAGAGAGGACTGATTATACTGTACATCTGCCCGGGGGGGGGGCGGGGTACGCTGACGCTCTTTCTAAGTTCCCTACAGGTCTTTCCCGGGAAATCCCACCAGGAGTCACCACCTCGAAGCGGGACACATCATTTCCAGTCCCGGCCCCGAGGACGACATCACTTCCGGTCCCGGCCTCGAGGACAACGTCACTTCCGCCCAACGTCCTATAAAGCCTCCCGCCTTTGCTCTGGGAGGCAGTTCTGTTTTGGACTCTGTCTTGTAAACTTGTCTTACATGAATCATTTGCTTTTGCAGCCAGGAAACCTCATTAAATGGGTGGCTACCCCAAACCTTGCCATGCATCGTGTCTCTTCTTATTACAATAGAAATAAATAGGCAGTGTGCTCCATGGTTACTCTCTCAGGTCGGCATTTGCATATTGTAATTTCTTAGACCAATAGCATGAGTTTTCTGCATTTGACTTATATGACGAACATTATAAAATACCATAAATTGTACGGTAAAATCAAGCCCCAACTTATCCGAGGGAGAACTTAAACACAAGTATATACGGTAGTTTGAAAAATCACTCAAATCCAATTATTTATGACCTTTTCTAGGGATACCAACGAATGTGCCCAAGCCATTTTGGAATGTCTTTGTAGAATAAGCGATAGTTTAACTCTTTTCATTCTTGCCTTGCTTTACTCAATGACATATCAATAGCATACAGGTATCTATGGGACAATTGCTTTTTATTTAGTCAGGAGGCATACAGCATTTTTTCAATAAGCTGTGAAGGTACCAACAAATTTGTCTGTGTATGTGAATAATAAATTGAATTAAAGCAGTAATAGCCATTAGCAATACTTACAACTACTTGGGTATATTTCTAAGTTATTTTAATGGTACCTTGATAATAAAAGATATCAATTTCTATCAAAAACATTAAAATTTATGGGTGTGTCTGAACTTTTGACTCATAGTGTATACATAATATCATTTATGTAAACCCATTTTTAAGCATTTGGAGAAAGTAGTGATGCTGTTTTTCAAAACCTTCTTATTATAGTGCAATTGACTGCTTTCCATAATTCTGTTTGTATAGGGCATGGTGACTTTACTGATTACAAGTTTTTATTCAAGTCTGCTTTACAGGAGAGACTGAGCTAATGATTTTAACAGTAGAGTAGCTATTCAATCCATAGTGCCAAAGCTGCTTTTGGTGCCCTTAAACTGAAATGTAGCTCATCTGCTTTTATCACTAGAGGTAATCTGATAGTTCACATGGCATGTTTAATGTGCACACCTTCTCCTGTCATGATCTAGCTGGACAGGAAAATAAATCATAATGAATACCTCCCCTTCTTTTGGTAGATGTGCCTTATCATTTTATGTATCTGTCCAGAGGAGAGAGGTGAGATAAAATGGATAATCTTTATTTACTACTTTCTTAAGTGATTATATGCTACTGTGTTTTAATTTATTAGTACATTTGAACTGTTCTGGTCCACGTGTCCTTCTTCCAGCAAATTATGTTTTCTTCCCACTTCAACATCAGTGTGAAATGATTCAAGACAACAACCTTCATAGCACAGCATTGCGTTCATCCACCATCATGTTGAAAATGGAACATTTTAGTAATACAGTCCATGAGAGTTCATTTTTTTGGTCCTTAGGCAGAATATAACATCAAAAGACGCTCAAGGATTTTATTTATGTACAGTCAATCTCTTATCCCTTCATGACATAACATTCTCCACACTGCTTAGTTTGTCTCATCTTCATATGCGCTGCAAGTAAGTGGTTTTCTTAGTCAATTTAAATAAACTTTGTGACCAAAAATTATTGACAAAACTCTGAAATTCTAGAAAAAGCTTAGCTTGTTGTTTACAGAGTAAGTTCTTAAGATCTGTATACACAAAAATGAGGTTCAGTTGACAGATCTGTTGCCTCATGGATCCAGCATGCAGAGTCCTAATATGGTGCCAATTCATTGTCCATGTGGAATATGCTGTTATCCTTTATTTCTTCCACAGTCGAAAAATATGTGGAGAATCCAGATTGCTCCAGTTGTGAGTGTGGGCTTGTGTGAATGGGCTCTGCAACGTGCTGGTGTCTGTCTAGGGCTGGTTTCTGATGTGTTTGCAGTGGTGCCAGGATAAACTCTGGACCCAACAACTGGATTAAAGTGGGATGGGTTATATTATATACTGCAAATGCCATGGAGGAAGGACAGGTATCCTGGTCAGATTGAAGAATGATTACTTACCTGGATGGAAGGCCACAGTGGTAGGATGGCGAGAGCTGAGACGGGACCAAGCCGGAACCCCAAATATTCTTTATCCTGGCAGGGAGTAAAGTATGATGAATGGACTGGGTGAATGTGACTGCTGGGAGCAGTTCATTCCCCCACACAGAAGGTGGCAGAGTTCCTCCAGGCTGAACCAAGTAGAAGCATCTGCAGGGTGGCATGGGAGTCCAAATGTCCAACCCTGTCGTGAATTTTTGGTGCTGCCAGGGGTCACTCCAGTTCACCAACACCAGGATACCAGAAACAGTCCCAGATTCAGTTTAAAAGAAACCTGCAGCCTCACTTTGAGGAGTCAGAGTCAGGAGGCAGTAGGTGACACTCACTAGGAAAACGGAAGGAGAAAGAGAATCTGCTTATACTTCTGTATTTATGCTGGTATTTAGTCAGAAAGGTGTCAGTGGCTGATAAAGACCTTGTATTTGAACCCGGAATTGTGTTGTGTAACATTGTGGCTGTGGTTTGGGACTCGGTGGCACCCCCTTGTGGTTACAATACACAAAAGCGACATTGCTATTCTCCAAAGTATCCCTTGATAAATGAATGAGATTGAATTATTCTTAAACCAAGTAATCTTGTAAAAAGTGATACAACATTACAACTATAAATGAAAGTTTGCTGTGCTTAGAAAAATAAGTTATACACAAGAGTATTTTATGTGTGAGAAGGAGTGTATTTGTGATGTAGTCGACTAGGAAAAATTAATATGAAACTTCAATGAAATTCATGTCTGACTGCAATTTCTTATTTTACATAACTTTCTAAAATAGATAGATAGATAGATTGATACTTTATTAATCCCAAGGGGAAATTCACATACTCCAGCAGCAGCATACTGATAAAAAACAATATTAAATTAAAGAGTGATAAAAATGCAGGTTTAACAGACAATAACTTGGAGTAATATTACACGTTTACCCCACCGGGTGGAATTTAAGAGTCGCATAGTGTGGGGGAGGAACGAAATTGTGTAACTTTTTTAGAGTATATTGCTAAGAGGTACTATTAGGTCACATGATTACAGTACATCAAGTAAATATAAAGAACAAAGTCATGTTTAACTTTAATGGGAAGCAGATTTCTCTCAATAAAAAAGCACAAATCAGGTTTTGACATTGCATTTGAACTGTACAAGTGCTACAGCAAATGCATAAACAAGTGTCTATTCGATCTCACATAATCAGGAGAGAAGTGGTGGGATGGAGGCAGGAGTGGCATCATGAGGGGCTTGTGGGTACTTGAGGTACTCCTAGAAACACCAAAGCCATTGCACAGCCCCCCAAACTTCAAAAAAAGCCACAAAGCATAATACTGTTAGACAATTAAACATAAGTGTTTCATCATACATTTTCAAGCAAAAATTGTTTTATTTTGTTTGAAAGTAAACATGTTTAAATTCAATGATGAAAGTTTCAAAAGCAGACTATTAATTGCAAATTATTATTTCATTATTTCACAGAGGGCAGGTTATCACTTCTGTTCACTGCATATGCGTTATATTAAAATAAATGTGTTTCTAATGCATGAATAAGTTGACCAACCAACTGCTGTTTGTGTGATATCAAAATACATTTTATAATTAATTGATTGATAAATGTATTCTCTTTAAATTGATCTCTTCCTTCATGCACTCTATTGCCAACTTCAAATTCACCATAGTGTAATTTAAAAGTGATTTTGGTAAGCAGCCTTTTTAGCTTTTTTTTTTTCCTTCAATAAAGCCAAATCTAACAATGGCTGTCATATTATGGCATTTGTTGGAGAAAAAACATGCACTTGGAAAGTTTCCTGAATAAATTATCAAAAAATGGCTGAAGGCAGGAACCAGCCCAGCAATTAATGCCTGTCTTCTGTGTGGCACACTCATGCACACAGACATACCCTCAAACCGGGACATTTTAGTTTGTACAAGCAACCTGACAGCACTTGCTTAATCAAATCTTTGCCAGATAATATTAAGTCGGAGGAAAACGCGCGTCTCAACAGAGCATCAAAAAGGCGTCTAAGCACTATAAGTGGGGAATGCTGCTCGCTGTGTCATCTTTTTTTTTTTATTTTTTTTTTTGTATATAGCCTTAGAATTCCATCCATATTATTTATCTGATTTAATCTACAAATGTTTAAAAAAGTGTTAACGTTCATTTCCTTGCAGAGGATTAAATTGTTTTTCCTTTGTCTTTCAGAATGTTTAGCATGTCTACATTTCAAATAATTAAAGCAATATTTATGTGCTATGTTAAGACTTAGATAGTATGTAAACACTATAACACTTGTCAGGGATGCCGGGGCAACGACCCGGCCGGGACGTCGTGAGGGACGGGAAGAGGGTCAAAGCCCACCCTGGGTCACGTGGGGGCCACCTTCCTGGTTGCTCTGGGGGCCACGGGTACAGGGCATGGAAGCTCCACCCTGTAGGGGCCCGTGGTCACTGCCAGGAAGCACCCCAATGCCTTGGGGACCTGTTACCCCAGCACTTCCGCCACACCAGGAAGTGCTGGGGATTTAGGACGGCACCCGGAGAGCTGCCGGGAGGACAACCGGCCAAGGGATGAATGCCGGGAACACCTGGGGCTCATCCGGGGACTGCATAAAAGGGGCCGTCTCCATTCATTCAGCGCTAGAGTCAGGAGGAGGCAGGACGAAGCACAGAGGAGGTGTGGAGGCGGCCCGAAGAAAGGCATATTGTGGCCAGGACTGTGCTTGGCGTTTGTGCACTTGACTTTTGTAAATAGTTATACTTGTAAATAAACGTGTGGTGGTTGAAACAACATGTCTGCCTGTCTGTGTCCGGGTTGGCTCCACACATTATACACAAAACAAAATCTGATTGATTAGCCAGCTACAGAATTAGAAACACATTTCTCACCTTCAGACCTGCAGGATAGCTACTTAGGACTGTAAAGATTGAGAACATGGACTAATTAGGATTGTGGGTGTATCTCTATTGCATGCCTAAGCAACTGCTTTTTTGATTTTAGTGGTGTGATATACAGTAGGTTGAACCAGACAGGACCTTAATTTTGCATACCAATTTCCAAGTTGGAGAATATTTAACGTAATGTAAAACATGTGCGCCAGAACATGTTGTTCTGCTGAGTTCAATTCAATTTTTAAGGGCACTTTCACATATAAGGCCAGTGTGACACTCTAATTACAAATACAACAAATATAACAATTGAAACATAAATAGAAACTTATTATATGTACAAAGAAATATTTACAGTGGTTTAAGAAAGTGTTTAGACCCCTTCACTTTCTACACACTTTTTTGATATGTGGGTTTAGATTTAAATAATTAATTTTGCCATTTTTGCTCATCATTCTGCACTCAATAACCCATAATTAAAAAGTGAAAACATATTCAGAATGGTTTGCAAATTTATTGAAAATCTAAAACTCTAATCGAAATTTCTACAGGGTGGGCCCTGGAAAAGTAGCCCCCCTCCAATACCGGTGCCACACTCTTTGGAGGAGGCCATAGCCACAACCAAAAAATTGCATGGAGCACAGTGTCAGCAACACGAATAGTGGGCCCAGTTTTCTTCAAATCAACTGTGAATACCTGGACATTGAACAATTTTACAACCAACTAACATCAGAAGACTACTTTTTCTAACAAGATGGAGCAACATGCCACACCTCACGCAACTCACTGGCACGGGTTCATTAACTGCAAACTGTGATCAAGTTCCCCGGATTTGTCCACATGCAATTTTTATCTCTGGGGAAATTTAAAGCAGAAAGTGTACTCCAACAAAACCACATACCCTGGATGAATTCAAGGAAAACATCACAAACACTATCAGTAGCATCATTGTTGAAGAGCTGCATGTAGTATCAGCCAAAGGTGCATTGACGTGAATGGGGACCACTTTCAGCATCATTTGTAACTTGTGGGTAAGTGAATAAAAACAATCCACTTGCTTGTTCATCTTGTCATACTATCACCAGAGGTGGGCTACTTTTCCATGGACCGCCCTGTATAATTATTTGGACCCTTTACTGTGGCACTCCAAATTGTGGTCTGGCACATCCAGAGTCCACCTGTGGCCAATTTAATTAATTGAACATCGTTTATAGAGGCACACCTCGTTGTATCTGCAAAGTGTCACAATTTACACAGCATTTAAGGACAAAAACCAAGCCATGAAATCCAAAAAACTTTCTGTAGACGACTGCAATCAAACTGTGGTGAGACATAGATCTGGATGAGGGTACAGTATAAGCAATTTTTACAGCTTTGAGCGTTCCCTAGAGCACAATGGCCTCGATAATAGTGAAATGGAAGAGGTTTGGAGCCACCAAGACTCTTTTTAGCAACTTGTTAAAAAGGGACTTACTCTTTCAGAGCTTGAGGAACCCTCTCCTTAGATGGGAGAACCTACTGGAAGGATGACCATCTCAGCAGCACTCCTGAATTAAACATATATGACAGCTTGCCTGGATTTTGCCAAATGTAATTTAAAGGACCCCAAGATCATGAAGAAAAAAGATTCCCTGGTCCAATAAGATAACAACTGAAGTCTTTGGTCAGATCTCTTAGCACTATATGTTGCAAAGACCAGGAACTGCTTATCATCTGCCTAATATCCATTTGGTGAATCAAAGTGGTGGCAATATGGCATGTTTCTCAGTGGCAGGGACAGGGAGATTGGTCAGAATTGAGGGAAGGATGATTACAGCCAAATACAGAGAGAGATCCTTGACAATGGCTTACCTTACAGCATGGCAATGATCTGAAGCATACAACTAAGACAATGCTGATGTGGCTTAGGGTCAAGTCTTTGATTGTCCTTGAATGGTTCAGTCAAAGCACAGATTCAAAACCTGTAGAATATCAGTAGAGATTCCTGCAGATGGCAGTTTACCAACTCCTACCATCCAATCTATGCTGCAATCTATGCAAATGCAGTTTATAGTATAGTTTATGCTAGTAAACTCTGTGATGGACTGCTGATTCCTGTCATGTGAGTCCACAGTACCTGATATCAGGACTTATGTTGGCAAAATTAGAATAAAATCACATCCAAAAGAAGGAATTTATTGTAATTAAAAATGTGAATCATAAGTGATATTAGTGTTTGCTAAAATACAGGAACTGTATAGCATTAAAAATTCAAGCTAAACACAAAATCCATGTGAACTTCAGAGCAGGTAATCCACCTAAAGCTAAACGTATTTGGGTCCAACCAGTGCTTGGATGAGAGACCATTTAAAAAAAGCTTGAGCTGCTGCTGGAAGAAGTGTTGGTAAGACCAGGAAGAGGCCCTTACCCTGTGGTCTGTGTGCAGTGACAGGGACAGTAGTGCTACAAAAATCAGTGCTGTCCTTCAGATGAGACAGAAAACTGACATCCTGACTAAGGCGGTCATAAAAGATCCCTGGGCATCTTTTGAAAGGGTAAGGTGTTTCCCAATATCCTGGTTAAATTTCCCAGTGCACCTTGGTCATTCTGAAACCCCTTCTGACCCCTTCACATGAACATACAACCGTAAAATTGGCTGCCTTCGAATCATCCTGGTGGATGCTACACATTGGTGGCGATTGAAGTGGTTCTGTGCTGTCTTTGTAAAACTCTTTGAGTAATCTAGAAAAGCACTATATAAATGTAATTAATTATTATTATTATTATATACTTTTGTCAAAGAATAGCTGCAGCCATCTCATGTTGTAGAAAGAAGAATACTGCAACGCTTTTGGTAGAAAATAAAAAATTAAGTGGCCTATATACATTTGTGGTTTTCAAATTGGTTCACCTGAATTTGTGTATTTTTTCTCAGTGCCAAAGTAGGCTTATTATTGCGACAGTACCAAATTCACTAAGAGCGCAAATATGTCTAGAAAGGTCTTGAAATGTCTGTTCTGGCTATTTTAATTTTAAGGCAGCCTCTATGAGGAATTGTTAATTAATCCCAGCAGCCACCACTGAACATTTAACAACTTACGGTTGAATACTTTGGATTTCAAAGAACACACATGCTCAGAGTCAGTCATGGGTTAATATTTCAGCAGGCTAAGGCTGCTTCGGACTTACATGAAATGAAAGGTTTCTTTGGTCATTTAAAATCCTGGCGTGGATCATTGCAGTCTCAACCCCTCCACTTCACATCTAATACAAAGTCTCAGCAAAAGCTTTCCAGTCCATTACATGCATTACCATAATAAATAGGTGATGCCAAATTATAGCAATCATTCATCTTCAAGCACTTCAAACAGAACATTATTCAGGATTTTAATTAAATTGACCAAATGTAGGTGGTGCTATTGTGAGAAAGAAAAACTGAAAAAAGGCTATTTTTCATAATTATTTGGTGGATGGATGAATTTTAGAGGCTGATATTTTATAGTATATAATTGGCCAGATCCATGTATGCTTTTTTAATTGCTTATACCATCAATAGAAAAATTTCACATTTCAGTGAGAGAAACATAATAAAAATACCACTTTACTCTAGATGGAATCTTGGTGAATTAATTTTCATTTTATCACCTCATCACTGCAATAGATGTAAACCTACTAGCCCTGTTTTCTTGATAATGAAAGTTCATTTAACAAATAAAGAATATCAAGATACTGAAAAGAGATCTCTATTCTAGTTATTACTTTTTAAGTATTCCACATTTTACAGTAAAAGAAATGTAAAAAAAAAAAAAAATGAGCCAGCTTTTAAAGCCTCATCAAAACCCAACCTGAGCAGAATATTCAAAACACTTCGAATGGCTTTACTGCTCATGTGCGACATATTCTGTCGCCTTGTACTTGAATGTGACTCGCTTTGTTCGATTTTTCTTCAGATGGTACTTGCTGTTAAAATTGTATTTATATTGATTTTTGTAAGTCGCCTTGGGTAAAAGTGTCAGGCAAATAAAGAATAATAAGAAAAGAAAAAATTGTCAGCTATACTTCCTTAAGTGTATTGCTACATTTTTGTTTTTTTTATTGGTGGTTGTTGTTTTGGGGTTTTCATGATAAGCATTGCTGCTTCACAGCTTCAGGAGTCTGACTGCAAATCCTGGCCAGCCACTGTTGGCATATTCTCCCCATATATGTGTGGACTTTTCTCTAGATACTCCAGTTTTCCTCTAAAATCTTAAGACCAGTGGTTTAGTTTAAAGGGAGGCTCTAAACTGGCCCACTGAGTCTGGGTGTGTGTGAGTGAGTCTGCTTATGATAGACTGGGACATCAATCAAAATTGCATCTAGCCTTGTTCTCAGTACTGGCAGGATGTGCTCTTGCCATCATGACCCTGACCTTGATCAAGCTGGTTTGATAAGGAATGGGCTGATGGACTGATTAGTTTCTATAATTGATACTTTGCTATATTCTTGTTTTCTCAGTAAACTGAAGGAAAATAAGGCTTGTAGTAATACAATATAATACAATTTATTGTTGTAAAGCCCAAACTCACACAATAAGTTCCAGAATGGGCTTTAACAGGCTCTGCCTCTTGACAGCCTCTCCCCCCCAAGCCCTTGACTCTCTAAGAAGGCAAGGAAAAACTCCCAAAAAAACCCTAGTAGGGAAAAAATGGAAGAAACCTTGGGAAAGGCAGTTCAAAGAGAAACCCTTTCCAGGTAGGTTAAGCATACAGTGGGTGTCAGAAAAAGGGGTTCAATACAATACACATAAAATAGCAGAGCACAAGTAATCCTTAATACAATATAATAGTAAAATAAAAAATAGTTACAAGTACAGAACAGAATTTAACAGTAGATGATATCACATAATATGATTTGGATTTGTATTTGTTTAGTGTCCTGGAGACCTCAGCCATCAAGCTACCTCCCTCTATTGGCTATTCCAATGCTGAGACAGCACTGGGACAGCCAATCTGATGAAATGACCCCTTTACCCCAGAATTCTTGCGATCCTCCATCAAAGATGACTTTACCTTAGGCAGGCAAAACAACTTGGCAGGTGGGCAGTGGCACCAAGTGCCACATTTGAGTACCAAGAAGAGAAACAGAATAGGTGAGGGTTAGTAACAAATTATAACTATCATGTTACTTATGTTTTAGTGCTAATGACTAACAACAGAGATGCAGTCTGTACAGTTAATCAGCAGCTCTAGTCAGGATATGCTAAACTGAAGTAGTGAGTCTTCAGCCGGAATTAAAAAGCTGAGACCAAAGGGGCATCTCTTATAGTAGCAGGAAGACCATTCCACAGATTAGGGGCCCTGTAACTAAAAGCTTGACCTCCCACTGTTAAGATAGATAGATAGATACTTTATTAATCCCAAGGGGAAATTCACATAATCCAGCAGCAGCATACTGATACAAAGAAACAATATTAAATTAAATAGTAATAAAAATGAAAAAAATTAAAATAAAGTGAATGTTCGCATTTACTCCCCCGGGTGGAATTGAAGTTAATCCTTGGAATCATAAGCAGACCGGCATCTTGAGATCTTAATGTGCGCTCTGGTTTGTAAGTCATGATAAGTTCAGATAAGTAAGCCGGACCTTGGCCATTTAAATGCTTTATATGTTAAAAGGAGGATTTTGAAATCTGCTCTAAACTTAACCGGGAGCCAGTGTAAGGATTTTAGAACTGGAGTTATATGTTTTGTATTTTCTTGTTCTTCCAATAATTCTTGCAGCAGTATTGGATTAACTGGAAACTGTATAAAGAACAATTTGAACATCCAGTGAACACAGAATTGCAGTAGTCAATCCTACTAGAAATAAATGCATGAATTAATTTCTCAGAATCCTGTTTATTTAGAAAGTGCCTTAATTTCCCAACATTTTTAAGATGGAAGAAACATGATTTGGACAACTTTGTAATATGTGCTTTAAATGATATGCTAGAGTCAAAGATAACTCCTAGATTGCAGACTGATTGCAGTAAAATTAATAGTGATTCCAACCGAGTTAAATGATGACAAAATATTGTCAGCATCATTACCTCCAATAATTAACATCTCTGTTTTATTGGTGCTTAAATATAGGTAGTTCTCATCCATCCTTTCTTTTAATTTACTAACACAACTAATTAAAGACAACATTGGAGAAACTTGATCTAAAACATTTGATCTAAAAGAAAGGTATAACTGGGTGTCATCTGCACACAAGTGAAAATTAACATTATTTTTTCTAATGAGAGATCCCAGTGAAAGCATGTAAAGTGAAAACAATAAAGGTCCCAGTACTGAGCCCTGTGGGACACCATATATCACTTCTGTGTATAATGATGGAGTACTGTCAGCATATTTCTGTACAAACTGGAATCGATTTGATAAATAAGAACTAAACCAAGTGATCACAGTGCCTGTAAGCCCAACATAATTTTCTACCCTGTGCAGTAAAATAGAATGGTCAATGGTGTCAAATGCTGTGCTTAAGTCTAACAACATAATTAGAATGGAGTTTCCTTCATCAGAGGATATCAGAATGTCATTTACAACCCGCATTAGTAACATTTCTATACTATCACCGATACGGAAACCGGAATTTCCCAAATAAATTGTAGTGCGTAAGGTGTGACTGAAGCTGATTGGCGACTACTTTTTCTAGTATTTTAGAGGGAAAGGGTACATTTAAATTAGGCCTATACTTATTTAGTATGTGTGGGTCTAGGTCTGACTTTTTAAGTAATGGTTTAATGACTAATACTTTTAGTGTATATGGTGCCGTGCAATAGTAAAAAATTGATAATGTTTAGAATAGGCGCTGCAAGAACATCCACTGCACTTTTTACTACTTTTGTTGGCACTGGATCTAGGGAACAAGTAGTGGGTCAAGACTTCATGCTCAATTACAGGATTAAGATTTCTATAATGTTGTATGCAATGTGAGGGTCTGCCTAACAAGAATGTGGTTTGCACTGTGATGCTGAGATCTGGGATCTTATATTTTTAATTTTCTCATTAAAGAAGTTCATAAAGTCAGTACTGCTAATATCTGTTGGTATTTTGAACTGTAGATCCGAGTTACCTTTTGTTAATTTAGCCACTGTTCTTAACAGTACCCAAGGATTTTTATTATTGCTATCTATTATTGTAGAATAGTATTCTGAGCAAGCTTTAAAGAGAGCTTTTTTATATTTTAAACACTCTTTGTCCACACAGTTTGAAAGACCTACAGCTTTGTTGTTCTCTATCTGTGCTCCAGTTTTTGATACCCTAATTTAAGAGCTTGAGTGTTTCCATTAAACCAGGGAGTGTTTCTATGTGCTTTGATCACTTTTGTTTTAAGGGGAGCCACTGCGTCCAGAGCATCTCTCAAGGTCACATTATAATCTGATGTTAGCTGATCTAAATGGTTTTCCACAATTACACTCAACTTACTCAAAGTATCTATAATTTTTCCCAAGGAGCACTGCGGGAAACCAGGGCACCAATCCAACCCAGAGGGGCGGCCATCTAGTGTCCAGGGGTAGGTATTGCACTGCCCAGGGCTGCTACCCCCGAATATAGAGTAAAGGGGTGTCCCGGCCGGGGTCTGCCACAAGGTAAACCCAATATGTTTTATATACAAATACATTTCTTATGCTTGTTGCCATTAAGATATTTCATAAAAAGATTTAAATATTGTAAAAGCATACTGTGTGCCTATAATTCTGCAGTGCGGCTATTACTGCTTTGACAAGGCAGACTGTTTATAAGCTGAGCTGTAGAGGCTACCCTCCATTTCTTGACCACACTGTTTACATTATGTGAGCAACTGACACTGTGAACCTCAAATTTTCTTGCCTGATCTTTATTTAATTTTGTATGTATATCTAAACTGAATAAAAATCCACACTACATCATTTTTGAAATATTTAATTGAAAAGGATGGCTGTAATTTGTGGCGGGGGAGATACATCACTCCAAAATGTGTGAAATTTGGCATGCATTTTACTGTTGATACAACTATCTATCTAGTCTTCAAAGCCGTTCAAAAGTTTCATTGAGAATTATAATTGAGGTGGGGGTCACAAAACCAAATCCGAGTTATCGCACTAACGCGGTTCAGCAGATGGTAATGAATTTGGCATAAATGTTAGGTTTAGCCCTACTTACAGTGAAGGATGCATTCAACCGCAGTGATTCGTTGGAAACAGAGTGGTGTATGGTGTGATGGGACACCCTCACAAAAATTGCATATTTTACAAAATAGATACAAAAAATTGTGTTTATTTGATGGATCATAAGCTTCATTGAGTTTTAAAAATTTCACTGGGGAGTCATCATGAATAGGGGCTCAATAGAGGTAAAAACACAAAACCATGAAGTTTTGCTCAGCTTACCTGCTGTATCAATAATTCAACTATTCAACAAGCTGTCCAGTTTATTAATGTGAATTTAAACAGCTGGTTGTAAAACCACAGTAAATTAGGAAATACAAAGATACAGAGTTCATGGTTTCAACCTAACAAGAAGTTACCACAGTTATGAAATCCACTCATACACAAAAAGGACAAATTCTCGACTTCTGATAGAAGAAAACCTGATAGAGGAGTAGTGTCTATGGGGGGTGGTGAACTAGAATTTCAGGCACCAATGGCAAATGGTAAACATTTCAAAACACATACATATTTGCTTTCTTACTGTAACCCATTATACAAATAAACCCGGTACTTTGGCTTGTTTAACACAAATGAATCTTGTTTGCATTACTTAAAGTTAATGATCACAGCTAATTAGTTGTTCTGTTCTGTTTACAGAAAATTAAAAAGCAAGGAAAGAGAAATGCCTGAGTTCTGCACTATTTACCTAAATGTTTATTTTGAAATCAAGATTTCGATTACATTAAATACCACTATCTCAATTACTGTAGGTTTAGTTTTGTTTAGAATTGTTAATTTAATAACTTATGGTACAAGAAAGAAATAAGTGTACCAGGCTTTTGCTGCATTTTTGACCTGTCTGCAGAATGCCCAGAATGCCATGCTTATCGGAAGCACACCCGTATTTGTCACATCACACACATCCCAATGGGAAGGGAGCAAACCCTCTTGACGCTTAGCCTACTTTGATATCCAGGCCTGAAGGAGAACTGAAAGTCCTTGACCACAGAGATGTAAATCCTCAGCAAGACTAAGAAGATTAGGGGACCAAGAGACACAAGGCAGAAGAGAGAATGAAGGGGACTGGAAACGAGACTCTGAGCAGCAGGAGGTGTACTACGGTTTATCTGTGAGTGTGCACGCATTGAAAGGACTGAAATTAATTTCTGTGCAGAACCTTGAAAGATGATATTTTGAAATGTATGAGTAAAAAAATACAGCTTGTTAATCTATCTATTCTGAAACTGGTAATATAATTTACTTACTATTACTGTATCTTGGAATTTTTTTAGTCTTTATATCCTGAATTGAAAAGCATATAGTTAAAGAAAATGCATGAAGCACACAGTTATTGAATTTCTTGTAACCACATTTCTACAGTTTCTTTCACTGTCATATGTTGATTCTTTCCAAGCAGCTCATCAATATTTTTATTGTTGCTGTCAACAGAAGCAGTTCAGGCTGATTAGTGATCTCTTTTTTCCCTTGTTCAAAGGGCTTTATCTATCGTCTGACACTGCCAGTACCCATGCACATGTGCTTTGAAGCTATGCATGAATGTCAGTCACCGAGATTTCCTGTTTCATAACAAATTCATTCTCTGCACATTGTCAAAACCTTCCTTACACTGAACTGTGAGCATGTGACTGGGGCAGGTAACATCATTTTTCATTTATGCGTGAAACAATAGCTGGGGCTACTAGTAACAAAATCACAGATTTTATTATGGTCATGCATTCCTGTTAGTTATTTCTATGACCCTTGTATAATGAAACATTTATTGCCAAAAAAGTGAACTGACTATCATAACTGTAATGCAATCATTTTTAATTGTATAGATACAAACAATCATTTTTATCAATTGTGGAATAAACATGATCATTTTTATTAATTCCATATGGAATAGTCTAATACACACCTAGCAGTAGGTTAAAGAATAGTAGGTATAACTATGAGGTTACTTGCAGGTTTAGTAGAAAAGCTTCATTATTAGTCACTGACAAAATGGTTATGTGCATTAAGAGCAATTGTTTGAGGTAGTGTAAATGATAGCTACATCTTCTTCTTCCTCTTTTTGCTGCTCCCATTTAAGGGTTGCCATTCATCTCAATCTATCTTCTTCTTCCTCTTTTTGCTGCTCCCATTTAGGGGTTGCCATTCATCTCAATCTATCCCTGTCTTTTACATCATTTTCTGACATACAGACCTCCTACATGTCCTCCCTCACCACATCCGTAAACCTCCTCTTTGGCCTTCCTCTTTTCCTCTTTCCTGGTGGTTACATCTTCAACATTCTTTTCCCGATGTACCCCAAGTCTCTACACTGCACATGGCCAAACCATCTAAATCTAGCCTCTCTCACTTGGTCTTCAAACTGTCGTGCCTGTGTTGTTCCTCTAATATACGCATTCCTAATCCTGTCTACCCTCATTGCTTCGAGCAGAAATCGTAGCATCTTCAACTCTGCCACTTCCAGCTCTGTCTCCTGTCTTTTTGTTTGTGATACAATCTCCAAACCATACAACACAGTTGGCCTCACTGCTGTTTTATAGACTTTCAGTATTACTCTTGTAGATACTCTTCTGTCACAAATCGCTCCTGCCACTCTTATCCACTTAGTTCACCCTGCCTGCACTCTCTTCTTTGCCTCTCTATCACACACTCCATTGCTTTGGACTGTTGAACCCAAGTATTTAAATTTGTCTATCTTCACCACCTCTCATTGCACTTGCACCGTTCCACCACCGTCCCTCATTCTCATTCACACAGATGTACTCCGACTTACTCCTACTGACTCTCATTCCCCTTTTCTTCAGTGCAAACCTCTACCTTTCCAGGTTCACTTCAACCTGTTGTCTACTCTCACTACAGATCACAATGTCACATGCGAACATGAAAGTCCACTGAGACTCCTGTCTGAATTCATCTGTCAACCTATCCATCACCATTGCAAACAGGAAAGGGCTCAGAGCTGATCCTTGATATATTCCCAGTCTCACTTTGAACCAGGCTGTTATTACTACTACACACCTCACCACAGTCACACTATCCTCATACATACCCGGCACCACCCTCACAAACTTTTCTGCTACTCCCGAGGTCCTCATAAAGTATAAAACTCCTCTCTTGGTATCCTGCCATATGCTTTGTCTAAGTCCACAAGCACACAATGCAATTCATTCTGACCTACTCTGTACTTCTCCATCAACACACTTAAAGCAAACATTGCTTCTGTAGTACTATTTCTTGGCATGATATTGTTGCTCTCAGCCTAGCATCCATCACTCTTTTCCATATCTTCATGGTGTGGCTGACAGCACCATAATTCCAATTATTATTGTCCTTAGACTATAAATGAACTGCTGTAACACATGTTAAAATATACACAAAAAGGTGATTTTGCTTTGAAACTGAAACACCCGTTACAACATATGAGAACCTCAAAGGTTTATTACCTAGGAAGAAGGATAAATAATCTTGTGTTTAGTAGTTAGGTCCCCATCTTAAAATATTTGCCCTGATGAAGGCAATTCAGCAGCAAGTTGCTGCCATGGGGCATTTATTTCCAAACTCAGGTGCTGCAATAAGTGAGGCAACTGTCTCTAATATTACCTTTGAAATTTTTTCATCTGTCATCAGTGTCTGACAATTTGTGGAATTTCTTTTCCGCTGATATTGGAATGTATTAAATGCCATCACATGTTATATCACTGAATGTCAAAAAATAATATTTGTTAAATTCATGTGGACAGATTTTTAGCACTGCCATATTGAAATGTTATAGTTTTGCTTTGATGTTTTGTCTTTCATGTGTAGGCAGAGAAAAAAAAAAACGATAGTAGTGAAGTAGGCTGCACCATTAAGTCAGCATGTCTGGTGTGTACATCTAGTGTTCAGGTTCTGTCCTCTACTAATTAGCATGAATCACTCCATTTTTTAAATTAAAAAGCAACACAGCAAACAGAGGTAAAAGCATCACTCTGTACCTACACAGATCAGCAACTGTTCTGGCCATTTAAATAAACTAGGAGCTACACGTGGACTGTCTAAATACGTTGAGGACAGCACTGACACCAGGGGCGATATTCTCTTAACCTCTTCATTGCACTGGGTAGCTCATTGAAGCTTCCTTATTATGGTGCAGTACTGACAGTTAAAACATTTTACATTAAAACACATATCTATTCACTGGCTGGCTCCTACATATCTTTCATCCTGTAAAATAAGACTGCTGAGTGAACTTCAGGAGGATATTCACTGTACATATGATTATTAACAGCTTGGGCGTTGTTTTGTGTTGAGTTTTGGGGGTGAGTAAATGCTGTTATCTTTTTTTTTAATTTGAATCATATAATATATTCACCTAGTTTGCCAAATTTGTCTTGTAACATTGTTTGTTTTCTACATACTCAATAATTTAACTGTTTAAAAGAGGGTATACTTTGTAGGATGATTGTGGCTTTCCTTATATTTGCTGCCTTGCACATTTGATTAAAATCGCTAAAGGGTGAGGTTAATAACATTGATTTACTCATTACAGTGGTACCAGTTAAGAAGTGGGATATAGTAGGCAGCACGAGAACAGTCAGTTCTTCAAGGTGATGTGTTAGAAGTTGGAAAAATGGGCAAGCATAAGGAGCTGAGCAGCTCTGACAAGGGACAAATTGTAATGGCTAGACAACTGGGTCAGAACATCTCCAAAAAGGCAGGTCTTATGGGGTGTTTCCAGTATGTGCTGGTTAGTACGCACCAAAAGCAGTCCAAGGAAGACCTGGCAACAGGGTAATGGGCACCCAAGACTTTTTGATGCATATGGAAATTAAAGGCCTAGCCCATCTGGTTTGATCCCACTAAGAGGTACTGCAGCACAAATTGCTAAATAAAATAAAGAAAATAATGCTGGCTATGACAGAAAGATGTTAGAACACACAATACATGGGAGCTTGTTGCGTATAGTGCTGCTTAGCCATAGACTGGTAAGTGTGCCCTTGCTGACCCCTTTCCACAGCTGAAAGAAACTGCAATGGGCACGTGAGTGTCAGAACTGGACCATGGAGCAAAGGAGGAAGGTAGCCTGGTCTAATGAATCATGTTTCCTTTTAGATCATGTGGACAATCCGGTGTGTGTGTGTGTCATTTACCTGGGGAAGAGATGGCAGCTGGAATCACTATAGGAAGAAGGCAAGCTGGTGATGCTCTAGGTAATGTTCTGCTAGGAATCCTTGGGTCCTAGCATTCATGTAGATGTCACTGTGATATGTACCAGCTACTTTAAGATTGTTGTAGACCATATACTCACCTTCATGGCAACAGTATTTCCCTGATTACAGGGGCCTTATTTAGCAGGATAATGCACATTACCACACTACAAAAATTGCTCAGGAATGGTTTGAGGAACTTGACAAACAGTTCAAGGTGTTGACTTCAAATTCCTCAGATTTCAATGAAATCAAGCATCTGTATATGTGCTGGAAAACAAGTCTGAATCATGGGAACCCCCTGCTGCTAAAGTATGGTGCCAGATACCAAAGGACACCTTCAGAGGGCTTGTGGAGTCCATGCCTCGATGGACCCAGGCTGTTTTGGTGGCATAAGGGAGACCTACACAATATTAGGCAGGTGGTTTTAATGTTGTGGCTGATTGGCGTATACTTCACAATATACAGAAGTATGTAAGACAGTATTACACTAAAAGTTTGGATGATTACAATATATCTACACAAAGCCCAATATTCTGTACTTACTAACCTATTTGTATGGGACTGTAAAATTGATAATCTTATTTCTATATAAGTATAATCTCAGCTAGCTGGTATATGAAAAAAATTTCTACCACATAAAAATGTACTGCTGTGTCACCTGCAGTTAAGCAGCGACAAAAAAACGAAAATGGAGGAAATGGTACATGTTGTTAAGAAAACCTAATTGATTGAAACACTCCCCTGAATTAAAGTAAAACAATTAGGTAGCCATCACAAGACATTGTTTCACCCACTGACACTGCACAGTAAATGTGAGTGCCTGCCTATTTTAACAAACAGTTAGTAAAAATACCACATTGCTGAAGAAACAAAGTGAAAATGGCAGAACAGACCAGAAGAGCAATAATGCTATGTAGACCATATAACAGTGTTAAGAATATAAGAAAATTAGTGTGCAAAAAAAATAAGATACAAGGAGTCTACCAAGCTTTCAGGCCTGCTTTTACAAAGGTAATGTTAGCTTACGACACATTATGTCATAAATTGCAGCAACCATCTTAAATACCCAGAACAAGGTAAAATTACCATCCTAATAATACAAATGAAAAACAAATTTAATGTATAACAATGTTGCAAAAAAGGCATGGAAATGCAGTCAAAAATCAATAGAATCTGAAATATACAGAGAATACTTCTATTATTTAATTTTTTGCAGCTTAAGATAAACACACATAGTTTGTTACCAGCTACCTACTGAGAAAAACTTGCTGGTTGTAATGAATGTCTTCAGGTTTTAAAAGGCAAAGTTTGTTTTATCAGGTTTTTATTGTTTGTCACTTTAAAGGATATTGTATTAAGTAGGCTATTTAATAACAGGCCTCAAAATAATTGAAAATGTCTTTCTTTTGTCCCCATTATTGAGATTACTTTTTTCTAAATAGTAAGGGATGTTTACAAAAAGCATTTTTCTTGAAAGTGCATTTCAAGGATAAAAAATTATGAAGAGTTTAAAAGCAAGAAGAATGTTCTGCTATTTAAAGAGCTTGTCTTTCATAAATGTATTTGCCTGAACCAGCCATTCAGTCTGTACTTTTATCAAAAAAGTCCTGAGTCCTGGAATGTCACTTGACCTAGAATTCTACCATGTGGCTTTCACACTTGCATAGCCTTTACTCTCTGTAAGCACCATCTGCTTGGCTTCACCCATGATCCTCTTTGTCAATTATGCCTCTTTTTCTTCCTTTTTTCCTTTTTAATCTCACTTGTTATCTTCTTTTCTTTCTTCAAACATTCTACTATTACCTCAAACCTTTCTTGTTTTAGACCTTTCTGTGCTTCCACATAATCCCCATGAATGTAAATTATTCACCCTCAGTACTCAGTAAGGCTGTTGAGCATGTTTCTGTGGACAGGTAGTAGTCCTCCTTCTATAATTTAATTTACTGTGAAATATTTGAATAAACAATTAATAATGCACATAGCAGTTCAGTTGAAAGTTGGATTTCTTGTACTTAGTTGTTTAAATCGTTGTTTGCAGAAGCACCCAATATTGTTTTACATCAATGAAGCTCTTTTTGTTTTGTCAAGTGCGGTCTGGTCAGGTCACTTAACCCTCCGTTTCTCTGGTGCCTGGGATATTCCATAATATTTACCCCAACTACGTTTAATATTTTCTTCAACCATGTGATTTTGGAAGGAGCTATGACAGTTTGTGACATGCTCCACTCAAGGAAATAACAAGCTGGACCTGCTGTATTCAAATGTTAAAGATGTCATTAAATGTAAACTACTGGCACCTTTAGGCAAATCTGACCACAATCTGAATGACTGCTTCAAAATGACAGACTGGCGAAATGATATCTGAGTCACATGGGTACAATATTGAGGGACTCAATCACTGCATCGCAGACTATATTAGCTTCTGTGTCAACACAGAGGTACCCACAAATATACTGTGCTGCTTTTCAAACAATAACCCCTGAGTTACTACAGAGCTAAAAGGTCTCCAAAATGAGAAAAAGACATCATTCAAATACAGTGACTAAGAGGCTCTGAGGTACATACCGCGGGTGCTAAAGAAAAAGCTAAAAGAAGGAAAGGATGCTTACAAAGCTAAAACAGAAAAGAAACTCACTCAGAATAACAGAAATGATGTCTGGTATGGACTGAGCATACAATAATTACTGGACTCAAGCAATCCAGGACTTACATGCTAGAAGGTGATGTCGACAAAGCTAATGCCCTGAATCAATTTTTAATAGATTTTTCCTCCTATTGCCACCTTTTTCCAATGTCCAATCTCCCTACACCCTACTTCATCAACAACCCCTACCACATCAACTGGAATGGCTAATGTTTGGTCCTTTTCTGGCCATCAATCCATAACTGAAGACCAAGTGAGGAGACAACTGAAGAAGCTACACACAGGTAAAGGCACAAGACAAGATGGAATCAGTTCTTGAGTTTTTAAGACCGGTGCTGACCTACTTTGTGGTGTCCTCTGTCACCTGTTGAGTCTGACCGAATGACTACAGACCAGATAGTTTGTGAGGCTCAAGGACTATGTTTCTGATATACTGTAGATGTGAGCAACACTGGAGCACCACAAGGAACAGTCATGTCTCCTTGTCTATCCACTCTGTACACCTCTATATATACAGTATATACACACAGAATGTATGATATATCTGATGTTAGGAATAAAGAGATTATCCTTCAACTGCCCATTTTCGAAGAGACAGATTGAAAAGAGAAGGAAAAATATTTCAAAACATTATTCTGTCATTGATTTATTTTAACAATATCAAGTATTTTTAGCTGGAATTTACAATAAAAATAGAAATAAAACGAATAAATACACATAAACAGGTTTAGTTTTTCACCACTTTATAGACTTTCTTCACTTTTATCCAACTTTACCTGTAGTTCAATAGAGACACTGCCAACTCAGAAGTTTTACTAGGTTCGTATTACTTCAATTTCAAACAACCTTTTTAAAGCAAAAACACGCTATTAAACCTCTCTATCAGTGTGGCTTTATTTTCAAAAAAGATTTCTACTATGTGAAGTTACAGGTGAATTGTTGTCAGCAAAATGCAAACACCTGAGAAATAAACTGAAATGTTATTCACTTGTGATTTTTTGTTCATATGGTAAAGATTTTGTTGACCAGCTCAGTTTGATTTGATATGCTACTTGATGTTCAAGAAGTGCAAAGAAAATCAGCAGCTCATCAAGTGCACCAAAGAATTTGGCTTCGTGCAAGCAGTCATACCATATGCTCTTCAGAAGAGGTTCTCCATCTCTTGGATGGAAGACTATCAAGGAAAAGCTTTGGCTGCTGCGGGAATAGGTGTTGGTTAGGCCAGTCGTGGGCACTTACCTTGTGGTCTGAACGTTAATCCCAATGTTCCAGTGCAGTGATGGGGACACTGTGCTGTAGAAATGGCACTGTCCTTGAGATGAAAACCTGAGGCCCTGACTCTCTGTGGTCATAAAATTCCCAGGGCATCCTTGGTTGGTTAATTAATTTATTTCAGTTTACAAAAATGGTTCTTTTTTATTAATAGTATTCATCTTCATTTACAATTTGTTAATGATTATAACCTTGGTGTACAAAGTAAAATGAAATCTTACTTACATGTCCCACAGAGACTAGTGTTAGAAAAACATTGCCAATAATAGTCAAAAAAGACCACAAATAAAGCATAATACATTTCTGGTAGCAGCAGCCCTCCATTACCATTGTGTTGACACCTAGACATTTGACGTGGGAGCTTATCATGGGATTGCCCTTTAATTTTTTGGATTTGTTTACAAAACAAATCAGTGTGTTTATTGTGATATGAGGTCTCAAATATGGCAAAATGGGTTGATGAGGCCTCCAAGGGACCATAAAGCAGGCCAGGATGTTCACTGACCTGCCCAGAAGAGGGTAACCTGAAATCAAACAGTCCCCAGCTACTACCTGTTGACTACAGTCTCTACAGGCCCAAAAAGGGGTGCTGGATATAACAGGTAAATATATAAAGATTTCCCAAAATATATTTCTAAATAGCCTCACAAGGAAAATGTACGATTAAACTCTGGCTTGTTGAGACAAGTCCCACAAAGAATCTCTATCAGTGGAAAATTTATTAGCAAAAATTGGAAAAATACCACAAATGCTTGTTTATTATGAATTGTTGGCCTCTGTCTACTAGCATATAGTTTTCTGAGTATTTTTTCATGTGTGCTGTTAAATATCAGTTTTTTGTCATTCACCTACTGGTCCTCAGATCTCCACCTACAGAACGCTTTCTCTTAATCCAGCTACCAAATCTTACTGTTTACCTTCCACATGTGTGACGTGTGTGATTCTGATCCAAGATGGGAAAACAAAGCAAGTATTTCATGCTCCACATAAGAGGCAGGGTGGTATTTCTTTCCTCTAAAAATATTGTTCATTTTTTCTTTCACAGTCAAAAATATTGTTACAGGGAAAAGTTAAAAATAATTTGTCACTAATGTGCAAAGAAGCATATATAGTATAACCTATGCTACAGCCTGAATGTTCTCATTCCACTTCTTTCTGTGTTACATAAACTGCCTTAGCTGCGCTGTTTACTATCAGTCTTCCCATCATTATACCTTCAAATAAGTCGTGTTTCTAGGATATGTACACATGGTCTTGCACAGATATAAAATCGCAGAGTTGGGTGGGGGGTAATAGCTATAGCAACTTTTGCTGCAAAACTGTTGCTGGAGATCACCTAATTCTGTCACTCCGTCTCATTGGAAGGCATCAATGTTTAACTTCATCCTCGTGGAACTCTGTCATCCAGCTCTACATTTCAGAGATGCCTTACAGCAATTCATTTGATCAGGATCTACATGCACCATGATTTAGTTTCCTACCTCTTTTCATTGCAGTTCAGTGTCCTCTAATTGTTGGCCTTTTTTGATTTTTTTTGTTTCCTTTAAGTAACATTCAGGGCAGGAAGGGTGGTAGGTTTGGTGTTTTCTTTTTTTCTATCTATTGTTAATAAGATTTTTGAAAAAAGATTTCATGTTCTGTTATGTATCAATTAAATATGTTCAATAAAAACTTGATTGTAAAAAAACTCAAAGAGGTGTTTCCTTGGAATTACATGCACGTCCTATAAATGTGCTCTGACATTAATTTTGGGGTTACCTAATACAGTATATGATGGACAAACAGATCAGGGGCTTACCGCAGATTAATCCTTACCTTCTGATGACACCACTGCTTGAAACCATTACATACTGTATATTTGATAATGCTCCTAAGCATCCATAAGTGACCAGAAAAAATCCCTGCATAGCAAGATGCAATTTATCATAGGACCAGTAATGGTGCGCACTGTACAGTAACGTGCAATGAATCCACTTGACTTGAGCATTCCTAGTTTTCAGACACTTTCTCTGTACTTTTATCATTCATTTGCTCAGAGGTTGATGCACTTGCTGCTTCCTGAGCAGCTCTTCTTTTCTCCACCCTAGCGGCCCACTTCTCTTCTTTTGTCTGCATCTTTTCACGTTAAAACTGATTAAGTCAGTGTTTGGGTTGCAATTACTTAGTGCATTTTTGTTAATTTTTCACTTAAGCTGGCACTTAAGTCTTCAATCTGCCTCAAGAACGATTTGAGATATGAAGAGGTAGGGGAGGTGACGGCAAAGGCAGTAAGGATGAGAATGGCACCCGTATGCATGCACCACATGGCTGCCCTGTTGACCCCTGCCGAGAGGTGATTCTACAATAAAATAAAGAGGAATAACCTTGGAGGTCAATCATGACCCCGAAAGCAGATAGTATACATCACGTAGTACATGTGTGCCAAATTTCAGATCAATATGTCAAACGGTTTGTGAGCTACAGGTGATTTAAAATCCTGGACAGCCAAACAAACAGCCATAGTAGCCTATTATATATAAAGATGTTCCAAAACCAATTAACTCAGAGGTCACTTACTTATTATGTAATGGTTTTATTTAAAAAAAAAAGAGAGAGATTATGCTAACATTCCAGGAAGGTGACTTTTTCTGCCAAATCAAATAATAACACAAGCAGAGCAATAGGAAGTTGTGCAATACTTTACTTTTGCTTCAAAATGTGCTTAAATACAAAGTGAATCTTTATTAAGGCATAGTCTTAATATATCCATAAAAGTACTTCTGCATCTTTCAATAATATCTATTTAAAGTAAATGTAATTAGAACTAAGCTGTTAGGAAAACAGTGCAATTGCAATTTAGGGCTGCACTAAGAAATGGTGTAGAGTAATACCATTAAATGGAAGAACTAATAAAAAATTAATGAATAATTTAATTGTTAACAAATCACTTAATTTATGCTAAATGCTAATTACTGCAAGCTTGTTGTTATTTATAATTTACAAAGAAGAGACTGTAAATTCTTTTTGCTTGTAAAATAGGCAAAATATTTTGTGTTAGTCCTAGTTATTTCTCTTCAAAACCATTTCACATATCACCTCTGATTCTTCAGTTTTCACAGAATCCCAGTATGAAATCATAACTGTTTGTGCCATGCACAGATCTTACATATCTGCAGACCATCTCCACTATAAATATTCAAACAGCCCTTCCACTTAAATGACAAAATATAAAAAATCTTAGAATCACATTTGAAATACGTGTCAAGAAAAAAAAGATTTGCCATATACATTTTCTTAATATTATCACTACATGCCACCAGTAAAGTACAGTATGGTCCATGATTTAGAAATGAGCCATTTTTATAATTAATAAAGGGGAAGTGAAAATAAGTGAACTCTTGTTCACGAAAGAAGGAACTTGTCTTCCCAATGTTATTCCATAATATCATTATTTGGGTTGAAATCTGGACACTCACTATACCAAAGCATGAGGATCGTGTCACTGCTGTGCTTTAAATTTTTACTTTCTCATATATGAAGTATAGGGAAAGTATTGTAATTGTCCAAAAATTCAATGTTGAGATTTTGATAAATCTCGACGTTTTTAACCACCCCGAGTCCGAAAATACCATTTTTGAAACTATGTCTGTGTTTATGTGTGTGTGTGTATGTAAACATCATAACTTGAGTACACTTTTACTTAGGTCAACCAAATTTTGCATACAAGTATTAGGTACAAAATGTAGATTTCTAAAACATTTTGGGTTATTTCCGTTAACAGGAAGTCGTACTTTACCTTTTATTCATGCAGCTGCAGAGTCTGATTTATTCAACTTTACTTTTATAATAATTGTTCAATATATTATTCATTTGATTTAATTTCTTGTTGGTGGTTCTTAAATGTACATAATATTAAAATATAATCATTGTCTTGCGGTTTACTCCTTAAATATCCAACCCCATATCTGAGTATATGAGAAAGTTTAGGGGAGAACACTCACAATTTTTATTATTACATTGACCTGAATGTTTCAGATTGTAAAAAATGTAAAAATTAAAAAATAGAGCCACTTCTCATAAACTGATTTTTTTTTTCATATTTTGGTTAATTTAGAATATCCTTTTCTCATTTTGTGGTAACATGTCCAAACTTAATAGGACTGACCAAGAGGAAATCCCCGAGCACAAAATGGAGTTTGAATGAAAGAAATACATTAGTTAATATTCACTGTGCATCCCATAGATTCATAGCCTCCTTTAACATCAAATATTTAAAATAAATTCAATAAAGTCAAAAAGCATATAAAACGGCATCAGATGTATTAAGTAACAGCAAAATGACAAGAAATAAGACTCCAACTGCAATTCAATGACACAGTAAACCAGCTGAGGTGGGCTCTTCATTAATAACATAAGGAATGCATTAAGTTCTGTTTGCTTATACAACAACACTTCTCAACAAAGAATAGAATGTAATAGCAAGCTGATTACCAGTACATATGTACACATAACAAACATTGCAGAATATGTTTGGCAAATTTCTAAAGTACCAATGTAAAGCGAATAACAAAAATGGCAGCAAACAGATGAAAGAGCAATCAAGTGATATAATCTAAGCGTCACTTCCAGGAAATTATAAATGGAAAATTTTCACCTGTAAAACACCTGGGGCCTCATGTATAAACGGTGCGTACTCACAGAAATGTTGCGTAAGAACTTTTCCACGTTCAAATCGCGATGTAGAAAACCTACACTTGGCGTAAAGCCACGCACTTTTCCACGGTACCTCATGCCTTGTCGTACGCAAGTTCTCCACTCGGTTTTGCTGACTGGCGGCACCCAGCGTCAAAGCAATGCTACTGTTCCTGTGTGGTTACTCTTTATTTTCATGACGCGGCCTTATAAATACACTGAAACTAACCGCATATTGTTTATTATTGTAACACATCTGATTGTAATTAACTTGTAACAATGTAATGGTCCAGGGAATAGCCATAGCATTCCAAATACCTTAACTGCTTTAGCGTTGTTACTCTCACTGCACCTTCTTCTTCTTCTTTTTTCAGCTTCTCCCGTTAGGAGTTGCCACAGCGGATCATCTTTTTCAATATTTCTCTCACTGCACGACTCGGAGTATTGATATCACTGTATCTGAGTGTGAATCACAGCAGCAGCAGATCGGAAAGAGAATTATCGGTATACAGCTTCAAGGACACGCTGTCTCAGCCACTGCAAAACGTTTTAAAGCCTTTCCTGTACGAACCTCGCGGTTCAGAAACAGTTTCATCCAAAGAACTTTAAACGCACTCAATCAATTGCACCTTGTAGAACTGTTAGGACTTATAAGTAGGCTACAATGACCCCACTGTAAACTTGCACTATAGTTAAAATATTGCACAAGCTGCGCCACTTTATAAAGCGCGTATTTACATATGATGACGATATCATTTTTAAGGTGAAATGCAGCAAAATATGTTTGTTAAATTATACAGATAAAACTTTAACTTCATTTAAATAATCTATATTCTTCACTGGGAGTGTCGTGAAGGATAGAATAATTAAACATGTACTACGAAGATATTTCAATGTTCCTTAAACGTTTTGAAGAATCGGCGCTAAGCTTACAGATGGCTTAACGTCTATTACAGAGCTGATTGTGTGGCGATCGGTTACTTGGGGAAAGAAAAGCACTGACTGCAGTGACGGCTACGCCAATATATATTGAATATAAAACAGAAAGAGAAAATAACAACACAGCTAAAAGGAAGAGAGCCGGTTTAAGAAGCAAGTAGTGATTCAAACACATAGAGCACATAGAAGATCAAATACAAAACAAAACATTTAACGTGCTACTTTAATTACAATGTGATTTGAGAAACTGGTTGAGTAAACGATTTTAAGATGAAGTTTATGATGTTCTACTTTAATGGCAAAATAAACTACGTGATTAAAGTGGAAATGTCGAGATTGAAGTTGACATTTCGTGCTTTTTCCCCACCATGTGCCTTTTTTCTCTGTACCCTAATAAGCTTTCATATGACAGACAGTGGGCTACAACTCGCCTTTTCATTGCGACTTTGATATGTGACTTCTTTTTTATTTCCGGCACTGTGCGATTTGTGAATGTGAGCTTTCAAGTTTCTCCAACACGCTATGTCACTCGATCAACTTCCTTTTGTTGATTATACTACGGTTTATTTGAACAAATAGTATGTTTTTCATTTGCCTCCACTTGGTATTCGCTGAAATTCTTATATTTTCCCCCGTGCTTTTCCCATTGTCTTTTCACAGAAGGCTGCGCTTAAGGGCGATTTATATTGATTTGCATATTCAAATAGGCGTAATTCTGGGAGGATTTGGGGCGTTACATAATGCTGCGTGCGGCGTTAGTTTTCACGCTGATCGGGATTTATGTAGCGGAAGAACGTGGAAGTTGGAGTACGCACAGATTCCTGCATCTGGATTTTTCTGTGCGTAAGCACATTTCGGCTTTTGTGCTTACGCCATGTTATAGTGCGAGTTCTACGCATGGCGTTATACATGAGGCCCCTGGTTCTTTACAGACATTTAAAACCAGCCACCATTATAATTCCAGGCATAATAAGCAATCACATCTTGCCTACTTCTGCAGCTTCACTCCTTTCACCAAACGTAAAAAAGGAACAAGATGTTGAAGTGAGCAGGTTAAAAAGACTTGCTGGAAATTTAAGAGCAGAGTGTCTTTTAAACACAAACTTCTCACCTGTTTACATACAGTAGATTCACTAATGGCCACTAATCTGAATTGTCAAGGATCCCACAGTCAGACTTAAGGCCACGTCTCATTAGACGAATTTTCCAGCGATTTTTAGTCATAGCCTTTATTTCTACAATTGTTACGAATCAGAGGCGTGAGCTGCAGTGAAGCCAGTTGCATAATATTACTTTTATGCCTACAGGGAGGGTCAATCTCCTGGCTGGTCTTCAAATCCATTTTTTATGTCTTCTTTGCTCACACTTAATTCATTTGTTTGCGTTAACAGTGTTATTTATGTTAACTGTCTGAATTATTCTGTGTTTTTAAATAGTTTTTTGTATTATTTAATTTCTTTGTGTCCATGATTCAATTGTGTTTTATGTATTTTGTGGGGGTTCCCAAAGAGGTGAGGCCACATGCCCATCTCCATCAAGGGGGCTGCCTTCAACCTTATAAAGACTGAAGAAACACATAGTCCTTCATGGTAAATTATACGCACTGGGCATCGGTGAGTTTTCTATGATTTTGGTTGTGCTATTTTGATTAACTGAATTTTAATAATAAGAATTGTTTTGTCTTGTATAGGGAGCTATTTTACCCTTTTTACTCTTTACTGTATAGACCTTTTTAAAATATTTTAAATCCCGTAGACTTACACTTTGTGATCAGACACTTTAGCACTTCCTCTCCTCTTCTTTTCTACATCTGTAACGTCAAGCAATTATACAGAGTAAAGAAACTATCAGGAGTTAGGTTACACACATTTTCTTATGTTTTCTTGATAATATGCCCCAAAAATAATAAGGAAGCAGAATACAATGTGAATGTTAACAAACTATACCATTACAACCTGGACACAGTGCATCTTGCATCCACAGGCGGCTCTCGGCTTATCTTCAGTCTGGCTCGATTTGTTACCACATGTTCTTTGAATGGAGTATTGAAACAGGCCACCTGTCTGTCTAAATATGGCTACCAAGGTAGAGTTGTCTTCATTGTAGTCTTCTCTTCATGGCCATATAGTGACAGAGAGAAAGGCAGAGTCAAGGTGATCAACTTTATACCATTCTTACCGTAAATCACGAGCTAATGGGCCACTGTGGTACAGAATGTCCTCCTACTGAAAACCAATCATAAGCAGCTATACGTCAGAACAAAAGAACTGGTTTACCTGTCCCTTCCAGGCCAGTTACCAATGAAAGTGCTTAGGTACAACTCATCCCCTAGTTGCTGTTTTTAGGCAGTTTATGGCCTTGCTGTGGGGAATGGCTTATAGGCTCTAAGTCCAAACACAGTCATCCTGGCCAAGCTGGTTTGATACATGCTCCATCCGCCTGCCATACATTTCACATCCTGAGCCAGTTTTAAAGACTGGAAGGCGGGCTGGTTAGGTAAACATCAAAGCACTGCTCTTCTCATCAATAAAGTAAAACATGCCTTGTGAAACACTATCTAATTTACTTTGTCTAGCTTATAAAAAACACATACAAAATATTTATCAATGTATTACTATTGTTAGATATCACTCCAACCCAATAATACTAATACTACTACTAATAATAATAATACATTTTATTTTTCCAGATTTGTGTATTGGGACTTGCTTGCTACTGCATTGCCTGTTTTTGAAAGCAATTCCTTCTGTACTCCTCAGAGCTCCCTTTGTAAGAGTACATTTTGTGAAAATAAATCTTTTAATTTTATAAAGATTCTTTATTTACCCTTTGTTAATTAAACCAAAGGGTGACAGACTGAGACCCTTCATCTTGTAGGTTTTTTAGCAACAGATTTTAGGATTTAGTTTGGAGGAACTCCACAGCTCACGACAGAGATCTGCCCAGTGACTCACTCCATCTGGTTCACAAGTTGCTCTGACAAATATGGCTTTGTCTTTAGTCCCGGGGTGAGCTCTTTCTACATAAGTGCTATTGACCAATGAATGCTCATCTGGAAGTACAAGATGTATAATGCAGCAGTGAGGAAAAAGCAACACTGGTGTTTTTGACCCCACAAAGAGAAGATTGACTGCTTGACGTCTCCTGTTTTACATACCATAACAGAATGGAATAATGAAAAAAGAGCCAAGATTACAGCTGAACTCATTTTTCCTGCTGATTCTTTGTACAGTGCTGGCTCCATCAGGCAGCACATTATTGGTTGTCACAAAAAAGCACAAGCATGACTGTGCTGGAAGGTTGGCACGTGATCACTATATGTGACTTGTCCAGTGATTTTCAGACTTGTATACTGACATCGTCCGTCGATGAGATCAGCAACTGCAGTTGTCACAGTCTGACATATCCTATAACTAGAAGTCGCGTAATTTGACATCAGCTTTAGACCACTTGAAGTGACTGATTACACAGGTACAGTTAAAAACAGAAAAACAAAATTAAATAAACAAGCATTATGTAGTACCACTGTCCTGTTGGTTGAAAACTAAATTTTAATTTTTTTCATTTTAGTTTAATATAGGGCAGGTTTTTATTATGTTATTGTAGGTAGGATTGGATTATTCCTGTTGAGCAAAATAAGATGGCAGGCTAGATATGTTAGCACAATAGCAGTTATAATCAGTAATGTTCCAACATGTAATGCTCTAAATGTCTGTCTAATATAATTACAGACTCAAGACCTAAGACAACCTGATAAATAAGGAAAGATTTTACCCCAATTGGGTTCAAGCAGGGATCATTCCAATAACTTGTGGCTTAGTCTAGCTGGTGTCATATGACATCTGTCCGGTCTTGACCTAGATACATTATATTTTTGATATTCTATGTTGAGATGTGTATATGATATCCAATTTTCATTTGTCTTATTTCAAGAAGACATTCTCTCTAGAGCAGTCTTTCGTTTATTATCTGATAAACTAATCATGCTTTACAAAGCAGGAGGCGAGTTCACATGTTGTGTAAACAGAAGTATTGTCAGCTCGCAAGACTCCTGTAACAGCAGGAAAGAAATGCAGCAACATGCGACTAAGGGATTATAGATTGTATTTAACATTTACCTTACCTTCAAAACAAAGCACGAACTTTGATCATGGCAGGAACTAATCGCTGTAAACGTCTTTTAATCAGGCCTCACCAAGTATCGTAGGATTTTTTTTGGTTGAGCTGCACAAGCACTTATGAAGAACACTGCAAAAGATAATTCATATAAACTTATCAGATTACTCTGTAGTCCAATTACTATGCTGTGTGCCCTTCTTTAGTGAAATATGCATTGCCAGATATAATTAGTGATTTGCCCAGAGCAACCCAACTATGATGCAGTATTCTTCTCTATAGAGGTCTCAGTGGACCCTCCTTGATGCCTGCTCATACCTTACATTGAAATTCCGTCAGTTAATTAAGAGCTGCTCCCCTGTTTATTTTTGATCTTTGTTCGGATGCACAGATTCTCAAAATGGTGTTCTATGATGACATCAGTTTAGACATCGTCCCTTATGAATCATCAGGAAGTTGAGCTGTATTTATCACTGAGGGTCTTGCCAAACACGCCCTAACAATTAGCCCGCTTTCAAAGTCACTGAGGTCACATATTCCAGCCATCCTTGCCATAATTAAAGGCAGAAAGGCCTGCCAGGCTTTATACAGATGACCTGGGATCACACTAGAATATTAATTTCTTAATTAGATCAGAAACCACCCCGTGTGGAAACACCTGCTTTCAAAGTACTTTGTGTCCTTCATCTAGCTATGAATTTTGGCAAGTAACTCTATGTATAACTGTACATTTTAATGTTCTTTTAAATTGATCTCATTGCATAATTTGATTGTCGCTTTTATTTGCCTTATAAAAACCAAACACCATAAGATCCATTGTAATCAAATGTAAAGCCCCTGTCAGTTATCTTGGTCTTGCCAAATTTGTTTCAATTGGAATATCACATATAAATAGGAGTGAACATGATTAAATGAGTTTGCAGAACAGCTTTACTATTATATTAAAACTGCAAAAGAATGTTTTATGGTGGTCTCATCATTCCTTTAGGATCTGCAAAAAGGTTCTTCTCTAGTTAGCTAACGTATAAAGAATGCAGCCTTAAAAGAAAATGAGGATCCAAATGTGATGCTTTATTTTAACTAGGATGTATGTGGTATATAAAAGCAAAAGATTTACAGTCGAATTCACAAACAATTAAGCTGCAATAGGCTTGTTTCTTTTCCTGTAATTTTGCAGCATTAGTCATATTAAGCTTAAAAGATTTTTTATCCTATTTGTACTGGTTGTGTTGTGTAAGTGAAGATGTATGACTGCACATATCTGCCTTATTTCAAAAATCATAAGATTTGCATCATCCCTATGTGAGCAGTAGCACTGAGCGGAAAAACATACTAGGACTGTGAAGATTTCAGGATAGTGAGATACCTTTTTCTGTTTAAACAGAATTCTTATTAAGACTTTCGACATTCATTAATTTAAATTGAATGTAAAGAAATATAGACATTTGAGAACAGAATACATGTATGTTTCTTCCTCAAGCTCAATAATATTTCTTTGTCTGCAGGGATACCAGACTACATCTTCCAAATTCTTCTTGAAGAGGTTCTGTTCTTAATGAGACAAAATGTGCTTCATTAGCAGAAGACCCTAAAAGTGTTTAGAATGTATTATATTACATAATGAGACAGGGTTTGATTTTTGTTAAAAAGAAAAAGATGCAATAATAATGGCATAATTATGGGTAAAAAGCAGATATTTCTCACAGAGAGGTCAATACTGTAAAGAACCTTAATACTTGATTAAAAATTTCATAATTTTACAATAGCAATTCTGTCACATTTAAAAACCATATTAGTCAACTCTGTTAAATATTCTCTGTAATTTTATTTCCTGGTAATGATTTTTTTAGGGTTGAGATTTGTGTTGCTATAACATGATGTAGAGAGTATTTCTTTCTTCATTTTATCATACTTTTTACATTTTGATCATATTCTTCTTTCCACTATACTTTACTAGACAGACAGACAGATAGAAATGTATTTGTCCTCAAGGAGAAATTTGGCTTTTTAAATAAATAAATAAATTTATTTAGCTTTGGACAGCATGAAGGTGCAGTGGTTAGAGCTCCTGCTTCACAGCTCCAGGGCCCTGTCCTCGTCCCACATCCTCAAGACAGGAGTGTCAGGTTAATTGGTGACTCTAACCTGGCAGTGTGATAAAATGGCACCTCATCTAGAATTGCCTTTTGCTCCTACCCTGGCAGCCCTGAAGTGAATTAAGCAGGTTCGAAAACAGATGGATCGGTACACCTAATAACCTTTCTCTAACACTATTAGTATTTGTAAACAGCAACTGTAACTACTTACGGTGTTAGCCTTATATATTCATTTTTTAAAGCCTGTTTCAGGAAAACAGGGCTACCATATATTACCATCTTAACTTCTTTTCCCCGTACTGTTTTAATTAAATGTAAAAAATGGTACATTTAGGGAATTCAATGTTTTTGCAGTTGTATCCACAGCAATGAGTCTCATTTCCTGAATGTTTCCTTTTTGTAATAAGAATGAAAGAAAATGTCACAAAGAAATAATGCCTGATAGTGCTATACGCCTGTAGAGAGAACAGATAGGTGACAATATTCTTATCACTGCTTTGTCCATCTTTCTGTACCTATGACAGACTATATGTTTTTTGTTAAACAGAGAAATCCTAATTGTGCCGACCCATTGCCAAGGTTGCATAATAATGAATTTTGAGCAGGTGTCAGCTAACCCTTATTACATTCATCTTCAAGGTGAGGAACACTTATCAAAAGGTGCCAAACCTATTTCTTTTTATTTCATTCTGCTAGGATTGTGACCTGCAGTCTGTAGTCTTTCCACTACCTTCTCTGGTGACTATTGGATAATTATGAAGTGAAATACATTCATTTCAGTTATGGTATTGGTTGCTTGAAAAATGACGTAATTACAATGAAACAGAAAAATACTAATGTATTAACCGTAATAAAGATTAAACTTATTAACAGCAAGAAAAGAATTAATAATTTCAGAGATTTAGATACTTCTTTATTCTATGTCCAATGGAAACAACCGGAATCCTGAATTATGGAAGAATTACTATAATTGTTAAAAGGTAACAAAACTGACAGCATTATCTCAAGCATGGTTTATAATTTGAATAATAAAATATAGATAAATCAAATTAAGAAATTGCTGCTTAAGGAACACCAGTATTTGCTATGCCACACTACTAGATCATTTGTTATTCAACACAATTCTATATTATTATTAGTTAGACAGTTATCATCTAACCTTTGTGATAAGAATTAGGCAAAGACATCATAAAGATTTGGGGCAGCCACCCGTATATCATTTTCCCAGTTGCAAAAGTTGAGTTTTTAGAAGCACGATGTGCATAGAGCAGAGTCCAAAACAGAACTGATTATCATAGACCAAATTGGAGGCTTCAAAGACCCATACAGGAAGTGATATCAGCAAAGGGCCCTAACACCAGAAGTGACGTCTTCTGGACCGAATGTGACATCAGCCAAGGCCCTAATTCCCGGAAGTGATGTCAGCAAAGGGTTCGGCACCGGAAGTGATGTCTTCTGAGGCCCCGGAACCTTGCAGGATTTCCCAGGAAATGTCTGAAGGAAACTGAGAAAGAGAGTCAGTGCACTCCACCTCCCCCTGGTTGGATGTTTTATTACAATTACTCAGGCCCTTTAGCTGCCTCCTACTCGCACGTGTGTGACACCTTCTTAGTCCTGAACAGGGTTTGTGGGGGCTGCTGGAGCTTACCTCGGCTAGCATAGGGTACAAGGCAGGAACAAGCCCTGGACATGATGCCAGTACATTGCAGGTCGGACACACACACACCCCGATCACATACTAGAGCCAATTTAAAGCACCTAACCTGCATGTCTTTGGACTGTTGAAGGACTGGGGAGTACCTGGAGGAAACCCACACAGACATGAGGAGATCATACAAACACTACATAAGGAGGACCCCATATGTGAACCCTGGTCTCCTTGCTATGAGGTAGCAGCGCTACCACTGTGCCATCATTTATTGTTTATTACTATTCAAAATGCCCTCATGAAGTCTTTGCAATTTTTTTTTGGTGTGGATTTAATTTTCAACTAGTTTTTCTTTCCTTTTGCTAAGGCACACTGTTGGCAGCCATTCTCTAATTCATGGCTTTTATTGTTTGATGGTTGAGAAACTAAATGCAATTTTACAATTAGTATTTCAGGCCAGGGTTTTAGAATAATTATTACACCTTTCCTTTAATTTCTGCCAGTTTTATTCTTCAACTACTTAGTCTTTTTTTTAGCAATTTATGCTTTTAGATGAGGGTTGGTAGTGTTACTGTGTTTGTGAAACAACAGTATATGTGTATGTGTGTATATATATGTTTATGTGTGTGTGTGTGTGTGTATATATATATATATATATATATATATATATATATATATATATATATATATACTGTATGGCAGCAACACTCATGACAATGACAACACAATTACATTGTCAATCATGTTACGTTATTATTAAAATGTTTCCTTTTCTTTTTCATTACTTCTTTAACACACTACTTCTCCGCTGCTAAGCGCTTGGTATTTTGCTATATGTATATATATGTAGATCTATATATATATGTATATATATGTCTGTCTGTGTATATATATATATATATATATATATAAATATATGTGTCTGTATGTATGTCTGTATGTGTATATATATATATGTATGTGTATGTATGTGTATATGTACAGTGAACCCTCGTTTATCACGATTAATCCATTCCAGACTCTACCGTGATAAATGAATTTTCGCAAAGTAGGATTCTTTATTTATAAATCGAAATATTTCTCAGTTAGAGTATAGAAAACCTGTTTACGACCTTCTAAATACGTTTTTTAACATTATTAGAGCCCTCTAGACATGAAATAACACCCTTTAGTCACCATTACACTCGTATTACCCAATATATTAGACAAAATAAGAGAAAATAAGACATATTAGATGTTACAAATATCATATTACTAGGCGCACTCGACTTTTAAGGCGACCGACTTTTATCCTCAATTTTTGTGCGCTCCATGTGTACATCAGGCATGTAAGTGTAGAGAATGAGAACATCAAAGTGCCCATTCATAACATCTCCCAAAAACCTAAGTTTTTTTTTTATCCCCTCAAGTGTCTGTCCAAAGTCGTACAATGTCAGCCCAAATCTGTACCGCTAAAGATGGAGTTTCATGCACTAAATAAGCTATAGATGAGAATAAGCAAGCAACATCTCCCCTGATATTTACTACGCGGTGAGGCATTTGTACAGTAATTGTACTCCATCAACATTAATTATTTCCAGAGACATAATTTTGTCTATTTTTCCAGCGCATCGCGCACAAAAGCAAGGGAACGATGAGAGCACCAGAACTTTGCTCACATTGCGTCGCTTCGTACCGAATTTTATCCTCAATTTTTGTGCGCTCCATGTGTACATCAGGCATGTACTTGTAGGGAATGAGAACATCAAAGTGCCCATTCATAACATCTCCTGAAAACCTAAGTTTTTTTTTATCCCCTCAAGTGCCTGTCCAAAGTTGTACAATGTCAGCCCGAATCTGTACCGCTAAAGACGGAGTTTCAGGCACTAAATAAGCTATAGATGAGAATAAGCAAGCACCATCTCCCCTGATATTTACTACACGGTGAGGCATTTGTACTCTATCAACATTAATTATTTCCAGAGACATAATTTTGTCTATTTTTCCAGCGCATCGCGCACAAAAGCAAGGGAATGATGACAGCACCAGAACTCTGCTCACATCGCGTCGCTTCGTACCTCAAGCTGCAAGTAGTAAGTCAGTTCTTCAGTGAAGAAGTACTAGGAGTAGGCAGTGGGTATCTGGGTGCGCGGCTGAAGAACATCTTGATAGGCAGTTGCTGGCACTGTCTTTTCATATGCGTGAGGAGGCTTTTGTAGGGTATTGCCATCTTTAATCATATCCAAGAGTTTCACCTTCTCCTGGATAGTAAGCATCTTCCTCCGGTGCTTAGTTTTATTGTCAGAAGGCTTAGAAAAAGCAGCACGTTTAGGAGCCATCGTAGGGCTTAGATAAAAGTTCCCAGAAAGCGCATGCGTAGTGACGTAAGCGTGTATGAGAAAAAAATCGCGATAGAGTGAAGCCGCAAAAGTCGAAGCGTGATATAGCGAGGGATCACTGTATATATGTATATTTGTGTGTGTATGTATGTGTGTATATGTATGTTGTGGCAGTAGGGGGCGCTAGTGCTCCCTTGAACCCTGAGGTAGAATTCCAGACACTGGGTAAAAGTCCAATACTTTTTATTTTGTTCTTCAGTGCACCAAGCACCCTCCACACTACTCATACAATTACACTAATTCACACTCCCAATAACCACAATACTCTCCAACAACACTATAAACTACTCCTCCTCGCCCAGACACTTTGCTCCTCTTCCACCCAGCACAGCTCAGTGTCTGGACTGAGGCACCGTCCTTTTATAGCCCCTGACCCGGAGGTGTTCCTGTCCCAGCAGTCCACAGTTCCTTATTCCTTCCGGGTCAGGGCAATCAGTCTTTTACTTCACCCCGGGAGCATGCCATTCCTTCCCGTCACGTGACCGTGACGTACTCCCGTACTCCCATACACAACAGAGCCCATAAGTCCCCCCACAGCGAATCCTGGTGGTCCCCAAGGTAGGACCCCAAGGTGGACCTCGGGGCACGGTCCTGCTGTCGGGAGAGCTCCTCCTGGCGGCCTGGGGGTGCGGACCGGCCTGGGAAGCCGGCAGTCTTCCACAGTTTCCCCCCCTTTAGCGATGACTTCTGGGGCGGAGCGTCTGGCCCTGTGAGGGACCTCCTCCTCCAGGAGGACGCGTCATCCAGTCCTTGACTGCGTTGCCCCTGTCCTCGAGCGAACCTTGGGGGGACGGTGTACCTCCTGTCTCCCCGGGGACAATGGCACCACTTGTGGCCCGGTCGCTGGCAATTGTAGCACAGACGAAGCCCTCCTGGTTGCTTCCCTCTGCGGGACCAAAAACATCTTGGGAACTCCGTCAGTGCTGTCTCTGCCCCTTCACCTGCCAGGGAGGGCATTACGGCCGCTTGGCTGCCCTCAAGCCTTCTCTCCATTATGTCGGGAGACCCACCTTTCCTTTTGGAGATCTCCCGCTTGATCTGGGGCTTGTGCTCAGCCTGAGGCTCCCCATGGAAAGAAGAGAGCCTCTTTACTGTCTGCACACCCGTTTCCTTCCGCTTACCAGGAGCCGGCGTCATTAGCACCGTCTCGTTCCGATGAACAGCACTATTCAGCTGCACCAGCACGATCGGTGCTTTCCCCAGGCCTCCTGTCATCGACATTACCCCGCACATAGGACCGGTTGAGAGCTGGAGACTTGTATGGCTCCGGGCAGCCACGTCACACACATGCCCCGGACCGTTTACTCCTTTCTCCAACCCTTCGGTCATAGTGCCACAATCCTTTGTCGGGCACACAGTGCTTTGACACGCGCTACTTTTTATTTGCGGTGCCGGTTCGCACTGTGTCCCTTTATACTCTACGACACGGGACGGACTCACCAGCACTCCCACATCGATCATCTCCAGAGCTTCCCGGTGCAGCCACTGCACGAATCCCATCAGAGCCGTCAAGGGTGCTGCTGCCGTTGCTCTCAATTCCTCCACACATTCCTTTAGGTCTTCAAAATCCTGCAAGAAACGGTGCAGGGGCTCGAGGTATTTCTCGAGACCCTGTAAGTTCATACAATTCATGTTTACGGCCGGCTGTATTTTCGCTTCCGCATTTTGCTTACCCACCGGCCGGGAACCAATGAGCACGTCGCCTCCTGGCACGTGTTCAGCTGGGTCGCGCAAAGGCTCTTGGGACTTGGAGTCCTCAGAGGGACGGCTGGCAACTACAAGCCGGCTGAGATCTGCGTTGTCCTTCACGACTGCAGACCCTTCAGCCACAACCCGTCCTTTCTATATGGTTGCAGCTTGTTTCGGCGGCGCTTCGCTCGCCTTCCCCTCCCCTTCCAGGAGGCTCGGACCCGTAAGGAGACGACCGGCCTCGTCGGAGGACTCCGGGTTACCTTTTCTATCCTGGCATACACCGCGGGTGCCCAGTCTGTTGTCCTCATTCGCGGCTGTCTCTAGCCGTCTCACGTCGTGACTTGCCTTCTGGGAACCGCGGCCATTTTGCCGAAGCATGAGGCCGTCATCCGAGACGCTGCTGCGATTCTCTCGGCAGACGTCTGCAAAACAGGATAAAAACAAATTGGAAACATCGGGCGTTTTACCTCCAGCTGCCTTCGTAACGGATGGTGGCACCCCCGGACTGTCTAGGGGGGTTCGAAGCGCTCGACAGCTGTCCGTGTCCCGAGTTCTTCGCTACCCGGGCTTGTTCGGCCCAAATTAGTGCTCTGTCTTCCTCGCTCCCGTTCAAGTAGGTCCAGGTCCTCTCAGCGTTTGTCAGGCCCTGCAGCCCGCTGGGACTGACTTTCTTTTTCCCGGTCTTCTTGCCCATGGTCCTGCAGAACGGGATGGCGCGCACTGTTGCAGCTTTTTTCGGTAGCGGGTGGTGTTTGCACCTCTGTGGATTGATGAGGGTCTTCCCTAGGGTTGTCTGCCCACACAAAATTTGTTTTATATGCAGGTCCCCTGCCAACGGACGGCCAGAGAATCCTGCCGGCTACGCCAGTGTGGCAGTAGGGGGCGCTAGTGCTCCCTTGAACCCTGAGGTAGAATTCCAGACACCGGGTAAAAGTCCAATACTTTTTATTTTGTTCTTCAGTGCACCAAGCACCCTCCACACTACTCATACAATTACACTATGTAATTCACACTCCCAATAACCACAATACTCTCCAACAATACTATAAACTACTCCTCCTCGCCTAGACACTTTGCTCCTCTCCCACCCAGCACAGCTCAGTGTCTGGACTGAGGCACCGTCCTTTTATAGCCCCTGACCCGGAGGTGTTCCTGTCCCAGCAGTCCACAGTTCCTTATTCCTTCCGGGTCAGGGCAATCAGTCTTTTACTTAACCCCGGGAGCACGCCATTCCTTCACTCACTCACTCACTCACTCACTCACTCATCGCTAATTCTCCAATTTCCCGTGTAGGTAGAAGGCTGAAATTTGGCAGGCTTATTCCTTACAGTCTACTTACAAAAGTTAAGCAGGTTTCATTTCGAAATTCTACACATAATGGTCATAACGGTCGACAACGTCTGCCATGTTGAACTTTCCTATTTATGGCCCCGTCTTCACGAAATTTGGTAGACGGCTTCCCTGCGCTAACCGAAACCAATGTACATACTTATTTCGGTGGTATGACGCCACTGTCAGCCGCCATGTTGAACTTTTCAACAGTCTTTGTTACTTATGGGCCCATCTTCAAGAAATTTGGTACGTGGGTTCCCAACGCTAATTGAACCCTACTTACGTACATATATACGTACATAGCCTGCAGCTCGGTCACTGTGTGAGGCGGCATTGGGTCCACCATCCCAACGCCTCCCACGTTGTTGGCTGCCTGCCTATATAAGGCCGTCCGTTGCTCCGGTCTCTACATTTCCTTCCTTGCTTCGCCATGGAATCACGCCTCCCTGCTGATAACTACAACCTTTTTATTTAATCCACGGCTTCTCCGCTGTTTTATTGTTCATTTATTACGATTATAGTTATTGTGTAAGTATTTTAGACTTACTTTACATTGTTCAGGTACCCATTTCCTTTATCGTTCCAACCGTACCACCATTAACATGTCTATCAAGGTGATCACCATCGATCAAAGAACTGTCACTTACTGAGTTGTTTCCATGCCCGGATATGTCACCTGCCTTTTCCATTCTCTTTGTTACATATTGCATGGCCATATCAGGCTCACTCTTGATATCCGGAGGAAAATTGTGTCTTATGTATTGAATGATTGGGACAGGTTCAAGGTGTGGACTGATGACGGTACAGGAAATAATTATACTACACAGGAGCACTATAAGAGTGAAATGCTTAAGCCCTTCACCTATGGCTCTGCATGTGAGTTGATGGCTGCCGCTGAATTGTTCATTTGTCGCTTTCAAGTGTACCGAAATGGCCAAATATTTTACACCTTTCGACAACCGCCAATGCCTCTTAAACATCTTAGATTCACAGGTGACGATTTCAGTAGTGGACACTTTGATGTTTATGAATGTTTAAATTCTCAAAAGCTGGATGTGAAGTTATTGATCGAACCAGTTGTATGCTTAAAGTGGTTGACAGATGCCGAATGTCACTTCAACACAAGTCCTGCAAATACTGTCATAATTGAAACAAACCATGAAACTCAAACCGATTATGACAGCAGCAATCCAAACTGTGAGATTTAAGACAAGATTACTTTTCACATGGCCAACTGTATGTTGCATGCTCAAGAGTAAGCTCAGCGCACAGCTTGGTCATATTACAACCGAGGGGGCTGAACTGACAATGTGGTATACAAAGAGATCCTTAACAAATAATTATTGGTATATTTTCCTTCAGTTTAAAAAGGTTTAATTTTCTTCTTAATAAAAACTTTAAGGCAGTACTTCACCGCTGCGAAGCGCGGGTATTTTGCTAGTTAGCAATAAGATGCAAATGACAAAGGAAAGCAGCAGTTCTGCATTTAGCTTGTTACCATTTACACCTGTGTGCATTTATTGTGCACTATTTGGTTTAATTAAATACTTGGAAGGAAAGTGAAGAGAATAAAGTGAAGGACTGAGAATTACTCCTCTGTTTTAGACTTCAAATCATTTTTATGATATCCTTAGAAAGGAAAAAAAGATAGGATATGAGAATGACCTGACAGGGCAGAGTTAAAGCACTAACAAGCCATGAAATTTAATTATTGGCAAGGATTGTTTTCTAATTAAGCAACTAGGCTATACCAAAAACCTGTAGCCACTTTGGCCCTCCAGGACTGACTTTGCCCACCCCAGTGCTAGATCATTTGTAGATATATTGTTGTTTGGACCTTCTCCTATTCATTTTGAAAATGGAGGTTCTCCACTTTTTCATATTATATATATTTTAGTTGCTTGCCCTAAAGAAAAGTATCTTATTTTCAAAATGCATTGGCCACCATCAACACAGATACCTCCATTGTATTGAAGAATTTTGCTGTAAGCCAGGGTCAACACTGACACCTATGTGCCATGATCTCCATTCTCTCATCAAACTTTGCTTAATTAATTTTCTCACATTATGATATTGATTTACATGAGGGTTGTTGTTGCCAATTTAGGTATTTTAAATAAATTTCCTGTGAACATTTTGTGACATCATTCATTTACTTTGCTACTGTTTGGCTTTAGTTAAAAGGAATTGTTAAGAAAGTGTATCCATTTTTAACTTATACGATTATATGTGTTGTCATATGGTGATTATTGGGTACTTATCTGTGTAATTGAATATCTTGGCATATTTTCTACGTTTGATCAGTATTTCTTTCCTTGTGTTTGTTTATTTTTATTTTGATGTCCTATTAGATTATCTAAACATTGACACTTGCCATGTGCTACAGTGTTGTGTTAGTCTATGAATATCGTTTTTTAAAATGAATGTGAATATTATTTATGTTGATTGTGGATTACCATTTTTCAAGAAGATATGTCGTTTTAGTGACAGGAGTTTGTTAAATGACTTAGACATTTCTGTATAAGAGTGTACAAAATCTAGTTACCATTTTGTTTTTATTTTTAATTAAAAGCAGTGTATTTTTCAACTATTTTTTCTATTTTTTTAAGTGAACATATTGATAATGTGAATTGAGAAACTTGCTGAGGCAAGTCAACCATTTCACATCATTTTTTAATAATTAGCTATCCAACAACATAAATCAAAGTCCCATTGGACACAAAACAAAGCACCATTTCACAGAGAGCTCCAGCCATATACAGTAGATGGTACCACTCGGCTTACTTGAGCCATCTGGAAGGACCACAAGCGTACATGTGTGACAGTATTCTTATGTGTATATTTTAACTTATTTGTTGTATAGAGTGCCTTTCTTTTTGATATACTAATATACTGTATGTAGTTTATCTTAATTATTGTATGAATAATTCCTATCTTAATTTCCTACTTACTGTATGTACACATTTCCTAAGAATGTTTATTGTTTGTAGTGATTTCAAATGATAATGTACACACTGCCATGTTCAACAACTAATATGTCTTTCTTCTGTACAAAGTAGTATTTCTTTGAAACAAACCAGGTTTTTATATACTGTATTGGTAATAAAAAGAATATTGGCAACAGAATTAGAGGCCATTGTTAAAGTTAAACTATCAACATGGAATTTAAGCTACTTAATAGGGCAGAGAAGAAAAGAATTCTCCACATGAAATGAGGTCTTCCGTGGAGTTCCTTAGCTTTCTCATTTACAATAATAATATATACAGTAGGTAAAGTTGTGAGATTGTCAGGTAACATGTACATTACAGGATAGTAAATATTGAAGAGACAAAAACAAAAATTCAAAAGGATCAAACAATTTTTAAAACTATGTAAATACTTGAAAAACACATTTTAAAGATTTTAAACTTCAAAGTGCTGCATGCAAGTTGTATTAATTACAGACACAAGATAGACAACAATGTTAAAAGAAAGAAATTTGGATAAAGGTTTAAAATTCTCATTCACAAAGTAATGTGCAGAATCAATTAACAAGGCACATAAACTAATTTATAACGTTATAAAAACTGTTAAATATAAATCAACAGATGTTACGTCTGGAGTACTGTGTGTGGTTCTGACCACCACTCCACAAAACAACACACAGTGGTTCTAGAAGCTGTGCAGATATGTGCAAATATGTATGTCCCTGCACTTAAGGACATTTCCTAACAAGCTAAACCATGTTTAGTCTTGAACAGGTAATGTTGAAGGAAGATACCTGTAATATTCAACAGAATTCTTTCACTTAAATAGTGACTAGTGAAACCTGCTCAAGGAAACTGGGAGAAATTAAGGGGAATTATTATATTTCGAACTGAAACAAGTGTTACACATGTGGTGGGAATCTTAAAACATTGACAGAACCATGTGATTATAAAAGAAAGTTTAAGAAATTATTAGAGGTATTTAGATGAATTATTGGGGTAGCATAGTTATTAGCAAAATAATCAATCTTGATGGATGGAATTGTCACCTCTTATTTGACAAACGTCTTATGTTCTGAACATAAGGACAGTTTTGACAAGGATAGGCCTTTTTATCCAGCATAGCCCGGAATTATCTCCTAATGTTTCTTAAATATCATCAAGGTGAGGTTTGAAGGTTTCATGCACCTTCCCATCAATTGTAGCAAAAGATGCCTTTAGATTTTTGGTGGTCCTCTGGAGTCCTGTGAGTCTAATTTAATCATCTTTCACTCAGATTGTATTCTGAAATTGGTGAGAGAAGAGCACTGTCAGTTTCTCCCAAGTGTCTCTGGAAGCTGTGTTGACTCTTTACATGATACTTTTTCACTTACCTAGAAGGTTAAAAACAAGACAGATTAACTTATTTTTCTAAAACTATGCCCTGTGGGTTTGTCTCTAATAGTCTGTTAGTTATTTAGGTATGGATTGAGGCACTCAATGACATTTTGGATTATTTCAGGATTATTAAAATTATCAAAAGGGATATATTCATTTTTAGGCTTTAGAATTTGGAATTCCAGTTGATCTTTCTTAACAAAGCAAATTACAATCTTTCAGTGTGTCATGGGTTGCTCCACCTCTCTGTGACTTCTGGACTAGAAGCAGGAAAAACCAACGTCATAAGTAGAGGAGCTCTAAATACCTCAAAGCATGTTTTATCTTTGTTTCAGGTAAAGGGCCAGAAGTCAGCACAAATTGACGGGGATGACTGGAAGAGGTTTACTTTCAACATTTGAACCAGAAGCAAAAGGTGATCATTGTGTATACAGTGTGCTTTAGTTCCGTAAAAAGTCTGAGATACTGAACTATAATAAAGGAAAAGATGTGAAGCTCTAATACAGCATGCCGTTTTGTTTAAAGGACCTTATACATTAATATAAATGACAATAGCTGGGTGGAACTTTTATTCTATAAAATGGCTTGGCTGTTTCATGAGTTCTGTTCTCGTTGGTTTGGAGGACTAACAGAGGCCACAAGTGTTATTTGTTAAATCGGTGCCTCATATTTAATACATTGAATTCTTAGATCGAATTCCATATGTTCAAAAATGCTAAAATGCACAATGTATATGGCTTATTTACATTTTTACAGCACTGTTTTCAAAACATTTATGAATTAGGGACCTAGGATGTGGAAGTATGAATTTACTGTAAAAAGCTATGTCAATTTGAAATAATGATGTCATTGAAAAATAATAAAGAACAAGGCATTTGATATAATGGGATAGTTCTTACATTTATGTACTTCGATTCATCATTAAGCTGTAACTTAGGTAAACTGTTCTGTTTCCCTGCTAATAATTTTAATAATGAATAGCTGTAACTGTTCATATATTTGATTTTATATATATATATTAGTGAATTCAGAAAGTATTCAGACCCCTTCTCTTTTTTCATGTTTTGTTATGATGGAGCCTTGTGCTAAAATCATTTAAATTATAATTTTTTTCCCTCACCAAGTAACACTCAATACCCCAGTTTGAAAAAGCAGAAACAGGATCTTAGAATTTTTCACAAATCTATTAAAAGTAAAAAACTGAAATAACACATTGACAAAAGTATTCAGACCATTTACTCATAAAGACCTTTGGCAGAGCTTACAGCCTGGAGTCTTCCTGTGTTTGTGGATTTTCTGCCAGTCATCCTCTCAAGCTCTCTCAAGTTGGATAAATACTGTGGATGGATTTCTATTTTCAGGTCTCTCCAGAGATGTTTGATTACGTTCAATCCTGGGCTCTGGTTGAGCAACTCAAGGACATTCCCACAGTTGTCCCTAAGCCAGTCCTGTGTTGTCTTTGCTTTGTGCTTAGGGTCATTGTCCTGTTGGAAGATTAACTTTCAGTCCAGTCTGAGGTCCAGAGAGCTCTGGAGTAAGTTTTCATTAAGGGTATACCTGTACTTTGCTCTGTTCAGCTTTCCCTTAACCCTGTCAAGTATCCCAGTTGCTTGCCACTGAAAAAAACGCACAGCATGATGCTGCCACCACCATTCTTCACTGGTTTTTGGTTTCCTTCAGACATGACACTAATATTGGTGTCATCAGACCATAGACTCTTGTTTCTCACAACCTGAGATACATTTAGGTGTCTTTTTGCAAACTTAAAGCAGTCTTCCATATGTATTTTACTGAAGAGAGGCTGCTGCCCAGATTGGTGGAGTGTGGCAGTTATAATTATACTTATGAAAGTTTTTGCATCTCCACAGAGGTTCTCAGGGTGACCTTTCTTGCCAATGCCCGTCTCCTATGATTGCTCAGTTTAGCCAGGAGATTCAGTTCATGGACAGATGGCCTGACGTTTTCCTTTAGAATTCTCTGATATAATTCAGAATTCATTGTTCCATCAATGAAGGCAAGCCGTCCTGGTCCAGAGGCAGCAAAACAGGTCCAAACCATGATACTACCACCATCATGTTTCACAGATGGGATAAGGTTCTTATGCTGGAATGCAGTGTTTTCCTTTCTCCAAACATAACGCTTTTGATTTAAACCAAAAAATTCTATTTTGGTCTCATCCGTCCACAAAACATTCTTCCAATAGCCTTCTGGTTTGTCCACGTGATCTTTAGCAAACTGCAGATAAGCAACAGTGTTTTTTTAGGGAGCAGTGGCTTACTCCTTGCAACCCTGCCATGCACACCATTGTTGTTCAGTGTTCTCCTGATGGTCGACTCATGAACATGAACATTAGCCAATGTGAGAGAAGCCTTCAGTTGCTTAGAGTTACCTTAGGGTCCTTTGTGACCTCGCCGACTATTACACGCCTTGTTCTTGGAGTGATCTTTGTTGGTCGACCACTCCTGGGTAGGGTAACAATGGGCTTGAATTTCCTCCATTTGTACACAATCTGTCTGACTGTGGATTGGTGGAGTCAAAACTCTTTAGAGATGGTTTTATAACCTTTTCCAGCCTGATGTGTATCAACAACTCTTTTTCTGAGGTCCTCAGAAATCTCCTTTGTTCGTGCCATGATACACTTCCACAAACATGTGCTGTGAAGGGCAGACTTTGATAGATCCCTTTTTCTTTAGATTCTTTAAATAACACAGGGAGCCCACTCATACCTGATTGTCATCCCATTGATTGAAAACACCTGACTCTAATTTCACCTTCAAACTAACTGCTAATTCTAGAGGTTCATATACTTTTGCCACTCACAAATATGTAATATTCGATAATTTTCCTCAATAAATAAATGACCAAGTATAATATTTTTGTCTCATTTGTTTAACTGGTTCTGTTTATCTACTTTTAGGACTTGAGTGAAAATCTGACGATGTTTTAGGTCATATTTATGCGGAAATACAGAAAATTCTAAAGAGTTCACAAACTTTCAAGCACACCTGTATACATACATATATATATATATATATATATATATATATACCCTAGTGTGTGGGTGTGTTTGTGTGTGTCCTGTGGTGGGCTGGGATTGGCTCCAGCAGACCCCCCCGTGACCCAGTGTTTGGATTCAGTGGGTTGGAAAATGGATGGATGGATATATATATAAACAACCACAGACCCCTGAGATGCCACCCTTCCAGACAGCCTTAACACCTTCTATGCCAGGTTCAACAGGCTGAACAAAGACACACCCTCAAAGGCCCCCTGTGACCCCACAGATACTGCTTTCCAGGTGACACATACACAGGTCCTGAAAGCTCTGAAGAAGGTGAACCCCCACAAGGCTGTGGGACCGAATGGAGTTTCTCCCAGAGTTCTGAAGGCCTGTGGGGAACAACTAGCTGGTGTGTATGCTGACATCTTCAACCTGTCATTATCCCAGGCAGTAATCCCCCGTATTTTCAAATCCTCCACCATTATACCAGTCCCCAGAAGACTGGACACATCCACCCTAAATGACTTTAGGCCAGTGGCATTCACACCAGTCACCATGAAGTGCCTGGTTCTCACTTACATTAACCATATGGTCCTGGACACTGTTGACCCCCTCCAGTTTGCCTATCGCCCCAATTGATCAGTGGATGACGTAGTAGCAATAGCCCTACATCACACTCTGCAACACCTGGAAAGTAGCAGAACGTATGCCAGGATGCTTTTCCTGGACTATAGTTCTGCTTTCAATACCATTCACCCGGGCAAACTGATCGAGAAGCTGATAGACTTTGGCGTCCCAATTCCCACCTGTAACTGGATCCTGGATTTCCTGACAGATAGACCACAGGTGGTGAAAATCGGAGGACGGAAGTCTGCTGAGCTCACAGTCAGCACAGGATCCCCACAGGGCTGTTGCCTCAGCCCCAAACTCTTCACCCTGTACACTTATGACTGTGTCTCCACCCAGGACAATACCATCATCATTAAATATGCTGATGACACCACCATCCTGGGGCTCATCAAGGGGGGGAACGAGTAAGGGTACAGGACCCTGGTTAACAACATTCTGGAGAGAGAATGACCGCATCCTCAACAAGACAAGACCAAATAAATAATACTGGACTTCAGGAAGGATCTTCCCCCTCTACAGCCTCTTATCATCAAAGGGACTGAGGTGGAGAGAGCTGGCAGCCACAGATTCCTGGGACTGCAGATTACATCAGACCTGAGCTGGATTCTTTAACACCACAGCCACAGTGAAAAAAGCCCAGCAAATGCTTTATTTCATTAGGCTGCTCAGGAAAGCCAGCCTGAACCATCACCCTCTCAAAACAAAATTACTGAACATGTGAAATAACCCCACATTACCTCACTTCACTTGTCATGTAAATGACGAATGATAAATGTGAAATATTTTAACTGTGCAATATCTGCAATATAATTGTATTTTTTTGTGTAGATATTACCACCATTTTGTATAGTGTTGGTATAATTCATATAATGTATTTATATTATTTAATTGTTTACTTTTTTAAAAAATGTTTACTATGATGATTCTGAAAAAGCTCTGCACAAGAATTCCAATGTGCTAAGACTGTCAGATTTATGCACAAATGTCAAATAAAGAAATCTTAACCTTAACCTTTATAAATGTTTTGATATTAACATGTTTTAGAGCAATGTGCATAGCTGTTATTTTTTTCATTTTTAGCAGTGCTTTATTGATTTGACATATATATCATATAATTTAAGAATCCCAAACCCCCAAATTTAGATTTTTGTGCTATTGTTTCATGTAATTTTCTTAGACGTGATTAGCTTTGCTGTACACAACTGTATAAATCACTTCTAGTAAACAATGAGTTGACAATACCACTCTCTGTTCCTATTTGGTGGATAACATTCTAGTAGTCAACAGCCCACTGCAATGAGAACGGATTCCCTAATTTGCTTATAGCATATGCTTGCTTATTATGGAAGGGAATTGCCAGGAAACCCACGGTATGGTATTATCCTGATACTTAGCTCATGATGCAATAATACTATGATATTCCTTTACATTTTTTGTATTTTAAGTATTGCAATTCAGTTCTACAATATGTTGTTATTTATTCCCTTTTTATTTAATCTTATCTCTGTAGCTAAATTATGGACTGGGTAAAATAGACCCAGATATACAGGCAAAAAAATCTGTTACACCTTATCAGAGAAATCCTTCACTTTTTAATATTCAGAATTGATTTCAAGTATCTCAGCATTCTCCAGAGTAAGTCTTGGAATGTTCAGTAACAGCAAATAATCTACACACTCACACACACGCACACACACACACACACACACATACACTGGTACATCACATGACCTTTACAATGGGTGAGTCATTTGGAAGTCACAACAATAATTTGCCATACATAATTCTCAGATTTGACCAAAAAATGCACAGGTACATGTATTGGGGTCCAAAGAACACAAGCAGATGCACTGAGACTTGTACAGTGTACATTTTTTCTCCAGCCGTCTGGAGTTTTTTGTTTTTTCTGTCCCCCCTGGCCATTGAACCTTACTCTTATTCGATGTTAATTAATGTTGATTTATTTTGTTTTATAATTGTGTCTTTCATTTTTCTATTCTTTAATATGTAAAGCACTTTGAGCTACTGTTTGTATGAAAATGTGCTATATAAATAAATGTTGTTGTTGTTGTAAATAAAAACAATTTGGTCAGATCAAAACCCAGTTTCTACCATGTTCTTAACACGTAGACATATAATACATAGTGTACAGTATATGGCAAATACCAAAAAGTAGCTGTTCTGTTAGGAGCTGAGAAGGAAGACCCAGATAAACAGCACTGCAAAAATAAGCATTTAATGATGAATACATTTTTTTAAATCTCTGTGGGAAATGAGATAGTGGATGTGAAGTTTGCTGGCTAGTGCCCGATGTCAGGCATGAGGCTCTTTGAGAAGAAAATGCATAGAACTGCCTTGTGAGCTGAAATAGTCAGTACACCATATTGATTACTTCTGACATGTTTGTCACGTCAATGCACTTTATAATAATGGCTCAATGATATGAATTATTATACGTGTAAGTCATCATTTAGCTGGTTTGCCTGCATTTCCCTGCTTGAGGGAATACCAGTTGGGTGATGGACATTACTGGAATAGACCCTGATGTTGAAAATGGCGGCAAAGAAACCCTTGTAAACTACCTGATGAAGGGGGACTGTGACCAAATGCCCATGGAATTTGTTCTGTGTTTTTTTTTTTCTTTTATTCTCTTGAGTATCATTGCTCCAAAATGATTATGCAGGATTTGCAAAAGACCTGAAAGAGATCAACAGGCCATTCTTTTGAATGTGAAATGTGAAGTGATAAAGCATACTGTGACGGGCGGCCATGGCCATTACCTGGAAGGAACGGCAACAGAATGGAAGGATATGGGGAGAGAATATCGATGAGGCAATACCTCCCCTGGGATGATAGTGGGCAGCCAGCCTGGGCAGCTGTGGCACCACGGATTTCCACAGGTCACGCTGGGAGCCCTGCTGGGTTCCGTGGGTGCCACCAGGGGGAGCTGCAGAGCCCTATTACGGACTTCTACCACACCTGGGATTGATTCCAGGTAATCTTGATGAGCAACCTGGAAAACTTCCAAGATCTATAAAAGGAGCCAGTCCTCACCACCTAATGGCCTGAATAAGGAGAAAGTGGATGAAGGTTGTGAGGTGGAAGGACTGGCAAAGAGAAGGGACTGTGTTGCTGTATGGACTGTGCTGTACTTTGGGGGAGCGAAGAAGCAATGCTTCCCCGACTGTCTGTGTCGGGTAGTTAGGGCGGCTCTACGCCCCGTGGGCTTCATAATACATAAACAGCCATAAAGAACTGTGTTTTTAAAAAAGGATAAACAATTTGTTAATGAACACTTAAAAGATTCTTTTTTCCATTTAAATTTCTGGTGTTTCTGTGTTTACAGTATGCAAATTCACCTTAAGAAGAGATTTTGAGACACGGATTAGATTGACACACCATGGGAAGTCTGTATTTGTTTTTATTGTTACACATGAGTTTTGTTTGCAGTATTTTCGTTTTCTTCCATCATCTTAAAGGTCTGTATGTGTGAATTGGCCCTGTGCAAATGTGGCAGTGGGTGTGCGAGTGGATTTGACGATGGCCTGGCACCTGATCCAGTAGTGGATTCCTGCATTGCACCCAAACTCTGCCAGGACTGCAACACCAAATTAATTAGATTTGAGAATAAAATATGATGTTACATTGGCCTAACATTCACAGGTGTGCAATGCAATGGACTTGTACCTTGTCCAGGGTTGGCCCTTTCTGTTTGCTTTCTGCTGAGTGACTCTGAACTGGATAAGTGGGTAAAATATTGATGGATGGAATTTTCCTGAAATGTGTAACACATTATAGTAGCATTAGTATTTTTATGTTAAAAAACAGACAAAGGTACTGACAAATTTGAGGTTTCTGGCAAAAACAGTTAAAAAAAAAAAACAAAAGATTGCTGTAAAGGTCGAGATAAGCCAATTTACTGAATAGAACGGAGGACATTTTGCAGCTCTGTTGCTCTGCAAGCTGCAGGAAAGATGAGCTGCTATTGACAGAAATGGAAAAGAAACATCACAGAGCAAGACTCTGGCCTCAGGTTTCTGGCTACCTGTCACTTCTAATGACTTCTTTTTAGATGTTTGCTGTGTGTGAGCACACTTGCCTGCAGGAGGCCTTCAAGCAAGCCATCTGAGGAGCTGCCAGGAAGGCACTTGCTTCTGACCTGAATAACAGAAACGCATCCCCAGCCCTTCTCTGTTTTGCATTCTGAGCACACAGGAGAGCGGCGCACAGCAGCTTGATGATACAGCCGCTGTATAGCAGTTATTACTTCAACGCATTTAGACAACGCGCTGCTATAATTTGTCTCGACGTGATATCGTCTTTCATCTCGCCGCACAAACCCTTTTGTCTGTCAGAGTTTTACTGCATTTGCCATCTCGTGCAAATCAGCGAACAGTGCTACCAGCCTAGGAGAACACTGATAAATAAGGAATGGCAGTGTTATTTGTGTGAGGGGGAAAATGGGGTCAGATTTTTTGCCACCAGAGTTAATGCTTTGTACACCACTACAACATGCTGGAATTGGAAAGTCCTTGATGAATGTGCATGCATGTGAATGAATGAAGCACAAAATTAGAAAGGCATTTGATTTGAGATCTGAAAAGGCCATGGTACCATATGAAAGCAAATACTGAAACATGCTCAAGGAGGATATTTTGAAAACAAATGAATGCTCTTCTCATTAACTAGCCCTCAGATTTTTGTTTACAACAGAAAGTTCCAAATTTTAGTGAAGAAAAATTTAAATGTCAGACTTTTGCAATCAGGCAGATCTTTTTTTTCCCATTAAAGAGCACTCACATTCATTAAGTAACAGAGATGCAGGTAATAACATTTACATTAGTAATGATTACTTTTTTTCTCCCAACAAGAAAAGTATGACTGTCTTTGCTTCAATAAATATTTTTTCCCACTTATACTAATGATTTAATCATAATCTTCATTCTAGTGACCCCTGCTGGAAAAGACACAGGGCACAGCTGCCAAGCTCCCCAGTGTCTGTTGCCACATTCATCTGCAAGGGGGCTGAGCAGAGAGTTCAGTGACTATGGCAATGACCTCAATTTCTGATTCTCCCTCCCAGAAGGCTCTACTTGCTCATACAAAATGGTGGTTGCAAGCAGCAGCAGAGGCAGCAGCAGCCGGTGCCTCGTTTTCAGGCACGGCTGACACTCACATTCTGAGCCTTTCTCCTCTGGTGTAGTAATGAGTGGTCTGCTCAGCTGAACACGCCTGTGAATTAGATGCTGACAGCCCCCTAATGCAAAGAACAGACAAGCTAAGGCATTCCTCCAGAAAGCCCTTTCACGGAAGGCTTTTAAATTTGCATATCTGCTGCAGCTTTACTCCCGGAGGACATACCTGCTCAGCCCACCCTCTGTAGCTCATTGCCTATAAAGTCATTTTTGCCAAAAAAGATCTGTTGAAATGTTATGTACAGTAGGAAAAAATAAAAACAATCATGTCTTTATATTTTTGCATTAGTAACAACTGATGTTTTCTTTATTGTTTGTAATATTCTATCCCCTGTTTGTAAAAATAGATACAGCACCGAAGCAGGATGTTAAAGGGCACTATCATAATTACTAATTAGATACCTACAGAAGCAAAATGATTTTCTTCACTGTCAGTGCTTAGCATCTTTAGAAGGAGCACAACTAAAAAAAAATAACTGACTAAAAAAAGAACAGATTTCCCTTTAAATTCACTATGTCATTCATGGTTTGAATGTTTGCCAATCTGTTGGGTGCACTTGGTGACAGCCTCTTCTGACATTGCTTTGTGCATATTCTGTGAGCTGTCTGTTTAAATTTACATGTACTGTACCATCTCATAATTACCTTAAATGCAAGGACTCTAACAGTTCCACATACCCGGCTAGTGGAAAACAATAGAATATGTTTGAGATTGGGGGAAATGTGCTCCGAATGTTAAACAGATTTAGAGGAAAATGAAATGCATATTTCATATATATTTAAACAATTTTCAGTACTCCTACCAGTTCACAAAAATATCTTCTTGTCTTTTGGGCTCTATATACTTTATATATCATTATTAGAGAAACCTCACGTCTTCCATGAACCCATGCTCAAACCTGTTTAATTGAATTTCCAGTCACGTACAGTAGGAACCTGTCTCAGTAGGATTAGGCACAGGGCAGGATCTAATGGATGGTTGTCCAGTCAATCATAGAGTACAAACAGAATCTGCAAATCTACCTGTTTGTTAGGGTGTGGGAAGAAAACATGAACACCTGGGGCCTCATTTATAAAGCTTGAGTACGCACAAAAATGCACAAAATATGCGTAAGGAACTTTCTGCTCAAACGTCAGGATTTATAAAAGAAAACTTGACAGGGAAAACATCCGTATGTGTATGGCATATCTGTACTTAATATTTTAGAGAAAGTCTGAAATGAGGACACTCTCGATCAAGCAGGGAAATGCAGGCAAACCAGCTAAATGATGACTCACACATATAATAATTAATATCATTGAGCCGTTATTATAAAGTGCATTGACGTGACAAACACATCAGAAGTAATCAATATGATGTACTGACTATTTAAGTTCCATTTTAAGAGGACCAATGCTACATATTTGTACTAAAGAATATTTTTTGTTTTTCGCCAGATTATAGAGGCAACCTGTTGCAACTTGTCAGGGTACTAGCTGAGAGGACTACAATATCTCAGCCAAGCTTCACTCTGTCATTCCTGATGTGCTGGAAGCCATTAACTGATCAGCCAGGTTTCATCCAGTTTTGTTATGGTGTGGGTGCATACACATATCACATGGTTTTGCCAACATAAAAGGCAACTTATATCAAGCTCTAGTTTTCATAATGTAATCGGAGCACTTTACTGCATTCGTATTGCATTAAGGGAACCTGGTGTGAATGAAGCTGCTTTTGTTAACAGCAAGTAGTTACATTCCATTAACACACAAGTCATCTGTGATGCCATGATGTAGCTGGCAAATGTCATGTCTTGTGATTCATTTATTTTGGGTAGTTTTGGCAGATGTGACAGCACTGCACGTGGTGAATGGCTTGTGAATAAGATACCTGGCTAAACCTCAGTTTTCCATATGGACTGTACTATTCATTGTAACACCAATCATGTCATTACATGCATTAGGTGATAGTAGCTACCCGTTCAGACACTGGAGCCTTATGTCTTTCCAAGACACCCTGAGAGCAGAGTACAGACTCTATAATGCCTCGTATAATTCTGTGCTCTCAGTTGCAGAATGCAGTCAGATACTCTCAAATGTGGGTGGTGGGGTCTCGACGTGTCAGGAGGGAGCTGCTCGACTGGCCAATGAAGATCAGCAGCATCATGATTTCTTATGTATGAGGCACATTAGCATGCTCCATATATGGATGTTTCAGGGTAGTGTTAGAGGTTGTATCCAGAGCTTGCAGCAGTGCCTTGGACTTCTGCAGGCTCCATGGGAGCTGGAATTTGGTGCAGCCCTGTTGGGTTCTGTGGGTGCTGCCAGGGGGAGCTGCAGCTGCTGCTGCGCCCTTAGTTGCAGCACTTCTGCCACACCAGAAGTAGGTCAACGAGCACCTGGAGCAGTTCCAGGTGCCATATAAAAGGAGCTAGCAGCCACTACTCCAGGGGCCAGTGTTGGGTGGAAGAGAGCAAAGCTTGCCAGGACGAGTGGAAAAAAAGAAAGAGAAAGAAGAGAAGAAAAAGAAAAAAGGCAAATGTGCTTTTGACTTGTGCTATGACTGTGCTGTACACATGGGAAATGGGGGAAAGCGTTTCTCATGGGAAAAATAAAAAAAAATAAAATAAAAACATGTGCCCTGAACTTGTGTCCCACGTCTGTCTGTGTCAGGTTTGGGTGGTCCACAAGGTACATTCACATATGCATATTTACAAGGTGATTTTGTGGGTGCAATTTTCTTGTTTTTTGCATACACATATTTTCACACTCAAATCAACGCAAAGTTTTATAAATAAGGCCCCTGGAGAAAAACTACACAGAAGCAGAGATGTAGATAGATAGATAGATAGATAGATAGATAGATAGATAGATAGATAGATAGATAGATAGATAGATAGATAGATAGAGTGAGTAAGGAACTATATGATAGATAGATAGATAGATAGATAGATAGATAGATAGATAGATAGATAGATAGATAGATAGATAGATAATATCAACCAAGTCTGTATGCAACCTTGGGGTGATTATTGATGATCAGCTGTCCTTCACCAACAATGTTGTAACAGTCTCTATCTGACGGAATGGGCAGCACAACTTCTAGTCCATGCTTTGGATTTCTCACATCTGCACTACTGCAGCTCTTTCCTGGCAGGAGTATTGACATATGTCACCAAACCAATGCAGGTGATTTTAAATGCAGCAGCACGTCTGGTATTCAACCAAGTGAGATGGATACATGTCACTCCTCTTTTCAAATTACTACATTGGCTCCCTGTAGCAGCACATATTAAGTTCAAATCCTTGATGCTTGCCTACAATGCTACGCACCGATATCTGGAAATACTTGTGAGGTCCTATGCTCTTTCTGGACCACTCATATCTGCTGATGAATGGTGCCTAGTGATGCCACTTCTGCTTGGCATCAAATGTCAATCCAGACTCTTTTCATGTGTAGCTCCTAGCTGGTGGAACAAGCAGCCCACATGCAGTAGAACTTCTCATTCCCTTAACGTGTTTAAGAAGCATCTGAAGACTCTCTTGTTTGGTGAATTTTTGTGTAACTGATGTTACCTTTTATTTTTTTGTAACCTTGGAATTGTAAGTAGCTTGTATTTAGTCCTGAGATCTTCACTTATGATGATCAGTTTAGTACCCTTGTCCTGTAACATTTGTTCCCAAACAGCCCCCCAAACTGATGTTAACTTGATTATGGTAGTCATTTTGGATAAAAGTGTCTACTTCTCAAATAAATGTAAATGTTCATTCTCCACTCAGCTGCTGCTTCCACTAGTTCAAGAGTGTGTGTCCCATAACAATGTCTGCCCTTTTAACACTAGAATCCCTGAAGCCTACGAAAAAACGTGTAATCCTGGCCCACCTTAAATCCCTTCGCACCTTTCCATCAGCATCTATTGTTTTGCAAATGTGTCGATCAGCACAAGCACCAAGAAACCTGCTGTCCCATCCCCAACCTTGACGGAGTTCAACTCTCCCTGCTCAAGCCAAGTCTCCTTATCTGTATGTGAGGTTCCTGGAGTTGTATGGGGTAAATAATACATTATATTGTTATTTGGAATGCATGCATTTCATGTGTGTTTCATGTCAACTAAGATCTAGGTAAATGTAGGATGAAAGTAAATGCAAGACATGCAAGAAATGCTGAACACATACCTAAAGCAGAAACTTTTTACATAATAACACATCATTTAATAATGATGTGAACTATATAATGTGTAAAGACTTTAGTCCAACAATAAAATAAACACATGCACGTTTATTCAAGAATATAATGCTTTTTTTTTTCTTTGGTTATATTCTTGGCTTGAGCTGGGAGAAATTTTTGCCCGAGTGGAGCTCGGAGTTTTTTCGTAGGCTTCAGGGATTCTTGTGTTAATCAGCTTGTTGATTCTGTGGGCTTCTCTTGAAGTGTTGTTACTCACTCAGCACACCAAAGTGTCGAAAGACACATGAACTATCAGAGAGTTGTAGAACATGCTAATAATGTCACCTGCTAACATTAAAGGAGTATTGTCTTCTAAGATTAAAGTGCCTGCGCTGCCCTTTCTTATAAAGTTCCTGTGTATTATGAGACTAGTTCATCTTGTCAGTGATTTGGACCCACAACTACTTATAGCAGTGCACCACCTCCACATCCACTCCCTGAATCGTTACTGGGTGTCAAGGCCCTTTGGCACAGTGAAAGTAAATACCCAGTTCTTTGGTTTTGCTGATATTGCGTTGTAAACAATTCTTTCTGCATCAGGTAACAAAGTTCTCCTCCCAATTCCTATTCTCTGATCCCCCTTGTCAGTATACCCCTTTAGGGAAGAAGAATCTGAAAATTTCTGGAAATGACATGACCTGGTGTGATATTTATAATCTGAGGTGTACAGAGTGACTACAAAAGGTGACAGGATTGCTCCTTGTGGTGTTCCAGCATTGCTTACATCCATATTAGAGAAACAGTCCTTGAGTCTCACAAAATGTGGTGTGCCTTTCAGATAGTCCATTTATTCTGGACACCATTGGCTCATCCACTTTTATATCCCTGAGAAAACATACAAATTCCACGTAAGCCAGTGTCCAAGCCAGCTTTAGATCCATAGCACCTGAGCTATGAGACAACGTCACTAACAAAAGCATATTCCATGCATCACTAAAACAGGTAATGAATGACTGCAAATAATTTAATTATTACAGGCATTTAAAGGAATGAAATCCTGTTATTTAGTCAACCTCTAATGGCGTCAGCATAACATGATTAGGCTCAAAAAGGTTGCTTCAATGTCAACTTGCTCTTCACATATGAGTAATTAATAAAAAATATGCATTTTAATTGTTAGGAAGAAATTACATGAAAATTCAGTTTTAAGTGGTAGGACACACATTTTGTTCATTAAACTGCAGTGCCATCAACTGAGCAAAGTTTCAATAGCACAAACAAAACACATCTTTATTTAGTATGATTAAAATGTCAAGTGACATTCTTCTTTCAATTCAAAGTCAAACTACATTCTTTTGAAAAGCTAATAAATCTGAAAATGGTCATATAATAAGAATGCTATATTAAGACTATGTTCATTTAACACAGAAACTGTCACTTTTATTCATTTCACACAAAAAATTCCAGGTTGCTGTCTGTTAAGTAATACTCCAAGAATTCTCCACAGTTACATGTATTTTGTGGCCAAAAACAGAAGCATTAAAAATGTGCTCTCCTAAAAAGTACTGCAGCTCCCAGACCCCCTTAGGGTACAGAAATAAAGCCTAGCCCACATAAAGCTAAAAATAAACTATAATCACTAATTGCTTGAGCTGTTAGGCCTATGGTTGGGAGCTAATCCGTTAGGGAAAAGGACACCTGTTTTTGGGAGACAGCACCTAAGTAGGTGACACATTTCATTGTACCAGTCTAGCAAATGAGCTCATGGAAAACTTTTTCCAAGTCATTGCTTTTCTATTACTATAGATGTTTATTTCTTGCAATTCTGTTACTTTTAAAGTATACATAAAGAATTGCCATTATTTTCTATTTGTACTTATGTTTTTTCTCTACTTGTCACAGTTACCTTTGTATTTCAGGAAAACAAGATGGATAGCATAGTGATCTAGTTAGGCCTGACATCACATTTCCTCAGTCAAAGGATTTTTAGTACTTTTAGTCACCTAACTAGCCCTGAAAAAAACTGACAACTACACTACACACTAACCTCTAGTTCACACCAAAAGCAGCATGTCTGTGCAGTTTATGCACTTATCTGTCCAGTTCACACCTAGTCCAACTCCATTCTGTATTGAAATGCTACAAATAGGAATAAAAACAGCAGCATTTGTAGTTTTAACATAATCTTTTGCTGTTTTATTCTCCGTATTTGTCAGTTATAAGGTATATTGCATTTTATTTTGTTTTGAGTCTATTGATTGATTAGTATAACTGTGTACTAAGGAGGTACTGAGTGATTTGGAAATTGTAGAGGGAGAAGTACTATTCAGATTAAATAAGCTGAAATCAAACAAATCACCAGGACCAGATAATATTTATCCTTGAGTTTTTAAGGAGGTTAGCAAGTACATCTATAAACCCTTGACATGTACTTTTAGGATGTCACTGCACAACTGGGAATTTCCGAAGGACTGAAAAATGGCAAATATTACCCCATTATATACTGTAAAAAGGGTGATCAGGCATATCCAAGAAACTATAGGTCAGTAAGCTTAAGGTGCATCCCAAGTAATTTAATGGAAGAAATTATTTAGAAAAAGATTGATCACCACATAGCAAGAACAGAATTTCTATTGAACAGTCAGCATGTGTTCAGAAGAGGGAGGTCGTGTTTTACTAACATCCTGGAATTCTATGAGGAAGCAGCAAACGGATTTGATCAAAGTGGAGCATATAATATTATTTATCTTGACATTCAGAAAGCATTTGATGTGCTTGCTTCGGCAGCACATATACTAAAATTGGAGTGATACAGAGAAGATTAGAAAGCATTTGATAAGGTGCCACATAAGAGGTTGGGCATCAAACTAAAAGGAGTTCAGGGTGATGTTTTCAGATGGGTGCAGAATTGGCTCAGACTCAAGAAGCAGAGGGTTATGGTGTGAGGAATCTTATCAAAACTAGCTGATTTTAAGAGTGGTGTTCTACAGGGGTCAGTGCTAGGGCTGCTGTTATTTTTAATACATATAAATTATTTGGATAGGAATATAAGTAACAAGCTGGTTAAGTTTGCAGATGATGCCAAGCTAGGTGGACTGGCAAATGCTTTATAATCTCTTGAATCATCACAGAGGATAGCATACAGAATTGGGCAGATTTGTGGTAGATGAAATTTAATGTCAGTAAATGCAAAGTATTACATATAGGAAGTAAAGATGTTAGGTTTGAATACTCAATAGGAGTCTGAAAATTGAACGTATAGGATTTAGGAGTCATAGTGGGCTCTACGCTATCAACTTCCTGACAGTGTTCAGAAGCCATTAAGAAGGCTAAGAGAGTGTTAGCTTGTATAGGATGGTGTGCGGAGTACAAGTCCAAGGAGGTTATGCTCAAGCTTTATAATGCACTGGTGAGGATTCATCTGGATTACTTTGTGCAGTTCTCGCCTTCATGCTACAAAAAGGACACAGCAGTTCAAGAAACAGTCCAAGGAAAAATGACTAGGCTGATTCGAGGGCCACAGTGAAAGAATTATGAGGAAAGATTAAAAAATCAGAACGTTTTCAGTGCAAGAAAAAGAAGATCGAGAGGAGACATGATTGAAGTGTTTGAAATTATGAAGAGAATTAATCCAATGGACCAACACTGTTGCTTTAAAATGACTTCAGCAAGAACACAGGGACACAGTTGGAAGCTTGTTAAAGGTAAATCTTTCACCAAACATTAGCAAGATTTTCTTTACACAGAGAAACATAGACACAGGGAATAAGATATCAAGTAGTGTGGTAGACGGTAAGAGTTTAGGTACATTCAAAACAAGACTTGGTGTTATTTCTGAAGAAGGAATTGGATAGGACTGGTGAGCTTTGTAGGGCTAAATGGCCTGTTCTCATCTAGATTGTTATAATGTTGGAATGTTCTAAAAGAATTTAACTTACTAATTAAAGTAGTTCCATGCACTTTTATCTTGCATTCGCACTTATAAATATATTTTTTGAATATCTGTGAATTTGTTATATAATGATATTATGCTTTGTTTGAGCAGAGGCTATTAGTAGCATAATGAAATATCAAATTATCAAAAATATAAACTTTATATTATCAATTTTAGTAGTATGAATTTGTTGTTACTTCATCACTTACCGAAAGTGAAAATTTCTTTTGGGTAGTTGCAGAGCCTCCAACTAAAATATCACCATTAACCCTCAATATTTCAGATGCCCCTTCACAGATTTTTCCACTGGCACAAGCCCTGAGCCCAGGTTTGATTCCTGGCTAGGGCATCATGTGGAATTTGCACATTCCCCCATGTTTTTGTCGATTTGTCAGATTGTCCAGGTACTTCAGTTTCCTCAAACATTTTATTGGTTCATAAGCCACATACTAGACCAACATGAATGACTATGATCATGTAGATGAGCATGCTCCACAATTAACTTGCAGCCAAGGTTATTTTCAGTCTTGTACCAGATGTTGCCAGATTTGTCTTCACTTCTATGTCACTCTGTATTGGGGGCCACTGCGTGGAGTATTATACAGTTGACTCATGGGACAGTGTACGTCTCCCATGTAGGAGGTGATACATACTTCAGACACCAACACAGGGTATCCCAGTATGAATACCGTCCTACAAACAGTGTTGTAGTGTGCTCCAGGGTTTGAAGAATGACAAGGACCAGTGGTGTGCCACATGTCTTTGGTTCTCTATGAGAAAAATGGGTTGCACGACACCCGTGAATGATTGGCAAAAAGGGGTTATTGCCTTTGGCTGTACCAAAGGGTATGGTGTACAGGAACTTGCTGACTTTCCAGGCATGTCAAAGCAAAGTGTCCCATAGGTTTTCTAGCGGTGGTGTACATCATAGTCAACCACTAATCGTCACCAGGGGTATAGCCAAAAGGTGGTGATCACAAATAAAGACTTTCACCGTGTCTCATGAGTTATGACAGCAAAATGCTTTGCCACCAGACAAGAACTGCTACAGACTGTTACTGCAGGGCCATAACAAGCCATTTCTGAATGAACATTCAGAAGGGAACTACATGCCATGGGTATCCAGAACACAATGCTGCACGGTTACAGTGGGCATGGAGGCACAAACACTGAACTGTTGATGTCTGGAAACATGTTATCTGGTCTGATGACTGACATTTCTGCATGTACTCAAAAGATTCAAGGAGATGGGTACATCATAAACCGTATGAATCCTTCCATAATGACCATGTGCTGGGCACTGCTCAAGTGAGAGGTGGCTGTAATGGCGTTTCACTTTTGATGAAATAGGTCCTTAATTTGAGGTGAAGACACACTTGAACGAAAAGAGCTCCTGAATGACTGAGTGAGCACAGAATGGTTACCCCAGTCTCTGATGACGATAATTAGCACAAAGAACATTTTGAAGCATACTTGCATCTTGCAAAAGCCCCTGGTTTAAATCCCTCGGAAAATCTTTGAGACTATTTGGAGCGATAAGTTAAATGCTGGCGGAGCCACCTGACCAATCTGGCCGAACCGCAGGATTTGAGACTGGAAGAATGGATGAAAATTGATGTTGAGTATATCTGCAAACTGGTGGCATCTATGCCAGACAGAATTTGCAGCTGTTTGTCAGTCTCACTGTGGAGTTATGCACTATTAGATAAGATTTATCCAGGGGTGACATGAGCTTGTAAGGAAATTATTTGAAATGCACGATGAATATAGATATTATTTTTAAATGTGTGACATAAAGTGTTGGTAATCTATACACTGCGGTTAAATTAATAATGTAAAAATAATAAAGTGTTATCTAATCTTACCTAATCTAATAAAGATGAAGGACAGATAAATGTACTTAATGCAGAGTTATCATTATCTTTTTAGATCCTTGGGAGGAGGCATTGACTTACCAGCGTGACTAGGGTGTCAGAAATACACCCTGTAAGATTATAAGAAAAGGCAGATTAGACTTTGATTCCTTTGAAGAAAATATGAAGCATTGGTAAATATTAAAGATTAAAGAATGGCCAATGTTACTCAGTTGTTTGCGACATAAAATGAATGGCTTAGTACACTGCTTACTTATGTCTGCTAAGTGGGAAAAACGTTATGCAGATATTACAGGAATATTGCAATGCTTTTCTCCAAAACATTATAACATAACAGTTTTGTGTTCACAAAAGTAATGCGGAAGAAGGGGAGACAGTGAAACAGTATGTGTTTGTGCATACAAGATTGTCAAAATACTTTATGAGTGGAGGATATCTGGCTACTGCATTACATGACAAATGCACTTGTACACTGAGAAATGAAGGGACACAAAAGCTCTTGTTATTGGAAGGGTACACTCATGTACCATAAGGCTGTATAGATAGAAGCCGCGTCCTGGGTATGAAATCAATCTGCATCCAGCCCTGCAAGCAGGTCCTTCGACTTGCAGGGAAAACTTGGGGGTTGGTGGCACAATTGGCATTCCAGCCACCGTAAAAAACCTCACACTGTTCACTGCTGCACTCGGGTCCCAATCCAGATGGTTTGTCGTGTGGTGGGTGCAGCAACACCCATTCAGCGCATGTTCTCAACCAATTTATCTAAGAAAACTCTGCACTGAATTCACAGTATGTACAGTTAAACCTCTTTTGTTGCTTATCTATATAGAGTGATACAGCAGTGGTGGAAAGAGAGATAACACTGGCACCGTCTTAATCTAATTAATGTTCACTCCAAACTTGCTCAGGATACATTATTCTAGCCCCCTTTCTCCAACGATTACTATTTATTAATTGATTGATACATGCTTGCTTTGCTCCTCTCACATAAAAAGTCCTTTTTGAAATAAAAGTGGCATTTTTGGGATATGCTTTCTGGAGGAATCTTGCACAACCTTAACATAGAAATGTTTTCTTCATTCTGATCAAACAAAAAATAATGTATTGTTCCTTTAAAAAATGATCCTAACCCTAACCCTAACCCTTTGACGTCTTTTCTTTTTTTCTTGATTTTATTTAGAAGCAGATATGTAGCATTCTATACAATCAAGTCAAACTTAACAAAGCCAAATTCAAGCCCCCCTCCTAAGAGAAGAAGAGGAGAGCCAACAGCCAAAGCTAATCTTTAAAAGCAACAAGAAAGAAAGAGCACCCTTTCCCCCGAAATGGAAGCTCATTCTAAAATGTTATTGATTAGATTCTTCCATATTTTTAAAAAGTTTTGAACAGATCCTCTAAGTAAGAATTAGAATTTTTCAGAATTCAAATATAGAACATCAGTTACCCATTGACTTGAAAGTGGTGGGGTGGGATTCTACCGGTTGAGCAAGATAAGTCTATGTGCTAGTAGTTCTCCATTTTAAGCTTGTCTGGGGGTACAACACAGCTGTTAATGGGTTAGGAGTGATTGTGACACCAAGTTAATCCAATAGACTTTCAAAGATATTTGTCCAAAATGTTGTTAATTTGGTGCACGGCCAGAGCATGTGGCCCAGTGAGGCCAGAGCTAGATCGCAACGTTCACAGGTTGAATCTTGTCCTGGAAACATTTTGGACAATTTTGAACGTAATGAAAGCGCTCAATAAAAGATTTTATGTTGAATGATTGAATGTATATTCTGTGCATGGCTGCCTTCCACTACTTTTCTGAAATATTAAGTGACACATCCTTTCCTCAATGTAACCTGGGATCTTTGAAAGAAAGGGACTTTAAAATGTTTTTATAAATTGTAGAGATGCTATATGAGTCTTCAAGACTGATCAATATTTCTTCTGGAATACAACTAGATGGGAGGTGAGGAAAATATGTAATGTTCTGTTCAGCAAAGTTTCCAGTTTAAAAGTAGTGGAAGAATTGGGTTGATTAGAAGTTAAATTTGAAGTGTAATTATTCATTGGATGCAAAGACATTATCTATGTACAAGTCTTTACAAGTATTTAAAACCCGTAGATTTTCCAAACATTAAATACTATATATGTGTAAAAGGTTGGAAAAACGTGGTTATAATATAGAAATGCAACAGACAAAAAAATTCTGCCTTAAAGTGCTTCCTACATTTATTTCATATTCTGAGTGAATGAAGGAAAAATGGATTATTAGTGTAATGATGACAATTTGTATTTACTGGGGCACAGAGCAGGAAATATAAAGAAATACTGCAATATTTTATTTCTATTGCAGACCATGCTTGTGTATATTCATCGATTTGTGTCGAGGTTTACTGCTTGTATATTTGCCACCCAGTAAAAAAATTGAAAGTTGGGTAATGCCATGCCCCCTTCTGCTTTAGGTTGTTGTCAATTTACCCTTTAGATGTGTGGATGTTTCATATTCCAAATAAATGAGGTTATAATTGAATCTAATTTATTAAAAAAGTGATTTGTTAATGTATATGGGGATGCTTTGAAACAGGAGAAGCTTGGGAAAGATGTTCATCTTAACAATGTTGATTCTCCCTGCTAATGTAAGATGGAAAGTAGACCACTTATTCATGTCTTGTTTAATTTTTTCCATGCAGACAGCAACATTTTGTTGAAAATGAGCTTTATATTTATTTGTGATATTTACCCGTAGATATTTAAACTGATCTGCTAAGATAATATTGTATTCTAGAGAATTCACTGGAAAAAGCGGACTTTCATTTAATTTGATTTTGAGTCCAGATATCTTTTGAAATTCTGTTACTGCTTTTAGAACTGCTTGCATGGAATTTTGCGGGTCAGATACTGTATATACAGTACCATATCATCTGCATTCAAGTCCTTCTCTGAAAATCTCCTTTATCTGTGATACATTTCAGAAATATACAGCCAGTGGTTCAATGGTAATTGCAAAGAGCAAAGATGATAAGGTGATAAGTATTCTGAAATAATGTTATTAATAAAAACTGAGGCTTCTGGGCTAGTATAAAGTAGTTTGATCCATACACATATGTTTGGGAAGAACTAAAATTTGTTCAATGTAGTGAACAGGTAGTCCAATTCAATCATATCATATTAAATGCTTTTTCTGCATCTAGATAATAAGCTCTCTAAGGTGTGTGGACTGGGCCCAGCAGTTTATCCCAGCCAAGTCCCCCAAGCCACCAGATGGAGCCCTCCCTGCAGTACGGAGGTGCCCCGAAGACCAGCAGGGAGTGATTGACTTTGTACTTTTTATCCTCAGTCCTGCTGGATACCACAGGGGCTGCAAGAGGGATCTGCAGGGAGGACCAAAGACTTATTTTTGCCCTATGCCCCAGAAGTAACTTGTTATTTATGAACAGTGTGGAGTGGAGGGTGCTTGGTGCACGTAATTATTATAATAAAAAGAATAATTATTATTGCACTTTTACTTGGTGTTTGGCGTGGTACCTGAGGGTTCAAGGGAGCAATAGCGCCCCCAACTGCTACACTGGCATAGTCAGCAGGATTCTCTGGCCGTCTGTTGGCAGAGGACCTGAATTTAAAAGTATTGTGTACGCTGATGACCCTAAGAAGGTCCCGCTCGAACGTCCAAAGGTAAAAACGCTACTCTCTACAGCGAACGCTGCAACAAGAGACCTCCTTCAACATAGGTACACCATGGGGAAAAAATCTGGGAGGAAGAATGAGGATAGCCCAAGGAAACAGGCCTTAAATGATGCCGCGAATACGTGGACCTACCTGACGGGAAGTGAGGAAGACCGGGCAATGATTGAAGCTGAAAGGGCCCGTGCGTTACAGCAGCAAGAAGGCCGCCAGCCATCGGACACGCCGGACTGCCTAAATGGACTGGGAAAATGTCCTTTAAATATGGAGGTATGTGCCAGAAAAACGCCCGATGTGCCAGAAAGTTATTATTCCTATTTTTCAGAAGCCTGTCTTTTCGTTTCTGTCGACGAGTCGGAGAAGTACTTCCCACCTTGGCAAGATGGCTGCGCTGATGAAGAGGCTAGCTTATCTAGGAGTCAAAAACGGGGGATCCTATTCGATGAAAAGAGTCATGTGACCTATCCCGGAACAGGCTCGGAACATCTAAAGGACTATAGTCGATCAAATGACCAGGAGGGTCACCTTCCATTCGCCGAAAGTGGGCATGTGATTTCCCCAAAAGGATTATGGGAAGGAGAAGGTCCAGAGGTGACGTCAGCATTTCCCCGATGGAATCGAGCTCCCTGAAGGGGAAGGGGAGGCAGGCGAAGCAGCGCCAGCTATACTGGAAGGTAAAGAAGGACAGGATGTGACTGAACGGTCCGCCGATAAAAGAGAAAAGGCGGATCGCAGTCGGCCTGTGGCACCACCCCGGCCCTCTAAAATAAGAAACTCCAATTCCCAAGAGCCTTTGCAAGACCCAGCCGAGCACGTGCCAGGAGCAGACATGCTGATTGGCTCCCGGCCGTAAGGTAAGGTGAATAATGATAGTAGCCTGCCTTTGGCTGAAATAAATGACATTGTGGGACTTCGGGATCTCGAGAAACTGCTCGAGTCCGTATATGCTTTTTTACAGACCTTGACGGATGTCAAGAAAGAGGTGGAAAAGTTGGGAGCGACGGCAGAAGCGCCGCTGAAAAGGATACAAGATTATCTACAGCGTTTTGGTCGGGAAGCTTCTGTCATGATTGATGCGGTGGTACAGGTGAGTGGGACCGGTACCGTACAGTATAAAGGGACGCAGTGTAAACTGGCCCCACGGATAATAAGTAGCGGGTGCCAAGTCATGGCAAACCCAATAAGGGAATGTTGTGTGATGACTCCCAATAAGGCAATGTTGTGTGATGACTGAAGTAGGGGAGGAAGCGCCGATCAGAACGGAGCAGCTGAAAAGTGCTGTCTCTCGCGACGATGCGGTGCTAAAGACGCCACCTCCAGCTATAGATAAATTAAAGGGCGTGAAAACAGTGAAAGGGGTCTCTCTTTCCCATAGAGAGACTCAAACTGTAGATAAGCCCAAAATAATATAAAGGAGATCTCTAAAATAAAACAGGGGTCTCCTGACAAATTGGATAAGGGGTAGGAAAATGTAAGAGCGGACGATAATTCCCGTCCCAGCGGAGAGATGGTTTGAGCCAGGAGTACTGAGGTGCTTCCAGTGTCATGGAGGAGGGCGACCAGGAGGACAGCGGATCTGCTATAACTGTCGTCAGAGGGGCCATGTGTGGCGATGCTGTCCTTGGAGGACAGGGGATCAGAGGGATGCCCGATATAACGTTCCCCCAAGGTTCTCCAGGGAGGTTAGACAACATTGCCAAGGCCCGACTTACGGATCCTCCTGGAGGAAGACGTCCCTCGCGGGGCTGGACGCTCAAAATCATAATTTTTCGCTGGGGTGGAAGTATTGTGGACTGTGCCCAGCAATTTATCCCGGCCAAGTTCCCCAAGCCACCAGATGGAGCCCTCCCTGCAGTATGGAGGTGCCCCGAAGACCAGCAGGGAGTCATGGACTTTGTAGTTTTTATCCTCAGCCCTGCTGGATATCACAGGGGCCACAAGAGGGAGCTGCAGGGAGGACCAAAGACTTCTTTTTGCCCTATGCCCCAGAAGTAAATTGTTATTTATGAATAGTGTGGAGTGGAGGGTGCTTGGTGCACGTAATTATTATAATAAAAAGAATAATTATTATGGCACTTTTACCTGGTGTTTGGCATGGTATCTGAGGGTTCAAGGGAGCGATAGCGCCCCCAACTGCTACAGGTGTTAAATTTAATGGGTAAATATATTATATGAGTGACGTTCAAAAAGTTTCCACACTTCTATATTTTCACTGGAAATGGAGAAGGCAGGAGGTGTAGTAATTGGGCATTAAAATATTGGTACGACACTGGGAAAATTGCAATGAAGGTGACTATGTAGAAAAGTGATGTAATTTGTTTTTGAAATTCTTAATAAATAGAGTTTTAAAAAAGTACAGAAACTTTTTGAATGTTCCTCATATTAAACAAACGTCGAATGTTAGCAGTTAAGTGTCTGCCTTTAATAAATCTGGCTTGGTCTTTTAATATTATAGAAGGAAACTTTGGAGAATTTCTCAACATCTTTATTCAGAAGTGAGATTAGTCTGCATGATGCACATTGTAAGTAAATCCTTATTTCTCTTAGGATAGATGGTAATTAATGCTTGGCCAAGAGTTTGAGGTAGTATTTTTTTGTCTTTAGCTTCTATAAAAGTTGCTCATAATAATGGAGCTAATTTTGTTGACATTTTTTAATAAAAATCCATTAGATAGCCATCAGGGCTGGCTGCTTTCCCACTTTAAAGTGAGTTTATAGCATCTAGTAATTCTGAAAATGTCAGAGGTTCAATCAGTTCCACAGCACTAAGAGAATTTAGCAGTGGTATCTGTAATGGATCAGAATGAAGTGGTGGCTATGTGGCTAAGGATCTGTGCTGGAGTTGTGAAGGTTGCCGGTTCGAATCCCCAGTAATTTAAGCTCCATGATCAGAGAGGTATAGTCAGAAATAACAGTAGCAGTGTACTTACAAGATTTGATAACATCAACAATTTATTATATATGAGGAAATAATCAATTCTTGAGTAACAATGATGTACAGGTAAGAAGAAGGAATATGCTCTTAGGTTAGGATTTAAAAACCTCTATGGGTCTGGTAAGTTATGATCCATTACAAACTGTGTAATTATCTTTGCAGTATTAGATGATATTGCCACTGTAGCTGAGGATTTATCTAGGTCTGGATTTAAAACACAATTAAAGTCTCCAGCCATTATAATTTTGCGAGTGTTCTCATTAAGTGCATAGATATTAACCAAAATCACTTTAGTATTAGATACATTTCCTGTCACCATGACATATTGCTCCATAGAATCAAATATCTGACACTACAAATGGAATAGTTCTGTGTATTAGGATTCCCACACCCCTGGTTTTCTTTGTGAAACTGAAGTGAAAAATTTGGCCAGTCCACTCTCTTTGCAGCTGAAACTGGTTCCTGCTTAAAAAGTGAGTCTCATGTAAATATATCATCTTAGCATTTAGATCTGTTAAATGAGAGACAGTACTTTCTTTCTCTTTATTTCATGATTGAGACCTTTGGCATTCAGTCTCACAAAGTTCACTATTTGGTCATAGAGACATTGGTTCTGAATTTCTGTTGTCATTTTGTATTCTTAGATTAAGGTAGTACATTGTTTCATATGATAGCTTTGAGATTGATTTCATAGTGTTGCCAGATGCTATAGCTATGGAGTCTATTGTTATGTTGGCACTTATGGTTATTGGGGTAGAAAGGATAAATAAGAAGTAGCATTGCTCTCCCCACCCCATCCCCATTTTGCCTCTTCAAGTGACGCCAACCATACATTTTGAATTCCCAGCCCTCTGACATGCAAAGAGACAGAGCACATCCAGAACGAAACAAAACCCCCATCAGCAGTGTAGAGAAGGTTAAAACTAAGACACCTTGTGAAGGTACACTCCAAATACAATAAACCAAGGGTATGATGTTAAAAAAAAAAACCTGTAAATAGTTGGTTACTTTGTCATAGCTAAAGTATACAAATAATTGATGGAAGAAATTTCAATATAATAATTAAAGTTTAACAAAAAGTCAATAGGTGATGACATTGTGGTTGCCAAAGTGTACGTATAATTAATGGAAGAATTATCAGTATAATAATTAAAGCTTAAAAAAAAAAAAGGATGGCTGAAAAGGATATAAAATATAATATATAGTTATGTCAAATGTCACATTACAAATGGTCCAGGTTTCAAGTTTCAAACAGAATCTTTTTTGCCTTGCTAGAACACAGTGTGACTCATGATCGTGTTTCAAAAGAATTTTAGGATCAGTCTTCTTAGCTCTTTATCTGCTTCATCCGGAGAAGTAAAAATTTAAAACTGATCTTCAATAACCACTTTCAGTTTGGCAGGGTACAAGAGACTATATCTGATTTCAGCTCTACATAGGTGCTGTGTAATTCTGTAATATGCAGCACATTTAGCAGGTCTTACTGGGGGGAGAAATCTGGGAAAATACAAGTACAGTCATTTTCAAATATAATTTCCTCTTGCAATTTGAAAGGAGACATCAAGTTTTCTTTGACATGTACTTTGTTGAAATAGACAATCAGGCTTTTTGGTGGAGGCTCGATCATATACTGTATATGGCAGGCTGCTGAGATCTCGATGTCTGACTTAAACTCTCCAGTTATTTTAGAGAATAGTTCAGCTATGAATTTCACTGGGATTGGACTTCAGGAAGACCTTCAATTCTGATGTTGTTCCTTCTATATCTATCTTCCAGCACAGCCAGTTTGTCAGTGAATACTTTGTATTCTAATTCTTGCAGCCATTGCTTTTCATCTGCAGCAGAAGTTGATTGTTCGACTATTTCAATACAAGTTGTAAATGCTTGCTTAACATATTCAAGTACAGCAAGTACTTTAAGTTTACTCTATAACTTTCTCATATTTTCCTGTATTTCTTTATCAATTTTTTGTAGCATTTCTATAACGGATGTAGTAAACATATCTGCAGGGACCTCATGCATAATGCCCTGCATAGAACTCACACTAAAATATTGGTGTATGAACAAAAGTGAAAATGTGCATACACAAAAACAAATTAAAATGCACAAAGACATAAGCCAACTTCCACGCACTTAAGCTCCATAAATCCTGGTCAGCATGAGAAGTAATGCACATGTACACGCCTGCAGTTGCACCCTGACTCCTCCCAGAATTTTGTGTATTTTAATATGCAAATCAATATAAATATTACCTTACCCGTTCGGTGTTTGGTTAAAAGAGAATGACAAAAGCATATGAAAAAGAAGTGGTCAGATATCAAAGTCACTGTGAAAAGGCAACTCGTAGCCCACTGTCTTAGTGTCATATGGAAATGTATTAGGGTACAGAGAAAAGAAAAGGGACACTGAAGAAAAAAAGAAAGATGTCGACTTTAATTTTGAAATTTGCACTTTAATCTCATAGGGTTTTTTTGTTGTAAACTTCATCATGTTTAATTTACTAAAGTTTCACAGATCCCGTCGTAACTAAAGTAGCATGTTAAATGCTTTGTATTTTATGTGTTCTATGTGTGTGAATCAGTAAGTGTTTCTTAAACAAACTTTCTCTTACAGCACAAACCTCTGCTTATAATACAGTACATTACAACATGATATTACAACTCTCTGAACATTTTAGAATACTAAGATATATACTTGATATTATTTTCATGATGAAATGCATTAAAGCATGTATTAAACATGAGGGCATGGTGGCACAGTGGTAGCAATGAGCTGGCGCCCTGTCCAGGGATTGTTCCTGCCTCCCACAAGATGCTTGCTTGTACATGTATGGTACAATGAAATTCGATATGCAAATTCTCCATAAACCTATAATAATAATCATAATACAATATGAAGGTATACGTACAATACACATGTACATATAGTGCAAATATTGCAAATGGTTCATAAAGTGGCTCAGGTTGTGCAATATTACACTGCAGGTTTACAGTGAGGTAATTTTAAGTAACACCAGTTCTACCGGGAGGACTTAATGGACCTACTGAGTGCATTTATAGCTCTTGGGATGAAACTGTTTCTGAACCTCGAGGTTCATACAGGAAAGGTTCTGAAGTGTTTGCTGAATGGGAAAAGTTCACTGTGAGCATGGCTGAGGCAGCGTATGCTAGATACTGTATCCCAATAATCCTCTGCTCTCTCAGCACAGCCCACCATAGAGCTTTCCAATCACCTGCTGTACAGCTGTGATTCCACACTTAGATAAAGTGGGTTAAAATACTCTGAGTGGTGCATTGAGAGTAACAACACTAAATCAGCTATGGTAGTTGGCATAGTTTGGCCATTCCGTGGACTATTATATTGTTACAGGTTGATAACAATCAGTTGCCTTAAATTTATAAACAATATGCAGTTATTTTCACTGTATTTCATAAAGCTGTGTCAGGCATGTTAATCTAAAAAAGAATGAGAAATCACATAGGAACAGTACCGCTGTTTTGACTCTGGGTGCCGCCAGTTTGCAAAACCGAGTGGAAAGTTGCATATGCACAGGGTAAGGCTGGTGTGAGAATGTGTGTGGCTTTATGCCAAGTTTAGTTGTTATACATCTTGAAGTCAACATGGAAACAGGCGTACACAACTGTTTGTACATGAGGCCCCAGGTCTTTTATATCCTGAAGGTGTTTCTCATTTTTCTAGTTTAGGCTTTCTTTATATTCCTTATATCCCTATTGTCCTTTATTTTTATCTTATTTTATATCATTTATGTCCCCCCACCAAGTGCAGCAATCATTACCTTCAGCTTGGACAGTGTGTTTCGATTTTCCCTGCACTCCATAGGTGGAGTTGAGACTCCAGTAGGGGATGATGTGTCAGACTCCCTTGGGGGTATTATCTGTTGTTTACAGCGGGGATGAAAAGGCCATGCTCGGCTCTAGTTGTCCTCACTTTTGTTTTATTTCCACTAACACTCTCGACTGTTGCCAATGCTGCAGCATCAGGTCCTGGAAGATCTATACCTTCACCTGTCTGCTCCAGGTCAGTCTCTGGGAGGCTGTATAGTGAACTTGATGCCGGTTTAGACTTTGAGGAAGCTTTTACTGCCTTATCTTTTTCTTTTCCCTTTTCTTTCTGAGCCCTTTGCTGCACATGCTTATTTGTATTTGCATGTAATATAATGAAATCCTCTCGGGATGAGTAAATACAGGATACTTCGGAATGATAATTAAAAAAACGTAAAATAACACCACTGCTATTGGTGTTACCCCTAGATGTCCATCTCCTACAACAGACGAGACAAAAAAAAATGTTTGGGAGATGTCATATAGGGATGAAGCTTAGGGCTCCCTCATATAGTAGATGTGCTTGGTGAATGGTTGTCTTTTCCCTCTTACTGCTTGTCATTAGCAGAGAAAAGCACATGTATGGACAATACAAACGGGTGTAAGGCAGCAATACATTTGTGAAACAAAGGCAATCTAAGTGTAGCATGAATGAGCTTCTATAGTTTTGAGGGGAAAAAATCTCCTTATAATGGAAATTTTAGGTGAGTTTTTGTTGTACATTATCATATCTGGTTTTAATAATACTTTGTAAAAAAAGAAATCCTGTTTCCGCTTTGTCATTCTAAGGTATTGCCTGATATGGGAAAAAAATTAATTTAAATGATTTTAGCATTAAGCTGTAATGTAACAAAATATGAAAAAGTAAAGGTTTCTTAATCCTTTCTGGATCCACTGCAGATGCATTTATTTCATTTTCTTCGAGAAATTGCCAAATCACAAAGATGCAGTTCAAAGCACACATGTCTGAAAAACGCCAATAAGTGGTGCAGCCCCCGAAACTAAAACATGCTCCCAAGGCTATGTATGGAACTAAACATATTAGAAACAGGAAATTTTTGTAATCTTAGTTACAGAAAAAACTAATATTTAAAAAGCACAAATTCACAATGCCATGCAAAAGAAATTAAAAAGTAGAAAATGTAACTGACCATAGTCAGTTTCAGATTTTCTTTTTTGGCTTGCTTCTCACTTCAGCAGGACAGCAAGATAATTAGTGAAAACTAGATTGAGCATCCAACATGTTTGATCCATTTAAAGCAGAGGAATTTATCAACATGATTTTAGAGTTGATAGTTCAACTGATTAATCCACAATCGCTTTGTATGTGCAGACAGAGAAGAATAATACCCTGGAGGCTCCCAGCTACTTGATAAAAGCTAAAAACCATATAAAATTAAGTGTATATAGATACATTTTAGAAAAGAAAGAAGATCTTACAAAATTTTTTGTGTTAAAATACATACCTCTTACTATTACTAAATAAATTTTTATTTATTTATATTGCATATATTTTCACATATAATATATAACTTCATACAATAATTGAAATTTCTTGTAAGTTAACTATGAAATGACAGTATTTTTTTTTACTTTAATTTAATAATGATTCATGAGCAAAAATTATTATAATGCTATATTCCAAATTTTCCTTTCTATAAATGTATTTGTAACGGTCCAAACACATGCAGCACTAGAGTGTGGGGGGAGAGCTTGCCTTAGAAGCTGCCATATCCGCAGGGTAGCAGGCAGGTTCTTCTTTATGATTCACCAAGATGAGACAGCATCTGTGCAGTCTAAAGACCTCCATTCATGGCTGACAACTGGTGTTCAGCAGGTGACACCACAGTGCGAATTCCTGAGTAAAGACAAATAGTGCCTTGACCTGTATTTGCTTTTTAGTGAGATCAAACGTAACAGTCCAGACACAAAAAGAACTGAGGGGACAGGAGAAGAGCCATCCTGATGTCATGCACAGGAAAGTGTGAAACTGTGCCATCTGCAAATTAGGGTGTGTGTGTGTTGGGGGTTCTTATTTTCGTCATCACATTTGCACCTTTGGTCTCTGCTTCACAATTCATGGGCCACTCTTAGCCGGTGACACCACAGAGTGAATTCTTGAGTAGATACAATATTAAAAAATCAAGCAACAGGAATTGTTAAACATCTGGAACAAATTTATTCACTAGACAACTAACTTCACTGTTATACAGTTATATGTAGTTCAGTTTAGTTCCTTGATTCAAGTTTCTTCTCTCCATCCTCTGACTTATTTAAGCAGTTATGAATATTTTTACTGAGAATCCCTTTATATTATAATTTAGTATTTTTAGAAAATTTAAGAATGAACACATACATGCAGTGCATAGATTTAAAAGTAAGTTACCAGTGTTAATAGATTTTACATAGTGTGTGCACACTCACGCCTCACTGAGCACAAGAGTGAAAGGGATGGTGAATGAACATTCTAATCTCGTTGTTCACATTCACCATCAAGGCAAATGACAATTATTAATGAGATGCACTGTAAACTACTTTGATGCTGGGCTAAATCTGTGAAATTACTTTAATTTCTCCATTGGTTCTGTCTGCTGGGTCTGTGGAATGAAGTAAGCTGCTTATCAACTGCTGCACCACAATAAAAAAGCCACCATTATTCAGACTGGGCAAGGGGCTCAGCCTCCTTTGCCAAATGCTGAGAAAGAGGGAGCAAATCATCACACGGTGTCCATTTGGCTCATCTGCCAGTCGGACCTTGCTTTTCCTACTTGCCTCCAAATAAGCAGAATCCGACTGAGAAGTGGGTTGGGGGGGGTGGAGGAGAAGAGAAGCACAATACAAATAAGCCTTTATCTGCAATTCTCATGCACCTCCCTTGTGAATGAGCGAGAAAGATGAGCTGCCCACAGTTTCACCTTGACACGCTGCCATATTTCCCAGTGTGCAAAGCCAAATTTCCCTCAGCTCTGAATATATCTTCTCAGATGCCATGGGCACACTAACACCACTTATTCCCTGAAGAGACTTTGGAGCCATCACTCTGTTTGTGACCAATAGTCCTTGGAGCTGATCCCTAACTTGTTAGCTATTGAGATGCCCACAGAGTCCCATAATTCTGACCTTATTAACAACCTACAATGAAAACGATTATCCTGAAATGTAAATTAGCAGTGTTTTAGCCCCTAAAAGAGGAATCCCAATGCCTCTGCTGTAGTGAGCTAGTATCTATATATTATAGGTATCTCATTTAGATAAGACAGAATTATGAATGCTTCTGTTCCCTATAAGTAAAGTAGTCTGCTTCATTAGTGGCAATATGGTTTGAGGGTCATTCTGATCTGAATTATTCATTTTCTGTAACACGCTCATAAATTCCATTGTGACATGATACACCCATAGGAGTCTGAATATTTGATATTGTCTGATTCTGGCAATGCTCTGCAACAGAATGCACTGCGGGTCTGACTGCTGTTTTTGTAAATGGTGAGTAGCAGTACGTCGACAGGTTGCACCATTGCCCATTTTCGTTCTGCCTCAAAATGTTCTAACAAACAAGTAGTGCATATTTGTAGGTTAGAAAATTTTCCAACATGAAATAAGCTTGGAGAACAAATTGTAGCCAATTAACAATTGAAGGTTTTATTTCTTATAGAATGCAATTTACTTGCACTTCTACATAATTTGGTAGAATTTTCTAGTCTCTCTATTTATGGATGTTTAAAAGCCTGGGTCAGTGCCAAGTCCATTTCTATTGCTGTATGCAATGGTAAATCTACAGTATGGATTTCTTTTGTTTGCTGTCTGTGAGCTCCAGACGGCTAATAATTCAAAGATCTAGACTGGCTAGAAACATAGCCCTAGGTTTTGGCAGTAACAGCATTTCTCACATAAACACTAGATTTCTTTTTTCATTCACAGCTTTATATAAAAAAAGTCTGAAATAACATGAGCACGTTGTACAAATTTAAAATAAATGGTAATAAAGCTGGTCTAGGCTAAAGCACAAGTAGCCATGTCTATAAAATATCTCATGCTAAAGTATAAATTAGCCAAAGATCATTAACAACAATGTAGGCGTGTGTCTGAAGTCAATGGAGAAGATCACTTCTTTTTAAGCTTTATTTTTCATTGGGCTAATTTATGGTGTCAGTATTTAGGCTGACTTTAATCTCAGCCTGGCTGCCTTACTACAGCCCTTTATTAATTTAAAATAATTATTTATAAGACTTTAAATTCTGATACAAGACTTACAGAGTTCTGCCATATGGCATTATAGAAATATCTACCCATCCAGACTGACTTTTTCTACTAAAATGCCTTGCCAGTATCCAGGACACACGCTCACTAACCCATAAAGAACAAGTTTAGCATTCTGTGCTAACCTGATGCCTATGTCTGAGTCCAAGAGAAAACCAAGCAGAAAACTGGAGCTAGTGAACAGGCAGGGAATCAAACCTCCGGTTCTTAGAGATAGTTGAGAGTATCACTAATTAGTGTACCACCATGGTGCTCTATTGAATAAATACCCATATATCCCCTTCTTCTTTCATTACACATCTGAAAAATAAATCGGAGCCTATCCCAGCAGCTTCAAATACAAAACCTCAACAAACTTGTATTGGATACCAGTTCATCACAGGGCACCTTGGCCCACGCACTCACAGTTGTAATTTATGTCAGCATTGCTTTGGGCTAAGCTCAATCTAGAGTTGGTTTATGCCTTTCACACAGTGCTGCTGAGACTCATCCTGCTCCCTCCCCACTCCTGATTTGTATTATGTGAGTATGAGAATGTTGTATTTCTAACCACAGGAAAAACTTCCAAACTTAACACTGAGAATGACTGGGCCAAGTATTGAATGTTGGGCCCTGCAGCATTGTGTCATTATGCTGTCCATTACAGGAATAAAAATAGTGTGACAGCACCAGGGCAAAGGGGCAAAACAGCAATCCCTAATATGAATTAGAGAAGGGTGCATAGTAATCAACACATGGGTGGACATCTGCCAGAGGTAGTCATACACGTTTTAGTCACTTGTTAGAAGATTGCCCGGCTCGAAAAAAAGAGCAGGTGTTTATTTGATATTTGGCCTAAAGTCGTCACACATTATACACTTTATTTCATTATTAGTGTAACATGGAAAAGGTTTCTGCTTTAGGTATGTGCTCAGCATTTCTTACATTTCTCGCATTTCCTTTCATTCTTCACTTACTCAGATCTTTGTAGACCTGTAACACACATGAAATGCATGTATTCAAAATAACGATATACTGCATTATTTACCCTATACAACTCCAGCCACATCACATTCAGATAAGGAACCTTGGCTTGAGCTGTGACAACTTGAGCTCCGTCAAGGCAGGGGATGGGAGAGGAGGTACCTTGCTGCTTGTGCTGATCAACACATTTACAAAACAAAAGATGCTGATGGAGAGGTGTGAAGGAATTTAAAGTGGGCCAGGATTACAAATTGTTTCATAGGCTTCAAGGATTCTAGTGTTAAAAATGAGGAAGGATTACAAAGCCAAAGTTTGTGTGGCCCTTAAATAAGCATTTGAGTTCAGGGATGCAGGGAGATTTGGATCAATCAGAAACAGCTGTGGAAGGAAAGCAAAAAGGACTTTCTGGGGGCATTCCTGACCACAAAAATGATTCTGGAAATTACCCCGAAACAGCTTTCAGAAGGAGTATCAAGCTGTACCTGACCACAAAGCCTTTGAAGTCAGAATTTGGCGAAGGCAATAATCTGGTATAATACAAAAGGTGGCAGTACCACATGGAAGTAACTAAGAAAGAGTGAGTCAGTGGACAAAGCATCCCAATGGGATTACAGGAGTCAAAGCCTATTGTGGGTTTAGTTAGCCTCAGGACGTCTACTCCTGTCTGACTGTTGCCATACAGGCCAACATCCCAAGTTAAATAAAAAATTGTTTTATTGGAGAGAAGCCAAGAGGTGAAAGTAACTGCATGCTGGGGTGTGCATTCACTGATCAGGTTTGAGTTGGGACAAATCTGCATATCCAGGACAGAGTTCCAAGGAATATCCTTAGTTCAAACCTAACCTAACCCTAAGTTAACCTACTGTTTAATACAGAAGCTTATTCCTGCCACTTAAAAAAAATATCATTGCATTATTCTGCAAAAGAATTGCATTATTTTGCAAAAGTATTGTACTATTTTGAAGTAATTATTGTTATTTCACAACAGATATTGAGTTATTTTACAAAACTATTGTGTTATTTTGCAAAGATATTGCCTGTTGTGGTTGGTATCATCATTCACACATGTGTTCAGGTCGTCTTGTGATGACTAATGAGGGACAGTTTAGGGACATGCATAGAGTGCAATTAAATGTCAAGAAATAACAAAAGTTATAGGTATATATTTAATCCTGTACATTATGTGCTGCGGAGTTGATTTAATCCACCCACTTTAGGGTCAGTGGGAGCCAGTGATTATTGCAGCAGTACTGCAGTAAGCATCATGGGTGGTATGCTGGTCCTTTGCAGGGCACAATTACACAGCCAAGCAGGAAAGAGTGTGCTGTGTGCAGTCCAGTAACAGAAACCTATAAATTAAGTTTTAAACACTGTACAAAGGGTGACCCCAAAAGGTCATGCGAAAAGACAGTTGCCGCTTAGGGATTAGTAAAGTATATTGAATCAAATTAATCCAGTTTTTCATTGTAGTTTGATCTGGTGGTGCTGCAGCTATTGTTCATACCTCAAATCTTCAGTGGCTCTGGTCAGAGCCATAGATGGAAAATGAGGTGGATTGTATTTACTTCACAGCACATGAAGGACTCATTTTTTTTGTTAACTGAGAAATATTACAGATACATTTTCAGCATTTAATGTTAAATCAGATAATCCAGTGGTTCTCAACCTGTGGGGCAGGTCCCCCTAGGGGGGCACGAAGTAACAAAAAGGGGGGCACGAAGATGTGAAAAAAAGAAAACAAGAATCAAAAATATGACAAAAAATCTGTTGAAACCAAAACAAATTAACTTAAACTACATTCTGATACTAGAACAATAAATATAGTTAGATAAATGTTGATAAAAGTTAAGTAGGTATAATAAAATATGCATCTACATTTCAAAAAAATGTTAGGGGGGGGACGATTAAAACTGTTATGAAAACTTGGTCGCAAATTCTTAAAGGTTAAAAATTGCTGAGCTAATCATACACATTTTAAGCACATTCACTTGATACCAATCAATCCAAAAATGTACAAGAACAACTTGAAACTCCAGGTAGAAACTGGCCCTGTGAGCCAGGAATGACAGCCCTGTGCTACCACTCTGTCTTTTTAAAAACAGCGGTACCTAACTTACTAAACTTTAACTTTTATTTAGTTCTTGTCATTTGATTGCATTCTTTTGCTCAATTGTTCTTTCCAGATGACCAAAGAATTCTTGTGTACAAAGTTACCAACTGCAGCACGCAAGATCAAAATACCAGATGTGACAATTTGATTCCTGGAATGGCTGTGTAGTGTTGCCCATGCTACTGAACCATTGGAGCTGTTCAAAGTGGCGTATGGTAAGGATGCTATGAAAATGCTGAGTGTCTTTAAGTGGTATAAGAGGCACAAGAAGGGGCAAGAAAATATGAACAATGATGCCAAAAATGGATTGTCCACCATGGCGATTAGATTAGATTATTCTCAAGGGGAAATTCTTCAAGTAATGATGCACTCAGTGTTTACATCTTCCCTGAATAAGAAATCGATTACCATCTACGCTATTCACTTGACTTGTGAATAGTCCCTTGTGATTTCTGGCTAACCCAAAAATAAAAACTATTATTAAAGGATGAAGATTTTCAGATTTTTCTAACATTCAGCCTAATATGACAAAGGTACTCAAGGGTATTCCAGAAACAGAGTTGCAGGTATGTTTGCAGCAAAGGTAACGATGGAAGCTGCACAGATACACACACATTTTAAATTGTCACACCTTCTGATGTAGTAATTCTTACATAATAACACTAATTATTACAAAATTATGCAATAATTGTTGCAATATGTTTTTTGAAAATAATGCATTATCATTTTTGGGTGGTGGGAACAAGCTTCCATCCATCCTATTTTATGTAATATTTCTGTACTTTTGATAAAAGACTGTTTTTCTATGCTGTTGGAGGTAAGGGGGCCACACAACGGTGCCCCATGACACAATACCAAAAATTTCTTAGGTTCCTAATAACAGAAAAAAATATAGAGGCCGCTTACAGAATGTTTATTTTGAATAAAAGGTGGACACTTCCATAACGCTGTGTCCAGAAAAAAAATCACGTGTTGCTGTCTTAATCTTAGTGAGCTGTTGATTAAACAACTGATTGAGCTTTGTTCTTCAAAAGATGGCTGCTCTCAATAAAAGCCTCACCTTTGATTTGGCAATTTTACTACAGCACAGCCCCTGAGGACTGCAACATGTTTTCTGTTGAAAAAACTGCAATTCTTAAACTGCAAGAAATTACAATTTGGATGTCTTTATAATGACAAAGTTCCTACTTGGAATCCCAACACTGAATGGCAGTCTAAGAATGAGTGATTCACTTAAAGTGCATAATATTAAACTGTATATATTTTTAAATGCTTTCTAGAAAGCTCTCGAGCTTCATATCCAGTATAACCAAACAGCGTATATACCGTAAATAAAGAAAAACATTTCCATTTTTTTTTAGCAACGGGCTTGAAATCTCTGTTTAAACTTATCAGTATATTGAATTTGCAAATAATAAAGTTATATATGCCTAAAATGTTGACTTTTTTGGAGTATTTTATGAAGACATTGCCCAGGACAATATGACTTTTTTCCATTTTGAATTGCTCAGCCACATTACTTGGTGGCTTTGGATTTTATCTTACTCAGAAGCAGCCACATATTAAATTTGTTCACGATTTCAATTTATATAATTTTATGTAGTGTCTGACTAAAATGTGTGAACAAACCAGGGAGTACGTTACTACTCAGGGTGACAAAAAAGCTGCATAGAAAATAAGGAGCGCTGCAGTGCATTGACAGTTGATCTATAACAACTTGTGACAGTTCACTAGGGTGCCTTCCTCAAATGGTAATCTTCAGGTGAGAAAAGGGTAGTCCGGAGCTGTCTCTTTCCTTATGTATGTTATTGCCAGAAAACAATGTGTATAGTGGACAATGCACAGTGGAGGTGGAGTAGGAGGCTATTTTCTGTACACCTAAGCATAGCTTTACGAATTCCTAAGACAAAATAATTTAGATCCTGCTTTTCTCAACAAAGAAGAGAAGTTCTGGGTGCTTGGCCTTTTAATTGGACATCTGGGGAAAACAGTTCACATGGCCCTGGGGTTACCAAGTTCATCGTAGTTTGATTGAACTGTAGGGCAGCAAGTGACCCTACACATGAACTCCAGCATGGATAATAAATGGCTGCTTCCTGCTAGGGCTCATTGAACTTTGAGTAAGCAGCTGATATTGAGAGTTCCCTAGTGGGAAGAAGGCAATCAAGAGAGAGAAAGCAAAGATAGCCAGTAACTGTGTGCGGATTGGGAAAACAAGCAAGCAGCTCCCCCAACTAGAGAGAGATTCAGGCAGGAAAGTCAGAAGAGCAGACAAGTGTTATTTGTTTTAATGATTTGTATTTCTTCTTAGCTGCCATGCGGTATGACATATAGCCCTTTAGTTTGCATGATTTGGTAGTCTGGCACTCTGGTGGTAGTTTAGTCCTCCTAGAGGTGGCGTTGTTGGAGTTACAAATAAAAATGCCATTTTTCATTTTTTTTCCTTTCAAGATTTACTGCAAAATAAAAAAATGTACAATAATGCATTGCAATACTATACCTGTTTGTACAAAGAGGAACTGATCTCACAAATCCCCTGCCTAATCCTTTTTGTCTGAGCTGCCACAGTTGATAAATTCTTTATCATTTCTGAGCTTTGCTTAACTTTTGGAAGAAAAAAAATAAGACACTGGATAATTATTTGTATTTTCTGAGACTTTTTGAACCAGATCAGTGCTAATTTTTCAAAACTGCAGACCATTACACAGATGTTTTTAACCATAATCTCTCAAGACACGTTGATTAACCCTCAAAACTGAATGCCACTGGTAGTACTTGGAGCACATTTACAATTGCATTGCACAAGGGGAGTGGAACATGATGTATGGTCCAGTGTTTTAACTCAGTGTGATAGACTATCTCCTGTATTCATTATTAGATGTCCAGGTGTTAAGAAAATGCTATATATTGCAAAAATGAGGTGCACGCATCATAACTTATACTCCAGCCTGGACTGAACTGTGTCCTTCAGGCTTACAAACCAACTACAGACAAAGCACCCAAGCAATCCAGCTAAATGAGCTAAAGAAGAACTTGTGGGACCAGGTGGCTAACAGAATGACGAGTCAATCGCTGTTAAAATGTTACAAAAACAGAAAAGGTTTCAAGATAAATCAAAAACAATACTTTATAATTTAGAATGGGATCATGTAGTGCAAAGAAAATAAAATAGCTTTGTATTGTTGATCTCCGTTGATGCATTTGTCCATCCACTATTGAGCCCATTTCAGATTTGTTATTTTGAAGTTGCCTAAAACACAAAACCATTCAAGAAGTTTACGTTTAAAATTGCAAAATAATCATGTAAGTAAAGGTATTATCATTATAGATGTTGGGTTTTGTCCCTTTAAATGTTTTCCCGCACATCAGTGGGGGTATCTGAGTCAGATGTCTTCCAGGTTCAGGCACTCTGAGGTTGATTGTACCGATTAGCTGCAGGCGAGCTTAGTCAGCTCAGAGGAGATTTAGTCTAAGGTCAAAGACACAGTGAGCAACCATGCAACAGAAATAATGCAGCATTCTGTTTTTACGCCTGCTTGCCTAGCTTTTGTTTCTAACCTAAAAATTTTCAAAGCTGAACAAAGATCAGGAGCTCAACAGGACTGGAGTTGTAATTTTATATTCAAAGAAACAGCTCCATGAAATCCCTTTGAACTTCACTAGCATAAATTGTTTGGGCTCTGATAAAATTGAAATTCATTGTAGCCATGCTTAAGTATAACATAAAATAAACTAAAAAAAAAAACACAAAATATGCCATGACATTCTTACACCTGTTTCATTCCAAAATAAATATGATTACATGCCTGCCTACAATGTCTTTGTTTTGATATATTTAATATTTAGTCATAAACGGTTTGAGCAATATTTAAGATTACTCTTAGAGGAATACTCCACCCAAAATGATATATTTTTTATATGTTACTTACCCCGTGTATTTTGTATTTGTACTGGCTTAGTAGAAAACAGCTGAACCAGGTGATACATGCAAAAAGCAAAATATATATATATATATATAAACAAATAGACTGAAACACAGACAAGTGGCAAGAATCAGGCAAGAAGTCAAAACCAGGCAAGACATGAAGATCAATAGCAGAAGGGGTGCCTTTTTTGCATTTAAATGATATATTTGCGGATAAGATAAAGAATTGTGCAATCACTGACCTTTTATCCTGTTAGGTGATGAACTTGGTGTCACAACCCCACAGACTACGCCCTTAGAAATGTGGGACGCAATCCTAACGGTGGTTATGCAAAATGGCATCTGATACAGAAAAAGCAAAGGAGTTTAAAGTTCAGCCTTGATCATAATGGTAGAAATGACCAAGGAAAAATTGTAATTACTTGTTTTCTTGGAGAATGAAGTTAAGAAACTTTCTCACACCTATGGAGACCAATGTTGGGCCACAGCAAATAATATAAATGTGGGCATGAAAAAACAATCACATGCTACTCATGACACACAATCCTCTTGTCAAGTCATCCAGTCACATGCTCACAGTACATGTTTGCTAAAATATTGTAAAATAAATACCTACAGAAGATCAGAGCAGTGCACGCAGAGGAAATACATTCACATGGTTTTGAACTGAAGACAGGAGTCTTAACCATTGAATAAGGGGAATAGGCAGATTGTAAGTTCAAAAGCTTGATAATTCTCCAATCTATATATATAAAAAGACAAAACAACTGGGACCATTGCCCAGACATAATGTTGTCCAATGTCTAAAAGAGGGTGGCAATGTCCGATGAGCAAAGGCAACAAGACACACAAAGACAGAGCGAGGTAAAGGCTGGCACAGCAGGTGAACAGAGCTTCCTAAATATGCATCATGATCGAAGCAGACAGATTTACCATTGTACTACTGTGACTGTTTTAATAAACAGGCATTTCGCTCTGCTATAAAAAGATGCCCAGGGAACATGGTTAAGATTGCCAGCTCTTTTATTTTTTGTTGGAAAAGCCTAACTCTGCCAATTCTATGTTCAGTTTTGCTCTATTATTTGGACATTGTGCCTTAATGTTTTGAGCAGTGCTTATTTTGTGATCTGTTTTTATTTTAAGCAGTGTTGCTTTTTGTGCTTGATGAAGCTTAGATGGTCAAGGCAGGCACTCACACCAACCTCTTGAGTGAGTCAAATCTTGAGAACTTCGGCCAAAATGGCTTGAGTTTTTGTTACTTTTTTTAAGGTTAGTGTTAGTCCTGTTATGAATTTTTCAGGACCAGATACTCACTCCTTTGTTGATAATAGCCACACAATTTAGCAGTTTAACTGGCTCCCAAAAATGTATATATTTTTTTGGTTTCATGACACAGTCGAGCTTACAAGATTCTTGAAACACTTGATGGCCTTTCACACTGTAAATGGTATAACTAGAATTTATTTATTTTCATAGATGCAAAAAAAAAAACATAATATCAGACAAAGATTTCCCAATGTGATGATCAGGTTTGTTTTAAATAAATTTTTACTTTATTTTCTAGCATCCTTTTTGGCATATTTTGTATTTAGTTTGGGGTTTTGCAAGTTGGAGAACCCACTTCTTGTTTATTTTTCAGTTATTTTAATTATTTAGTTCCATCCATCTATCCATCCATTATCCAACCCGCTATATCCTAACTACAGGGTCACGGGGATCTGCTGGAACCAATCCCAGCCAACACAGGGCGCAAGGCAAGAAACAAACACCGGGCAGGACGCCAGCCCACCACATTAATTATTTAGTTTAAATTATTTCATATTGTTTTGGGCATTTTGGGTGTTTTTTGCGACTACATTATTTTGCCTTGACAGCTGGAGGGTCACTGCATGTGATACCACCTTTGTAATGGCATAAATGTCAGTTATAGCAGGCTTGTCAAACACGCGGCATTGTTTGTGATTGAATCATTCTGTATCTTCGGCGTTACATATTGACTTTTCTTACTTCTGCCTTCTGACAAAAGTGCGTTTTCCCATGGCATTATGATGCCGGAAACGTCATCTGTTAGTATTGCCACGAACCTTGACCAAAGTTAATAAACTGCGACGTGGCAACTGAAGTGCTAGGCTGCAGCAGCTTGGCACCGGGACGGCCTTAGGCATGTGAAAACTGTGCACCTGCACAGGGCTGCCAAATCCCAGGGGCCGCCATGCCAATATATATTGAATATAAAACAGAAAGAGAAAATAACGACACAGCTGACGGCAATGTGGCCGAAAAACATTGTGTTTCTTGTTAATTAGTATGCTGTGTTTACTAACGTTGCTAGAGTCGGAGCAGTAAGCTATATGTAGTAGTATAACGTTCTGCCGTAATGAGAATATCATGGGCCACCACTTAGTTTTCAAGTTACGGACACGTGCATGTGGAGGCGTGTCATGAGCATGAGGCAGCTATGCAGTTACTGCAACGGACCTGGCCATCCGCCGTGCATAAGATACCATATTGACATTGGCGGGCGAAGGGGCCACCGATTCTTTCTCTGCCCAGGGCCGCCACGAGCCTAGAGCTGCCCCCCTGGCAGCCTACACTACTGGCTGGGCTGCTGAGACTGGCAACTGGGCAGAACTGACCATCATAAGTAGTAATAGCTCGCATATTTTCACGTGTTTTTGCTCTAGTTTTATGTAATTTTGTGCTAGTATTGTAACGAAGTTAGTGCAGTCTACAGCTGAATATCTGAAGTGGACGCGAGAAGTTGGTGAGTTGTTTATTAATAAATTTTTGTGATTTTGAGTTTGTAAAATTAGTGTAGGTCAGGTGGCTTTTTGCAAATCGGTTTATTTTACAATATAAACTTTGAAGTAAACTTAGTAAAATTAGATTTTTGGAGGATTTGTTTTCCAACTTGAATTACTGAGCAATGAATTCAGTGACCGTTTTCGTGATTTCAGTTCACATGAAGAGAACTTTGTGCTGTTCTCTTACAACGTTGAGAATGCGCCTGAGAATATCCAAATGGAACTGATTGAACTGCAGTCAGATTCTATTCTGATGGCAAAATACAATACAGTTGGTGTGCCAGGCTTGTATGCTTACCTGCCACCCTCGTATGTGCAGATCCGTAAGTTGGCATCGAAGTACTGTCTATGTTCGGAAGCACTTACCTTTGTGAGCAATTGTTTTCGTTAATGAAAGCTACCAAAACCCCACATCACTCAAGACTTACTGTCGAGCACCTTTCATCCCTCATAAAAGTTGCAGCTGCGCAAGATTTCAAGCCTTATATTGACGAACTGGTTACTAACAAGAGATGCCAAGTGTCGGGACAAAAGAAATAGATCTCACACTGTAAGACTCCCACTGCCGTTTGTCATGCACAGTGACTCATACAAGCATATTCATGACTGCAGCTACTTCGGAAACAAAGAACGGTGTAAACATAAAGTTGAAATTAAGTTCATAGACAGGCTGCCGCTGGCGTTTGTCATGCCCACGGGTAATGCGGGATACAAATTTAATTAGAGGACGCAGGGTATAAACGAGAGTTTTGATCACTTTGTAACTAAGTTAAAATTGCTGGTGAAGGGCTGTGCTTGTGCAAATTCCGAGAGACTGTGTTTGTGGGGGATTGACAGTTAAGGCGGGTGGGGGAGTCACGTCATCATCTCCCCTCTTTGAGCTTTGAGCTGAGCTCCGCAGCTAACACGGTTTTGCGGAAGCAACTTTGTCACGCTGCCACCAAATACTCACAGAAAAATCCACAAGTTAATACACACGCTGTCTCTAGAGTTTCTCCACACTGAATCCTCCAGGCACTACTTACAAAAGATTACATTGACAATCGTGTTACATTATTTTTAAAATGTTTCCTTTTCTTAGCACAAGCACAGCTGAGAAGCTTCGATGCATGTGCTCCATAACGCGTTAAAAAAATAATGCATTTAATCACACTTTGCATTACAAGCAAAGGAGAACTTTCGTCAATGCATGATTTCCTGGTACACGGATTACATTGATGCACACATCAGAGCTACAAAAATGTAACAGTCGGAAGAAAGCGCATTGCTACAACTGATTGGAGGAAAATTTCATTTCAAAAGACTACCCAACGGAAGCCTTGATAAAAGCGTGGTTTTGTGCAAACTTTGCAAAAAAGAGTGGGCATACCACCGAGGCACTGAAAACCTTATGGTACCATCTAAATGCAAAACATGTTACAGCGAACACAGAAACTGTGTATGCTGTTAGCACTAGCAGTACGAGTTTGAGTACCAACAAAAGGTGTCGGCAGCCCAAAACTGATGAAATGACTGGCTTCAGGACCAAAATTGATAAGTCAACATCGGTCAAACTTACAAATTCTCTCGCAAAATGGATTGCTTTGGACTGTAGACCACTAACAGTGGTGGAAGATAGGGGGTTAGAAAATGTGCTACAGTTAGCGTAAGGTGATCCAACTTTTCAACTGCCATGCCGAGAGACTATTTCAAGTAAAATTCAACAGCTTTATGACACTGAAAAGCAAGCAAAATTAGATGCATTACAGAAAGCGGACTTTGTGGCTCTTATTGGGGATCATTGGACTTCCGTGACCGTTCGTAATTTTAATTTCATCTAATTACAAAATGTTCAATGATCACACTGTTTTAGCCTAATGTACAAAATAATTTTGGCTAAGGTTACTCAGAGTTTAAAGGTGAAGCTGGTCAAATTAACTTTTATGTTTCTGCCTTATTTTTTTAAGATGAAAAACTGCACTTTATGTTGAAATTTTTCTTATTATTATTTAAAGACAATACCATTCTAAACATGTACTTAAAGTACTTAGAATACCACTTTATTTTTAAGTGTGCCCAATTTTAGCCACGGATGATGATTCTGATTTGAATTGAAATGCAGTTTAAATGCAGTTTTTTTTTCAGAAATTAAAAGAGCTTGAGTTTACAATATTCATGTCCATGTCTATTATTTGATTCTGTCGCCCACTAAAACCCTTTTAAATTAAAAAAAATATTTGCGCTTTGGGGCAAATTTACGTGTGCGATTACATGCGATGAATCAAGATTAATTAATTACAAAGCCTCAAATTAATTAGATTAATTTTTTTAATCGAGCCCCACCCCTAATATATATATATGTGTATATATGTACATATGTATATGCATATACATGTATATATATGTGTATGTGTGTATGTATCTATATATACAGTAGTCCCTCCTCGATCACGGGGGTTGTGTTCCAGACCCCCCTGCGATAGGTGAAAATCGGCGAAGTAGAAACCATATGTTTCTATGGTTATTTTTATATATTTTAAGCCCTTATAAACTCTCTCACACTGTTTATAAATATTCCCCTCAGAGTTATACAGCATAATCCCTTTGTATTCTCTTAGATATTAGGTAAGATTCATTGAAATTATGTATATAAACACACTCTTTATATACAGTAAAACCTAAATATTATTTTAAAGATATTGAGTGTCTCCGATATCACATATGTTACAGCCGTTACGATAGACAGGCCACCAGCAATAAATACGTACAATGCAAGAAAAATAGTATACAGTAAATGTGTGTACAGTGACTCTAAACATACGTACATGTACTAAGTACTGTAAGTAGAAAATTAATTATGGTTACTCACCAACAATGACACGATGACTTGTCTGATAACAATGAGTTTAATTTTACTGCACAACAAAGGAGAGCATTACAGCCCTTAAAGGAGCCACTTCAGGCGATTGTGAAGGACTGCCGTTGTTCTTCTTCTGGCAGTCTTCAATCCAAATCCCTAAAGCAGATTCCATCCAGACTACTGCCTTATTACATCCACTTACAACTCGTTTTGCACCCTGGTTAAAAGGACACTGCAGCCGTAGATTTTATATTCCTTTCCTACTTTTTAAATAAAAAGAATCGTAGCCTTCAACAAATCCAAAACGTTTACCTTTTCGGCAATCGTTAACATCTTCCGCTTTGCTTTGGGCACGGCCCCTGAAGCAGTAGCAGATCGTTTTGGAGCCATAATGAAGGGCTTGACTATGCATAAAGATAAAAACAAAAGAGCACAACTCTTTACACAGAGAAACACGTTGATGCTGAATGAGCGAGACGAGACTTCCTGGTTAACACTGCATTCAGCACACAGGAACTTAACTGCGTGCTCTGATTAGTTAGCTTCTCAGTCAGGAGAACTTAACTGCGTGCTCTGATTGGTTAGCATCTCAGTCATCCGCCAATAGCGTCCCTTGTATGAAATCAACTGGGCAAAACAACTGAGGAAGCATGTACAGGAAATAAAAAGACACATTGTCTGCAGAACCCGTGAAGCAGCGAAAAATCCGCGTTATATATTTAGTTATACTTTCATGTAAAATCCGCGATAGAGTGAAGCCGCGAAAGTCGAAGCGCGATATAGCGAGGGATTACTGTATATATATATATATATATTGTGGAGCCGATCCGGACACAGACAGGAGGACATGTTGTTTTGCACCACCACATGTATTTATTATGTACAATATTTACAAATATTAAGTCACTCAGACTTAGTCACGTGCACAAACCCCCCAACACACAGTCCTGACCACACAAATGCCTCTTCTTTGGGCCGCCTCCACAATCTCTGCTCCTGCCTCGTCCTACTTCCAGCGTGGCGGAAGTGCCGGCTGTTCTCCCGGCAGCTCACCGGGTGTCCTCCTTAATCTTCTCCCCAGCACTTCCGCCACACCAGGTGGTAACACCAGGCGATAACAGGTCCTCAAGGCACTGGGGCGCCTCCTGGCGGTGACCACGGGCCCCTACAGGGTGGAGCTTCCATACCCTCAACCCGTGGCCCCCAAAGCAACCAGGATGGCGGCCCCAACGTGATCCAGGGTGGGCGCAGACCCACATCCGGTCCCTCATGGCGTCCCGGCTGGGTTGTTGCCCCTGGCATCCCTGACAATATATACACACACACACACACATATATATACATATGTATGCATATATATGTTGTGGAAGACTGCCGGCTTCCGAGGCCGGTCCGCACCCCCAGGCCGACAGGAGGAGCTCTCCAGACAGCGGGATCGTGCTCCGAGGTCCAGCAGGGCCTTATGGACTCTGTGGTGTTTATACACAGCCCTGCTGGATACCTTGGGCGCCACCAGGAGTCGCTGTGGGGGGACTTATGGGCTCTGTTGTGCCTTATGACCCGGGAGTACGTCACGGTCACGTGACAGGAAGGTATGGCGTGCTCCCGGTTGAACTAATGGACTGATTGCCCTGACCCGGAAGGAATAAGGAACTGTGGACTGCTGGGACAGGAACACCTCCGGGTCAGGGGCTATAAAAGGACGCTGCCTCAGTCCAGACACTGAGCTGTGCTGGGTGGGAGAGGAGCAAAGTGTCTGGGCGAGGAGGAGAGGTTATTGTGTTTATTGGAGTGTGTTTATTTGTGAAGAGTGTGGAAGGTGCTTGGTGCACTGTGGAAAGAAAATAAAAGAGTCTTGGACTGTTACCTGGTCTCGGGAGTCGTACCTGAGGGTTCGAGGGTGCACTACTGCCCCCTATTGCCACAATGTATATATATGTGGATGTATATGTATATATACTGTATATATGTGTGTATATGTATATATATGTTTGTGTGTGTGTGTGTATATATATGTATATATATATATATATATGACACCAACACTCATGACAATGTCAATCATGTTACGTTATTATTAAAATGTTTCCTTTTCTTTTTCATTACTTCTTTAACACACTACTTCTCCGCTGCGAAGCGTGGGTATTTTGCTAGTATAATAATATAAGGACCGAGCTAAGAGGCTAAGACTCTAATTGTATGCTGTTGTACGAAGATTGTTTGGAAATAAATTGCTTTTCTTTAAACTTTAAGTGTTACATTTTTTAAAGTTTTCAGTATTGGAAAGAAAGCTACAGTAACTTTGTATAATAGTATAATAGTATTTGTTATAGTGCGGGAAGGCATGTGCTAAAAAGCGATTGCATTTTAAAGGAGCAACACATAAACAACACTGCAGTGTTACCTTTCTGCTAACTTCTACAGTATGTTACTAAATGTTGTACTACACAGGTACAGTATGTGATTTTACATTACAATTATGATCACCCAGTGGGTAGTTTAGGTATGGGCAACATGTGTAGCTGCTCATGGCAGCATTTTGCCAGAAGCAGCATAGGGCACCTACAGAAAAATATTTGGAATGGTGACTACACCATGGGTGCTGTTTATGAAATTGTGTAACTGAAAGGACACGTGCTCCAGATACCTAGGGGAAGTACATCAAAGTCTAGTAATACTAATTGTGTCCTGACCCACAAGGAGTGACATTTATGAAGCTAAGTTTGTCAAAGTTTAATACTGTACGATCTGCAGTGTACACCAAGGAGGGCAGTGCCCGCCCCAGCATAGTGCTCCAAATGGGCTTTGACTGGCACTGTAATTAAATACAAATACCTAATGTACATTATCTTTGTCAAGCAGCTCCTTTATCTATAAAGTATGATTATTTATAAAATAAAACACTGTTAACAAAGTAATAAAGAGGGTGAAAGGACAATATGTGTATTAATACAGTATAATCTTACATAGTGAATAGTGCATTATTTTTTTTTTAAATTGCTAAACTTAAGTAGCCAAATCCTTTGTAAATTAGGTATATTTTGCTTTATTATGAATATTTTGTTCATGTTTGGTTATCTAGAAATGAAATTTATATTTAAGATTTCTTTTTTGTCACTTTCTTAATGTTACCATGTTATAAATTGTCTACGAATGCTCCCCTGTTGCCTTGCTGCCTAAGTGCATGCATCAGTTGGTGATGTGTTTATTCCCTCTCATTTAAGAAGTGAGGGACTGCACCAATCTCTCATGGATTTTTTATGCAAAAAAATTAAGCAAAAACCCTCAAAATTAAAAAGGTATCATAAAAATATTATCTTCATGTAATAAACATTCGCCTCATTAACCTTCATTACCAGTTTTGTCTTACAATCATTTGACTCTCATTTGTCCCAGTTTTAGTATTTCATTGTTATACTGCTAAACTCTGCCATCCATGAAATATAATATATCACCAATAGCATGCTCATACCTTGAATGAAAGGCTTTCTATTTGGTCATACAAATAAAAACATGTAAAATATGTAGTTTTTTTTTATAATAAGTAAATATGGTAAGCATCCTCAGGACAGCAGTAGCAATGCAAATGTACTCCAGTTTTTCTAAACATTCTTCCATCTGAGATGTGGTGAGGCCAGCAGAGGGGCATGCTCCCCGTGGTCTGTGTGTGGATCCCAATGCCCAAGTGCAGTGATGTGGACACTGGGCTGTAAAAATGGTGCTGTCCTTGAAATGTGAAACCGAGGTCCTCAATCTTTGTGGTTGTGAGAAAAGCATTATATAAATGTATAGAAATATTATTATTATTATTATTATTATTATTATTATTATTATTATTATCATCATCAGAGAAGAGCCACAGATATATCTTTGTGATCACACATGCATGCCTGTCTGCTCATGTTGGAGAAAGAAGAATACTGCAACAACTTTACTAGAAAACAACAACTTTAGTGGACTGTTCCATTTGTTCCTAGTACATTCACTCTGGAGACATTTAAGCCAGTTTAACTTTTTAACCTTTTAACTAAATATAAGTTGCCCTACTTAATGATCAGATATTTACCAAAGATTTTATAACCTTTAAACCTATGTTGGGATCTTTACATATACAAAGATATAGATGTGTTAAAGGTTATACCATTTATCTGTATGCTGATTGGCACAAACTAATGTGTTTCTTAACTGTGATATGAAAATGACGCTAACTTATTTAAGATTGTTGTTTTGTTATATTCTTCAGTCTTGTCATGGAGAGCTGACCAATACAAGCTTGTTGTAACATAGGACATCCATCATGTGGACATTGATAATAGTGATCTCAACTGTGACACAGAGTCCTCACCTAGTCAGGCTCCAAATGCACTGAGCAAGTTAAAGCAGAGGAAATGTTAAGAATGCTAGCACTAGTGCAAAGATTCATGTGTATGGTTCTGTTTTTCTGGCCCCATAATCATTTTCTTTTTATAATAAAGGCATTATTTCATGCTAGGAAAAAAAGGCAAGCTTACTGTTAAGTTCCCCCTGATGAGAGATTGTCTTGTTTTGTTCTCCTGTGGCAGAGAGTCTCTCATGCATGTGAGCACTGCAGTTGGTATTTTTTTTAATGCTGCACTCTGAAGTGGTGCAAGCACATGCCAACGAGCTCTCTGAAAGTCAGACACAGAGGAAGTTTCCTTCCGGTTTTGGTGTGTCTTGTTTTCTTTTTGATTAGTTTTTGATTAGAGATTATATCTAATTTATAGTAGCGTTTTGTGTGTGGTACTAGGGTTATCTCTGCCCGGAGGGTCCCTAGCACTAGACAGAGATTTGGTGCATTAGTCAATTCATTTCTCAGGTGGGAAATTGGTTGTCCCTGGAGAGGGTAGGTTGACAAGGTGATGACTAATCTTTATAAGGATAGGGATGTCTGTAGTAGGAGGAATTATGGTCATCAAGACTTGGTGAGAAAGTGAAGGAGAGAAAGTGATGTAGGATGCACATGCCAATAAGGAGGGGGACAAGGTGGCACAGCAGGGGCTATCAATTAGGAGGGATTAAGGATCCAGATGTTTGTGGGTGTTGGACAACCCACTTCTTGTGTTTATTTCTTGGTTGGTTTAATTATATAGTTGTTTGTAAAAAAAATTTTGGACATTTTATTTGACTTATACTGCATTATTGTGCATTGACAGCATTGCTTTTTGTGCATTTGTGCTTGTGGTAGAGTCGTTTATTTTTATTAGTTTTGGAGGCTACTTTTTAACCTCAGGACTGTGTTTTTAAAGTGGGATAAAAGCAGTAAGGTTTTCTTTTCTTTTAAGGATTTCAATTGTTATGATTGTTTCCTTTTGATTTACTTCCTGCATTAAGCTTCACACTGTTTATATTTTCACCCTTGAACTGTGTTCTTTTAAAGGAACTGTGGAATAAAACTTGTCTTTTTGTACATCTGCCTTCCTTTTCATTGAATTTCCACCTTCGGTCCCAGTCAGTCCTGACTACTAGCATTGCATTTGCCTCTGCAGGTGTCCTTTAACATCGACTATTATTTAAAAGAGTATTTGCCTAACAACCTCAAAATGACTTGATGTGTTTTCCCTAATAGAGGGATCAATTAAAAAGAGAAAAAAGACCTTCTAACAATGTCTTGCATGTACATGCTGCATTAGCAATTTAAATGGCGCACTACACAATAAACATGATAGATGGGTATTTTGGACAGTTCAGGAGTATAGCCTCAAATGTTAATAGCAAGTACTGCACCTTAAATAGATTATAAAATGGACAAGAAACCAGTATGGTATACTCAGCAGGGGGTAACCTGATAGTCTGAGGGAAAACTCTAGCAACAGCATTTTTAACTCGTTGTAGTTTGTTAATAATTCATGTCGGTAGTCCTCTAACAAGGAAACAGCAGGAATCACAAGAGTCAGACAAGATATTTTAAAAGATACAGCATTTTAACATCTGCCATTTAAGGATATGGTTAGACTTAAACAATACTGCATAGGTGGCAAAACTAAATATTACCTTCATCTGTGCAGCGATGTTTAAACCTTAGGACATTGAGAAAAGGGCTGAAAAGTTGGGTTCCATGATTTAAGATCTTTAACAGAAAATGAAGTTAAGTTAACTTTGTTAATGTGAATTATAGGAAACGTAAAAAAAATAAGGATTAATCTCACTAAAGTAACTGTTAGGTGGTTCTTTCCTTTGGATTAGCATATGAACTAAACACAAGGTCATGTTTTGATTTACATATTCCAGTGGCAGCATCCATATACTCTATTGTTTCCAATTTAAAACTTACTGAAATTTAAAAGCTGTGGTGGGCTGGTGCCTGCCTGGGGTTTGTTTCCTGCCTTGTGCCCTGTGTTTGCTGGGATTTGCTCCAACAGACCCCCATAACCCTGCAGTTAGGATATAGTGGGTTGGATAATGGATGGATGAATGAAATTTAAAAAGCATCCCCCTTTCAAGAACAGATTTAAAGAAATAAATGACTGGGATATACAAGAAGTTTTTGTCCTGTTGTGGAATTATTTTCTTGTGCTCTGAATCTGTTTCCCCTTTACAAGCCCACATGACGTTACTTCCCGTATTTGCTATGCTGCAGGTCTTATGAAGTGTGACAATGAAATGCCTCCATTTTAAAAGTATCCCAACTTCAAGTTTGGAAACATATGAAAAAAGTGTGCCTTAAACTGGAAGCAATGCAGTATATTATTAAAAATCTGTTATTTTTATTAAGAAAACCACAATGACTCATGTTTCAGGGATTCTGCTTCTGATCTGTTTAGAGGATACTAATTTCCCTCATCTTCACATGAAGTGTTGAAATTGTCTCCCACGTCTAATAGAGTGACTTGAAATAAGCAAGTGTGGGTGTGTATGAGTGTGTCCTGCAATGAACTGGTGACCAGGTCAGTGTTTTTTCCCATGCTAGCGACAGGCTCCAGCACTCCATTCATAAGAAAGCGAGGTCAGAAGATGGAAAGATGAAAACACAGATGATTGTTTGACAATGTAAATGTATGTGTTTTTCTATGTTAAAACATTTAAGATATCAATGCATACAGTTCCCATTGTTGTAGTTACTACAGGTGAGCAAGTATACGAGGAGAACATGAGATGTACTAGAAGTCTATCATACCTCTAGAGGGCAGTAGGTGCATCCTATGAGTTATATGTATGTGGACCCCTGTTACACATAGTCAAAGACAGGGGTCCAAGGGGTTTGACTTACCCTCTAAGTGATATCTGGGGCTCTGAGAGGACAGCCCACAGTATTTCCAAATAATTCCAAACTGTAGAAGTAGTCCAGATGATTGCCCCAGAAGTTAACCCAACATGGAGTAAAAGCCACCACGTTTTCATCACTGGCCAGTTGGAATCAATAGGTATACCCAGGTAAGGGCTTAGTTAATAAGAGAAGTAAAAGCCAGAGGTGGAGAGGAAAAGTTGAAAGTGTTGTAAGGAAGCCCTGGGTGATGATAATTGAATAACAGGGCAGCCAACCTGCTAGGATGATAGCACTGTTATGAATGAAAGGTTCTGAAAAGTGCTGAGCTCAGTTTTACATGTGCTTTTTTATTTTAAAAATGTAATTAACTTTAATTATCATATGTGTAATATTTCCATGATGCCTTTTTATATCATGATTTAAACAGTGAGCACCTGTAGCCATTATGTTGTTGATGACTGTGCCCTGTTCTTATCACATTAAATATTGGAGTGCCACTATTTAAGACTAATTCTGGCATCTGTTTTTTTAGATTCCTGAGTAAAAATCAACACTGCTTTTTACTTTTTCTTCAAATCACTAATAGGAGAGCTGATATATATATATATATATATATATATATATATATATATATATATATATATATATATATATATATATAAACGAACATGTTTATTTACAATAATAAGTCACAAGGTGCACCACAAAACCCCCAAATATATTGTCAGAGGTGGCTGGGTTGGCGACCCGGCTGGGACACCCAGGAGGACCGGAGGAGGGTTTGCGCCTTACCCAGACCATCTGGGGGCGACCGCCCTGGTTCCTTTGGGGGCCACGGGTACAGAGCTTTGAAGCTCCACCCTGTAGGGGCCCAAGGTTGCCGCCAGGGCACGCCCAATGCCTTTGGAGCCCTGGACCTCAGCACTTCCGCCACACCAGGAAGTGCTGGGGGGAAGAAGAGCAGGGACACCCGGAGTGCTTCCGGGGATGCAGCTGGCACTTCCGCCACACAGGGGCGCGGCGGCGGGTGATTGCCGGAACCCACCTGGAGCACATCCGGGTGATAATAAAAGGGGCCACCTCCCTTCATTTGAGGCGAGAGTCGGGAGTGGAGTGGACTGAGCTTGCTGGAGGAGGCAAGGAAGCGGCCTGAAGAAGAGAAAGTAAGGCATTGTGTGGCCAGGTCTTTGGGGACTTTGGGGGCTTTGTGGTGCACCTTGTGACTTATTATTGTAAATAAACATGTTTGTGGGTGAAATGAACGTGTCCGCCTGTCTGTGTCCGGGCCAGCCTCCACAATATATATATATAGAGAGAGGGGACTGGGCGGTCTCTTGGTCTGGAACCCCTACAGATTTTATTTTTTTCTCCAGCCTTTGGAGTTTTTTTTGTTTTTCTGTCCACCCTGGCCATCGGACCTTACTCTTATTCTATGTTAATTAATGTTGACTTATGTTTATCTTTTATTGTGTCTTCTATTTTTCTATTCATTTTGTAAAGCACTTTGAGCTACATTTTTTGTATGAATATGTGCTATATAAATAAATGTTGATTGATTGATTGATTGATTGATATATATATATGTATATATATATATATATATATATATATATATATATATATATATATACTGCTCAAAAGAATTAAAGGAACACTTTTAATCAGAGTATAGCATAAAGTCAATGAAACTTATGGGATATTAATCTGGTCAGTTAAGTAGCAGAGGGGTTGTTAATCAGTTTCAGCTGCTGTGGTGTTAATGAAATTAACAACAGATGCACTAGAGGGGCAACAATGAGATGACCCCCAAAACAGGAATGGTTTAACAGGTGGAGGCCACTGACATTTTTCCCTCCTCATCTTTTCTGACTGTTTCTTCACTAGTTTTGCATTTGGCTACAGTCAGTGTCACTACTGGTAGCATGAGGCATACCTGGACCCTACAGAGGTTGCACAGGTAGTCCAACTTCTCCAGGATGGCACATCAATACGTGTCATTGCCAGAAGGTTTGCTGTGTCTCCCTGCACAGTCTCAAGGGCATGGAGGAGATTCTAGGAGACAAGCAGTTACTCTAGGAGAGCTGGAGACGGCCATAGAAGGTCCATAACCCATCAGCAGGACCAGTATCTGCTCCTTTGGGCAAGGAGGAACAGGATGAGCACTGCCAGAGCCCTAAAAAATGACCTCCAGCAGGCCACTGGTGTGAATGTCTCTGACCAAACAACCAGAAAGACTTCATGAGGGTGACCCAAGGGCCCCATGTCCTCTAATGGGCCCTGAGCTCACTGCCCAGCAGCATGCAGCTCGATTGGCATTCGCCATAGAATACCAGAATTGGCAGATGCACCACTGGTGCCCTGTGCTTTTTACAGATGAGAGCAGGTTCACCCTGAGCACGTGACAGAAGTGAAAGAGTCTGGAGAAGCCATGGAGAACATTATGCTGCCTGTAACATCATTCAGCATGAGCAGTTTGGTGGTGGGTTAATGATTGTCTGGGGAGGCATATCCATGGAGGGTCACACAGACCGCTACAGGCTTGACAAAGGCACCTTGGCTGCCATTAGGTATCAGGATGAAATCCTTGGACCCACTGTCAGACCCTATGCTGGTACAGTGGCTCCTGGTGCATGACAATTCCTGGCCTCATGTGGTGAGAGTATGCAGGCAGTTCCTGGAGGATGAAGGAATTGATACCATTGACTGGCCACCACACTTTCCTGACCTAAATCCAATAGAACACCTCTGGGACATTATGTTTTGGTCCATCCACTGCCACCAGGTTGCACCTCAGACTGTCCAGGAGCTCAGTGATGCCCTGGTCCAGATCTGGGAGGAGATCCCCCACAACACCATCTGTCATCTCATTAGAAGCATGCACCGATGTTGCCAGGCATGTATACAAGAACACAGGGGCCATACAAAGTGCTGCGTACAATTTTGAGTTGCTGCAATTAAATTTTGGCAAAATGGACTAGCCTGCCACATAATTTTTTCACTCTGATTTTTGGGGAGTCTTTGAATTCAGGGCTCTGTAGGTTGATCATTTTCATTTCCATCAAACGATGTGGCATCCTTTCGTTCCTAACACATTACCCAGTCTATATCAGTATAGATATCCAGGAGGATTTCTTTTTCCCATTGAGATCTGATGTGTTTTCAAAGTGTTCCTGTAATTTTTTTGAGCAGTTTATATATATATATATATATATATATATATATATATACAGTGCATCTGGAAAGTATCCAGTTTTTTTATTTTTAATAAATTTGCAAAAACTTCAAGTAATCTTTTTTCACGTTGTCATTATGGAGTGTTGTGTGTAGAATTCTGAGGAACAAGTGAATTTGATCCATTTTGGAATAAGGCTGTAACATAACAAAATGTGGAAAAAGTGATGCGCTGTGAATACTTTCCGGATGCACTGTGTCAGCACGATGTGTGGAGTACAAGTCCAAGGAGGTTATGCTCAACCTTTATAATGCACTGGTGAGGCCTCATCTGAAGTACTGTATATAGTTTTGGTCTCCACACTACAAAAGGTCATAGCAGCACTAGAAAAGGTCCAGAGAAGAGCGACTAGGCTGATTCCAGGGCTACAGGAGTTGAATTATGAGGAAAGATTAAAAGAGCTGAGCCTTTACAGTTTAAGCAACAGAAGATTAAGAGGAAACATGAGTGAAGTGTTTAAAATTATGAAGGGATACAGTGGATCAAGACTGTTATTTTGAAATGAGTTCATCAAGAACACATGGACACAGTTGGAAACTTGTTACGGGTAAATTTCGCACAAACATTAGGAAGATTTTCTTACACAGAAAACTTATAGACACTTGGAATAAGCTACCAAGTAGTGTGGTAGACAGTAAGACTTTAGGGACTTTCAAAACTCGACTTGATGTTTTTTTAGAAGAATAAAAGTGGATACGACTGGCGAGCTTTGTTGGGCTGAATGGCCTGTTCTCATCTAGAGTGTTCTAATGTTTGTAAGTATTTTCACTAAGATTTCTGGTTAGTGTATTGGGCTTTTTTTTGATTTATTGACTTTTTGGTTTCAAGTCCTGCTTGTTTCAGATGATGTTTTTCTTTCTTGCAAGTTTCCTTTACCTTTGCTTAAGGCTTGTCAAATTGCATCTTGGCATTACTATTTTCCCCTTAATTATTTAATTTTATGGATTTTTTTGCCTCTTATTATTTTTCTAATGAACTATTAATTTCTTGTAGTTATGCATTAGTTTGGCTCAGAGGCAACTCCAAATATCCAGAGGTAATTAATGATTTTGTAGAGGAGTATTGCTAACAGAGACACTCGTGTACTCTGCAAGTTCAGTCCTTGTTGCTGTTCTCCTGCTGAACAATACAGAGGAACAGCACTCATCAAGTTTGAGGAGAAAGCCATCTACATTTAAATCCAGAGCCATGTCAGGGATGTGGTTCAAAATCAAAGTGGACAAATTAAAGGAAATAATTATGAGTATCATGTTAGATCTGATTAGATAAATCAAAGATTTCAACCTGAAATATAGAAATTGCTAGACAGAACAGTTGTGTCAATCACTGGCTTCCTCATTGCTGAATTAGACCTTGTAAACTTAAGGATAAGAGCAGCAGGGTCTGACTGAGACAGTGTGAAATTAAAGCAGCTAAACAAATGCAGCAAAACCTGAGGAGTATGTGCTGACATTAATCAATTGCAACTAGCGCAGAATGCAGCTGCTAGAATCTTAACTAGGAAAAGGAAATCCGAGCACATCTTTCTAGTTTTGATGTCACTTCATTGGTTACCTGTGTCATTTAGAATTGACTTTAAAATACTGCTTATGGTTTACAAAGCCTTAAATAATCTCGCTCCATCCTATATTGCAGAATATCTTTCACCTTACACTCCAAACTGTAACCTTAGATCTTCAAATGAGTGTCTGCTTATAATTCCAAAAGCTGAACTTAAAAAAAGTGGTGAGGTGGCCTTCTTCAGTTATGCACCTAAAATCTGGAATAGCTTACCGACAGAAATTCATCAGGCTAGTACAGTGGAGCACTTTAAATAACTACTAAAATCACATTTTAACATGGTTTTCTCATAGCTTCATTTTAGTTTAATCCTAATTTTCTGTACTTATATATGCATTTAATTATCATTATCATTCATGGTGGCTCTGAAATCCGTACTAAACCCTACTTTCTCCGCTGTTCTTTTTCTGATTTTCTGTGGTGGCGATCTGCGCCGCCACCACCTAATCAAAGCACCATGATGTCCCTACATTGATGGATTGAAGGCCAGAAGTCCACATGACCGTCATCATCAAGTTCTTCCATGTGAACCCTGAATACCATGAGGACTGATTGAGGTCATTAATGTTAGGTAGATTGCCTAAAGGGGGCTGGGCGGTCTTGTGGCCTCGGAACCCCTTGCAGATTATATTTTTCTCCAGCCGTCTTTTTTTTTTTTTTCTGTCCTCCCTGGGCATCGGACCTTACTTTTATTCTATGTTAATTGATATTACCTAATTTTATTTTTTAATATATGTCTTTTTTCTCTTTCTTCATCCTGTAAAGCACTTTGAGCTCCATCATTTGTATGAACATGTGCTATATAAATAAATGATGTTGTTGTAGGTTGTTGAGAGTGCAGAGTGTAGACTTGGAATAAATCAGAAGGTCAGCAACATGAAAAGAGAAAGTATGAGAGGTTGGGAAAAATAAAACTTATGGAACCAACTCAATAGTGAGACACAGATCTGAAGCTCCCATCTCTCAATGCTAACCTCTAATACAACATACATTATACGCAATGCACATTGATTAGTCCTTGCCTGGACAAATCACAAGATATTTTTATATTAATGATAATTCTTCATCTTACCTGATATTATTGTCTTTTGTGATATATAAAAGGAAAACATAAAAAATGGAGCCTCACCAACAAAATCTGATGAGAATACATCGATCAAGACAAAATTCAAGGTCTATACAAACTGAAGATTGCTTCCATCATAGACAAAAGCAAAATTCTTAACTTCTCGAAACACTGATCATTTCAGAGTAGTACTGGGAAAGAGCAGATGCCCTGTTTGAATGGACCACAAGTTTCATATAAGCTAGATCTCCAGCAAATAAGCAGGATGCAGAAATACAAGCTGCTCTTACTCAGGTAAATGTTCTAAAGTCTTGGGTGTAGCTTATGATAGCCTTTGGAGGCAGATCTTTCTTCTACTTTTACTTATTGATTAGTTGGCATAAACAAGAACATGATTAAAAAATATAAGCCTTATGAGAGAATACAGCTTCATTTAAAAAGAAAATGAGTGTATAATTTTATGCACTGATAAACATTGCCCCATAAGAGACAACTGACAAATTTGAAAAATTACAATTAATTTCATAAGAAGCTAGTTAACACATACTTAAAGGATCAGCTGCATAAACACAAGCCAAAGGGATACCCTTATGATTAACTTTGCAAATGAGCACTGAAAAACTGAACGAAGCTACTATTAATTCACCTATTCATTTCACTTAGTGAAATTGGTCCCCAGCTTTGCGGTAGGAATGTTCCCAGTTGCAGTAAACCAAAATGAACACATACAGCCTTATAGGGTAGATCAAAGGAATTCACACGATTAATCAATTAATTTGTCAAAAATTGATTAAAATTAAAATATGTTAGCAACCAATTATTGATACTGTATAGTAGTATCAATACTTTTTATTACTGAGCTTTTTTTAAGAACAATTAGGATGTACATTGAACTGGTTGTACTGCAGCATGAGAGCTTTAGTTACTTATCCAGTCATGATCTCATGGAGCCATTGGCTCTTCAAACAAGAACACTAGCACGCTAAGTCGTCCTTATAAAATTCTCAGTGGGAAAATTTTTGCAAGTGTACGTAAATAATATGCTCTGTGCTGATATTGTTTCTTGCAGTTTTCATATAAAAATACCAGCATTTAAGTATTCTAATCTCAGGTTGAGCAAATGATAAGTATCAATATCATAGCTGAAAAAGAAAATGACTTTTCTAACTTGATCTTTTATAATCACATTTAGTTAAGCCTATTGGTCCTTAATATTATAGGGTTTCTATTATGTTCCCCTTTTATATTACAGTACAATGCTAGATACTTTCTATTTTGTAGAACTTTTCCCAGTTTGTAGTGACCTTTGAAACATAGAAGGTATCTGACATCAATGTGAGGGAGTGTAAGATTTAATTTTCCTTTTGTGTCATGGCCAATCCTTCATCGTTTCAATTTTGTTTATCTTATATTCACTCCCACTTCTTGAAATAAGCTGGGTTTCTGTTATTGCTATAATGTTGTTAATTATAAATTAGTTGACTGGCCTGAAACACTATGGAATACGATTTGTGTATATAAAATGCCATTAAGTAAATAAAACAGTGATATACAGTATAGAAATGCATCATTAAGTTGTGAATAAAACACTTAATTAAATAAAAAGCATCTGTTTATTATGAAATACAACATCATCTTTTTATTATGGTTCAACAATGTAGCTATCTTAAATTTAGTTATTGCAGGTTTATTTCAGAATGGTCTTATTTTTAAAGACTTTTTATTTCATAATGGGATTTTTCAGAAAAGCGTATTTATTTCATACTGCAGGATTTAGCCGTCTCTGGACCTTTCCGCTCTATGTATAAAAAGAAAAAAAGTAAATTTGTAACTGGGAGTGGAGACAAATTAAAGAAAGATCATAACAGCCTCGTGTTAGATCAGGGGTGTCGAACTCCAGGTATGGTGGGCCGCCGTGGCTGCAGGTTTTCATTCTAACCCTTTTCCTAATCAGAGACCAGTTTTCACTGCTAATTAATTTATTTTCCCTTCATTTTAATAGCCTTGTTTTTAAGGATTCAGTCTTCTGAATTTATTCCTTTCTCCATTAAATGACAGCCAAACAGAAATGAGATGTGAAACGAACCAACAGATGACCAGCTACTGTAAATTGGGATTTCAAACTGCAACCAATCTTTTAATGAGAAGCTGATTCTTGCTGTTAGTCAATCCCATTATTTAATTACATGACTAATTGCTGCTCTCATTCTGCCACAGCAGACATTTCCAAAACCGTTGATTTTTCTGTTTTTTCTAAAAACACCGTCAAGATGTTTTGGTGACCTGAGAGATCAACCTTACCGAGACCATCACCTTTCTTTAATTTCAGATATTGTGTGATGGGCACAGGTGAGCTGGTCATGTGGCAGCTCGTTTTGTGTCTCCTTATTGTTTGGCTGCTAATTAAGGAAAAAGAGACCACTAAGGGCCCTGAGTCAAGTTAATTAAAACTAAGGCAAAAGAAATTGATTAGCAGCAAAAACTGGTCACTAATGAAGACGATGATTAGAATAAAAACTTACAGCCACTGCGGCCCTCCAGGACCGGAGTTTAACACCCGTGTGTTAGATGCATGTGGCACCAACTGCCGCTGGTGTTTGGAATGGCCCTCGTGTTCCAGCAGATCCTGCCAAGATTAGCTCGGGCATTCTAAATTGGGCTAAGCAGGTAAGAAAAATACAGTAGATCAAATAATAAATGGAAAATGTAATTTATAACTGGATTGACACTTTATTTCAGCACAAAGGTTTTGGTGTTTTAATTAGCTCATAAAATGCTGAGTTTTAGTAATCCTGAAGTAAGTTAGCTGCTCACATGATGCTTATTGAAAAGAGCAGGCAGGTTTTCTTAAAAAAAATATTGGAAATTTAAAAAAAAAAAACCTTCACTGTTCTCACATTTGTTTCATGCTGCAACCTTGCGCTAAAGCCATTTAAATTCATTTTTTTCCTACATTTAACAACACTCAATACCCCAGAACTACAAAGCAATTTTTGCTAATTTATTAAAAATAAAAAAACTGAACTATCATATTGCCTGTGGTGGGTTGGCACCCTGCCCAGGATTGGTTCCTGCCTTGTGCCCTGTGTTGGCTGGGATTGGCACCAGCAGACCCCTGTGACCCTGTATTCGGATTCAGCGGGTTAGAAAATGGATGGATGGATGAACTATCATATTGATATAAGTATTCAGATCCATTACTAAGTATTCAGTTAAAGCCCCTTTGGCAGTGTTTACAGCTTGGGTCTGATCGAGAAGCTTCACACTCCTGGATTTGGGGATTTTTCACCATGCTTTTCTGCAGATCCTCTCAAGATCTGTCAGGTTGAATGGAGCCTGTGGGTGGACAGCTATTTTCATGTCTCTCCAGAGATGTTTAACTGGGTTCAAGTCTGGACTTTGGCTGGGTAACTCAAGAACATTCCCAGAGTTGTTCTTAAGCCACACTTATGTTGTCTTTGATTTGTGCTTAGGGTCATTCTCCTTTTGGAAGGTAAACCTTTGGCCCACACTGAGGTCCAGAGTGCTCTGGTGCAAGTTTTGTTAAGGATATCTTTGTATTTTCCTACATTCAGCTTTCCCTCAACCCCAACTAGTCTCTCAATTCTTGCTGCTGAAAAACAATTCCAAATCATGATGCTGGCACCACCGTGCTTCACCATTGGAACAGCAATGCGCAAGTGATAAGTGGTGCCTTCCTCCAGACATGATACTCAGAAATTGTCACAAACTCCACTATGAGTCATAACAAGGTTTGGGGCGGCCATCCGTATATTTGGTATCCTAGCTGCGAAGTTGCAAAAGTATAAACAGCACTGATGTGCACAAAACCGTGTCCAAAACAGAACTGAGGGAATAGGGAAAAGGTGGAGGCTTTTAAAGGGGAAGACAGGAAGTAAGGTCAAAGGGGTCTGGCTCATAAGGGTCTTCAACCAGTCTCGAGCCTGGACGTGACATCATAGCCCCCCTCAGCCCAGACCCGTCAGGTCGGGCGATCCCAACTGAGAAGTCGTGAACCCAAGAAAGAGCATCAGCGTTGACATGAAGTGAGCCCAGACGATGAACGAGCAAAAACTTGTACGGTTGGAGGTCAAGTAACCACCTGGTGACCCGTGGATTCGACTCCCTATGCAGAGCCATCCACTGTAAAGGTGCATGGTCCATGATAAGGGTGAATTCCCGGCCCAGCAGGCAGTACCTCAGCTGAGTAACTGCCCATTTAATCGCCAAAGCCTCTCTTTCACCGCCGCATACCTGGTCTCCCGGTTCAACAGTTTCCGGCTCAGAAACATGATGGGGTGTTCTACACCACTGACGCTTTGGCTCAGCACGGCCCCCAGGCCTGTGTCCGAAGCGTCTGTCTGGAGGATGAAAGGTAAAGAAAAGTTAGGCGCTTTCAAAACAGGTGCAGACATAAAGACCTACTTCAAGTCACTAAACGCAGTGCCTTGTCTTTTCAGTTAATACAACAATTTTTTGGGCCCTCTTCTTTGTCAAATCAGTCAATTGCACCACTCTCACCGAGAACCTGGGCACAAACTGGTGGTAGTACCCCGCTAACCCGAGAAAGGCTGGGACCTGCTGCTTGGTTCGCAGATTGGGCCATTTCAAAATGCAATCTACTTTGGAGCACTGTGGGTTTACTGTACCCTGACCCACCAGGTAGCCTAAATACTTGGCTTTGCTCAATCCAAAGAAACATTTCTTGGGATTAATCCAAAGCCCAGCCTCACCAAGTGTCCACAATACCGCTTTTACCTGCTGTAGGTGTTCACTCCATGTGCTGGAATAGATGACCACGTCATCCAGGTTGGCAGCACTATATCAGTTATGAGGCCTGAGCACTTTGTCCACCAGACACTGAAAGAATGCTGGAGCCCCGTGTAACCCAAATGGAAGGACACAATACTGTCAGTGTCCGCTAGGGGTGCTAAACGTGGTCTTAACCTTCGCGGAGTCTGTTAAAAAAACCTGCCAGTACCTCTTTGTCTTGTCCAGTGTGGTCAAATATTGAGCCTGTCCAAGCTTCTCGAGGAGGTCGTCCACTCATGGCATTGGATTAGCATCAAATTGGGAGACTTGATTAAGTTGACGGAAGTCATTGCAAAACCTCCAACTCCCATCAGGCTTAGCAATCAATACAATGGGACTGGACCAGGGACTATGACTTTCCTTGATTACACCTAGTTGCAGTACGTGCATGATCTCAAGCTCTATTTCAGCTCTTTTTGCCTCTAGACGACGATACGGATGTTCTCGGCCCTTCCACAATTTCAGCAGATTTACATGATAAACCCGCTCCCTCGGCTGACAATTGGGTTGACTCACCAAATAGTCCACGAGTCCTTTCCTCTCCTTAACTTCGTAGGGGCCTTGCCAATGGGCAAGCATCCTAGAGTGGGAGGTAGGTACTAGGACCATGACTTGATCTCCCGGGCGGAACTCCCGGAGAGACAAGCCACGGTCATAATATCGAACCTGTGCTGCTTGTGCCTCTTATATGTGACTTTTAAGCTGAATCTTACCAAATCTATCGCGTAATTGCATGATATACTCCAGTATATTTGTAGAGGGAAAAGCCTCTTCTTCCCATCCTTCTTTTAGGATATCTAATATGCCCCGGGGTTATCACCCATACAATAATTCAAAAGGAGAGAACCCTGTGGAGGCTTGTTGGACTTCCCAGTAGGCAAAAAGGATAAGGTGGAGGAGCTGATCCTAGTTCCTTCCATCCTCGTTGACCACCTTACAAAGCATTTGTTTGAGAGTCTGATTGAACCTCTCTACCAAACCGTTGGTTTGAGGATGATATACCGCAGTCTTTAGATGCTTTATTTTAAGTAACTTGGAAGTCTCCTTGAACGTCTCTGAGGTAAAGGGCGTCCCTTGGTCCGTCAGGACTTCCTTAGGAATGCCGCACGCGCAATGACCCCTACCAATTCCCGTGCGATGGCTTTAGAAGTAGCTGAGCGCAATGGAACAGCTTTGGGGTATTTGGTAGCGTAATTCACACAGGCCGATTCATCTCACTCCGCAGGCTGGTTACACGGCATGGAGGCAGCTTGAGACAGCTCATCTCCGTCTATAACTAGGCCTAAGTTCAACCCGGGAGTGATATGTGTCTCACCGCTTTTAATTTTAGACCAGTCCCGCCCCAGTATCACTGGATGTGGTGGATTTGGGTGGACCACCACGGATTAATTTCCGCACTGATCCCCAGCAACTGACGATACAGACAGCGGACCCTGTAGCAGCGGATGTCTCCGTGGACACAGGTTATACTGGTCTTAAATTGTTAACCACTGTCGCGGTAGCACAAATCGTCGAGCAACAATGGTAATGTTGCTGCTGGAGTCGAATAAGGCCCTGGTTTTAAACCCGTTTATGACCACCACGCCTGTGTGTGGGATCATCAAGGGGTTAGTCAGAGCACACCAACCCCTCCCCCCCTTTTCAGAACATACCCTAGCTGAGTGCGACTAAGGAACCGTTCTGCTCCCCCAGGCTGCGAGGCTGTCCTCTGTGCCTCAATGAGATTCATTAGACTTTTCAAATTGATAAAGTCTTTACCCCAGACAGACTGGGCGAAGTCGAGGGGTAGTGCCTCTAGGAGAAGGTAACAAGCCACCTGCTCCACTACTTGGTAGGGCGTGGTTTCCCCTGGCCATAACCAACGCTCTACTGCAGCCCATAAAGACCAGGGGCCTCATGTATAAATGGTGCGTACGCACAGAAATGTTGTGTAAGAACGTTTCTGCATTCAGATCAAGATGTATAAAACCTAAACTTGATGTACAGCCACTCACATTTCCACGGTACCTTATACCCTGTCGTACGCAAGTTCTCCGCTTGGTTTTGCAGACTGGCAGCACCCAGCGTCAAAGCAGTGCTACTGTTCCTGTGTGGTTATCCTTTCTTTTCCTGACGCGGCTTTATAAATACACTGAAATTAACCACATATTGTTTATTAGTTTAATGCATCTGATTGTATTTAACCAGTAAAAATATAATGGTCCACGGAATGGTCAAACTATTCCGAATACCATAGCTGCTTTAGCGTTGTTACTCTCACTGCACCTTATTTTACTTCTTTCAGCTGCTCCCGTTAGGGGTTGTCACAGCGGATCATCTTTTTCTATATTACTCTCACTGCACCACTCGGAGCAGCTGATCGGAAAGAGAATTATAGGTATACAGCATCAAGCACATGCTGCCTCAGCCATGCTTCCTATTTGAACTGTTTCTCACATGGCAAACGCTTCAAACCTTTCCTGTACGGACCTCACGGTTCAGAATGAGTTTCATCCCAAGAGCTCTAAACGCACTCAATCAAGTGTTCCTTGTAGAAATATCTGTACTTATAAGTAGAATTACCTCACTATAAACTTGCACTACAGTTATAATATTACACAACCTGAGCCACTTTCTAAAGCACGTATTTACATATGATGACGATATCATTTTTAAGATGAAATGCAGCAAAATATGTTTAATATATTATACAGATAAAACTTTAACTTCATTTAAATAATCTATATTGTTAATAATTAAAGGTTGTTCCTGTCTCGCACTGTATGCTTCACTGGGACTGGCCTGAAGGATAGAATAATTAAACATATACAGTAATCCCTCTTCAATCGCGGGGGTTGTGTTCCAGAACCCCTCGCGAAAGGTGAAAATTTGCGAAGTAAAAACCATATGATCATGTGGTTATTTTTATATAATTTAAGCCCTTTTAAACTCTCCCACACTATTATAAACATTTCCTGCACAGTTATACAGCATAAACCCTTTGTATTCTCTTAGATATTAGGTAAGATTAGTTGAAATTATGTATGTAAACACACTGTTTATATACAGTGTGAACTTGGCCCAGACACAGACAGGCGGACATGTTGTCTTAAAACCACCACACGTTTATTAAACACAATTATTTACAATAATATGGTCACAAAGACCCCAGCCAATGGTCACTCAGACCTCAGTCACGTGCACAAACCCCAAAACAGTCACAGTCCTGGCCACAATGCCTTGTCTTCGGGCCGCCTCCACAACTCCTCTTGCCTCGTCCTTCTTCCACCCGACTCTAGTCTCGAATGAATGGAGATGGCCCCTTTTATAGAGGACCCGGATGAGCCCCAGGTGTTCCCGGCAATCTTCTTCTGGCCACGCCCCAGCGTGGCGGAAGTGCCGGCTGTCCTCCTGGCTGCTCTCCGGGCGCCGTCATAAATCTTCCCCCCAGCACTTCCTGGTGTGGCGGAAGTGCTGGGGCAACAAGTCTCCAAGACATCGGGGCGCCTCCTGGCGGTGACCATGGGCCCCTACAGGGAAAGGCTTCCATGACCTTGACCCGTGGCCCCCAAAGCAACCCGGAAGGCAAACCCCACGTGATCCAGGCAGGGCTCTGACCCTCTTCCGGTCCCTCCTGGTGTCCCGGCCGGGTCATAGCCCCTGGCATCCCTGACAACAGTAAAACCTAAATTTTATTTTAAAGATATCGAGCATCTCCAATATCACGTATGTTACAGCCATTACGACAGACAGGCCACCAGCAATAAATACGTACAAGGCAAGAAAAAATTGTATACAGTAAAATGTGTGTACAGTGACACTAAACGTATGTATATGTAATAAATACTGTACGTAGAAAATAAATTATGGTTACTCACCAACAATGACACGACGACTTGACCAATAACGATGAATTTAATTTTACTGCACAACAAAGGAGAGCGTTACAGCTCTTCTAAAGGAGCCTCTTCAGGCGACTGTGTAGTACCGCCGTTGTTCTTCTTCCGGCAGTCTTCAATCCAAATCCTTAAAGCAGATTCCATCCAGACTACAGCTTTATTACATCCACTTACAATTTGTTTTTACGCCTTGGTTAAAGAACACTTCGGCTGTAGATCTTATATTCTTTTTCTCCTTTTTAAATAAAAAGAATTGTGGACTCATTGATGCCGTAATGGCATCCAGCAGCTGTGTAGCTTTACCCTTTCTTCAACATATCCAAAACTTTTACCTTTTCGGCAATCGTTAGCATCTTCCATTGGCGCTTGGGCACGGCCCCTGAAGCAGGAGCAGATTGTTTTGGAGCCATAACGAAGGGCTTGACTATGCACAAAGATAAACACAAAAGAGCACAAAAGTTAACTCTTTACACAGCAAAACACGTTGATGCTGAATGAGCGAGACGAGACTTCCTGGTTAACGCAGCGGAATCGAATTCGGCGCTCCGTTGCTGAGCCAATCAGCACACATGAACTTAACTGCATGCTCTGCTTGGGTAGCTTCTCAGCCATCCGCCAATAGTGTCCCTTGTATGAAATCAATTGGGCAAACCAACTGAGGAATCATGGACCAGAAGTAAAAGACCCATTGTCCACAGAAACCCGCGAAGCAGTGAAAAATCTGCATTATATATTTAGATATGCTTACATATAAAATCCGCGACAGAGTGAAGCCGCGAAAGTCAAAGTGCGATACAGCGAGGGATTACTGTACTACGATGATATTTCAATGTTCCTTAAAAGTTTTGAAGAATCAACATTACAAGCTTACAGATGACTTAATGTCTATTACAGAGCTGATTGTGTGGTGATCGGTTACTTGGAGAAAGAAAAGGAAGGACAGGAATTGCAGGTTAGTACGTTTGAAAGAGACAGTACTGCAGGGGCGGCCTTAGGCATGTGCAAACTGTGCACCTGCACAGGGCCACCAAGCCAATTTATATTAAATATAAAACGGAAAGAGAAAATAATGACACAGCTAAAAATGCAGCTTTAAATTTAAAAGTTAAACGCTTGTGTCATGAGCATGAGGCGGCTATGCAGTGTCTGCAACGGACGTGGCCATCCACCGTGCATAAGATACCATATTGACATTGGCGGGCGAAGGGGCCACCGATTCTACCCAGGGCCGCCACAAGCCTAGAGCCACTCCTGAGTACTGCTGCAATAAATTATTTCATCGAAGGTCACGCACAATCACTGCGCAACCGTGAAACTCATGTTTAATAACGTGCTTTAACTCCTATCATCATGAAAATGATATCATATATACATCTCAGTATTTTAGTTATTCAGAGAGCTGTAATATCACAAATGTAATGGATTCTGTGTCCTGTCGGAGGAAGAGAGACGATTTAAGAAGCACGTAGTGATTCACATACATAGAGCACATAGAAGAACACATACAAAACAAAGCATTTAACGTGCTACTTTAATTACGATATGATTTGAGAAACTGGTTAACTAAACAATATTAAGATGAAGTTTATGATATTCTGCTTTAATGACAAAATAAACTACGTGATTAAAGTGGACATTTCCAGATTGAAGTTGACATTTCATGCTTTTTCCCCACTGTGTGCCTTTTTTTTTCTCTGTACCCTAGAAGCTTTCATATGACACTCAGACAGTGGGCTACAACTCGCCTTTTCACGGCGACTTTGATATCTGACAACTTCTTTTTTATTTTGGGCACTGTGCGACTTTGTGAACTTGAGCTTTCAAGTTTCTCCAACACGCTGTCACTCGATCAACTTTCTTTTGTTGATTATACTATGGTTTAAATCAATAAATAGTATGTTTTCCTTTTCCTCCACTTGGTATTCGCTGAAATTCGTATTTTCCCCCGTGCTTTTCCCATTGTCTTTTCACAAAAAGCTGAGCTTAAGGGCTATTTATATTGATTTGCATATTCAAAGAGGCGTAATTCTGGGAGAAATTGGGACGGGACAGCAGGCGCATGCACGTGCGTTACTTTCACGCTGACTGGGATTTATGTAGTGGAACAACGTGGAAGATGGAGTACAAACAGATTCCTGCATCTGGATTTTTCTCTGCATAAGCACATTTCGGCTTTTGTGCTTACGTCATGTTATAGTGCGAATTCTACGCACGGCGTTATGCATGAGGCCCCAGGTCTGCTTGTGGGTTGGCCTCTCTGGGTTGAGTCTCCACTGTCTTATTTTCTTCACCTGCCAGTCAGGGGCACCCCTAAGTGGAACTTGGGATTCGGCCTTCACAGGGAGATGGGCCCTCTCCCCTGGGAGAGCACAATAAGCCCCCTTCACCTTCTCCTTCTGGGGCAGCCCAAGTCTGTGAGCCCCTCCCGCACACCCCCTGGCCTGCCAGAGTTGTCTAGTCAAGTGTGTTGGGAGCGAAGCCCGCACCGGGTCCTCCCAAATCGCGGGATACCCTCCTCGCCTGAAAACTTAGCCCTGGTACGCTCCCACCTGGGTTTGTTGCAGGTCCTGTCCCCTTCTCTTCCGGGATCAAACCATCCTGCCGGCTATACCAGTGTCACAAACTCCACTCTGAGTTATAACAAGGTTTGGGGCAGCCACCCGTATATTTGGTATCCTGGCTGCGAAGTTGGAAAAGTATAAACAGTACTGTTATGCACAAAACTGAGACCAAAACAGAACTGAGGGAATAGGGAAAAAGTGGATGCTTTTAAAGGGGAAGACAGGAAGTGAGGTCAGAGGGGTTCGGCTCATAAGGGTCTTCAACCATAGGTTCGAGCCCGGACGTGACATCATAGGGGCCACACCCAGCAAGGTCTTCTTCCATAGGCTCAGACCTGGAAGTGATGTCAAGAGGGCCAGGTGGGATTTCCCGTGAATGGTCTACAGGCAAGGGAGAAAAAGAGTCAGTGCACTCTGCCACATCCCAGTCTGATTCGGAATTGCCCTTTACTCAAGCCCTTTTGCTGCCTCCCATGTGCACGTGTGTGACAAAATGAAGCCAGACAGTTCATTCTTGGTTTCATGAGACTAGAGAATTTTGTTTCTAATAGTTTGAGAGTCCTGTAGGTACCCTTTCATAATTTCTAAGTGGCCTTTCTGGTGATGTCTTTCCATTCTGCCATTAAGTCCTTCTTAATGGAGTGTTGCAGTGCTGGTTGTTTTTCTGTAAGTTTCCCCCATCCTCACACAGATTCTGTAGTGCTGGTGTTTTTGGTCACGTCTCTCACCGAGGCCCTTCTTCCTGCAACTACTCACTTTAGCCAGAAGCCAGCTCTAGAAGGAGTCATGGTTGTACCAAATTACTTCCATTTAAGATTTATAGAGGCCACTTTTGTGGCCTTTCCCTGACCTGAGCCGCAACACAATCTTGTCTCTGTTCTCTGCTCGTAATTCATTTGATCTCATGGCTTGGTTTTGTCTCAACTCTGGGACCTTCTATAGACAGGTATGTACCTTGCCTAATTATGTCTAGTAAAATAAACTGACCACGGGTGGACTCAGTTATGATCATTGATATTTTCATAACGAAAATGAGAACTAGAACTAAAAATATTGTTTTTCGTTTTACAAGAACGAGAACCGAAATTAAGGCAAACAGAGAAATTAAACCTAAATCAAAATAAAAATTAGTAATATGTGAACGAACTAAAATGAAAATGAAAATTGATTAAAAACATAAAAAAACAGCAATAGCATTTTCATTCAATCCAGTTCAGGCTTGCAGAGGGGTTGTTTGTAGGTTGCCCTGAGCATTCAGTTAAGTTGTGCTGTTCTCTATGTGGTGATTTTGTACCTTGGGCTTACTATAATCACGTGGTGCAACTTCCGTAAAGGACCATTGTTTGTTGAGCACATTTGGTTTGTCGGGTTGAAGCAGTAAGCATATGTGGTTGATGATGGCCAGCTTTGCACAGATGTTTGCGGGCAGAAAGCGAAAAGGTAACGCGTGGAAATACTTTAATTACAGCACAGATGATAATAAAAGCTAATGTAGCATTTGAAAGAAGAAAAGAGTCTTGGAGGTTTAGTACAGGACCAGCTGGATCAGTACTTAGTGTAAGTCCATCACTTCTTTGGCACCACTACTGCATTTCAGTACAGGGAATGGAGGTGTCATCATGAAAAGTAAAAAATAAAAAATTAATGTTGTTAACATAAAATAAATTTGTCCACTGGTCTGTGCTATAAATTTGTTTTCTGTATGATTACAATAATTGTGATCATTTTTATAGTTAAAATCGCTGAATTTGCGCATTTTCTGTTGAGCCTAACCTCGGATTGTGCTCTTCCTCACACACTTCACACACTGGGTTGATGCATGCAATTGGCGCATGCCTGCTGTTGTCTCTCTGTATGTCGCCAATATAATGTTTGCAGACACATTTATTATACACCCTGCCTTTCCACAGTCTGGCTAATATCTTTGATGAATGTGTGTGACATATTTAGTCTTGCTGATTGGACATAAAACCGCATTGAAAAGGCACAAGGTGAGGCAGACAGTACAGTTCTGCACTGAAGAGGGCAGATGTGTGCTAAACAGGTGCTTGTTGCTGCTGTTCTTCTACGCAGGGCCGCCAATAAGTTAGCGATATCAGAAAGTCAAGTGCACTGCAGCGGTCTGTTTATTTTTATTTTTTGTTCTGACTGACTGCAAAAATGGAAGATTAAGATTTTCAAAACAAAAGGAAAATAAGGAGGACTTTTGCAAGAAATTGTCGGAGATTTTCATGGAGAAGAATTGCCGCAATGACCAAACAGTTTTCAATTTTATAAAAAACTAGCAGACCTGGCGTGCTTCGCTGCACGTTTAACTGGCTAGTTTCGGCAGCGGATTGTGGTTTTTCTAACGTAGAAGTCGTTTCTTGTTGAGATTTGTTTAATCGCCTGGTTTTGGCAGCCAAGCGCTTTTTTTCCAACCTAGAAAACCTCTCTTGAGATCCATTTAATGGTCTCGTTGATTGCATGTCTTCCAAGGTAGTTTCAATACCCATTTCATGCACGGAGTCATCTCCCCTTTTATGAGTGACTGGGTAAGTACCACGTGTACTAAACAGTACATTAGTAAAGGAAAAGACCGCGTCAGCTGCGAAGCTCAGCTCGGAGCGAAATGAAGTGAATGAAATGAGGTGAATGGGAGGGGAGATGATCACATGACTACCCCACCCACCTTAACTCTCAATCCCTCTACAAACACAGTCTCTCGGATACCAACTCTCTTTTATATAAATCAGTAAAGGAGAGAGGACTAAATACTAACGAAAAAGAACGGCAAGACCGCATCAGCTGCGGAGCTCAGCTCTGAGCGAAATGAAGTGAATGAAATGAGGTGAATGGGAGGGGAGATGATCATGTGACTCCCACACCCGCCTTAACTCTCCATCCCTCCACAAACACACAAACACAGTCTCTTGGATCCCAACTCTCCTTTATATATATAGATGGGATCAGACTAAGAAAAAAAAAATCCATTATTTAGAAGCTAAATTTTGACTTCAAATAAAATGTTCTTTTGTTTTTCTTATCATTTTGTTGCACAGTCTGCATTAAAATTGAATAAAGCATCAGAATTAAAAGCTTTTAAAAACAACTAAATATTTCAATTAAGGTCAAAATTGAAATCTGGTTTTTTTTGGTACACTTTCATTTGTATTGAATTAGTATGAACTGTGAAATTACAATGGCAAATTTAGAACACATGAAGGGTGCAGATCAAATGCGCTCTCTCCGTTGATTCTCGCTGATATAAATTCAACATTCTTTCTTAACCAAATGTGAACCTTACCTATGCGTGTTTGTAAAGAGTGCTGATGGGATATGAAACATGAGCAGTAGTCAATGTGCATGCTGCCAACTGAATAGTGAATAAGCTACTCTTTTGGGTTCATATATTTGTAAATCTGACTCTGATTTCACTAGCCATGAACCTCACCGCATGTCACTGCTTCATTACTGGCAGCAGAAATCATCAACATGCAGTCTGCTGGCGCCAGTGGCTGAGGACCTTGTATGTGAATCTGCATTACAGGTTCTCGTCGAGCAGATATTTTGACTGTGTGGCTATCTGTGCAACGGACGTCATTGCAACAAAAACAAATCTATCGAAATGTGTGCTTGTTTAAATCTTAACAGCAACATGCTTGCACTGACTGGTTTCTTGGGTTTAAACATTTGATCTTGCCGACTATACTCATTAGGCTACTTAATCTGTTTGACCATTGATAGTCAAGCTGTGTTTAACGGCATTATGAACTGTGAGTGTATTTTGCTGACTGAAACATCATTGGCATTTAAATATGTGTAGGCCAACATTTGTGATCTTACAACAGAAAAAAAAAAACTAAAATTGTACTAATATTATGTAAAAAGGCCAGAACTAAGTAAAATAAAAAAATAAAATTTTAAACATAGAACTAAATGAAAATGAATTTAATAAAATAAAATAAAAACTGAAACTACAGTTAATATCAGAACTGAAATATCACTGGTTATGATCAGTAGAATGGGATGCACCTTTGTCAGACTGCAAGTGTAATGCAAAGGGTCTAAATACTTGTGATAATGTCATATTTCACTTTTTTGTGTTTAATACATTTGTAAACATTTCAAAAATTCTAGTTTTACTTTGTCATTCTGGTGTGTTGAGTGTTGTTTGATGAGGGAAAAATAACTTTTAAATGATGTTAGCATAAGGCTGCCACACAGGAAAATATATAAAAAGTAAAGGGGTCTGAATGCTTTCTGAAGGTACTGTAATATGTACATTATGTCCATCCATCTACTTAACATGAGCAAGGTCAAGGGGGTGTTGGAGCATATTCCACCAATCATTGAATGCAAGGCATGAACATCACCAGGACAGGACAGCAGTACATCACAGGTTGAACACACACACACAAACACACATACTTTAAGGCCAATTTAGCACCTTCAATTCACCAAACCAGCATGTCTTTAAACTGTGCAAGGATACCAGAATGCCCAGTAGAACCCCACATGTACACTGGGAGAACATGCAAACTTCATGCAGGGAGCTCCTGGGACTTGAACCCTGGTGTCCTTGTTGTGAGGCAGCAGAACTACTACTGTGACACTGTCTTGTATGTATGTATGACTATATAATGTACAGCGTCGGTTCAACAATTATTTTCTTAATTAAACTATAATAGTGGCTTGTAGTAGTAGTAGTTACTACGTTTTTCCCCGTTTGGTATTTTTAGCATTATTCTATTTTCATTATCCTCACATATCAGCTTTGATTTATTCATTAGTGTTGCAGTCTGATGGACTACTAGAACTGTTTATTCTTAACTGTTCTCCGTTCTCTGCTTCAACTAATCTGGAAATAACACACCATTGATTAGAAACGTAAATCAGTTTATGTTAAAAAGGAAACAGACAAATACTGATGATACCATTTGTAAAGGACATGGTTTGGCTGGCATTGCAGTTGGGATGGGTGATGTTCCTTTACCCAGCCGGGAGGTCCTAGTAAAGAATGGACAGTGCGGATGAGTGGGCATGATGGCTGTTTCTTTTCCCATTTGGGAGGTTGGTATAGTAGAAGGACAAAGACAGAGACTTCACTGCCTTTTGGACACCAACAGGGCTGCATGGAATTCTCTGGATCCATGCTGAGTCCATAGATGCCAGTAGAGGGTAATGCTGAGGTGACTCAGACTCGGGAGAGAAGGAAGACAAAGAGAGGAGGAGGGAAAGAATTTAAGTGATCACTAGAAGAAACCCAAAATTTTAAAATATATATATTGAACCTTGGACATGTGTCCAGTATGTCTGGTTTTGGGAATCTGAGACCTCCCCTATAAGGCACATAGTGAAAAGTAACTAAGCTGATTAGTATAACTTGGACCCCGTGGCATGCATGTACTTATTCAGTTATATGTCAGATTATTAAACGAGTATTAGTTGAATGTACACAAAAAACACTGATTGGTAATAAGTGTAAATAGGTTTTGACTGGAAGCTTTCATGATGGATGGCTCTAACCTTTACAGCTGACACTAAAATACTAAGAATTCATTGAAGATTATTACAAAATTTATGATCATAATTACAGGAAATGCTCAAACCAATATAGAATGAATAAATAAATAAATAAATACACCTATTAAACAATAATAGCTTCTGTCTTTCCATTGCTGTGCAAACTGACCTCAGTTGAACTATCTCACTTCTGAAAAGTACAGCAAACTGCAGTCAGCTAACTGTCTGAAAGGCAGCATAATTGATCCTAACTCTTTAAAAAAGTCCCAGGACACAAGGTGTGCACTGGATTCCAGAGAAAATGAATGCAAACCTAATCTGAAAATTGCTCTAGAGGTGCTGTACAATGACTGACCCTCAAAAATGAACTCCATTATTGTCTGCTAATTAAAACATTAAAAAGAAACCTGCATGTGAAGCATTCTGAAATATTTCAAAATGATCAAATTGAGTTCTCAGATGAAATGTCAGGAAACACAGCCTTATTTGTGAATGGAGAGTGCATCTCCTGTATTTGCATTCACCTCCACTCGTAAGAGTATGGCCCAAACTGACGCCATATTAGCACTATTATGCTAAATTAAAGCTAAAAACAAACATTGGAAATACAACTCTTATTAAGGCTTAGGCTCTATTGCTCATGTATATTATAAATGAACTGCAGAGGATTGGAGTAATTATAAATATTGTGGCAAGCGGCTTACCGTCCCGGTAGCTTTGGGGACCACGGGAACAGAGCTTAGAATCTCAACCCTATAGGAGCCCATGGTCTCTGCCAGGGGGCGCCCCGATGCCTGGAGTGCCCTGGTCATCAGCACTTCCGCCACACCCGGAAGTACTGGGGGGAAGACGACCAGGGACACCGGGAGTGCTTCTTGGTGCACAGCTGGCACTTCCGCCACACTGGGGAATGTCGGCAGTCACTCATTGGGAGGCACTTGGAGCACATCTGGGTGGATATAAAAGGGACCGCCTCCCTCCATTCGATGGCTGGAGTCGGGAGGAAGAGAGACAGAGCTCGGGAGGAGAGGAATGGAGGCAGACCTGAGAAAGAGAGGCATTGGAAAGGCCTGGACTTTGTGGAAGTACTGGGGATGTGTGTCATATGTGTAAATAAGAAAGTATAATAAACATGTGATGGGTGAACTATCGGTGTCCGCCTGTCTGTGTCTGGGCCATGCTCCACAATATATATATATATATATATATATATATATATATAGAGAGAGAGAGAGAGAGAGAGAGAGAGAGAGAGAGAGAGAGAGAGAGAGAGAGAGAGAGAGAGGGCAGCGTGGTGGTGCAGTGGTAGCACAGTAAGGAGACCTGGGTTTGCTTCCCTGGTCCTCCCTGCGTGGAGTTTGCATGTTCTCCCCGTGTCTGCGTGGGTTTCCTCCGGGTACTCCGGTTTCCTCCCACAGTCCAAAGACATGCTGGTTAGGTGCATTGGCGATTCTAAATTGTCCCTAGTGTGTGCTTTATGTGTGTGTGTGTGCGTGTGTGTGTGTGTGTGTGTGTGTGCGCGCCCTGCAGTAGGCTGACACCCTGCTAGGGGTTTGTTTCGTGCCTTGCACCCTGTGTTGGCTGGGATTGGCTCCAGCAGACTCCTGTGACCCTGTAGTTGGGATATAGTGGGTTGGATAATGGATGGATGGTTATTTTATATCATCACCATAAGCAAACAACAAAACCTTAATCCATATGAATTCACTGAAATGTTTTGTTGATTTTATAACAATGTAAACTTATAGACAGTTGAATGTACTAGATAGATAGATAGATAGATAGATAGATAGATAGATAGATAGATAGATAGATAGATAGATAGATACTGTATATGTATGTATCCACCTTAATAAAAGCATAGGGGTCTGTATGTCTGTGTGTGAGTTCATTAAGTTGCTGTGTCTCTGTCATTCCTACAGATGGCACATAACAATCATTAATACTGCTTTTACAAATCCCATACCAAATGTCATATAATACAGACATGTGGATTGTATGGTGCACTGTGAACATCAATGCTGAGGTCTAAGTTGATTACTTAGATTTTAACCCATCTTAGTTGGGTAGCACCGCTAGTATATATTTGGTATATATGGCTAAGTCATCTTCTTCCAACAGCCATTTTACTGCATCTCTGTTAAGCAGTATCTCTGTAATAAACTGTTTCTCCATCCATCAGTCCATCCATCCAATTTCTGACCCACTTATCAAATTCAGGATGACACAAGTGACAGCAATAATCATGGCACCAGTAGGGAAACCCTGGTAAAGGGCATGATTCCACTACATGTCCACACTAATTTACAGACTAAGATTATTTTGTGCCGGAAAAATGCATTATGCAGTTTTTGACTGAAAAATGTTATTTCTCCTTTACTGTGTTCAGTTAGCTTATTTCTTTCAGCTCATTATGTGTTTGTTGATTAGCACTTAGAAGTTAACAACAAATAATGACTTAATTGACTGCCATTTAAACAATGCAATAAGTAAAAGCTTTCTGATATAATTTAACGCTTTAAACACCCCAATGAGCCTGTGGAAGTCCGTCATGCCATGTGCTGCACAAATAGGACATTTTATTTTTCTGATTGCACTATTATGCCCACCTTGAGGTTGCCTGTGGTGTTTGGTAAAGGTAATGGGCATACATAAACTTTTAAAAACACTGGATTTTTTGCACATCTTAATAGCACTGTATGAATAAGTCACTAGTGTCAGCATCGTTAGCTCATACAGGACATTACATGCTTTTATTTTTTTCATGTTAATCTGAATACTGTGAAATAAAATTTAAATCTATTATACCACATAATGTTTTAAGGCAATGCATGACTTTTTTTATTACAATAAAGATAGCAGGATGGAATTTAGTGTTTATATATATATATATATATATATATATATATATATATATATATATATATGTATATATATAGTGTGTATGTACATATATATATATATAAATATAGTGACAAGGAATACATGCCAGACATTATAAAGGTTTGGGGCAGCCACCCATATATTATATCCTGGCTGCAAAAGTTTGAAAATAATTGTACAAAGACCAAAACAGAACTGCCAGACTGGAGGTAAGATGGAGGCTTTAAAGGCCCGGAGAGGAAGTGACGTCATCGGGGCTGGAACTGAAAGTGACATTGCCATGACCGGACGTGACGAGACGTGACGAGACGTGACGAGACACCATCGGAATCAGAAGTGACACCTTTGAAGCTGCCGGAAAACTGGAAGCGGTGTCATCAAAGGCACCAGAACTGGTGGGATTTCCTGGGAATGGTCTGCAAGGAACTGACAAAGACAGCCAGCACACAACTGCCACCCCCTGGTCTGATATGGTATTACCATTACTCAAGCACTTTAGCTGCCTCCAACTCGCACATGTGTGACTATGTGTATATATATATATATATACAGTGGTGTGAAAAACTATTTGCCCCCTTCCTGATTTTTTATTCTTTTGTCACACAAAATGTTTCTGATCATCAAACACATTTAACCATTAGTCAAATATAACACAAGTAAACACAAAATGTAGTTTTTAAATGATGGTTTTTATTATTTAGGGAGAAAAAATCCAAACCTACATGGCCCTGTGTGAAAAAGTAATTGCCCCCTGAACCTAATAACTGGTTGGGCCACCCTTAGCAGCAATAACTGCAATCAAGCGTTTGCGATAACTTGCAGTGAGTCTTTTACAGCTCTCTGGAGTAATTTTGGCCCACTTATCTTTGCAGAATTGTTGTAATTCAGCTTTATTTGAGGGTTTTCTAGCATGAACCGCCTTTTTAAGGTCATGCCATAGCATCTCAATTGGATTCAGGTCAGGACTGTGACTAGGCCACTCCAAAGTCTTCATTTTGTTTTTCTTCAGTCATTCAGAGGTGGATTTGCTTGTGTGTTTTGGGTCATTGTCCTGTTGCAGCACCCAAGATCGCTTCAGTTTGAGTTGACAAACAGATGGCCGGACATTCTCCTTCAGGATTTTTTGGTAGACAGTAGAATTCATGGTTCCATCTATCACAGCAAGCCTTCCAGGTCCTGAAGCAGCAAAACAACCCCAGACCATCACACTACCACCACCATATTTTATTGTTGGTATGATGTTCTTTTTCTGAAATGCTGTGTTCCTTTTACGCCAGATGTAACGGGACATTTGCCTTCCAAAAAGTTCAACTTTTGTCTCATCAGTCCACAAGGTATTTTCCCAAAAGTCTTGGCAATCATTGAGATGTTTCTTAGCAAAATTGAGACAAGCCCTAATGTTCTTTTTGCTTAACAGTGGTTTGCATCTTGGAAATCTGCCATGCAGGCCGTTTTTGCCCAGTCTCTTTCTTATGGTGGAGTCGTGAACACTGAACTTAATTGAGGCAAGTAAGGCCTGCAGTTCTTTAGACGTTATTCTGGGGTCTTTTGTGACCTCTTGGATGAGTCGTCTCTGCGCTCTTGGGGTAATTTTGGTCGGCCGGCCACTCCTGGGAACGTTCACCACTGTTCCATGTTTTTGCCATTTGTGGATAATGGCTCTCACTGTGGTTCCCTGGAGTCCCAAAGCTTTAGAAATGGCTTTATAACCTTTACCAGACTGATAGATCTCAATTACTTCTGTTCTTATTTGTTCCTGAATTTCTTTGGATCTTGGCATGATGTCTAGCTTTTGAGGTGCTTTTGGTCTACTTCTCTGTGTCAGGCAGCTCCTATTTAAGTGATTTCTTGATTGAAACAGGTGTGGCAGTAATCAGGCCTGGGGGTGGCTACGGAAATTGAACTCAGGTGTGATACACCACAGTTAGGTTATTTTTAACAAGGGGCAATTACTTTTTCACACAGGGCCATGTAGGTTTGGATTTTTTCTCCCTAAATAATAAAACCACCATTTAAAAACTGCATTTTGTGTTTACTTGTGTTATATTTGACTAATGGTTAAATGTGTTTGATGATCAGAAACATTTTGTGTGACAAACATGCAAAAGAATAAGAAATCAGGAAGGAGGCAAATAGTTTTTCACACCACTGTATATATATATTTTAAAGCTGAAATAAATCATCATATATAATTTGAAGGATCTAGTAAAGGGCTTAATCACTAGGCATGTGCAAAATAAAGAGGTGGAGTACAAGTCAGCTGCAGTATCTCTAAAGCATCCCTTTTGGTAGCCTAAGTAACTAAATGCCGTATGCACTTTATAAAGAGGGATTTTGATTGAGGGATGGCAGTCGGTGGTTAGTGCAGCTCACTAACAGTTTCAGGGTCCTGAATTCAGATCCTGGCACATTCAAGTACATTAAAAATGGATGAATGGATGTATGACTGCATAATAATATCACTGAAAACAGTCAGCATCAGATAGGATTTACAGTAAAACAGAAACCTTGTACCTTTCAGCATGAATTTACAACAAATGACTCTTTCCTACTATCTGACTATTAAATGTTTATTGGATTATTGTTTTTTTACAGGATTTTTCACTTGATAAAATGAGCAACTCTGATTGGAAACCAGTTAAACATGCGGATCTTCCTGCATGTCTAAAATGGAGATAATGTACATTTAAATATCTACTGCATGTGTCTGGTGTAAAAATGACAAGTTACAGAAAATTGAGAAAAACTGTTGGAAAGCATTCAAGCTGGCACTGGTTGAAGCTTTACCTTTCCCTGACAGTGACACCAGTGCTCTGCTGTTGTTTCCACTGCCCTTAACCAACAAGTCATGTCTTGGAACATTTTCACTGGGCAATGTGTGAATCTGTATCTGTGAGACGTCACTGGGTTAAAAAGAGTGTCCTGTGTGTTCATCCTGGTAGCTATAAACGATGGTGCTATTTCTGAATTTGGATTTGTTTTCTAGTCCTTAGGGATATTATAAGATGTGGTATATCTGAAATACTGTATTTATTTTTTCATACAGACTTCTATTTTGGATTTTTCTGTGTTACTGGATTTTTGTTATAACTTATGTAACACTTGAAGGCTTTTATAGGTCAGTAATGTTGACACTTCTTTCTGGTTTCAGATTATGGAAACCCTTTGATTTTAAAAAGCAATTTTACTACATTTTGGAGTCTTTAGAATTTCATGTCACTTTTAATTACATGTCACTTGCAGAAATTCTCAGATGCTTCTGCACTTATGGGGTGTTTTGATAAGGTGGGTGAGTATATAAGTCAGGTGGAGAACTTTGTTTTTTGGCGCATCTTAACATCAAAAAAACCAAGTGGTTATTGACTTTTGCTGCACCAAAGAGGCTCTATGTCTGCTCACTATTCAGGGAGTGGATGGTTAGGTGGGCTCGTCTACAAGTGCTTGGGGTTGGACTGGTCTTGGAATACAGAGGAACTATATAAGAAAGGTCAGAGGAGGGTCTTTTTTCTTAGGACAATACATTCCTTTAATGTGGGAAGTGACATCCTTCACATCTTCTATAACTGTGACGGTCAGTGTGATTTTCTACACTGTGGTGTGCTGGGCTGGTAACATCACTTCAGGAGAGGCCCACCGAATTAACAAGCTAAAAGGGCAGGCTGAGTTATGTCACACTCTTTGGATGCCCGGAAGGTTTTAGCAAAAGAGATAATGAAAACAGAACTGTGCGTTATTATGAACAATGCTGCACATCTTCCTTCTGACACACTAACACTTCGGACTATCAGCCAACTAATCATTCAGCAGAAGTGTGTCAAGAAACGCAACTGGGGCTTCTTTATAACAACAGCAATACTCCTGCATAATGCCTCACTGTGACTGTGACAGCCAAGGCAGGACTTTTCATTCTTTTTAAATTTTCATTCCTTTTCAGTCATTAAGGTGTTTATTCAGATCATAGTGTGTGTGTATAAACAGTATATTTATTCATTTATCTATCTTTTGTAAAAAGCCAAATAAACACATTTCTATATATTGTCACACACATGTGCATGGGAGGCAGTGAAAGGGCTTGAGTAAGGGCAATTCTGAGTCAGACTGGGATGTGGCAGAGTGCACTGACTCTTTTTCTTGCTTTCCTGCAGACCATCCACGGGAGATTCCACCTGGGCCTGTTGACGTCACTTCCGGGTCCGAGCCTATGAAGGAAGACCTTGTCGGCTCCGGCCCCTTTGATGTCACATCCGGGCTTAAGCCTATAGTTGAAGACCCTTATGAGCCCCACCCATCTGACTTCACTTCCTGTCTTCCCCTTTAAAAGCCTCCACCTTTTCCTTATTCCCTCAGTTCTGTTTTTGGACTTGGTTTTGTGCACATCAATGCCGTGTAATATATTCACGATTTTTCAGCCAGGATACCAATTATTGGTGTGGAGATTCTGACAATATTTAGACCTATCTAGTATTTTTCATGTTTAAGTTATGCTAAGTTGAGTCACAATTTTAATATTCAATTTGCACACACAACTATTAGATTTTTATCAGAAATAATAATGTAACAGTGCTGACGAGTGCCATCAGTCAGGAATGTGTCATCCATAGCATGAGCTGACATTCTGTCACCCGCAACAGGGACACCTATAAAAACAGTACACCAATAATGTAGCAAAGAGAATTCCATCCATCTAGTGTGGCAACAGGAAACAGTCCTTCTATGGATAGGCATCCACCTAAAGGAGCCATGTAAGGAGCCAAAGGATCCATATGGACACTCTGCGCCAGCATTACATTGGTGTTAGAAGTGGGATGTAAAGAGGATCTACAGTTCAACATAGCAAAGAGCGGAGTGCTACATTGACTGCAATGGACCTGCCTGGCTCTTCTGAAAGGTGTTGTTGGAAATTCTTGAGGCCGAGATCTTGGATGTGGAGTGCTTTTCATTGAATTGGTTTGAGGTGGGAGGAAGACGGCTGATAGACTTCTACCTCTGCAGCTCCTCCAAAGTTTCCATCTACTAAGGTCCATTGGTCTGGGTACATGGATGCTAGCTAAGCTTTTTAACTGATGGAGCTGGGAAGAAGTGTTGCAGATTGAGTTGCTACTGATCCCTGGTGTGCCATGTGAAGCAGAGCTGGTAGTAAAGCTTTGCAGGCAAAGGACAAAGTAGATGGCAGAGTCATTAATAAGCAGTTTATACTAATTTAAGGGATAAGTTCCAAAAACTGTGTGTTACTTAGAGTACACATCAGAGTTCAATACAGGTGTCACTTTCAAGAGCAGCTTCATACTAGCACTAGTGACAATAAGACTGCACTTGAATCACTGTCCACAATTAAATGGTAATTATTTATTAATCCAAGTCAAGCCATTGATTTAAGAACTGTGACCTGAACCAAACCTGCACACATTCATTATTAAGCAAGAGTACAGTGGAATTTCAACTGAGCCAACAGACACGCTGAAGTTAGAAATTCTTCTCCATCTGGCTCTGTATTAAGATGGAAATAGAAGTGAATTACCAACTTGAAAAATGTATACAGTACCCTTTAAACCATACAGTATTTTATTTCAGCCATATCTAACAATCTTACGTGAACTATCCAAATATACTCTATAACAAAATAAGCAGTAAATTTCAAGACACTCCATATATATTATACATGAATAAATTTACCTCTTCAATACTGTATTACCATTTAAACATTTTACAGTAACTTAATTAAAACTTAGTTTGGCATGGCAAATACCAAAAAATATGCAAGTAAAAATGACAACAAGGTATTTGAGAGAAACTCTAAAAATCAAGGTAATGGAGAATAGCAATAGAGCCAGATCATAGAGGTGCAACTGAGAATTCGGAAAAAATTTGCTTACCTGAGTAGACAGCTCCAAGGATTTAGAAAATTCTCTGAAGCACATGGATGAGGAAAGCGCAAGGATGAAATTGACAATGACAGTTATAACTCAAGCCGATATGATGGTGGATGAATCTGTGATGCCAAGTTGTGAGAACTGTGGAAACAACACGTTGTAAAGTCGAGAGAGGCTTACAAGGTACTTATTATAACAAGGTGCAAGGGAGATGTTTATCAGTGATGTAGCCCTCTTACTATTCTTGCACTACTTTCTTTAGCATTGCCTCCAAACAGTTTGGTCAGCATTTTCTTGGGTATTTCTTTTAAGTTTTTTTTTTTTGCATCTATGTGTAATAAACTACTAAACTTTATATATAATTATACTGGATTGTTTTAAGTGTGAAATTCTACATTCCATTTGATGGCTGCAATGATTCTAAGTTTTCAGAACATGGGACATAACGGAGCAGTAAATGTTCTACAAAGATCCATTATCTAACCCACTATATCCTAAGTACATTGTCACAGGGGTCTGCTGGAGCCAATCTCAGCCAACACAGGGTGCAAGGAAGGAAACAAACCCTGGGCAGCGTGCCAGCCCACCGCAGGGCACACACACACACACACACACCCACTAGGGACAATTTAGAATCGCCAATGCATCTAACCTGCATGTCTTTGGACTGTGGGAGGAAACCAGAGTACCCAGAGGTAACCCACGGAGAACATGCAAACTTCACGTAGGGAGGACCCGGGAAGCAAACCCGGGTCTCCTAACTGCGAGGCAGCAGTGCTACCACTGTGTGACAAGTGGTGTTTTTCTGTGGACAATGTACTTACACATCCCAGTAGCTAATTTTGCCTTCAATGCATTAGGTATTGTGTTTCAACCATGATGCCAAGAGAGGTAAATTGCCAAGTTGCAGTGTTCTTATTCCTCTTCCATAAACTAAAACTTTCTGCCAGAAAGAATATGAAAAAACACTGCATTGCAAAAAACAGTTTATCATTTTATTATGTTTTATTCGCCAGAGCCAACAGAGGTGGTTTTACAATGCATTGCTAGAGTGAGCATGACAAATTTGAGGTTGGACTTCAATTTCTCACTTTAACATGCCTTGTAAGCACTTGTGTGAGCAGTCAAAGAAACAAATTAAGGACCTGACAGATGTTATAAATGTTAATTGATTGTTTCAGAAAGAGTACAATGCCTTCATCCTCAATCCCAATAAATTTTTCACTTTATAATTAATGGGTAGTCTTAATTATTAAAGTCACCAAATTAAATTCCACAGAGTGTGCAGTTGTATCATTAAGAGTTCTATGTTGCTAATAAAACGTAAGTCACTATATTTCAATTGTCTTAGAATGGAAAAAATAAAAAGGGTAATTCAAACAAAAACAGTTTAAGAATATGTTCAAGCTATTAATACAATGCAACTGGATTGACCAAATATGCCTGCTGAATTCCCATTACCAAATCTTATTTTAAAAAAAAAGTATATAGCCTTCAGAACTGTCTGTGTCAGTCTACTGCTTAAGTAGTACAGTATGTGATATACTGAAAAGTTTTCAACATTTAAGGCGCAATCCCTTAAATTTCTGTTGTCATTGTAGAAGTAACCCCCGAGGAAAACAGGAATAGTTCAATCAATCAGTCTTTATTCAGTCAAAGATTAGTACATGGATTGTACGTTGCAAGGCAGAAGAGCAAAGTTCTCCTTTTTCAATCAGCTTTTAACAACTTTCCTCCCTCCTCCTTCCCCTTACATTACAATAAACATAATATGTTTATCTAAGCATTTCATCTTACATTGCCCGAATCGGCTAACCATTTCTATTTTGTGTACATTGCAGATGGGGCCCTAAAGAAGAAAAAGTAATCTTTTCTGTGTCTAACGGACGAGTTCCTAAAAGGAAATTGTCCTTGGTCAGCTAACTGCACCCTGTCTTATGAGAGATGCCTGTATGAATAACCTGCCATTATAGCAAAACAGCTTTGTCAGTTTTTTAACCCTTAGTAACTTGCAAGGAGTTAATTTTTATTTCACATCATCTGGCTGTTTCTTGTAAGCTGGAAACAGTTAACCATGATCTGAACTATCAGCATAATGTAGATTTTAAAAAACACAAATTAAATAAAAAATTCAAATCTCAAAAAAAGCGATTCTATGTTTATATTCCTAAGGTATATTCTAAATAAATAACATTTATAAAATAGGACAAAGACAAGATAAAGGTGTGGTGATGACACCGTGACCCCATATATTGTAAATACAAAAATAATAAATGTTTTTCATCAAAAAATGTCTCTGTAGACATGAGTCTGAGAATAGACTGCCCAAGATGGCAACAGTTCTGGTTTAATATAGGCCAGGCAGGAAGAAGTGGGTCCAGGTGGATGGCACCAGAAGTGACATCAGAGGTGGTACGATTGTCAATCATCTGGGGCCTCATGCATAACGCCATTCGTAGAATTCACGTTATAACATGACGTACGGACAAAAGCGGAAATGTGCTTACGCACAAAAAAATCCAGATGCATAAATCTGTGCATACGCCAACTTCCACATTCTTCTGCCTAATAAATCCCGGTCAACGTGAAAAGTAATGCACATGCACGCGCCTTCTGTCCCGCCCCAAATCCTCCCGGAATTACGCCTCTTTGAATATGCAAATCAATATAAATACCCCTTAAGCTCAGCCTTCTGTGAAAAGGCAATGGCAAAAGCAAGAGGGAAAATAGAAGAATTTCAGCGAATACCAAGTGGAGGCAAAGAAAAACATACTATTTGTTGGTTTAAACAGAGGTATAATCAACAAAAGGAAGTTATTCGAGTGACATAGCGCAGTGTTTCTCAAACGTCGTCCTGGGAACCCCCTGTGGCTGCAGGTTTTTGTTCTAACCAGATTCCTCATCACTGACAACATCTCATAACACTGAGCTTATTTAATTAGCTGGTATTTTTTTCTTTTATTCAAAATTCACAAAAGCATATTAGCATGATTTTTACATTTATAAGACATTTATAAATATTTCTGCTTTTGTTAGAGATTTTTTTTGTTGATTTCATTATACTTTGCCCTTTCTCTGTGCAGTTTTTCCCCCTTCATTGTATCTTAATAATGACAACTTAAAACGACCACTACTTTAGCGTCAGACCCACTAATTACTAAATAATGGATTCATTAAACAATTAGAACACCTTGAAAAGTAGAATGAAAATCAAGATGAAAATACTGTTTAAAAGGAAAAAAAATACATTATTCCTATATAATTGCTTGGTACACTTTAATATATATTTATCAGGTTGTGCAATATTACAACTGTACCGCAACTTTACAATGAGGTGATTGTACTAATAAGTACAAACAGCTCTATAAGGAGCACTTGATGGACTGATTGAGTGCATTTAGAGTTCTTGGGATGAAACTGTTTCTGAACTGTGAGGTCAGTATAGGAAAGGCTCTAAAGCGTTTGTAATATGAGAGCAGTTCAATAGACAGCATGGCTGAGGCAGAGTGTGCTTGCTATATCGATAATTCTCTTTCTGATCAGCTGCTGTACAGCTGTTATTCACACTCAGATACATACTCCGAATGGTACATTGAGACTAATATGGAAAAAGATGATCCGATGTGGGTTCCAAGGTGCAGTGAGAGTGACAACGCTAAAGCAGTTATGGTATTTGGAACAGTTTGACCATTCTGTGGACCATTATATTGTTACAGGTTAATTACAATCAGATTCATTAAACTAATAAACAATATGCGGTTAATTTCAGTGTATTTATAAAGCCGCGTCAGGGATGTGGATCTAAAAAGAAAGGATAACCACACAGGAACAATAGCACTGCTTTGACGCTGGGTGCCGCCAGTCTTCAAAACCTAGCAGAGAACTTGCGTATGACAGCGTATGAGCTACCGTGGAAATGTGCATGGCTTTGTGCCGAGTTTAGGTTTTATACATTGCAATTTGAATGTGGAAACATTCTTAAGTAACATTATTGTGCGTACGCACCGTTTATGCATGAGGCCCCTGGTCTGCAAAGAGTGAAAGAGAAGAGGCGTTAGTATACCATGTCACCTAAGGGATCAACATGGAGTTACCACCATCAGAGCTACTATGCTAGCCCCCAATGCGTGCGTGTGGGTGACACCTTGTGTATTTCTTCACAATCACAGTACAGTATATGTTAAATTGCCATATACTGTAAAAGTGTTTTCCAAAGTGAAGTGTTTTCTATAATTTTTCCAAATACCTTTTCTGTTTTTGCTGTTTACTATGGAGCTGAAGGGTACCTGGGTCCATAGGTAAATAAAAAAGCTTTAAAACATACTAAATATGTCCATTTAGAAACACATCACTCCTGTTTTCTTGTTTCTGTTGAAGTTCATTTTCTTTTCCTTTTAAGTTTTGCCTGCTCAGCCGAAGCTAATTTATTCAGACAGTGCCTCAATCTGATCTACAAAGAGACAAGCCCTTTTGAGCTTTACAATATAGCTCAATTTTTCAATGTAAGTAAACATGCCTTCCTTTCACTAGGTATCCTTGTGATAATGAAAGGAAACTAGAAATTAGTTAATTAATAATTAAATATTATGAACCAAACCCACGTCTGAATGTGTTTACAGCAACTTTGTTTTTGAAGAAAATGGTTAAAGATGCACATATCCAAGATGTGGAAATAAACTTAAAAACGAGAGGTTTACAGTTTCCATCAACTTCCTTGTGGTAATTATGATACCTTAAAGTTATGACTTCTAGAGCTTAAGTTGGATGTGAACACTCGAAACGAAGACCTGATGTTGACCTGTGAGTCTGTAGTGCTCATTTCTCTGTGATTGACTATTAGCAGCCGAAGAGGAAAAGAAAATATGTTTCCGATCGCACATTATTGAAGCCAGCTACAGTTTCAAACACATTTAAGGGGAGTCATTTGACTGCTGCTGCAAGTGAAGTGGGCTGAAATGAAGAAATGTAGAATAATAACAATGGAAATACTCTTTACTAGAAAACTGAACACTTGTATGAATGAGTAGTTCTTACATGGGGCAGAAAGGTAGGAGAGTCGTGCTACTGCTTCACAAATCTGTTCTCATTGGATTGAATTGTGTACCTGGTTGTTGTCTGTGTGATGTTTTCATGTTCAACCAGACTAAGCGTGGTGTTCTCTGTAAACACAAACACAAAGCCATGTGATGGTGATTCCTGGTGAGCAAGAATGGGATCGTGCATGGATCCATGTGTGTCAGTTACTTCTGTGATGGGCTGGTGACCGTTTCTTGCATTTCACGCAGTGTTGTGGATTGAGAGACTGTCAGCAAGGTGAGATGTAGAGCAGATTTACTATTAGAATGGCTGAATCTCACAAATAGTTTACTTATTTTTTTAACTCCTTTCTAAAGTGATGTGGATATACTATTTTACAATATTTTTGGAGTCACAAGACACAGGAAGCAGCCATGCCACATGCGCTTCAGAACAGGTCATCCACCTGAAGAAAAAGAAAGCAAATTCGGGCCCAGCCAGTACTTGGAAGGGAGATGATCTAGGAAAAGCTTGGTTTGCTGCTGGAAGAAGCGTTGGTGAGACCAGCAGGAGCCACTGTGGACTGTGTGGAGATCCCAATGCTCCAGTGGATTGACAGGACATTGTGTTATAAAAATGGCTCTCTGTGGTCATTAAAGAACCCTGAGCATCCTTCGTAAAGAGCAGGGTGTATCCCGAAGTTCTGGCTAAATTGCGCACTGCGGTCTAGTCCTTCTTGCCCCTTAATCATCCTCTGTCTCTAATTGGCTATCACTCTCTCTCTCTTAAAATTTCACCCCCTAATAGCTCATGTGTCACATCATCTGGGTGGGTGCTGCAAATTGGTAAAGGTTGATATTGTTTTCCTCCATCAAAGCACTTTAAATAGTGAGAAAAGATATGAATGTAATTAATTATTATTATCATTACAAATCCATATCTATTAACATTCTGGCATTGAAAAAACGTACTTAAGTAAGTTTAGGCATTTTTTTATGTTTGGATCTTGGTACCTTTCAGCCCCATTGTAAACTGCAAGAACAGACAATGTATTTTTAAAATGTATTAAAATCTCTTCACATTAGTACGGAAGCCGAGAGAGGACGTGCAATATCATTATTTTTTAAAATTGTTTACGCAAGATAACTGAATAATTTTATCGAGATCTCGATAAAATAAAATATCTTGTTTTCTCAAAATGATGAAATAAGCCACGTCCTGTTTGAAATGGCAGAAGAGCAGAACTGTATTGATCAGCACGTCACATTTTTGTTCAATCAAGGGCTGATGCAGGTTGAAATATTTTTATGCCTTAGTTTAGAAAATAATAACGTTAGTGTCCGTCATTTAAGAAGACGGTTAACAAGGCTTCAGCTGTATAGGTGTCACAATCTAAGCGAGTCTGATGCCAGGAGCAAAGGTTAGGTTTCGTTTTCTCGAGATTGCGATAAAATTATTCTGTTATGTCAAGAAAACAAATTTTCATTTTCTCGACATCTCGATAAAATTATTCCGATATTTCGAGAACACAAAGTTCGTTTTCTCGAGATCTTGATAAAATTAGTCTGTTATCTCAAGGAGACAATTTAAAAAATAATGATGTTGCACGTCCTCTCTCGGCTTCTGTACTTTAGAACACACTTTTCTATATCAAATTAATATATTGCATAATTAACTGTTAAAACTGTAATAGTTCTATCTGAATTTGGTTGCATTAAAGCAAATATTTCTTCAACTGCTTTAAATATTCTGAGCAAAATCCTTTAATTCTAAGTAAAGATTAATTTGGATAAATCATCTTACCATATCACACTTCTGTTTACTGGTAGAAGATCTGATAAAGTCATTAATTTCCAAAGACTGTCGCTGTCTTCTCATGTGGCATAATTACAATGTTTTTTTTTCCTGTTGTGTAGAATTGAGCAAAGAAACTGCTGTTAAAACTGTTGAGAAGGAAGTCTTTCAATAACCCTGATTGCTAGCATAAAGAATACTACCTAGGTGTTAAACATACACCCACACACATACAAAGCAAAAACACTTGGTTTATAAGTCTGAACACTGACTCTGTAGTGTAGAGTCCCAAATGAGAATTTACAAAGTTGCAGTTGTAGACGTAGTAGTACTCTGTGCTTTATTAGGCAGCCTGTTTATGATCGACTTGCCATTGATTGTGATGGAATTATTAATCTGATGAGGCATACTGCAGTTCAACAATGATATGAAAACAAAAAAGTTTTTCATATATTAATGTATCAGAGAAGGTTTTAATGCTGTACAGATTTAAAAAATGCATTCTGCCTAAAAAATCCTTTCAAAGAAGTTCATCATTACAGCGTTCATTCATTTAGATAGAATTGAGCATCAGGGTTCTAAGATGAAGCTTAAAAATGAGCACAAGGTATCTGCTGTGAAGTTTTATACGGTCAGTTTTAAACAATGAATCTTCCTTACCATTTGACCTATTGAGTTACAAACCAATCAGCTCAACACACAGCATAATCAGTGCCACTTTCCATAGTAACGAGATTAGGCACATGGGTGACAGGCCAGTTGGTGTCAGAATGCTACAGTTTTTCTCAGCCATGAACCATCTGAAGGGATTTGTCAACTTCTTAGTCTGCCTATGGATTTGGAAAGTCTGCAAGGGTTGAATGCTTTTTATTATTCTTGCATTTTAATGGAAACATTAAGAACACTCAGAAATTTGCAAAAAGAGAATTTAGAAATATAGGCAAAAAATAAAAAGCTTTTGGAATGCTTTAGTTGGACAATTTCAAAAAAATATCTGAACACAAAACCTTTATTTGTAACCATTTCTTAATTGTTTTTGTTACTTATCAAATGATCTATTGAATATGATGCATTAAATGAGAAATAGAACTTAAGATTCAATCATCAGAAACACAATATGCCTCACAAAAATCACATAGTATGCCATACACTAATAATCTAAATAAAAATGGTTCTAATACATAATAATAAACACCCATGCATGTTTTTATTTCCGTAATCCTCACTAAGGTCTAAGTAATTATAGCACTCACATGAACTAACTGTCTTTAAAACTTTAGCCAATGTCGAAATCCGACCGAGACCCACAGTGGGCCTGTCCAAATAGACAGCTTCAATGGTTCAGTTTTGGGTTTCATTTCCAGCTACAGGCCCATCTGTGTGAATTTCTGCCTGTTTACTTCTGTTTCTGTCAATTTCCTTTAGGGTCTTTTGTTTCCATTCTACATTTAAAACATGCTTTTACATTATATCAGTTGTTGACTCTAAATAATTGTGATACGAGTAAATGATTTTATGTGAGCCTGTTCTGGGATGGCACAGAGTTTCAAAACTTCAACCCAAACTATCGAAATGGAGGATTGTAACTCAATTACTGCAGTTATACTAAAATACTCTATGGGCACTGAAGGATGCAGAATCACTTTCTAACTGTAAATTACATTACTTTTCATTATAATAAATTCACATTTCAGTCTTCAGATTTTATGACAGCTATATTTTAAATGTAGGCAGTATGTTATAATGGCTAAGACATTGAAATTTAAATCTCAAGACTGCTGGCTTATATCCTTCCTTCAACTTACTGTGTGACCGTGTGCAAGCTGATTAACCCTTTTGTCCTCCACTTGTTAAATAATAACATATAAAAAAAACATAAAGCAGTACCCCATATGTTGGGTCTGAAATAGCTAATAATTTTAAATGAATTAAATGTATTTGCAATAGTTCAAATGCTGTTCTATCTTACTCAGTAGTAAAAATAACAGATACAGTAATGACGACTGTCGTCAAAATCAAAAGAGCAGGGACCATTGCATTGGACCATTTTAATATTCAGAACTTCCTATTTCAGTTCAGCACATTTCTTTTAATTTCATTCTTTCAGATGTGAAAAGCTGTCTTGACAATTTAATATTACAGTAGTATCTATTATTATAGCAGTCACTAATATTTCATATCTAAAACTAGGCAAAATATTCTATGTATGAAAGTAAACAACACAGAATTGATTTTAGAATAAAAAACTATTTATTTTTAATATTTTGAAAAATTCTTTTTGAATTTGGTTAGTGAAATGACCAGTTGTTAAATATTATAAAAATGCTAAATTTACTGTAAAATGTTTAAGCTAATCTGATTTTTTTTTTTTTTTCACGGTTGCCTGAGTTTATTCCAAAAAGCAATCAATTAGTAGCAGAGAGTCTGGTGGGACTTACTGATGGTTGGTTAACTCCTGTAATAAATCTGATTACTGCAAATAAAGCAGACGTCTGATTACTCAAAAAGCTGGCACCAGATAACTTTAGAGAGAAATTTCAACAAGGCAACCGTCAAATACAGAAAAGATATTATAAATGCATCTAGTTTACTTCATTTAACTGGTTAGAGGTGAGTATCTGGAATATATCTTTTTAAAATCACACAAAAATATAATACATAATTGACTGTTAAGTGTTATGGTATGGTTCATTTGGAAACGAACAGAATATTTGAAACACAAGTTCCCAGGTCCAACATGAGTTTAGGATAAAATCAAGTATTTCCTAAAAATTTAGGGAAAAAATCTGTTTTGATTTGTGTACAACAAAGTACAGAATATTTTTTAAGATTGTATATACTGTAGTCAATGAGTTAATAGTATCAGTAATGTAAAACATGGCACAGTGTGTGGGGCTTTATCATAGAACTGCACTGATTAGCAGTTGAATAGCCATTTCTGAAAACATTTTTTGAGAGTCTGTCTGATATTTAAGTCAGGAATTATGTATAACTGTCATAGGAACAATTCAGACTGAACCCTTCTATCTTACAAATATTAGATTGATAATTTTGGTATTTTAAGTGATAACACAGTACTGTACTCTGAAGTTTGGTAGCACCGCACAATTACATTTGAGAATGTTTAAATTCTGCAATAGGCAGGAACCATCCATTTTATTTATTTCTTCACAAATATGCTATATATGCATTTGCCACACAAAATTGTGTTCTGTAGTGGACATATTTGGTAAGTGTTTAAGCTTTTTCTCAATGCCCCATACCTTACACTATAAAGTTCCAGCATGGGCAATATATTATTTTAAATTTATACTTAAGTTTTGTACACCATTTCACATTAAAAATGCATATACACACCATGTTTGTAAAGAAGTAACTTTAAAAAATCTTTTGTCCCCAAAGCCATTAGACTCTTTAATTCCTCCAAAATGGGGTGGTTTGAGTTCTGGGCCTGATGCTCCTTCTCTGCTCATCTTTACATATAATACTCTACTGTGGCTGTTCGTTTGACTTGAAATCACCCGTAGATCGCAAACCGTTTCACCTATTGACCTGAAATTTGGTACACATATACTAGGTGATGTCTACTATCCGCTTTTGGGGTGATGATTGACCTCCAAGGTTATTCCTCCTTTTATTTTTATTTTATTTTATTGTAGAATCAACTCTCGGCTGTGGCCAGCAGAGCGGCTGTGTGGCGCATGCATGTGGGCGCCGTTCTCATCCCTACCTCCTTCGTCATCACATCCCCTACCCCGTCATATCTTAAATCATTCTTAAGTCTTCAATCTGCCTGAAGTGCCAGCTTAAGAGAAAAATTAATGAAAACGTACTAAGCAATTGCAGCACAAACACTGACTTAATAAGTTTTAACGTGAAAAGATGCCAATGAAAGAAGAGAAGAAGCGGGCCGCTGGAGAAAAGAAAAGCTGCTCAGGAAGCAGCAAGCGCATCAACCTCGGAGCAGACAAATTCTAAATGTGCAGAGAAAGAGTATGAAAACTATGAAAACTCAACTCAAGTGTATTCACTGTATGTTACTGGTAAGTTATATTAGCTATATTAGCTATGCACTCCATCCAATATCTCTCTACTTGGTCACAACTGTATAACCTTTTTTCATAATGTGTCAGTTTAAACATGCTATCCTATCAGCCTAAGCCATGTCACTTTATTTTTAGTTTAATATTATGTCACTTTATTATTATATTCCACCTGTCATTTTGGTAATATTATTATGACTAAAATGCTAACAATATTTATATAGTGTGTACTTAAATGTTTGTATCTAACTTGGCATAATCCTTGGCTAATGGTACATAAACTTCCCTCAGGATCAATAAAGTATCTATCTATCTATCTATCTATCTATCTATCTATCTATCTATCTATCTATCTATCTATCTATCTACTTACAGTATGTGTTCCTAGAGGTGTAAGTCAGGAAAAAATGCACTCATTAAAGAGACAGAATTCTCCATTATTGCCTCAGAATTACAACTCGCAAAGGCAGAACTTCATTCATGGCAATCATTACAAGGTGTATCATTGACTGCTCACAATGAACAATTAGATTTAGTGGGGGTGTTAAGAAGCTTGAATTCCCAGGAATGGTGTTGTGCCATCCTAAATGATGAAATTCTTGTCACTTTAGCCACTGACAATCACCAGATTCACATATGGTAATAATATGGATGAAGGTGCCATCTGGGTAAAATTCTTAAATGACACACATTTGAAAGGGTGTATTTTTCTCTCAACAGCCATTCATCTCTGCTTCATAATATGTCTGTTATGTTACGCTGTCACTCATTTTATGACCTTTTGTAAAAGGCTTACCTAATACCTTTTTCTTTTACAAGGGAATTGCCAAACTAAACACAGGAATGCTCACAACATACTCACAAGACTTTGTCATCAACACAGTCTTTGCAGCCCACTACCTCCAAAGATGGACAATGCTTGATTGGATGTGCCAAAATATGCTTGGGGGAAAAACACTCAGTTGCATTCAGTGCATCATTTACCAAGAAGAGATTACCAAAAATGAATGATTCCCATGTGTAGCTGTGTTCTGCACCTTTTTGCATTGAGCTCATTAAAAGTTATGGTTAATTTATAGTAGTGTAGTTATTATAATTATTACCTTGTGAATCTGAAGTTTTCAGGTTACTTTTCAAACAAATCACTCTCACTGTTGGGAAAATCCAGAGGTTTAAACGTACAGATCCACATTTGATTAGTAATAGTTGGTGATCAATGGGAACTCTTACAGTTTATGGAAGAAAGATCCATCCATCCATCCATTATCCAACCCACTATATCCTAATTATAGGGTCATGGGGGTCTGCTGGAGCCAATCCTATCCAACACAAGTGCGCAAGGCAGGAAACAAACCCCAGGCAGGGTGCCAGCCCACTGCAGTGGATGACAGATTTACAAGCTAAATGGATTCTCAATTACCTGCAGATTCCACTAAAACTGATGATGAATACACAAAATCTCACATCACCAGGCTTTATTAAAAAGGATAAGAATTGCAAATAGAATTAAAGTTCGTGACCACAAGACAAACAGAACATCTAATACTTCAGTGATTCTGATACACGAAGTAAAGGCTAAAAAGATTCTGGCTCACAGAAATCAATGATTGGCATGGGATTTAAAGTCACTGAACATGGAGAAATAGGTAATATATTTAAGCAATATTATAAAAAGTTGCTCTCTTCTACGGTATTGAAAGTGAGACTCTTAACAGTTCTTTTTTTGCTTTTTGATAACTTTAAAATCACACAGAGGAACTGCATAAACCTTTGAGCCTTTTGAGATTCTTGATTACTTGTTTGAAGTGTGGATGAGCCACAAACCCAGGTGAATACCCAGCAGAATTATATAAAATGCTATTTTGTCAGTTAATGCTTGCTGTGTTGGAAGAACATTCTACCTAAAAGAAAAACATTAATTTTAATATCAGGGACAAAAAGAAGTCACAGGAGGTGAGATCTGGTGAGTTCAGGTTGTGCAAAGCAACAACCACATTTTTTTCAGTCAAAAACTCTGAGTGACAACGCGATGTCTGCATCTGCATTGTGACAATGCAAAATACCACTTTGTGTGCACCACTGCTTGGGGTACTTTTTACTTAAACTTTTCCTGTAAGTGTAATGTCACTAATTAACAGCCTGATCACAGGGAAACTCTTAAGAAGTCCATTAATTCAGAAAAATGTGATCATCATTGTCTTCATGTCTATTAAGTCTTGACATGCATTTTTTCAGTTTAAAGAAAAACAATCACGAAAGTCACGTGTACGACTGGAAAATAAAGGACAGAAACATGCATCTCGATCAACTCAGCATGGTGCAACTCAGTGGACTGATTAACAAGAATGAAGGCTTCTAGTGCTTCACCCTACGCCCCTGCTATTGACTGATTCCAGGAAATTTTACAAGGGACGTTCAAAAAGTTTCCACACTTTTTTTTTGCTCTGTTTATTAAGGATTTCAAAAACAAATTACATTACTTTTCTACATAGTCACCCTCAATTTTCCCAGCATTGTACCAACTTTTTAATGCCCAATCACTACTCCCATCTTTACCATTTCCAACGAAAATATAAAAGTGCCGAAACCTTTTGAATGTCCCTCATACACAAGATTTTAATACATCTACATCCCTCATGGGCAGCATGGTGGCGCAGTGGTAGCGCTGCTGCCTCACAGTTAGGAGACCTGGGTTTGCTTCCCGGGTCCTCCCTGCGTGGAGTTTGCATGTTCTCCCCATGTATGCGTGGGTTTCCTCCCACAGTCCAAAGACATGCAGGTTAGGTGGATTGGCGATTCTAAATTGGCCTTGGTGTGTCTGCGTGTGTCCTGCAGTGGGTTGGCACCCTGTCTTGTGCCCTGTGTTGGCTGGGATTGGCTCCAGCAGACCCCCATGACCTTGTGTTTGGATTCAGCGGGTTGGAAAATGGATGGATACATCCCTCATTTAATCTTCCAGCAACTATTTTTTTCTATTACAGTATAGTCAAGTCAGAAATTTTGCGGATAGACACTTGCCAGGCTTTCTTTCATATTGGTGATAGAAACTGTGCTGACTTGCAATAAAACAGATATAAAAAGTATTAGTTCACTGTATCGCTCTCTTTAAGAAAAGTTTCTTCTTTGATAACTTGAGGCAACATTGACTAAAGGGACCTCTCAAGTATAATATTATAATTTCAGTTATAATAATCATCAATTTGCACAAAGTAAGGTGGAATTCAGTTATAATTTTAACACTATATACGCTCATCCCTGTTTATCAAAAATGTAGCCAAGGCCCTAATAATGTCATCAGGTACATATCAGGTACCTGCCACACCTGGCCACATGTCCTCCCCATTCTGTCTACCAGTCAGTCAGCACTGGAACCAACAACAGTTCAAATCCGAGTGTTGCTCTGACAGGAGAATATTACCTTATCATATTGAATAGGAAAAAGCTAACAACCTCCTGTATTATAACAAAGTGAGAAATGGATTCCTTTGGAGGGAAAGTCCAGAGTTACTTTACGATTTGAAAAGAATCCATTAATGTTGTCCTTAACTAGATATACCGAGCCTTTATTAAGTCATTAAGTGAAAATTACATGATGTGTTGTCTGATTTCTTTGCTCTTCACATGGGATCGAAATTGTGTTGCTCAATTTGACTTTGGTATGAAATATTATGTTACATATGCTATGCTCAACTGTTTTATAAAATACTTCAGGTGATGTGTTGCATGGAAGGAGTTTACTGTATTCTGCACATTTAGTTAATTTAGTTCAATCTGCTTAATGATCTCCACTTGCTGCTCCAGTGCTCCATTTTAGCTCAGTACTTTCCACTTTCTTTACCTCACCACACAAGTACATGTTACTGACAATACAACAATATGATCTGTCCCGTGACTTACCAAAAGCTGCATCTGAAAACTAATCCAAAAAAATGTTGTGCTTTTTTTGTGCAAAGACCAGAAACACTGTTCCCATTGCAGTCTTTGTAAAGGTACAACTAAGACTCATTCTTTTGCTTCAGTGTAATCTTGTGCTTTGTGATCCTCTGGGAACTGAAAAGAAAGATTCTGAGGAATTTTACAGATACAGTCAGGTTTTAAAAAACAAGACACATAAAGCCATTTAACATAAGAAATCAAACAAGTCCTTAGAATATAATTTATGTGAAAGACATTCTTTAATTGAAAGCTGTCTCTGTTACTTAAAGGATGAGCCTCGGTTGCCAGTGTATGTTTTTGTCTGACCAAGACAGTCGGGTACAGCATTCTTTGTGTATTTACCATTTTACTGCATTGTTTCCATTGTGTGCAGCACTTGCTTACCATGCATAAGTGTTATAAATTATTTTACTTTCTGCCTGGCCTCATTTTGTGACAACAGAAAATAAAACACCTGACAAAATAAGACACCCCTGGGACCACCACGATACAATGCTAACAGATTTTGCAGCTCATCTCCGAGAGACGTTTTTTGTTTGGAGCTGATGGCTATAGTGTGAGTCCCTACAGGACTGCAGATTGGAAAGAAACTAAAAATATCCTAAGAGAGCAATTGGATGACCAGCTGGTAAAAATAAGCAGAATCAGGAACTTATCAGAAATGGGGTAATGATGTGAATTGATAAGAGGTTATTGTGTATTATGGCAATGAGTGTACCTGAACCATCATTTACTCAGAGATCAGAAGGACCCGATCCACAATCAGGCAACAGTACAGCCATTATCTCACATTAGCAGATTTGTTTCTGATCAGTACTCATGAGCGGTCCATGTGTACTGGGGGTAGAGGTTCTTTGTATTCTGTATATCCCACCTGCTGTTTAGCACATCATGACAGGAGCTAAATTAACTTCATGTGTTATAGGTGCTGGATATATACTGTAAGATATATCACATCACTGTTGCAGGGATGAGCACCAGCTTTATGATGGTGCAGGCTGAACACCTGCACTAGGGTGTTGAGCTCAGGGCTGCCAAACTGATTTTTGCGTATTAAAAAGTTGATTCCATATGCTTTTGTCCCACAAGAACAATGCTTCTTCTTCTTATCTGCCCTGGAAGTCATGAAATAAATGGACTGTGGCCAACATGCAAAGTGTAAGACAGAGAGAGAGAGAGATGTTCAGGGAGCACAGGCCTTTATTCAGGGGGCAGTTGGACTTTTTTGTCTGTTTTCCCCATGAGAGACAAGTCCTCCATTCCACTCCTAACCAGACTGTACAAAGAAGCTGGAAGAAGCAGTCTGCGCTGTACAAAGACTAGATGAAAAAGGTACAGCCCATAAAGGAATAAAAAAGCCTCCCTCAAGCTGTTTTTATCACTTCCATTCTGGAGGTACATTGGTGCATGAGTAGAGATGGGCCATAGGGAACGGTAGAGCTAAAAATAAAAAAAAGTCTGCTATTTCTGTCACCAAAAATATTAAAATGTTGTTCACCAAATCACTTTCAGAAAAGTATCATTCAGTCTTGCTAAACATCTCATGTAGCTGGTGAGCTATTAACATTTCAGACAGGCACCTTCCATTTTGCCTATGCTATCTTAAAATGTGATGATTTTTAGCCTAAACCTCAATAAAAATGTTATTTCTGTATACTCTTGCATATCAAAACCTCAGAAGCAGCTTTATTATTGGGAAACATGCAGTTTCTCTGGTGCTTCTCACAGGGTTTAAATTGAATTCAAAAGAATCAAACATTAACAAGATTACTTAAAAAATATTATAAATCTTCAAAAAAGGAAAAAGTGTGTATTGAGACCCTGTCTAGAGACTGTTCCTGCTTTGTGTCCAATGCTTGCTGGGATTGGCTGTAGCTGCCCCGTGACCCTGCCCTGGATAAGTGAGTTAGGAAGATGGATAGATGGAAATGGATTAGACATTGTATCAAATAGAAAATGTGCAAACTCTTTCTATATATGGTTATTTTATACCAGGGCAGCATGGTGGTGCAGTGGTAGCCCTGCTACCTTGCAGTTAGGAGACATGGGTTCGCTTCCCGGGTCCTCCCTGCGTGGAGTTTGCATGTTCTCCACATGTCTGCGTGGGTTTCCTCAGGGTACTCCGGCTTCCTCCCACAATCTAAAGACATGCAGGTTAGGTGCATTGGCGTTCCTAAATTGTCCCTAGTGTGTGATTGGTGTGTGTGCCCTGCAGTGGGCTGGCACACTGCCCAGGGTTTGCTTCCTGCCTTGCACACTGTGTTGGGTGGGATTGGCTCCAGCTGACCACTGTGACACTGTAGTTAGGATATAGCACGTTAATGGATGGATGGATGGTTATTTTATATCATTACCATATGCAAACAACAAAACCTTAATCCATATGAATTCACTGAAATGTTTTGTTGATTTTATAACAATGTAAACTTATAGACAGTTGAATGTACTACTCCAATGTTAAATGTTTCCAAAAATCTAATTTAATATTACAGTCATTTAAACATTTTTTGATAAGAGATCTACTTTGGCAGTTGTGGCAGTTTTATATATGAAAAAAATGCATTTTTTTGAAGATGTTAATATTTATGGTAATATATATATATATATATATATATATATTATTAATTAACACTTTTATTGATGAAATAAAAAGGAATACAGTAAAAGGAAACCAAAAATAATAGCTGATTTTTGGGCTATGTAAGAACAAAAACGAAACCCCCACTGTCCCCCATGCACCCATCTTCCCCATCCCACACGAGACAGCTGTTTACGCAGAAACACAATAAGATAGAGAAAAAAAGAGTCAAAGGTTAAATTGAATATAAGACATTCAATTTGTAAATTGACATTAAAAACTGCCAGTCATCTGCACAGATACATGGGAAACTAAAAAGACATTCCAGCTCTGCCTGGAGCTGCCACTTCAAACAAATTCTTGAGTCAGTTCTAAGACACTGCTTTGTGGCACAGCCAATGTGTGCCCTAAGATTGGAACTGTATAAGTGCAACGATCTATATGTTATTTACTTATTGCTAGTTTGAGGCCATTTGTTGTATTTTGTTTGTGGTTTTCATTCTACCTATGTCTTTTCTAGCTCCAGCTGACATATTTTTCAGTTTATTGGCTGAGGAGTCCAGTCAAATGTATATATGAACAAATTCTGTAAAGTGCATCCAAGAAAGCTAGACTTTGCTAGTTGATTGTTTTAATAAAATAACCAAAGCACTTTGCACCTATCCTTTGCTATGTTTGTGTGTTGTGTCCTCATTTGCTAGGCTCATCCCTTGGATACATTATCGGTGGTAGCTGTGTCAGTAGGCAGTAGTATGTAGTTAACCCTTACCATCACAGTTCCCAGGTATGATTCATCACACCAGACAGCATTATACTTTTCTAATGCAGACATGTACATTTTGTGTAAAAAAGCATGCTATGGTTCTAATTTAGCGTGATCAGACGGTTCCAATTTTAAGCACAGTCCAGGTTTGACTGACTACATGTCCTGTTTTTTCTACGACAGTTCTGATTTTATGCATCTGGGCCCATTTTATGCCGAAACTAAACAAAATGTCCTGTTTTGTCCCATCTTTAGGTAGTTCAAACACCAAAGTGGGACACACCCCTCACTCACCCTGAAATGAATTTTACGTGTATATTTACAAGGTACATGATATTCAATGGGGAACCCGAAGACTTCAGTTTCATGTGCATCTTTACAAGACACATGATACTCCATGAGGGAACATATCCCTGGTCTTCAATTTTATTTTCATCTAGCACACTCGCTGTTTTAATGGAACCCTGAGAATCTAGTCAGCCTATTCTCATGCATCATTTTTTAAAGTATGTGATGGGTCACCACATGTATTATTATGTAGTTATGTAGAAAACAATGTTGATTGGAGAAATTTGTGAACATGCTGTGTTCAACAGTGACCTTGTTCATCAAATATTTTCCTAGAAATGCACCAAGTGGCCAGCTTAGATTAACATTTTTTCCCTGCACCTCGTGATGCTTTTGTGAGGCCAGTGTGACATCACAGAACAGTAGCAGCCATTCACAGACCTTTTATGCATGCCTACACTAAGATTTTTGCCAATCTGCTTCAAGCATGTGTGATGTTATGCCCTGTTCAGCACTCCTGCTGGATTTCCAAACCCCGCATGAATTTAAATAAAAGCAAACAAGAAACTTACAGTATTTTAATTTGAGAGGTGCATTAGTTGATCATAATGAGTATATTATGAGTACTGCCACTGGATATATATATATATATATATATATATATATATATATATATATATATATATATATATATATATATATATACTAATAAAAGGCAAAGCCCTCACTCACTCACTCACTCACTGACTCATCACTAATTCTCCAACTTCCCGTGTGGGTGGAAGGCTGAAATTTGGCAGGTTCATTCCTTACAGCTTCCTTACAAAAGTTGGGCAGGTTTTATATCGAAATTCTACGCGTAATGGTCATAACTGGAAGCAGTTTTTCTCCATTTACTGTAATGGAGATGAGCTTCAACGCCGTGGGGCGGAGTTTCGTGTGACATCATCACGCCTCCCACGTAATCACGCAGTACATAGAAAACCAGGAAGAGCTCAAAAAAGCGCTTAAGAAAACATGCATTATATAATTGAGAAGGCAGCGAAACAATAAGAAGCGAGAGAGTGACATATACAACCATATTCATGAGTTCTGCTACTTGAAACAAAGCACGATGTAAACCTACACTTTAAATTCAGTTCATAGACAGGCTGCCGCTGGCTTTTGTAATTTAGTGCCTGCCCATATAAGGCCGTCCGTCAGCGGCAATCCAATAGCAAACTGCCACGGGTAAATATTCACGGGTGAAGGACTGTGCTTATGGAGAGGAAGATGAGATGGTCAGGGTGGTGTTTGACACAAACTCAGCGAAACTGCGAGAGAAAGTTTTAAGTGCCAGGACTAAGGTAACATTAAATACAGCCACGGACATAGCACGAGATGGCACCAGCACAGCTGGGAACCTTCGATGCATGTACACCGAGCGGCTCACGTGAACTGACGCAGTGCACAGCCAAAAGTTCCAAAGAGCGCTGAACAAAAACCGAATTACACAATTGAAAAGGCAGCAAAAAATATGAAGCGTCTGATACATATAAGCATATTCATAAATCCAGCTACTGCGGAAACAAAGCACACGGTGGAAAAAGTCAATGTCCCGCTAAAGGAAGACAGTGTAAAAAACCCGTGCATGCAGTGTGTCAGGTCTCAGATAAAGAAGAAGACGAGCTGTTTATTGATGCAGTAAGAAACGAATCGATGAAAGAAACCTGTCATCTTTACAACGATTGACAAACACGGAATGTAACTTGAACACAACACATCCTACAAATACGAACCTGATTGAAAGAAATAATGATAATCAAATCCTTGATGACAGCAACACTCAGTAACACTCACAAAACAAATACTGTATATTGACAGTCATGTTACGTTATTTTTAAAATGTTCCCTTTTCTTTTTCTAGCTTTTTTAACACACTACTTCTCCGCTGCGATACGCGGGTATATATATATATATATATATATATATATCCCGATCTACATACTCGAATAATGGATACTTTATTCGCCATCAATGATTGTTTTGGTAAAGCCATACTCAGTGTATTCATTAGATGAACGGTAAAAAGTAAGAGCGAGGAGGATGACTCATTGAGGCATGCAGGCTGTAGTCTTGCGTCAACTCTATCTGAATTGCGATCACATTTGAAAAACATATCTTTTCAAGTTCTATTTAGTCCATATGTGTCAAACTCAAGGGCGGGCCACATCCGCCCGGCGTGTAATTATATCCGCCCGAGATCATTTTATATACTGTATTATTGTTATTAAAGCCCGGGTATATGAAGCGCTGGTAACACAATAAACTACAGATCCCATAATGCAGCGCTTCAGCTGCCTTGCATCAGGGTAACCTGAATGCAATTCAGAAGATACAGAAAACAGCATAATTAAATAAGAATCTGACACTTCAGCGGGCGTTTTAACCCGTGCACATTCACAAAGTGATTTCAAGTGAAGCTGCTTTTATGGGAGACACAAATGCACCAGTTCACCTTGACCCACTTTCCCTGTTGCCAAGTACTGTTAAACCAAGTCGTCACTACGGTGTTCCCAAATACGCACTTTGCTGATAAACTGAGCGCACTGCGCACTGAGTTTGCACGGCGCTTTGGTGACTTTGATGAACAAAAAAAGTCCGTCTACATGCGGCTCGAACCTTGTGCATGTTTGGTAGCACATATCTGTGTGAGAAGCTCTTCTCAGTGATAAAGACTAACAAAACAGCACACAGGAGTCGCCTCACTGATGAGCACCTGCAATCCATCCTGAGAATCTCCACAACACAGAACCTCACAGCAAACAGAAACGAACCTGTGGCCAAAAAAGATGCCAGGCATCCAGCTCTAAAATGACATATGAGCAAAGACAACTGAATGATTTGATTTGTTATTGCACGTAAGAGCGGGAGTCAACCGTTTTAACAAACAGCGTATTGCACTGATACGAAATAGCTGTGTGTGTATATGTATAGATATGTATATATATATATATATGTTTATGTGTGTGTGTGTACATATATATATATATGACAACAACACTCATCACTCACAACAGTGACAAAACAATTACATTGACAATCAGGTTACATTATTTTCAAAATGTTTCCTTTTCTTTTCATTGCTTCTTTAACACACTACTTCTCCGCTGCGAAGCGCGGGTATTTTGCTAGTAAATATATATATATATATAAATATATTATATATATATATATATATTGTAAAAGACTCAATTTGAGGCAGTAAAAGGTTTGGGGTTTTCCGGCCCGTATGTTGTCTACAATTCAAAATTCAAAAAATCAGGTCAAAAGTATAAACAAACAGTTCATACGCGCGACGCCATTTTAGGCGTCGGCGGCCATTTTATAGGGGAGGAGCCGGAAGTGGAGGAATGCTGGGAAGGAGGCATGAGGGATGACGGGACTGCTGACGTCAGGGAAGATGGCGGAGGAAGGGCGAAGTAGACGTACTGCGGGAAAGGTCCTATGGCAGAGCGTCTTTAGTTCTGGAAAACAAAGGAAAAAGGTTAGTACCCCGCCACTCCCTGCCGGCGAACGAATTTCGATGTGTTTTAAGGTCCATCCGCGGCCTCCTTCTCGCGCATGCATGACACGACACCCCCCCTTAGCCCGAGACCGTCAGGACGGGCGGACCGAACCGAGAGGTCGTGAATACGAGAGAGGGCATCGCCGTTTGGCTGAAGGCCGCCGCGGCGATAAGTGACCGTGAACTTATAGGGCTGTAAATCCAGAAACCACATGGTGACCCGCGGGTTCGACTCTTTATGAAGGGACATCCACTGCAGCGCAGCGTGGTCAGTCACTAGAGTGAATTCGCACCCCAACAGGTAGTACCGGAGATAAGTCATGGCCCACTTAATGGACAGGGCTTCCTTCTCCACCGCCGCGTATCGGGTCTCCCGGTCCAGCAGTTTCCGGCTCAGGTACATCACGGGGTGTTCGACACCATCGATGCTTTGGCTCAACACGGCTCCCAGGCCTGTGTCCGACGCATCGGTCTGGAGAATAAATGGTAACCCAAAGTCAGGGGTCCTTAATACAGGTGCCGACGTTAGGGCCTTTTTTAAGTCATTGAATGCGTGTTCCGCCTTGTCGTTCCATACCACATGAAGGGGAAGCGCCTTTCTTTGTTAAGTCAGTCAAGGGTGCTGCCCTCTCGGAGAAACGGGGTACGAACCGGCGGTAGTACCCGGCCAGCCCCAAGAAAGCCTGCACCTGTCTCTTGGTACTCGGACGGGCCATTCCAGGATGTCTTTAACTTTGGAACATTGGGGTCTCACCTGTCCTCATCCCACAAGGTAGCCTAAATACTTGGTCTCCTTTAAGCCAAAGAAACACTTACGGGGGTTGATACGGAGGCCGGCCTTAGCCAGTGTCGCGAGGACAGCCGAGACCTGCAATAGATGTTCCTCCCAGATGCCGGAATAGATGATGACGTCATCCAGGTAGGCGGCACTATAGGACTAGTGGGGCTTCAACACTCTATCCACCAGACGTTGAAAGGTCGCTGGGGCCCCGTGCAGCCCAAATGGGAGGACCTTGTAGTGCCAATGTCCGCTAGGGGTGCTAAAGGCCGTTTTCTCTTTCGCGGATGCCGTTAAAGGAATTTGCCAATACCCTTTCGTCATGTCAAGGGTAGTCAAGTATCAAGCCGCTCACAACCGCTCGAGTAAGTCGTCAATGCGGGGCATCGGGTAGGCATCGAACTTGGAGACCTGGTTTAGACGTCTAAAGTCATTGCAAAATCTCTAGGAGCTGTCCGGCTTGGAAACGAGGACGATAGGACTGGACCAGGGGCTATGACTTTCCTCAATGATGTCCATATCCAACATTCGTTGCACCTCCAGTTCCACTTCGGCGCGTTTCGCCTCCTGGAGTCTATAGGGCCTCTCCCGGACGATAACTCCGGGGTCTGTGACTATATCATTCGCGATCAGGGTGGTCCGGCCTGGTGACTCGTTCACCACTTCAGGGATGGCGTGGATGGCCTGGGTCATCTCACGTCGCTGTAAGAGTGTCAGCTCGTCCCCAAGGTTAAGGGCAGATGCGCCGGTGAATAGGGAGAGGGACCTATGGGTGTCGGGAGACTCTTCCCTGTCCTTCCACGGTTTTAGCAAGTTAACGTGGTAGATCCTCTCGCTCGGTCGACGATTAGGCTGGAGAACCAAATAGTCGACGAGCCCCTTTCTTTCCTTAACCTCGTATGGCCCCTGCCAATGAGCTAGCAGCTTAGAGTGGGAGGTGGGAACGAGCACCATCACTCAATCCCCCGGGCGGGACTCTCGGAGGACGGAGTTGCGGTTGTAGCACTGGGCCTGCGCTGCCTGCGCACGAGTCACATGGTCTTTTAGGATAGGCCTGATTTTACCAAGCCTGTCGCGCAGTTGCGCGACGTACTCCAGTATATTGGAGGAGGGAAGGGCCTCTGCCTCCCAGCCCTCTTTTAGTATATCTAAAAGTCCCCGGGGTTGTCGCCCATACAATAATTCAAAGGGGGAGAAACCCGTAGAGGCCTGGGGCACCTCCCGGTAGACAAAAGCACGAGCGGTAGGAGCTGGTCCCAATTCCTGCCATCGGCGCTGACTACCTTGCGAAGCATCTGTTTAAGCGTCTGGTTAAAACGCTCTACCAACCCGTCTGTTTGAGGGTGGTAGACAGATGTCTTTAGGTGCTTTATCCGGAGTAATTTGGCAACCTCCCTGAACGTATCCGAGGTGAAGGGAGTACCCTGGTCCATGAGGACTTCTTTGGGGATACCCACTCTTGAAAATACGTTGACTAATTCCCATGCGATATTTTTTGTGTTAGCGGAGCGCAGGGGAATCGCCTCTGGGTATCGGGTTGCATAATCAACCATGACCAATATGTACTTGTAGCCACGGTTTGAGGGTTCGAGGGGTCCTACCAGGTCGACTCCTATTCTGTCAAATGGAATGTCTATAAGGGGAATAGGGACGAGAGGAGCACGGTTCCTCCTGGGAATCTGGTGAGTCTGACACTCCGGACAGGACTGACAGAAGCGCCGGACCTCCTCGTTAATCCCGGGCCAGTAAAAGCGGAGTTTGATTCTCTCTAGTGTCTTCTCTTCCCCGAGATGGGCGCCTAGGAGGTGATCGTGTGCTAGTTCACACACCTCCCGCCGGAAGGTACGCGGCACTAGCAGCAATTTCCACACCTCACCCTCGTGGGTTGCTACCCGATACAACAGATCATTCTCCAGTACGGTGTCCATTTTAGGACATCCTCCTTTCTCAGAGAAAACTCCATCATTCCTACTACCTTCAACAAAATATTCCTCCTCCCTGAGAGGAATCCCCCATCACCCCTCCTCCCTCCTTCCACCACCGTCCGCTCTCAGTTCTCCGATGTCCGTTCTCCGTCATCCACCCTCCTATCTCCGTCATCCGCCTTCAGCTCTCCGTCAACCCCCACAACACACCCGCCCCCCCGTCACGGCATTTACGTTAATGAAGTGACGTAATACTCCAGCTCCACCTTCTTCACAAGTTCGTTCGCCGAATTATTTGTCAGTTATACTTACAGTAAGAATTTACAGCATGACTCAAACACGGGAACGAAGGTAAATGATGTTGTTGAGTGACTTTTAATACTGTGTAAGCATACATATTAACACGTGTGCATTAAACCGTGTGCATTTATGGGGTGATTTCTCAGGCTTAAAAGCTCACCTTTTATTAAAAAGTTAAACACAAACATTTTTCATTCTGAAGGGCACAAACAACGTTGGATTTCAGCCGTTAAATGCGCGAAAATTTTGGTACAAGACATAAATAAGCGCAACATATTATTAGTTGTATTGTATACTTACAATACATATAGAAACGTGTTAATCGTTAACTAATGGTATAGGATGGTGTTTTTTGACTCATCGGCTACAGATGCCGATGGAGACCAGAACTGCTTTGGAAAAATACGAACGCCTTAAGGCCGATCTGGAAAAGGTAGCGCAGCGCCTTGATTTAAACGATTCCATGTCTTGGTGGGTTTGCGTTGCTTGTTGTCAATATCTTTACACCTGTTTTTAAGGCTTATTGACTGAATGGGGCTTTCATGAAAAAAGTTAGGGCTTTGCTACAGGATACATCGTCGGCCTCGGTCATAGGTACCAGAGGCGGGGGTGTAGGACGAGGTGGATCAGGTCTTACTTTCCGGGCCTCGGCCAACTGGGTCCTCGTCTGTTCCAACTCCCTGTTGGTAGCGGCTTGAGCCTGTTGTAGGGCGACGATCTGTGCACTCATCCCCTGAAGCACTGCATTCAAGTCCTGTCCTTCAGTCATTTCCTTCGGACAATTATCTTGCCGGCTACGCCAATGTAAAAGACTCAATATGAGGCAGCAAAAAGGTTTGGGGTTTTCCGGCCCCGTATATTGTCTACAATCCACAATTCAAAATTCAAAAAATCAGGTCAAAAGTATAAACAAACAGTTCATACGCGTGACACCATTTTAGGCGTCGGCGGCCATTTTATAGGGGAGGAGCCGGAAGTGGAGGAATGCTGGGAAGGAGGCGTGAGGGATGACTGCTGACGTCAGGGAAGTTGGCGGAGGAAGGGCGGAAGTAGACGTACTGCGGGAAAGGTCCTATGGCGGAGCGCCTTTAGTTCTGGAAAAACAAAGGAAAAAGGTTATCCCCAGCCACTCCCTGCCGGCGAACGTCTTTCGATGTGTTTTAAGGTCCATCCGCAGCCTCCTACTTGCGCATGCGTGACAATATATATATATATATATATATATATATATATATATATATATATATATATATATATATATATATAGTAATACTGATCTATGTGCACTCTCACACAGAGCCTCATGCCTAATTTGCATGCATAATTAGCCATGTGCCAGCAAGTACAAGTCAAATCAAGCCTTAACGGAGGCTTCCTTTTGTCAGAAAACATAGGAGACCATGTGAAATAATAATAATAATGAGACATTCATTACTGTTTCCAAAATGTTTATTCTTGATGAGAGAAAAAAGTGTGAAGCATCTGCACAGATACATGGGAAACAAAAAAGATGTTCCAGCTGTGTTTGGAGTCGCTTCTTCAAACAATGGAATAAGCCAGGCCTATGACTCCACCTCATGACAAAGCCAATATGCACTGCAAGAATGGAACTCAGTGAGCACAATGATCTATATTTTGTTTACTTATTGCTAGTTGGTGGTGATATGTGTGTATTTTGTTTGTGGTTTTCATTCCACATATGTCTTTTGTTGCTTAAGACACAGTGGCACAGCATTTAGTACGGCCACTGCACAGCTCAGGTCACATTTGTGGTCACAGTAATTGGTCCAGCATAGTTGACAGCCTCTTCTCTAGTCTTTAAAGACACTTGAAAGAACATTGGCATTTAGAGGAGTTTGGTGATGTTCCTGAATATTTCCATGATTTCACCAAAGTAAACTCTGTGGGACTTGCTTATTAGTAGCAGTAAAATTAGCTGAGACAACGCATCAATTCTGTCATGAGTGATACACCAGCCTCTATTCTGGTAGTATGCAATCTGAGATGTAGCCTAAAAACAACACCATCAAATGCAACTTTTGTTTCTGTAAGTATGAAAATATAATAAATATTTCTTATTACAGCAAATTGAAATGAATTAAAGCACAGACACATACTTTATAAGAAAGGAGTAGGGAAGAGGGAATGACACAGAAAAACCTGTGAGATTATAGGTGAAGGGCACTAGCTTAAAATGTCAAAATAAAAAGAACTGCTGATGCATAAAGATGTGATGATTTTCAGGGTTCTGTTGGGGGAGGCACAGTATGGTGGGGTTATGTGTAGCGCCATGACAGTGTTGTATGCTAAACACAGATTCAGTGGTCATGTTCAACTGGTTGGTGGCTTGTTGCATGTTTGCTGTTATGTCATACATAACTACAGTAAATCTGTAACTGAGGTACAAAGAAGACTTTACATTACGTTTAATGAGCCTCAGTGATGATGAATTCCTTCACATTTACTAGTACTGATAGTCTGAAGGATGGGTTTGCTGAACCATTGAGAATTGTAAGAACATCAGGACATATCAAAACTGAGGGACAGGCTGTAGAGTGGGTTTTGGCATCCAGTTAGCAGTATTAAATATTTCAATCTGGACCATTCGTCAAATTTTTCATCATATATAACATACAAATAGTACATACATTTTTTAGGAAAAAATGTAGCTATGCAACTCAAACTTTTGTACTCAGTTCATTGAATTATTAAATGAAACTGGGATATACTGAATGATTTGTGAGCTCATTTAGAAGAAGGTATTAACGGTGGAGTTCATCTGAAAAACATTATAAAAATGCTATTTAGGACAATGTAGATGAAAAATTTTGAGTAATTACCTTTTCACTAGTTTAATCCTTATCTAGTGCCATGAAGTCAAGCGAGTAATTTAAGTGACGATTAATACTGTCCTCTCAACAACCTGCATAACTTTGTGCTGCACCTGCTACAAATAAAAATCCGTTTATGTCAGTCTAACTAAACCTTAGAACATTAGAACAACTTAGATGAAAACAGGCCTTTCAGCCCAACAAAGCTCACCAGTCCTATCCAGTTAATTCTTCTAAAAAAGTCCAAGTGTAGTTTTAGAAGTCCCTAAAGTTTTACTGTCTACCACACTATTTGGTAGCTTATTCCAAGTGTCTATGAGTTCTCTGTGAAAAGCAAAACTTGATAATGTGTGTGTGAAATTTACCCTTAAGTTTCCATCTGTGCCCCCTTGTTCTTGTTGAACTCATTTTAAAATGACAGTCTCGATCCACTGTGCTAATTCCATTCATAATTTGAAACACTTCAGTCATGTCACCTCTTAATCTTCTTTTACTTAAACTGAAAAGGCTCAGTTCTTTTAATTGTTCTTTATAATTCACCCCATGTAGCCCTGGAATCAGCCAAGTTGCTCTTCTCTGGACCTTGTCAAGTGCTACTATGTCCTTTTTGTAGCCTGGAGACCAATAGCTTAGCTTACACTAAGCTTTTACAATGGCAGTAATATGCTTCAGAAATCTATTCCCAGTTTTGAATGATAAGTATTGTTTGGTATGTTTCCATTTTTTTCTCTAAAATGTTTTAGAGCCCCTCTTTAGTGCGTCACTTTCTTCAGATTCATTCATATCATTAATATCTGGGTGTTGTTCTGCTGCCTCTATGATTTAAGGGAGGAGAGTTTACAGAAACTGAAATTCCTGTTATGAAATGTTCTCTTTCATTTATATAATCACATCATCTTCCTTATCTAACTTGTGCCAATTTAATTTACAACCGTTTATTCTGAATGGATGATACAAATGTAAGAGTGAGTGCTATTTTGTTTTTTGTGTTTTATAATCTGATCAGATTAAGACAAGACAACTAACTTTTACTTACAACATAAGGAAAAGAAAATTTCTTAAAACTATCAAAATTAGATTAAGTTCATTATACTTAACTAAATCTGTTTCCTTCTCTTTAAAATATTATGTTAAATATTACTTTTCCCCCATAATGAGTGCTCATTAATTAAGTGTATGGGAAAATAAATTTGTGTGCTACATTTTTTATTATATAGTGTACAGTGGTGTGACAAACTATTTGCCCCCTTCCTGATTTCTTATTCTTTTGCATGTTTGTCACACAAAATGTTTCTGATCATCAAACACATTTAACCATTAGTCAAATATAACACAAGTAAACACAAAATGCAGTTTTTAAATGATGGTTTTTATTATTTAGGGAGAAAAAAAATCCAAACCTACATGGCCCTGTGTGAAAAAGTAATTGCCCCCTTTTCAAAAATCACCTAACTGTGGTGTATCACACCTGAGTTCAATTTCCTGATTACTGCCACATCTGTTTCAATCAAGAAATCACTTCAATAGGAGCTGCCTGACACAGAGAAGTAGACCAAAAGCACCTCAAAAGCTAGACATCATGCCAAGATCCAAAGAAATTCAGGAACAAATGAGAACAGAAGTCATTGAGATCTATCAGTCTGGTAAAGGTTATAAAGCCATTTCTAAAGCTTTGGGACTCCAGCAAGCCACAGTGAGAGCCATTATCCACAAATGGCAAAAACATGGAACAGTGGTGAACCTTCCCAGGAGTGGCCGGCAGACCAAAATTACCCCAAGAGCGCAGAGACGACTCATCCGAGAGGTCACCAAAGACCCCAGGACAACGTCTAAAGAACTGCAGGCCTCACTTGCCTCAATTAAGGTCAGTGTTCATGACTCCACCATAAGAAAGAGACTGGGCAAAAACGGCCTGCATGGCAGATTTCCAAGACGCAAACCACTGTTAAGCAAAAGAACATTAGGGCTCGTCTCAATTTTGCTAAAAACATCTCAATGATTGCCAAGACTTTTGGGAAAATACCTTGTGGACTGATGAGACAAAAGTTGAACTTTTTGGAAGGCAAATGTCCCGTTACATCTGGCGTAAAAGGAACACAGCATTTCAGAAAAAGAACATCATACCAACAGTAAAATATGGTGGTGGTAGTGTGATGGTCTGGGGTTGTTTTGCTGCTTCAGGACCTGGAAGGCTTGCTGTGATAGATGGAACCATGAATTCTACTGTCTACCAAAAAATCCTGAAGGAGAATGTCCGGCCATCTGTTCGTCAACTCAAGCTGAAGCGATCTTGGGTGCTGCAACAGGACAATGACCCAAACACACCAGCAAATCCACCTCTGAATGGCTGAAGAAAAACAAAATGAAGACTTTGGAGTGGCCTAGTCAAAGTCCTGACCTGAATCCAATTGAGATGCTATGGCATGACCCTAAAAAGGCGGTTCATGCTAGAAAACCCTCAAATAAAGCTGAATTACAACAATTCTGCAAAGATGAGTGGGCCAAAATTCCTCCAGAGCGCTGTAAAAGACTCATTGCAAGTTATCGCAAACGCTTGATTGCAGTTATTGCTGCTAAGGGTGGCCCAACCAGTTATTAGGTTCAGGGGCAATTACTTTTTCACACAGGGCCATGTAGGTTTGGATTTTTTTTCTCCCTAAATAATAAAACCATCATTTAAAAACTGCATTTTGTGTTTACTTGTGTTATATTTGACTAATGGTTAAATGTGTTTGATGATCAGAAACATTTTGTGTGACAAACATGCAAAAGAATAAGAAATCAGGAAGGGGGCAAATAGTTTTTCACACCACTGTATATGTAGCTCAACAGTTAACAGAGGTACTCAACTCCAGTTCTGGAGGTCAGCAGTAGTTGCAAGTTTTTTTATTCAAACCAGGTTTGTAATTACAGGCCAGGCCTTGCAGAGTTAATTTAGTATTTAATTATATGACTTGTTAATACTTTCTATTCCTCCAAAACAAAAATTGCCTCGCAGTTAGGAGACTCAGGTTCGCTTCCCGGGTCCTCCCTGCGTGGAGTTTGCATGTTCTCCCCGTGTCTGCGTGGGTTTCCTCCGGATGCTCCGGTTTCCTCCCACAATCCAAAGACATGCTGGTTAGGTGGATTGGCGATTCTAAATTGGCCCTGGTGTTTGTGTGTGTCCTGCGGTGGGTTGGCACCCTGCCCAGGATTGGTGCCTGCCTTGTGCCCTGTGTTGGCTGGGATTGGCTCCAGCAGACCCCCACGACCCAGTGTTCGGATTCAGAGGGATGGAAAATGGATGGATTTATTCTTCCTTTTTCTCTCATTTATTTTAAAACATTCTGTTAATGCAGATACTTCATGATGCATTCACACAGGTTTAAATGGAAGCACACTAGTTGGAGAGCTGCTGTTTCCTGTCATGTGCACCTCATTATTAACTGATGGCTGGATAAGAAAACAGGCAACAATTATAACCTAATGCACCCACTTAAAACTAAAATAGGCAATTAAGGGTTCTGAATCATAACAAAGGAGTTACCAAAAACAAAGCCCAAAATGTATTGTTTTAGTTGTACATAATTAAAAAACTGGTTAAAGCAAAAAGCTGCAGCCTCTGCAGACCTTTAGGGCAGCAATTGAGTGCCCCTGTTCTACACATTAATTAATAAGAAAAAAAGATGTCATTTTGAAAATAAAAATTTAAAAAAACAGCCATTTAATTAAGATCAATATTTTTAAGATTAGCATTTCTTAAATTAACCCAAATCCCACTTCCAACCAATATAAATATCTACATAGTATGTGGCTGGACTCTCCTAAGCAGGAAAAATTTATTACTTTTGATATGGCAGCTGCATAAACGATGGCACGCTTGACCTTGGTATATTCATCAAGAAGTGTGGAGTGCTTTCATCTGTTTGATTTTGGTAGAATTTTCAAGTTACTCTGCTGAAATTAACCCCCCAAACCCCTGCTCCACCATAGGAAATGGAATGTAATAATTATAGCTCTAAAATGATTTGCAATGGCTGGAATACATTAGCAGATATCTACAGTTTATATTGCTTTGGTCTTCCTCAGCAAGCGCAATAAAGTAAAAACTGTGTAAAATTTTGCTTTGGGCTCTTAAGCAAGAAACTCATCAGTCATTTAAGGTAAAATGGAGAAGTGTGATTCTTTTATGTTTACAGTGTTCTGTCAGTTTTCTTTATAGGAAGCAGCAAGGCTTCATTCAGAAGAAACAACTCACACAAACCGAGTGCAGCCTGCACCCCATCTATACACATACTGGAGGTGATAATTAATGATGCTGGTAACTTTCAAGCCATTACCAAACCAATTAACAATTATGCCAAAATTAAAAAATGAGGGGCATATTATTGCTTCACGTTGTGCTATGCTTACTTTTACTAATATATAAAATGTAATAAAGATAAATTAGATTATTTAATAAATATTGCTTGATTGTTCCTTCCATACACCCATTTTGAAATCTGCAAAAGAGCTTGCTGCTCCTGAAATCTGTGTTAAATCTTCACATTCGTCTCTATAAAGATATAATATTCACAACTAACCCCTACACAGCAGTTTTGGAACAACATGAGATAACATTTTGTAAGAATTACAATGGCAAAAATGTATCAGACCCATTAGAAATAACCACCTTTCTATATAAATGTCCATCCATCATCCAACCCGCTATATCCAAACTACAGGGTCACGGGGGTCTGCTGGAGCCAATCCCAGCCAACACAGAGCACAAGGCAGGAAATAAACCCCGGGCACACACACACACCAAGCACACACTAGGGACAATTTAGAATCACCAATGCACCTAACTTGCATGTCTTTGGACTGTGGGAGGAAACCCACGCAGACACGGGGAGAACGTGCAAACTCCACGCGAACCTTGGTCTTCTAACTGCGAGGCAGCAGCACTACCACTGCACCACCTTGCCACTGCTGATCATCATCTAAATTACAATTATGAACAAATACAATCTGTTCCAACTAATAACACTCAAATTATTGTTTTGTTCTTATACATATTGAATACACCATTAAAACATTTACAGTGTAGGTTGGAAGGCTAACAACTTCAAAACAAGCTAACTAGAATCAGGAGTTACCAAACCTGGAGCCCAATCAATTAAATGAGATTGGAGGTGTGGTTTAGAGCTACTCTGGCCAATAAAAAACACTCAGACACTTTGAGTTTGGTATTCAGAAGAAGCTTCTGTTGATGTGAAGCATGCCTTGCTAAAAAGACTTCTCAGAAGATCTACGATCAAGAATTGTTGATATGCCTAAAGCTGGTAAGGTTTACAAACTCATTTCAAAGAGTTTAAATATTTACCAGTCCAGAGTTGGACAAATTGTATATAAATAGTGATGATTTAGCACCATGCTCTCTAGTAGTGAGCATCCAGACAAGTTCACTCGATTGGTCCATGAAGTTAAAAAGAACCCTAGAATAACATCTAAAGGCTTGAAGGAATCATTGGAAGAGGTTCTCAGTTCATGAGTCTCATATGCAAACAGGCATTGAAAAAGCATGGTGTCCATGTCAGGGTGCAACTGTAGAAGCCACTGCTCTCCATATAAAACATCGCTACATGCCTGAAGTGTGCCAAAGACCACCTTCAAACAATACAAAGCTATTAGGAAAATTATTTTGCATACTGCTGAAACCAAGACTGAATTGTTTGGCAAGAATATGCAGTAGTACATAAAAAGGGAGTGTCATGATTTTGGGCTGCACTGCTGCTTTGTGGCCTGGACAGCTTGCCATCACTGAGGGAAAAATAAATTCCTAGGTTTATCAAGGTATTCTACAGGATAATGTCAGGGTAGCTGTGTGCCAGGTGGAGCTCAATAAAGGTTGGATGATGCAACAGGACAATGACCCCAAACATCTAAGTAAATATACTGCAGAATAGCAGTTACAAGCCCTAACCTTAACCCAACAAAGATTATATGTAACTAGCTGTGTAAGCCCCTGCTTTAAAAACCCTGGGCTCCTAGAAACAATTGAAATCGTAGGAAAAAAAATTGAAAGTCAGAGTCAACAGTTTTGTTTTGCGTATTTGCTCGTGGCTCCCCCCAATCTCCAACCCTTTGTCTATCAGTGGCTAAGCAAGTTTCTACCTGCTTTAAAAACCCTGGGCTCCTAGAAACTATTGAAATCGTAGGAAAAAAATTGAAATTCAGAGTCAACAGTTTCGTTTTGCCAATGTGCTCGCCTCGCTTGTGTAGTAGTGGGTTTGTCATTCGTCAGTGGTTTCACTTTGGTGACTAAGTCGCTTTCTTTCAGCTTCATGTTGTAGCCTTGCACTTCCAGGGCAGAGAGACAGACAGACATGCGCACACATAGACGTTTATATATAAGATAAGATAGCCATTCACACCAGAAAGCCCAAAAATATGGCCTAGCTGAAGCAGTTCTTTAAAGAAGAATGGTTTAAAATGTCTCCAGGAGTGCTTGTTAGAGGTTACTGCTGTCAAAGAAGGTTTGACCAGTTGTTAAATCCAAGGATTTACTTAACATTTCCACTGCACGTTGTGAATATTGGATGAGTGTGTTGAAAAAAGACTTGAAAGATTAGAAATATTTGTATTTTATTAGCATAACCATATTGTTTGTCTATACTTGTGACTTAGATGATGATCCCATCAGGTTTTATGACCAACTAACCAGGTAATTTCAAGGGGTCTGCATACTTTTTCTTGACACTGTAGATATTAGCCATTTTCTATTAAATAAAAGTTCAGTATTTTAATACTATTTAATATATAATATTTTAATACACGAGTGGCAGCCTATCCAGCAGCTCCGTGTACGACTTTATTTTTCTACCTTTTTCTCTATTTTACTGATCACTCCTACCAATTTTTTATGTGGACTCATTCCCTGGACACTTTTTACTACTTGGAAATGGATTTTTACACGCAGAGGCTCATCTATTCAAGTAGTCAACTTCAAGCGCTGAGAACAAGTGTGGTTCCCTATTTACCTGACGAGGTAAGAAGGCAGTATCGTGGCAGCAGAGCCGGAACTAAGTTTAAAGCCAAGCGTCTAGCAAGAAAGTGGCGCTACAAACCTTCGGTGCCTTCTGTGATCCTGGGAAATGTGAACTCAATACCAAATAAGATCGACAAACTGTCCGCGCTGGTGAAAAATGTCAGGACCTCCAGAGAATGCAGTTTGTTGTGTTTTTGTGAAATGTGGCTAACAACTACCATCCCAGATGCTAACGTGGAGCTACCCGGGTTTAGCACAGTTAGAGCGGACAGAAACGCAAATACCTGCAGGAAAGAGGAAAGGTGGAGGACTTGCTCTCTATGTAAGTACAAGGTGGTGCAACTCTGGACATGTAAACGTCAAAATCTCACTTGCTGCAGGGACATCAAACTGTTGGCTGTAAGTTTGCATCCCTATTACTTTCCCAGAGAGTTTGGACACGTCATTGTTGTTATTGTTTACATCCCCCCCTCGGGCAGACGTGGAGATAGCAGGTGACATCATCCATTCCACCGTTGCTAAATTACAAACACAGCACCCTGAGGCACTTGTGCTAATCGCTGGAGACTTTAACATGTGACACTGGACAAAACATTACCTGCCTTCTCCCAGTATGTGGATTGTAACACCCGGGGAAATAGGACTATTGACCTACTGTATGCAAACGTTAAATACGCATGCAGCGCCACCCTGCTGCCTTCGCTTGGGAAAGCAGATCAAAAGCTGATTCTGCTTCACCCTTACTACAAACCAAGAGTGAGGGAGCTACCTACAACCACACACTCATTCAGGAAGTGGCCCCTGAGGCAGAGCAGGCTCTGAGAGACTATCCTGCACGGATCAAATAGTGAGAACATTGAGGAGGCTGTTGACTGCACTGCTGACTACATCAACTTCTGTATGGACATTATAGTTCCACTAAGAACAGTATGCTGCTATGCTAACAACAAGCCATGGATTACAAGTGACATCAAGGGCCTTTTGAACCAGAAGAAAAGGGCTTTTAACACTAGAATTACCAGAGCCTACGAAAAAACTCGTAATTCCGTCCCACCTTAAACTGCTTCTTAAATCCCTTCACACCTCTCCGCCAGCGCCCTTTGTCTTCTAAATGTGCTGATAAAGAGAAGCCGGCTATTCCATTCCCCCACCAATTTAGAACGTGCACGAACTTCTCTCAGCTCATGCCTTGATTGAGTATCTGGGAGTGAAGTGGAGTTTTAGAGTGAAATAATAGATCGTTGTTTGGAACACACGCATTTCATGTCTGTTCCGTTTCTACAGTAATCTGTGTCAACACATTGTTAAAACAGAAACTTTTTTATATTCTAGTAGTAGATGACAAAATGTAGGCATAAACTATATAATGTATGAAGCCTGAAGTCCAAATAGCAAAGAAACATTTTCACAAGAATAACACAATTGCACTTTTATTCAAACATATAACTGCAGAAACAAAAAGCCGCCTTAACATGCGACATTGACACCAGTTTACTATAACTGACTCCGTGGTTCAATAGATTCAGCCCCCGCTTGGGAATCAAGGAGTCACGGGTTTGATCCTGTGCCCTTCCGTTTTGAGAAGTAAACTGCTCTTAGTCTTACTGTTTTAGAATAAAAACATACATTTGATTTCAGTCTGTAACAGCCGTGCAATTTATGATCTTTGTAAAGGTTAGCTTTTTTTTATTCACTTTTCACTCTCTCAGTCGCGTTCAGGATTAGCTTTTTTTTTTTTTTATTCACTTTTCACTCTCTCAGTCGCGTTCCCCCATCTGACACGGCTGTTTTCACTAAAGACGCGCTAAAGCTCTGCAGTGTACCACGATGCATACTAACGCCCCGGGTCTGACACACAAACGCTGGCGAAGCTGCCTTCTTCGTATCTCACCGTCACTTGCTTTTCTTTTTATTCAGTTTTATTGAGTGTTCCTGCCAGTCCCCGCATGTTGCTGTATGCTGGATAGAGAGAAGTGTGTACACTGCTTCTTACAGGAAAAGCGATGGAAAAAGTGCACTTGAATAAAGTGCACTTTTGTTATACTTTACACCAATATATGTTCCTGTGTTTGAACGACACGGGCAGATGAGGAGTGTCTGATGATTGCATATAGCGCCGAAGTTGGTCTTTACCATTCTTTCTTCTGCATGTCCTGGGGTGCAAAAGAAAAAGCATGTGACGGTGAGATACGAAGAAGGCAGCTTCGCCAGCGTTTGTGTGTCAGAACCGGGGGTGGGGGCGTTAGTATGCATCGTGGTACACTGCAGAGCTATAGCACGTCTTTAGTGAAAACAGCCGTGTCAGATGGGGTTGTATGGATTGATTCTGAACGCGACTGAGAGAGTGAAAAGTGAATAAAAAAAAAAAAAAAAAAGCTAACCTTTACAAAGATCATAAATTGCACCGGCTGTTACAGACTGAAATTAAATGTATGTTTTTATTCTAAAACAGTAAGACTAAGAACAGTTTACTTCTCAAAACAGAAGGGCGCAGGATCGAACCCGTGATTCCTTGATTCCCAAGCGGGGGCTGAATCTATTGAACCACGGAGTCAGTTATAGTAAACTGGTGTCAATGTCGCATGTTAAGGCGGCTTTTTGTTTCTGCAGTTATATGTTTGAATAAAAGTGCAATTGTGTTATTCTTGTGAAAATGTTTCTTTGCTATTTGGACTTCAGGCTTCATACATTATATAGTTTATGCCTACATTTTGTCATCTACTACTAGAATATAAAAAAAGTTTCTGTTTTAACAATGTGTTGACACAGATTACTGTAGAAACGGAACAGACATGAAATGCGTGTGTTCCAAACAACGATCTATTATTTCACTCTAAAACTCCACTTCACTCCCAGATACTCAATCAAGGCATGAGCTGAGAGAAATTCGTGCACGTTCTAAATTGGTGGGGATGGAATAGCCGGCTTCTCTTTATCAGCACATTTAGAAGACAAAGGGCGCTGGCGGAGAGGTGTGAAGGGATTTAAGAAGCAGTTTAAGGTGGGACGGAATTACAAGTTTTTTCGTAGGCTCTGGTAATTCTAGTGTTAAAGGTGGTGATCAGCATGAGCTCAAGCGTGTGCAGAAGGAACTCGGAGTCCAGCTCAGGGCAGCGAAGGAGCAGTACAGGAGAAAGCTGGAGCAGAAATTGCATAATAACAGCATGAAGGAAGTGTGGGATGGGATGAAGATCATCACTGGCTGCAGCTCGAAGCGGGGGCCACCATTGAGGAAGACATGGAGAGAGCAAACCAAATGAACAACTTCTTTAACAGGTTTGGCCACCTTAACTCTCACCTCGGAGTACTGCACCCTCCACCCATCCTTCTGCTGATACCAGCATAGGAGAGACATCCCCACCCACAATTACAGCGGCTGAGCTGAGGAGACTTCGTGCCAGCAAAGCAGTGGGTCCAGATAGAGTATTGCCACGACTGCTGAAGGCCTGTGTGCTGGAGCTGGGGAGTCCTCTAAAGCGCATCTTCAACCTGAGCCTGGAACAGGAGGGAGTCCCGAGGCTTTGGAAAACATCTTGCATCACCCCTGTCCCAAAGGTATCACGTCCTAGTGAGCTGAATGACTTCAGGTCTGTCGCTCTGACGTCACATGTGATGAAGACCATGGAGCTGCTGCTGCTTCACCACCTGAGGCCACAGGTCCGCCACGCCCTCAACCCTCTGCAGTTCACATATGAGGAAAAGGTGGGAGCGGAGGATTCCATCATTTATATGCTACACCAATCCCTCTCCCACTTGGACAGAGGCAGTGTTGCTGTAAGAATTATGTTTCTGGACTTCTCTAGCGCCTTCAACACTATCCAACCTCTGCTCCTTAGGGACAAGCTGACAGAGATGGGAGTAGATTCATACCTGGTGGCATGGATCGTGGACTATCTTATAGACAGATCTCTGTATGTGCGTCTTGGGAACTGCAGTAATTGTGGTCAGCAACACAGGAGCGCCGCAGGGGACTGTACTTTCTCCGGTCCTGTTCAGCCAATATACTTCGGACTTCCAATACAACTTGGAGTCCTGCCACATCCAAAAGTTCACTGACGACACTGCTAGTAACCTAATCAAGGACTTTGTTAAATGGTGCAACTCAAACCACTTACACCTGAACACCAGCAAAACCAAAGAGCTGGTGGTGGATTTTAGGAGACCTAGGCCCCTCCTGGACCCCATGATTATCAGAGACGACTGTGTGCAGAGGGTGCAGACATATAAATACCTGGGAGTGCAGCTGGATGATAAATTGGACTGGACTGCCAATACTGATGCTCTGTGCAAGAAAGGACAAAGCTGACTATACTTCCTTAGAAGACTGGCGTCCTTCAACATCTGCAATAAGATGCTGCAGATGTTCTATCAGACAGTTGTAGTGAGCGCCCTCTTCTACGCGGTGGTGTGCTGGGGAGGCAGCATGAAGAAGGACGCCTCACGCCTGGACAAACTGGTGGGGAAGGCAGGCTTTATTGTAGGCACGGAGCTGGACAGTTTAACATCCGTAACAGAGCGACGGGCACATGAGCAGGCTCCTATCAGTCATGGAGAATCCACTGCATCCACTGAACAGGATCATCTCCAGACAGAGGAGCAGCATCAGCGACAGCACTGTCCTGCTCCACTGACAGACTGAGGAGATCGTTCCTCCCCCACACTATGTGACTCTTCAGTTCCAACCGTTAGGGGGGCATTAAAAGTTAACATTATATAAAGTTATTGTCTGTTTTACCTGCATTTTTATCACTCTTTAATTAATATTGTTTTTTTATTGTTTTTTATCAGTATGCTGCTGCTGGAGTATGTGAATTTCCCCTTGGGATTAATACAGTATCTATCTATCCATCTATCTATCCATCCATCCATCCATCCATCCATCCATCCTTGGGAGATGGCAGTGTGTTTCATGTTGGTTGGATGTACATGGAAGAGTTTCAATTTTCTCTGTAAAGATGACAATGCTACTACCTTAATGATTGACTGGTCAGACTTCCACATAGATACATATTTGTAGAGGATCATCATTCAGACATTTGCATAATTGTACCTTTTCTGTTCTGCCTACTTGACTATATATAAAAATACAATTAATGCAGGCTTAATCATTTTTATAAGCACTTGGAATGCATTTCTATGCACAGCATTGGTACTATGGTTGTGCAGTTTGACTATGAAACATTTGAAATGTGTATATGTATTTGCACATATTTTTTTCAGCTGCTGATTTTTGATGGGATGGCATGTTGACACAGACCCAAAATATTGACTTTATATCCCAACCTGGCTATTCCATAACCAGCATTATGAGTTACCTCTTATTGCCTGTGTAAAGAGACAACAAAAGGTCATAAAGGGTTGGGGTACCTAGGTAACCCCTGTGTAAATAAAGGATTGTCAAAACAAAGAACTGATCACAAGAAACGTGAGTGTGTCTTCTCAGACACATATCCAAAAGCAGATAAGAGCCAAGATGGTGGTGGAGTCTGAAGAGACAGGCTCAGGTGGACGGAGGCTGGAAGTGACGTCTTTAATGATAGTTATTGTGTAAGTTATTCCTCCCCAGGAACTCTTAATTCAGAGTCAGTTGTAGGCCCTTCTCTTTAGCTTGGCCCATGTCTAGTCGACTGCCATCTTCTCTTCCTCCATATGTTTTCTCCAGGTTTGTTTCAGTCTGCCTAACTCTCCCTTTTCCTTTTGTTCCACTCCAGCACTTATTTGTCTTTACATTTCATGATTTCTCTTCTAATAGGTGTCAGATTTGATCTCTCCCATGGGCGGGTGCTTGATATAATGTTATGCCATCTGATTTTTGAGAATGTAACATGACATCTGGTAGCCTCCTTAGTCATATGTTTACTCCCAATAAAATTAATCAAAAACAAATGTTATTTTTTTCTTCAAAAATTCAAAATGTTATTACATGTAACAGAAACCTGTAACTACCAAAACATCAACATAAATATAGTAGGAAAGATATGTCTAGTGTTCACTGCTGTACTGATGCAGATTTTGTACACGTCCTTCATGTGATGTGGTTTGAGACAGTCATCTGCGCAAAGCGTTTCAGGACAGTAGAAGCATGTTTCTTTCTATAATTTTATTGTTTTTATTTTTCTGTTGCTTGAGAATGAGAGGGTAAAATGTTGTTTACACATCATTGTGTTTTGGTTGAAGGCTCTGCCCCATTCATGAGTTGAATGGCAAAATGCATAGAAATATTCATGAGTTTTTTGCAGCATGACATTATTTCATCCACTAAATGGCAGAAGAATGCTGTCCTGATAGTTATCAAGCTTAACACTCTAAAGCTGATCATTACACGTCACTCAGAGTCTGACTCGGGGAATAAACGCATTTACATAGAATTCCGACCCGAGTCCCACATAGCAGGCTTAATCCCAAGGAGGTTAAAGAGGGCCATTGATTTGTGGATATTTCATTTTGCAGTACACCATGTTTTTGAACCATAGGGGAGGAAGGGCATAACATTGGTGTTTTGGTCATCTTGTTGTGATGGAAGGGTGCTGTAGACTGGGTAGACTTTCTCCTATTATCCAATCTGTAAAATATAAAAGTCTATGCCCTAAATGGATCTGTGAGCTTGCCATTGTGTTTGACTTGTTGGTGCAGCAGCTTCCAGATGACTACCTGGTTCACAGTGTCAAAAGATTTTTCAGAATCAATGAATATTGTATACAAATGGGACAGCCATTCTATTGATGATTCAATGATGATCATATGTGGTCACTACATGATTAATCTTGAAAGAAAGCCATCCAATCTTCACTGAAATGTTTCATCTTAAGACTTTTTTCATTCTGTTAAGAATTATTCTGTTAGCAAACCATTTTCTTAGTAGTTTTCACTTCTGTGCTTTTCTAAACTCCAGATTTGCCCAGAGAGGAAATCAGTTGTAATGTACTCTAACAAACCTCTGAAGGAAGAAGTAGGTCCTGACAGTAGATGAATAGGTGACTTACCATTTTTAAATATTACTTGTTTTCAATCTGTTCTAAAAGTACCTTTTAACAACAAGGTGTCTTCCAAGTATTAAATTCCTACAGAACTTACTTTCCTTTCTGTAATGACATTCCTAAGCCTTCTAGACTTGGTAAATGTTTCATTTCGCATTTAATTAAATCAAGTGTTCCATGACTTTATTACTGACAACCTCCAGGCCATTAACATGCAAGACTAAATATTAAAAGTGTACCGTGTCTCTTTACTTTCTCTGAACAATATTTACTAGGCTAATGCTGAAACAAACCTGTTATTACAGAGTTTTGATTACAACCAATTGTTTTAAAGGGTATTTACATTATTTTTCTGTTAACATTTTTGCTGAATTTGACTTCTTGTGTTTGATATAGCAATATACACGTAAAATTTCACTTTGCCTTTTAGAGTTTGAATGACGTTTTCTACAGACGTGTTGTCACAAACTGACTTAGCTAAGGTGTTGATAACTAAGGCTATCTGAAAAGAACACTAGTTGAGCTTAAAATCTCTGAGCTCTTGAAAGACGAAAAACCCAAAAAGCCATTTGTGGTTGATAATGAGTGAAACAGCCAGGTTTGTTTTGCATGAAACCTATATTTAAGTTAGTTTTCTTGTCCTTTCACAATCATTGAATGAACAACTTACTAAAAAAAAGGTTTTTTGGGGTATTGGTAGAAGAAAGGCACATTGCCCCCTAAAGCCTTGAGCTCACCATTGTGTTTATCGGTGTATGTTTTCTGCAGCTGTGTAACATAAATAATCCGCAGATCGCTACCAAGATCAGTCCTGCTCAGTGGTCTCATTCACATCATCACTAAGGCCCTGAGTGCTCAGTTGTTATTGGATGAATATTCTAGTCATGGATTTCCGTAATAAATATGTTTACACACAAGAATGCTTTCTTAGAATACATTGTATCAGAGTGCAGTATCTTGTGTTTTGTTGTCATTCTCATAATGTCATCACAATTCTGTTCTTTAATTATTTGATTGACAGATTTTTGTTTCTACTGGGCAATGCCATTTCAGCCATGATGTACTTTGCTGCACACCTAACCTGTCAATGACACAACATGTGACATGTTGCTGGTATACCGTATAAAACGGCACTATGCATTGGATTGTAGCCATACTTTCCTAACGAAAAATGTTTTCATTGGAAAAGCCAGGGCCAATGTACACTCATGTTTGGTGTGTGATATACGTTCAGTCAAACGTGTAAATGCAGCTGCTTTTTAGGGGAAATAAACATACATTTTTAATAGTCTCTAATTATTTATGTACCGTATCTTCATGTGTGTGGTAAAGCATGGTGTGCAAAATATTTTGAAGATGTAGAAGATTTAGGGAAAGAATCTGCAAACTATTCCTTGTTGCCTTGCTTTGTGTTTCAGTCATCAGTAATATTTGATAGTTTACTAGAAATCAGATCGAAATCTGTTCAATGCAAGAAATGCTTTAAGGCAGAGACAGTGTTGACTGCAGCTCCATTACAAGGTAATTTCATATCTCAGTCCTTGTTAATTTGCACAGTATTTAATTATAGAAGTCATTAAGTGTCTCAGCTTTACATAGTCACTGAGTTTGCAGCCACAATCCGCTCTCTTTAATATGGAGCTCCTTCAAACTTCTCTTTCTGTCTAGTGTAAGTTACATATTTTGCAAATAGGAAAGTTAGGCAGGTTCCTGATCTTTCATCACTATGCAGAAAATTAATAATATTAGTATTTCTAGACTTTATCAATTAATGAAACAAGGTGCACCACTAGATGATCTGAGGTAATGATGGAATAAAGACAGAAAGAATGAACATTTGAAGATGACTCACAAAAATGTTGGTAGTGCATAGGGCTGAAATCTGCTGCTGAAAATGCTACAACCCCAGGATTTTTTTTTAAAAAGTTACCCATAATTTCCTCCAGTCTGTGTGCCTGCTAGCAAAATGTATTGAATTTTATTAACGTAACGTTAATGATAATGTTTCAAAATGGATGGCTTTGATTCATGATATTGTGTTTCAAATTCCATAATCAGGTGCCAATATAATTGGATACGGCATGTTTGGCTTTCACAATTAGACAGTAAATTTCTTCGTTCAGACATGCATTCACAGGTTGGATGCTGTGTATGTGGTGTGTGGTTCTGCTAGAGTCCTATCCGTGCCGGTTTTGGGTGTAATGTCAACAGAAACGTACATCGTCTGTAGTTCTTTGTTATGAACAGGAAAAAGATCTTGCTTAATAGGAGTTCTTTTCAGCTCCCTTTTTACTGGGCATGATTGCACACAGTTTAACTCATTTTTCTTAAATGTAGCTGCCAATTATTTCACCCTCACATTTACTCTGACTGTGTCATTGTAGCTGTGAATGACAAAGACCACCAGTAATGCATCGCTATTCACTTTACCATCAGTCCAGTGATGTCTTTGAATGCCATATTATAATCTGTTCTAACAGAAGATGTTAACATAACCCTGCAATTGATTATGTTTATTGGTAACACATTTAACATGCTCTCTGCACATATGACTCGTATTTATGTTAAGCAGGGGTATTTCAGGAGATTTTTCACCCATAAATCATTTATGTCATATCATCTACTGTTAAATTCTTCTCTGTACTGGTAATATTTTTATTTTACTATTATACTGTATTGAAGATTACTTGTGTTTTATTCTGTGTATTGTTTTGTATTGACCCCCTTCTCTTTGATGTCCAACCTACCTGGAAAGTTTTCTCTCTCTGAACTGCCTTTCCCAAGGTTTCTTCCATTTTTTTTCCCTACAAGGATTTTTTGGGAGTTTTTCCTTGTGTTCTTAGAGAGTCAAGGCTGGGGGGCTGTCAAGAGGCAGGGCCTGTTAAAGCCCATTGCGGCACTTCTTGTGTGATTTGGGCTATATAAAAATTAATCGTATAGTATTTATTTACAGTAACCAAAGTTGCTATCATTTGGACCATAATAACAAGTACACCTTTGATTTTTGGCATTTAAATCACTGTCCCTATGTTGCTTCCTGACTTCATGAGGTGTTGGAATAACTTTGAAATTCCACACTTGGTGAAACAACTAATTGCTCCCTCCTGCGTCTAAGCAAAATTCATTCATGGTTGATTCTACTTGTATAATACATACGCATAGCCACATGAGACTATAATATCCCAAACTAGAAAAAACTAATTTTCTTTGCATTGAACATGTCAGGATTTAGCAAGCATTTAAAAATGTTATCTCTTCTGATGCTCAAATTAATATCATAGATTATAATATTATGGACTTTTTCATATCAAATGGCTATAAACACTTGATAAGGGTTTCAAGATCAGTTGGTGAATAATGGATCCTAACTCCTTCTTTAGTATGTCACATTGTATTTATGTTCCCATCATATTCATGTTCCCATCATATATGTCTGTTTGATTCATTTCTTGTAGTTAAAAATGTATTTAGGTTTGTTGATGAGTAATTTATATCTAAGTAGCAGAGGTCAAAAATACCAATGCACAGTACATCATGATTTTAAAAAGTGGTTGCTACAAAAAAGAATCAAAATATCTTTATTATGAGAGCAACCAGAACAGGGTGTCAAACAAGGCCAGAATTATAAAATGTTAAAATGTTTACAGCAGCCAATGGTTGGAGAAATTTATGTACTCCTGGACTGAGTCAAAGGACTGTGCAAACAAATAGCTGTTAACACTTGATGGGTTATCCTAACTATGTGGACAAACACAAATTGGAACATCTTCTGAGGGGCTGGTAGCTGACCAGCTGGACAGTAACAAAGGCATAAGATTCGAGTATTCTAGCCACAAAGGCTGGGTTTGACCAGCTGTCCACATTAACAAGTTGTGGCTATAGCTGTTTAGTTGTTTTCATGTGTAAATTAAACACGAGAAACAACAGGATGAGATGCAAAAAGTGAAATCATCATCAGCGCTCTGGTTAGTGGCCATAAAAATACAAGAGGTGCCACAAAGCTGCTTGGATATCTCAAGCTCAGAAATTTGCAACTCGTCCATGGGAGACCATACATAAACCTGACAAACTGTTCTGATTATCCTAAAGGGGGAATGCGTCAACCCCCAAAAAACACCTTGTCCAAAATAAAACTATTAATAATTAAATAAAGAGAAGGCTCCTAAGATACTAATTTTAAAAATATGCAGACATCTAAATACAAAAGAAGAAAAGACAATCAAAACTAGTATATAATGAAGAAACAAATCTAGAAAAAATTACTTCAAATTCAAACAAGAAAGCAACCAGGCAAATTCGCAAATCCAAAATATCCTTACAAAAAATCTATAGGTTGAGTCCAAATCAAAACTAACCAAACCTGTTCTTCTGTGAAGAAGAGAGCGGAAGAGTTTTTAATGAAAAATCACCAGGAGATGGAAGGTACAAACATATATTGTAATAAAACAAAATGATGAAGTCAAACCCAAACTTTAACCAAAAATTCTAAATCAATAAATCTGACCTTTCCAGTGTTGCACTAATGATGTCAAAATGTGCAACTTCTAAGACTATACCCAGGTGACAAAATAGGGCCACTGTAAATTCACAACATAATGATACAACATAACAGAGCTAAAAGAAAAATTGTGAATTCTTCATAATTCAAAACCTTGATAAAAGTTATCAGACCTTTCTGAAAAATTTCTAACAATCAGAAAAAAAAATAACGTCCTAGTGTCATAACATAATAAAAATAAAGATGAAAAGCTACAAAACCTAAAACAAGGGAAATGACAAAAGAAGGAATATTAGTTTTGGAACTATTGTGATACATTACTGCAGTCTACTAAATTATAAAATAAACAAATATATAAGGGCATACTGAGGACACCAGAGGGCACCCCAGCTACCCAAACACACAACACAAATGGGCACAGACACAAGGTAAAAACCCAAAGAGTCTTTTATTGTGGAAAACTCTTCTCAACAAGAGGCATTTCCCACAACCACAGCCACTTACAAGTATAAGCAATAGGCACTGTATAGCACAATACACACACTCTGTCTTCCTTCTCTTAGTCTCTCACTGTCTTCTCCACTCCTCACAAGCTTCATCCACCTTCCACCCGACTCTGGCTCTATGATGCGACGTAGGCAGGTACTTTTATTTTAGCAACCCCAAAAGTGCTCCCAGTCTTCCACACATGTAGTCTGTAAGCGCTTCTGGGTGAAGTGGAAATACCATTGACACAGGGACTCCCTAATCCTGCAGCTCCACTTGGTGGCCCCCAACCCAACAGGACTGTTCCCCTGGACTTCAATATTCGGCCTGCCCTGCAGGCCCCCATAAGGGGATCAGAGCCTGGGCTTGCTGCCATCTAGCATTCTGGAAAAGACAAAGCCCTGCGTAAGCTGCCTCCCCCTGTACTTCAATCCTAAGGGTGTCCCAACTAGGTAACTACACCAGCTGTCCCTCACAATACATATGTCAGCCATGTGTGTTAAATGGAAACCTGCACAACTGTGCTGTTCTCCATTTGGTCAAGATTAGTGTAATAGCCTACAGAACTGTGATGGTGAACATTTTAAAATGAATGTACTCATTCACTTTATCTTGATGCATTACATCAGAATCTCCATCACATTATGGCAGAAGTTGACTGATGGTTGTTTCTCGTATGACTGCTGCAACTCGCAAATCAAAGAGATTGAGGTACTGTAAGTTGTACTGGTGTTCCATACAGTAGCATACATACTCTGCGGTGTTCTGTATTTCCCTTTTCACTTTGACCTTTGTATCAGACCATCTTTTTTTAATTTCTTCAACAGGACCCAGGTCTGATGTTATAGCATTTACTGCTGCTGTCAGTCATTTTTGATTTTTTTCGTTTGTTATAGTTTCCCTCCGAGACATCAGCAAAAAGATTGTTTATACGATTCTCCACTTTGGTCAGTAATACTTCAAGTCTACATTCACTCTTCTTACATTGTTTATAGTGTAGAGATTACTCAGGAACATGGGTAAATTTTTATGGTGATTAAGCCATGAATATTCATTAAAGACCTTTTTAAGCCATTCATGGTTGCTGGCAGGAGGTGATGGGGAGTGGCTAAAAGCGTGTACATGTGCACGTTATTTTAAGTTGATATGAGATTTATAAAAGAACTTGGCATGGCATGCAGCTTATGTAAATGAATGCATTTTTTGGTGTGTGTATACTTTTTTTTCAAGACAATGTGTTATACATGAGGGCCTTGGTCCTTTACAAATCTCTTTACTCTTTTTACAGTCTGTGACAGAACACGAAGAAGAGCCAAAAAAAAAATACAAAAGTTGCCCAAACAAGCTAATGCCACATCAAGTTAGCTATGGCAGCAGGTGCCTTAAATAGAGCTCTCAGATAACTGGTTAGTGAGCCATCTGAGAGAACAAATTGACTAGGAATGGTTAAGGGACAGGTGATAAAGAAACCTACTTTAAACCAAACATGGATAATGCAATGAGGATAAAAAAACAACAAAAATGAAAAAGGATAGAAAACAGAAAGGCAATCCTAACACTCTCATGTTCTGCATCTGGCTTAGACTTTTAATCTCCTTTTGATGATTTTTAGTATTTCTTTGATTCTTGAAGAACCCAGAAGACCACAATGTGCTGGAACATGATTATATGACAACATAACTTGATATGCAATGTCATGGTGGCCATTTTTGCCATGGAAGATCATCTTATCTGATTTGTTTTGGAACTGTTGAGCTCTTATATCTCAGCAAGACATTTTTAACCACTTGCCATTGTAGTTACAACACCTACAGCATGTAATCTATAAATGTATTTGTATGAAAATCAATTATACATTTTATCTGTTGGACATAATGTAAAGGAACATCACTGTCCCACCACTCTGTGTTTTTGAAAAACCTCCAACAACTGATAATCTGCATTTGAGTACAGCTAGAAATAGGCAAAATTTAAACTAGCCTTGTTTATATTTGAAAAAAGGAGGCAAAAACAAGTATCTCTGTCAAAAACTAAAAAAGAAAAGCTAACACAGCAGGTTCCCTAAAAAACACTTTCCTAGGGCTGTTAAACAATTTTGTGCATTCTGTTTTTTTCTTTTTTTCCATCTGATATGTATTTTGGGGCCAGAATTAAGTTATTGAAGATAAAGGAACACTCCAATATTAAATAGTTTAAAATAGTTCAGACAGCATTTTTATCTTATAAATAGTAGAAAACTTCATGGTAAGCACATAAAACAAATGCAGTACACCTACCTTATGAAAGTGCTCCATTTAAACCAACACTGTATGTCTATATGCTTTGTATTTGGATGGATGCATGAGAAAATAAATTTCCATTTCCAAGGAGAACTTATCAAATATGGTTATCTGTCAAGGTATAGTCCTGTTATAACCAATTGTTCCTGGTAATGGCCAAGCAAAGTAAGAACTGAAGGAAGTCTGTAAATCCTAGAATACACAAAAGCAACCACTCACTGATGTGCCATTCTCGCATCTGTCCCCCTAAGACTAGAAGGTGGGTGGTTTAAACTTACACCAAAACTTTAATCGGAAACAAATGCTTGTCTTTAATTGCACCAATTGGCTAACAGGTCTGCTTATTTTTGCTCTCCTTCAAACATTGCTTTATATTTTTCATAGTCTGTTCAGTTTTGCCATTTAATTCTTCCTTTACTCTGTTCCAGTAGCAATTTGCAGAAAAACTACAAATAATGTGGCCTGCTGATGAATATTTAGTTTATTATGTTTTGCATGCAGATGTGTATCAGCAAAAGTATTATCTTAAACTATACTAAAGAAGAAAACACTGACCCGAAATAGAATAAGAATATTCAATATAAATATTTACCCTTTTACACTTGACGTGAAAATGTTAAGTACTACTGTGTACAATCCACATTAAGTCTTTATTTAAAATATACGGCTTGAACTGTTGAGTGTTTATGACATTTTAATCTGAATGCCTAAAAAAGGTTCATGTCCACAGTACTGTGTGTGGACTGAGGTTAAAAACCTTGCTTTGTGAAAATACTTGAAAAAATCAGTGCAATTAAAGTTTTGTTGCCATTATGCTTGTGAGAATTGTACCTACACTGAACCCAAAACCCTGCTATTCTGTCCATCGTCCATTTAATCCAAAATGTACCTATCTTGTTTAAATTTGTTAAATGCACAGTGTCTTCACAGCTTATTTGGGTATCTGTCTACAAACATCCGCTTCTAACTTCTTTTGGCTGGAGTCTGAAGCCATCGTAGCATTGAGACTGCTCTTGTCATTAGGGCGACATCCTGATGGCTGCTTGTGACTGTTGTCCTGTAGTGCTGCTTCTTCTCATTGCTGCTTTTGAACGGTAAACCACAGTTCTATTCTGAAATATCTAAGGAATTATGTTGGTCTCACGGGAACCTGTGACTCAGGGATGTTTTCTCTCTGCAACTCCAAACAGTCAATTATCTTTAATGGAGAGTTCAGTTTTGTGCAGCCATTGGAAAGGAGTTGTCTTAAAGGTTTGATATTTGGTGCATGTATTTTTAACAGCTTAATTTCGCCATAGGCATCTCTGAATTGTCAAAATAACTTTATGTTCCTCACCTACTCGGAGGACACCCTGATGAAGATTATTATTGTACGCAAACATGTCATGGATGGACTGCCTCTCCAGACTTCAGTGGCTTTTCAATTCAACATGAATATTTCTGAATAATTTTTTGTTTTTTTGGTTCAGTTTTTTTAAATTCGTATCTAAAACCAGCACTTTTTCATTTACAAAATTAGGCCAGAGTTCTATAATATCTCAAGTTCTGCTACTGAAGTGTTATTTCATTTACTACTTTACCGGAAAACTGCTATTCTGATTCTGATGATGTTCTTGAGTATTTACAGCAGGGGTTCTTTTTTTACCCCATTTTTCGCTGTGGCAACTTTTCCAAAGTAAATTTACCCCACTCTGTTTTTTTTTTCCCTCAGTAATTTGAGTTTATATTTCTACCATAATAAAGCGATCAACAAAGGGGACATTAAGATACTGTTTATAAAATTAAGTTCAAATAACAGTAATAGCACAGAATAATGATATTTCAATTATCTAAAAAATGACTAATGATGACTAGATGTTGGTATATCCGAATGAAATACAGTCAATTCCTGTTAATCGGACCACATTGAGACGCGATCATTTTGGTCCTAATAACAGGCTGGTCCGATTACACGAACATTCCCTATACATGTGCAACCAAGTAACATATTAAATGTCATTATGACTTTTATTGTGCTGCACACGTGTATGGCAAACATACAAACAAGAACTACGTACATGTACATGTACGATTGCTTACAACTTTGTTTATTGAAAAAGAAATCTACAAATTCTTTGAAACAATCTACATGGCACTCAGCATGCGAAGCACAATAAAAAAGGTTACATTACCAAATTCCAGTCAACGTCTGAAGAACTTGTTTAGTGTAATCTGACGCATTCTGTTGACACACTGCACTTGAACAAAATCACCACAAACATCTAACGCATCAATGGGACTGCCTGCATTTCCCTCCTGCATGAAATAGTGGCGCAAAGTTTCAATGCATTTCCTGGCATCCTGTGTTGTCACTTGCACTAACTCATTAGGGTCATCATCATCACTTTCCTGGTCTTCCGCTTTACGCTTACATCCGCTTTCTGCGGGCGACTTGTGGCTTCTTTTTCTTTTTCTCTGTCATGTTCTTTGGTCCGATTAAATGGAATTTTGGTCCAAATAAGCAAACAATATTAGGCTTATGTAATATGATCTGTTTCGGTTCTTTAGGATTCGGTCTGAATTAACCGGTGGTCCAATTAACCAGAATCGACTGTACACTGAGCCGATGTGAACGCATCAATCAGTTGTTCTTGTTTACACCTAGGATTTTGGATATTCTTGGAGCAGTTGTTGAAAGAGCAAGTGTCATGTCATCTTTTGGAACTAATCAAGATCTTCACAACTTCAAGTTTTTTAAACAAGTTTACCCTCTGTTGGGAACCACTGATGTACAGGTTCAGAATTTCACTGTAAGAGTCCTTTAAAAAAAAAAACGCTCATCTAAACTCTGCTCTTGACTTCTAAAACTGTTTGTTCCAACAACCTAAGAGTATTTATCTGAACTTCTTACATTATATAAACCAATAAATACAGTTGAGGTCTCCTTTCTGGTCCAAACCTCACTACACAAATCCCATAAAAGCATTTATACACTTTTGAGACTCCTACTCTATAAACTCCATTCCAATGTAAACCCCCTGCACCCCATTCTTTTTGAGTAACGTCATAGTACTTTTTCTAGCTTTGAAACCTCTAGAAAAAATATATAACTGTATGCCTGTCTTTATACCTGTCACTATGCCATTTCTATTAAACCTTTAAAATTTTTAGTGCAACTATGTTTGATCCCTAAAACATCTTTTGATGTTGTATCTCTCAGCAATACACACTTAGTTATCCTAGTGTCTGTCAGTGTTGCATGTTTTGATTGCAATTCTATCTGCTGAATTTTATTTCAGTTTGTTTTTCGAGACTGTATTATCTAAATTGCATTGTGATAGCAAATACTATTTATGGTCATGTAACAACAATTCGCTGAAGCTGACTTACCTTAATTAGAAGGTTCAATAACAAGGTAGTAGGTAAGCTAACTGCAACTCTTGTTGTCTTTGAAGATCTCCAATCTTGATAAGAAAGCACCGCAGCACTTTTAGGGATACTGCAGCAAGTCAGTCTTGCTTGTCCAGAACCTCACTAACTTCTAGAGATGTTCAGCAGAGTGTGGACTGGTTAACTGTAGCTCAGTCTAGAATGGCCACAAAGCCCTACAATGGGTGGATAGAATGAGACAATTTATCATTGGATCCATGCTCCTATTCATACAGGATATTTATAGCACAAAATGACTTAAAGTAGCCATTTTCATTGAGAACTCACAAAACCCCAGCACTGCATAGTGCACCATCTTACAATAGATACAGTAGAATTCAATACCATGCTACCAGATTTTTCATCATCTCCTGTCTTGCATCATTGACTCATACAGTCACCAGCTTCACTTTTAACCAAGACTTCATTATGTAAGCACCAGCACTACCAGTCACTTTACACTAGCAATTCAGTTTTATTTGGTCAGTGTAATATGTCTAACATTTATTTTTGTAATTGTTTTATAAAATGAGTTCATACTTCTTTATTTTCACCTTCTTATTAGTCTGCTGTGTTCTTCAAACAAGTAGCGTATGCTTGCCAAAGCGTGAGCTATACATATTTTTCATTGTACTGTAAGCTATAATGACAATAGATGGAAGTGAACTTGAAGTGAACTCTATATTGGCCTTGCAAGACATGTGAGTAGGCACTTATTTGTGCCCTGTGATGGGCAGGCACCCTGTTGTGCCCATGGCTGTCAGGCTCAGCTGTGGTTTTCTGCTGTCTTGCACTGAATATATTGGCTCCAAAAAGGGTTTAATAAGACGGTGAAGTTTGCAGTGATGCGTCTTGTGCTGACCGCCTGAGTGCTTGTGTTTCATCTTCTGATTTGGCATAATGTCAACCAAGCCAGACTGCATGAGGGCTGATATAGGAAGTATAATAAAACCCATACGCTGTACCGACAGGAAGTCAGAAAGTAAACATATTTGCCAGTCAAAATGATGTACTAAAAGATGATTGGTAGAATGTACTTAAAAAAAAAAAAACACTGGAGGGATGCTAGACAAGCCTAGCTCACCTATTTATTACCTGTTAGGTGGCATGCATTAATTACTGTTGTATACCAGACAAGATTCTTAACTTCCCTGAAAGCAACCAGTGCTCATTGCCGGCTGCTAATAAATAGTAAGTGCGTGATTTTAACAGTAATTCAATGCAGTTTATTTTAATGTCTTCTGGAGGTTTTGTCATTTTTCTGAAACTTAAGAGTGCCGATGGAATTGCTGTCTGTCTCCAGGAATGTAGATAAGGTCAACTTGCAACTTATAGATCAATACTTTCAATAAGTTATATTACTTGTTAGATATTTTCTTGCTGATCAGACATGACCTGTGGGAGGAATTTTGAGACTTAAGAATTGTTTTTTTGAAGTTTATAAACATAATATTGTATTATCTATAACTCGTGAGAAAATTTCTCAAGTGATGGAACATGTAGGACCATCCCATTAGAAGGAGTGGGTTTAATGCTTGTGACAAAGATTTGGATCATATGGTCTATGAAATTTAGATATGGCATGCAAAAATAGCCTAAATAAACATTTTTTGAAAAAAAAAAAAAACACTCTTTTAGATTACTTTGTTTCATATTCTGAAGATACTGAATTTTTAATTGAAGTGATCACACTCCATATATTGTTCACAACATTAAGGAGATGCCACATTTTTAATCACATAAATGGAGTAGTCAGTGATACTGTACCTTAATGGCTGAATGATGTGTCTTTCCATTTTAAATGGATTTGTGGTGCAGAGCTCAAAACAGCTTTGCATAATTCTCAGTCACCCTTAAGGACCTCTTAAAATGTGCATTGGACTTCTACAGTATATTGCAAACAGTAGCATTACATTCTTTACTAAATTCTATTCTTTACTAAATATGCTAAAAGCACAGTCTTTATATGGTAATGTGTATTACATACAGTATTTATTATAGAGGCTTTGCCTCTGCTCAATCAGGTCATCAGCCTAACTAGGTGAGCCTCATAGCTTTGTGCTCCACGAACTGCACTTAATCTTTTCATGTGACATTGTTGAAAACAAGTGTTACAATAGAGTTTTTTTTAAAACTACTTCTAAAAATTGTATCAAAAATAAACACATTACACTTGACACACAGAAAAAGTGAAATGAATAATGAACAATAGTACACAATTGAACCTTTCATGCTATTTCATTGACATTTCCTCACATTTTTCACTGACAAATTATTATAAACTTGCTATGGTATCTGTCGATGACAGGTCATAGAATAATTTTTAAAAATTTGCTAATTGATATCCCTTGCCTTACATTAATGTTTTTGTGAATATTTCTGCACCGTTCCTCTGTGTCGTTGTGTGTGTAAACCTCCCTTGCCCAGCATTTCCTGTCTTAATCAAATTTAACTGAGCAACCACAGTAGAACCGAACTGGCCAATCAGACACACACAGGCTTTAGCGTTTTATTTGCATCTGGATGAGGAATTGGGACAACATACCATATACCTAAACAATGAAATTTGCCAAAGAATATTCACCAAAGTTGCACTTGCTGTTGACCTTGTTTCTAGAATATTTTCATATAAATTCACCTTCAGGCAGGCTTAGATGAACATTTTTTCCCAGCTCCCCATGATGCTTTTTGAAGCCACATGATATCAAAGAACTGTAACAGCCATGTACAGAACATTCATACATGCATTCTGCAAGATCATTGTTGAACTGTTTAGGGCATGTTCCACCTTGCATGCATTTTAAAATAAAATCTTGCAGTATTTCCATTAGCTGACTGCAAGGTTGAGTTTAGACAGTGAGACAGAAAGTGAGACAGGCACTGGGTGGTAGTGAAGAATTACCAGACAGTTTGGAAACTACAGCAGATGTAGTAAGGATGACAGAAAGAAGAGTTCTTGGCATGACATCTGGACAGAGAAATGAGGAAAAGGAAACCTGGTAGTGGAATGGGAAAGTACAGGAGAGTATAAAGAGAAAGTGGATGGCAAAGAAGAAGTGGGATAGTCAGAGAGATGAAGAAAGTAGACAACAGTACAAGTAGATAAGGTGCAAGGTGAAGAGAGAGGTGGTGAAGGCAAAAGAAAAGGCTTATGATGAGTTGTATGAGAGGCTGGACACTAAGGAGGGACAGAAGGACCTGTACTTATTGGCTAGACAGAGGGACCGAGCTGGGAAAGATGTGCAGCAGGTTAGGGTAATAAAGGATAAAGATGGAAACGTACTCACAAGTGAGGAGAGTGTGTTGAGCAGATGGAAAGAGTACTTTGAGAGGCTGATGAATGAAGAGAACGAGAGAGAGAAGAGGTTGGATGATGTGGAGATAGTGAATCAGGAAGTACAACAGATTAGCAAGGAGGAAGTAAGGACAGCTATGAAGAGTATGAAGAATGGAAAAGCCGTTGGTCTAGATGACATACCTATGGAAGCATGGCGGTGTTTAGGAGAGATGGACGTGGAGTTCTTAACCAGATTGTTTAATGGAGTCTTGGAAAGTAAGAGGATGCCTGAGGAGTGGAGAAGAAGTGTACTGATATTTAAGAATAAGGGGGATGTGCAGGACTATAGTAACTACAGGGGGATAAAATTGATGAGCCACAGCATGAGGTTATGGGAAAGAGTAGTGGAAGCTAGGTTAAGAAGTGAGGTGATGATTAGTGAGCATCTTGGTTTCATGCCACAGATGTGATTTTTGTTCTGAGGGTGTTGATGGAGAAGTATAGAGAAGGCCAGAAACAGTTGCATTGCGTCTTTGTGGACCTGGAGAAGGCATATGACAGGGTGCCTCGAGATGAGTTGTGGTATTGTATGAGGAAGTCGGGAGTGGCAGAGAAGTATGTAAGAGTTGTACAGGATATGTACGAGGGAAGTGTGACCGTGGTGAGGTCTATGGTAAGAATGACGGATGCAATCAAGGTGGAGGTGGGATTACACCAGGGATCGGCTCTGAGCCCTTTCTTATTTGCAATGGTGATGGACAGGTTAACAGACGTGATTAGACAGGAGTCCTGTTGGACTATGATGTTTGCTGATGACACTGTGATCTGTAGCGATAGTAGGGAGCAGGTTGAGGAGACCCTGGAGAGGTGGAGAAATACTCTAGAGCGGAGAGAAATGAAGGTCAGTAGGAACAAGACAGAATAGACAGAATACTTGTGTGTAAATGAGAGGGAGGTCAGTGGAAAGGTGAGTTTGCAAGGAGTAGAGTTGGCGAAGGTGGATGAGTTTAAATACTTGGGATCAACAGTACAGAGTAATGGGGATTGTGGAAGAGAGTGCAGGCAGGGTGGAATGGGTGGGGAAGAATGTCAGGAGTGATTTGTGACAGACGGGTATCAGCAAGAGTAAAAGGGAAGGTCTACAGCACGGTAGTGAGACCAGCTATGTTATAGATAGATAGATAGATACTTTATTAATCCCAAGGGAAAATTCACATAATCCAGCAGCAGTATACTGATACAAAGAAACAATATTAAATTAAATAGTGAAAAAAATGAAAAAAAAAAAAAGCAGACAATAACTTAGCATTAATGTTAGCATTTACTCCCCCGGATGGAATTTAAGAGTCGCATAGTGTGGGGGAGGAACGATCTGCTCAGTCTGTCAGTGGAGCAGGACAGTGACAAAAGTCTGTCACTGAAGCTACTCCTCTGCCTGGAGATGACACTGTTCAGTGGATGCAGTGGATTCTTCATGATTGACAGGAGTTTGCTTAATGCCCGTCTCTCTGCCACAGATGTTAAACTGTCCAACTTTACTCCTACAATAGAGCCTGCCTTCTTAACAAGTTTGTCCAGGCGTGAGGCGTCTTTCATCTTTATGCTGCCACCCCAGCACACCACCGCGTAGAAGAGGGCACTCGCCACAACCGTCTGGTAGAACATCTGCAGCATCTTACTGCAGATGTTGAAGGATGCCAACCTTCTCAGAAAGTATAGTCTGCTCTGACCTTTCTTACATAGAGCATCAGTATTGGCAGTCCAGTCCAATTTGTCATCCAGCTGCACTCCCAGATATTTATAGGTCTGCACCCTCTGCACACAGTCACCTCTGATGATCACAGGGTCCATGAGGGGCCTGGGCCTCCTAAAATCCACCACCAGCTCCTTGGTCTTGCTGGTGTTAAGGTGTAAGTGGTTTGAGTCGCACCATTTAACAAAGTCTTTGATTAACTTTCTGTACTCCTCCTCCTGCCCACTCCTGATGCAGCCCACAATAGCAGTGTCATCAGTGAACTTTTGCACGTGGCAGGACTCGGTCATATTGGAAGTCTGATGTATATAGATTGAACAGGACCGGAGAAAGTACAGTCCCCTCGGTGCTCCTGTGCTGCTGACACAATGTCAGACCTGCAGTTCCCAAGACACATATTGAGGTCTGTCTGTAAGATAGTCCACAATCCATGCCACCAGGTGTGAGTCTACTCCCATCTCAGTCAGCTTGTCTCTAAGGAGCAGAGGTTGGATGGTGTTGAAGGCGCTAGAGAAGTCCAAAACATAATTCTTACAGCACCACTGCCTCTGTCCAGGTGGGAGAGGGATCGTGTAGCATATAGATGATGGCATCCTCCGCTCCCACCTTCTCCTGGTATGCGAACTGCAGAGGGTCGAGGGCGTGGCGGACCTGTGGCCTCAGGTGGTGAAGCAGCAGCCGCTCCATGGTCTTCATCAGATGTGACGTCAGAGCAACAGGCCGGAAGTCATTCAGCTCACTAGGACGTGATACCTTTGGGACAGGGGTGATACAAGATGTTTTCCAAAGCCTTGGGACTCTCCCTGTTCCAGGCTCAGGTTGAAGATGCCTGTAGAGGACTCCCCAGTTCCAACGGACAGGCCTTCAGCAGTCGTGGCAATACACCATCTGGACCCGCTGCTTTGCTGGCACAAAGTCTTTTCAGCTCTCTGCTCACCTGGGCTGCTGTAATTGTGGGTGGGGATGTCTCACCTATGCTGGTATCAGCAGAAGGATGGTTGGAGGATGCAGTACTCCGAGGTGAGAGTGGGTTAGTGATCAAACCTATTAAAGAAGTTGTTCATTTGGTTTGCTCTCTCCACGTCTGTCTCGATGGCGGCACCCCGCTTTGAGCTGCAGCCAGTGATAATCTTCATCCCATCCCACACTTCCTTCATGCTGTTGTTCTGCAACTTCTGCTCCAGCTTTCTCCTGTACTGCTCTTTCGCCCTGAGCTGGACTCGGAGTTCCTTCTGCACGGCTTGAGCTCATGCTGATCACCACCTTTAAAAGCCCTTTTCTTCTGGTTCAAAAGGCCCTTGATGTCACTTGTAACCCATGGCTTGTTGTTAGCATAGCAGCATACTGTTCTTACTGGAACTACAATGTCCATACAGAAGTTGATGTAATCAGTTGTGCATTCAACAGCCTCTTCAATGTTCTCACTATGTGACCCAAGCAATATATCCCAGTCTGTAGTTCCAAAGCAGTCTCTCAGAGCCTGCTCTGCCTCAGGGGACCACTTCCTGAATGAGCGTGTGGTTGTAGGTAGTTCCCTCACTCTTGGTTTGTAGTGAGGCTGAAGCAGAACCAGGTTATGATCTGCTTTCCCAAGCGCAGGTAGCGGGGTGGCGCTGTATGCGTCTTTAACGTTTGCATACAGTAGGTCGATAGTCCTGTTTCCCGAGTGTTACAATCCACATACTGGGAGAAGGCAGGTAATGTTTTGTCCAGCGTTACATGGTTAAAGTCTCCAGCGATTAGCACAAGTGCCTCAGGGTGCTGCGTTTGTAACTTAGCAACTGCGGAATGGATGATGTCACTCGCCATCTCCGCGTTAAGCGAGGGGATGTAAACAATAACAACAATCACGTGTCCAAACTCTCTGGGCAAGTAATAGGGACACAGACTTACGGCCAACAGTTCGATGTCCCTGCAGCAAGTGGAGATTTTAACGTTTACATGTCCTGAGTTGCACCACTTTGTATTGACATAGAGAGCGAGTCCTCCTCCTTTCTTCTTTCCGCAGGTACTTGCGTCTCTGTCCGCTCTAACTGTGCTAAACCCGGTAGCTCCACGTTAGCATCTGGGATGGTAGTTGTTAGCCACGTTTCACTAAAACACAGCAAGCTGCATTCTCTGTAGGTTCTGACATTTTTCACCAGCACAGCCAGTTCGTCGATCTTATTTGGTAGTGAGTTCACATTTCCCAGGATCACAGAAGGCACTGACGGTTTATAACGCCATTTTCTCTCAAGTTGTCTCGATTTAATCTTATCTTTTATCTTTGCGCCGGCTTGGCTGCCCCGATATCGTCTTCTTACCTCGTCAGGTAAATAAGGAACCACACCGGCATAAGTATATATGGGTTGGAGACGGTGGCACTGACCAGAAAGCAGGAGACAGAGCTGGAGGTAGCAGAGTTAAAGATGTTAAAATTTGTATTGGGTGTGATGAGGATGGATAGGATTAGAAATGAGTACATTAGAGGGTCAGCTCAAGTTGGACGGTTAGGAGACAAAGTCAGAGAGGCAAGATTGTGTTGGTTTGGACATGTGCAGAGGAGAGATTCTGAGTATATTGGGAGAAGGATGCTAAGGATAGAGCTGCCAGGCAAGAGAAAAAGAGGAAGGCCTAAGAGAAGGTTTATGGATGCGATGACAGAGGACATGCAGGTGATGGGTGTAACAGAACAAGATACAGAGCTGAAAGAAAAAGAAGATTTTCATTAGCTGATCATAATGAGAATATTATTAATACTGCACCCAGATATATAACACTGGTCCCTGTGCACTGGCAGCATGGTGCTACTTGGCTAATTTGCATGCATAATGTCATTTGCTGGAGTTAAAGGAGATCTCTCCCTTCCACTCCCTGGGAAAGAAAACACATGTGACCCTGTGAGATAATAATAATTATAATGAAAGATTTGTTACTTTTTAGAAGGTATTTCTATCTTTTTTCAAAGAAAAAAGTGCAAAACATAGCACAGCGATCACAAACAAAATAAAAAAGTTCCAACTGTTACCGTTATTGTGACTTCAGACAATGGAACAAGCCAGTCCCATGCCTCAGCTAATTTGTGCCCCAAGACTGGAACTTTGTGAGTGCAATGATATATATTTTTTCTTATTGCTACTTTGTGGTTATCATTCGATCTGCATCTTTTATTGCTTGAGGTGTGGTGGAACTGTGGTTAGTGCCTTATAGCTCGGATCACATTTTTGGCCAGAATAATTGGTTAACTCTGCAGGGTCCACTCATCGCTACCACTACCGCTTGATGGATTTAATGGTCTCCTCTCACTCTTAGGAAGCTCATGCCAATGTTGGAGAAATCAGACTTTAGTCTGGCAATATTTTATAATAATTAATTGATTGCCTTTGTATCCCAAGCACTACAGACATAATGAAATGTTATAAACTATAAGAAGCAAAACAAAATGCTGACCACAAGTAGAGATTACTAACTGGGTTTGGCCAGTATTCTCAGTTCCACTGGTTGGCAACTGGCTTATAACTGCTTGCATGTGGAGTGGGTGACGAGAATGTGAAAGTATGCAGAGCAGACCATTTACTCTGTATTCTGCAGGTCATATTACAAACATTGTCCTCTACTTTCATTCTGCTTCAAAGATCTCTCTCTCTAAAAGCTTCTCTTCTCTCCTGGCATGTTCCATTTAGAAATTGTCGATTTTGCTACAGGAATCCCAATCATCAATACACATAAGTTAAAATACTTCAAAGACTTTTCACCACCATTCAAAAACATTTTTAAATGTCAACCTCGTCTGATCCACTTTGCCACCTCTGTTGACTTGGTTTGTATAGCACATTTTTACATATTGCTTGGCACTGCCGTTATCTTTTCTCTTTGAATACAAGTCTGACATTTTCTCTCTTCAATTCTTCCTGTGCCTGTTTCTCCAGTGCTCTAGACCCATCTTTTATTGGACCTCTCTATTGTCACTCTCGTCTCACACCAATGTAACCTGTTCTGTCTTGCCATTTTAGCAGCCAAACTACCTCTCAATAGACAACTGCAGAGCTTTTCAATTTTAACAGCTGGCGTTCTTCATTTTGAGTCTAATCTACCTCGAACTGTCCACATGATGAATAAATCCTGTTTCAGTTTAATTGGTGTGCCTCGGCTCAGTCTATTACAACCTGGTTGTCCGGGTCCCATTAATTTTGTTCTTTTCATTCTTCTACCTTGCTCAGGTGGTATGGTAAGTTTTCTATTTCCCTTTTTTCCCCTAGGATTTTATACACAAGTCTTTTGCTTTTGCTCATACTATCTGATTTGGGCATTCATGGAATTGGATGGTATGAGAGGAGGTGGGGAGCCTTTGGGTAACACGCTTCCCTTCTTAATTGGCTTGTCTTCATGTTTCTTGCAAATACATTTTGTTTCAATAAAAATAGAATCCTAAAAAAGTATGCAGTGCAGTGGATTGATAGCAGGTGCCTGATTTCCCTCAGGATAGGTTTTAGTCCACACAATACTGAAATAGAAGTAGATGAGTAAATCAAAGGAACAGAACTTGTATAATGTACAGTAGCTGTGTTACCCATCTAAAACAGGTTGAAGTCTAAGTAAGCAGCATATACCTCAGTGTTAATGTTATTAGTACACCATCTACTGCAGGGGTGCCCACACTTTTTCGGCTTGCGAGCTACTTTTAAAATGACCACGCGTGTGGTTGGTCTGCGAGTCGGCAAACATCCACCACGGGTGCCCTCTTAGTTGCGAGAAGCAGATCATAGAATGTTACATAGTTAACTGTCAAATAATGCAAAGAGTACGCAACAAGTGTTTCGCCCTATTTTGGGCTCATCAGGCGTACACACTCCACTGCACACCTCATATGGGATCGAACCTCGGACATCAGAAAAAATGCACTTCGATTGTGACATTGTGAGAAAAAAAATCCTCTTCCAATTCCACATCCAGCTCATACCCTCCCCAAACATTTTTTTTAAATCCCTTTTTTAGTCGATATTAATTCGAAGGTTAACTAGATCAAAGCCGGAGTTTTGCAGTAGCTCGCGCGTTTGATCATGCGTGCGGGATGACCAGTGTGTTAGAAGAAAAGAGATTTTAGACTGGCTGCCCTGTATATCAATCAAGTGGCAAATGCCATGGGGAGGACATACACTCACCTAAAGGATTATTAGGAACACCATACTAATACGGTGTTTGACCCCTTTTCGCCTTCAGAACTGCCTTAATTCTACGTGCCATTGATTCAACAAGGTGCTGAAAACATTCTTTAGAAATGTTGGCCCATATTGATAGGATAGCATCTTGCAGTTGATGGAGATTTGTGGGATGCACATCCAGGGCACGAAGCTCCCGTTCCACCACATCCCAAAGATGCTCTATTGGGTTGAGATCTGGTGACTGTGGGGGCCATTTTAGTACAGTGAACTCATTGTCATGTTCAAGAAACCAATTTTAAATGATTCGAGCTTTGTGACATGGTGCATTATCCTGCTGGAAGTAGCCATCAGAGGATGGGTACATGGTGGTCATGAAGGGATGGACATGGTCAGAAACAATGCTCAGGTAGCCCGTGGCATTTAAACGATGCCCAATTGGCACTAAGGGGCCTAAAGTGTGCCAAGAAAACATCCCCCACACCATTACACCACCACCACCAGCCTGCACAGTGGTAGCAAGGCATGATGGATCCATGTTCTCATTCTGTTTACGCCAAATTCTGACTCTACCATTTGAATGTCTCAACAGAAATCGAGACTCATCAGACCAGGGAACATTTTTCATGTCTTCAACTGTCCAATTTTGGTGAGCTTGTGCAAATTGTAGCCTCTTTTTCCTATTTGCAGTGGAGATGAGTGGTACCCGGTGGGGTCTTCTGCTGTTGTAGCCCATCCGCCTCAAGGTTGTGCGTGTTGTGGCTTCACAAATGCTTTACTGCATACCTCGGTTGTAACGAGTGGTTATTTCAGTCAAAGTTGCTCTTCTATCAGCTTGAATCAGTCGGCCCATTCTCCTCTGACCTCTAGCATCAACAAGGCATTTTTGCCCACAGTACTGTCGCATACTGGATGTTTTTCCCTTTTCATACCATTCTTTGTAAACCCTAGAAATGGTTGTGCGTGAAAATCCCAGTAACTGAGCAGATTGTGAAATACTCAGACCGGCCCGTCTGGCACCAACAACCATGCCACGCTCAAAATTGCTTAAATCACCTTTCTTACCCATTCTGACATTCAGTTTGGAGTTCAGGAGATTGTCTTGACCAGGACCCCTGAATGCATTGAAGCAACTGCCATGTGATTGGTTGATTAGTTAATTGCATTAATGAGAAATAGAACAGGTGTTCCTAATAATCCTTTAGGTGAGTGTATGATAGACTAACATTTAAAAAAAATTTTTTTTGAATGCAACATGATCTACCTGCACTTCCTTTGCGATCTACCGGTCGATCGCGATCAACGCATTGGGCACCCCTGATCTACTGGAATGTATTTTATAATGCATGTAGTAATAAAACTCATTACTACAAATGTTTGCAGTGTGACATCTGTTGGAATTTTGTCTCTGTTATATGACATTTGGTATGAGATTCATAAAAGAAGTATTAATGTTTGTGATGCACCATCTGTTGAAATGACAAATGAAATGTGTTTTTATTACTAATTATTACTATTACATCATCGTGTTTTGAAATAACCGAAACCTTGGAAGACCAGACAGACACACTGGCACTTAAGGTGGATTGTTTCCCTAAAATAGGAGAAAAAGTTTTGGTTGCACTTGTTTAAATATATGCAGTATACTGTTTATCTAAATCTCTATTTATGTACTGTGTATACTGTGCATTCTTTGAAGTATCTTGTACTTTAATGTCACTTATTGTTATATTATGTTCTGCATTTGTGCATATTGGGAAAGCTATTTTTTACACAATCCAGGTTAGAGGTCAACATTATGTTCCTAATAAGAAGAAACTGATGCCTTCAGTTACACATAAACATCTGCACTGTATAAAAATGAAAATATGTCAATTCTAATTCATATTTGTCATGAAGGTGGATATTTTTATTTGATTCAATAAGAAGGGTTATGGCGGATATTTTAAAAACAGAAAAAATCTGATTGTTTATATACTTATAAATGAATTAAAACTAAACAAATCACCAAAAAAAGAAACACTGAAAAACTGTATGCCTTACATGCCTCAGAACATAATAAGTAATATGCAGATCTGAACATTGGTGTTATCAATGTAATGACAATGTTGTGAAATTTAAAAGACAAATCATTTTTTTTATTCTCTATAATAAACTTTCTGGTTGAGATGTGATTCTTTGTTTTAGTTCCTTCAATCTCTGCTCTGTCAGTCATAGGACTTGTCGAGGTCACAGTGAGTTTTTTCATTTGTGGGTTAGATTTTTTGGGATAATTATGAAGGAAGAGACTTACAACTTAACCATATAGAGAGTGGCCATTTATTTCTCTCATAATTTTTTGATCTCATATTATTGTTGTTTAATTTGTCTGCTCAAGTATTATTAACTGTTTCATCAGTATTTGTTTTTTTGTGTTTGGTACAGCCAATAAATTTAAATTTAAAAGCCAGAATATTCCTGATTGAGTTACTTTTCCTCCTGTAGAAGAGTAAAGGACTGCCTCAATGAATATGGTCTGTCTCTTTTAATATATTTGGTGACAATAACTGGTCACATCAGCTGTAGTTTTATTTGCATGAAATCTAACATGTAGAAGATGAATATATGATTAAGTGACGTTTCTAAAATAAGAGCAATGGATCAAAACACAACATCACATTTAAAATTGGGTTAAAATATGACATTTGGCAAAAGATACCATCATAAAGGGGCAGAATACTGACTTGTAGAACATCAACTAAGCATTTTGCAGCATCTTCTTTGTGGAATTTGTAGTTCTTGTAGGTTGTGGTGCAGACTGTAGATGGTATTTTCAAACACTCAGCATTACTGCATGCTCCACAATCCTGTCCCATACTGTCCATGTAATCTTCCCTGAGAACTGACAAGTGGGTACACTCCTACGATAAAATGGAACGTGGAAGGCTCACTATGAAAGGTTTATATGATGTGTTATATTGACATAAAGTAACATCTTGATACTAACTGGCCTGATGCAGTGCTGCTCATGATTATTTCTTAGATTGCACCACACCAACTTCCACATCATGTCCATGCTCTAATCTTATGGTGATCAGTTCTAATTACAGTACAGGACTTGTCAAAAAATATAAGCCCACTGTCATTAGGGCTTTTTGAGCCAAATCATTTATAAATCTAGCCAGGATGGTGACTGGTCAATGGAACACATTGCCATGGATCAAGATTTAACTGTATATGTCATTCAAAACCACACACAGCAGGACAAAATTGCGTCACATGACCCGATTACGTGCAAAAATTGCCAACTATAATAAACAAGAGCTGGTTTTATGAACCTTTGAACATTTCTCTCTGACTCTTTGCAATGTGGAGTCTAGGTTTTTCTGGGAGGCTTTCCATAGTAACAATGCTGAGATTACAAAATGGTGAGTAGATGTCCCTGGAAAAAAAGATAATACAATTAAATTAACCTATAATTAAATTATGAACTGTAGAAACTCAGGCAAAGGTGTTATAATTCATAACAATGGCCTACTGCAGTCAACAACTTTAGCTTATAAAGCTTTAGTACACGCACACTAAAGGGGTGATCATAAAGTTTTGAGTCTAAAATTCAACGGTGTGTTCTATGCTGATGATTTTGTAACTGTCTCATTTTGTAAGTTTAGCTCCCACATAATAAAATATGTTAATTACATGTTTCTAGTAATTGTATTTAATATATATTGCAACAAACATGGTTTACATATCTAGATAGTTCTAAACTAGTTGTCCAAGCAAGAAAGGGCTTTTTATGGTTCTTACACCTGATAATGACTTGAATGGAATACAGCGTGCCATTCCTAATCAAAAAACTCAATCAATTTTCAAGTTGAACAAAGCAATAGAGTGGAGAGACACTTAAAGAGATGAGATTTAACAATAATTATGGCATAAGCAGATGCAGAAAAGGGTGACCAAGGCTTAACAAATAACTTCCATGAGAGAATTCGGATGGGCGAATGGTGATGGAAAGTATGGAAGAAAGGGACTCTGGGTAACAGAGATTATCGCCACCAGTGGAGTAGTTTGAGGGTGAAAATAATATGCACCACTCTACTCTTTGCTTTTAGCTAATAAGACAGAATATCGCTTCAGGCTCATGTATGTTTGCATATACAGTATGCATATATTTTAGACAGCAAACTGGTATTCAGAATTTATTCTTAAGGTGAAAATCACAAGTTTCAAGTTGACGTAACCTTTTGCAAATATTACTTTAGGTTATGTAGTGGTTTGCATTATGTCTGAGAAAAGAAAAACTCAAAATACACACACTGTAAAAGCATTAACACTGGTAAATAGCCATTTGTTACTTTTTGGGATGATATCTATGTACACAAGTTTACATCTTAGCGAGGTGGTTGCAGAACATGCCGTGAATGCCAGTTGTCTGCTGTGGCATGCCAACTAGTACATGACAAAATCATGCAAGTTTGATTTTACCTTTAATCGCAGGGGATGGGCTCTGCATGTATGAGAACTGGCAACCAATGAATGCTCAACTGGAAGCACAATGCATTATTAAGAATAAGGAACCCAGGGATTTGGAATTCATAAACATTTTGGAAGCTCATTTGACCAGTGTTTTGTGTTTAATGTAAAATGTCAGAATGAAGAAAGAAAAAAAAAAGTCGCCACAGCTAATCACCCTTTTTACAGCAACAGCTCTGTCAGGCAGCATGCAATTGGCTGTCAGAAAAAGGAACAGACAAGACTGTGCTGGAATGTCAGCACACAGTTACTGAATGCAAGGTGTCCAGCAATTTCAGTCATGTTTGATATACAGTAAGATGGTGGTACTGAGAAAAACTGTAAAAGTTTGTTATCTTCCCCTGGGGTGGACAGGCATCCTTTTCAGTATTTGCTCTTTCCTGATGCTGCTTCAATAACTCCTTCTCCTTAAAACTCTGAACTATGGCATATAATGGAAAAAGTACGGGTCGGTAGAAATTAGAAAGAAAGCGGAATAATGGACAAGTATAAAGGTTCATTCAGTTTTTCCCCATACTTGAGCATTTCCATCAGTGACATGGCTTTTCTATGGTACCAGAAACACTATTCAAAGTAAGTGGAGTATGCACATATTTACATAAGAAATATTTAGTGAGACAGAAAGAGCTTTATTGTCATTATACTTCGGGTACAATGAAATGTAATTGACATCTCTGCCTTTTACAGAAATTAGAGGTCATCTAGTTATTAGTTGCTGAATTCTGATATTAAAACATTTCTTATATACTTTACTCGTCTAAACATTTTTGATAAAGGCATTTGATATTCAGTACTATATTTAGTTTTTGATGTTTGTTAAGACAGATTTTAATGCACATCATGAACATTTTGTGCTCTTAATTTATAAGGCTAATAAAGAAATGACCTCACAAGCCATACAATCTGATTATGCCATCACTAGTGCCCGTGACTGTTTGTCACTTGACACATTTTAGAAGCCACAGAAATGCTTAAGAAATGGAAGCCAGATGTTCAGCATATAAATGCACATTCTGTCCTCTGTTGGCCAGGTTGAGACATAAAGAACTTTCTTTCTCCTGTGACCTTTATCAAAGCCAGAGAGAACATTTATCTCCCTTCCCTGAGGAGCAGTCAGCTCAAGGTGAAGAGCAGTGAACCGTCTCCACCAGCTGTGTCACCTAATTCTTTGGGGATCAAAGACAATTTACAATTTATGAAGTTGCTTTTATTGGCACAGACATTAGTTTCCAACAAATACCACTAAAAGTGTGAAAACCACACTTATTGCAGCAAAATGGTGTGAAATACTGAATTGTACTCATTATTGCCTCTGAGTAAGACAATATTATGGGATTCCTTGGAAACCACTAGACCAAAGCTAAAGTGTAGTAATAGAAAAAGTCTACCTTTGTATAATGTCAGAAAACTCAAATACCCTGTTGCCAGGGGCACTGGGCAAAGTAGTTAATCTGTAGTTTATTTGGTAAACTCTGTGAGGCATTTTCAGATCTACAGTAAGAACTAGACATAATAATTTTGGTTTTGACTAAAGATGCAGAAGAAAGTGGTGGTCAGTGCATGTGCTTTTATGATGTTGTGCATAGTATTTAATAAGAAGTGTGACTGTGATTCATTTACTCATATTTTATGTTTTTTTGCATTGAGTCTTATTATTTTAAAATGAAACATATCACAAGATTTAACACAAAGTAAAAAGGAAAAGTTTACCTTTGTTACTGTGGCAGCGTTACCTTTAAAGAAGTGATATGATATTTCCCTGGACTGCACTGTTTTCTTCAGCACTGGCCATTGTTTCAATGTCCGGAGCCACAATCACTTATGCTTGATTTTTAGTTGCCCAGTGGCCTTATTTGATGGACAGATATTTAAATACAGGGTATGTACAAGGTCTGTCTGAAAAGAAATTGAACTTAAATATCTCTCTATTATATAAAAAAATCCTTGGACAAGACGAAACTTTTTAGCCTGGGACGAGACGTGACTTTTTCAAAGAGACACTTTCATGTCCTCCGAGACAAGACTTTGTGCCATTAGATTTAACTACGCCCGGGGCTGGAAATAAAAGATGTTGGTGCGAGTCTCAAAAAAATTATGGTAAAGATCGCATTAGCACAAACAAACAGAAATTAGTACTCAGTGAAATAACGGAACAGTGAAAATAGATTGAATATATTGTATGGATTTAAACATTAAGTCGGAGACTTGTAGATCGTTTAATTTGTGTTGCCATCAGGGAAAAGTAGTGTTTCTTCCCAATAAGGAGGCGTATCTGCGAAAATGAAAAGATTTGTTGTTTGGTGAACGTGAAATCCACATATGCAAGTGGCAGAGATGTGAAGTGGGTAGCGCGTAGCGCCAGCTGGGGGGTTGGTGAGCAAAGCCCCCAGTATATGTTGTCACACACATGCAAGTAGGAGGCAGCTAAAGGGCTTAAGTAATGGCAATACCACATCCGACCAGAGGGCGGCAGGGTGCACTGACTGTCTTTCTCAGGTCCCACCAGACGTTTCACGAGAAATCCTGCCAGGTTCCAGCACCTCTGAAGACCTCACTTCCGGTTTCAGGCCCTTCAATGATGTCACTTCTGGTCCAGACGATATCAGTTCCAGTTTTTCAGGGCCTCAGATGATGGCACTTCCACTTGTGGGGCCTTAGATGATGTCACTTCCAGTCAAGAAGACGTCACTTCCGGTCCCACCCCTTTGATGACATCATTTCCTATATGGGCTTTTTTTGCATGCTTACCTCTTGAACATGTACAATAATAAATTCATATTTGTAGCACTCGATTAAAGGAGTTCAAGAATTTAAATTTGTATCATAGTGAAAGTTGAATGGGCAACAAAATTTAACACAGAAGCGGTTAGTTCTGCATACCCCATCATGTCCTATACAAGAAAAAGTGCCATTGCGATATTCCTACCACTTGTTAATGGTAAGTTTATGCTGCAGGTTTTGTAGTTGTTTACATTGACAGTGCCTCAGTTGTTTTCATAGAATCTTCAAGAACATAAGGTTATTATTTCAAGGATGAGAGAGAGTAGTCAGTATGCTAAATTACAAAGGGATGGATTCCATGTTTCCTCAGTAACTTTACTGAAATATTTCATTTCACAGGAGAAATCTATGGATTTTATTAAAATAAAGTGTACAGAAAAAAGGTCTAATCAAATTGTATTATTGGCATATTTGAAATGAATCCAAACGTATGTTAATTTTCATAGACATTAAGATTTTCATGCTGTTTTAGTTAAGATAGCTGCTTTAGTTTACAGTCTTGCAGTCTGTTATCATAACAAGATACACTACAAATCTACCTTATTGGCATTTATTATCCATAAACATTCTCCTTCTTAGAATACCCAAGTTATTAAAAACATGTTCAGCCATTCAACTTCTATGTCACAATTAAATGTTCCAAAAGTAAAATATAAAGCCTTGTTGGTCACTTGTTTGATAAATGATAATTGATTGACAGTGATTAAGTAGTCTATTTGATCAAGAAAATCTAAGTCAAATCAAAAAACAGGTCAAATCAAACTTGAGTTAAGGAAAACAGCTAGACAAACATCAAGACAAAAGCCCTAGCCTCAAGCCTGGACCAGAACTCCACTTGGAGTGACGTCAACTTAATTTGAAACAAACAAATTAAGAAAAATGTCTGAAGGGACAAAAGGGTACTGCAGAATTATCTTGTATTTTAGCAGTCACAAAGAGAATGAAGAAAAAACAGACCTGACCAACTAGCTCCTAGTGAGCATTAACCATGACAGTGCTGACACAAACAGAATAAATAAGCAAAAATGGAAAACAAAAACACAATGTTCCAAAAGACAAGCAGAGATATGTAACAGCAAAATGAAGTAATGAAAATTAAAATAACAGCCTGGCTTTTATCTTACTCTAATATTAGCAAATATTGTGAAGAAGTTCCAAACTGGCACTGTCAGATTCAAAGCCCTTCACTGGGATAGAGTTTAATGTTGTAGCCAGAGGACCTTTCACAGGCACGAGAAGTAAAGGAAATGTTTGTTGTGGCAATGTGCCCAGAGGGGACTGGGTGGTCTCATGGTCTGGAATCCCTACAGATTTTATTTTTCTCCAGCTGTCTGGAGTTTTTTTGTTTTTTCTGTCCCCCCTGGCCATTGAACCTTACTCTTATTCGATGTTAATTAATGTTGATTTATTTTGTTTTCTTATTGTGTCTTTTATTTTTCTATTCTTTATTATGTAAAGCACTTTGAGCTACTGTTTGTATGAAAATGTGCTATATAAATAAATGTTGTTGTTGTTGTTGATGTGGACAGCAGGTGAGTTAGTCACCTCACCAGACAGACGGTGTGTTACATCATGAAGGACAGCAGGTTTCATTGTTGCTGATTTTGTTTTATTTTGTTACTCCCAATATTGAATCTTCCATGTAGTCATTTTTGATAATAAAAGATGCTGATTATATTTACCTTGTGGACCACCCAGGCTTTCAAGCCCATCCATCCATCCTCTTCCGCTTATCCAAGGTCGGGTTGCGGGGGTAGCAGCTTAAGCAGAGAGGCCCAGACTTCCCTCTCCCCGGCCACTTCTTCCAGCTCTTCTGGGAGAATCCCAAGGCGTTCCCAGGCCAGCCGGGAGACATAGTCCCTCCAGCGTGTCCTGGGTCTTCCCCGGGGCCTCCTCCCGGTTGGGCGTGCCGAACACCTCACCAGGGAGGCGTCCAGGAGGCATCCTGATCAGATGCCCGAGCCATCTCATGAGACTCCTCTCGATGCGGAGGAGCAGCGGCTCTGAGCCCCTCCCGGATGACTGAGCTTCTCACCCTATCTTTAAGGGAAAGCCCAGACACCCTGCGGAGGAAACTCATTTCAGCCGCTTGTATTCGCGATCTCGTTCTTTCGGTCACTACCCATAGCTCATGACCATAGGTGAGGGTAGGAGCGTAGATCGACTGGTAAATTGAGAGCTTTGCCTTACGGCTCAGCTCCTTTTTCACCACGACAGACGGATGCAGAGCCCGCATCACTGCGGATGCCGCACCGATCCGCCTGTCGATCTCACGCTCCATTCTTCCCTCACTCGTGAACAAGACCCCGAGATACTTGAACTCCTCCACTTGGGGCAGGATCTCTCCTCCAACCCTGAGAGGGTACTCCACCCTTTTCCGGCTGAGGACCATGCTCTCGGATTTGGAGGTGCTGATTCTCATCCCAGCCGCTTCACACTCAGCTGCGAACCGATCCAGAGAGCTGAAGATCATGGCCTGATGAAGCAAACAGGACAACATCATCTGCAAAAAGCAGTGACCCAATCCTGAGTCCACCAAACCGGACCCCTTCAACACCCTGGCTGCGCCTAGAAATTCTGTCCATAAAGTTATGAACAAAATCGGTGACAAAGGGCAGCCCTGGCGGAGTCCAACTCTCACTGGAAGCGGGCTCGACTTACTGCGGCAATGCGGACCAAGCTCTGACACCGGTTGTACAGAGACCGAACAGCTCTTATCAGGGGTCCGGTACCCCATACTCCCGAGCACCCCCACAGGATTCCCGACAGGTCGAATGCCTTTTCCAAGTCCACAAAACACATGTAGACCGGTCGGGCAAACTCCCATGCACCCTCTGGACTCTGCTAAGGGTGAAGAGCTGGTCCACTGTTCAGCGACCAGGACAAAACCACACTGTTCCTCCTGAATCCGAGGTTCGACTATCCGGCGGACCCTCCTCTCCAGAACCCCGAATAGACTTTTCCAGGGAGGCTGAGGAGTGTGATCCCTCTATAGTTGGAACACACCCTCCGGTCCCCTTTTAAAGAGGGGACCACCACCCCGTCTGCCAATCCAGAGGCACTGTCCCGATGTCCATGCGATGTTGCAGAGGCGTGTCAACCAAGACAGTCCTACAACATCCAGAGCCTTAAGGAACTCGGCGATCTCATCCACCCGGGGCCCTGCCACCAAGGAGTTTTTGACCACCTCGGTGACTTCAGTCCCAGAGATGGGAGAGCCCACCTCAGAGTCCCCAGGCTCTGCTTCCTCGTGGAAGGCATGTTAGTGGGATTGAGGAGGTCTTGAAGTACTCCTCCCACCGACCCAGCGTCCCGAAGTGAGGTCAGCAGCGCACCATCCCCACCATATACGGTGTTGACACTGCACTGCTTCCCCCTCCTGAGACGCCGGACGGTGGACCAGAATCTCCTCGAAGCCGTCCGAAAGTCGTTCTCCATGGCCTCTCCAAACTCCTCCCATGCCCGAGTTTTGGCCTCAGCAACAACCGAAGCAGCGTTCGCTTGGCCTGCGGTACCTATCAGCTGCCTCCAGAGACCCACAGGACAAAAAAGTCCTATAGGACTCCTTCTTCAGCTTGACGGCATCCCTCACCGCTGGTGTCCACCAGCGGGTTCGGGATTGCCGCCACGACAGGCACCGACCACCTTGCGGCCACAGCTCCGGTCAGCCGCCTCAACAATAGAGGCACGGAACATGGCCCATTCGGACTCAATGTCCCCACCTCCCTCGGGGCGTGGTTGAAGTTCTGCGGAGGTGGGAGTTGAAGCTACTTCTGACAGGGGCCTCTGCCAGCCGTTCCCAGCAGACCCTCACAACACGTTTGGGCCTACCAGGTCTGACCGGCATCTTCCCCCACCATCGAAGCCAACTCACCACCAGGTGGTGATCAGTTGACAGCTCCGCCCCTCTCTTCACCCGAGTGTCCAAGACATATGGCGCAAGTCCGGCGACACGACCACAAAGTCGATCATCGACCTGAGGCCTAGGGTGTCCTGGTGCCAAGTGCACATATGAACACCCTTATGCTTGAACATGGTGTTCGTTATGGACAATCCATGACGAGCACAGAAGTCCAATAACAAAACACCGCCGGGTTCAGATCGGGGCCATTCCTCCCAATCACGCCCTTCCAGGTCTCACTGTCATTGCCCACGTGAGCATTGAAGTCTCCCAGCAAAACGAGGGAATCCCAGAAGGTATGCCCTCTAGCAACCCCTCCAGAGACTCCAAAAGGGTGGATACTCCAAACTGCTGTTGGCATACGCACAAACAACAGTCAGGACCCTTCCCCCCACCCGAAGGCGGAGGGAGGCCACCCTCTCGTCCACCGGGGTAAACCCCAATGCACAGGCTCCAGTGGGGGCAATAAGTATGCCCACACCTGCTCGGCGCCTCTCACGGGGCAACTCCAGAGTGGTAGAGAGTCCAGCCCCTCTCAAGAAGATTGGTTCCAGAGTCCAAGCTGTGCGTCGAGGTGAGTCCACTATATCTAGCCGGAACCTCTCGACCTCGCGCACTAGCTCAGGCTCCTTCCCCTTCAGAGAGGTGACATTCCACATCCCAAGAGCCAGTTTCTGTAGCCGAGGATCAGACCGCCAAGGTCCCGCCTTCGGCCACCACCCAACTCACACTGCACCCAACCTCCTTGGCCCCTCCCATAGGTGGTGAGCCCATGGGGAGGAGGACCCACGTTACCTCTTCGGGCTGTGCCCGGCCGAGCCCCATGGGTGCAGGCCCGGCCACCAGGCGCTCGCCATCGAGCCCCACCTCCAGGCCTGGCTCCAGAGGGGGCCCCGGTGACCCGCGTCCGGGCAAGGGAAAACGTCGTCCAAAGTTTTTGCTCTTCATCGGAGGTTTGTTGAACCGCTCTTTGTCTCATCCCTCACCTAGGACCAGTTTGCCTTGGGTGGCCCTACCAGGGGCATAAAGCCCCGGACAACATAGCTCCTAGGATCATTGGGACACGCAAACCCCTCCACCACGATAAGGTGACGGTTCAAGGAGGAGGGCTTTCAAGCCACACATGTTTTATTTTATTTTTTTTTTCCTCATGGGAAGCGCCTTCCCCGTTTCCCACAGGCACAACACCGTCCAAAGCACAGCACAAACACAGTTCTTCCTCATTTTTTCTCTCCTCTACTCCTCAAGCTTAGTCTTCCTCCACTCAACTTGGACCTGGAAGTACTCTTCCGGGTGTGGTGGAAGAACTGCCCATAAGGGCTGAGCAGCTCATGCTGCAGCACCCCCTGGCGGTGCCTGCAGATCTTAACAGGGCTGCACCAAACTTTAACTTCCATGAAGCCCTCCGAGAGTCCCAAGGGGGTTGCCATCTAGTGTCCCAGGGGAGGTAACGTAACGCTCTGGTCACGCTTGCTCCCCCAGTCCTCCCAGTGTGGAGGCATCCCAACCAGCCAAGGGCCCTAGACGCAAGCTACAACCTTCTGCTGTTTGGTATAAAACTGGCTATGGAGGGTAACCCTAAGGTCACCTTCCTTTCATGAATTATACACTACTCTCAGTTTGTAAATGGAAGTAAACAGAAACACGCAACATTTCTAGATGATATGTTTCTGTACCACACAGCTCCAGAGTCCGAGATTAAGATCCTGGTCTGGGTACTGCCCATGTGGGGTTTGTATGTTTTTTTTTTTTAATTTCATTTCCAATCCGATTATGTCATTTGACAACTGTAAATTGGCCCTGCATTTGTAGATGCGGGCATGGCTTTGAATGTGCCCTTTGAAAGCTCTAGTGTGCAGTGATACTAAACTGGATAAGGAGATCATGAAGGGGATGGATGGACAGATGCTAGTGCAGTTGACACTGCAGCCTCCTATCACAGCAGTTTTGCATTCAAATCCTAACCCAAGTACTATGAGTGGAGTTACACTTTCTTGGCAGGCAAACATCTTCTCCAGGCTCTGTGGATTCTCTAAATCAGCCCATTTTGAGTGACTGTAATGAACTAGTGTCCAAAGTAGGGTTGGTTCCACACATCATCCAATGACCAAAGGGTAGGTGAAGACATAATATTGATTCAGAAAATGAATGAGTTCCTGTAAAGCAATACATTGGAATATGCTAATAGCGTACTTTACCAGTCATTTTTAAATCTTCCTGGCCTAGTATTACATTTGTGCATGATTAAGCATGCGCTGATGTAATTAAATGAAATGTTTGAGAATAAGCTGATGTGCTGAAAGACTATGTTTAAACCTTTAAAACATCTGTGACAGGTGGCACACCAAGTGAGACAGACTGACAGACAGAGTGCTACAGGAGAACGCAATGTCTGTTAAAGTGTATCTGGTACTTTGTAAAGTAATCATTAAAGCATTAAAACACATATACATTTAAGGTGAATTGTTTTAGAGTTCTATGTGTGAAAATTGTTTACTTAGACTCCAATAACTATGACTTTAGTGTTTAAATATTTAAATACTAGCCATGTGCGCCCAACTACATTGCGCGTGTTAAAGTTGTCTGTAAAGGGCTCCCTGTTTAAACACGGCTGCCAGTTGTGAACTGGGCCCTTCGTCGAACAGCATTATGATTTTTTATAAGGGAAACAAAATTACAAAGTAAACCCTTAGATATTGATTCGATAGGAACGGCTTACTTGGAATCACTGTCCGAATCGTAATTATGTGGTGGTGTAGGAACATTTCTGCTTCTTTCCGTTCACAGTCTGTCTCGTTTCCTCTCACGATGCCTTCTCCAGTGCACATCATTAATAATCTAATAACAAATCTTAATGCACGTAAAAAATCTAGGCAGTGCGGCATAAACACCAATAATTTAATTGAAATTACTACTTCAGATCAACACTGCATTAAGACTATAAAAACGGATTGTAGATTACATAAAAAGTACACACAGAGCGGCGTTAACAAAAATAACTTAATTTTTGTTCCGATTACCAATAACACGCATAAAATTCAGCTCTGCCCTTCAGAAACATTAAATATGGCACTATTAAATGTTAGAGCTTTAACTAACAAGACATTTTTTATAAACGATCTTATTAGTGATAAAAAGATTGATTTTATTGCTAAATGAAACATGGCTTAATTCAATGGGCGGCAGTTTTAATCGAATCTGCGCCCGGATTACAGTTTTACTCGTGCGACCGCCAGGGAAAAGGGCGGATTGGCAAACATTTACTCGAGCCGATTAAAATGTAAAGATGTTTGTTTTGGTAAATTTAAGTCCTTTGAGTATCTCGCCGTTGTTATTCATGGAGATTCTCACGTTCTCGTATTATCCGTGTATAGACCTCCTAAATATAACGCGTCTTTCCTTGAGGAATTCTCTGACTTAATGTCAATTTTAGTTACAAACTATGACGCACTCTTAATAGTCGGCGACTTTAACTTTCATGTCGATAATCAGTGTGACCAAAAGGTAAAGGAATTCATGAACCTCCTGGACTCTTTTGATTTGAGACAGCTCGTTAATCAGCCTACACATAAAGCAGGTCATACGTTAGACTTAGTGATTACTAAAGGACTTAAAGTTGATATAAAGCAGGTCATTGATATCGGTCTATCAGACCATTTCCTTCTACTATTTAATATAGAAATAAAGATAGAAAACGCTCATGAGAAGCATTTTGTTAAAAAACGCTTCTTTGACTCATCAGCAGCTTTAAAGCTTACAACTATTCTAAGCAATCAGTCCGTTTATAATGCCAACTATAATACCGAGGATAATGTAAATAGTAAAGTGGAAAACTTTAATTCTAAAGTAAGAACTGCTGTTGACATAGTTGCACCTGAAAAGACAGTTAAAAAATCCTCTAGTACTGTTATTCCATGGAAGACCCAAAGAGTGTCTGATTTAAAAGAACATGTCGTAGAGCTGAGCGTAAATGGAGGAAAACTAAACTAACTATCCATTATGAGATATTGAAGTTAAAATAACAGAATACAATAACACTGTCCGTCTTGAGAGGCTGCTATTTCTCTAATATTATAAATAACAATGCTAGTAATCCCAGAGTCTTATTTTCAACAATTGACCGTCTGTTAAACTCAGGTAACACAAAGGAATGCCCCAGAATACTTCCAGTGAAACCTGTGAGAACATTGCTGTATTTTTCACTCAAAAAATTAATGATATTAGAGATAACATAGTATATCTCCCCAACACTGCAGAACCTCCAAAGCCCGGTACTCCGTTATAAACAAATTAAATGCTTTCACCAGGATAGATTTACCTGAATTACATAGTATAATCTCTCAACTGAAACCCTCCACCTGCGTCCTTGACCCAATACCAACCAGGTTTTTCAAAGAAATATCAGGCGTGCTAATTGACAATATTCTGGACATAGTAAATTCGTCATTAGATACGGGGGTCTTTCCAGACTGTCTTAAGACTGCTGTAGTTAAACCCCTTCTTAAGAAAATAATCTTGACCCCTCTGCCTTTGAAAATTTTAGACCCATCTCTAACCTGCCCTTCTTAAGTAAAATTCTAGAGAAGGCAGTCATTATGCAGTTAAATGACCACCTAAATAAACATGCTATTCTTGATACTTTCAGTCAGGCTTCAGAACAAATCACAGTACAGAAACTGCACTTGTTAAAGTAGTAAATGACTTGGGTAAATGCAGACAGAGGCCATTTATCTGTTCTCATCCTCTTAGATCTGAGTGCTGCATTTGACACCATTGATCATAATATTCTTAGAAATCGCCTTAGTCAATGGGTGGGCCTCTCTGGCAGTGTCTTAAATTGGTTTGAATCCTACCTGGCAGGGAGAAAATTCTTTGTGAGTTGTGGTAATCAAATCTCAAAGACACATGATATCCGATATGGTGTTCCACAAGGCTCTATCCTGGGTCCGCTGTTATTCTCAATCTACATGCTTCCGTTAGGTCAGATTATCTCAGGTTACAACGTGAGCTACCACAGCTATGCTGATGACACACAGCTGTACTTATCAATAGCACCTGATGACTCCGACTCTCGATACACTAACACAATGTCTTACTGGTATTTCTGAATGGATGAATAGTAATTTTCTCAAACTAAATAAAGAGAAACTGAAATTTTAGTAATTGGCAATAATGGATTCAATGAGGTTATCAGAAATAAACTTGATGCATTAGGATTAAAAGTTAAGACGGAAGTAAAAATTTAGGGGTAACTGTTGACTGTAATCTGAATTTTAAATGCATATTCATCAGACCACTAGGACAGCATTTTTTCACTTAAGAAACATAGCTAAAGTTAGACCTCTTATATCATTGAAAGATGCTGAGAAATTAATTCACGCTTTTGTTTTCAGTAGACTAGATTACTGTAACGCACTCCTCTCAGGACTACCCAAAAAAGACATAAATCATTTGCAACGAGTGCAGAATGCAGCTGCTAGAATCCTAACTGGGAAAAGAAAATCCGAACACATTTCTCCAGTTTTGATGTCACTACACTGGTTGCCTGTGTCATTCAGGATTGACTTTAAAATACTGCTTATGGTTTATAAAGCCTTAAATAATCTCGCTCCATCTTATATATCGGAATGCCTGACACTTATATTCCAAATCGTAACCTTAGATCTTCAAATGAGTGTCTCCTTATAATTCCAAAAGCTAAACTTAAAAGAAGTGGTGAGGCGGCCTTCTGCTGTTATGCACCTAAAATCTGGAATAGCCTGCCAATAGGAATTCGCCAGGCAAATACAGTAGAGCACTTTAAAACACTGCTGAAAACACATTACTTTAACATGGCCTTTTTATAACTTCACTTTAACTTAATACTGATACTCTGTATGTTCAATTCTTCATAATAACTATTCATGGTGGCTCTAAAATCCATACTGACCCCTACTCTCTCTTCTGTTTCTTTTTCCGGTTTCTTTGTGGTGGTGGCCTGCGCCACCACCACCTACTCAAAGCATCATGATGCACCAACATTGATGGACTGAAAGCCAGAAGTCTACGTGACCATCATCATCAGGTCCTTCCATGAAAACCCTAAATACAAAGAGGACTGTTTGATTTATGTTAGGTAGATTGCCCAGAGGGGACTGGGCGTCTCTGGTCTGGAACCCTACAGATTTTATTTTTTCTCCAGCTTTTGGAGTTTTTTGTTTTTCTGTCCACCCTGGCCATCGGACCTTACTCTTATTCTATGTTAATTAATGTTGACTTATGTTTATCTTTTATTGTGTCTTTGTGTATTTCTCTATTCATTTTGTAATGCACTTTGAGCTACATTTTTTTGTATGAATATGTGCTATATAAATAAATGTTGATTGATTGATTGACCTTTCTCCAATCTCGCAGGTTGCTTTGTGGCATTCCAAAGAGTAAGGCAATATACACGGAGCAATGGTTATAAAAGGGGAACACATAGGTATGCAGGCTCTTTAAAGCATAAATAGGGATCACTTCACTGACATGTGAGCAAGCCACGGTACAACTATGAGACGCGCAGCACTCGCCAGCTACAACGTAACAATAAGAATTTCCAGAACATGCTGTTACGTTGTCATTCATTTTACCCACTGTCTTTATTTCATTCATATGTTACGTAGGCATGTACCTTTTATCTTCGGCAATCTCATTCTCTAAGCAGGCCTCATTCTCTAATCAGCGTAACACTGTCCACCACCCATTTCGTTATTCCGGCACATTGTTGTCATCCATGAGTAACAACAACATACTAAACTGGAAGGTGGTCTACGCATGCGAGGAATTCGCGGACAAACAAAGATCAAGATCTAAATGAAGATCTCTTTAGTTAATTTAAAGCACAACAATTTGTTTAGTTTGAATGTCTGTGTTTTGAGGTGTGACTGGAGTATTACAGTCTTCAGTAGTATAAGCCTGGAGGAGATTCTTAATGCAATGCCTATGTTTTAGCTGTCTCTCTACTGCCATCTAGTGCTTCTTCTAATTCATTCGCGGACAAACAAAGATCAAGATCCAAATGAAGATTATATATAGAGATTGTTTCTTAAAACAAGTATGTACTTTTGGATGGTGGTTAAAAAAAGATTTTGAGGAGAAGGCTGCCATACTGAACATGTGCAGCTGTGACACTGGGCCCTTAGGGTTTGTTCCTGGACATACTAGCTTTTGAAAAAGAAGGACAAAAATAAGATGTTAGGGGTAAAGACTATTAAGAGGGATATGTTTCTGCATCATGTATAGCTAAAATGACTGCATCTGAATTAATTTCATGTTTTTTTTCCTAGAAGTCAAATAAGCATATTTTACAACAACACTTGTCTCCACTGAATGATTTATGAAACTTCAAGATAGAATGGTGCATTACCTTCAATAACTTTAAAGTAGCAGTAACATTAAAACGGTCAGGTAGTTATTGTTTTTTAAGTTTCCTACTACCTTACATGTTAAAAATCGCAAATCGAGTACAGGATATATAGTGTTTTGAGAACTGAAGAAGTGAATCATGAGTATGACAAGTATATTTGCCTGTAGTAAACTTGTGACAAAAAAAAAACCAAAACAATGCTATAGACCATGGCCAACAGCCATACCATCTGCACTTCAGAACAGGTCATCTACCTTAAGCTATGCATGTTTGGACATGGTCAGTACTTGGATGGGAGACAATTTAGGAAAAGCTTGGGTTGCTGCTAGAAGAGATGTTGGTGAGGCCATCAAGGGTACCATGCTCTCTGGCCTACGTGTGGATCCCAATGCCCCAGTGTAGTGATGTGGACACTCTTCTGTAAAAGCTGGCACTCTCTTTTAGATGTGATGTAAAACCGAGGTCCTTGACCCTCCGTGATTACAAAAGATCCCTAAGCATGTTTTTAAAAAGATTAGTGTGTTTCCAAATGTTCTTGCTAAATTACCCATCATGGCTTATTTGTTGTCGCTCTCTAATATTCCCTTTTCCTTAATTGGCTAGCTATCTTTCTCATCCTCTGAGCAACTAATAGCTACTGTGTGGTGAGGGTACTGGCACGAGAATGGCTGCTGCCGCATCACCCAGGTGGACACTACACACTGGTAGTGGTTGAAGTGGCTCCCTATTGTCTATGTAAAGCACATCGAGTAGGTTACAAAAGTGCTATATAAATGTAATTATTATTTTATCATTATGATGTAATAACGTAGAGTACTGACTGGTGGTACAATGGGCCACTGATTTACATTGCTGCTTCATGAATCTTGTTACCCTGAGTTGGAAACCCCTGGCTGATTGTTGTCCATTGGAGTTTGCACAATGTGCTCGTATGTTCTTGGGTGTTGCTCCATCCACATCCCCAGAGATGTACAAGTTGGGTTAATTGGCAAATCCAAAATGGCTCTCTGGGGAGTTTGAATATCGATATGTGCATCATTCAGCCCTCCAATGGACTAGCGTCCCGCTCAGGGCTCTTTCCCTCCAACCCTGAATTGGGTTCAGTGGGTTTAAGAATGTTGTCATATTAAAGAGCATCAGCCTGTTTAATCCTTGCCATTTGGTTGTATTAGACAACTTGTAAATTGTGATTATTTTAGTATATAAATGAAATATAAAATTGTTTTTAGACTGCATTGGTTTGAATTCCATAAAGGAGTAAAGGTATTTTATATTTTTTGTTTTCTTATTTCTAATTTTGCATGAACATTAGTAATTCAGACAGGACCACTGCCAAATGGATTTACCTTACTTAATCAAACTACTAGTAAATCCTGTATAGACTGTTGGGTGTATGTGGAGGTTTAACTGTAACTTTTCATAAACAATTAAGAATCTGCAGCTCATGCATTCATATGATTTACATATCCTGATTTTAAATTTATAGGTTACATTGTTTTTTGTTTTATTTTCCTAGTCTCAATTCTCACAACAGCTTACGACTCTGCTCTCTATAATGCTTCATGCTATAATGATGGCTGATTTAAAATGTTCACATTGATTCATATGAATGCATTTTTAGAGTTGATTTCCTGTCCTTATTAGAGTGTTTTGACCTCTTACAGCAGGTTAATTTCCACACTCATATTCATGGGAATATTTTAGATTTTGTCTGTGGTATAGATCAGAGTGTCACGAGCATACAGGTCATTAATTTAGAAGTTCAGATGACAAGGCCATTTTATTTGACGTCTGCCTTCGCTAGCCTTTATATCGCTGCAAATTGTACCATTTCAACAAGAAATAACAAATCCGTAGATGTAATGTGATCTTTGGTGTCTTCTTCTAGATTATTTTATACTTACAACTTTTGGTGTGTGCCATTTATAACAGACCACTTTGATATTTTGGCATGCAATACATTAAGCAAAATTAATTTTTACTCTTTTCCTTGGTAAAGTCTCACAGACACAGAAAAAAAAAAAACTGTCCCTAAGGTACACAAAGGTGTTATTCTCTGCAAGATCCTAATATATGTGAAATGATCACATCTGCAATTGGAAACCCCATGGATTTTGTTTTCTGTAAAAGTCCATGATACATGTAGCTCTCTCTTCAGTACTTCACTGTGTTTTAAATTTTCCTTGTTTTTTCAGGTTAAATCTACAGATTCCTGAGTCTGCTCACTGGCATTACCTCACTGGATCATTAAATTATTCTTAAAACTCTAGTTTCATTTTAATTCTTTTTTTTTTAGCATGTATTGAAGTGGTAACTCACCTGTGGATCCCTGTTACCAAAGGTGTGCCACGGTGGTCGGTCCTGGGATTCTTACACTTTAACCTTTATTGAATTCCTTGGTGGAGCATTATACATGCATGCTGTCTGAATTATCAAAATTATGCAGATGATACTTTGATCTTCTTAAGAATATTTTTTCTTTTAGGTTGACTCTTGCTAACTGCTTTTATAGCAAGCTAATGGTTAATATTATTGTCTTTAATTAATTAAACAGTATTAAAAAAGTGCAATGGTGGCTTCTAATAATTGTCATTTTACACGGATTGTTGATGATTACCATATTCAATCATCTATGGTGTTGGTGTTGTGAGTAGCATTTTTTAATAATTTTTATATAGTTTTCTTTGAACTTAATATATATCTGTTCTCAGGTTTTCATACCCAGAGAATCCATTTTTAACATTTGTTGTTAATGTTAATATTATTTTTGACTGCGTCTTGTTTTAGCAATTGGTGCTGCCAATATTTAAGAGCTTTGTATTGCCCGCTACTTTGACAGCACTGGGAGTATGCATCGATGACATTTTTCAGCATGGTGGTATAACAGTTGCTTCACGCAAGCCCCAAAGTTTCTGAAACTGGACAAACTTACTGGCAATCACATACAATTCTTTCTTTGTTATTTTGGTATTAGATCCCCTCTTAAAATAAGACATATATTTTTGGTTTTGTGTTACAGAATCTGCAGTGGGCTGGCGCCCTGCCCGGGGTTTGTTTTCTGCCTTGTGCCCTGTGTTGGCTGGGATTGGCTCCAGCAGACCCCCGTGGCCCTGTAGTTAGACTATAGCAGGTTGGATAATGGATGGATGGATGGATGTTACAGAATTTGATAACTGATACCTGACTTTCAGTTTTGGCTTCTGTTTTATGACCACATTATTCTTCCATTTCATAAACTCTTAAACAACCAAAATTGGAGTGAAAAATACAGGTAAAGGAAGAAAAGAAAGTGTAAAACCTCTGGCCCCAAAACAAGATTTACTCAGAAATTCAGAAAAATATAAAGAACACAGGCACGAAAAAGAGAAGTAACAGATTTACCACAACTGAAAACCAAGACAGAATACAAATGCAGTGCCTTTAACAAAAGCCAGAAGTTGAAAGCCAGGATTCCAAATAATAATGTTATATGCCAGTTTGTGCCTTTATGTTTTCTTTTAAGGATTTTGTTGTTTTTTGTGTTTTATTTTTCTCTGGATAGTAACTCTGTTTTTAGACTGTATATGATTTTAAGTAAAACAAAATATTTTATGATTTTTGTTAATATTATTTTGTTTATTTGTTCAGTAAGGTATACTGTACTTGTATTTCCTGATATCCCTTGTGTCCTGTAGGTGGAACTCTAACAGGCCGGCCTATCCTTACGTCAACTCTGTAGGACCACATTCAGCCAACAAAGAATTATTGTGAGCAGTAGAGTTTGGATCGATAGTTATTATGAAGTAGAGAGTTCTCATGCATGTAATTCCCAAGAAATACTCAAATTGACAACTAGAGGGGGGTAGCCCGTCAAACCCTTTTTAATATCAAAAAGGGAAACAATGAATCTATGTAAATAAAAGATTTATTTTAACAAAAACTCTTAAACAAAAAAAGTTCTGAGATCAAAAATGAACCATGTCCCAATATGAAAACCAAAAAATGGTGAAAAAGCCGAGTGAAAGCTCACAAAATCCAATAAATTATAATTTTGGTGTCAATTCCCTCGCCCACAATGTGACTTGTTCCAGGTGCAATGGCAGGTGGGGAGTTTAATGGGGGTGGTACACCCGACATACTGTAATGCAGATGTCCTAAGGTGAGCTCAGGGATGCCAGAAAGCTACCCTGGAGTAGGAGGACAAACTTGCCTTTGCCTCTCAGTCTTCTTTTGCACAAACTGAAAAGGCTGAGCTCCTTTAATCTTTCCTCATAACTCATCACCTGCAGTCCTAGAATCAGCCTAGTCGCCTTTCTCTGGACTTTCTCTAGCACTGCTATATCTTTTTTGTAGCCTGGAAAACCAAACTGCACACAGTACTCACCAGTGCATTATAAAGCTTGAGCATAACTTCCTTGAACTTGTACTCCACACATCATGCTATATAACCCAACATTCTGTTTGCCTTCTTAATGTCTTCTGAACACTGTCTGGAATCGATTACACTAAGACTTCTTCTAAAACCTTCTCATAGGCAATAATTGAAATTTTCAGACCTCCCATTTTGTATTTAAATCTAACATTGTTACTTCCTACTTTACATTTACTAACATTAAACATGGACTCATTTTGTGGATATCCAGTTCCTAACACTGCATTAAAAAGGAGCTAATGTGGATACTTTATTATTAGTGTTTAGATGTGAATGCCTTCCTTGACAGAAAGTTCCTATTAACAGCAATAATATTCTCAAAAAACAAAAAGCAAATTAAAACATAAAAAACGTTAAAGAAATGAAAACGCAGAAAGAAAATGGTGACCATATCTGTAAACACAAACAGAAAAGATGAGAATCTCTGTATTCTTCAGTCTCCTTTGTAGGAAAAATGGCAAATGTTCTGTCACACATCAGTGAATGAATGTTTGTTCTTTGCAATGGACATAGACACAATGGTCATCACAAAACAAGTTAAATTAGAATTGGGGGATTGGGGGTCCCAGAAGGGCTAAGTATGGGGCACACGGATGCTCGAGAGTGACATATAGAAGCATGTTATGTTATCCTAGGACACTAAACAACAGGCAAACTACAGTTCCCAGAAACACCAGACCCTCCTTATAAGAGCAGAGCAAGGTGTTGGTCGAGAAAAGAGTAGAAAACCTCTTGGTCAACAGAGGCTCATAGAGCAGGAACAGAGTGTCGCACACGTGAGCATGGGATTCAGTTAGAGGGCTTAAATAATAGTAGTACCACGCCAGACCAGGAGGTGGCGAGCTGCACTAACTTTCTCTCTCCGTCCTCTGCAGACTATCCTCAGGGAAATCCCACTAGGTGTCGGCACCATTGATGATGGCACTTCTGCTCCCAAAGATGCCACTGCCGGTACTGGTCCAGATGACCTCACTTTCGGTCATGGCCTTTAAAGCCACCTTTTTTCCAAACTAAAGTCAGATCTGTTTTGGATGCTGTACCATTCACAACACACGAAAAAATGCCCATTTTGCAGCCAGGGATATTATACGGGTGGTTGCTCCAAACCTTTGATGTTTCCTATCTCTTATTGTGACAAGAGTTACCCTTTAGAGTGGTGTGGCAGAATGAGAGCTTCCCTAAATCCATGGTTCTCTGAACATAGCTAGCAGTTCTGCAGTGTAGGCACACTAGGAAAACAGTATTTAACCTGTCCCATTTTAAAAAGTAGGGCTAGCATGATGCCAAAATTTATTTCCAATGCTTGGCTAAAAGTGACCCATGACAGAAGTTTTAAGCCACCTTAAGCCCACAGACTCACTGAGCTTGGAGATGACAGATGAGTCGGGGCAAAGACTTGACAGGGAAAAGGAAAAGAAAAACTAAGTTATAGAGGGAAGGAGTCAGAGAGGGAGAGAAAGATGGAAGGAGAAATATTTTTGGGGTATTTCAGTGGATTAGCTAAGTCATTGTACCAGGAGTAGTTTAGTTAGGATATCAGAGGCTGTAGAATGTGTTCTTTTCTTTACATTGTGTTATTATGTACTTTTCCTGCACGTATCCCTAGCCAGTGTTTATTTTTTAGAAACATTCAGGTTTTTGTATGCAATGACCTCCTTGCTGGCATTCTAGGGACAAAGGCTGCTATCATAACCTTAAAATATATATACAGTACATATATAATACATAAATTCCCAATGAGGTTGTGCTCACTGCAGGATACTGCTTTGTTTATTCCTAAAGGAGCAAGGACTACAGAATGTGAAAAACAGTGTTGTATTTTGACTGTCAAAGTTCAGGAATATCAGTTTCTAAAGCATTTTTTCTATGTTTCAAAATTTAGAAAAGTTTTTTCCTCTGGTATGTTATCTATCATTGCATCAGTCAGATATTTTTTCTATAAACAGTTTCTAAAGAAAAAAAAAGAGAAATTTCAAATATGTAAAGATCTGAGAGGTTATTATCTAGTGACGAAAATAAGAAAATTTACAAAGCTTTCTTTAATATTATAGCCATAATAAAACGGATATTTTTAAACCTGCTTATTCCAGTTCAGGACCATGGGGAACCCGAGCCCACTCACACTCACATCAGCCAACTTAGCATTGCCAGTAATCTAAACTACACGTATTTGTGGATGAAGAAGGAAACCGAACTGCCCAGGTGAAACGTTACACAGACACAAGGAGAAACATACAAACTTCACAAGGACAACGTTCAGGTATGAAAATCCATTTCAGCAAGCTGGATCAGTGAAGCAGCTGCTTGACTTTTCAGCCCTTTCATTTTTTGTCTGCCAATTTATTCATTTGGAAATGAAAATCATCTTACATAAACAAGTGTTAAGGGTCTTTGTCTGGCCAGGGATTACATCAGGTCAGTTATCCTTGTTAAATGGACAGAATTTTATTTTTCAAAAATCATTGTACTATAGATATTTCAGGTTTTAATAATTACATACAGTGAATTAGATAAGTTTTTAAATTAAAGTGGCCATTCTGAAAACTAACTTTCTGTACTGTTTAAGTTACTTAAAGTCACACTAAGAGTTACAAAGTTAAGCGGATTTAGTGAAGTCCTGGGACCTTGCGTATAAACCCTTGCTTAGATTACATATTCAAATTTTACACATGCTTGAAATGGAAAAATGATGCACACATAATTAAAATCAGATTCAGATGAAATTACTAAGCCCCATACACTCACCCCGCAGATGGCGCCTCAACCCGCTTCTATTAGCTGACGAGAATTGTACTGAATTTATATCCAAACAAATCAAATTCTTTCTAGAGACAAATGCATCCCCCGAGATCTCTGCAGGAATACTCTGGGAAACTCTTAAGGCCTTCTTAAGAGGACAGATTATCTCATATCTTTCCCACAGAAATAAATCCGAGGCCAAGAAAGTAGCAGAGATAAAAGCGAAATTATTAAAATAGATGAAGAACACGCCAGACTACCAAGCGAGACTCTACATAGGAGGAGGCAGGCTCTACATTCAGAATTAAACCTCTTGACAACTAAAGAAACTGAACAACTAATTTACAAATCCAGACATCATTATTATGAACATGGAGAGAAAGCTAATAAGCTTTGAGCTCAACAATCAGAAGAGCGTAATGCACTCTCGGTAATCACTAACACGAACGGAGATAAAATCATCGAACACAAAAATATAATGCACACTTTCAGAGACTACTATAAATCCCTATATACTACGAGTTTAAGGAAGACAATACACAATCTAATGCATTTCTGGATACATTACAAATACCACAAATAGACGCTTCTATTGTGGAGGAACCTCTGTCATTATCAGAATTACTAGATGCTATAAAGTCACTCCAAGGTGGGAATGCAGCAGGCCCTGATGGCTACCCTGCAGAGTTTTACAAGAAATTCTCCGCTCAGCTAGCTCCCCTCCTATTAGCAACATTTACAGAAGCCAGAGATAACCAATCTCTTCCTCAAACCTTTTGCCAAGCACTAATCACTGTCTTTCCAAAACAAAATAAGGACTTATTACAATGTGCATCATACAGACCAATTTCACTTCTGAATAACAACGTTAAAATACTCTCTAAAATCTTAGCCAGAAGGATGGAGAAAGTGCTCCCCTCGGTAATATCACAAGACCAAACTGGATTTATTAGGGGCCGGCATTTATCTTCAACGCCTGTTTAATGTAATATACTCACCAACTAAATCAAACACTCCAGAAATATTACTATCATTGGATGCAGAAAAAGCATTTGACATGATTGAATGGAAATACCTTTTTACTACATTGGAGAAGTTTGGGTTTGGCCTGAACATTTGTGCATGGATTAAATTACTGTATACTAACCCAGAAGCTTCAGTTTGCATCAACAACATTAGCTCAGACTACTTTAAACTAGAACGTGGCACTAGACAAGGATGCCCTTGTCACCGCTGCTGTTTGCGATTGCCATTGAACCACTGGCAATACATTGTCGAAATACGGATCAGATAAAGGGGATTAGCAGAGAAGGACTGGAACAGAAAATCTCATTATATGCAAATGATATGGTACTGTATATATCAGACCCAGAAAATTCTGTGCCTGCAGTCTTAGCAGCACTCACAGAATTTCAAAATATCTCTGGCCTCAGAATTAATCTGAATAAAAGTGTACTCTTTCCAGTGAATTCTCAAGCATATAATATTAGATTAGACACCCTACCTTTTATCATTGCAGAACAGTTTAAATACCTAGGGGTAAACATCACAAGTAAACATAAAGCTCTATATCAGCAAAATTTCGCCGTCTGCATGGAAAAAATTAAGCAAGACTTGCATAGATGGTCAACCCTTCATCTCACACTAGCTGGAAGAATTAACACTGTTAAGATGAATATTCTTCCTAAGCTCCTTTTTTTATTTCAAAACATCCGAATATACATTAATAAATCATTCTTTAAGCAATCTCAAGGACTTAGACTCCATCTCTACAATATATAAAATCATTTTACAATCCCTCCCTTTCAAAGGTCCAAGAGGACACTGGGAAAAAAGATCTCTCAATTAATATATCAGAAAAGGAGTGGAAAGTAGCAATGCAGAGAATTCACTCGAGCTCCATATGCGCAAATCATATAATTATACAACTTAAAATTATATATCGAGCACATCTGTCTCGACTAAAACTCTCCAAAATGTTTCCAGGGCATGATCCAACCTGCGAACGTTGCAACCAAGTCCCAGCCTCACTAGGTCACATGTTCTGGGCCTGCACCAAATTAACATTATTCTGGACAAAAATTAATTACCTTTCAGATAGCCTTGGACTCACAATCTTCCTAACCCATTAACAGCTGTGTTTGGGGTTCTTCCAGAGGGGCTTAAAGTGGAGAAAGACAAACAAATTGTGATTGCATTCACTACACTGTTGGCACGCAGACTTATCCTGATAACATGGAAGAACCCAAACTCTCCTCTTTTAAGTCAGTGGGAAACCGATGTGTTATATTATTTGAAGTTGGAAAAAATCAAATACTCAGTTAGAGGATCCGTACAGACTTTTTTCAAAACATGTCAGGATCTAATCAGTAATATTTTAAAATAAGTTCATAAACCACAGAGAATTTATTAATTTAGGTATGTTTACAAGTCTTAAATTTTACGCTGTTTGGCTTGCTTTCTCTCTCAGGGGTGGGGATCGATCTGTTCTTAACTCAATTTTTCTTTTTGTAAAAACTTGATTGCTTTGTATGGATTGTAATAAAATTAATAAAAATAAATAAATAAATAAAATCAGATTCATAAAAATGTACATAAAATGTATACAAATACATTATGCCACATGCCATGCCCATTTCCTTTATAAATCTCAAGTCCAATCATAGTGACCATATATGGGGTACAAGCACCTTCTTTAAATATTCATGAACTAATCACCATATAAATTGGGTCATACTCCTGAGTTTCGTCTTCACTACAATCCAATGGGGGACATAGAAAATAAAACTTCAGTAAAGGTGAACTTTAGGTATGAAAGGAAATGGAGAGCCACGAAAACATTTTTTTTGTCAGTCTCTTTACAGGAATCACAAATAAAAGAAAAATCCTAAAAGTGGGAGTAAATATCATTGTAGCATCCAGATTCTACCATCCCATACAGATGGCATGACAGGCCTCAGGGAGGACTGCGAGAATCCTGTCTGATCAAATAGTTCTCTCTCATCCCTGAAAACTTTGTCCTTGTGTAGCCTGCCATTGGCAATAACCCCCAAAGGAGCTAAAGCTGACATTGTCAGTTATGCTGTACAACACACAGCACAACCTTTTTATAGACAAAATAGATAGCTACACACCAAGAGAATTAATTTTAACATTATTAACACTGAAAACAGCAGTACTGAGAAAACATGCTAATAAAATGTGATACAGTTATTTCAAGATCCTTGCAATATGACTGACATGTCATTGTAATGCACAAATGAGGTTTTTTATTCACGTCTGTATACAACACTGATGGTTGTAATTTGGTGTAAATTTAAGCTAAATTTTTTGTGTTTTATAAAGCCCATTTTTCAGCACAGGCACATTTTATTCATAATTATAAACTTTCTTCACAAAATGGTTCATTATCTAAAGGAATTTACCTTAATTACAGTAATTAATTACTTTAAGGAGATCTTTTCTTTAATGAAAAGATTAAAAAATTAGCTAACACTACATGATGTTTTTTGGTGAAAGTATATAGACAGTTAAAATCAGTATGCATCTGTTTAAATAAAAAAAGTGTAAAATATACAGTATATATAATGGAAAATTAAGTTAGAAATAAAGTTGTGATTGTTAAGTCTTCATCAGTTATATCTTGTTAAAAAATGAAGAGATGCTATGAACAGCTAGTTAACTATCAAAACTCAGCTGGATGAATAAGGAAAATGTGCTTTTTATTTTTTTGCTTGCTGACACCGGTTGAGTTCCACAGGCACCAGCTGAAACTGCAGTAAATTAATAAAAAAGAAATATTAATTAGGGCTGTTCGCAGATTTCAGATTCATGGGATAATGAGAGTCACAGCTGATAATTACTTATTTACAACACTATAATGGCTGGCTATGCATGTCAGCTCACTAGAATGGTCTGGACAGCATCAGCCAATACTGGCCTATTGGTTTGACAAAAAGAAGAGAGTGCAGGTCGGCTGGAGAGGCAGAAACAGCAAAGCTGTCTGCTGTGATGGTTGGCTGGTTTGACAGTCTCTGTCTCACAGTTCAGCCAACTTGATAGAAACGGAAAAACAAAGAAAATCCCAAAACTAAAGCCAAACTACAATCAAACGGTCCTTATTTTCATTGAATTTATGCCTAATCCAAGGTAATTGTTTTGAGGATAACAATCCCCTTTTATTCTCAAAATACAAGGCTCTATCAAAAAGTGCATTGTTTGCCATGAGCATGTGTAGTAATAGCATACTTGATATCAAATCAAAGCCACTGACATCACTCTCGCTGTGCAAAAAATCACAATCAGTTTTTATGACATGAAAGTGTACTTCACCTAATAATAATAATAATAATTGTATTTATATAGCACCTTTCCCATGCTTAAGACAATTCTGGGACAGATGCCCTTGGGTTTTGGTGTTATTTAATTAATAAATACTATTTAATGGAAAAGTGATTTTATGTTTAATGTTAGTTTTTAATATCAAAAGCATGAATATTTGTCTGCCAAACAAAGTAAAGAACAAAATGCAAAAATGCATACTTTGTGCATTGAAGCTGAGAGTTGACTTAGTGTATTAAACTAAGTAATAAGTAATTATGGAAATTAGTAATTAACATATTTTTTGTAAGTGGAATTTGTTTCTGGTCACTGCTTTTTGATTCAAATGTAACTATTTTAGTTGAGTGCATGGGCCTACATGGTCTCTTCCTTTGCTTTATGACACCTCTTGTAATGTCTCACTGGGCGACTGCAGTTGTAGCCACATTCTCTTGCCTATACTCTGTGTATTAAGTCTGAGGGATCGTTCCTTGTTATATTAAAATGAATAAATCTATAAAAACAATGGAAGAGTGGAGTTCCAACACGGGCCCGGAAAATATTGTAAAGGTTGAGACAACTGACACTTTGCTATGGTTAAACTAACCAGAAATTTATAAGAACAAACTGAAGTAAACTGTCACTTTAGTGACAATTTTGTTTTATTAATTTCATTTCATAGTAACATTGTATTACAATCAAGCAGATGACATTTGCAGAATGTATACAACAAAATACTTCAAAATTGATCTAGATAAAAAAAAAAGTAAGTAAACTGAGAAAAAAACAAAACCTGAAAAAACAAGACTGGGAAAAAGAGAAATGTACGAATGCCTACTATATATTGTTTTAGTCTGTGATCCACTAACTGAGAATTTAGATTTTTTTTCCCCAATTACAAATAGTATGGATACCCACTGACTCATAAATAGTGACCAAGATAAGTCTATGTGCTAATACAGTGTGGTAAAGGCAATTACAATCAATTTGTCCTCCTCCACTTTAAGCCCATCTGGGAGTCCACCAAACACAGCTGTTAATGGGTTAGGAGGGATTGTGACACCAAGGCTGTCTGAAAGGCATTTAAACATTTTGATCCAGAATGATGTTAATTTGGTGCACACCCAAAACATGTGGCCCAGTGAGCCTGGCTCTAGATGACAACACTTGCAGGCTGGATCTTGCCATGGATACAATTTTAAATGAGATAAGTGTGGTTGATGAAAGATTTTAAGTTGAATTACTAAGTGGTTTGCACCTGTAGTGCTGGAGTGTATTCTATGTATGGCTGACTTCTACTCCTTTTCTGAGATGTTAATTGAAAGATCCTTTTCTCACGATACACTAACATCACTGAAGAGAAGATTCTTTGAGGTTTTTTTTTATATATATATATTGTTGAGATGGTGCCTGAGTCTTCAAGACAAACCATTGTTGCCTCTGCAATTGAAATTTCTAATTTGAAAGTAGTGGAAAAATTGTGTTGATGTGAAGTTACACTTATAGCATAATTGTTCATAAGATGCAAATACATTATCTATGTACAATTCACTAAGTGTCTTAAAGACTTTTTTCAAAGATTAAATACTGTGTAGGTTTAAAAGGGCTGAGAAAGGTGATTTTTGTGAAGTAGAGCAACAGATAAAATCTTCTCTGCCTTGAAGTGCATCCTGGTTTGGTTCCATATACTGAGTGATTGGTGGACAAAATAATTTTTGGCTTATTGACACCAGGCTGGTGTAAATGAATTAATTTATGCCGATTTCCAAGTCTTTATAGTGTGTATATTTGCCGACAATAACAGAAGGTTAGATACTGCCATGTCATCTTCTGTTTTAGGTCTTTCAAGGTCTAGTTTCTGAAAAAAATATTTATTTATGTACATAGGGATGTTCTGAAAGAGAAGCTTAGGAAGGACGTTCATCTTGACAGTATTGACTGTCCCTATTAAAGTGTACTGGAGGGTAGATCTGTTAAAATTTTGTTTGATTTTTTTTTTCCATAATGTTACCAGAACTGTGTTAAAGATCTGTTTTATTTATTTGTGGTGTTTATCCTTGATAATAAATACTCTCTTCATAGAATGAATGGATAAATGTTCAGTCTAGTATGATGGTCTACAGGGTTTACTGGAAAAAAACACTTTTATTAAAATTAAATTTGAGTTTAGATGTGTTTTGAAATCTCCTAATCCATTAATGAGTAATGGTAAAGATATTTGTGGGTATGATATCTACAGTCCTATATTATCTGCATATACTGATATTGTCTTTACAAGTCCTTCTCTAATAAACTCCTTTATCTCCGTATTTTAAAAATGAATCGCCAATGGCTCAATGTCTATTGAGAAAACCAATGGTGACAGAGGGCACCCCTTGTCAAGTGCTACGTATATTCTAGTTTGAAGTAGCCCGAGTTTGTGTTATTAATACAACCTGAGGCTTCTAAACTATCCTTGTGGATATATTTAGGCCAAACCCAAATTTGTGTATTGTGGTAAATAGATAGAGAGATACTTTATTAATCCCAAGGGGAAATTCAGAACAAAACACAGATAGTCCGTTTCTATTAAAGGCTTCTTTTGTGTGTTAGATTTCGTGATGAACATTTACATTAAAGAAAATCTAAAGGTTAGGCTAATTGTCCTTGGAGAGTATCTCAACATCATTTTTCAGAAGTAAAATTGGTTTGTATGATGTACACTATACTAAGTCCCTATTGTTTTCCAAAAAATGGTAATTAATGCTTGGTAAATAATTCAAGGTATTTTTTATTCTCTCTAGCATCTATGAATGTTCTTAATAATAAGGGGGTTAACTTTTTTTTAATTCCACTGGGTAGCAATCAGGGCCTTCTGCTTTCCCAATTTGAAGTGAGTTTATAGCATCCAGTAGTTCTGAGAGTGTCAAAGGTTTGTCAAGTTCTTTTGCACTAAGAGTATGGAGCTGTGGTATTTGTTTGTTTCAAAAAACTCCTTAGCTTGTGTCTCACCTTCTTAAAACTCATTGAAATATAATAAGTTACTGTACTCCTTGAATGTGTAAGTTATATTTTTACAGTCTATGATTATCTCCAGTTGCATTGGTAAGTTCTTACATTGCCTTGCAAACTTTCTGCTTCTGGATTTGTTGAGCTAAACTCCACATAGCCTTCTGCCTAGGTTCATAATAATGATGTTACAATTTAAAGATGAGTTGTTCAGTTTCTTTTGTTATCGAGAAATTAAATTTCAATTATAGAGCCTGTATTTTACTATAAAGTGCCCCGTTTAGAGATGTGGTGTTTTCATGATCTGTTCTGAAAATATCATTGATTAACTGTGATGCTTTTTTGGACTGTAATTTATTTTTATATTGATATGACAAGGGTTAAGACACTAGTGTGTAGGCATAATGATTCAGGCTCTGAAATAAGTGGAATGTGATCAGAGATAACAATAGCATCGTACTTAGAAGATCTGATAATGCCACAAATGGGATTGCCTTATTTATTAAAATTTCCACACTACTGTTTTTTTAAAGAGCTAAAACGAAAAGTTTGGCCAATCCAGTCTTTGAAGTTAAAAGTGGTCCTTACTTATTAAGTGTATCGCCTGTAAAAAGACTATCTTAAGGTAAGGATGGAAAATACTTTTTTTTTCTCTTTAGATCATGATTGAGGACTTTGATATTCCAACTTACAAAGTTCAACTGTTGGTCAGAGAATACCGCATATTAACTACTGAGAATATTTTTTAATCTTAATTAAAAGCAGTGTGTTTTTTCAGAATGTAGCTTTAACACTGATTACAGAGACAGGGCATACCCAAACCAAAAAGAGACCCTCTGGCAGTGGTGTAGTAAGGATTAGGTTGAGATATCGTATAGTAGGACAATTTAGATACAATAAACCTAGGGTAAGATGTCTCCTGAAAAAAAAGCTGTTTTGTTCTAGTGGAACTGATATTCCAAAAGAGACATATTTAATGCGTATTATATACTTTTTGTAGTTTATTTATACACTTTATATTCTAATTGTTCCAAATTTTCCCTTTCTATAGTGTTACCAAAATGAATGGAATTAAATTAGCTGAATTCACTATATATATATATATATTGTGCACATGTGAATACATGCATGTGTATATAAACATACAAACCCTCATATACACTTGTGTTAAATTTAGTGTCATTTTCAATTACTTATTGGTTATGCAACCAGTGTGTGATATTAATGACTAGAAAAATAGCTGCGTTTCGCAGAGTAGAAGTAGTGTGTTAAAGAAGTTATGAAAAAGAAAAGGAAACATTTTAATAATAACGTAACATGATTGTCAATGTAATTGTTTTGTCAATGTTATGAGTGTTGCTGTCATCAAGGATTTGATTATCATTATTTCTTTCAATCAGGTTCATATTTGGAGGACGTGTTGTGTTCAAGTTATATTCCGCGTTTGTCAACCTTTGTAAAGATAACAGGTTTCATTCATTGAAGTGTTCACTACCCAAAACGCTACTCGTGAATCTAAGATGTTTAATAGGCATTCCCGGTATTAACTTGTGGATTTTCCTGCGAGTATTTAGCGGCAGTGTCTCTTATAAGCTGTGGATATATCTGCGAGTATTTAGCAACAGCATGTCCATTAACTTGTGGATTTTTCTGCGAGTATTTAGTGGCAGCGTCTCTATGAACTTGTGGATTTGCCTGTGAGTATTTAGCGACAGCTTGTCTATTTGTGGATTTTTCTGCGAGTATTTGGCGGCAGCGTCACAAAGTTGTTTCTGTCTAGCTGCATCAGAAAATGGACCATGACGTCTGACACGCCTCCTTTTTACTGTTTTCTCACAGCTTGGATTGCTGCTGTCATAATCGGTTTGAGTTTCATGGTTTGTTTCAATTACGTTAGTATTTGCAGGACTTGTGTTGAAGTGACATTCGGCATCTGTCAAGTGTTGTAAGCATACAACCGGCTTCATCAAAAAATTTGCATCCAGCTTTTGAGAGTTGAAACATTCATAAACATCAAAGTGTCCATTACTCAAATCGTCACCTGTGAATCTAAGATGTTTAAGAGGCATTGGTGGTTCTCTAAAGGTGTAAAATATTTGGCCATTTCGGTACACTTGAAGCATAGGTGAAGGGCTTAAGCATTTCACTCTTATCGTGCCCCTGTGTAGTATAATTATCTCCTGTACCGTCATCAGTCCACACCTTGAACCTGTCCCAGTCATTCAATACATAAGACACAATGTTCCTCCGGATATCAAGAGTGAGCCTGATATGGTCGTGCAATATATAACACAGAGAATGTAAAAGGCAGGCGGCATCTCCGGGCATGGAAACCACTCAGTAAGTGACAGTTGTTTGATCGATGGTGATCACCTCAATAGACATGTTAATGGGGGTACGATTGGAACGATAAAGGAAATGGGTACCTGAACAGTAAACTAAGTCTAAAATACCTACACTATAACTACAATCGTAATAAATGAACAATAAAACAGCGGAGAAACCGTGGATTAAATAAAAAGGCCACAGTTATCAGCAGGGAGACGTGAATACCGTGGCGAAACAAAGAAGGGAATGAAGAGACTGGAGCGAAGGACGGCCTTATATGGGCAGGCAGTCAATTACGTGGGAGGTGTGGGGATGGGGGACGCAATATAGGCAGGCAGCCAACTACGTGGGAGGCGTGGTGATGGGGGACGCAACGCCACCTCACACGGCAACCGAGCTGCAGGCTATGGATGTATATATGTACGTAAGTAGAATTCAATTATGACCGTTAAGCGTAGAACTTCGAAATGAAACCTGCTTAACTTTTGTCAGTAACCTGTAAGGAATGAGCCTGCCAAATTTAAGTCTTCTACCTACACCGGAAGTTAGAGAATTAGTGATGAGTCAGTGAGTGAGTCAGTGAGGGCTTTGCTTTTTATTAGTATAGACTAGCTGTCCTCTTTGGCTTCGCCCACGTAGTGGTGAAACAGGACAAACTTTAAAAATCAAAAAACAAAAAGATAAGGCTAGCTAAGCAGAGGCAAGTTACACTCCAAAATGCTCCATAAACTCCCCAATCCTGATGCCACGCTTCCCCCTCCCCTCTGTCTCGAATAAGCGCGGCTATATCACTCCTGCAAGTGAACTATGATTAATAGCGAGATGAGAAAAGTTGCAAAATGAACCTGAATGTTCAAGCAAATTATAGAAAAAAACCCGATCTAAATCTGTTAAGTAGTTCTCTCATTCACTAGCTAAGCGGATGTAAGATACGCCCCGAGGCTGGTTCGTGTTTGAGGAGAGCCCTGCTGTGTGTCTCATGGATTTGTGCAAATAAATCAGCACCACAAACAAACTATGATACTTAGCGTGATGTGAGAGGTCAGAAAATAAACTGGGAGTGTATAAGCAAATTATAGAAAAAAAAACCCGATCTAAATCCATTAAGTAGTTCTCGCGTGAAAACCGGACAGACAGACGTTGGATTTTATATGTATAGAGACGGATTAGGTTGCAAGCAGATTCTTCTTTGCACGCAAACATATGATATGATATGTTCATTTTTTTAAGGATATTTTAATCTGCTTTTTAGCTCTTTTTCTGCTTCTTTGGAAGAGGTAAAGAAACATGATTGTCCATCAACTGTTACTTTGAGTTTAACCGTAAACAAGAGGCTATATGTGATTCCATCTCTGCTTAGGCACTATGTAATGCTGCAATGCAGTTCAGTTTGCAGCCATTGAAGGAGAAATATTTGGGAAATCTGTCTATTTTCGAACATAATCTCCTTCTGAGATGAGACCTTAAAACTGATACTGCAATCTCAACTGCTTATTACAAATTATCTTTCATTAAACTTCAAGTACAATAGCATCTTTCAGCTTTTTTGACATTTGTGTATACATTATCTACTCGTTTAAAAAGCATCAAAATTGGCCAAATGATTTTTTAAATCTAGATTTAGTGAAGCATTTTAGTATATAGGATTAGTATATTAGTATCAAAGTAAAGAAATAAAACAAACACATGAAATAAACAAAAACATTATTTTAGGAAATCACAGATATCCAAAAGATTTTTCTGACTTAATGGTAGTGTTTTAGGTAATATTAAATGAGCTTGTGGAAGAATCTTTCTATTTGTACCTGAAACATTAATATAACCTTGTAATAATTGTAAATCATCAATAAAAATCCATTGCTACAGTATATTTTCAAATAGCCCTTCTGAATATGGTATAAGAATGGTATAGGGTGGAACTGTTAACTGAACTGGCTTTACAGCAGGCTTCCCAAGTGTTTACGTAGTTCTCTAGAGTTCGCAAAAGTGCACAGGACAAAAGAGCGCTGATGAATATGCTGCTGGTGGTATTTAATTTAGTGGACACATATAATAAGTGTCTTGTATGATGTAATTCCAAAATATGTATGAGTGTCGGATTTAGACTTTTTTCTGAGCGACACTACATAATGTGGCTTTACAAATTGCGCAGTGCAGTTAACCTTTTGTTTACATGGCTTTGCTTTTTCTTTCCATTTTCCAGTAAACAAAACAATATTTTCACTCGCTTTAAACTAGCAATAAATGAGAGACTTGTATATCATAACTGATAATTTATATTATATGTTCACTACTTATGCAGGATTATGAAGTCATAAAAAACTTTCTGATGTTTATTACTGAAAACAGTCTTATGTCATATAGTATATGGTGAACATTGGTGCCAGTGGAATCAGCTGTGTGCACCAAGGGACGTGGTGTAAAAGTCTTGGGCAGAGGACCACTTCACACTCGTGATATAATAAAATAGCAGTCAGCACTGAAAAATATGGAATGACAAATTACCTATAATGAGAAATAAAACTCCTGTAAAAACGTTATTACTTTGAATATCAACAAAAACCATTACATTATGAAGGTCTTTTTTGCATATTAAATATCAAATCATAATCCCTTTATATTTATGATGTTATTACAGAGTGCCAGATAATCGAGGAACATTGAGAAAACAGAACAGGCAGATGTGCAAAGGGCAATCAAAAACCAACCATTATCATGTAGTAAAAGAGACAGGGAAGTCAGACATTTGTAGCAGGCTTTCAATGATTTTTAGAATCAGAAAGAAAGGACTTGGACCATCTGAGCAATGCTTAATGTCCCCTGGCCAAACCAAAATGTTCTTCAAAAGAGAAGCAAGATGAGTTCCCGGCTAGCATTAAGCAAAAATAAAAAATGAACTGTGTTGAACATGGGTGTGAAAATATTAGTCCAGATGATAAAGACTTTTTTGCTGCGAGTTCAATACTTTGTTGAGATGGCAGCGAAATACAGCAGATATTCTATCAGCATATAAATAATTTTTATAAATAACAATGCACACCAAAGTATAGCCAGGCACATTTTCTTTTTTGCTTATTAACTGAAGATGTTGCAATATAAGGGATATTGTGATGAGTCTTTGATGCACATGTGTTCACCAAGAAGACAATATTACTGCATTGGACCTCACTTCTGTATCAACCCAAACTAATCTTGGCAACTGAAGTCAAACGAGCACTTTAAGTACTCAAAGGGGTGTTCATGTTGTGAACGCTAGGGGTGCCACTGAGCCCCAAACACGAACAAATAAAAGAGTCTTGGCTTCAAATAAAGAGGTAGTGTATTACATAAATAACTCTGTACAATAATCAGACAGGTCATGTCTTCTTCTTTCTCACTTCATACACATACTCTTCTGAGGTGAGTGTAGCCTTTCTGTAACCTCTGTCACACACGTGCGCATAGGAGGCAGCTAAAGGGCTTGAATGAGGGTACTGACTCTTGTTCTCACTTTTCTGCAGACTATTCACAGGAAATTCTGCGTGGCCCTGATGACGTCAATTCTGGTTCCGACCCCTTAGACGTCACTTTCTAGGTCCAATCCTATGGATGAAGACCCTTCTGGTTCCAACCCCTTTGAGGTCACTTCTTATACTGGCCTTTAAAAGTCACCACCTTTCCCTTATCCCCTCAGTTCTGTTTTGGACTCTGATTTGTCCACATCAGTACTATCACTTTATTCAATTTTGCAGCCAGGATATAATATACGGGTGGCTGCCCCAAACCTTGCTATGGCTCTTTATCGAGTTTGTGACAACTCTGTGTTTGCCTGTTTGAAGCATTCCCGGGTCATACACTTTCTGCTCTTTGTCTTTTTCCCCGCAGCACTCCTGGCAGAACCCACGGACACCAGCAGGGTTGCACTACCGGACTACAATTCCCAGCATTCCCTGCTGGTGTATTGAGATCCAGGGATGCTTCCAGCTAGCATATGCTGAGAGACAATAGGCTGAAGATAATGTTTGCCCCTGTTCCTCCATGTTATTAGCGTCCTAGTCAGATAAGGATTCCAAACAAATTCTGGCTGGGCCGCTGGTCCCAGTGTGTCATCCAAAGTAAGAGTCTTTATTATGCAATTGTTTGTACTTTGTTATAAGATTTTAAATTACTATGTAGTGAATGGGAAAAGGCAGAATATTAAATTACATTTATTAACTAAAATAAATTTGTTTTTAATAAGCCAGATAACTTGATGTGAGGATAAATTAATTTGAAACAAAGTTAAATTAACAGAAAAATCCTAAAAGGTGTAACTTCTTGAAATTTTTCCCAATCCTATAAGAAACCATAAAATTAAACTGCTTGAAAAATAAAAACCCCAATCTGGCTTGTCCTGGATTCAGGTATCTATATACTCTGAGGCAGACTGAAGGTTCATGGTCAGGGAAGATCACGAATGGCAGTTCTGTTCCTTCATTCCAGGGTCTTAACTTTTCAAATGCTTGAACTTGAGTCCTAACAGTTTCTGATTTTCTGTACCATCATTTTATTTAAAAAATGAAAGTTACCTACAATGAAAGGCACACTGATGCAACATTCCTGTGTCTGAAAAGTGTTGTGACAGAATTGTTCCAAAGCCCTTACTTGAAGTAAAAACAATAGAAAAAAGGACAAAGCAGAATCAGCAGTCAAAAGACGGGCAGGATCTTTAAAGCCTAAAAAACATAATAACAAAAGAAACTGCTCAAGAAGATAATGTTCTTACGATGACAAATCTTCTTCTGTTAGAAAAGTAAAGTGTAGACAGTTAACTATGCACATTGCAGCCTTATGAAGCTAGCCATCTTGGCATCATGCACACATGCCTGAACAATGGATACACAAAATGGAGAACGGATACGTAATGGATATGTAAAATGTGAAGATGATGCCAAAAGAATCCCTCGACATGGTAAAAAAAAATACAGAATGTTTATTATCTGACTAAACACAGCTAAATAGCAATGTTAATTCCTGCCAATTACAGTACGTTGATGCTTTGGGGGTATAAATGGAAAAGCCCAATGAGAACAGGGTGGTGACTGGGTATTGAACTGAAGATGTATGAGTAGTCCATGAAACTCTCCAGCCGGCAGTACATGGCATTTTAATTTCATTCTGCCTCCTTGTTTTACAGTGTATCCATCACATAGCACCAACAGAACAGTGTTTGTAATACATTTACACTAACTACCTCAAAGCCAAACACTGTAAAATATTATGATGTACAGTAGTGGTGTCACACCATTTTCCTGTCTTGGGCAGATTCATATTTACGTTCACTGAGTAATTTGTTAGGAACAGTATACTAATACACGGGCGGCATGGTGGCGCAGTGGTAGCGCTGCTGCCTCGCAGTTAGGAGACCCGGGTTCGCTTCCCGGGTCCTCTCTGCATGGAGTTTACATGTTCTCCCCATGTCTGCGTGGGTTTCCTCCGGGCACTCCGGTTTCCTCCCGCAATCCAAAGACATGCAGGTTAGGTGGATTGGCGATTCTAAATTGACGCTTGGTGTGTGTCCTGCGGTGGGTTGGCACCCTGCCCAGGATTGGTTCCTGCCTTGTGCCCTGTGTTGGCTGGGATTGGCTCCAGCAGACCCCCGTGACCCTGAGTTCAGAATAAGCGGGTTAGAGAATGAATGAATGAATGAATGAATGAGTATACTAATACTGGGTAGGGCCTCCTTTTGCTCTCAGAACACCAGTTGTTCTCCATGACACAGACTCCACAAGATGTTGGAAACATTCCTTTGAGGTTCTGGTACATGTTGACTTGATTGCATCACACGGTTTCTGCAGATTTGTTAGCTGCACATTCATGCAGGCTCATGAAACCAGTTTGAGGTGACTTTTGCTTCATGACATGGTGCATTGTCATACTGGGTGGACCAATGGTAAGCAACAATATTTAAATAGGCCTTGATATTCAAAGTGTATCCAGAAAACATCCCCCACACCATTATACCACCACCGCCAGCCTGGACTGGTGTGATGCCTGTCATTATTGTTCTTTTTAAAAACACCAAGAGCACCTCTGCAAAGTAAGCAAAATGGCATGCTTCTCACTTTCAGGAAGAAATAATCCTCTGTCCACTTGTGTTTGAAAGGTACAACATTCAGCATCAACCTTATATCAACTTGCCATTTTTCATATTAAACTGTATAACTGAGATGGACCAGCTTAATTGCTTATGAGAGCAATTGGATGATGAAACCACAACTGATTGATCTATTTATCAAATGGGTCAACTGAAAATGAAAAAAAAAATAACAAGCATAATATTTAACTGTGTTTTCTTCAAGACAGCAGTTCATATTTACAGAAATGTTTTTATGATTTGACAAACAGCTTTCTGAAAACAACAAAGAAATGTTTTTACATCACATCTAGGAAGCATCCATTGGGCTGTTTCATGTCAGCCAGGTTGCTATAAAGAGCCTATGAGCCAGATGTAGAGGTCTGAGCCCACTTTCACAAACAAAATGGAGGGATACTGAATGCTGTCTAGAGAGGCGAGGTACAGGTTGAATCATCATGAAAAAATCTGATGTTTATTAAAGCAATAGGTTCTGTGTCTGTAATTACAATGCCGTATATTAAGATGGATCTGAAGTACGAGTTGAACTGTCTTTGTCAAAGTAAATCACCAGTTGTCATCATATGAATGAGATATCACTTGAGCTTTAATTGTCAAATCTATTTGAAGTCCAAAGGATTGTTAAGCACAATGTTTACATTTTATGTCTATTACCTAGTGATATGGTTTGACAGTTGTTGATTAGATGAGACAAGACCATTTTTTAAGTAGTTGTTAAGCATATGTGTATTCCATTAGTACGTTTATAGTCAGATTTGTTCTATCATTTAGGAAATGGACCATTATAATTCGTACAAAAAGGTTGTGAGTTTTGAAAAACTTGTAGCATATACTAAAACTGTTAACTATCATTATTTGGAGTTACTACAACTGTTAGAGTAGTCAGTGGCTAATGTCATTAATTATGTGGCATGGCATGAAACCTTAATATGTGACTGCAATATAGGTCAGAATAATTTTATTACCCATTGTCACAAGAACGACAAATAGACATCATAAAGGTTTGGAGCAGCCACCCGTGTAATGTGCCTTGGCTGCAAAAAGGTATTTAAAGATAATGAGTTGTTCACAAGACTGAGAACAGAACTGCAGTATTGAATCAAGATGGCGGCTTTAAAGGCCAGTGTAGGAAGTGATGTCATCGGGGCTGGAAGCAGAAGTGATGTCGTCAAAGTTTCCGGAACCCTGTAGAATTTCGACGAGAATGGTCTGCAAGGGATCAAGAAAGACAGTTAGTGCACCCTCCACCCCTTGGTCAGACATGGAATTGCCATTATTGAGGCCTACTAGCTGACTCCTACTTACACGTATGTGACACCATATAATTAATCTTTAATGAGTCACTTGGGTTGTAAAGGATTTCCTTGATCCATAATTCCACCGAGATAGTACGGGCAAGGGATGGTTTCAATAGAGACATTTACATATAAGCCAGTTATGCACTGTCTACTTGAAGCTGTTATGGACTCTCTCTATGAGTAGTGCACTAGAAAGGGCATTTTCAAGGGTGCCAATGTTACTTTGAGACAGTGGAGGACATCCAGACAGCCTTTCAATTCATCCAAGTTGACAAATATCAGTATATGGTTCCTATCTAGGACCATTCTGTCCTCTTAAGTAGGCTAGCAACTTAGAATATGAATCAAAAAACTACTATTTTAAAGGTTACCCAATGATCAAAGAGATAAGTACACCAGAAACTGATAGAGGATGCTCTACTTTGTTGACCTTAAAGATATTATGCAGTGATCTTTAAATGGTGCCGGGCACTAGTGGGCAAATTAATTTGTGAGTGTTCTTCATGAGAGTCGGCAGTAGGAGAGCTACCTATTCACAAAGCCTGTGAGTAAACTGTACAGAAACTATGGCTATCAGTTTTCTTTGATAATTTGAATTTTACTTGTAATTGTTGTTCTCTTTTGTGTTTGTTAAAAAAGAACACATCTTTTAACAAGTCTGGGCTCTTGGTTCTTATCCAATTTAAATGCATGGCATTTTACTTTTGTGTTGTGTTTGTGTACTCGTTGTCGTTCTCCTCTAAGCAGTGTGATACAACTATATGCTCTTTAGGAGCTAGTTGGTGGAGGGCAGGCAGTTACATATAACTAGAAATGAGAAAATGGCAGTTTAGTTTTGCTTACAGTTTTGAAATTTTTGTAAAATTACGATCATAAGTTAACTTTGCATGCAATTTTGCAGTTATGAAATGCAAAACTCACTAAAACTTAATTCTTTTTGTTTGTCTTTTTCAGGTAGAAAGCTCCCTAAGGGTAATTCTGCAGCTGAAACTACTGTCTTTTTTCTTCATCACCTATACCACAGCCTTTCCCAGTTCCTTCTAAGTGGCTACACTTGCTCTCAATGTACTATACCTGCCTACACATCAACACCTCTGGTTCTAACTCGTACTTCTCATTTGGGGTCAGAGGTAACACCATCTATGCTCATTTTCTCCAACTCCTTAAGGCGATCCAAGCCTTCTGGAGATTTACTGGTGACTACATACCCAGGACAAAGGATTTCAGAAATATAAAAGTGCTTAAAGGTAAGGACCATCCATTCCACATTCTACAATAGAATAAATTATGCAATGCTTTTGGAGAAAAATGTTGCAAATGAGATGAAAATATTTGTGCCAATGGCATACATTTTGTTTGTGGCAAAAACCAATTTATTTTGCACCAATAGTTTTGTTCATTTCTACATATAACTTTAATGTCATGTGAATTAAGCAAGCCTTGTGTACACTGCAACTGCAGCTCTTATTTTACGAACAAAGTTTTGGTTCTGTTAGTGGTTTAACCCATGTGCTATTGTGTTTTTTAGTCTGTTTGTTGCTTTAACATCAATATGACTCAGTGACAAATCCTGCACAATCAAATCATTTATAAAACTTTATTTTTTAATCATAGAATCACATGGTGCCATCATTTCTGGCTATCTAGGTTCTTTAAAATGAGTTACACGGTCAGAATTACTCAAATCATGTCCCTGATACTGTTAATTTTGCACCAACAAGGAAATAAAAATGAAATGTCTGGGAATTCTTATTCTTCACAGAAAAATGAAGCATGCACTTAGATGAGCAATGCCAGTGGCATCCATATTTATGTTAATATAAACATCTTGACCATAGTAAACAATCCCTTTGAATAGATGCTAACAACTGTAGACAACAATTACACTACTGGATGTGATAAGAGTGATCTTCATGACATCTGCCATTCCTGCACGGATGAAGTGCTTTGGCAGCCCTCTGGTTACACCGTTTTAATTTGGTGTTTCTGTTTTGGTTCTGTGGTCATTGACTAATTTTCCCTTTATTCTGAGAGATTTAGAAATATTGTTAGAAATACTCTCTTCATAGTAAATTGATTTAAAATTCAGCTTACATATATTATTACTTTTAAATAAAAATTAGAAGGCAATTATTGTCAATAATTGAAAAAACTTACTTTTTTCTGAGAAATTCAATTAAGATATCTGTCTTAGATAGACGAAAATTAGTACTGAAATTCTGCATTAAGAACAGAACAACCTGTAAATAAGGTTTCCAATGGCTGATGTGGTAAAATGTCATAACATGGCAAATGTTTCATATATCAATGTACAGTATATATCATATTTGTTACTAAAGATGAACTTATGTGATCATTTTATAAGAATGTGTATTTTTTACGTGAATATTTTCCATGACAAGAATAACATACAATGAAGCACTTTCACTCAATCTTGTTTAAATCCAAAAAACATTTTTTAAACACAGACTTTGAATTTCCACTTGTTTAATTTTGATAACTAATCTTTATCAACAGCTTTCTGAAACTCAAGATAAGTAATATCATATGTTCCTCTTTTAGTGTACGCTTTTGTTGCTTCGTCATAGAATTTAAACATATTAATGAAACACGACCTTCACCATCTGAACCCCTGCTGGCTATTTGCTAGCACACCTGTTGTAGACAAGTACTGCCTGGAGTTTTTGCCTATAATGATTTCAATTAATTTATCTGTGGTGCAAGTTAAGGTTACTGGACTATAGTTACTGGGATCAGCCCAATGATTCTTTTTTTACAACGTGATAATATTTGCTCAATTCCAGTCTTAAGGAATTTCTCCAGGGCTCAAAAAATGATGATGTCCAAACATTTATATATGTACTCACTAACTTTCACTAAATGTTATCTGGTCCTCGTGAGTTATGTTTCTGCCTATTTAATCTAAGCAGTACTTCTACCACTACAATTTTCAAATCAGTGAGTACTTCCTTAATATTTCCTGCTACGTTTGGGAGACTATCGACTTTTTTACATGATAAACTTCAATAACATACAAGTTAAGGTCATTTGCTACTTCATTGTATATCCTAGCCCATATTTACCGTTTCAAATACTTCTCACATCCTCTTTGACTTTTCTTTAACCACTAAAACAATGAAAAAAGTCTGTTTGGGTCATCTTTTGCCTTTTCTGCAACATTTCTCTTTAACTGCCTTTTAGCCTTCCTAATATCCTTTTTAACCTTTGCTTTTACGCCCTTCAGTTATTAGTCTCATTTTTTATTATTATTTTATTACTGAGGTGTTCAATTGAATATATTTAACATGTTAATCTTTATTATTATACAATACTAGCCAACCTGTGGCGTAGCATACACCGCATAATTATTCATTGATGGGTAAAGACTTCCTGAAAGACACAGTTGTCCAAATGGGGTGGGTTTGAGGATACGACTGTGAGTGAATGAAAAGATGAAACTCTGGAGAGAGCAACATACAATTATCCGTGACTGAAAACTGGTTTTGGCAGATACAGGCATATCTTTTTGAAAGTTTGACCCTATGCCTTATTAATTGTCATTGCAAAGGCCAATCTAACAGGAAATTGTCTGCATGTAAAAGTAAAAGGCAAATTTGAATCTGATCGGGTCAGTGAAATCCGGGGAATAAGGACAGTTTGTTAGGTAGCAGCCGCGATACTTTTACACTCCAGTACATTGCGGTGAATGCTGGTAACAGAAAGTCAGTGTTGTGTTGAGCAGACTGTATAACTATGCTTCCGTGACTAAGAACAACAACAAGTTATCCCAATAATGGCAAACAAAAGATACAGCCATGTTGCGAAGTTCAAGAGCAACAGTTTCATCGATGACATTTTTCCAGAAATATCTGACTGATAGAAACAAACAGTTACATGATGCAGGAATTTGTATAACATTGAAAGAAGTGTTGTTTCCATGAAACATATGTGAAGCATTGGCCATGTTAAGAAAATGAACAGTCAACATGGCTCAGAAGTGCATTTGGACTGTAGCACAGACCAAAGCAACTGAGGATGCATTTGGTGAGGTGTTAGGGGTGGGCACATGAGCAGGCAGTGCGCATGCCTCGAGAGCGACAGTGGACGCAGAAGGAGGATTAGAGATGGCGGGCGGGGCTCTGTCGTGTGTACCCCATGGTCGGGCGACTTGGTCGATTATACATATAGAAAAGCAGCCAGAATCAAAAAGAACAATGAAAAGTCAACATGGCTCAGAGGTTCATATGGACTGTAGCAGAGACGAAAGCGACTGAGGCTGTGTTTGGTAAGGTGTTGTGTGCGGGCACATGAGCAGGCACTCGCATGCCTCGAGTGCGAGGGTGGACGAGAAAGAAGGATTAGAGTTGGCGGGCAGGGCTCTGTTGTGCGTATCTAATGACGCGGGAGGAGGGTTAGAGTTGGTGGGCGGGGCTCTGTCGTGCATATCCCATGGTCTTAGAGTTGGTGGGCGGGGCCCTGTGACTTGGCGGGCGTGGCTCTGTCGTGCATATCCCATGGTCGGGCGACTTAGTGAATTATATATATAGATACAGTAAATTACAAATATTATAATGACTTGCATCAAATGACAATAGGCATTTTTAATTTGTGTGGTGGTTTTAAAGCTTTATGTACTACATGACATTTACTTACTTTGACATTGCTACTTTTTATAATTAATAATTTTATTAAATAGAACACACCTTCATAACTTATTTTTGTTGCTGTGTCTTTTCTTTTTTCCTTCTTGTTGACAAAAAACAGCAATGGCAACGAATGGCTTGAAAATTATATGCGATGATAATTCTTGTCATTTTCAGTGGACAGCATAACTTAATGTTTTACTATTTTGCAGTGGACATGCCAAATTAATTTAAATGATGGTGTAAATTCAGAAACATCAGATATGCGAAGAATCTTGAGAATATCAAAATAAATAAACACAGTGGTTATGAAATAAATAATTGTGTTGTATGTTATTATTTCTTACTGTTATCATTAGATAGGTTTGTTTTGTCATTTTGTAGTGAACATATAAGGCTAATTTAAAAGAGAATGTATTTATTCAATTTGCAAAAAAATAAAATTCTTGGAACCTTTCTTCCATGTTCTGTTTCTCATCGAACGTGAGTTTCATAAATTCTCAATCCATAACAGTATGCTATACTTCATTTTTATCTGGTAAAGGGCAAGCTAAGATATAATGCTTAGTCGCCTCAGTTACCAAGTGCTCTTCATGTAATACCATCTCTTTCCTTTTACATTTATTTCTAGATAAGTACCATTTCCTTTTTTTAATTATATTTTTCCTTTTTAAGTTACTTCAAGAAGCAAGATAAGTAAGCTGGTTTCTTCCCAATTGCTTGACTAACTTGATCTGGCAATCCATTTTGCCATTAGGAGCTGTGAAACTATACAAAATATACAAGTTGAAGGAACTTCTCTCAAGGTAAATTTCAAAGGGTAAACTAAGTCGTAATTGAAGTCACATGAAATGTTTTCCTGTTGTAAGACAGACGAGTTCAAAAATTGGCCAGTATTTTTAGAGAGAGATTTTAAAATTTCATAGCTTTGTATGGTGTATTTGTGTGCATGTGTTTTTATAGTTTTCTCAATGAAAATTTATCTTATCTGGCAACTTTTGTGAAGAATAAAGATGTACATGGTGATTGCAGTAGGTAACTTTCACATTTTACATCCAAATGCACTTAAAAAAGGGAAATTTGAAAAGAAATATAAATGTACACAATGATAAATAGATAGATAGATAGATACTTTATTAATCCCAAGGGGAAATTCACATACTCCAGCAGCAGCATACTGATAAAAAACAATATTAAGTTAAAGAGTGATAACAATGAAGGTATAACAGACAGACAATTTTGTATAATATTAACGTTTACCCCCTCGGGTGGAATTGAAGAGTCACATAGTGTGAGGAAGGAACAATCTCCTCAGTCTGTCAGTGCAGCAGGACGGTGACAGCAGTCTGTCGCTGAAGCTGCTCCTCTATCTGGTGATGATCCTGTTCAGTGGATGCAGTGGATTTTCCATGATTGACAGGAGCCTGCTCAGCGCCCATCGCTCTGCCACTGATGTCAAACTGTCAAGCTCCGTGTCTACAATAGAGCCTGCCTTCCTCACCAGTTTGTCCAGGCGTGAGGCATCCCTCTTCTTTGTGCTGCCTCCCTAGCACACCACCACATAGAAGAGGGCGCTCACCACAACCGTCTGATAGAACATCTGCAGCATCTTATGGGTATACTCATTAGCAATAAACTGAGGTTTCCTTTGCTCCAGTAGAATGTTTTTGATTAAGATGTTTCTCTGATACCATACAAAGCATATGAAAAAAGCACCAGAAGATGTGAGAAACAGTCATAGTCCAAAAAAAAAAATAAAAACAGGCCAAGGTCAAAACCTTGAAAGACTAATGGGATGTTTGGTTTTATAGAACCAGCACCATCGTGCAGTGAATACACTTGACTTGAGCATTCCTAGTTTTCCTACTCTTTCTTTATACGTTTAGCATTTATTTGCTCAGAGGTTGATGCTCTTGCTTCTTCCTGAGCAACTCTTCTTCTCTCCACCCTAGCGGCCCACTTCTTCTCTTCTTTCATCGGCATCTTTTTGCGTTAAAACTGATTAAGTCAGTTTTTGTGTTGCAATTGCTTAGCACATTTTCCTTCATTTTTCACAAAAGCTGGCACTTAAGTCTTCAATCTTTCTTAAGAATGATTTAAGATATGAAGAGATAGGGAAGTGATGGCGAAGGTGGTAGGGAAGTGAATGGCGCCCATACACATGCGCCGCATGGTTGCCCTGCTGGCTGCTGCCGAGAGTTGATTCTACAATAAAATAAAAATAAAAAAGGAGTAATTCCAAAATGCTTCACTTTTAATGTAAAGCTGTAGTGCAGAGTTTCAGCGCAATATATGTATACCAAGTTTCGGGGTACAGGTTATTTGATTTTTGACCTTGACCTTCCTGGGTTGACATTTGACCTTGGAGGTCAATCATCATCTGGAAAGTGGATAGTAAACGTCACGTAATATATGTGTACAAAATGTCAGGTCAATAGGTCAAATGGTTTGTGAGCTACAGGTTATTTAAAGTCGTGGACAGACAGACAGCCACGGTAGCGTATTATATAAGAAGATAATGTGTGCAGCATAAGACAAGGGAGGTTATGCTTTAGCTCTTTACAATAATGCACTAGTGAGGTATCACCTTAAATACTGGTTGCAGTTTTGAGTTTCATCTATCTATCTATCTATCTATCTATCTATCTATCTATCTATCTATCTATCTATCTATCTATCTATCTAAGCATGTCATCATCCAGTTGACACTCGGAATGACCACCAGAGGGTGAACTGGAGGTGACTGCCAGCATTCTTTATGTTTGAGCGCCACCGCTCCCCTGTTTTTTTTTAAATTAAATAGAGTTGACCGGTTCCGAGCGTCAACTGGATTATAACATACATACAAGACCGCAAGACAAGCACATTACTGAGTCTTCATTGCTTGTTAATTTTTTATTTTTATAGTTGTGGTTATTTAAATTATATTTTTCTCAAACAATTAAAAAAAAAAAAACTTCATTTTCCTCCCAGGCAATGCTAGCGGTATTTCAGCTAGTATTACAAAAAAGACAACAGTGGCTGAAAACTCCAGAGAAAAGCAACTAGGCTGACTTGAGGATTGTGTGGCATGAACTATGAGGAAAGACTGAAGTGACATATTTGAAGTTTTTAAAATTGTGAAGGGAATTAATACAGTAGATCACAGCTCTCACTTTGAAATCTTTGTTAAACAAGGAAATAGGGACACATATAGTGTTCATTTCTAGCTTTTGAAACATTCCATAAAGAAACGCTACATGGAAATCTTAGTTTTAGTTCATGAAGAACATTTCTGGTTGGTTGTGATAATTTGGTCAACAAAGATTTAGGAAATATTCTGAGGTGTCGAAGATGTACTCTTCAGGACTGGAGTTGCACTCAGCCTCTATCTGAATTGTCATAAATGTATTGTTTCATTCTGCAATAGAGAAGTCCCCATTTTTGTGCTTACATGAGTACGAATCAACTTTAATGGATTGCCCCAGAGTATCTTCAAACATACATTGTCTGACTGAGTATCTCTCAAAATTTGTAGTCTTTTTCTAAGAACCCAAAGAAGGTGGAAACCTCTGCTCAGCAGCTCGCTAACCACAAGAAAAGTTGGATCAGTCTTTTGACAATTAGGATTAACACATTTGAAGATTCATCCTGTTTGTCATGTGTACAGGCTGTAGCTTATTTCATTTAGTCCATAGTGGGCCTTGCACTCCACCTGTTCTTATACAAGTGGAAGGAGAAGCAGAACATGACATACGAGGTATGCACGATTCTTAGCACTGTGGCTCTTTGGTCGAGTATCTTGTAAATTGGAAAGATCATCGTCGTCAAACGGTCTAAAGTGTTGATTTCTGATCTGCAAAGCACCCATGTTATTATGTGCTTTTCATTCACGTTTTTGTTCCAGAGGAAGGCTCAACTGTGAATTCTCTCCTTACAAAAATGATTTCTTGCTATTCCCAGCTTCCACAAAAAAATATTATGTGGGATTCTTTGTTTTGGCTTTTGTAGAGCACTTCTGGCTGGGTCTGGTCATTTTTCCTTTATTAGGAATAATGTTACTCTTATTATTTTAACATCTTTCAATGTTGACATTTCATGACGTTTGTTTCTGAAATGCATTGTGGTTGCTGGGGTGCGTGGTCACGGGTGCCACAACGTCTCGTGTTATTAGCGTGACACACTAAATACTGGCATTGTGATCTAGTCATCATCCATGATTTGAAGTACTCTAAAAAAATTCTTCATGCTTTTTTTAAATTTTTTAATTTTTTTAATAAACTTTTCTGGTTCTCATAAATGTTGTCTTCCTCCCTTGTCTACAAGTTTGTTTTGTGGTTCAGGTTGTGGAGATTTTTGATTTATTTGTCTTCTCACTAACAACTCACTTTTAAGCTTGGCTGTGTTTCATTTCCTAGTTCTAGTTATAGCCATCTTTTCTTCTTGCTTGTTCAGTCTCTGATTAGAACAGATTAGAACTTACTAAAATTTCGCGTGAACGTTTTTCTTCACACAGATGGAATAATTTATCAAGTGCTGTATGACAAGAGTTGTACTTGAGGGACGTTCAAAACTCAAACCGATGTTATTTTAGAAAAAATTAACAGGATTGGTAGGATTATTGGCCTTAATGTCCCTTTCTTGTCAAAATGTTTCTAATGTTCTATTAATGCATTGGGCAATACATTACTATATCTGTGATAAATAAGATAATACGGACATCCATCACTATGAGCGCTCAGGATATAAAAAGAATACTGGAAATTACAAATGCATACAAATAAATCTTTTAAACTCTCTGGGAATGATGAAAACACAACTCCAAAAACACTTAGTTCCTATGTCATGAGCTGGCGGCATGTAAAAAATTTAAAAAACAAGTAATAATTCACTAAATATAGTTAATTACTTACATTAACCTTTTAGAAAAGCCACTACAGTGCTAAAAAATAATAAAAACACAGAAAATAAATGTGCTCACATTGTAGGTGGCAGGTACAACATACCCAGATGAAAACCATTAAAAAGGGATAACAAGTAGCAAAAACAGCGCCAAGAAGAGAACGTCCATCAGATCTAAGAATAGGTGATAAGGTTGCTGTTGTTCTAGGCATACTTGTAATTGGAGAAAATGGTTAAGAATTCATCCCACACTAACACAAATGACCACAATCAGTTGGTGTCTTAATTTCCAAACAATGCAAAATCACCTGTTGAATAATACAAAATTAAATACTATGAAGGTAAACTTGGGGCGGCACGGTGCCTCACAGTTAGGAGACCTGGGTTCGCTTCATTGGTCCACCCTGTGTGGAGTTTGCATGTTCTCCCCGTGTCTGCGTGGGTTTCCTCCGGGTGCTCCGGTTTCCTCCCACAGTCCAAAGACATGCAGGTTAGGAGTCCCATGTGGGTGTGTGCCCTGTGGTGGGCTGGCGCCCTGCCCTGGGGTTTGTTTCCTGCCTTGTGCCCTGTGTTGGCTGGGATTGGCTCCATCAGACCCCCGTGACCCTGCGTTAGGATATAGTGGGTTGGATCATGGATGGACGGAAGTTAAACTTTAAGAAATGGAAAATGGCACAAAACACAACAGGTAAAGGAACTGACTTCCTAAAAGCAATCTGAGAAGTTCCTCTTTCTTTTCACTCATTTGATGGTTTCAATGGGAAAGGGAAATTCAGGGATGTTGAGTTTTTCCTCTGTCTTTCTTACCCTTGTATTATCTATTTCCCTATTCTAATATTACTAAAGATAAAAATGTAAGTCGATCTATATAAATAAATTCATAAGCTGTCCAGTTGCTTGCCTGTTTCTTTGGATGTAGCATGGCATTGGTCTGACTTAAAATATAGACTATATGTTCTATCAGGGAGAATGGTCATAACAGGAAGTGGCAACCCAAAAACCAGCGCCAAGATGGGGACCACAATTCTGATGAGGCTGCAGAGTTGCGCCATGGCTAATGGAGGAAATCATCAAGTTTGATCTCAAAGACTTTAGGTTCACTTACTGTTTTCTTCTCAACTGATATGGATAACAGTTTGATTATCTCACATTATTTCAGCTTTCCTCTAAAGTTACATCTTTTTGTCTTATAGTGGTTTGTGTTTAGGCCATGTTGAATTTCATTTTATTTACCCTGGCACTTCAAATCCTATATACTGTGACTTCTTATTTAGTGGTGCCAAGTACCTGCATTGAGAAATTTTGAAAACCAAGAGGAAGAACCTACAACTTTAGTCACACACGGTACACGGTTATGTATTTAATAGTATGGATGTGTGAAGCACCTGTTGGAGATGATGGAAGATTCTTTTGGTTTATAATATTTTGTCTTTATCCCAATAAAGATGTGTATTAGAGCACATTAAATTTTTTTGCCGTTTATCTTTTGTTTTAGCCTCAATTAACAAGCGTGACTTGTCGCAGTCCTATTTGGTGGAACTGAAACCGGAAGTGTGCTTCATGGGCTAACCCCTAGGTCTGAAGCTGTGCAGGTAATTGACAGTGTCAGATAAATACTGAATCATGAATAATTCCATTTAACTAACAAAATCTACTGATATGTCAGGGGTGGTGACATCACTGTCACCTTATGGTCTTTTCTTGTGGTATCAGTGAATGTCGTAACTATAAATAATATGGTGTGGCATGTTATGAAACATTCAACAAAACGGTATGGTATGACTTTTAATTACAAAATAAAAATAAACAATAAAGATAACAATAGTAATGTGTGCAAAATTGATATGAAGTAAATCGAGACTATATCTTATCTGACACAGGACACTATCTGTAAATATTTGGTATTCCTAAAATTTTTGCTGTCATGGGCTGTTACTCTTTCTGTGGTTTCTGTGCACCACCGTTGTCCTACAGCCCACCTTTTAGACTGGTATCTCCTGGCCTGACCTGTTGGCTTCTACAAAATATATTCATTTATTAGTTTGAAAGTCTGCATATAATTATAAATTTTGTATTCAGTAATAATTTGTAATGTATTGCTGAGAAAGAGAACTCAGCACTGACAAGCAGCACATTTTCGTCTGCCAAAAAAAACACAAGGCGACTTAACTGTCTCTACATTGTCAGGAAGACAGACAACACATTTGAAAAACATGCCAGAGTTGCTCTTCATCTCAGTGCAAAATCTGGCTATGACAGATTTGCTTGAAAAAAAAAAGGCAGGGGAAGCGTCTAGAGTCTAACATTTGAAAAATATTCAGTAATACACATTTTATATTAACCATACATCTTAATTTCTTATTTTTCTTTTGTTTTATTGTGGTATAACTAAAACATTTTTGCTACTTTTATTTGTGTAGGAGAATTGCTAGTCAAATAACATTAAAAGATGACTACTCCTGCTCTGGTTCCTTCCTGAATGTGGATATATTTATAATGCCATTGTTACATTTTGATGGATTTATTGGTAGAATCCTGAAATCTTTAAATCATCTTTTAGTGGCAGCCAAACTATTCAGGGATGAAACTGAATGCATACAGCAGCACACTCAAGCTGAGGTCAGAAACACAAATAGAATATCTTATAATATTCACTTTCTGATCAGCACTGATCCGTTTTATCTTCATGTAGTCATACTTGATTTCTTTTTCAGTCATAAGCATATTGCTACTACTTTTAAGTATTATTCCTTACTTATTAAATGTTTTTTGTTAAGTTCATAAGATTATGAATCTAAATTCACACATGTATATATAACTGCTTAAACAATTAAAGGAACACTATGAAAACGAATCAGATCTCAAAGGGAAAAATGGGGAAAAAAATCCTGCTGCTGGATATGTATACTGTTAAGAACGAAAGGATGCCACATCGTTTGATGGAAATGAAAATTATCAACCTACAGAGGGCTGAATTCAAAGACACCCCAAAAATCAAAGTGAAAAATTATGTCAGGCTAGTCCATTTTGCTGAAATTTTTATCGCAGCAACTCAAAATCATACTCAGTAATTCGTATGGCCCACTAGTGCTTGTATGCATGCCTGACAACATCGGGGGGGTTGGGGGGGTTTGTGTGGGCATGCCCCTAATGAGATGATGGATGGTGTCCAGGGGAATTTCCTCCCAGATCTCAACCAGGGCATCACTGAGCTTCTGGACAGTCTGAGGTGCAACCGGGCGGCGTCAGATGGACTGAAACATAATGTCCCAGAGGTGTTCTATTGGATTTAGGTCAGGCAAGAATTGGGGCCAGTCAATGGTATCCATTCCTTCATCCTTCAGGAACTGCCTGCATACTCTCGCCACATGAGGCCGGGCATTGTCATGCACCAGGAGGAACCCAGGACCCACTGCACCAGCATAGGGTCTGACAATGGGTCCAAGGATTTCATCACGATACCTAATGGCAGTCAAGGTGCCGTTGTCTAGCCTGTAGAGGTCTGTGCGTCCCTCCATGAACTTAACTCCCCAGACCATCACTGACCCAGCACCCAATAGGTCGTGCTGAATGATGTTACAGGCAGCATAACGTTCTCCATGGCTTCTCCAGACCCTGTCACATGTGCTCAGGGTGAACCTGCACTCATCTGTGAAAAGCACAGGGAGCCAGTGGTGGACCTGCCAATTCTGGTATTCTATGGCAAATGCCAATCGAGTTTCACAGTGCCGGGCAGTAAGCACAGGGCCCACTAGAGGACGTCAGGCCCTCAGGCCACCCTCATGAAGTCTGTTTCTATTGTATGGTCAGAGACATTCACAGCAGTGGCCTGCTGGAGGTAATTTTCTAAGGCTCTGACAGTGCTTATCCTGTTCCCTCTTGCCCAAAGGAGCAGATATCGGTCCTGCTGATGGGTTATGGACCTTCTATGGCCCTGTCCGGCTCTCCTAGAGTAACTGCCTGTCTCCTGGAATCTCCTCCATGCCCTTGAGGCTGTGCTGGGAGACACAGCAAACCTTCTGGCAATGGCACGTATTGATGTGCCATCCAGGAGAAGTCAGACTACCTGTGCAACCTCTGTAGGGTCCAGGTATCGCCTCATGCTACCAGTAGTGACACTGACTGTAGCCAAATGCAAAACTAGTGAAGAAACAGTCAGAAAAGATGAGGAGGGAAAAATGTCAGAGTCCTCCACCTGTTAAACCATTCCTGTTTTGGGGGTCATCTCATTGTTGCCCTTCTAGTGCATCTGTGGTTAATTTCATTAACACCAAAGCAGCTGAAACTGATTAACAACCCACTCTGCTACTTAATTGATCAGATCAATAGCTAAGAAGTTTCATTGATGTGATGCTATACCCTGATTAAAAAGTGTTCCTTTAATTTATTTTATTTTTAATTTATTGTTTTGAAAGTCATTGAAGTCCTAACGTCTACCCTACTACTTGGTCACTTATTTCATGTGTCTGTGCTTCTCTATGTGAAGAAACATTTCCTAAAGATTGTGTGAAACGTACATTTAACAATTTTCAAACTGTAACACCCACATTTTTGATGAACTCAATTCAAAATAGCAGTCTCAATCCACTGTACTAATTCCCTTCATAATTTTAAACCCTTCAATCACGTCACCTCTTAATCTTCTTTTGCTTAAACTGTAAAGGCTCAGCTCTTTTAATCTTTCCTCATAATTCAACCCCTGTAGCCCTGGAATCAGCCTAGTCGCTCTTCTCTGGACCTTTTCTAGCGCTGCTATGTCCTTTTTGTAGCCTGGAAATCAAAATTGCACACATTACTCCAGACAAGGCCTCAGCAGTGCATTATAAAGCTTGAGCAGAACCTCCTTCTGTCAAGAAAGCCTCCTGCTCGCCAGAACTCTGCAAGTAAAAATAAATGGATTCTGAAAATACATAATTAATGGACAGACAGATATTGTTGGTTTCCAGTTTTTAATTTGTTTTCTCTGTGTTTAACAAATCTATATTTTTATATGTACTAATACTTTATTTAATATTTTTCATAATCTATATCTATTTGTTCACAGCACTCTGTGCCAGCACTCAGTGAAGATCACTTTACAAAAGTAAGTTATTGTATTGCAGTCTCATGGGTGTTGTCTGTATGGCGCAGAATGACTGTGTATGTGAAATTTTTACTTGTACATATGACCAATTTTCAAAATGTTGACATTCCCTGGTGCCATAATAAACAATAATGTATTAAAGTACATAACTGTATTGTAATCAATAGGAAATGGGAACTTGAGGCCTGATCCTATGTAACATAGACCTCTGCTCCTTAGGGACAAGCTGACAGAGATGGGAATAGATTCATACCTGGTAGCATGGATTATGGACTATCTTACAGACAGACCTCAGTATGTGTGTCTCAGGAACTGCAGGTCTGACATTGTGGTCAGCAAAACAGGAGTGCCGCAGGGGACTGTACTTTCTCCGGTCCTGTTCAGCCTATATACATTGGACTTCCAATACAACTCGGAGTCCTGCCACGTGCAAATGTTTGCTGACGACACTGCTATCATGGGCTGCATCAGGAGTGGGCAGGAGGAGGAGTATAGGAACCTAATCAAGGACTTTGTTAAATGGTGTGATTTAAACCACCTACACCTGAACACCAGCAAAACCAAGGAGTTGGTGGTGGATTTTAGTAGGAGCAGGCCCCTCATGGACCCCGTGATTATCAGAGGTGACTGTGTGCAGAGGGTGCAGACCTATAAATATATGGGAGTGGAGATGGATGATACATTGGACTGGACTGCCAATACTGATGCTCTGTGTAAGAAAGGACAGAGCTGACTATACTTCCTTAGAAGGCTGGCATCCTTCAACATCTGCAATAAGATGCTGCAGATGTTCTATCAGACAGTTGTGACGAGCGCCCTCTTCTATGCGGTGGTGTGCTGAGGAGACAGCATAAAGAAGAGAGATGCCGGACGCCTGGACAAACTGGTGAGGAAGGCAGGGTCTGTTGTAGGAATGGAGCTGGACAGTTTGACATCCATGGCAGAGCGACAGGCGCTGAGCAGGCTCCTGTCAATCATGAAGAATCCAATGCATCCACTGAACAGGATCATCACCAGACAGAGGAGCAGCTTCAGCGACAGACTGCTGTCAATGTCCTGCTAGACTGACAGACTGAGGAGATCGTTCCTCCCCCTCACTATGCGACTCTTCAATTCCACCCGAGGGGGGTAAACGTTAATATTATACAAAATTGTCTGTCTGTTATACCTTCATTGTTATCACTCTTTAACTTAATATTGTTCTTTATCAGTATGCTATTGCTGGAGTATGTGCATTTCCCCTTGAGATTAATGAAGTATCTATCTATCTATCTATCTAGAAATGAACTCAAAACAGGATCATCTTTAAAAAAATAACACTTTAAAACACAGGGAAAACAGAAGAGTACATTCTTAAAATTCAAGGTATATTGTGCAGTGCTTCAATAAATATGTGATTGTTAACATTTTATGTATTCAAACTGTTTGTAAAACTTGTTTAGGCGTAAGTGATTATTTTGCATCAGATGTAGTTAATCTATTACACTATCCCAGCTCCCACTGTTGGCTAATCATGAAATCACCTCCACCTTGACAAATTTTGTTTTTGTTTTTGAAATATTTTGCCAAAGTGCAACACATTAAAATCTTCCCACCATTATATTTGTCTCACAAAATTTTTTTTGCTTCACATTGAATTTGCATTTGCTTCCAGACATATTGCACCAGAGTATGACAGTATCCACTGTGCTTGGCTTAATTTGCAATATGTTAATTTTTTGATGAGAAGGAATTTTTTTTTATTTCATTGAGTCAACAAATAAAATAAAAAAACAATCCCAACTAGCTTTGAATCTAACCAGTGGTGTCCCTACATTAAAGGCAGGTGGGACGCTATCCTCCCCTACTCCAGCAAATGCTGCTGTTGTGTAAAAACTAAATTAATAGTGAACTCTCCTCAATAGTTTAAAATTATTGTTCAAATATTTATAGGAAACTCAACCTAAGTCATGAAAATCCATTTTTTTTCCATATTTTCCATGAATTGTGCCCTTTGACCCAGCAATGTTCTCAGTATGTTTTTGCTGAAGTGTGCACATGTGTCACGTGAACTCTTCATTTCTGTTTTAGAGCTTGGAAGTGACCTGCTGCTTGATATTTTGTAATGCAAATTCAAAACTTATGTGATCCTACATATCTCACAATTTTGAACTAGTCAGTCAATCATTATGAACTACTGTACATTGGCTACTTACTTATAGCACAATTTAGCACTTTTCCAGTTGCTGAAAAAATTTGAATTTTTTTTTTTTAAATTCATTTGTGTTTGTTTTGAGTTGAGTATTTGATATTGATATTGCCACATCATTTAATCTTGTCTGTTACATACAGTACAGGCCAAAAGTTTGGACACACCTCCTCATTCAATGTGTTTTCTTTATTTTCATGACCATTTACATTGGTAGATTCTCACTGAAGGCATCAAAACTATGAATGAACACATGTGGAGTTATGTACTTAACAAAAAAAGGTGAAATAACTGAAAACATGTTTTATATTCTAGTTTCTTCAAAACAGCCACCCTTGCTCTGATTACTGCTTTGCATTCTCTCGATGAGCTTCAACAGGTAGTCACCTGAAATTGTTTATTGACCTATTGTAACGAATATTTTACTGGAAATTTGCCATGCAGCCAGCTTAGACAAACATTTTTCCCAGTGCCCCATGATGATTTACAAGGCCAGCATGATATTACAGATCAGTAGCAGCTATGCGCAGAACTTTAACACATGCTTACTGTTAGATCATTGCCAAACTGTTCTGGGCTTGCCTGATGTCACAACCCAATCAGTATTCCATCCTCCACCCTGCATGCATTTAAATAAAGGAGTACATTAGCAGACCATGATAACAATTGTATGAGTACTGCACCCAGATAAATAACACTGATCTCTGTGAGCTGGCAGTGCAGCACCACATGGCTAATTCACATACATAGTTAGCTACATACTGAAGCTACGATCCAAAAACCAAGTATTAAAGAGACCCCCTGAGACAGAAAACACATGCAACACTTTGAAATAATAGTAGCAAAGTATTTGTTATTATTTCCAAGGCATTTCTTTTTTCTTGATATAAGAAAACATTTCAAAGCATCTGCACAGAAATTGGAAATAAAAAATATGTTTCCACTGCTTTGTGTGGTGTTTGAGGCAGAGTGGCTCAGTAATTACTACTACTACTTTACAGTTCAGATCACAGCAATCAGTCCAGCATTATTGACAGATGCTTCCCTACTCCTCAGGGACAATTAAAACAGCATTCCACCATTATAAGCCACTCAAAACGAGTTTAGTTCCTCCTTCCCCATTAACTTCAAAGCATTTGTGAAGTTAGACAAAGTTCCCAAACATTTCCGTAATTTTGCTGAACTCATGACGAAGTGAATGCTATAATTTGAATCGTTTTTGGTTATTCTGTTGACACTTTATCATCGCTGGCACTAGTAGTCTAATACATTGTGAAGCACTGTTTCTTTCATTTTTTCTTTCACACAAAGTCTTCCACAACCACCATCCATAGCCACTGCCATTACTCCCATCTGACACAAACCTTTCTGTGTGGCTCCGATGATCTTATCTGATTAACATCCACTGCCTGCACATTCACATTGCTGGCATCACCTCACACTGCTACTTTGGGGTCAGAATGCAATACCATCTGCTCCCACTGTCTTCCACTCTGTCAGCTAATCCTAGACAAATCAATAGAATTATTCAGAGAAGTGGGTCTCATAAGTGCTGCTTTTTAAGGGCTTGATTGTCCCTCTCTGCATCATTTACGTACACACAGACGCTCCCTCCCAGGTCCTGGTGGCTCCACTAGCATTTTAGGTTGCGTCTGTCCTGACAGCACTGGGCACAAATGAGGAATAGCTGTGGACACAGTGCCAGTCCAACGCAAGGCCAAATCATGCACACACATACACTTGGGCCAATTTGGAATCACCAAAAAACCTAAACGGCACATTATTACAGATGTTTAAGGAAAAAGGGAAAAATCCACACACATGTGTGGACATGGCAAATTTTGAGTAGATGAGGCAAAAAGTAAAAGGCATAAACTGGGATAAGTTACTAGTTGTGGAGACAATTGAAGAACAGGGAAACAGGTTTAAAAACGATGTAAGATACATTTCATCCTGAAATTTAGAAAACATAACAAATAAAAAAAAAAAAAAACTACACTGGGTGACTCGACTGTGTAATAAAACTCTAAGGTCTGTGTATGTGTCCTGACCCTTTAGAGAAATTTCATTGGTCAGTATGGCTTTGGTGACATGATTGAAAGATGAATTATGAGGGTTAGACACACAAGAAGGAGAAATGGCATGGGAGTCATGTTTTAAGAATCTCCTTCAAAGAAGGAATGTATAGAGGCGGACAGAAAGGGTGAATGGAAAATAATAGTAGAGTCTGAGAAGCAGGTTGTATGGGAATGCTCTTAAGAGAGCGAGTGCCGGTTGAGATATCCACATGTACAAATATAGAGGAAAGGCACTGAAGGTACACATAGGGCAAGAGATAACAAATATTTTTAAACTATTCTATCACCTGTCTTCAATAGGCAAAATACCTGGTAAGGAGATAAAAAAGGAGCTGCTAAAGAAAAAATATTTGTATAAGGTGTATAAAACTAACTCAAATGCTATCCATAGGGCATATGAAAGCATGAAGGCAACCATTAAGAAGGATATTAGGGAAGGTAAAAGGCAACTGAAGAGAAATATTGAAGAAGTGCAGAAGTTGACTTGAAGAGATTCTTTCAGCATTATAGCAATAAGAGCAGTCAAGGAGGAGGTGAAGTGCATCAGGAATAGTAAGGAGGCACTAAAATATATAGACAGTGAAATAGTAAATGCTCTAAACTTGCATTATTCTGAAGTTTTCACATGTAAAGAAGTAGATAACCTTCCAGTGGTAACAAGGACTACTAAAGAGGTACAGAGTGATTTAGAAATTGCAGAGGGAGAAGTACTGCTTAGATTAAATAGGCTGAAATCAAAGAAATTACTAGGACCAGATAATATTTATCCTCGAGTTCTTAAGGAGGTTAGTGAGTGCAGATGTAAACATGTGGCACATACTTTTCAAAAGCACACTGAGGAAATTCATAAGGACTGAAAAATTGCAAATATTATACTGTTATATTAAAAAAGGTAATTAGGTAGATCCAAATAGCTACAGGTTAGTAAGCTTAATGTTTATCACAGGTAAATTAATCGAAGAAGATTGAGCAACACATGACAAAAACAGGGGTTTTACTGAACAGTTAGCATGGGTTCAGATATTGGAGGTCATGTTTTACTAATATGCTTGGATTGCATGAAGGAAAGCAACAAAGTGCCAAGTGGCTTTATTGTCATACCATCCATTTACAGTATGGCAGCATACAGTGGCATGAAATAACTAATGAAAAAGGATACTGACAGACAGGTGCATATGATATTATTTATCTTGATCCATCCATCCATTATTCAGCCTCCTATATCCTAACTACAGGACATGGGGGTCTGCTGGAGCCAAACCCAGCCAACACATGGCGCAAGGCAGGAAACAAACCCCGGGCAGGGCACCTGCCCACCGCAGTATTTATCTTGATTTTCAGAACTATTTGATAAGGTCCCATATGAGAGGTTATTAATAAAACTAGTGGGAGTTCAGGGTGTTGTGTCTAGATGGCTGCAGAATTGGCTAAGATACAGGAAGGTTTTGGTGTAAGGAATCATATCAGAATTATGTGATTTTAAAAATGTTGTCCCTCAAGGGACAGTCCTAGGCAATTTCTGTTTTTAATATATGTATAAATGATCTGGATAAGAATATAATCAACAAGATAGTTAAATTTGCAGATGATACCAAACTAAGTGGGATGGCAGATAATCTGTCAAATCATTATTGAGGGACTTGGACAGAATACAGGCTTAGGATTTGTGGTGGATAACATTTAGTATAAGTAAATGTAAAGTATTACCTGTTGGAAGTAAAAAGGTTAGGTTAAATTTACACAATGGGAGGTTTGAAACTTGATAGCATCCCTTATGTGAAGGACTTTGGAGTCATAGTAGACCTGTTACAGTAACCAGACAGTGTTCAGAAGCCTTTAGGAAGACCAACAGAATATTAGGTTATATAGCACAATGTGCAGAGTATGAGTCAAAGCAGGTTACTTTCAAACTTTATAATGCATTGGTGAGGCCTCATCTGGAGTACTGCGTGTAGTTTTGGTGTCCAGGCTACAAATAAGACAAAGCAGCACTGAACAACAACCAAGCTGATTCCAGGACTGCAGTGGGTGAATTGTAAGGAAAGATGAAAGGAGTTGAACCAAGTCAGTTCAAGTAAACAAAGATTAAGAAGTGGCATAATTGAAGGTTTTAAGATTTTGAATGGAATTAGTATAATGGATCCAGATCATTACTTTAAAATGAGTTCAAAAGGAACACAAGGACACAGTTTGCAACCTAAATGCAAATTTTGCAGAAATGTTGGTCATTTCTTTCATTTGTCTGTGGTTCTATGTGCGAAGGAAATTTCTTAGTTGTGTGGTAAAGATCCAAGATATTTGAAAAGGATGAAGGTCCAAGTCTTTAGAGTCCTGGTGCTTCCTGTTTTGCTATATGGTTGCAAGACATGGACGCTATCCAGTGTCCTGAGATGAAGACTGAGCTCCTTTGGTACTGTGTGTTTTTAGAGAAAAGTAGAGAAGAATGGTGAAGAATGAGTGGTTGCTAACAGAGTCCCAAATGAGGCATATTACCTGCATTGTAAGGGAACGTTAGTTATGGCACTACGAGCATGTGGCGTGATTCCCAGAGGTTGATCCAGCTAATAGGGCCTGAGCAGCTGGACCAGACCACGTATCACCTGGCTGCAGCAGGTAGATGGTTTATGGTCATTTCTGGGGGTGAAGGGACAGGATCACGTGTCTGCTCCTTTTTACCAACCAGGATCCCAAGTTATTTTGTCATGTGGTGGGTGCAGCAACACGCTGTACAAGTTTATGCTCCCCAGCCTTACCTGACTTGACCTGTGGTAAAGAGTAGGACTTTAGGGGGGACATCAGAACTCGACTTGATGTTATCATGGAGGAATTAAGTGGATAGGAGCTTTGCTGGGCTGAATGTCCTGTTCTTGTCAAAATATTTCTAATGTTCTAATGAAATGGATTGTGTTAAAAATATAGAAGTGAGGGGTACTCCTGTTGATGGGATTGTCTATGTGAGTTGACATAAAAGGCAACTGAGAAGTCTGCAAGTGTTGTTTTTTCCTGTATTATGGTAAGACCTTGGCCACAACAGGAAACTTAAAAGTTTAAGGAAATAATAAAAATATAACGTCTACAGTTAAAAAAAACAGCCAGCTGTGTTTGTTGCATTCCTCGGAGTGTGAAAATATATTTAAACTCCACTTTTGTCCCACATTTCAGTTGTCTGATGTAGAAATGTGTCATTATTGTTCATGCACTGTAATACGATAAAGAGTCCATGTTACATTGAAACTATCATTTTTTCCCATCTAAAAATATTATACATATGGTTTATCTTAGTAAATACAAATTGTTCTAACATCCATGGGGTTGCAGGTGTTGCTGTAATTAACATATGTTCCATCCAGATGTCTAGCTGAGGGAAAAAATGATCTATACATATATTCATACATATGTCCTTTGCTGTTATTTATCCCATGTCTATACATTCTGTTGAATGTTTCAGTAGCATAAAGAAAAAGGATGGAGGCTGAGTACTAAAGGCAAAAGAAGTGTTCACCCATTAGGTGCCACAGCGCTAAACAGGCTTTTGCCAAAAGTGAGAGTAGTGCCTTTGTGGCTACGTATTTTTGTTAGGTGCTCTTGGGATTCCATTTTAGGGCTTTACTTCACAGTAGGAGAGTCTTGAAGTCGACTGTGAAACTGACAGGGTGCCAATGTGATCAGACCAGCGGGGAGATTATGTACTCCTGCTGTCAGCTACGTGTCAAGGCTCTGTGAGCAGCAGAGTTGGTTAAAACCTTTCATGGGAAGATCATTGTGGAAGATGTTTCACTAATTCAGTCAAAAGGTAGAAAACCGTGGCAAAGCATTTTTACAAAGCTTAGACTAGAAGCTTTATAACTGAGAAAAGTACAGCTAAATACAATATAAAAATCCTTCTAAAAGTTTTTATTTTACAAATTTTTTTCCAAGACACACACATATTTGTACATTTATTTCTAAACTTGCTTAATCCAAATACAGAGCCATCAAGAGCCTATCCTGGCAGGAATCAACAATGGATTGTTCCACATCGGGTATTTGCATGTATAAACAGCTACAGTCACCCATAGTGGGCCAATTAATAGGCATCAATTCACCTAACACATTCATGTAGCCCCTAGGCTGTGAAAGAAAAACCTGACTACCAAAAACAAGCATTTAGGTAAACAAAAAAAGAAGCTTGATCTGTGCGCATATTACTTTCCATTCAAAAGTTGAAGTTTATCGAAGAAAACGTGATTGTAGAATGTTTATATCTGTGGCATCTCAGACACATCCACATGCAACATTTCAGAGAAACTAGGAAGCGATGACAACCTTGATCAAGTTCTTGTTGGTACTACATTGAGGGTGTCAATGAGCATACAGAGAGAGAAGTGCAGATATCTTACGGAGGTTGCACCAGAAATCATGCAATTTGAAGTTTGCAGATGACATTGGTTTGATTAGCCAGACTATCAGCCATATATGAACAAAAGGTAACAACCCTGGAAGAGAATACAAAATACATACTGTAGGCTTGAACATCAGAAATTTTAATTTTCTAGGTTTCAAAGATGAAAAATGTATTTACCTGGGAAGTATCATATCAACAACTGATGGAAGCAATGAAGACGACATAGCCAACAGCAGGAAGACACAATCTTTTGTGATGCTGAAACATATCTGAAAGTCAAGGGACTTCTCCCTCAGGATTAGGCTAAGGCTATTTAACTGGAACATCAAATCAGTACTGTTGTATGAAAGCAAGGCTTGTAGGATGACCAAGACACTAGAAGACAAACTCCTGGTTTATATCAACAAACGCCTATGTCATATACTTGGCATTTTATGGCTGGAGCATATTAGTAACAAAGACCTAAGAAGAAGAACTGGGCAGGAATCCATCACAATAATCAAAATGGAGACGGATCAGGCATATGCTCTGGTAACCTGCCAATGATCTCACAAGAACAGCACTTGAGTATAATCTGCAAGGTATGTGAAAATGAGAAAAACTGAAGACATCCATCCATCCATCCATCCATCCTCTTCCGCTTATCCAAGATCGGGTCATGTGGGGCAGCAGCTTGAGCAGAGATGCCCAAACTTCCCTCTCCCTGGCTACTTCTGCTAGCTTTTCCGGGGGAAATCTCAAGGTATTCTCAGGCCAGCCAAGAGACATAGTACCTCCAGCGTGTCCTTGGTCTTCCCCAGGGCATCCTGATCAGATGCCCAAGCCACCTCATCTGACTCCTCTTGATGCAGAGGAGCAGTGGCTCTACTCTGAGCTTCTCCTGGATGACCGAGCTTGTTACCCTGTCTTTAAGACAAAGCCATCATGGGGACAAATGTGTGAAAATGAGCTGGTCAAGATGGGGACAACATGGGAAAGAGCCAAAACCGTTGCTTAGACATCAAGCAGCCTTGAGGGAACTTGTCATTGCCATATGCTCGTACAGAAGTGAAGATTAAGCAAGCAAGTAAGTTGATCAAGTGAAGAAATCAAGCTACATCGTATCACTAAACCATTATTAGAATGTGCATTGATGCAATAAACATATCACACCTCAGATCTACAGATTCTATAGAATCTACAGATTCTATTTTACACCCCTTTGAAGGGGGCCAATGCTGCATATTTGCACTGAAGAACTTTTTCATTTTTTTTGGTCAGTTTATATTGGCTTCCTGTACTCACTTAAGAACTGACCGACAGGTCAAGAATATCTCAGCCAAGTTTTATTCCATCATTCATGCTGTGCTAGAAGCTATTAACTGACTGTCGAGCACTACATCCTGTTTTCATAAGGAGTGGGTACACATATACAAAACACTAGCAAAATACCCACGCTTCGCAGCGGCGAAGTACTGCCTTAAAATTTTTATTAAGAAGTAACCTTGAAACCTTTTTAAACTGACGGAAAATATACCAATAATTATTTGTTAAGGATCTCTTTGTATACCACATTGTGAGTTCGGCCCTCCGGTTGTAATATGACCAAGCTGTGCACTGAGCTTACTGTTGACCATGCAACGTACAGTTGGCCATGTGAACAGTAATCTTGTTTCAAATCTCACAGCTTGGATTGCTGCTGTCATAATCGGTTTGAGATTCATGGTTTATTTCAATTACAACAGTATTTGCAGGACTTGTGTTGGAAGTGACATTCGGCATCTGTCAAGCGTTGTTAGCATACAACCGGTTTTATCGATAAAATCACATCCAGCTTTTGAGAGTTTAAACATTCATAAACATCAAAGTGTCCACTACTGAAATCATCACCTGTGAATCTAAGATGTTTAAGAGGCATTGGCGGTTGTCGAAAGGTGTAAAATATTTGGCCATTTCGGTACACTTGAAAGCGACAAATGAACAATTCAGCGACCGCCATCAACTCACATGCAGAACCATTGGTGAAGGGCTTAAGCATTTCACTCTTCTAATGCTCCTGTGTAGTATAATTATCTCCTGTACCGTCATCAGTCCACACATTGAACCTGTCTCAGTCATTCAATACATAAGACACAATGTTCCTCCAGATATCAAGAGTGAGCCTGATATGGCCGTGCAATATGTAACAAAGAGAATGGAAAAGGCGGGTGCCATCTCCGGGCATGGAAACCACTCAGTAAGTGACAGTTCTTTGATCGATTGTGATCACCTCGATAGACATGTTAATGGGGTTACGGTTGGAACGATAAAGGAAATGGGTACATGAACAATGTAAAGTAAGTCTAAAATACCTACACAATAACTATAATCGTAATATACGAAAAATAAAATAGTGGAGATGCCGTGGATTAAATAAAAAGGCTGTAGTTATCAGCAGGAAGATGTGAATCTCATGGCGAAGCAGGGAAGGGAATGTAGAGACCGGAGCGATGGATGGTCTTATATAGGCAGGCAGCCAACAACGTGGGAGGCATTGGGATGGGAGACCCAACGCCGCCTCACACGGTGATCGAGCTGCAGGCTATGGACGTATATACTGTATGTACATAAGTAGGATTCAATTAGCGTTGGGAACCCACGTACAAAATTTCTTGAAGATGGGCCCATAAGTAACAAAGACCATTGGAAAGTTCAATATGGCGGCCGACAGTGGCGTCATACCACTGAAATAAGTACGTACATTGGTTTCGGTTAACGCAGGGAAGCCACCTACCAAATTCTGTGAAGATGGGGCTATAAATAAGAAAGTTCAACATGGCGAACGTCGTCGACCGTTATGACTGTTACGCGTAGAATTTCGAAATGAAACCTGCTTAACTTTTGTAAGATGTAAGAAATAAGGCTGCCAATTTTTAAGCCTTCTACCTACATGGGAAGTTGGAGAATTAGTGAGGAGTGAGTGAGTCAGTGAGGGCTTTGCCTTTTATTAGTATAGATAACATGTTTTTGCCAACATAAAGGCGGTTTGCAGCAGTGTCTTGTTTTCCTAACGTAAATGAAGCACTTTACTGTACTCATATTGCAATAATGGCACCAATCGTGAATGAAGCTGCTTTTGTTCATAGTAAGCTGTGACATTCTAATAATGCACAAGTGATGCCAAGATAAGACTGACAAACGCTGTGTAACTTCGGAAGACGTGATGATGCTGTGGTGGCTGGCTTGCTAGTAAGGTAACTTTCTGAACTTGTAGTTTTTCCTATGGCTTGCACTATTCATTGTAACAGCAATCATGTCATTACATGTGCCAGGTAATAGCGGCTACCCAATAAGATTCTGGCACAATGCGCCTTTCCCTGACCTCCAAAATGCAGAGGGGAGGCACTATAGTTCTGTGCATGGCCTTCCTCACTCAGTTCCAGAGCACAGCCAGGTACTTTTGAATGCAGGTGGTGGAGTTTTGACCAGCCTCCCTACTGACGCATCAATGAGCTGATTAGGGTCCACAGCATATTGACTGCACGTGTAAGAGGTTGACTAGCATGCTCCATATATGGCTGTTTCAGGGTGTCAGCCATGCAGAGTTCGAGGCATATTTATGTATGCATATTTACAAGTCTTTTTTGGCATATGTGTGTTCCAATTATTTGGTGTACCCCTGTTTGCATGCTTGAAAGGCTTGGATTCAAGGTCAGTGTCTCCTGGAACTGTGATGCAGCCAGGCTAACAAGTGCACCACTGTGCAGCCCCCATGTGCAGATATCTATCACATTTTGTACAGTATTTCTAATGTATTGATTCTTGCGTGCCCAACCTTTGCCTTATAGAAAAAGACCCTTCCATGTTTGTGTCTTGTCTTAGTCTGAAAATTATAATTCATGGCAACACCCCACACAGGGAACTGAGAAGTCAGAATGTCAACCAGAGAGTGGCTGAGGGAGACTTGTGTTTTTAACGGTAGCTGCACTGAGGCTCCTGCTTCAGAACTGAATAGACACAGTGTGTGTGTGTGTGTGTGAGTGTGTGTGCGTGTGTGTGCGTGTGAGACAGGGAGCGCTTTTGGCTGCCATTGCTCATGGTTACAGTTGACCTTGACGGCTGAAGCAGGCTAAAATAAAGAGAAGGACTGCTCTGTGAACCTTGACAGGATTGTCATGGAGTCCTCGCCCTGATTTCAGCTGCAATTTATTTGTCTCATCCTAGTCAATAAGAATAAGATGTTATTTGTTGCCATTAGCTGTTTTCACTTGAAGAGGAAAACCTTAATGATATTTTTTTTGGCATTTAAATTTTATGTTAATTGTATATATGCAATTTGTAATTGCCACACACATATTAAGCCAATTGTAGGAAATACACACATCTTGTCTTTTATATTTAATTTTGACTGTTTTTCTTGTAATATGTTTTTTGGTTTTGTTTAATGTTATTTTTTATTTATATTATGATTTTATTGTGTAACCAGCCAGCCTCCTTTCTGTGGTCTGAAGACTGAAAGCAGGCCAGTACATATACGGATGCCAAAGTCAACAATTGTAATAAACTGCTTTGATGAAGTATGTTCATTCTTTTATTTCTGTAATTTATTTCTGTTTTATCTGGGGTGGCAAACCACATAGCAGAACTGCATTCTAAATGAGAAAGCGGGATGCCTCTGTATTTTTGTTTGCTTTGTTGTATAAAAAAGAAATCTAGAAAGCACCCATGAATAATTTTACATTAGTGGAGCACAAAAAACATTTTAATCTTATGTGCCTAAACCTGTACATGACATTATCAATAATAAGCTTTTCTCACAGAAGCTCTAAAACTGGAACAATTTGCAGCTTACATTATTTGATGCACAATTTATCAACATTTGTCGTTATAAATATTTCCAGATTGTACCTTTAGAAAAGAAACAGCTAACAAGAAATATAAAGCATATGTATATGAGTAATTCCTATATCTCTTGCAAATTTTATAATTAGTAATCTAGCAGGGTTTCCTCCCACAATACAAAGACATGCAGGATAGGTGCATTGGCGATTCTAAATTGTCCCTAGTGTGTGCCCTGCGGTGGGCTGGCACCCTGCCCGGGGTTTGTTTCCTGCCTTGTGCCCTGTGTTGGCTGGGATTGGCTCCAGCAGACCCACGTGACCCTGTAGTTAGGATATAGCGGGTTGGATGGATGGATGGATAATCTAGCAGAAATGGATGTTTACAACAAGGAATCAGTTCCTGATGTACCAAGTTATCATATTTTGCAGTTTGTACAGATGTTACCTATTTTAGTGTAGTTTTTAACTTTATAGGACAAAAAGAGGTTCAGCCAAGAAAAGGACTTGAGTATCAGAGTGTATTTTAAATAAACATCCATCAGAAATGATCTGAATAAAACATCGATAGAATAAACCACAAATGCTAACTCCATAATGAAAAACCCCTGATGACAAAGTACAGTATTCCAGCATTTCCCACAAAATGGAGAGCTTTGTATTTTATTATCAGAAAAACGTATCATAACGCTATGTGTGGCACGATTCTAAGTTTCTGTGATACTTCACCAGGACGACATTGCATGTTGCTTAGTTTTAGGCTAGTCTGCACTACTATGTAAAAACAGAATTTGTAAATGAAAACTATCTCAACCTGTAACTAGCGTTTTCACATCATTTACAAAAGTATCTCTGTCCACACTAAAACGACCAAAAACACCTTTAAAGGAATGGTAACATTGTTGTCCAAGGGATTTATCACAAAACTGTAGTCTTTTGCACGTGTATTCACACTGTATAAAATGCAATTTAGATACATACAGGGAAGCAACACAAAAATACAACACATGCCATGGAAAACAACTCCTCTATGCCTGCTTATTTGGTTTTCTTCCATGAAGGGTGACCAATCAGAGATTGAGACAATGCGATGACATTCACACATTTACTTATTTGGCTGACGACTTTATCCAAGGCATCTTACACCATTTATGATACACTTGGTTCCATTTCTTTTGGTTTTCCAATTGGAGCACAGGCAGGTCATGTGACTTACTTATGGTGACACAGGGTCAGTAGCAGGATTTGAACTCCTAGCTTCAGGGTTTGAAGTCCAAAATTTTAACAACTACACCATACTGTCCATGGTGAGCAGCATCCAATCAGGGAAGGACCCCATCATAAGCACAAACCAGACTGTGATCAGTGACTGCATTTTTCAGTAATGTGTGTTTTCACATATCCACTTTACAACACTGAGGCTGTGTTTTCAGAAGAATACAACTCTTCGGAAAATTTTCAGAAGTCTTTGTTTGCAGGAATTGAAAAAGCCAGAATAGTGTGGATGGAAAGCAAAACTAGAGACTACTGTCTGTATTTTTAAACAAAGACATACTAGTGTGAATGGTGCCTAATGCTTCATCCCCTCTACAATTTTCAGCTATATTTGGGATGGCAAATTAAATACTCTTTATATATTACATGTAAAGACTGATTAGTAGCTGCAGCGGTAATGATAGTTGATTAGTAAGGTCTAGCAATATGATTAGTAATGTCTAGGTGTGTGGGTGTGCAGACACTGATCAGTAGTGTTTGACTTAAAAGCTTGTATTAAAGATGATGCCTCCAAGCACTGTTTATTAAAAAAGTTATCTCTTTCAATCCTGTGTAATAATTAAACAAACCCAATAATATCATTACATGGTGTCTGAAGGGGCAGACTGGAAGAGAAATGTGAAGAAAAGAGTCAGCTTTTGTTTGTCAGTCTTGAGTCCTTGAGTAACCTGAAAATGCTTTCAGAAAACATCAAGTAGTAGCATAGAGTACAAATATGGATGGAATATATCAGCCACCAAAACTGCAGCTAACAGGAAATGTAGCTGAACATTGGAAAAGACTTAAACAGAGATTCAAATTGTATCTTGCTGCAAGCGGATAGGAAAAGGGATAAAATGAAAGTGTCTATGCTTCTACATGAAATCTGCGAAGAAGCACTAGAGGTACTGTACAGTATGAAGAACATGGAGGCAATATGAAATTCAACAAAATAATAAAATAATTTGAATCGTATTGCAACCCAAAGCACAACGTGACTTTTGAGACTCACACGTTTTTTATATTCTTCCAGAAAATCGGCAAAGCGATAGACCAGTGTGTAGTTGAATTACACAACAGGAAGGGCTGACCGACTCGCCAATAAAAAATCGAATTGTGTGTAGGATTCCAGATGATGCACTTAAAGAGAGACCGTTACGAGATGATAATGTTGTGTAGGGCTGTGGAGATGGTTAATACACAAGCTACAGAACTTGTAAAGTGATGATACCTGCTCCATGGCTGCGTTAAAAAAGCAAGACGCACACAAGTCAAGGAAAAAGAACACATATGTGCAAAAAGGCAAGGGGGTAATTAAGAATAAAAATGAGTCGGAAAGTGATCAGAAGCAATCATGCAGACAATGCAGTAGGCAGCATCTGCCAAGACAATGCCCAGCATATGGAAAGTCTTGCAACAAAAGCAATCCACACAGAAAAGTAGATGTAGTCCAAGAAAACGAAGAGGCAGAATTTTATGTAGATGCATGATCAGGGAAATCAGAACAGAAAAATGAATGGATGCTCCGATTAAAAGTGAATGGTAAATGTATAAAATTTAAAGTAGATAAACTTGCACAGATAAATATCACGCCTGAGTCAGATTTCAAAAGCTTGCAACCCAGACCAAAGCTGCTTCTAACAAAAATGAAAGTGACAGCATATGGCGGTGCAGGCATACCAGTGAAAAGAAAGTGCAATGCTAAAGTGGCATACAAAAGCAGAGAACATGCCCTATTCAGTATGGTGGTACAAAAAGATTTGAAGGCAATTTTAGGCTTGTCATCATGTGAAATACTGAACCGAGTAAAGTGTGTTTTTGCTATAGAAGACCAGAAAGAATCAGACTATAAAGTGCTGATGCAAAAATATAGTTCTTGTTCCAAGGACTAAGCTGTTTGCCAGGAGAACACACAGTACAGATTGATAAATGCATGCTACTAGTTCATCCATGTAGAAAAGTATCATTTGCTCCCCAGAATCACCTGAAAGAAGAGTTGAAAGAAAGGAAAAGCTGCATGTAATAAAGAAGATAGATGAACCAACTGAGGTGGTGAATTGTTTAGTTCTTTTGGACAAAAAGATTGGAAACCTGAGGATATGCCTAGACCCAAGAGACTTGAATCATGCAGTAAAAAGAGAGCCATTCAAGTTACCAACACGAGAAGAAATAATGTCACTGTTTACAAATGCTAAATATTTCAGCAAGCTGGATGCTCCCTCTGGATTCTGGCTGTTGAAATTGGATGAACCAAGTTTAAAACTGTGAACATTTAACACCCCAATGGTCAATACAGATTCCTCACGCTTTGGCATCACCTCACCATTTGAAGTGTATCATAAAACAATACACATGATATATGAGCACCTGGATGACGCACACACATCCATGGATGACATAATTACATAGAGAAACTCCAACAAAGAACATGATGGCAAACTGAGAAAGGTATTGGAATCAACAAAAAAAAAGAAAATTTGAAATTAAACAAAGAGAAATGCCAAATAGGATTAAGTGAACTGATATTTGTTGGAGACATCATTAGTAGTGAAGGCATGAAGCCTGACCCAAAAAAGATTTCAACTGTACTTAATAGCCAAGGCCACAGTGTAAGAAAGATGTTCAGAGGTTTAATGGTATGGCAGATTACATGGGTATGTCCACACCTAACCTGTCTGAGAAGATAGCCACACTCTGAAGATTAATAGAAAAGAACACAGAATGGGAATGGAATCACAAACACGAGAATGCATGGAATCAACTTAAAAAGCAGCTAACAGAAGAACGAGTACTTAAGGTTTTATGATCCCTCAAGACTGATTAAGATCTCATCGGATACATTACTGAGTGGACTTGGGGCAGTTCTTTTGCAAAAACATGGCGATAACTGGCAACCAGTGGCATATACATCTAGATTGATGACAGACCCTGAAACGCGCTATGCACAAATTGAAAAAGAGTTGCTCAGCATATCTATGCTTGTGACAGATTTCATTATTTTTTGTCAGGACAGGAAAATGTTGTAGAGACATATCATAAACCTTTAATTGCATTATTCCAAAAGCCACTCCGAGACTGTCCTCTGAGAATATAAAGAATGGTGATTAAGCGACAACGTTACATTTTGCAGGTGACATATACACCACAGAAAATGATGTACACAGCAGACACTCCTTCCTAGGCAGTTGATCCAAAGGAACCTGTGAGTCCTAAAACAGAAGTAGATGTTACAGTACATATAGGTAAATAACAGAATCATCACCAGTTTCAGATGCAAAGATGGACATTATACAAACTACGACGGATAAAAATGTAACACTAAACAAATAATACTGAATGGATGGCCATATGAGAAACACAACTGTTCAGCAAAGTATTAACAGAGTATTGGAGCTACAGAGCTGAATTAGCTATAGTTGATGAGATAATCTTCAAAGGAAGTAAAATAGTTATAACAAAGAGCCTGAGAAAAGAAATATTGAAAAAGATTCACAAAAGGACACCAAAAGATTGAGAAATGTAAACTGTTTATAATGCATTGCTTTATATAATAAGTTGCTATGTACCATATTCAGTTGCTTTTTTATAAGTAATGAGTAACATAAGTAAGTTACTTTTAAAATTAATGCTGTCCACACTGCGCACCCTGCTTGTCTGCAGATTCATGGCAGTTGTTGACAATGTCCTTTGTTTTTTTTAGTACATTTCAGATTTTCCCAAAGGAGATCTCCAAAAGTGGACTTGCACATGTAAATGGGACTTTTTAAGAAACCATTTTTGTACATTAACCAGCTTACTTACCTTATCCCAATTTTCACATATGCCCTCTGTTTTTTCTTGGTAGAGTAATATATTGCTCTACTTTCCCCTATTGTATTATTAATATGTAGCCTTAGAATGCCTAATCTCACAGACTTACCACTGTTTATAAGGTATTATTGTATATAACTTATCCCCACCTTCCCTTCTATATCTATAACCTCAGGCAATTAGATGTAGTAAAAAGACAAGCAGGAGTTAAGTTACACATAAAATAATGTATTACTTATAATATTCATAAATAATAACAAAATGCAAAGTACATTTGAATATCAACCATACAACCTGATTAAATGGTGATTTGTAGTTCAGGTGGCACACAGACTTGTAGTTACTTAATGTCTCTGGTTAAGGCATCATTGGTGCTCAGCTTTCTTCAGAACAGGCCTTAAGCCTCATCAATATGGCTGAAGCTGTGTTCTTCATTGTGCTGTTCTTGTCAGTTCATGATGTGATGGTCTTCATCAGATGTTAGTAAGAGACAGATACTTCTACATCATCACAGGTTAGCAAGAGAAAGTGTGAGATAAAGCAAGCAAATTTATGGGGTTTCTGTCCAACCCCTACAGCCAGTAGGACATCATGATAGTTAATTGGCCTCTGAGACAAGCCAATTCCAAACAGCCATACCTCAGACCAATGGGAGAAATAGAACATCTTAACACCTGCCCCCAAACCATATATTAAATATCCTGGCTTCCCTGCGGGGGGATTTGAAAGATTTTAGCAGAGAAATACCGGTTTAAGACACATCCTCTCCCAACTCTGTCGTAAAATGCCAAGAGACTCAGTCGTAAAAGGGGGAACAGAGGTAAACACTAAATTATATTGCTTTGCCTAAATTAAAAATAAAGACGTACAAAATATTTATCAAGTTATATGCAAAATCTTACATCAGAACACCCTCGGTGACAATGACCCCTCTAAACTGGCCACTCTGTGTATGTGTGTTGTTGGTCTTATTGGTTTCTTTCAAGGTCCACTGCTACCTTGTGCCAAACTCTGCTGATTAGACTCCTTTATCCTATAACCCTGTAATGGATTCTTTTCAGAAAGAAAATTGATATGTATTTTAGAACTTATTGTTTATTCTTTCTCAATATTTCTTTATCTTCAGTTATTCTTATAGCCATCTTACAACATAATCAGTTCAAAGAGCTAAATACAGTATTGGGTGGTAAGACTCATTCTTTAAATGATATTTGTATAATATATGTCTATTTTATATTTGCTCAGACTCAATGGACCTTAACAGTTGTTCCTTCCCATTTTCACATCCTCTGTTGCTCATTACTAGAGATGGCTATATATTGTTTCACAGAGTTTAACATAGCAAGCGTAACAGCCCTGACTTAAAAAGCCACTTTGCAAGCACCAGTTTCTCAGGGGTCAAATCCCTAATGACCCCAGCATGGAAGAAGAAAAAAAGATGGAATTTTACACATCCCAAGGAGAAAACTAAGGGCATTTTTCCCTCTTGTAAGTACATAAAATAAATATGATTGACACACTTTTTTTGTCTCCTTGTGACAAAATAAAGCCAAGGGAGCCAACATTTATTTATTTTTAATGACAACTGGGAAATATGAAGATTGCCATTCGGACAAAGCTTATAATAAACAGAAGGGCTAAGACTACATTTCCCAGGCCACTTATGAAAGAAAAAACAAAATCTGGCATGAGCAGGTCAACTAAATTTGAACATAACTGTAGACCCAGCTTTCTTTCCTTGCTTCATCTGAACAATTTTGTAATCCTGTAGGCATCACTTGAACTTACTTCAAATACACATTTGGCCAGTTTCACATGAGACACTTTCCCCAATCATGTTATTAATGTCCATCTCTTAAGTTCTACATAGAAAGACATTGATGGCCTTTTTCTCTTTTTCTCCAGTTGTAGAATGCAAAACCAAGTTCAAAGGTACATTCTGTAAATGCATTCTATGGAACAATCCTTCAAAGTGATTTATTTTATAGATCTTACAGTATATGGTAGCTTCTGTTGAAATACAGCATTATAATTAATACAGGCTGAATCAGCTCCCTATCAATGGCCACTCAACATTTCAATATACTGCGATCAGCCACAACATTAAAATCACCTGTAGGTCCCACTCATGGAATCAAAATAACTGACCTGTCAAGGCATAGACTCCAGAAGACCTCTGAAGGTGTCCTGTGATATCTGCACCAAGACGTTAGCAGCACATCCTTTAAGTCCTGTCAGTAGGTGGGGCCTCATGAATCAGATTTGTTTTTCCAGCACATACAAATCAATACCTTTAACTCCTTGTCACGTTCCTCAAAGCATTCCTGAACAATTTTTGTAGTGTAGCTGTGGCAGGGCACATTATCCTGCTGAAAGAGGCCACTGTCATCAAGGAATATTTTTGCCATAAAGGGGTGTATGTGGTCTGAAGCAATGTTTAGGTAGGTGGCACATATCAAAGTAACATCCACATAAATGTCAGGGTTTCCCAGCAGAACATTGCCCAGAGCATCACACTGCCTCTGCCGGCTTGTCTTCTTCCCATAGTGCTTCCTGCTGCTATCTGTTCCCCAGTTAAATGACCCTTGCGCACCCAACCATCCACATGATCTTAAAGAAAACATGATTTATCAAACCAGCTTACCTTCTTCCATTGCTCCATGGTCCTGTTCTGTCACTCTGTAGCAATTATAGGCAATTTCAGAAAGGGGTCTGCATGGGCACTCTAACCAATCTATGGGTACGCAGCCCCATATGCATCAAATTATAATGCACTGTGTATTCTGACACTTTTCTGTCATGGCAGCATTACATTTATCAGCAATTTGTGCTATAGCAGCATATCTGTGGGAACAGCCAAGATGGGCTTGCCGTCTTTCCCCATGCACATCAATGAGTTTTGGGCACCCATGACCCTGTCACCAGTTTATCGGTTGTCCTTTCTTGGACCACTTTTGATCAGTACTGTCCACTGCATAGTGAGAACAACCTATAACACCTGTCATTTTGGAGATGCTTTGACCCTGGCCATCTAGCCGTCACAATTTGCCTCTTATCAAAGTTGCTCAGATCTTTGCTTGTTTTTCCTGCTTCTAACACCTTCAAGGTGTTAAGGCTTTTTTAACACTGATGAACACAATGTCAGAGTGAAAACAGATCTCTGCAAAGTGATCTAAACTGATTACAAATATCAAACACAACATCACTGGTCACATAAGTTTTCATCCCCCTCAGGTCAGTATTGAGTAGATTCACCATTGGCAGTCATGGTGACCTTGAGCTTGTGTGGACAGGACTTTGCACATCTGAACACTACCAATTTTTTTTTTTTTTTTTCAAGTTTTTACAAAAAAAAAGAATTATGCTAAGAACAGATCGATCCCCACCCTTGAGAGAGAGAGCAAGCCAAACGGTGTAAAATTTAAGGCTTTTAAAAATACCTAAATCAACAAATTCTCTGTGCTTTATAAAATCATTTCAAAATATTACTGATTAGATCCTGCCATGTTTTGAAAAAAGTCTGCACAGATCCTCTAACTGAGTATTTGATTTTTTCCAATTTTAAATAATATAACACATCAGTTTCCCACTGACTTAAAAGAGGAGAGTTTGGGTTCTTCCAGTTTATCAAAATAAGTCTGCGTGCCAACAGTGTAGTGAATGCAATCACAGTTTGTTTGTCTTTCTCCACTTTAAGACCCTCTGGAAGAACCCCAAACACAGCTGTTAATGGGTTAGGAGGGATTGTGAGTCCAAGACTGTCTGAGAGGTAATTAAAAATTTTTGTCCAGAATAATGTTAATTTGGAGCAGGCCCAGAACATGTGACCTAGTGAGGCTGGGGCTTGGTTGCAACGTTCGCAGGTTGGATCATGCCCTGGAAACATTTTGGAGAGTTTTAGTCGAGACAGATGTGCTCGATATATAATTTTGAGTTGTATAATTGTATGCTTTGCGCATATGGAGCTTGAGTGAATTCTCTGCATTGCTACTTTCCACTCCTTTTCTGATATATTAATTGAGAGGTCATTTTCCCAGTGTCCTCTTGGATCTTTGAAAGGAAGGGATTGTAAAAGGATTTTATATATTGTAGAGATGGAGTCTAACTCCTTGAAATTGAGCAATAATTTTTCCAGCGTGGATGAGGGTGCAAGATGAGGAAAATCTGGAAGGTTCTGTTTAACAAAGTTCCTGATTTGAAGATAGTGAAAGAAATTTGTAGCTGGAATGTTAAATTTGGAACGTAATTGTTCATAGGATGCAAAGACGTTGTCTATATAAAGGTCTCTAAGCAAGTTAATTCCAAATTTTTCCAGATATTAAAACTGCATATGTTTGTGAGGGTTGAAAGAGGTGGTTCTTTTGCAGGTGCCACAGAAAGAAGCTTCTCCGTCTTAAAATGCTTTCTACATTGGTTCCAGATTCTAAGTGAGTGGAGCACAATTGGGTTATTAGTGTATTGCCGATAACGTGTGTTTATTGGAGCACAAAGCAAGGAATACAAAGAAGTACTGCAGGATTTTACTTCTATTGTGGTCCATGCCTGTGTATGTTCTTCTATTTGTGTCCAGGTTCTTATCGACTGTATATTTGCCGCCAGTAATAAAACTGGAAGTTAGGTAGAGCCATGCCGCCTTCTGCCTTTTGTCTTTGTAGGGTCGCTCTTTTGATGCGTGGATGTTTGGAATTCCAAATAAATGAGGTTATTGTTGAATCTAATTGCTTAAAGAACGATTTATTAATGTATATTGGTATGTTTTGAAATAAAAAGGAGCTTAGGAAGAATATTCATCTTAACAGTGTTAATTCTTCCAGCTAGTGTGAGATGAAGGGTTGACCATCTATGCAAGTCTTGTTTAATTTTTTCCATACAGACGACGAAATTTTTTGATAAAGAGCTTTATGTTTACTTGTGATGTTTACCCCGAGGTATTTAAACTGTTCTGCAATGATAAAAGGAAGGGTGTCTAATCTAATATTATATGCTTGCGAATTCACCGAAAGAGTACACTTTTATTCAGATTAATTCTGAGACCAGAGAGCTTTTGAAATTCTGTGAGTGCTGCTAAGACTGCAGGCACAGAATTTTCTGGGTCCGATATATACAGTACCATGTCATCTGCATATAATGAGATTTTCTGTTCCAGTCCTTCTCTGCTAATCCCCTTTATCTGATCAGTATTTCGACAATGTATTGCCAGTGGTTCAATGGCAATTGCAAACAGCAGTGGTGACAAAGGGCATCCTTGTCTTGTGCCACGCTCTAGTTTAAAGTAGTCTGAGCAAATGTTATTGATGCAAACTGAAGCTTCTGGGTTAGTATACAGTAATTTAATCCATGCACAAATGTTCGGGCCAAACCCAAACTTCTCCAAAATAGTAAAAAGGTATTTCCATTCAATCATGTCGAATGCTTTTTCTGCATCCAATGATAATAATATTTCTGGGGTGTTTGATTTAGTTGGTGAGTATATTACATTAAACAGGCGTCGAAGATTTGAAGATAAGTGTCGGCCCCTAATAAATCCAGTTTGGTCTTGTGATATTATTGAGGGGAGCACTTTCTCCATCCTTCTAGCTATGATTTTAGAGAGTATTTTAACGTCGTTATTCAGAAGTGAAATTGGTCTGTATGATGCACATTGTAATAAGTCCTTATTTTGTTTTGGAAAGACAGTGATTAGTGCTTGGCGAAAGGTTTGTGGAAGAGATTGGTTATCTCTGGCTTCTGTAAATGTTGCTAATAGGAGGGGAGCTAGCTGAGCGGAGAATTTCTTGTAAAACTCTGCAGGGTAGCCATCAGGGCCTGCTGCTTTTCCACCTTGGAGTGACTTTATAGCATCCAGTAATTCTGATAATGACAGAGGTTTATCGAGCTCCTCCACACTAATAGCGTCAATTTGTGGTATCTGTAATTTATCCAGAAATGCATTAGATTGTATATTGTCTTCTTTAAACTCAGTAGTATATAGGGATTTATAGTAGTCTCTAAAAGTGCACATTATATTTTTGTGTTCGATGATTTTATCTCCATTCGTACCAATTTTTTCCTCATTCACCTTACCAATTCTGCTCAATCTTTATCCAGTTGCATGGGGATTCTGGGTAAACTGCCTGTTTTAAGTACAGCAATAAGTTCTCAAGTGGATGTGGACTCTGACTTGGCCATTCCAGGACATTAACATTTTTAAGCCCTTTCTGAGTAGCTCTGGCTTTATGTTTGGGGTTCTTGTCTTTCTGGAAAACAAATTTTCTCCCAAAGTGCAGGTCTTTGGCAGACTGCATCAGATTTTCCTCCAAGATTTTCCTGTATTTTGCTGCATTCATTTTACCCTCAACCCTCACAATGTTTCTAGGGCCTGTTGCGGAGAAGCAGCCCCACAGGATGATGCTGGCACCATCATGCTTCACAACGGGGATTTGATAAAGTATAGTGTTTAGACCAGGTGGTTAGTCTGATGACCACACAGCTCCATTTTGGTCTCAGCAGACCATAGGAACTGATTTCAGAGTCTCCCAAGTGCCTTTTGACAAACTCCAGCCAAGACGTCATGTGTCTTTTTTTTAACAGTGGCTTTCACTTTGCCACTCTCCCCCTAATCCTGTGACTTGTGAAACACCTGGGCAATAGCTGTTGTCTGCACACTCTCTCTAAAATAAACCACTGCAACTAGTAGCTCCTTCAGAATTATTAGAGGCCCCTTGACGGTCTGCCTCACTAGTCGTCTTCTTGTATGATCACTCAGCTTCTGTGGATGGGCTGCTCTAAGCTGATTTACAGCTGTGCAGTACTCTTTGTATATCTTAATTATTGATTTAATTAAACACCAAGGGATATTCAGTAAGTTGAAGATATTCTTGTCTCCATACCTCCTGTCTCCTTTTCTCTTTACTCTGTACACCTCAGGCTGTAAATACAGTACTAGGTCATTTCACTTGCAGAAATTCTCAGATGATTCTGCTCTTAGGGGGTGTAAAGATAAAGGGGATGAGACAGAGATATGAGCCAGTTGGAGAACTTTGTTTCTTATTGCAAAGGGAATTGTGAGCATCAGCATAACCAATGAACTGGTTATTGACTTTCACCACACCAAAGAGCTGCTATGTCCGGTCACTATTTAAGAAATGGATGTAGAGGTCCACTGGTATGAGTACTTGGGACAGGGAAAATATACAAGAATGGTTAGAGGAGATTCTTTTTCCTTAGGAGACTGTGTTCCTTTGATGTGGGAAGTGACATCCTTCACATCTTCCATAACTCTGTTATGAGCAGTGAGATTTGCTATGCTGTGGTGTGCTGGGCTGGTAGCATCACTTAAAAGAGACCCACCGAACCAACAAGCTAATTAAAAAGGCAAACTCAGTTTTAAGATGCACTCTTGACATCCTATAGTTACTAGCAAAGGACAGAAATATAACAAAACTGAGTGCCATGATGAACAATGCTGCACATCCTCTCTCTGACACACTAATACTGAGGACTTTCAGCCAATGACTTATTCAGCAGACGAGACTTAGGGAAACACTACTGGAGCATCTGTATACCAATAGCAATATGACTGCCTAATGCCTCAATGTGTCTGTGACAGCCAACTCAGAACTTTTCTGTCTTTTGGATTTTTCTTACTTTATAGTAATTCCAGTGTGTGTTCAGACCAAAGTGTGTGTATATATTTATTTATTTATGTATCTATTTGTGTATTTATTTTTTTAATGAGCTTCTGTAAAAAGCCACATTTCCCCCTGCCAACAAAATAAAGTTTGCGACAGTCACTAGCACCAGGATGATTATGCTAGAAAGAAACATACCAGTATTGAAAAAACTGCTAAAATGGTGGGTATACAAGTCAGTCTTTCTAAGTAATTGAGAGAGAGGCTGGCAGTATCGTTAGCACAAACAACAGAGTTGTGCTTCATCTGTGGTGGAGTGGACAACCATGACGAGAACCTCTTACAATATGGAAAGGATAAGTTCATTTGTAAGTGTAACCACTGAGTGGGGGGATTAAATAGCTTTAATCATATTAATAAAACAATTTCCATACCTCATGTGGTGAAGAATTTGCCATGTGAAATCCCAGTGTAAATGGACAAAGGCTTTCTCTGATCTAAAGGTAAAAGAATTGTATTAATTAAGCTGGGAGCTGCCTCAGTTACCTGGAGCAATCACTGTAAGTAACTGGAAAATAGACCTGGTCTGGTCTTGGTGGAGTAATTTGTGAATAATGCTTTCTGAAAGGGCTGAACTTTTTGCCAATCACTACATGCATTAATGAGTGAGAGAGGCCCCGTAATTTTGACAGAGTGTGAGATCTTTGACATATTGTAGATATAAGGTAATCACAGCTATATTTAACCAGACATTCACTTAAGAGCTCACAATGGAGGATTGAAAATATCTGAAGCAATGGTTTGGAAAGCAAAAAAAACTTAAGGAGGAAATCCATCAGGACCGGGGTTTCGCTTTTTATCGATAGCAGGGAATCAAATTTGAAAGTTCCCCAGAGAAATGCAAGCATCAAGAAGAATTGCTTTTTGTTTTGTCTTTTGAGATAATCAATGTTAAATACAAATTTATTTCTTCTTTAGCTCAAGAGAAGGCTAATAAAAATTATTGTAAAAGGGGAAAAAAATCATATTTTTGCACATCGTAATAAAACAGATTGTGGCAAACAAATTTGTTCTTGCATTGAGGAGTGGCAAGTAACGTCCTCGAGATGCACATGTAGAATACTATATATTCTTATGCAAGTTCTGTACAAGTGAAATAATTTCCAGTTTGCAAAATATAATTTCATTTAGTTTTTGCTGCAGAAATCCACTGTCCAGTTTTCAGGTCATACACAAGGTATCAAATCATTCTGGAGACTGAAGCTCGACTTTTAGTGGGATTTTTTTTATGTCAGTTATTATGACAGGTAAAGCAGACTCAATTGTTTCTGGTACATTTCTTGATAGCATCCCATACATTATAGGAGTTGGAGATGGGATTTTTACTGATGTACATTCTTCTAAGTTTGTTATGAACTCTTCACAAATCTGAATCTCCAGGCAAACAAGGAAGAAACATAAATTGTTCAAATTGCTTTTGTAATCCAAAATGGACATTGTAGATAATTTTGAACGAGATACATTTGCAGTAAGAGACTAGTTAATGATAGCATAGCCCATTCTGGATTGTGATGTATAATGATTAAAAAAAAGGACTGTTGTTTTGCAAATAGGTCGATAGCACAACAGTAGACGATGAGATGCAATTCAATTCAATTCAGAATTAACCATCTCAGTGTTTTAGAGGACCAGGAAATACATTTTAAATCATTGGAAAGCAAGTGATCAAGGAGAGCCATTCACATTATTGAGTAATTGGGAGACTGCAGCCGTTCTTTATCAGGTTTTCACAGAATGAAGGATCAAAGGTGGTAAAGCAGGTGCTGTTTTCTTTACGCTCATTGCAGCAAGAAGATAAGTGCCAGGGCCACTGTCATCACCCACTGAGGCATTAATGTTGATTGGCAACTTGGCACAGTATTGTATGTATTTGTGAAACTTGTTAATGCTACATAATGATAGGATTTATTAATAAGCATTAGCACATTCTGTGTTTTAAAGTGTGATTCCTACAAAAGAATCATGTCACAACTAGCACGGTGTAGGAAATATTACTAATTCAATTAGCCATAGATACAGTATGAAGAGTACAAGATAGGGAAAGGAGTGTAACAAAAGCAGATATACAACTTAAGTAAGAAAAGCTCCATGAGCAAACCACCCCACTGTATTATAAACCCCAACTAAAACACACTTTCATTCTCCATAGTAAATAATCAAATAAAAGGCACAGAGGTATTATAACATTAGATCTTTTGAAAAATAATGACAAGAACAGACTATTGAGCCCAACAAAGCTTGCCAATCTTATCCACTTAATTCTTCTGAAATAATATCAAGTTGAGCTTTAGAGGTCCCTCAAGTCTTACTGTCTACCACACTACTTGGTAGCTTATTTCTTGTGTCTATCGTTCTTTGTGTAAAGAAAAACCTCAATGTTTTTGCGAAATTTACCCTGAACAAGTTTCCAATTGTGTTCTTGATGACCTCATTTTAAAATAACAGTCTCAATCCACTGGACTAGTTCTCCTTGTAATTTTAAACACTTCAATCATGTCACCTCTAAATCTTCTTTTGCTTAAACTGAAAAGGCTCCGCTCTTTTAATCTTTCCTCATAATTCATCCCCTGTGGCCCTGGAATGAGCCTAGTCACTCTTCTCTGGACCTTTTCTAGTGTTGCTATGTCCTTTTTGTAGCTTGGAAACCAAAACTGCACACAGTACTCCAGATGAGGCCTCACCAGTGCATTATAAAGGTTAAGCAGAACTTCCTTGGACTTGTACTCCACACACCGTGCTATATATCCTAACATTCTGTTTGCCTTCTTAATGGCTTCTTAACACTGTCTGGAACTTGATAACATAGAGTTGACTACGACTCCTAAATCCTTCTCATAAGGTATACTCTCGATTTTGAGACCCCCCCTCCATTTTTACTTCCTGTGTGTAATACCTTACATTTACTGACATTAAATTACTTCTGCTCCAAATCCACCTAAGTCTGTATGCTGTCCAAGTTCTTCTGTAATGATTTAACAGATTCTAAATTATCTGCCAATTCACCTAGTTTGGTATCATCCACAAACTTTACTAGTTTGTTACTTATATTCCTATCCAGATCATTTATATATATTAAAAATAGCAGTGGCCTAGCACTGCCCCTTGAGGGACACCACTCTTAACATTACCCAATTCTGATAGGGCTCCTCACACCATCACCCTCTGCTTCCTGTGTCTGTGCCAATTATGGTTCGAAGTACATACAACACCCTAAGCTCCCACTTCATTTGGTTTCATGCCCAACTTCTCGTGTGGCACCTTATCAAGTGCCTTTTGAAATAGTATAGTTGATCTGTCCCATGACAAACGACAAAGGAAAATATTTTCTTTTTCAAATTCATAACATTTATTACACAGGCAACCACAGCTTGATAGCAAAAATTACCTCCCAACTAATACAGAACACAAAAAAATTATATTTTTCAAGAACATGTAATATACAGTATTTAAACATAAACATCATTTACTATATCAACAAACATAACTACAATATTAAAAACAATTACAAAATTAACCCTCCAGCTGAAGCTTTATTTAAATTATGGCGTGTGACATGTGTCTGCAATCCCTTGTAGTGTCTTGCTTATCTGATGATATGCACTGAAAGGGAATGAAACGTGCCACAAACATTTTGTTTAAGATTTGCCACTTACACAATGAAACCTTGCAGTTTCCTTTGCCTTGGAGTCTAAACTCATGGCTTTATGTGCCAACTGAACTCAGTGGATTAGTTGAGTATTTTCTGATTATTCCTCATCAACAAACATTATGGTGAATGTGTGCTATGCCTTCGTCACGTCCATGCGACATTATTATGAGGTGATAGAAAACAAACCTGTACCTGGGAAGTGAGGAATCCAACAGATCCATGGCCTTTCACACCCTCGGGCAGTCCAGTGAGACATCAAATTGCATCTTTAATTGTAATCTCCAAGATCAGTCATCTTGCCATCTATTGATTCTTCTGGCCTCCTCATGAAGGTGAAATCTTAAGCTGTTCCTATTGCCCTACCTGAGTCACCATAGAAAATTCTGGAATCGACAGATTTAAGAAAGTTCATGGCTTAAAAATTGAAGCCTGAAGTAAGCCACAGAAAGCATCTGCTTTTCAATTATTTTTGAAAAACTGACTGTTTTTTGGAGAGTTGGTAAAATTATAACCCGCAGTGGTGCAGGAGCCTAATGAAAACATATTATTGTAAAGATTCAAAATGTAGATTTGTCATTTTTAATGCTTTTTGCGAATGAATGTGTTTTTCATTGGCACTTAGGAATAGAATATGTAGAACTTTGCAAGAACTTAGAAACAGCTTTTATAAAAACGGGCTACCCAACCCTCAATTAGTTATCATTTCCTCATTTTTAAATATGCTTACTTTAATCAATGCCACTTGGTCATTTGTTTCATTTATCTTTCGTTAGCAGGTGTTGGGTAGCAACCAAAGAATCGAGCAGCACTTCCAAGTGACAGAAATCAGGTTCCTATCCAGGGTTTTTAAGCTCCCTTTCCACTATAAGCAGAGCAGTTCAACATAAAAAACATTAAAAAGAGGAAGGAGGCCATTCACTCCATCAGGTTTATTGGGTTAGCTCCAATATCTCACCCAGATATTTTTTAAGCAGTATAGTAGAATAAGGACAAACTTAGAGGACCCAGCTGAAGTGAACAGGACATCTATAGAGGAAGCCTCTCGGGTACCTCTCTCCTAAGTGTATCATGCATAGCTCACTATGAGCAACCCAAGACACATGGAGGCATTACATGTCTCAGCTGCCCTGAAAGATCCTGGAATTCACTAGAAAGAGCTGGAGATTCATTCTAGGGTTAAGAAGGTCTGGTCTGATCAACTCTCTGAGACACTACTGCTACTCATAACAGGAAAATTAGATGAGAAGTGAAATTAACGTACAGCTAGTTTATTTCAAAAATGAAATTATAATAAAAGTATAAAATTCAGTGTTGTATTTCTTAGTTATGTCCAGGTACTTGCTGATTGTAGGGTATTCTCAAATCCACTAACATACGTTTCTTGTTATTTTTATACTCTCTCATAATGCCATGTATTCCCTTTTGTTTATATCATTTACAGTATATAAATTAAAAAAGCAGTGTCCATCACAATAACTCCTATGTACCCCCATTTTTGACCTCAGATTATTCTGCCCTTCATAATGCACTCTTTTTGTGTGCTTAAGCCAGTTCTGCACAGATCTGCCACTAAATGTGTGTTTTTTGGACAGTTGGCCTTTCATAGTAGACATTACCAAAATCTTTTGCAAAGTTACGATATTTAACATAACACTCTCCCCTAAAGGGAAATATTTTTTTCACCTTTTAAGAAATCCGGCATGCTTTTGAAACAAATTTTTCCTTGGATATATCCACGCTTCCTGTCCACTAACACACCTGTTCTGGATAAATGTTTCCACATTTTGCACTTTATTATCACTTCTATTAATTTGTTGTGAGAGTGTGAACATTGCGACAATCGAAGCTCTTGTTGTTAATGAGCATGAACACTATTTAACACTCATTAAATTGCTGATAATACAATTCCTAAACCTTCTAGTAGGCACAGTAGATTGTTATTGTCCCACTCCTATGGAACTGTTAAGCAAGGATAGCAAGCCAATTTAGTGTCATACTTAATACTTATATATTTATTTATCTGGTAATGTATGTTGCCTATATTTCCAATTCAAATCCATTCTAACAGTGTGTAAGTTAAAATAATTGGATTTTCTTAATATTAATCCTGAGTATTAAGTGAGAACTCATTACACCATCCATCCATCCATCGGTGGTGCTGTGAGGCAGCAGTGCTATCAGGTGGCCATCATGTCATTACATCATACAAGCTGATACTGAAGCTTTGATGTAAATTAAAATTTAAAAGGTGTGAGTTTGTTGCTGCCATGCCATGTGAGGTGTGAGTTTGGTGCTGTCATACCATGTGCTTCGCCAAAGTTAAGTTACTTGCACATAAAGGCCTAGGATTATTCCATCTTGTTAAGCCTTTAGTCTTTATTTACTGCACACCATATGCATACTGATATTTAATAGTAATAATTTGCATTTATATAGCACTTTTCTCACTACTTAAAGAGCTCAGCAATTGCAGGTTAAGGGCCTTGCTCAAGGGCCCAATAGAGCAGAGTCCCTTTTGGCATTTACGGGATTCGAACCGGCAACCTTCTGATTGCCTGTGCAGATCCCTAGCCACACAGCCAATTTAGAATACATTCTTTCCAACGTCTAGGTAATGATGATTATGGAAAATATTTACTACTCTCAGTAAAATGTAAAATGTTGTTTTATTACTGATGTTAATCACAACACGAGCAGAGAAAGGGGACAGCGCTTTGGGTTGTATAAAGTCTTCATAAATAGATGTGAATCCTCAGTGGGAGAAGGCAACCAGTAACTCTAGAAAAGCAGCATACGTCCCTCTCTTCAGCTGCTTCCTGTCCTCAGCACAGTTTTCATAGAAAAGGATTAATGAGGAAGGGCAGAATGATTTCAATCATAGATATTTTGAAAATCATCATTTCTTCCTATGAAGCTCCAAACTTGTCTAAGTGTCTCAAAATTAAAGTCTTTGTTGAGCAGAGAAACTCTTGGTGTTTAGGAATTTTAAATTCTAACTTATACAAGCTAGTCTTTCATGTACCAAGAAGAGCGTGATCTTTTACCTCACTAAGTCCTCAATCAATTCTTTAATTCTTTAATACCATTTGAGTTGTTCAGTCACCCAATTTCTGTACACAGACTCATAATAATATGTGACTTGATTAACAATGATGTGTCATCAGCAGCATATTGGTCGCTGCCCTAAGCCTTTTTCATGTGTACTATATATATATATATATATATATATATATATATATATATATATATAATATGTATGTGTATTTCATGAGCTTCTGTAAAAAGCCAAATTTCCCTCCTTGGGACAAACAAAGTTTTATCTACAGTATCTATCTACACTTCTAGGGAGATTGGAGTAAGTTTCCATTTGCCATCATTATTTATATTTGGCAACATATTTACCACATCACGGTACGTTATAAAGATTAACTTGTAATTACACAGTTTTAAGTAAAAACACAAGAACATAATAAAGGTTTGGAGCACCAGATGGAAATCCCCAAACGATTGGTGAAAAAATGCAAAAGAAAAATGGTTTACCAGTTGTGACAGATGGCTGGGGCCCATGTCTGGCCGGGACGCACCTTCACAACATCTGCCAGGGAGACAAGGGTGGGAAGCCCAGTATCTCCCCCTGGACACTAGATGGCAGCATCCCTGGGTTGCAGCGGTGCCTCGGACTCCTCCAGGGCCTCATGGGGGTTGGAGTTCTGTGCAGCTCTGTGGGGTTCCACAGGCGCCTCCAGGGGGTGCTGCAACAGGAGCGGCTGGCCCCTTTTGGGCACTGGTTTCACCTTACCCGGAAGTGCAGCTGGATGTCGATAATCAACCACCTGGGGCACCTCCGGGTGCCTGATAAAAGGGAACCAACAACCACCACTCAGCGGCCAGAGTTGTGTAGAGGTGGACAAAGCTTGCTGAGGAGGAGGAGTGGTGGTGGAAGACAGGAGAGAAAGAGTGCGTAGTGTACTGTGCTTTATTTGGGACTGTGTTGTGGCTAGAGGGATTACGGGGAAGACATGCCATCCAGCTGAAGAAAATAAAGTCTTTTCATTTTATACATGCCTCGCTTGTCCAATCTGTGTCGGGTCAGGCGCTATATAGTGCCTTTTATTACACAGTTTATTAAGGGAACATCTTTCCCGGCACAAGTCCAAACAGAGACAGACTAAAGATGGTGGTGGAGCTATAACGCAGTTATAACGCAGAAGAGCCGGAATGAGCTGTTTTCGGTGCCCAGAAACCCGAAATGATGCTAGATCTCATTGTGCCATTGATCTTTAAAGCTGCAGGTAGAAGAGGACCATTCAACAAGCCCTGAAGTTGTCTGCTAAATGCATGTGTGTGACACAAGGTATTCTATGTATATAGTACTATTTCATCATTAACAATTGAAATGCATAAATAAAATTACTTGTCAGAGATTAAAAGGGATCTCTCTTTGTGGGTTAAAGAGATTTTAATTATCATTAGCAAGTAGTGAAACATGAAAGTTACATCTTTCACAGGAATAAATCAATATCTAAGTCATAACAAAATTCAAAAAATGAATCAATCCCAAAAGTAGTATATTTGCTTCAACAATATTTTCTTACATCTTTAATTGTATGAAAGTTTGAGCACCACAAAAAGTGTGCCTTCATCTTTTAAAATGCAAATTTGTCACACAATCACTTGGCCAACAACATGATATGTCCATAGCTTTGCAAGGCCCATGAAAGCAACTACGTAAAATTGCAAAGTTCACAGAAAGCCACGGACAGAAAATGGAGGCATAATGATGTCTTTGGGTAAACAGTGAAAAACAATAGCAATGATGACAAAATTTAATAATGTGTCAAAACACTAAGCAAATGACACGATTTTATTCATGATATCTTACTTACATATAGAACATACCTACATTATAATCAAGAAACCCTAAACTAAAATATCTGCCTCCTGGCCTAAGCCCAATGCTTGAAGTATATATACATAAGTGCCAGAATTTGATATGCTACACTGATGTAATAATAAGGAGGAGTGCAGAGCAGTAGCTTTGAATGTCCAACAGCAATTTCTGTGGCTTCCCAATTAGAAATTCAAGCACCACGTCTAACACAGACATAAGGGTGTGATTTAAGAGCCAAGACTGGCGAATGGGGAACGAAGGTTTTCCACTTTAGAGTTTCCACCACCATGTCCAGAGGCTGGAGGTTGCAGGTTGGAATGGATAACCATAATGAGAGCCGTATGCTAGAAAACACTGCTGGTATGCATGTAAGAATCTCGACAGCCAAATATTTGAGATGTGCTGGTAATCCAAACTGGCCCACCTCAAGTCCAGCATAAGCCCAATGCTATCATTACAGGCTCTGGCCCAATGCAACCCTGAACTGAATGAAACAGTTTAATATAACAAAACTAAGTTTTCATTTTAAAAATGTAAAATGGTTTAACATCTAATCTAATGAAAGATTTTTTTCAGAAAATGGATTGTTCATATTGTAGCAGAAAGGTTTAGATGTGGTCTTTCATTTTGTGATAATCATGCTGTGATTATTAGTAATTTATTACTTCAGTAATTAACTGTTAAACAGGTTTACATACGCTTGACCTGTGAGCTCCCTTGGTTCTCTAATTGTTTTTGACTCATCTCAAGTTTCTTAAATTAAATGAAGTAAACTCTGATTTGATAAGTGGACTGAACTGGTTAACGGCTAAGCGGCATCTTGTAGGCTTTGCTCATCAATCATGCACCATTTGACTGACATATCTGTCATGTATCTTGAGATATGATGCACCTTAAAAAAACTCTACGTATACATAACAGGGTTTGTTGTTCATACCCTGAAGGACATTTTGTCTTTGCACACTCTACAACATATAACTGAAGGCCTGCTACAGAAATATATAGTGATTGATCAGTTTTAAAAATAGTGTAACTTTAAAGTAAAACTGGGTACATCTATGAGCATTGTACCTTTAATAAATTATATTTTATATGTACTAAAAATAAAATGTTAAGTAACATAAAAACAATTTTCCAACCTATTAGGACTATTGGAAAATTCGTCTATCAATTTTCATTTTTATTTACATGCCTAACTGTTTATGTACTGCAAACTATGAAGAATAGTTATGTATGAAAAGACTCAAGGTATTGTACCATATATACTGTATGTCCTGTATTAATTATATTTACTTCATTACACTGTGATGAAGAACAGAATAATTAAAGAGGAACAATGGAGTTGCTATGTTTGACTCCAAAATATTAAAGCAAAAAAGAAGTGTATATAGAAACAGTGTTTGCGAAAAATCCTCAGTGCTGTATTTGACAGGGTTAGCACAGATATTACATCACAAAGTGTTTGAAGCTGCATCAGGGCTTCTTCATAATTAAGCGTGAATAAACAAAAATCGCATGGCTGTACTCTCTGCTAGAACTTATGTCTTACTTAAAAGATCACTTTATTTTAACTTTCACATCCAAACATACATTAGAAGCATCCCTGGATTTAAGGATGTCTGTGTTTTGTATTATTTTGTGAACAACACTGTAATATGTTAAAAAAAAATCTATAAAAATGAAGGCATGGTGAAGTAGCATGTCATAGCACTTGAACACGGACTAAAATTTGCATGGCTTCTTACATTATGATGTTTTTCAAGCAATTGAGCATGCAATAGGTAATGTTCCAAATTAAATTCAAATTCAGCTTCATCACCATCCCCAATCCTTCTCAAGAGCTATGAAATTGGATAATCCATCCTACATTGTAGTTGTTGTTTAAAGATACTGAAGTATCTAGAGGATGAATTAAGGCCCGAAACACTTAATTAATTCTGTCCAAAGTTTAAAAAAGCTCTGGATTGCTCTTAAGAATGAAAATGTCCCTGGATTTAGGAAAGAACAGGCCATTTTTTTCCTAGTGTGTTATAATTGGTGGATATGAATTTGGTCTTATGAAATAAAATGAAGTTGCATGTTTTAAAAACATGTGCTACTAGCGCTTACACCCAAACATCCTCACAGTTATTCCCAGCACACCTTGCTGCAGCCTGCAGTACTGAGCACAGCTGGATGTTGGTGATGCACAGTCATGAAGTCAGCCATTTCCACAACTGATGTTGCATTCAGGAGTGTGAGTCAATCATCTTGTCACATATGTTGCTTAGATGTCTGCTCGCATTATCTTTTGTGTTGTGGTTCCAAAAAAGATAAAGGAAATACCCAACAAAGGTCAAAAGGCCATTCCTGTAAATGAAAATTGAAACAAAAAAAACATAGATTAATCCTATGTAGTTCATATCAATGGCTAATAAAAATGTATTTTTTTGCAGTGAATGGAGATAACATTGTTTCGGATAGAAGAAGAGCTTTTGGTGACCAGTGCTGAAAAACTGCAAACAATATCAAATACGTCAATAAAAAAAATCTCCTGTTACTTGTGTGAACTAATTTAAATGTCGTGTCATTCAGTCATATGCTCGGCACTTGCAAAGCATACGCAATTTTTGGTAAGATATTGTTAATACTTCCAGAAAATAAAAGTAGATCAGAAACATGCAGGGTGATCCTTTTAAATTGTACACCAGCCAATATTTCATTAGTCAAGAGTCCTGCCATTAATTTAAGAGTACAAACCTCTGTGAAGTGGCTTCCTGTTTGTGGACTACTTTGATAATGTCGATGGCCAGGCTTTATTTTACATCTATTTCTAATGTGTTACTTCTTATTGTTATCGTATGTGCACTACCCACATTCCAGAAAAAGTCAAATGAAATGTACTCATTCAAATATTTGTTCCCAATTGGAAAAAAATAAATAGCTCAGAGTAAGCCATTTGATTTAGACAGACTTGGTCATTTTTGTTAATACCTTTTCCAGTCTAGTATGGGTAACATCACCATCACAGCAGCAAAGGAAAAAATCCAGAAATTATTGGCATTTGCAGTTTGACATCAAAGACATTTATTTTAGACTAGCTGTCCCCTGCGGCTCCACCCACATCGTAGTAAAAAAGGACAAACTTTAAAAATCAATAAAAAAAATGTATTCTGGCCAAGCGGAAGGTAGGTATGCTCCAACATGAAACGTTGCCATTGTATCAGATCATGACGGGAGAGCGTCCCCTGCATGGGGAGCAAAGCACATGGCTGAGATATCTCTGGCAATCAACAGCTACCCTCTAAAACACATGTAGCTCTGATTGCTCTCTGAAAAACATCAAACATTACTCCTTAACAATCTGTAGATGAAAAGGTTTGTTGAACAAACAGGTATCACTAGCTAAGCGGAGGCAATGTACACTCCAACACGTGGCAAAGCTAGAGCGCCGCCCCTCTTCCCACGGCCCACAGCCGCTCTCTCGGATTCACTCAAATAAATTGGTACCGTATGCGAACTATGATACTTAGCACGATGAGAAAAATCGCAAAATCAATTGGAATGTTCAAGCAAGTTAAAAAAAAAAAAACATTAAGTAGTTCTCTCATGAAAAGCAGACAGACAGACATGATGGAGTTTATATATAGTGACAGATTGGGGGCGCTCTCGCTCCCTTGAACCTCTGTCCAAACACCAGGTAAAAGTCCAAACGTTGACTTTATTAATCTTCCACAGTGCCCAAAACACCCTCTACTCCACAATACTCATAAATAATCACAAATAACAATAATAAACAATCCTCCTACTCCCAGACGCGTTGCCACCCTTCCACCCAGCTCAGCTCAGCTCGCCGTCTGGGAGCTCCCATAGTCCTTTTATATATCTTGACCCGGAAGTGTTCCAATCCCCAGTCCACGTGACTCTCAATCCCTTCCGGGTCAGGTACAAGTCCTTTCTTTTCACCCCAGAAGCCTGTCGCTCTTCCTTTGATGGACTTCCGGGTTAAAGAGCACAAATAGGTCTTCGGTCCTCCCTGCAGCTCCCTCTTGCAGCCCCTGTGGTATCCAGCAGGGTCTTGTATAAAAACTGCATGTCCCATGAGTCCCTGCTGGTCTTCGGGGTACCTCCATACTGCAGGGAGGGCTCCATCTGGCGGCCTGGGGTATTGGCCGGGATGACAAGCCGGCCACATCTCACAATATATATACATATTTATATATAGATAAATAGATTTAGATTATAGATTATAAATCAAATCAGAGCTTTTTGAACAACTAGATCTTATTTTTTGACCATTTTGAGTTTATGCAATTTGGTTTTTGTTTGGTTAAAATATTTAGTCATTAAGATAATTAACATCATTTTAACACCATTTTAGGACCATTGTTTTTTTTTTAGGCATTGCTTATGTTTCATGAATGTAGCCACATAGTTTGCAATGAATTATGTCATCAGGTCCTACCTTTTAAGATCTGACATCCTAACTTTGGATTTCTCAATTAGACTGTCATGCCTCGTTTAGGGGTAAGGAGAAAAGATGACTTTAGGGGTTTTCTTTTGACTATAATTTTGTTTTTTTGTTTGATGATTGATTTATTTCCAATGTTTAATTTGGTTATTGACCCCTGCTTGTTCGCAACAATTTTTGATCATCCCTTTGGGTCATTTTGCCTCCTGATATTTTGCATTATAATTTTTGTTTTTTTCTTGAGGCCTGATGTAACTCAGATAAACCTGGTAGTCATTGGATGTGCCAGTGAACCAGAACAAATCGAGAAGCTACAAAGCAGAACTAACCGTTATGGTCACATTGTTCCTGGAGGAACTAAGAATGGAGACCATGGAAGAGCACAAGGCTTATGGCAGGGAAAGAAAGTAAAACTCTGTCTGTGAGACTTCTGCATCCATTGTTATATAGGTGACAAAAGAGAGTCTCCTCTCTCAACAGCGAACATACAGTCACTTTATGGGTCTTTAGCATCACAGTTTGTTGCCTATGGTCATTGATTTGTTTTTTAAAGATCTTCCCAATTTACAAGATCAGGAATAAAGAAAATGTATTGGTGACTTGGTGATCCACGAATAAAAACAAAATGTGTAGGTTTAAACTAACCAAAGGAGGCTATTTCTCTGGTGCTATGAGCTCCATTGGAGCCATGACACTAAGTTACCATTAGTTTGGTTTTCACAAACACATGTCCTCCTTTTGTACTTCATTCAGTCAGAGCCGCACACTTTATCTGCATGCATTCTAGCTTCAATATAAAAACGGCAATATCTTCATTGATAGTCTCTTGCAAAGAGATGACCCTTAAGTCCGATTTGATTTACATTAATTATTGGCAACCCTCTTTGTATTGCTTACAGCATATTACATTTGATTGTGATCAATCGGACTTTACAAGCCACAAGAACATTTGGTGCTGTAACATAATATATTTTAAAGATCAGTTTAAAATAGAGCTGGCTACATCAGTTTGCATCTGCATAAGGAAAGAATAAGAAAAGGTTATTACCATACTGAAAAAAAATTCATTTGCATTTGTTAGTGGTGATATTCTTTATCTGGTGTGCAGCCATAACTTTCTTTCTGTAAAATGCCTTTTCTTTTTTTCAGTGTGTCTAATCATTATTTTTTCAGTGTGGAAAATTTTAAAATATTCTAAATATGGCTAAATTACTAAAAGGTTGTTATATAACTTAAAAAAGCAGTGTATTTGTAAATTGTGAACAAAGCTTTTCATGCAAATGTCAAGGTTCAAAATGTAATTATGTACCAATGTGGGATTCTTGCCTAGCTGAAGTAAAAATTCATTTTAAAATTCAGGTGATATTCACTGTGACTAGTCTGAGAGACTTTGTGCCCTGTTAAGTCAAAGGTTTCATTTAAAACCATGTATGTGCAGCGTAACACAAGGTGAAAGCTGGAGCATCACATAATATGCAGCATAAAGTACCTTCCAAAACCTTTGACACTGCCGCTTCAAGCAAGAAGAACTAAGAAAAGCAAGCAGTACCAGTTTTTATTTTATAATACCCAATAGAAAAACTGAAAAACAATTCATTTTGAAAGTGAAAATGTGAAAAGTGAAAAGCTAAAAAGTGGAATCTGTATGCATGAGAACAATAAAAGAATTTGGCAGAATTGAAAATTCATGGGTAAAGTGTGCTAAAAATGGTATTAGAGTTGTGTAAGTACAGTGATGGTTTAATGTTAAGGTTAAGGTTAATGTTAAGGTTAAATTTTTTTTTCTCCCTAAATAATAAAAACCATCATTTAAAAACTGCATTTTGTGTTTACTTGTGTTATATTTGACTAATGGTTAAATGTGTTTGATGATCAGAAACATTTTGTGTGACAAACATGCAAAAGAATAAGAAATCAGGAAGGGGGCACATAGTTTTTCACACCACTATATATGTGATCATGCAAGTAGGAAAAAAGAAAATAATAGGAAGAGCAGTGATGGAAAGGCGAGGGTCCCTCTCCTCACTTTCAGACATGTGAAAAAGTGCTTTCTTCACGTTTCTGAGGTTTTTCTTTACACTCCATGAAAAACCCAACCATGTTGAATAGTAAACTCCATTTGCATGTGACGGATTAATAAACTGAAGTATGAAGTATTAAAAGATACTTGGGCCTAAAGTGCCTGCCAGGATGAAATAGCATGCTTTTAGTATCACTATATATGTGACATGGAGTAATATGACTCTATATATTTGTGTGTATCTGTAAACACATGTGGGTGTTTATTTTAGGTACCACCCATATATTCAGTTTAGTTGATTATTGCATAGCAGGTCAGACCACTTGGTCAAGTTCCCGGATAAATATAGTCACAAATTTTTACAAACTTTGAATTATTTAATACATACACAAAAAAGACAAAGCAGTTCCAAACTGATTAACAAAAATGGATCCTAACTATATCTGTCCATTAATTAATTGTTGAATTATATCCATTTGAGGAGAGGAAAACAAAAACTCCAGTCAGCAGCATCCCTAGAGAAAATAAGCCTCTAGGGGGTCCATGCTCTGTTATAACAGACAACATCAAAGAAAACCCAGACACAGTGACAGTCTTGAAGACCTTATTCAACTAGCTGCCCCCTCACGGACATTCTACAGTAGAGTCTGTTACCTGATGACAGAATAGAGGGAAAGTAATGGTTTATAAATATATTATTACTTATATTTCTTCAAATGACAAACGGTCCCTGAAGCTTACGAAAAAACTCTTAATCCCAGGCCACCTTAAATTCCTTCGTATCTCTCTGTCAGTGTCTTTTGTTTTGTAAATGTGTGTTCCTTTAGGGGGCGATAGCTCCCTAGTTGGAATAAGTTCTTTTGTATTTGCAACGTTTTAAGTAACCGAAAACTGTATAGATATGACATTAAAAGGCGATACCTCTCCCATAGTGATACGGCGGTAAAAATCACATAAGAGAAAATAACTTAGCTTTCTTTAATGCCGATTTACACGGCATTACAGACAGGAAGCCATAGCAAGACATTACCAAGGTGGGATCTTGATCTATACAGTCTGTCATTTTTCGTCGCTGCACTGGAAGGGTTTTCAGGACTGATGATGATATCACCCATCCGTCCATCGGCTTCAAAGTATTTGGCTGCTGTCCAAGCCTTTTATACTGGTTCCTCCACGTGTAGGCCCCCACGTTGGCAAATAATCCATTTCCAAACAAGAACACATTGTCCTATGTTTGGCCCAGCAATTCTAAATGCTGTGAGCCCCTGTATGCTAACTTTGGCCTGGCCTGCACATGTGAGTGGATTTATAAAATAATTTTTGTACAAAGCACAGTGACATTAAACTTATATTCTGATTACAATGTGTTGATGTGCACAAGCAGCAAGCAGCCTACTATCCCATTCCCCCAATGCTGCAGGCAAAAAGTTACCCCATGTCAAGGCTCTTTATCTGTATGTGTCGTGCCTAGAGTTGTATAGGGTAAACAATATATTGTTTTTTAGAACACATGCATTTCACGTGTGTTCCATATCTACAACGATCTGTGTACATGTAGGATGACAGGAAATGCGAGGCAAGAAATGTTGAACACATACCTAAAACAGAAACTTTTTTCATGTTATACTGACAAAATGTTGACTTGAAGTGTATAATGTGTCAAGACTGAAGTCCAAGTATCAAATAAACATTTTCACAAAAGGTACACGTATAATAAAACAAGTCCACTTTTATTCAAGTTTATAACCGAAGAAAAACAAATCAGGTTAGGTACAATGCTGACACAACCGCTTGGATAGTGCAGTGGTAAGACCTGCTGACTCATAATCAAGAGGTTGCCGGTTCAATTCTGGGCGCTTCCTAGAATTACCCTTGTGAGTAGTGAACTGCTCTTATTGTTACTATTATAGAATAAAAACATACATTTGATTTGAGTTTGTAACAGCCAGTGTAAATTTATGGTAATTGTAAAGGTCAGTGTTTTTTTTTTTTATTCAGTTTTATTCTCTCAGTCACAATGACGCTCCCCCCGATCTGACACTGTTAGTGTTCAAGTAAAGACATGCTATAACAGAGGTGAACTCGGATGAGGACGTGGGTTCTGCATTGGAGAAAGAGAACAGAAGCCCTTTTTTACTTATATAAAAGACACATAAAATGTTAATTACCTATATTTATTTACTTATCTTCTTACAGTGTAAAGTCACAAGTAGACTGCAGAGCTTCCTGTGTTTGATCAACACGGGCAATCTTGACAAGGTACAGGAATTCTAGTGTTAAGTAATAATAAGTTTAGATAAGTAAGTAGGGCCTTGGCCATTTCAGTTTTTATATGTAAGAAAGATGATTTTGAAATCCGCTTAACTGAAAGCCCGTGTAAAGACTTGAGAAATGGAGGTATGTGTTCATACTTTCTAGTTCTTGTAATTTTTCTTGCAGCAGTATTCTGAATGATCTGAAAGCTTTGCCAGGAAAGGTTTAAAAAGCATGTGAATATTGCATTACAGTAGTCAATCCTACTAGAAATAAATCCATGAATTCTCATTATCCATCTAATTTAGAAACAGTCTAAATTTTACAATATTTTTAAGTTGGTAAAAACAGGTTTTGTATAGTTATGTAAGACATGATATTGTCAAAGATAATGCCTGAACTGTGTGCCTATTTAGTACATTGAATATTTAGTCCAGCTGAGTCAAAAGTGACAGAATATTGTTGTGGTCTACATCATTACACCCAGCAACTAAAGTTTCTGTTTTTTCTGTATTGTATGAGTAGCCCTTATCCATCCATTTTTTTATATCACCAACAAAAACAAAATCAACATAGGAGAAATGCCATTTGGTCTAAAACATGGGTATCCAACTGCGATCCTGGAGGGCCACAATGGCTGCAGGCTTTCCTTCTAACTCCTCCTTTTCTAAATTAGTACCCACTTTCGGCTGATAATTAACTTCTTTTGCCTTATTTGTAAGTGACTTGCTATTTAAGATGAATCTCCCTTAATTGTTTGTTTTTCCTTAATTATCAGTAAAGCAATGATGAGACACAGAAAGAGCCAACAGCCTGTGTTCATAATACAATATCTGAAAATAATGAAAGCTGAAGGTCTCAGTAATATAGATCTGCTGACGTCCCTGAAACATTTTGATGGTTCTCTTAGAAAAAAGAAAATCAAATGTTTTGGAAATGTCTGCTGTGGCAGAAGGAGAGCGGCGCCAGCAAGTGATAGAATTAAATAATGGGTTTAATTTACAAAAAGAATTGCCTTCTAATTAAAACCCTGGTTGGAGTTAAATAGGATGAAGTTACCTGGTCAATTGTTGGCTCTCATTTTTGTTTGGCTGCCATTTAAGGAGAAAAAGAAGACTCAGGGGGCAGCGTCTTTAAAAACATGATAATAAAAAGATGAGAGTAGAAGTCAATGAAAAGCAGAAATTGGTTCCTAATGGAGAAAGTGGCAGGAAGGAAAACTTTCACAACTGTGGCCCTCCAGAACTGGAGTTGGACACTCATGGTCTAAAAGGAAGGTATAAATGGGTGTCATCTGCTTTGAGTTAAAAAAATCCATCCCTACATCCATCCATCCATTATCCAACCCGTTATATCCTAACTACAGGGTCACAGCCAACACAGGGCACAAGGCAGGAAACAAACCTGGGCAGAGCACCAGCCCACTGCACGTAAAAAAGATTATGTTTTCTAATGATAGTTCCTAATGGAAGAATGTAAAGTGAGTGTTGAGTTCTGCGGGCCACCATATTTAATTCTGCGTATAGTACCTGATACTGTCAGCACATTTCTGTACATCCTAAAATCTATTTTACAAACTAAAACACACTAGCACAGTGCCTGAGAGCCCAACATAATTTTCCAGCCTAAGTAACAGAATAGATCTGGAGTTCTCAAGTTCAGTCCAGGGGTACCACTGGCTACAGGTTTTCATTCCAACCACTCTGTCTTACTTTGAAATGATCTATTTGTTTAATTAGTCTTTTACTTCTCTTATTTTGCATTTAGAAGTATGTGCTAATGTATTTAAAAGCTACCAAAATTTAGAACTTTGCATTTTTTCCCATGTTTTCAAATGTTAACTTTCTTTTACTATACTCTTTTTAATTTTCCTTTTACTGTGGGGATTACTTCCTTAGTTGTATCCAAGTACTGAGGATTAGCAATGAGTAGTGACACACTTCAACTACTTCAGTATAAAACTCACTGGTGTTATAATAATAATTATAAGAAAAGGCTTAACTAACCATAACACAAATCATAAAAATCAAGAAAAAGAGTATAAGTATGTCTCACGCACAAATGCTCGCTACATTTCCCAAAAAACTTAGCAAACCACTTTTTGTAATATCCGGATTAATGCAAAAAAGGCAGAAACTGGTTAATAACTGCAGGAGTCCAGAAGGTGGTTGGGACTTTCAGCTGCAGTTAAGGGGATCCGCAGGATTGAACTTGAGGAACATTTAGTTAAGCCTTTAATTACTAATTATCACCCAAATGAATGTAATATCGAAGTAGTATCTCTCCTTTAACATTCAGTGTCATTTGTACCCATGTCTGCACTGTTCATCACTAATCGTCAGTATTTGGAAACAATTCAGAGAGTAAACTCCACAGAAGTAAGGTCAATTGGAAAAAAATATAAGTGTTTAATACATTTCTTCTAAATGCAAATATCATATTAGAGCACTTGTCTAAATGCAGAATAAGAAAAGAAAAAAGTCAGCTAAACACTTAGATTGATGAGACATAAGAATGACCCACTGATTTGTGAAATTGATCGGAATGTAAGGCTGTAGTCACAGTGGTATACCAGGTCTGAACTTAGGGATCTTACTTTTGTAAGGTAGGCCTAGACAGGTATGGGTTTTATTTATTTAATTAATTAACGTCTGCAGCTACTACATGTATTTACTACTCTCCTCGTGAATTTGTTTTTTTATTTAATAGTTTTATTACCTGATTTGGTAAAGAAAGATTCAGCAGCAGAGGACCATAGTGATGTTTTTGAAAACTCAAGTTTGTTTGAGGAGGCTGGTCATCAATATGCAGTAGACGTTTTAGATATTTGAAAGAAATTATAGACTGCTTGTTGCTTTTAATTTTTGATTTGTTGAGGACATTAATGTTATTTGGAATAACAGCAAGATTGATGTACATTCTTAGCATGAAACTTTTATTTGCAGTGTTTTATTTTCCATAAAACAACAATAAATACAACAACATCAAATTATGCTAACCCAAACACAGTGCCACGGGAGACATAGAGGTGGCAAAATAAAATTAAATGGTTAACATAACAACGTGAGCTAATGCTAGGTGTTGAATGCATTGCTAATGACTGATCCAATTCAAAACAGTAAAACATAAGCATCTTCTAAACTGCCTTACATTAAAACTTATGCCAAAACTTGGCAAATGTCGTTCTTCGTTGTTTACTGTGATTGATGATAACATTCTTCACATTCTCTCTTGGATCACAAGAAAGTTTTCTATAGTTGGTGTCTCATTTGAAAAACATTTGGATATTGTGCATTGTTTGGTTGGTGATACTGTGTTCTGTGCAGTATTTAAAGATGAGTATTATACTTTGATTTGATCGATTTTTATGATCAAATTGGGCAAGTCAGTTTGTTTCAGAGATGGTAAATAATTGTGTATGTTTATTGTTATACAACATGATATATCTCTAAGGATTATTGTAAATGTTGAAAGACCGAGAGATGAATCACATCACAAAGCTGTTATCAGGTAAAGCAAAGGATCCAAACCAAGAAATCAAAAATAGAAAGGCATCCACAACTAATGATGATCAGGAGGAGAAGGCAAAAAAAGCCAAAAAACAGGGCTAGGGCGTATTTGAAAAATCAGCCAACAATAAAGATTCTTGACATAGTTTATATCCATCAAGAGATACTGTACAGTGCCTTCACTGCCAAATTTATATTGTTGCTGATCAGCGCAAATAAAAATCATGTGATGAATTCCAGATGGCATTGCGTAAACAAAGAACACAGTAATACAACTATGGCATTTCAGTTCCAATTGTAAAATGTCAGAAATGGAATCCTCATATATCAAAACCCCAACAGAAAGAGTCTCTTGAACCCAACACCTTCAGTAATGTAACCGGATGAGCCGGCAGATGAGGACAAATCACACTTAGAGCAAGGGGAAGGTGTGAAGTGTGCAAGTGCTTTTATTAACAAAATAAAGCAAAAACAGTGTCCAAATAAATAGTGCAGTTCTCCATAGTTCCATAAATAAATGATCCATAAAAACCACAAGTGACAACTGAAGGTTAAAATCCATTATAAATAAATCCTTTAAAACGAGGTTAAAAGTCAATGGGCTTGGAAGCTGTCCATTTTCAAACACCCCATGCCTTCTTCCTTCTCACTTGCGGCTCCCCTGCTCATTCCATACAGGCCTTGCAACAGGAGAGTTTCCCCTTTCAGCAGGTGCAGCTGCCTTCCAAACTGGTCCGGTAGTCTTCCATCCCCTCTGGTTCTCCAATGGCCAGGACACTCACGCTGGAGCTGTCTACCTTCTTGGTCACTCCAGCTCTTTGAAATCACTCATCTGGAGCGAACACTTCGAACTGCCTCCTCGAGTGTCGGACACACACTCCTTCCGGGGCTGACCTCCCAGCTGCCTGCTTCTCTGCAGCGAGCCTGTTCACTCACTCGCTTGCTCCCGCACTGGCTCTTAATGCCTTCTGCCTTCTTCTTCCTTTCCTTTCTTTATGTCCCCCCTCCACACTCATGCTTCTCCTTTTTATAATGAGGACGTGGCACAGGTGTGGTGATTAGGAAGTCCCAGCATCAATTACAGACATGGGCGATCCCGCACCTGTGCACTTCAGTGCAGAAATGCCCACACCTGCATCACACCCGGGAACCGCTCGAACCACACTACTATGCTCCCTTCTTAAGCCGCAAGTGCGGTGATTATTTATTTAAAAACTGGCCATCTGTTTAGAGCCACAGACCCTCTATATCACAAACACTCCATTTATGGTTTATGTAGTTGCTTTGGTAAGGTTCTGATATTGCTCTCATTGTCCCCCTAACCTCCCAGCTTGTCTGACAGGATAGTCTACACAAGCTACTCTCTACTAAAGACCTATACGTATCCAGTATGGATTTTTCAACCCAGTTTTGCCATTATGATTTTCCTCTTGCATTGCACCTGGAAGGGGTGGCTGACCCTGCTTCTTAGGCTGTGCCACTTAGTATTTCTGGGACTCATTTCAAAGTCAGGACATGTATAATATAAATTACTACCCATTAAACCAGCACCTGGCACATAGTAACATGCTGTGTGTGGTGGTTAATAATTCTATTGATGTATATCACTATGAGCAAAATTTCAAATAAAACAAAAAAATACCAATCCAAATAATAAAAACAATGATGAAAAAATATGTAAAACAAAATAGTTTACAAATGCACCTAAAAACATCAGATTTTGCCATACTTGATATTCACTGTGTTTCTGGAACTGGTGCATTGCTACGTTGATCGATATTGCACAATAAAAATAAACGTAGTGAGGGTATTAGAAATAAACCTGATCCCTTAGGCTTAAAAGTCAAGTCTGAGGTAATGAATTTAGGGGTAACTGTTGACTCTGACCTAAATTTTAGGTCACTTATTAATCTTTTTAAGACTACTAGGACTGCATCTTTTCACTTAAGGAATATTGCAAAAGTTAGACCTCTTATAACTTTACAAGATGCTGAAAAATTATTCACTCTTTTGGTTTGAGTCGACTAGATTCCTGTAATGCATTCATTACATGACTACCTAAGAAAGTCATCGATCAGTTGCAGTTAGTGCAGAATGCCACAGCCCAAATCTTAACTAGAAAAAGAATATCTGAGCAAATTTCACCAGTTTTAGAATTGTTTGTCCCTTTACATTCAAAGTCGTAACCTCAGATCTTCAAAATAAGGTCTGGTTCTAATTCCAAGAGCCAACCTGAACAGAAGTGTTGAAGCAGCCTGTTGCTGTTATGCACCTAAAATGTGGAATACTTTACCAATCAAAATTCGGCAGGCTAATACTGTAGAACAATCTATATATATATATATATATATAATTCACTAAGGCAAGACAACCATGGAAAGCATGCCGGAAGGAGCCATGCCCACCAACTCCAAGACCATTGGATATGACGACAACTCGCAGGGCCACGTCCACCAACTCGGACGCGACGACACAGACAAAATGGCATCATTTATATTCGTCTGTTGTAGAGGCCACATGCAGTGCAGGTCAGGTTAATGGCATGTGCATGTCATGCACCTCCGAGCTATGTTGACTGTTCATAGAGGCATGTTTCTCACGGAGGTGAATCGCCATATGCAGCGTGTGAAATGGTTTGCGAGGGGTATCCCATGGGATCCTTAAAACAATCCTTTACAAGTGAGGTTAAAACACAGTGAAGTAAGCAGTCTTTAAAAACAGAGTTTTCGGTTATGACGCACGAGCGCATGCACCATAGCAAACTGTTTTACATGCTACATACAGCCATTCGCATCCGCGACAAACATGCGTCTTCTTAGATGCTCCTGCAGGAACACGGAAGATGTTTCCCTACCCAACAACACTCTTTTTTCACCGGCTCACATCTACCCTCACTCTCTAGGCATTCACACTGCTTGCCCATTTGCCCGGACACAAAAACTCACTGACCACCCAGTTAGTCCCTTTCATCTGTGCTAAGAGTCCACATGCATGTCTGAGCCACGCGGCGTATGTTATGCCGCGGGTTCACTATTGTGTTGTATTTTGCTCTCTCCAGAGTTCCAGCTTTTCATTCACTTACTGTTGTATTCTCACACCAACCCGTTTTAGACAATTGTGTCTTTCCAGAAGTGTTTAGCATTCAATAAATAATTATGCATGAGATTGACCGTGTGTCTACCCAGCTCAGAGAGGCGTGGGTGAGCCGTTGAACCCCATTCGAGCTGCAAACCATGGAATTCCCACTAAGTGCCACTCATTCGCTCCCACTCATTACGTCCCTACCCTTTGGACAGACCCCCCTCCCACCTCGCTACTACCGTGGTCGGGTGTCTTGGTGGATTATATATAGAAAAGCAGCCAAAACCGCACAGACAAATGAAAAGTCTACGTGAGTCACAGGTGCATCTGGACTCTGCAAAGACGACAACGACTCCAGTGACGAGTTGGAGGTGGGCACATGAACGGGCAGTGCATACTGAACGAGAAATCAGCACACTAGCATGACGGAGGGAGCGGAATGGACGTCCTTCTCCTCTCCTCCCGTTCCGCGCCATATGCAGCGTGTAAAACGGTTTGCGAGGGGTATCCCATGGGATCCTTAAAACATTCCTTTACAACTGAGGTTAAAACACAATGAAGTGAGCAGTCTTTAAAAAACGAGTTTTCGGTTACGACGCACGACCGCCTGCACCATAGCAAACTGTTTTACATGCTACATACAGTAATTCGCATCCGTGACAAACATGCGTCTTCTTAGATGCTCCTGCACTTTGTTCACACCCCCTCTCACCTCGCTACTACCATGGTCGGGTGTCTTGGTGGATTATATATAGAAAGGCAGCCAAAACCGCACAGAGCAATGAAAAGTCTACGTGAGTCACAGCTGCATCTGGACTGTGCAAAGATGACGACTCGAGTGACGAGTTGGAGGTGGGCATATGAGCAGGCAGTGCATACTTAACATGAAATCAGCACACTAGCATGACAGAGGGAGCAGAATGGACATTCTTATCCTCTCCTCCCGTTCCACCCTCCGCGCCTGAGCGCCACACGGACGATTGTATGTTGGTTTGTTCTGTGCATTGTTACAATGTTGCTTTTCTTGCTGATTTATTACATTACCGATTTTTCAAATGTTAATTTTCTCTCTGTGCTTAAAAATCATTAAAAAACCAGCCTAATTATGCGGCGTATGGTACGCCGCGGGTTGGCTAGTTTAAAAAATTGCTGAAAACCCATTATTTTAAAATGTTTTTTTCATAGCTACATTTTAGTTGTACAGTGGAACCGAAGCAATTTCTCCCATAGGATTGTTTGCAAATACAATTAATCCGTTCCAGACCGTACGAACTGTATGTAAATATATATGTAAATATGTAAATATGTAAAGATTAAGCACAAATATAGTTAATTACACCATAAAATGCACAGTGTAATAGTAAACTAATGTAAAAACATTGAATAACACTGACACAAAACACCCAGACTCCCTGCTCAGCTACACAAGCAGGCTCTCTCTCTCTCTCTCTCTCTCTCTACTCTCTCAGAACAGAGAGGAACATTTGAACGAATCCGAAATTTATTTAAAAACCAACCACAAGCAACCAAAAAAGTAACAGTGCAGGAGATCACATTATTAGGCTTACAGCCCGATCGCTGTATTGTACAGTAAACAATCTTTTTAAAAATGAGTTTTAAGCACAGGGAAAAAAGGAACATTTGAAAAAAGAGAAAAGTAACATTGCAACAATTCACGCTATGAACTGAAAAATTAACTTTTGAAAAATCCGTAATACAAAAACTACCAAGAAAACTAACCTTGCATGAGTCGAATTCTGGCATAAAGTGAGTAGGAACTGGGTGGAGAGGAGGGAGAGTCTGGCTCCGCAATGAAGGGATGTTTTCCTTCAGGTGTTTTCTCTCTTGTGATTTCTTGAGTTTCCGGTGTTTTTAGCTGTTTAGCTGGTGGGAGCGAAAGCCTCATGCAGCCATTACAAAAACAAAGTCCTTGTGACCCAACCCTTTGTGTTTGCCCTCCACATCACTGGCTAGTCTGGCTTTGTTTACATTGTGCTGCCTGAAAGCACGAGGGTTCTCAAACTGGTAAATGAGTAAACTGGTAAACAGTTTTTCCACCTCTTTCAGCACTTGAAGCCTCCTCCTGGTTAACACTGTAACTCCTTTTGCAATATCAGCTGCTTTAATAGATTCTTTCTGCTTTAGAATAGTCGAAATCATAGATTTTGTCTTCTTGTACTTGGTGGCAAGATCAGTAACACGACCACCACGGTCAAACTTTTCAATAACTTTTCTTTACTTCGATTTCAATTTCCTTCAAAACTTTCTTCTCATTACTCTTCACCTGCTTAGAAGCCATAGTTAACAGCAAAAGCACACGAAATACTGTAGAGCACAAAGAGAGCGCAGGTAAAGCACGCACGCCTGACTGAGAACAATGAACAGGGAGCGTCTCTGCTTAAATACAGTAATCGGCGCCTATGAACCAGCCAGGCAGGCACGCACGTGTAGGCTCGCTATCGCTCTCTCTCTCTCTCTCAGCAGCAGGCAGGCACGTCTGACCGAGAACAATGCAACACGTGCGGAAATCATCAGCCGCACAAACCGAAAGGGAAACTGGCTTGTTCGTATACCGAGTGTGTGGTCATGAACCGAGGCAAAAGTTTGGCAAACTTTTTGGTCGTGAACCGAGTTGTACGTGAACCGAGATGTTGGTGAACCGAGGTTCCACTGTATCCCTTTTAGTCTATATGGGCACTGAATTATCGTTTTCCTGTGGGTTCTGCAATTCCCTTCTAATCTGTACTATTCTGTGTTGTCTTTTCTGGTTCATCAGTGGTGGCGATCTGTGCCACCACCATCTGTTCAAGGTACCATGCTGCACCCTGCGTTTACGTATTGAATGGTGGGTGTCCCAGATATCTATATGTCCACCATCGTCAAGTTCATCCATGTGAAGCCTGAAAACCAATTAAGGCCTGATTTAGACCATCTATGTTAGGTGGAATGCCCAATAGGGGCTGTGTAGTCTTTTGGCCTTGAAACCCCTGCAAATTTTTTTTTTCTTTATTTTTCAAAAAGCATGACTTCATCTTACACCTGCAGCTATAGACACTTCAATATGTAAGCGACTCTCCACGCTAGTGTTTAGATCTGGCAGTGCCATGCTGATGGTGTATGTGCCCAAAAAAGAAGTCTAACTGCATTCTCAGTACCATTGCTCGCGTATTGAAGTGTTAGCATGGCATGGTATCAAACATGGAGATGGCTTGTTTACTTGTATAAAATTTTAAATAAGTTCATTGCTCCATCTGCCTTTTTTATTAACCTAGTTTATCCACATTGGCTTTGACTCAGAGGTTATCCTCTTAGCAGTGGTGACAAGCCATGGAATACAGATTGTTTTTGCCTTTCATTTCTCTGTAAAGTTTCCCTTCGCATTTGCTACAGGTTGTTTTGGGATATTTTTTTTTAATCTCCAGATAAATTCGCAATATAAACTTAGGTTTGTGTAGTCCAGTTGTGGAGGTGTGAGAAGGATATGTAAGTTTTTAAGATTTCAAGGTCAAAAACTAAAGCACCAGGGGCCTCATGTAGAAATGATGCGTATGCACAGAAATGTGAATATATGTGAAAATAAGAACTTTTCCACATTCAAATCGCGATGTATAAAACCATGCATAACCATGCGTAAAGCCACGCACTTTTCCACGGTATCTCATACCTTGTCGTACGCAAGTTCTCCGCTCGGTTTTGCAGACTGGGGGTACCCAGCATCAAAGCAATGCTACTGTTCCTGTGTGGTTACACCTTATTTTCCTGACATGGCTTTATAAATACACTGAAACTAACCGCATATTGTTTATTAGTGTAATACATCTGATTGTAATTAACTTGTAACAATATAATGGTCCAGGGAATAGCCATAGTATTCCAAATACCATAACTGCTTTAGCGTTTTTTCTCTCACTGCACCTTCATCTTCTTCTTCTTTCAGCTGCTCCCGTTAGGAGTTGCCACAGCGGATCATGTTTTTCCATATTACTCTCACTGCACCACTCGGAGTATTTATATCACTGTATCTGAGTGTGAATCACAGCAGCAGCTGATCAGAAAGAGAATTATCGGTATACAGCTTCAAGCACACGCTGTCTCAGCCACGGCAAAACATTTCAAAACCTTTCCTGTACGGACCTCGCGGTTCAGAAACAGTTTCATCCCAAGAACTTTAAACGCACTCAATCAATTGCTCCTTGTAGAACTGTACAATCACGCCACTGTAAACTTGCACTACAGTTATAATATTGCACAACCTTTATAACTTTAACTTTATTTAAATAATCTATATTCTTCACTGGGACTGGCGTGAAGGATAAAATAATTAAACATGTACTTTGAAGATATTTCAATGTTCCTTAAACGTTTTGAAGAATCAGCGCTCTAAGGTTACAGATGGCTTAACGTCTATTATAGAGCTGATTGTGTGGTGATCGGTTACTTGGAGAAAGAAAAGCAAGGACTGCAGTGGCGGCTACGCCAATATATATTGAATATAAAACAGAAAGAGAAAATAACAACACAGCTAAAAACGCAGCGACAAATTTCGGCAAAAGTTAAACACTTGTGTCATGAGCACGAGGCGGCTATGCAGTGTCCGCAACAGACGTGGCCATCCGCCATGCATAAGATACCATATTGACATTGTTGGGCGAAGGAGCCACCGATTCTTCCTCTGCCCAGGGCCGCCATGAGCCTAGAGCTGCCCCTGAGTACTGCTGCAATAAATTATTTAATCGAAGGTCGCACACAATCACTGCGCAGTGAAACCCATGTTTAATAACGTGCTTTAACTCCTATCACCATAAAAATTATATCACTTGTACATCTCAGTATTTTAGTTATTCAGAGAACTCTAATATCACGAATGTAATGGACTCTGTGTCCAGTCGGAGGAAGAGAGCCAGTTTAAGAAGCAAGTAGTGATTCACACACATAGAGCACATAGAAGATCAAATACAAAACAAAGCATTTAACGTGCTACTTTAATTACGATGTGATTTGAGAAACTCGTTAATTAAATGATTTTAAGATGAAGTTTATTATGTTCTATTTTAATGACAAAATAAACTACGTGATTAAAGTGGAAATGTCGAGATTGAAGTTGACATTTCGTGCTTTTTCCCCACTGTGTGCCTTTTTTTTTCTCTGTACCCCAATAAGCTTTCATATGACACTCAGACAGTGGGCTACTACTCGCCTTTTCATGGTGACTTTGATATGTGACTTCTTTTTTATTTCCGGCACTGTGCGACTTTGTGAACGTGAGCTTTCAAGTTTCTCCAACACTTCTTATATTTTCCCCCGTGCTTTTCCCATTGTCTTTTCACAGAAGGCTGAGCTTAAGGGCGATTTATATTGATTTGCATATTCAAAGAGGCGTAATTCTGAGAGGAGTTTGGGCATTACATAAAGCGCGTGCACGAGCGTTACTTTTCACGCTGATCAGGATTTATGTAGCGGAAGAACGTGGAAGTTGGAGTACGCACAGATTCCTGCATCTGGATTTTTCTGTGCGTAAGCACATTTCGGTTTTTGTGCTTACGCCATGTTATAGTGCGAATTCTACACACTGCGTTATACATGAGGCCCCAGATGAGTAGTGATGCTATATAATATAGATTTGCGTAAATACCATGAAAGGCTGCACAGTAGTTAGCACTGCTGGCTCAGAGCTGCAACTGACTGGATTGAAATCCCAGCCCAGATGCTGGCTGTGTGGTTTTGTCAGCTCTCTCCCTGTGCGCCACGTTTTCTGTCTCTTTGGGTATTTCAGTTATTTAAAAACAACCCACATCCAAACTTGTTTCTATCTATCTATCTATCTATCTATCTATCTATCTATCTATCTATCTATCTATCTATCTATCTGACTGTATATTTGTGCATTAATGTATCCTGCAAAGGACCAATTAATGTTGTAGGATTTTCTTCACCTTCAAGCGTAAGTTGCCAGGACAGGCTAAATCTCTCCATGACTCTAGAATTGAAAAAAACAACAGGCAGAATAAATGGATGGATGTGTTTCATATTACTGTCTCTGAGGCGGCACAGCAAAAAAATGACATGCTTGGGAGGCATGATACCTGAAGTGGTACTGATTCAAAAATAAACTAAGTATGAAAATTACCATGAAATGTCATAGGGCTATTCATTAGAGGAACATTAAAAGAGCAGGTTACCACCCTGAAGTTGAACTGCTGTGCCTATTGTCTTGTCCCAGCAGGACACACGCACACACACACTTGAGTCTAGCCAAGCATCACATACAACTTTCAAAATGGATTTTCTACTAGCACTGCAAATATTGAGAGAGGTTAAGAGGAAGAAATACAACCCAGGAGACACACAGAGAGAAAATGTGAATGAGAGAGAGAGAGAGAGGAAGATGAAGAACATCCACACAATCAACTTATTAAACTGATTCTGCTACATTTACACAATCCAGGGAGAATAGGGTGCCTGTCCATTTGCTAAACTAACCATCCATCTACGCAACAAATGGAAACCTTTACTTCCTCCATCCATCCATCCATTCTCTTCCACCTATCCAAGATGCCCAGACTTCCCTCTACCTGGCCACTTCTGCTAGCTCTTTTCCGGGGGAATTCCGAGGCATTCCCAGGCCCACCGAGAGATCTAGTCCTTCCAATGTGTCCTGGGTCTTCCCCAGGGCCTCCCCCTGACTAGACGTGCCTGGAACACCTCACCAGGGAGGCACCCTTATAAGATGCCAAAGCCACCTCATCTGACTCTTCACAATGTGAAGGAGCAGTGGCTCTATTCTCAGATCCTCCCAGATGACTGAGCTTCTCACCCTATCTTTAAGGGAAAGCCCAGACACCCTGTGGAGGAAACTAATTTCAGCCGCTTGTATTCGCGGTCTTGTTCTGCCCATAGCTCATGACCATAGGTGAGGGTAGGAACATAGATCAACTGGTAAATTGAGAGCTTTCCCTTTCGGCTCAGCTCCTTTATCACCACGACAGACCGATGCAGAGCCCGCATCACTACGGGCGCCGCACCGATCTGCTTGTCGATCTCCCGCTCTATTCTTCCCTCACTCGTGAGCAAGACCCCAAGATACTTGAACTCCTACACTTGGGGCAGGGTCTCCCCCCAACCCTCAGAGGGCACTCCACCCTTTTCTGGCTGAGGACCATGGTCTCAGATTTGGAAGTGCTGATTCCTATCCCAGCCGCTTCACACTCGGCTGCGAAACGATTCAGAAAGAGCTGAAGGTCACTGCCTGATGAAGCAAACAGGACAACATCATCTGCAAAAAGCAGTGACCCAATCCTGAGCCCACCAAACCGGACCCCATCAATGCCCTGGCTGTGCCCAGAAATTCTGTCCATAAAAGTTATGAACAGAATCGGTGACAAAGGGCAGCCCAGGTGGAGTCCAACTCTCACCGGAAATGGGTTTGACTTACTGCCGGCAATACGGACCAAGCTCCGATACCGGTTGTACAGGGACCAAACAGCCCTTATCAGGGGGTCCGGTACCCCATACTCCCGGAGGACCCCCCACAGTATTCCCCAAGGGACATGGTCAAATGCCTTTTCCAAGTCCGTAAAACACATGTAGACTAGTTGGGCTAACTTCCATGCACCCTCCAGGACTCTGCCAAAGGTGTAGAGCTGGTCCACTGTTCCACGACTAGGATGAAAACCACACTGTTCATCCTGAATCTGAGGTTTGACTATCCAACGACCCTCCTCTCCAGGACCCCTGAATAGACTCTTCCAGGGAGGCTGAGGAGTGTGATCCCTCTGTAGTCTGAACACACCCTCCGGTGCCCCTTCTTAAATAGGGGGACCACCACCCTGGTCTGCCAATCCAGAGGCATTGTCCCCGATGTCCATGCAATGTTGCAGAGGCATGTCAACCAAGACAGTCCTACAACATCCAGAGCCTTGAGGAACTCCGGGCGTATCTCATCCACCTCCGGGGCCCTGCCACCAAGGAGTTTTTTGACCACCTCAGTGACCTCAGTCGCAGAGATGGGAGAGTAATGAGACTGATTTTTTATTTACCAAAGTTTTTATTTTTTTCAAACATCAATGTTATCCCCTTCAAAGTAGTTCCCTTGGGCAGCTACACACTGATGGAGACGTTGTTCCCACTGTTGGTAGCAGCGCTGGAAGTCTTCAACCAGTATGGTCTTCAGCATGTCCATTACACTCTTTTGGATGTTTTCTAAAGTCCCGAAATGACGTCCTTTGAGGACATTTTTCAGTTTAGGAAAAAGGAAAAAGTCACACGGACTGAGGTCAGGTGAATAAGGGGCTGGGGAACCACAGGAATGCCTTTTGAGGTCAAAAATTCTGTTATGGAGAGGGCAGTTTTTCTGCACCATTTTGGCACAGACCTTTCGCATGTGCAAATGTTCAGTCAAAATTTGATGAATGGTAAATCTGTTCAAATTTAATTGTTCACTCAACATTCTTAATGTTAAACGACGGTCTGATCTCACAAGAGTGTTCACACGTACAATGTTTTCATTGGTTTTCGAAATTGAAGTCCTCCCTGAACAGTGTTCATCTTCAACGTGTTTTCTGCCTTCCAAAAATGATTTGTGCCAGCGAAAAACTTGAGCTCGGGATAAAGAATGTTCCCCATAGGCCTGTTTTAACTTTTCAAACGTCACACTTACCGTTTAATGGCACAACGTTGTTCTAAATTCTGCTGTTCCATTTTGCGTGACACACAACCAAAAACACAACTTCGCTAATAGCAGTCACAAAAATCACGTAGTTAACGGAAGGAGTTGAAACTCACACTGAGCTATGGGAGGGTACTGATACACGTGCTCTATCAAGGACAACAGCGCAGCGTTGCCAGATCGCTTGCAGTGTTGCCAGTCTCATTACTTTTCTGCCACACCTCGTACACTGAAACTAACCGCATATTGTTTATTAGTGTAATGCATCTGATTGTAATTAACTTGTAACAATATAATGGTCCAGGAATAGCCATAGTATTCCAAATACCATAACTGCTTTAGCGTTGTTACTCAAACTGCACCTTCTTCTTTCAGTTTGCCCCGTTAGGAGTTGCCACAGCGGATCATCTTTTTCCATATTACTCTCACTGCAGCACTCAGAGTATTTATATCACTGTATCTTCAAACTGTATGTTTTGAAGAAGAAAATAACGACACAAGTAAAAATACAGCGGCACATTTCGACAAAAGTTAAACGCTTGTGTCATGAACACGAGGTGGCTATGCAGTGTCCGCAACAGATGTGCCCATTTACCGTGCATAAGATACCATATTGACATTGGACTTTCTCTATTGGACAGAGCCGCCCATGAGTACTGCTGCAATAAATAATTTCGAAGGTCGCACACAATCAATAACATGCTTTAACTATCATCATGAAAATAATATCACATATACATCTCAGTATTTTAGTTATTCAGAGAGCTATAATATAATGAATGTAATGGATTCTGTGTCCTGTCAGAGGAAGAGAGCCGGTTTAAAAAGCAGGTAGTGATTCACACACATAGAGCACATACGAGTAGAAGATCAAATACAAAACAAAGCATTTAACGTGCTACTTTAATTACGATGTGATTTGAGAAACTGGTTAAACGATTTTAAGATTAAGTTTATTATCTTCTGTTTTAATGACAAAATAAACTACGTGATTAAAGTGGAAATGTCGAGATTGAAGTTGACATTTCGTGCTTTTTCCTCACTGTGTGCCTTTTTTTTTCTCTGTACCCCAATAAGCTTTCATATGACACTCAGACAGTGGGCTACAACTCGCCTTTTCACGGTGCCTTTGATATGTGAAATTCTTTTTTATTTCCAGCACTGTGCGATTTTGTGAATGTGAGCTTTCAAGTTTCTCCAACACGCTATGTCACTCGATCAACTTCCTTTTGTTGATTATACCACGGTTTATTTGAATAAATAGTATGTTTTTCCTTTGCCTCCACTTGGTATTCCCTGAAATTCTTATATTTTCCCCCGTGCTTTTCCCATTGTCTTTTCACAGAAGGCTGCTCTTAAGGGCGATTTATATTAATTTGCATATTCAAAGAGGCGTAATTCTGGGAGGAGTTGGGGCGTTACATAAAGCGTGTGCACGAGCGTTACTTTTCACGCTGATTGGTATTTATGTAGCGGAAGAACGTGGAAGTTGGAGTACGCACAGATTCCAGCATCTGGATTTTTCTGTGCGTAAGCACATTTTGGCTTTTGTGCTTACGCCATGTTATAGTGCGAGTTCTACGCACGGCGTTATACATGAGGCCCCTGGATTTTTGAATGTTCTGCAATTCTTCTCTGCAGATCATCTCAGATGATGTCAGGTTAGATGGAGGCTGTCAGTGGACAGTTATTTTTGGATCTGCCCAGAGGTGTTCAATTGAGTTCAAGTTTGGGCTCTGGCTGGACAACTCAAGGACATTCTCAAGAGTTGTTCCTAAGTCATTGCTGTGTTACTTTTGCTTTGTATTTAGATTCTTTGCAATAATGGAAGTTGAACCTTTGGAGAGAGTCTGAGGTTTAGAGTTCGCTAGAACGGTTTTCATTAATAATTTCAATGTACTTTTCTCTCTTGTTTGGTCCCTGTTTGGTCTCCTGGTCCCTGCTACTGATAAACCGTTCCACAGCATTGTGTTGCCACCACAATGTCTACGCAGTGATGTTGCACATGCGATTAGTGTTGCCTAGTTTCTACCTTGACACAATCTTGTTTCTAAGCTCTGCGGGCATTTCTTGGCTTGCTTTGATACACGTCAAATGTGAGACCTACTATAGATAGTAGTGGACGTTACCTAATTATGTCTAATCAATTGAATTGACCAGAAGTTAACTCCATAGAAGGTGTAGAAGCATCTCAGTGATAATCAATTGAATGGGAAGCACCTGAGCACAAATGTCAAGTGTCATAGCAAATGGTCTGAATATTTGTGTCAGTGTACCATTTTTTCAATAAATTTGCAAACATTTCAACGATCCTGTTTTCGCTTTGTCATTCTGGTGTATCAAGAGTTGCTCGATGTGAGGGCAAAATTGCATTTAAATAATTTAAACCAAAGGCTGCAACATAACAATGTGTAAAATGTGAAGAGTCCTGAATACATTCTGAATCCACTCTTAGTAGACTCACTGAATCCATTCTATCTATCTATCTATCTATCTATCTATCTATCTATCTATCTATCTATCTATCTATCTATCTATCTATCTATCTATCTATCTATTCTTATATTAACCCGTTTAATATATATATATGTAGTCTTGCATATGCATGATATGTTAATGTAAAGAAGGAGAAAAGATGGTAAAGGTAATTCCAAAATGGGCTTTTCTGTGTTCATATATATATATATATTTAGAGAGAGAGAGAGAGAGAGTGTATATATAAACATATATAGCCACAAAGAAAGATTTGAAGGAGTAGTGTAAAAAAAGATAACAGCTTATACGTGCACAGTACATAGAAAGTAGGTCATCATGTCCAAATGTCAGGGAAGGCTTTCACTTATTGATAGTTATGGATCATCCTTGGAGAATTGTGGTAGCAATGATACAGGTCCAGTTTCCAGCGATTCCAACTCCCTGTCTTGAAGAATGAGAAAGAGAAGCTGCCATTTTTTTTCTCCTTTACATGCTGTAAACACTTTCCTATTCCTCGGTCTGCTGAACATCCGATGCAGTGTCCAATCAGCTGAAAAGCTGCACAGACGTCATTAGCTGTATGGGTTTATTTGAGCACGACTGACTGCAGCTGCTCAGCGAGCTGAACCTCCATTAGAGTGGCTCTATTGATTTCTGATTCACACTGCGCCAGCAGGGCTGAAGCCTCTGAAAAGAAAAGCAAGCCTACGAAATAGCAATTAACTGGAGACAAAATTAAAGCTGCTTTTCTCTTTTTCCTTCCCTCTCTCTCGCTCCTTTAACGTCAATTTTTTTCACTTTGAAAGTGTTCTGTCAGAGAGGGAAGTAATATGACACAATGAATGCAAACTGCTGTCACTCTAAAATTGCACTAAAAAACAGGACTGTGCACAAATGACCTTCTGGGTGCTACATCTGATATCAGTTGAAACTGAAAAATTACAATTCAAAGAAATCTCATGTTTCAGTATCAGTGCATTGTCTTTCTTTGCTTACTGTAAGAATGTATGGTATTGTTAATCAAAAAACACACTGTAATACTCATATCTATCTATCTATCTATCTATCTATCTATCTATCTATCTATCTATCTATCTATCTATCTATCTATATATGTGTGTGTGTGAAAATGTTCTAGATTTACTAAATGTTGGTGTGTGAGGCCTTGTCAGAATCCTATATGTTTAGAAAAGCAACATTTAATTTAATAGTTGAGCTGTTAAACTGACAAAAATCCTTGCTTTCTTATAAAAAGCTGTTCCTTTTTGGTGAATGCAATTTAATTACAATGAAAGTTTGGATTACAGTTAATGTATTGATATTTAAGAAATTGCATTATTCATATTTTTATGCATATTTAATCCCTACTATGATGTACTAATAAAGTCATTTTTAATCCTGCATGGGAAAATTGACACACGGAGACAACCACACTTAAATAAGACATTATAATAAAAGTGATAATGACTTTTGAATGACATTAGTTACATTCTAGCCTTTGAACTGGCTATTTTATTTTTATTATTAACCATACAGCAGGTTTTTTCCTTGTTGGCCAGGAGATTACAGCAGTTAGCTTAGCAGCCTCTCTCTCTCTCTCTCTCTCTCTCTCTCCCCTTCTCCTCTCTCTCTCTCTCTCTCTCTCTCTCTTTCTCACACGCACAGACACTCCACCAAGCCATTATTAGTAGGGCTATATTGAGCGCTGCTACACGGCAGACAGAGAAAGCAGTGCTGTAGTTCCGCCCAGACGTATGCCTTGCCATTTTCATTTTAATCAGGCTGATCAGGACGGCTGCTGATTCATTTCGCAGGATGGTCCCCTGGGAGGGAGAGTGGAAGCCTGAGGCTGCCTGCGATTGCATCAATGCAGTATTCAGTATCACACAGAGAGAAGGAGAGAGAGAGGGAGAGGGGGGTGACGGAGGTAGAAGAAGAGAGAGAGAGAGACAGAGATTACTAAATTATAAGTTCGAAATAGGGATCCTATGTACTCTCCCCCCCCACACCCCCCCCAAAAAAAATTCCCTGGCAATCCAGACGACCCATTTAGAGCACAATGATAAAGAAAACCGGTACCTTTAAAAATCTCCAGTCCTTTTTAAGGTATGGACTCTTTTTCCATAAAATTATATACCTGGAAAAATTAGCCAGACAGCTTTACCTGATTTAGCTGGCGACTTTGATTTGCAGGACTGACAACCTTATTATGCAGTGCACTTATTATTGATATTATTCTGCTCGCGGTTGCCATGACCACCGTGTTGGAGACATTTAATTTTCTCTCTTCCATCATCATTATCTATGAGGCCATCTGTTGTGGAAAATGAATTCAGCCTCATTTGCATGACTGATAAGCAATTTTTTTTTTATCTGTTTAACAGAAGGTCATATGCCAGGGATTTGGAGCTGGTAAAAAAAGAGATGTGGAGGAAAAAAGGCTCCATCGAGAGGATGAGTGGGAGTGCGTGTGTTAGAGGATGTATGAGGAAGTAAAACAGATCCCTTAGGCCTGCTAGTCTATCGTGCTGCATTTGTCATTCCTGCCAGGGAGACATTTTCCCTTCATCCTCTGCATAACGAAGGGAAAAGTGCTTCCTATGTAGTCTGCTTGAAGTCCTTAAATTTGATCTCATTTGTGGTGGGTGTCACCTTTTTTTTTTTATTTATTTATTATTTATTTATTTAAGCCAGCTTGCAAATATTTGCTTCCAAATTCTGTTTTCCTAGACTGCCTTCTGAAATGTTTTTACATTATGATGTGACTGCTGCTATTTGCTGTTTTCAACTTGGGAGATATATTGTTAAAGAAAACATACGCTGGTGATGGCATTTCATTTTGCAGCTTAAATGCAATGTGAATGCAAAACTGCCAAATGATGTCTGAGGCCATTGATCATTTCAGCTCCTGTCATCAAAGCCCTTTTTAGGCTTTCTGTTGGCTTTCATTTGTTTTATTTTCTTTTAAAGCTGCTGCTCCTCCATACCGACGGCCCCAGTTTTCTGTAGGAGTGGTTTAAGGTGTGTTTGGATCCGAAAACTCTTTTAGACTGGCAAGCTCCTAACTGTCATGCTTATTCATGGGATGAAGCTGCTTCTTGTTTCTTTGATTATATTGCCACATGGTCTGCATGGTAGATGTGCTTATTAATTGTATGCTTATTGCTCCTCTCCTGATGTTACATTGCATTAAAAGTGAACGATTAAAATATTTTTCTGTTTAAACTAATTAACAGTTTCATATACTTAATGTGGGTTACCCTAGGGAAATACATCTTTGCAGAATGGTGCTTTATGTGGTAAACCTTTAACACAAATTGTACTCCAATAATGATAGGCATTGGAGCTACAAGTCTGACCTATCGTAAGCAGTAACAGTGGGTCCACATTGTATCAGAAAATAAGCAAGAGTATCACCTAAATATGTAAAATTATTGTGTCTCATTTTATAAGCACTCTTAAGCCAAAATCTGAAGATACTGAAAGATATATACACATTGCCTATTTTCTAGTTTTATTTCATTTACAATAGTTGAAGTGAAAATACAGACAATTGGCCTAAATAGAATTTTGTGATTTTATGTTTCTGCCTTCTATGTCTGTACTGTATGAATGCAGAAATTCTTACACCAAAAAAAGATTCAGCCCAATTTCCCAACATTAATTACCGAGCTCTGATTTCTCCTCACAACTTTGACATTTGACTGCTGCTAATTCACTGATTAATCTCATTAATGTGATTATAGGCGGATTTTTAGGCAGCTGTCTTTGTGCCGTTCAGACAGTGTGCTTCTCGGGTTTGCCCATTTGGTGAGAATATTCCCTAACCTTGTTTCAAACGGCGCCAATACATTCTGTTCTATGTGCGCTGTGCTTTTCCTTTCAGCACCGGGAGCTGTCCATGTTGCTAGCAATTACACTGAGAACTGGCTGGCTTCCTGATAGCATACAGGCAATGTGAAAATGACTTACTTTCAGCACTTAATGAAGCTCCACATCAGGAATATAGCTCAAGGAGCATATCTTTTATGTCAATTAGGCTGTGTTGGGACTTAAGCATTCTTTTATATTGAACAGACAAATTGCATATTAATTTATTTGTCACACTGAAAATATATTTACTGTCAATTAGCACTCGGAGATGTTAAATTGCTAATATTACATTAAACATATCTTTAATTGACGTGCATCAGCTTTAAATGGTAAGAGAGAAAATTTCATAGCCAGTTTGTATCTTAATGATTGGCAGTAATAAAACTACATTATATATTTAAACTCTAGCCACACAGGTGCACTATACAATCTCACTTTTTTTGGTACTTTGCTTTAGGTCACTCTCTTATATTAAAAGCAACAAGTGAACAATTATTCCAAGATTATTTTTGCATTTACAAGTCTCTATTTAAATGTGGAAAAATCAAATGGAAGAAATTACCTAAAAATCATTGACAGGTTCCAAACTGTTAGGTAAGGGCAAGTCGACTAGTGAGCATTCTGAAAGAAGAAATGGATAAATGGCACTTGCATTAACAAATATTTTCACTGCTATTGTCCTCAACCTTAATAAATACAATGTTATATTCAATAATAATGAAGAAAAAAATGGCCATCTGAATTTTTTACTTTGTTTTAGAAGTACCTGTCTAAGAAGGTAAGCATAAAGGCATAATTAGCACTTTGAACGATTACATCTCACTCACTTCATTTTATTTTAAATTTTAAAATAGTATTTCATTTTAAACAAGTACTGAAATGTATACTCTACATAGCCAAGCAAGTAATGTACAGCTGCATATTTCCAAGTGTGTTTTTTGGTACAGTTGAGGTGCTGGATGCGTCCCTATACTGTATGTGATTGGCAGACGTATGCCACACCCACCAAGAGCACCAGCATCACCCCCCATTAATACAATGCATAAAATGTGTCTGGCCGTTCTGCACTCTTAAGATTTCTCCTGTTAGTCGGCCAGTTGATTTGTGTGCCTTTAGGTGTCACCTACCAGATCCTTACGGCATCTTTGGAGCTCAAAGCAAAGACTCCTGTTAATTAAAAAACAGCTCACATTTCATCTTAAGCTGTGCTTCGATCTCTGTGTCATTTAAAAAGTGAACGCCATGCTCCAGAATCGCTAAAAACAGATTGTGAGAATACACCAGGGCCAGTAACTGTCTGCACTGTGTGCCTTTGTTTTTGAGATTCCCAGATATTACATTAAATACAGCACTGCACATGATGTCTGTGCATTGCTCTAGAGATTCACAGCTCTGTGGGAAACTGCTGCATATTAACTGTTACAGTACAGCCCTTAAAATATTGAATCCAGGGTTATGCCAGAAATGCAAAGAATTAAAAAAAAAAAATTCTAATAACAAGCAAGTCTTGGAATGAAATGCATGTTTAGATCCTCTTTGTCCTGACAATACAGGGCACATTTTTGCAGAATTTTAACATTTACATTCGACTTGCTTCATGGATGTTTATGGTGCCAGTTGAGGATGTGAGCTTAGAAAGGGTAAGTCAGCAGTAAGCTGGTTGATTTTGTTCTGCTGCAGTGCTCAGGTCTCGGAGGGAGATCAAGCTTCATGCATTCCGAACACAGACCGCTCGTCTCTCTGTCTGCCACTGCTTTGCACTTCAGTAGCAGCGGCACAGTCTTTTGTATTCGTCTGTGCTCTGATTTTATTGGTGTCAACCCTATTAATTTTTGCTTTCTACTTCAGGCCGATTGGTTGCTGGTCTGGATCCATTATCACTTTTTTTTGTTTTTTTTTTTTTTTTTTTCCTGCATATCCACCACAACACACCCCCTCACCCCCACCATGGGTGGCAAAATAATTAGCATACAGACAAGAGGTGAACTTCACTGTGAGCAGTGATAGGAAAAGAAGACGCAGGTGAAAAGTTTATTTGAAGACAGAAATTAAAGCTGGTAGGTTTGTTCATTTTTGTCTATATTTATGTTTTTATAAGAGGCTTCAGCCTTTAATTTGTTTTCTGTTTAATGGATTCTTCTGGTAGGTCTTTTAGGGGAAATGCTTCTAAGATGGAAGTCTGAGGAATGTGAGCGAGAGAGAGAAAGCGATGAGAGAGAAGAGAAAGAGAGAGAGAGAGAGAGACAGACAGAGGGAGAGAGAGAGGAGCGAGAGAGAGAAAGGAACAGTGGAGAGAGAGAGAGAGAGAGAGAGAGAGACTCACAGAGAGAGAGAGAGAGAGAGAGAGATTGGTACCAGACTTAAGTCTTAGCAGACCCTGGCATAACTGAAGGTGTAGAACGGAGGATGCTAGCATAGATTCCAGCAATATAATATTTTGCTTTTATATCCTTGGCACGGTACATCCTCAAGGTAAATATAATTTTCTTTTTTAACTTCATTGTGCAACATACACTGCATTTTCAGAACAGGGATATAAGTAGCATATTCAAATGCAATCTAATTTCCAACTAATTATTCAGATGAAGTTTTTTGCCAACTAATTGAACAGAAGTTCACCATCTGGTAGGGAACTATTTTGTTGACTCCTACAACTGTTATTGTTACTGCTCTTATTTACAGAGGTAAGTTTGCAAATGAGCTTCTCTTTCATTGCAGCACTACTGATAAAAGTATTTCCTGGCTTTTAGTATTGGTTGCTATATATCTTAGAGTAACAGGCAGTTTCTTCTTTTGACAAATCTTTCCAGTTTAGTTGCAGGGAAACTTCTAGCATGCTGTATGTCCATGAGTTTGTAAAGCAGCACTGAAGCAATTTCACAGCTTTTAATAGCCTTTGTTTGGCGCATATTAACTTCATTGTCTAATGATGAAAGCTTGGGAGGGGGCTGAAGCGGGGTGTGTGAATGGCATTGTTTAAGAAAAGAAAGTATACCAACAGTTTTATTAGTCGAGTAAAGGATAACTAACGGTAACTAGTTTGCATGATTGCTGTTACCACCTAATGTCACTTCCCACGCATGTAAACTACAGCATGCATAATTCAGCACTGAACTGATTACCTGTCTTCCACATGAAAAAGTGATATACTTTCTCTAATTCATGATTACAACACTTTAAAATAAAGAAAGAATGCTATTATTGCAGTTTAGCATTACATTCTGCATTGGAAAGCCATTAACAATAAAACTTGGCAAACATTCCTCTCCTCATGGTCATTAGTTTTGGAGTGATTACAAACTAAGCAGAATGATTGATATTCCTGCAGGTAACACAGCTATTTAGCCAGTTGTGCGTGATGCATTTGGACTTTTTTTTACAGAATTACACATTTGTATAGCTATGCCATTTACTTGTTGAGCTTTATTATCAGCAATAACAGGATGCTTTTAACATTACTTCAAATAGTTCAAAGTGGCATATGTAGCGAGTTTATCCAGGGTGAGGACTGAGTTTTGAATTGTTCATCACATTTACATTTGCTTCATTTATGATCACTTCATTTGTGCTTTTTTTTTTTTCTGTACAGTGTGGTACATTATTATGGATGCATTGCTGTATGCAGTACCAACAGTAAATGTTTAAATTGAATTTCTCTCAAGACAAGTATCAGTGATTGTATCTCATTTTTACTTACCTGTTTTACAAGTTATGCATAGGTTAGACAGAATCTCACAAAAGCGTAATCTGATAAAGCCTTTTTTGTAATGTTTCCTTAATGTGTGCCTTAATTTGTACATTTATTCAATGCATTCATACTTTTTTGGGAATACACTATTTTCTTCTCTGTGTAATTATTTTAAGACAAGGAATGAAATGTGTGAAGTTTGCATTATCTTTCAGCCATGCTGGCTGGCTGGCTGGCTGGGTTTGATGAGTTTCAGCCAGTATGTCTACTTCTTTGACATAGCAACTCTACAGCAAAGCTCATTTTTGTTGTGGACTTAAAAACAGAAGACAGTACTATTTTAATTTGGTTAAACAGAATTGAAAAGAATTAGTAGGATGAATGAAAGATGAGTCTTGGAGGATTAATACTGTTTTTCTTATTTCTGGTACCATGCCGAATGTCACAGTGACAGCTGTGGGCTGCTGTGTTCCCAGCACTGTAGGGAAATGCATTATTCACCGGTGCTGCAGACACAAGTGAGATGTCTTCAGTATCTCTTTGCTGAAATAATTCTTGTTTCATAAAGAGAGATGCCTGAACAAAATTAAAATAATTTATATCCAAAACAACAGACAACAGTTAAATATGGATGGAAAAGTGATATATTAAAAGTATGGGTAATTGTGAACTCTGCTGCTATTGTCTTAAGTGGCATCTAGATAAATGCACAGAACCATTATGACGTGAAATTATAGTCTACATTCATAAAGGCCACATTTTGCATGCCTTTCCTTATCTAACATTAACTTTTACATGCAAACAAGATTATATATTTAGATCCATAGCAGATGGAGTCATGTACATTTAGGCTAGGAAAACTGCAAAGCAGTCTGCTTCATTATTGTCAATTTTCATCTTTATAGCACCTTTAGGAGTTCACACCTAAACTGTCCTGCTACATGAAGTAATAATACAATGCCATGACCTGTCCAAAGAAAAAGGTCAATAAACTGAGATAGAAAGTAAGGTAAAACTGTAAATAATTATAGCTAACTAATTATTAAAAACATCTTATGGTAATAAAGAACTCAAATTATAAGAGTTGAAAGAGGACTTAAACAATAACAAGGGGATTTTGATTGCTGTACAGAAAAGCAGAATCTTAAACTTGAAAGCTGAAATCAGAACAGCCTCACAGTCAGAGAAAAGGAGATCATTCCAGGCAGATGAATGAACCTTTCAAAGAGTAATGCATGAACACTTTTGAAATGAAAGATAATTCAAAGCATTGCAGCTATCAGGTGTATTGATATGTAGACAATATTTTGCTAAATGTGTTGTGAGAACTTCATTCATGAGTGGCAAAGTCTTATCGATTATCCTGAAGTAGCCCGGGAGCCAGTGCAATGGAGCCAGTCTGGGAACTCTGTAGGTATGCCAGAACTGTAGCAGCAGTTGTATTTCCACTGCAAAAGGAAACTGATCTCAGCAAGTGGCTAATAACTTCTACTTCTAAGAAAGAGTATTTGTAGATGACTGGAAATAACTTTTGACAACACATAGGATGTTTCATACATACAGAGGGATGAGGTTTACGCTGGTCTCAAAATGAAAAAATGCAAAGGTGCTCAGCTTGTGCAAAAGATCAGTGAAGAAGCTGTTTTGTGGATCTTCCTTTGAAACTAATTGGTTATATCTGGGACCTGGAAGGATGTAGCTTTTCATGGCCAAAGTCCATCATATAGTTTAGAATCTACAAGAAGCAAGAAAATAATCGGACAATCCACCTAAATAATGTAGAAAACCAAGGCTACTATAATTTAAGTCCAACGCTTCATCAAAAGCATTGTCAGATATATTCTTATAATTTGTTTAAAAACTAACTAGAAAAATGAGTAAGAGAACATAATGTTATGCTAAACATAAACTTATATGTAGTGCTCTTAAAAAATCTTACCCTGCATAATCTAGTGCTGTTAGGCTAGACCCTGGAACCTGCAATTGGATAAATTTAACTTTTTGGGGAAAAAAACACACATCCTAAATGGTAGCATTAGTCACCAAGTTCCATGCCCAGTTTTCACATGAATTCATTCACATTGATCAAAACCCAATTGCATTATTCAAGAAGGCATATTTAACATGTTGAGACACTCTGCTTCTGAGGTCATGAATTGAGAAAGGCAAAAATGAATGAATTATTCCACTTGCTGACTGATAAAGTGGTTCCAGGTGACAAGTTCGACTTCAACTACTTCATTCATGCCTCCCTTCTCAAATCTGAAATTAAATAACAAACTGGTAATTATTTACACTAGGTATGTTATGACTATTAATGTGAATTCAAATGAGAATCAGCTTACAGCTGTAAGTAGCGACAATTGGTCCTGGGTATTTTATATTTCATGTACTTAGAATGTGATGTGGTCATTTCTGTTTTAGGTGCAGTAGTTTAATAAGTATTGTAGAGTGAAATTCCATCCATTCTTTAATTTTCCAAAGCCATAGTTTTCAGTATGTCATCATATGAGCTGGAGCCGATCCTGGTAGCATAGGATGCAAGGAACGGTGGGCAACTACTTCATTACAGGCTGTAGTCACGTACACACCATCAGTTGATCAGACGAGACCAGTGCAAAGATGCCAATTAATGCTAACACCCAGATAAAAACCATAAAGTCACTGCCGAAAATATAATTATCACCAGAGAGGCAGCAGCACTAACCACTGTACCACTGTGCGGTGGTTATTATAATAATAGTACTATCATTATCTTCACATTACATTGCCATTACAACGTCCAGTTCTATTTAAGGCACCTCATTAATGTATTCATCTTCCACCCAGGTGTCTTGATTAGGATTGGAAACCTGATGATAAGATGAGAAGAGGAGATGGACATAGATTGTCTAAAACGTCTGCAATTTCTGTTTATCATCAAGCTGACAATTACTCTTTGAGACGGCTAAATAATCAAAATTAATTTGTCCTAAGACTTCCTATACAAGCTTAATAGACGCAATGTTCACATACAAAAGGATTTTGGAAGACTATGAATTAGGAAATCCTTGGTTAAGTTAAAAATTCCACATTTACATGTATATTTATTTGCTTAGCAGACTCTTTTATACCACATGACCAACAAAACAGGCCATTATAATCAAGTCTGGGGACTGTGTGGGAATAAATGTTGCAGGACAAGGGCACAGAGTTGATAGCCACAAGTGAAGAGCTCAGAGAACAATACAAACTAGTTACGATTCTTAGATTACAAAACCTAACAGCTAATAGATAGATAGATAGATAGATGTAATATAAATTGGACAGGAATTTTCCAAACAAGAGAGTCTTCAAATGCTTCTTAAACACATTGAGGGAGTGAGAGTTTCAAATGGAGGTTCCATGCAGAAGAGGCAACACCAAATGTCATTCATCAGTAGATGACCTGAGTGGTCGAGAATGAGCACAGGACCTCAGAAGTGTCTCCATATATATAGATACTGATCCATTGGCTATTTATAGGCAAGCATCAAGGATTTGAACTTAATACATGCTGCTATAGGAAGCCAATATAGCGATCTGAAAAGGGTAGTGACATATGCCTGCTACGACTGGTTGAACATCAGATGTGCCACCTCATTTTGAATCACCTGCAGAGGCTTGGTGGCACATGCTAGTACTCCTGCCAGCAGTGAGATGTAGTAGTCTAGATGTGACAAGACCAAAGCCTAGACTAGGAGCTGTGCTGTAAATTATGTCTGATAAGGTTGGATCTTGTGGATATCGTATAGTGTGAATCTGTAAGACCAAGAGACTGATGCAGCACGGTCAGTAAAAGAGAACTGGTTATCGATCAGTCTCCCAAAGTTTGCAAACAGAATTGGCAGGTATTAGTGATAATGAACCAAGCCAAACAGAGGTGTATACTGAATAGATGGATGGGTTGGGATAAGAAACTCTGTCTTTGCTAGGCTGAACTGGAGAAGGAGCTCCTTCATTCAGGTTGCAATGTTGTAAAGAAAGTTAGAGAGCCTAACCGATACCAAGTGGTCCTTTGTAGGGAACAACAGGTACAGTTGTTTATCATCAGTATAGTGCCGATAGCAGAAACCATGGGACTGGCTGATAGATCCTATTGAGGAGGTGTATAGAGAGAAAAGGAGAGGGCTCAGTATCCATCCTTGACGCACATCTGTTTTTGCCAGGTGGACCCTTTACATCTCTCTTCACCAGGACACACAGTAGGATTTCTCCAAGAATTTGGACTTAAACCACTTGAGGATCCCAGTGATACCAAGGTTAGAGAGGGTGGCAGTGAGGAGCTGGTGGTTGACTGTATCAAAGGCAGAGAAGAGATCTAGTAGAAAGAGGGCAGATGACACATTGGGAAAAACTCTGATCTTAAAAGTATATGGCACCCAGATGGCGTTTCAGTATGAATAATAAATGACAATGCATTGACAGTGAATCTCCATCTCTTAGTTGTAAAATCAGGGGGTCCACTTTTGCAAACTGCAGCCAAATGTACCCTACATTATGAATGTGCTACTGTAGTCAGTAGATACAAATTGTTCCCCAATAGTCCAAGTGTGACATCCTCTATGTTTAGGACCTGAGGATCCTCCCTGCAATATTCTGATTATTTCTGACAGGAAATTACCCAGGGCTTCCACCTTAGGTGCTGCTATTGTCTGCTAAAAGCTAAAGGCTTATATTCTGCTTGGAGCAGCAAGCTACTCAAGGTTTTCACCAAGCTCTTTGCCAAAGGCTGTTGTCAGCAGATTTTCCAGAGTGTCTGATGTTGGTTAATCACAGCCTCCTTTATACTAAATGCTAGGAGTTTGTGGGAGGATTGAGAGCACACAAATATGAGGAAGTCCCGGAGGTTGATTTTAAAAGAGTTAAAAAGAATTTGACAGATTAGATGTGGAGCAAGCACACTGAGCACTATAAAAAGAGGTAGTCTATGGGTAAGATACCTGAACTAATGCTCTTGGTGTCTTTGCCTTGTGTATCTTTTTTTTTGTCTATTCATCTGTGTAAGTTTTGAGCTGCACATATTATGAACAAACAACAATACCAATAGTACTTCAATCCATACCTTCAAGGTTGTCATAGAATATGCTCCAGCATCAGGAATAGAAGTCTCTGTGGAAAGTTGGAGAAACTGGTCAGACATGAATCAGTGTTTACAAAAAACAGGGGGCCATGCTGTGTATATTTAAGAAAATCGAAGCAAATAATGATATTTTACTGCAATTTTCTAACATCTTTATTAGCACATCTCTCTTGGAAGCCTTGAATGTAATACTGTAGGAACAATCCCTACTCGTCCTAAGTCATTCATGACCACACTGCCCATCTAATAAAGGAATGTCAATGGAACACAAAAGAGCTAATCTATGCATTTTGTGGAAGTCGTCTTGTATTATGTGTTCATTTTGGTGTAGGTATTCGATGCAATAGCCATTCTTCCAGTCTCTTGTTATTTGACATGGACACCTACCCCTGCTGTATTTCTTTTGTTTTGCCCTTATTGGTTGTTTTCTTTTAACATTCAAGCAGAGTCGCATCTACTACAGTGCTGTCATATATTTTCTGGAAAGCTGGGGATGTGGATAATTGCTATCTAAGTGAAGTATTCAATAAAAGGAAATAATGGCAATACTTTTGGGACCATGCATGTTATGAGCAACACATTCTGTAGGACATTTATACTTAGGAATTATCAGTCATTTGACATTAATGATACAGAAAGGGTGATTTGTTTCCATTCATGAATTCTTTTTATGCATGGAGGCTGTGAGGAGCATCTTCTACAGTATATCTAAAAATACTGGACATTAAAAAATAAAGATGTTCGAGGGTAAAGTGTCCAGCTGCTTATGGCACCTTGTCTTTATGTTTACCTTTGTTTGTAGACCTTCTTGTCTGCGGGGCATGAACAGACTTTCTATTTTAAGATCATTTCAGACATCCTAGATGTCTACTTTCTGCGTTTTCTTATTTCTACCTTTATACAACAGCCTTTTGTTCTACAGTGAAGCACACTTTCTGTTTTCCAATATAACTACTGAAATTAAAGGATTCGATGCGTCTTATAATCACAGTTGTTTGCTTGCCTCATTTACTTGGGCAGCTGACATTTACAAGTCCATGTGGTCGGTTTGCTGTACCATCGATTAACTGATTAGTCAAATAACAGAAAACAGCATGATTTGGAGGTTGTGCCTGTTATCTAAAACGTATGTTTGTTGCTTGCTTTCCTATCAAAGTGTAGAATCCTGTTCTAGCTGAAAGTATTATCTATTCCCAGACTTTACAAGTATCCAATTAAAAATCAATTTAAACTTTTGAACAGCACTATAATAGAAATCCAGCGAGCGTATAGCCAGGTGATTAATGTACACTCTTACCTTATGGCATAACAAGACCTGAAGAGCATTAATCATGAAGAAATGTACACCTGTGCTTTTATTGTGGCAATCAAATAATGTCAAAAATAAAAATTTGTGTGAAGTGTATGAGAGCCTGTTCAAATATGATAAAGCATGGATGAATGACACTGCTTCGTCATGCATACAGAGGAAGTGAAACCTGCTTTAAGGAGATACAAAGCAGGTACTCCTCGGAGAATTTAACATCACTCTTATTTTAATGGTAAAATGACTCTGTGTTTTATACCTCAAATTATATGGTGCAGTGGACATCTCCATAATGAAGAGAAAAGTTATACTTCAGCTGTATAGCACACTTGGCACCAAGCTGCACGTTTCCAGAAGGAACCAACATCACTGAAAAAGAACCGCTAGATGCATCCCGGATTAACAAGGAAATATCAAAGCAGTTGCCTCTAATGCATCTTAAGAAAGCTGATATTAGGAGATATCTTGATCAATGTTGAAAAGAGTATGAAAAGAGTTAATAAGACAACCACGTCTAATTTTAAAATCCGTTAGGAAAACTGGGGCCCAGATGGAAGCTAATTAAAAGTAAATTTAAGACAAATGTCCGCAAGTAGTTCTTCACTTAGAGGACTTCAGAAACATTGAAAAAATGACTAAGTAATGTAGTTGAGAGCAGCAGCTTGGGGACCTTCAAATGTCCCCTTGATGATATTTGGGACTTGTTAGGAGTCTAGGTAGTGAGGAGTACAGGTGGGCTATATAACTATTTCTCATCAAAACATTTTTCTGATACTGACCAGCATATATTCACAACTGCATTGGCCACCAGTAATGTATGTATTTTGATTTAAGTCTTGTCTGACATTACATATTTCCCATTATAATATTTCTCTACTTGATATAACATGAAATATTGGCTCCTGACAAGTCACGCTTTACTAAGTCTATTTTATGTCAGGCCAAACCCGCCAAAATGCCACTTTATTGAGTTTTCACATGGTATCTTTTATGTTTTTCTTCCCCAAAGTATATTTTTATGTTATGTTTATAATGCAGAGATCAGCGTTTAAAAAGCTTGATATAGACTGCTCTCTGAATATGATGCTGATTTACCGCAGATTCAACTTGAAGTTGCCTTATGTCCAGATTGAACACTATAGAATCCATTAGGCCTGGTTCCCCAGAGGTTTTCTCTACAAGAACACAGCCAGGATTAGTTCTCTTGTCTCAGCTAATTGCATTCACTCTGTTGAATCAGGATTATATTAAGTGCACTAGCCTAGAACGTTGTCTGACTCCTTCCATGTACTGTCAAATTGCTGAACAAAGCTTTGGACCAAAGAAACAAGGCTTGGCAATAAACTAACAACCACTTTTAAAGAAAATACTTTCTTTAATTCTTCACACTCATGCATCTGCCCAGATACAATGTGTAGTTTGGGATGTGAAATGTGTTATTTTGCAAAGTTGCCTGCATTGTATGATTTTGCAAGAAGTTGTTTTGATTTTTTTGCTTAAGGCATTTGGTAATTATGATCTGATGGATAGACAGTTGACTGTGGATAAACAAAATTTGTATATAAAAGAATGGGGAAAAAATCCATCTCTCTTAGTTAAGTTTTTATAACATATTATACACAGTGCCTGTAAGAATATATTCATCCCCTTGAAAGTGTTCACATTTTATTGTTATACAACATTGAATCATATTGGATTTAATTTGGCTTTGTTGTCATTGATCAACAGGAAATTCTGCAACATAGTCTAAATTAGTTACAAATGTCAAACGCTAACACACACTGTAAGGGTTCACCCCCATTCAAGTCAGTCTTTAATATTTAGTAGATGCACCTTTGAGTTTGTCTGGACTGGACTTTAGCAGCTTTGCACATCTGGATACTGCCATTTTCCCACATTGTTCTTTGCAGAATTGCTCAAGCTCTGTCAGATTACATGAAGATCATAAATGAACAGTCACAAATTCTCAATTGGATTGAGATCTGGACTCTGACATGGCCACTCCGGGACAATAACGTTGCTGTTTTAAGCCATTCTTGTGGAGCTTAAATTGTAGCTGGAAAACAAATCTCCTCCCAAGGTGCAGGTTTCTTCTGGACTGCATCAGGTTTTCCTACAGGATTTCCCGATTTTATTTTTTTTTTGTGCTGTTCTCATTTTATCCCTCCACCCTCAGCCTTCCGGGATCTGCTGAACAGGAGTATCTCCACAATATGCTGTGGTCAGCAACACGCTTTATGGTGGGGCTAGTGTATTTTTGGTAATATGCAATGTTTGGCTTACACCAATCATGGTGTTTAGTGTGGGGCCACAAACCTCAATTTTGGTCTTCACAGATCATAGAACCTTCTTCCAGAGTTTCCCATGTCAAACTCTGGCCGAGGTGTTATGTGTTTTTTGTTAACAGCGGCTCTCTCTTTACCACTATTCCATAAAGCTGTGACTGGTGAAGTATGGGGGAAACAGTTGTTGCCTACACCGTCTCTCCAATCACTGCCACTGTGGCGTGTACCTCCTTCAGAATTATCATAGGTCACTAGTCTTCTTCTCGACTGATCACTCCATTTTTGTGGCCGGCCTGCTCTAGGCAGATTTACAGCTGTGCCATACTCTTTCCATTTCTCAATGATTGATGTAACTGGACATATTCAGTGACATGGAGATTTTCTTGTCTCCATCCCCTTTTAATCACCTTTTCACCAAGTTGCTTGGAGTGTTCTTTTATTTTCATGGCATATTTAGTCATACTGACTCACCACAAGTTGGACCTTCCAGATGATGAAGGTGTTCTCCATTGAACTAATTGTGGAGCTTCTAAAGCCAATTGGCTGCACCAGTGAAGTCATTCATTAGTGTGTCATATTAAAGGGTAGTGAATTCTTATGTGATCAGTTATTTTGTATTTTATATTTGTAATTAATTTAGACCACTTTGCAGAGACCAGTTGTCACTTTGACATTAAAGACAACTTTTCTGTTGATCAGTGTCGTCAAAGCCCAGTTAAATGCAATATGATTCAGTGTTGTATAACAATAAAATATGGAAACTTCCAAGGAGGTGAATATTTTTTATAAGCACTTCATTACCTGCTTGGGCATGCAGGGTTTCTATAGTGTTTACCATTTTGTAACAGAAATGGTGGATTCAAAAAACAGATAGCCGGACATTGCACTTTTGTAAAAAAAAAAAATAGCAGGTCAACTTATATTCATCAGCAGATTTATGTCATTTTTTTTTCTTTATCGTATTTAAAATGTATTGTTTGTATGTATGCATGTGTAGATACATGATTTGTACTTAATGCTGTATAATGGCGCAGAGTGAAGCAGTGATGTGTAGTAGTGATCTTTACATGTTCTTACCTTCACATTTTTCTTTATATACTTTGGATTGAAATATGTTAAATATAGTTAATGGAGGGCCATAGAATATATGATGTATACAACATCTTCTTTATTTAGTTACTTGTTTTGCTGTCTCAAAATGGCCTAAACACATTAAATAATGTTGCATCACAGTGCCAGCGTTTGGCCTTTTACCTTTGCTGGGCTGACTTTAGTATGCAGTATGCAGGTTATGCTCTTTTTGTGTATTTTTGCTTTTATTATTTTCAAGTTTCTCAAGCTTTCTCCCAATTCCAAACACACACTGCTTGGCTGATTTGTAATTGTGAATTGCTAATGTGTGTGGCAGTGCCGGCGCATGTGCTTGTTGGTGACCTGGCACTCCGGCTAAGATGTCCTGTTGTCTTTAGCAGACCTATCAGGAGAGGTCTGGATTGCAATGGAAGCTGAGGTGATGTAGTGAAGTTCTGCAATATGAGTGAATGAGAGAAAGCATTTGATTGGTTAACTGCTATCTTTCCATGACTTGTGCATCAACCTGAATTTATATGCATAAAATTATATCTGTAATGATTGTCGGTGAGAACTTTGTTGTGCATTTGATCAATGTGCATGTCATTGTTTGATACTTTACTTGTCAAACCCCTGACTGCTTTCATTGTTCATCATCACTTACTCTTCTGCAAACTTTTATCAGGCTTACTGTATGTTGACATTTTCATTTGTTTCATGTTGGTCAACTCTTCGACACACAGATGAATGAACGTGTCATTGTTCTTGTGACATTTTTTCTTACCACGCTATATGTGTGTTTTAGTAACATGACATTCATGAAAAGTGATTTTCAAAAATGGGTTTGTTTTTAAGTACTGTATTCTTATGCATTATAATTAATAATAAACCAAGAGTGAAATGCTACTATATGCTATTTTCATTTTACTTTTCTAAATGTATTATACTGCATCAATTTGTTTTGCATTTATTTTAATGTTAAGATGACCATTTCTGTGACTGCCACTGAGTGTTTTTTTATTTCTAATTTGTTACAATTTAAAAGTTAATGTTTAAACTGCCTAATTTTCTTTATGAATTTTTAATATTAGATCTGACTTTACTTCTCACATTTTTGTATATTGATATTTCACGGAGTAACATTTTACTCTACTTGTGCACTGAGAACAGCAACAACACTTGAATTAGTAAGACGTAAATTCTGCTCTGTGTTCATTGGGTAAGCTCTGTTTCTTCTTGGATTTAACTGGGCTTGATTTTGTACAGGAAAAATAATTTTACCAAACAGTTCCTTCTATTTTAAAGTGTTGCATCTTACAAGAATAATTGGCATGCACAGTTAATTTTTTAATTAAAAGTTTACTTATTGTTGTTGTGTTGCAACTCAAATCAAGACTATACAACATCTTGACACTGAAAATGAGTATACATTTTTTTTCCCATTTTTATATCATTTGCTGTTCAGTGCATGGAAATGGAAAGGCTTTAAAAATTACATCAGTAGGAAAAATCTTTTATATCGCGATTCTGGAAATCATTTAAGGTTTATAGTTCACATTTTCGAATATGTGGTATTCTTCACAGTTGATTCTTTACTGTCTGTTCCCATGAAAAAGGTAAGTGCAATGTTTTCTTGAGTTATAACTGACTGAATCCACTTCTTTATGGTTATGTCCAGAATTACTCTTTTCAAGTATTTATTGCTTCTTGCTTTCTTAGGCTTGTTTGCACTTTTGAACTCGGTATTTTGAAATTTGCAATATTTGGTCAACGATCCCTCTTCTTAGTTTCCCAATATCCCAGTGGTGTCAAATCTTACAGAATTTAACATTCTCAAATCTACCCAAGTAAAATTATCGGGATGTCGATTGATATGCTTGAAGCAGACGTTTTGGAGAAATGTCAGAATTGGTGTGACCTCACTTCTAGAAATGGAAAGAATTCTGATATATAATAGATATGATAATAAAGATTCTTTAGATTTGTAAAATAAAATGAAAATAAATATGCTGTTACCAATAACACATCATTGCTGTTTTATGAACAATAGATATTTACTTTTTAATAAAGTGCCAAAAAACGGTGCTCTTGATAAACTTTTAAAAATCTTTACAAAATCATGCAGATTACCCAGTAGCTTTGGAGGTGTATCACTCATTCATTTTCAATTTGGTTACCCTGTGAAGGTTGCTTAGAGAAGATGGCCTTCTTAACTCTGTGCAAGTTGCTTGCCCTGCCTGACCTCTGAATGTGAACATATATTGAAATAAGAGTACTATAACTTTGTACCCCTGAAGGCTCTAAGGATGCCGTAGACTAAAGAAGAGTTCTGTTAAAGATCAGGTTGGTCTGAACAGTGTCACTCTGGCCATTTCTAAAATGTAATTAGTCTTTTATTTTTCCACATGTGATCGTTGCAGATAGATGAATGTGTATACTTTCTTGGAATTTATGTTACAGTGCATACACACATGCCCTAGCAGCTAGCCAAATGCAAAAGCAACATTGTTATTTGTGTAGAATTTTAACTTATTAACCTGTGTTGGATCTTTAGATCTTCGGATATAGTGACTTTCCTTACCCTTTAGTCAGGCCTTTAAGGGAAGAACTTTTTTGAGGAGGAACAAATGTAGTCAAATTGTTGGTCAACAGAAATACACACTAAAATATGAAAAAATAAATCAGCCAAAACAGGAAGTAGGAAAAACATTGTTAAAAGACTTAGCGGACGTTAAAACACTGATCATGTGAATACCATGAATAACAAAACTAAGCAAAAACAAAAGATCAAAGACTGGCCATTAAAATCCTTGGTATGGGATTCCATGTAAAGTGATTAACCCCGAATGTGACTGTGTGTTATGATCTGATGTACAGTGTCAATCCGAATAATTCTCAGGACAGCAATCCGCTGCCATCTAGTGCATAAAATAGTATATAGAGCTGAAAAAGTCACAAATATTAATATTTGTTCTGTCACTCTATGCTAATCATCAATATTCATGAGTAGGGCAAAGCTTTCAACCAAAAAAACATAATGGCATGTAAACGAAAAGATGTAAATCAAGTTTTAGAACAAACTGAAATGGAACAACTAGATGACCGAACCATTAGTGATGAAGACATTAATGTGGATAGTGGACCTGTAACAGAATTACCGTGATATGCCTGGTGAATTCGGCCACATGAATGTTCAGAGTGGGGCAAGCAGACGCATTGGCAAAAAGTCAAATAGTTCTGATCAAGGGCAAGAGCAAGAAAGACGTTAGAGAACTACGCAGTGCAGCAACTGTCATTCTTGTCAGGGGAAATGTGGAAGTCGCTAAGCCTTGTACTGTGGTAGCCTGCAATAACACAACGGGTGGCATCATTTGGAAGGATCAGGGACTGACATTCTACTCTTTCATGCACAGGCAACAGAAAAAAATATTATAAGAAAAGTACACAGAGAAACATGGGGCTGTATGTTGGTGACTGTTTCAAAGCATTCCATATGAAGGATGTGTGCTAAATCTGCATCAGTACAACAGTAGGCACTGGATATACCTTTCCTACTGTATTTACATTGACATTTTGATGTCTACATGTTTCTGTTACATATAATAATGTCCTCTTGCTGAAAAAAATGCAATATTTTTTAACCATTTTTTAGGGGGTAAACATAATGGTAAGGGGGTTAAACTCCTAGGTTCCTGTTACATCTCCAGCATCTGACTCACTGTGTGACTCTGAGAACTTGCTTGTTCTCCAGTTCTCAAAGATCTATGTGGACAGCTCTCCTATTTCTTAAACTTAATGACGGGGGTCAAAGAATTTATACATACAGTATGTATAGCGCATATGAATTTGAACTTTTATTGTCAGCAACCACCACTGCTAGGAGTTTCTCTTGGTGTTACATCCATACACATAACAAGATACATACAATTAAACTACACAGTATACAATACATGACACCATCACATTATATACAGTTGTAGTGAAAAATATATTGCGTGTAACACAAATATATAAAACAACCTGGTTATGTAGAATACATAGTACACAATGGGCAGTCGGAAAATTCGAGAGTACACCTTATGAGAAGGATTTAGGAGTCATAGTGGACTCTAAGCTATCAACTTCCAGACAGTGTTCAAAAGCCTATAAGAAGGTAAACAGAATATTAGGTTATATCAGATTATATGCTGAAGCTTTATAACACACTGGTGAGGCCTCATCTGGAGTACTGAGTACAGTGTGTGTCTCCGGGATAAGAACAGGACATAGCAGCACTAGAAAAGGTCCTGAGAAGAGCTACAGAGGTTGAATTATGAGGAAAGATTAAAAGAGCTGAGCCTTTTCAGTTTAGGCACAAGAAGAGGTGACACGATTGAAGTGTTTAAAATTATGAAGGGAATTAGTACAGTGGATTGAGACTGTTATTTTAAAATGAGTTAATCAAGAACACAAGGACACAATTGGAAACTTGTTAAGGGTAGATTTCACACAAACATTAGGACGTTTTTCTTTATATAAATAAAGATAGACATTTGGAATAAGCTACCAGGTAGTGTGGTAGACAGTAAGACTTTAGGGACTTACAAAACTGGACTTGTTTGATGTTTTTTGGAAGAAATAAGTGGATAGGACTGGCAAGCTTTGTTGGGCTGAATGGCCTGTCCTTGTCTAGAGTGTTCTAATGTTCTAATTGCACGCCTGCCCAATAATATATCAAGTAAGTCTTTACAGTATAAATGCAAAATAAACAGAAAACAAACTTGATATAAATTGGTTGGAGAGGTTTAGAAATCAGGAAAGGACAGAGATGAGTCAGAGATTGAGTTTAACAAAAGTGACTGCAGTAGGAGAGAAACTGTAGATTTGTCAAGTAGTTCTTGCCTTTAGTGACCGGTAACATTTTCTCAGTGTTAATAAATGAAAGAAATGGTGAGCAGGGTCTGTGATTACGGTTTCTGACCTGGAATGTACACAGGACCTCCGTAGAGTCCAGTTTCAGGCCCACAATCCTTCCTGCTGATCGAATGACACGCTTCAGTTTATGTTTGGAGTGAGTAGATCCATTGCCATGCCAGACTGTTACAGAGAAAGTGAAGATGCCTTTAATAACCATTCTATGAAACTGTACCAGCACTGACTGTGGCAGGTTAAAACTTTTAGGGTGATGGAGATCAAAGATCCGCTGCTGAGCTTAGCAGCAGTTATGTTTTAATTCCTGTTTAGATTGTGAGTGACAGTTGTGCCAAGAAATTTGAATGATTCCATCCTTCTGTTGGTAGTCATATTGTTCATAACAAAGGGGTGAAGCAGTTGAGGAGTGTCTCCTAAAATCCATAATCATTTCTACAGTTTTCAGGAAATTCAAGTGAAGGCAAGACTAGAAGCAGATAAAGATTTTGGGTCTTAATGGAATGTTCTGTTTAATGTTAGGAAAAAAAATACAAAAATAAAAAAATCAATACTTGGCTAAATGCCATTTTATCAAGCCCATGAATCAGGCAAGTAAGTAAGTTTCCTCAGACAAGGTCTATCCTTCTTGAAAGCTGGGACAGAAATGAAAGTTAATTTCTGGCAGTGGTGTGTATTTAGTATCAAATGAACCAAGTCTTGTGATGTGAAAGTGATGCCACACATCCTCTTGGGCCTCCTCCTTCACTTTAAAGACAGAAATAGAAAAGAAGTTTCACACTGTGTATCACTCTCATTTTTCCCCCTGTTCCACCCCCACATGTTCATCAATTTGACTATATATATTTTCTAGCCGTGCTTCTCATATAAGGCAGGTTAAAATTATAGTAGTCAAAATAGACCTCAAAGTTAACATTTGCCCTGCACCATCTATTTGAATGTATTCTGTAATACACATGATAATAGAATGTACGGCATCTGTCACTCCAACAGATGGTGCATCATGTGTTCCAGTAAAATGTTTGAGATGTGCCATCAGTTGGAATGTCAAATGCAATTCATTTTATCACTACATGCGTTTTTTGATTTGGCATACTTTGTTAATCCCTGATGGGAAATTGTCTTATCATATGACATTACAGAATACCTTTCAATAGCAACCAGACAGGCTCAAAGATATACAGACACACAGAAAATTATCCTTTTTATTAAGGTGGAAATTCTGTACATAAAATTTGCTTAATCCAATTCAGTGTTGTACTGAGTTCAAACAATTGATAGATGAACAATTATTGTCATCTGGTAAAGGCAAGCTGACTGCATGAAGATGGCATAAATGTCACATAGGACAGAATTATAGATAGTGTGAAGAAGTGAATAATGTTAACAGTTTTGATATTACTTGCTTTGAGCTGTTTGTGTGTCACAGGATTTAAACAAAATTGGACTATACCATGTAATCAAACTTTAGGCAGACTGCTGTTTCAGCTGTGATGTGATATTATGCTGGTCATTCACATGTGTTTCCATGCATCTTTTCATAATATATTCTACACTGAGATATTTCACTGTTAATTTCAAAAAAACTTTATACCAAGTATCATGGATTACCACCAAACAATATCAATTTCATGGTTTTTAAATATTGTTCTTTTACATGGGATATGTTTTTTCATGTTCTGTGGTAAATGGCATACAGTTATGAAATCAGGCTATGCTGTTTTTTTATTTTAAATTTATATAGACATGGCAGTTTGTTACATAGACAAGAGAACACAGGGCCTTTGAAATGTACGTGAAGAAATGCCGGCTTAGTAGTACATATCAAATCGATCTCTTTCAAGTCATTGCAATGGACTCTACAGTTGCTGATATAGTTTTAATCCTGTTAATTCCTTGTCTTGAGATTTCAAAGGACAATTTGTGTTAGAGACTCAAAAGGACAGTAGCTCTTACTGCTCAAAAGGGAAATTTGTATGAAATGGCCCATACAGTACTTCCATGTAAATTTTACTTTGACGGTACAACGGGAATTCAATCAACAGATGGTTTTACAATGCAATACAACCTATTGTACTGTACAATGGCATAAAATTAAGTACATTAACTTATATGATTTATTACATACATAAATAAGTATAGAGTAAAATGACCAGGAAATTGAATCAAGTAAACAATTGAAATTGTGTGTTTATTTCTTTCTCTTCATCATCAAGCATATGCTCTTGAATGACAAAGAAACTGTTAGCTATCTTCATTTATAATTAGTTTTTTGATTGTGTGAATGTGTGTGCGTGTGCATGTGCATTCGTGTGTGCATAAATGTTTATTTAAATAATTATATATCTCAAAAACTACTTGTGCAAAAATTTTGCAAATCAATAAACCTGGTCTCATGATTGAATAGAGCAGACTCGAATAATCCCCCTTAAATTAAACGATTTCTATGCAGTTATCATTGGACTGTTTTTGAAGGATCTGGAGATAAGAACATGACCAAACTTATCCATAGAACTGGAGACAGTAATAAGACAAACATGTAATTATGTTTGAAAAAGAGAGGTCAATTTTCTCAAATGGTATCATTGTACATATGTTTCCACAGAAACCATGGCACACTCAAGTTTTCTCGATGTTTTGAACATCACAGAATCAGAATCGGAACTTGAGAATTAATTTTTGACCCATCACCAAACTTTCATTTATATGGAAGTAACAAAGAAACCCATTGTCTTGACTTGGCAGGAAAGCAGATAACTCATTTCTAAAGTTTAACTGGGAGATATGTGCAAAACACAAAACAAACAAAAATTAAATTAAAATGAATCAACTGAAACCCAGACGAAAGGCAAAAATTACAGTCAAAATTCAGTCAAAAATCACAAAGAGAATACAATACAGATTTTGAAGGATTTACCTGCAGAATTCTGACCTTTCATTCTGTCTGATGATGAACTTAAAGTCGCAACCCAGGAAACCACACCCCCTAGAAACATAAGACGCGACGCTAACAACGGTATGCAAAATAGCTTCCATTATAGAAAAGGCAATAAGACCCCAAAATTCAGTCCTGCTCATGACACTCATATTATTAGTTCAGCTTTATATTATTAGGTTAGGAGCACATGCTGAAACTGCGCATTGCAGCACCCACCACATGACAAATCAACTCAGGATCCCAGATTAGGACCTGAGTGCAGCCATGCAATGGGTAACACCTCAACACCACACTAGTTCAGATGGAATGGAACAGTGTGAGGTTTTATTTTATGGTGGCTGGTGTGCCAATTCTGCCACAACCCCTACAGGTTGGAAGATGGCCTACTTCTAGGGCTGGATGCAGATTAATGTCACACCCAGGAGAGAGCAATTGCAGGTTAAGGGCTTTGTTCAGGGGCCCAACGGAATAGAGTCACTTCGGGTGTTTACAGCATTTGAACAGGGAACCATCCGATTGCCAGTGCAAATCCCTACCTCAGAGCCACCACCACTCAAACCTCCTAACCTCTTTATATTAACCAGGTGTACCCACAAAGTTTTGAGTATAGAATGTGGTACAGACCAGTGAAAGCAGATAAGACAGAAGTCATGAAAAGGGGACAAAAACAGATTTTTAAACAGCCTGCAATCCAAAAGACTAATGAAAATACAAAAATTCAGTAAGACAAAATACAAAGAAGGCAAGTGGAGACAAATAAAGATAGACCTATCTATCTATCTATCTATCTATCTATCTATCTATCTATCTATCTATCTATCTATCTATCTATCTATCTATCTATCTATCTATCTATCTATCTATCTAACACAAAGCTATTTAAACAGGAACAGGCAATGGTATCCTAAAAAGCACAGCACATAATCAACAATTCTGACTATAAGCTTTCACACCGGAGCTTAGACACAGTGCTTGAGCAAAGTGCCATTGCAAGTCTCTCTGTGAGTCACATGACTACTACCTAATTAATGCTACATGGCAACAACACTAATAGGAAGGGTCAAGGGCAACATGTGAAGAATTAGCCACATCATTACAATTTGGACTTCTCTCCTTTATGTGAATGTGCTGTTCTTCTTATTTAGCTCTTGTAATTGGGATACATCGTTGATCCTGAATCATAAACATAAATGTAGATTTTTTGTTTCTTAAGTGGAACTTCACCCCTTTTGCATTCCAGTTCATTTTAATGATTATCAAAGTCTGAGCTGATATACCAAAATGCAGTAAAAACCTCATCATTCTATTGCAGGTTTACATTGAATTTCCAAAAATTATTATAAAGGTGAAATTTTAAAAAGACCCCTGCTTTTACCCTTTAATTATTTTAGACCATTTTGTTCATACAGCGGGAGGAATCAAATCCATTCTGGCTGACCTCCAAGACGTGTAATAAAGAGATTATTAGTGTGCAGCTCTGCATTTTTCTACCAGATTAATTTTCTACCCATATTAATGTCACACATTGATGTGTTATTACTGTAAACAACATAAAATATGAGTGAATTTAGACCTATAGAAGTAAATCAAGTGAAATCTGGTGCCAGTGTTTGATTCGCAATGAACACTGCAACCATATGAAGGAGTCGGGTGTCTTTATTTAAGGGAAAAGAGACTTTATGCTAAATCTTTGCCTATAAGGAGGGTATTGGAAAGGATTTAAGTAGGTTAAACTTAATAAAATAAAACTTTTGTACAAGATTATCAAAATAAACTCTTAGCAACCCAAAAAGGGAACATCTCATTGGTTTCTGAAATCTCCCATTTTTAAGAAACAGGTTTCTGTAATGTCCGCAAAGCCCAAAAATGTGTACAATATACTTTTCTGTTTATAACAATATTAATAAGTAATACGTGATAGTATAAACTATAAGGATACTTGACTTAAATCATATGCTTTTGTATTCTTATGCAGTATTTCGTATTAAATATGTTCTGTCATTAATATGATTTCTGCATTTCACAAATTTCTTTTTGAGATCTGCATATTTGACTTTTCTGTTTAAATATCCCCATTGTTATCCATCGCCTAGATGCTGAAAGCCCATGAATACATTGTGCCTGTTGCCACCTTCAGTGTTGCACACACAAAGAGAAGATAAAGAAAATGGGAAGCATTAAAGATAAAGGGAAAGTACTTTCCTCACTGTAATTGAAGATACTGAGGTGTGGAGATCATCCTGTTGTCTTCCTTCTTTAACAGTGTGGATATAAACACAGGAAACTTCAGTTTCTGTATTACATCTTGCCTCAAGAAGGGGTCTGAGTTGCCTCGAAAGCTTGCATATTGTAATCTTTTTAGTTAGCCAATAAAAGGTGTAATTTTGCTTGGCTTTTCTCTACATTCATAATGGCTAACATAGTACAACACCCTAGTACTACTAACAATGATAAAGAAATGAAGTACATCTACAAAGAATCCTGTGGACTGCAGTAATTAAAGGCCATTTCTAGCAAGATGAGGAACTTCATTAGCTCAGACCAATGTGCTTTAGTTGCTCCCTTAAACTGGGGTGTAAATACCTTAATTTACAAATGCATTTGATTCAGTGTGCTACTGCATATATTCAGTTCAAATCTGTAATGATGCTTTAACTGTTTTCATCAAGGGCAGTTGAATGGTTGTTTCTCTTATATTACTATAAAATCTTTTTGAAGTTAGTAGACTTCCAAAGTAGAAATATTTTATTTTATGTATAGTCAGAATTTCCCAGAATTTGGTTTAAACTATATTGTATATTGCTATTATTGCTAATCATTCATTCTTTTATGAAATAGTTAAAGTGAAACATAGTAATGCTGGTACTGAGCAGATCAATTAGTCTTTCTGCTGTTAGATTAATTATTGATGTACAGAATATAGCAATCTGCAACCACTTTCACCTATCACCATGCCATTATTTATTTCAGCATGCATGATACACACTCAAAGGAGTGGCCATTCTCAAAAACTTGGCCATAATTTATCTGCTAAAATCTAGGAAATGTATCTGGGTTGAGCTGAAGTGGATACAACTTCAACTCAACCTTCTAGCTCTAAAATAGAGGGCCAAATAGTAACCAAGTATTTTCACCATTAAGAACATTTTACATTCAATTGACAACGAAACAAATGTCATTTGCATTTCTTGTCATTTTTCTTAGATTATTAACTTCATAAAGTTAATTTAATATTTATAAGTAAAATAGAAGAACTTCTGCCCATTGTATTATAGTATTTTGGTACAGGTTCTTGCATGCCTGCAGTGTAGCTGTCAGTTGTAGCCTTCATTTAGATAATCTTAAGAAAAACATTTTGAGTTGTAGACCATCACAGAGCGCTCTCGACCACTCAACTGTATAGCCTGACTCTCCTGGTGACTTCTCTCACAACAGTCTTTACAACTCTCTTCACATTGGTATGACAAAATCAGGTTTTGGGTTGAAAATTGTTGTTTTAGAACATTAGAACAATCTAGACAAGAACAGGCCATTCAGCCCAACATTCCTATCCACTTAATTCTTCTAAACTGATAAGTCTAGTTTTGAAAGCCCCTAAAGTCCTACTGTCTCCCACACTACTTGGTCAGTTGTTATTATGTCTGTGAGAGTGAGTAGCCCATGAACATTCAATCAGAAGTACAGCGCATACAACTGCGATGAACAGTTACGGTCAATATACGAGTTATGCTCCTCTTCTTATTCCAGGGGGCTGCATGTTGGTTATTTGGCAAGATTAGGCAACCTTTTAGTATGTTTGCAGGGCAAAAGAAGATTTGGATCTGTAATGAAATGTTACAGAAGAAGTTTGCAATCAGACACCCACTGTGATATATAATTTGACAACCCCAGAAGCAGTGATGTTCAGCAACTGCAGTCATTAAATTAGACGTGACTAGAAATTGTATCAACTCACTAATCTATACATATATAAATTCCTAGCTGTGAGCCTCTCTCTAAGTGTATATATACAGTATATATATATATATATATATATATATATATATATATATATATATATATATATACTGTATATATATATAATATACATGTATAAAATTGAATTTTTGTCTGTCTTGGAATTAATTAAAACCACTACACCTTTTTCTACAAAACTTGCAGTTATTTTTGGTATAGTCTAACTTTTAACATATGCTAATAAAAAATAAGTTATTTGCTATGTACAACTATCTTGACGCAACATGATATACATATGATTTTAACTTAAATAGAATTAAAAATGGTTATGTAACAAAACGTCTCCTGTTTCAGGTGTTAAATTTGACCACAATAATTAGTGGGAGCTTTTAAATATTTAACTTGTTGAAAACAAACAAGATTTTTACATTTGGTGCTCAATATGAAAACCCTAAATACAAAGAGGACTGTTTGACTTATGTTAGGTAGATTGCCCAGAGGGGACTGGGCGGTCTCGTGGTCTGGAACCCCTACAGATTTAATTTTTTTTCTCCAGCTTTTGGAGTTTTTTTGTTGTTTTTTCTGTCCACCCTGGCCATCGGACCTTACTTATTCTATGTTAATTAATGTTGACTTATGTTTATTTTTTATTGTGTCTTCTATTTTTCTATTCATTTTGTAAAGCACTTTGAGCTACATTTTTTTGTATGAATATGTGCTATATAAATAAATGTTGATTGATTGAATTTGAATATGTCCTTAATGGATGACAATATCAAAAATCCATTCCCTCTTTTCTGATTGCTCATTTTATGATGAACACAAAGGTCCTATTTAACGTTTGTCTAGAGAAACAGTAAGTGAGTAAATGACTCGTTTATGACGAGATCCGTGCTTGAAATGGAGTAGCAAAAGTCTTTAGAGATCCCAGGAGTGACAGGATGGCTGACACTTTGTAGGGATCCACCTGGAGAGCTGTGCAGGGAGGAGGACAGAGTGTGTGCTGCTCAATCCTCATATGTCTCTCAGCTATCAAGTTGTATGTTACGATGGTGGTGCATTCTACATGCTCTATAATATTTCAATATTATTACTAATAATTGTTATTACTGTATTACAAGTTGTACTTTTCTGCAAAATGACTTCTGTTTCTCTCTACCTTGCACTTAACTTCACAGTAAAATTTCACAAGGGCTTAATAAGCTTAGAAGCACAAGGTGCTAAATAATGCTAAAAAAATAGATGTCTTTCTGCTCAGATGATGGGGTCATAAGTGTCAGATCTGCTTTTTATTTATTTTGCACATATAATGTACATTTTATTCTTTTTCAAGGTGAAGCCAGGTAGAATAGCTAGTATCTTATAAATTACAATTCTTTATGTTCAATTTCAAGACTGTGATCCACCCACTACATAAGCAGAAGAAAGTGTAATGAGGCAGATGTTTTTCTTCTTCCAGAAAGCTGACACCTAGAACCACATGGCGCTACTGCATGAAGTGTTCACTTAATGTCCTGAAGCAACATTCACAGTCTAAAAATAGTGTAACAGTGAGAAAGACTTGACAATACGACATTCACTCAGCAACAACTGCACTTGAAACATGGGGGTGGAATTTGTGCAGGGTACCTGCTCTCTAAAAAAATGCTTGTTTTATTGGTAAACTGCATAATCCTCCTACACATACAAACACACCTTAAAAATACTGTACATGATGGAAGGGCAAACTAATCAGACATTTAAGAAGACACAGTAGCCCTTAGGCTTAAACTGTGCTTTAATTTCTTGAAGTAAACAGCTTTTAAGGCAAAGGAAGGCAGCACCGTATCAGGACAAGACTCCTTTTTTTCCAATAGTGGTAAGAAGAACAAAAATTAGGCTCTTGTTTTTATTGCTAAGTTCCTGACTCGTCAACTATGTCAAGCTGACTTAGCTTGGAGAAAAGATTTTCTAGAGTTAGATGGAGACGTAAGCCATTGCAACACACAGCCAGCAGCAGGGTGCCATAGATACTATTTGTTTTGTCATATAGCATATTTTAATTAACTTTAAAAGAAAAGAGTCAAGTACATTATGAATCTTTTGGATTTCTATAACTGGAACATTCAGAAGAATTCTAGCAAAAAAGAAAAATTATAAGTCATTGGCAGAATAATCAATAAATACACTGATACGTGGGCATGTGTCTCCACTGTGATCGGGGTCATTTCACTGAGGAACAATCTTTTAATAATTAAAACGAAAAAACAGGAATTGCAGAAATAAAAAGTTGCCTGAGTTTTGTCAAGAAGGCACTTAATAAATAAAAAAAGAAAAGAAGCAAAGGAAAACAGAAAAAAGAGTGTATTATCCTGCACAAAAGGCTGCGTAATCACAGCACATCTATAAAATTATAAAGTTGTTAGAGAAAGAAATTACAGTAGTAGAGATGTGCAGTGCTAAAACCTTTGCTAAATAAAACCTTGTCATGTTTTTCATATTCTAAAACTGATTTTACTTTTGTGTGTTAACTTTTTGTTTTCACATCATTTGTTAATTTATTTTCGTTAAATAAAACATGGAAAAGTCCTTTTAACTGTGATGTGGAAAAACTTGGTGTGCTACACTTTTCAAAAGCAAAGTACAAAAATATTTATGTTTAGTACCCAAAATGCAAGTGAGAACCCACACAATCAAACTACAAACAGTTGCATCAATTGGCCTGGCTGTGAAATTCTTAGCCCTCACCCACAGATTTACTGTCTCACCCACTTGGCCACCTTAGGCATCAGACTCCAGCTGGTTCAATGCCATATAAGGGCCAGGGTGGCACAGGTTTACCGACCCAGACAACTGGGCCACCAATCAGAGCTGGGAGAATTTTATGTTTGGAGTTTATAGACAAGAAGAAAAAAACAACAATTGAGCGCTTTGAGTTGTGAGGAAAGCGCTATATAAATGCAAAGAATTAATTATTATTGTTGTTGCATGTAAATCAAGCATAAACCATGTGTATTTTTGGTAAATTGTATTAAACCTAAGAGGAAATTGTTTTTTCACATGACCTTTGGAGCTCAGAGCACAGGGTCAGCCATTGCACAGCGCCCATGGAGAAATTTTCAGTGTAAGGGCCTTAAATCTCCAATAACGAGATTTGAGCCGCAACCTTCCAGACACCAGTGCAGACCCTTAGCCACCCAAGTGAATTCAATTAGGAATACTTGGGCATGATTGCTTAGGCTACTTGCACAGCTATAGCTACTAGAGTCAATCTTTCTTCCTTTCATTGTTTTTCTCTCACACCAGACCACATTAACGTACTAAATAATAATAATAATAATAATAATAATAATAATAATGTGTATATCCAGACACGATTATTGCCTTCAGAAGCTCTTTAACGATTAAAAAATAAAATTCACCTCCATGGCTTCATCAAAATACAAACACAAAGAGCAGTGATCAAAATTACCTGCAGAAGTATACCCATCTTGGCATAGCCGACTCCTTTTGGTGGAAAAAGTGCTGGCCCTTCTGCTGATTTATCATCACTTCATCCACATTCTGTGAGCTTCTTCATAGCATAAAAAATGGCAAGTCTCAATATTTTTCTGCCAAGTGGTAGAAGAAGATTTTCTAGAATACAGTATGCCCAAGGATGCAGTGCCCTGTAAGACACTGGGTGTGCCTGAGGCAGGCCTGTGGGAGACACCAAGCTTATAAGCAGCACTTCAGCACCTTTGATAAGTACAAGAACTAATGAGCCGAAGCAAACGGCCATGGGACAGTGTTGTGTTGTGATGCCATGATGGATGTATTACTTATTTAGAGAAACTGGCAACCTGTAAAAGTAGTTCTGGACATTGGGTACTTTTGCTCCATACAGGACATACCGCTTTGTGACCATATGGAGAGTGATGATGATACTTTGAGGAAAGGCATCGTTTTAGAACTGATCTAATTCATTTCCAAGTATGATCCCCAGATAAGGGTACAGGTTACAGAGGTGCCACGTACTGTAATGCAACTTCAGTGAGTTCTGTCACGTAGAATAATTTGCTAGGGTTGCCTGCCTCATTACTGTTACAGACGATAAACTTAATGAAACCACTGGCACTTATTTTGCCCGTATAGATTATGAATAACAGAAGTCAATAAAGGCATTAATTCCAGTGCATATTAGATACAAGTATGTTTACTAGGGTAGAATAAAGGGTAGAGCTATTGAATTTTTCCCCACTGTTGAGAAACTGAAAGGGCTTGATCCACTACACCTAAACCCCCTTTTCTCTGTGGTGGTTTCACTTTTACACATTCATGCTGAAATCTGAGAACAGGACTAGAATTGTGGTTCACTCTATTGGTTCAAAGTCTCCCCATTTTCAGATTTCTGGCTTCGCTGCTCTACTCCAGGATCCAACCACACCTCCCTCTAGTTCCTATGTCTCTCTCTCTTTCTCTCTGTGTTGCATTTTGTGCACTGCCTGTGATTGGTGGCAGTTCCATGGCAGGGAGTAGCCTTTAAACTTCATTCACAGCATATCTAAAGCAATATTCAATTCCTGAAGTAGGACACTTTTTGAAAGTCCTGGAAGTTCCCCAGAGGCTACTCCAACTATCTCTGCATCTATCAGCTTGAAATGGTAAATAAACAATCAAACATTCATAGTAGGGCGGCACGGTGGCACAGTGGGTCTCGCAGTTAGGAGACCCGGGTTCACTCCCCAGGTCCTCCCTACGTGGAGTTTGCATGTTCTCCCCTTGTCTGCGTAGGTTTCCTCCAGGTACTCTGATTTCCTCCCACAGTCCAAAGAGGATTAGGTGCATTGGCGATTCTAAATTGTCCCTAGTGTGTGTGTGTGTGTGTGTGTGTGTGCCCTGTGGTGGGCTGGCGCCCTGCCAAGGGTTTGTTTCCTGCCTTGTGTCCGGAGTTGTCTGGGATTGGCTCCAGCAGACCTCGTGACCCTGTGACTGGGATATAGCTGGTTGGATAATGGATGGATGGAACACCAAGGATCCTTGCTTTTTATCATTTTCAACAGGAGTCCATATGTTCCAAACAGAACCTCCTGGCTTTCATCAGTTAGCATGAGCTAATTGTCTTGGATTTCCATCAGTCCCTCATGACTTCATCTTCACTCTAGTGCCCATGGCATAATTATTTCCAAGCTTTTTTAAACATAAACAGAGTTTACTGCCATTGGCAACTGCTTACTCACTTTGGCAGTTGGATGGACTCCTCATTACCTGTATTGCTTTCAGTTTCATAAACCCTCTTCTATTATATGCCTGGCCTAGGCCATTTCTGCCCCTAAAAACCCCTCACCTGCTGGGTAACCTGCAAAACGTCTCAGATTTGAACCTAAGATCTAAAAATAAAACTTCTCATTATTATTATTTTTAGTAGTAGTAGTACTAGTAATGCAATGCCCATTACCTCCTCTTATGCCTCATTATTATGTCTCAGTGAACAGTGCTTCAGAATTTGACTGTCAATGAGGGAGAACCTTATTTATTTATTTATTTATTTATTAAGCAGATTTCATCTACAGCCATCCCATTTGATGTCTCTAGGGATTTTGTATATCTGATATGTATGGAGTTTTGTTCTGAAGAAGTTGCACAGAAATGGTCTCCTATTTACCAATTGATAATACAAGCAGCAAAATATCACAGGAGTATTACAAATATCTAACAAAACTTCTTGAATCAAATTCATATGCTGCATATTCAAGACTTCAGTGTGGAATTACATGATAGTGAATATCTGACAAAGAGGAAAAGATTTTCTATTTCTAAAATAGCTTCAAATGTGGTCTTTTGTTTTTAAATGGGAATAAATGTGCTAGCAAAGGGAAAACAATTTTTTTTTTATTATATTGCTATTAATTTCCCCTTTTACAGAGGGGGGTTGTGGTGCAGCTGGAGCCTATCCCAGAAAACATCATGTACAAGGCAGAAACATCACCTAAACAAGGCGCTAGTTGTGGAAGACGAATGTTCTCTTCGTTCCCTTGTACAAATTCATATCTGAGAAGTAAGCTTTACTAAACCATGTAAAAGCATGCTTTGTTTTAGCAAACAGAAAAATATTTGTGCAAAGGACTCAAGGTCTGAGCATTCCACACATGAGTCTGCCGTATCACGTTGTCCCTTAGCTTACATCTGAACGCCATAACAAAAGGGGCCAAGAAATCAAGTTGCACAAGGGGCATTGAAGGGGCTCAAGGATTGTGTATAATAAATGTGTTGACTGTTACATTTTATAATGATATTAAATCACGCATTCTAGGGGTATAAAACTGGACCCCACCCAACAGACGAGGTTCAGAAGAGCCCTGCTCTTCTGTCTGCTTTTCTGAAACTCTTCTCACCGTGACTCTAAAAATAAAGCTGCTTTATAATTCCACCTGCTGTTTGGTCTGAAGCCTTCGTCCACATAGTCCATCACAGGATGAACACACAGACACACAAGCCAATTTAACAACATCAGTTCAGCTAACCTGCATGTCCTTGTACTGTGAGTGGCAAACTGGTGGAAACCCACACAAACATGGGGAGAACATGCAAACTCCATGCAGGTAGCACAAAAAACATGGACCCCAGTCTCCTTGTTTCAAGGCAGTAGTGCAACCACTGCATCACCGTTGTATTAATTTATAATTTAGGTATCTAATATTGCTTTCTTTTTCCACATACTCCAAATCCTGTTTGAATAGCCTGCAGTGTGAATACAAAAGCAAACTTTCTTTGAATTATTACAAGATCAGAGTTGTCTGGTTGATAATACTGGCATTTTGCCTTCAAGGGTTTTATGTGAAGGTGCTGGAAGGGGAGTAGTTCAGGGCGGAATCAGCACTTAAAATGGTTAGTAAACTGTGCAGCCACAAACTACTTTCTTGCATACCTTTTAATTCAACCTCTGAAGGAGACACACGTGACCCACGCCTTTCACAATACTTAAAGGCTAACAGTTCTCTTATCCGTTTAGGTGTAGATTCTGAAAGGAAAACCTTCTGCTTGACCGATGATGGCAGCAGAGCATAGTTTTCTTTGATTAAAGTGGAAGGTTTTGTGTAACCAAGAAATTTTGTCAAGACGCTTTACTTTTCCTTACCTGATTGTTATCATTAAAAGGACCATAAAGGTTGCAAACTGTGATTTCAGGCTGGCATAACTTTTAATTCTGTACGTTAACGCCAAAACCATTTAGTCTTCTCATATGTCACATTTAAAAGTGTAAACAGCTTCAAAGGTCCGAAGCCACCTATAAGTTTACATTTCTCACTGTGGAACAAAATAAAACCATGAAATCGACTCATCTTAAGAGACAGTGAGTGTCCTGGCTTGAGTGAGAAGAATCATTTTGTGTGTCATCAAGCCTCCTGTATCAGACTCACACTGAGCCATGTTCAAAATGCATACAATAAATAAATAAATGGAATAAAAATAACCACAGGGTTCCTAACACCTACAAAGCAGGAAAGACAAAGGGCCAAGCATTAAACTTACAAGCGTATTTAAAAATGTCAAAAATGTTGTATATCAAATTATATTGAACAATGGCATTGCACCCTGCCTATTCTGCACTTTGCACCAGCTGAGAATTCTTTACAGGGACTCTCTGCTCCAATACTCAACACTATATGACATATTTCAATACATATTCTGTTTTGTAGTGATTCTCAGTTATTGATCTGAAACTAACTTATATATTTGCCATGTTTGCCATTATTTCTAGAAGACATGACCCAGGCTGAGATAAGAGTCTTTAAGGTTTAGTATATGTAATTCATCTTCACCCACTAGCTGCATCTTTGTGAGAAAAAGTGCTGCAAGTCTTTTCCATGAAGTATCGACAAAAGATGATTCAGGCAAAACCACAGTGGCTAATGAAAGGCATGGATACCAAGGTTCCACTTACAAATTTATACATTCCTGTTCAATCACGATAGTCCACAACAAAACACAGAGCTTCTTTTTCTTGTACAATTTGGCAATCATAAATAAAAGAAAACTAACTAAGCAGACTAAACTCAACCATGCAGACCATCCACAAAAACCAAACGTATGTGGTCTAGTGATCTGAACTTCCACAAGTGCACAGGATTAATTTGCTTTGGCTCATTCCCTCTGTTTACTGTATGTAGATGATTTGATCTTTACCCCAGCAATGCATTTTTTTAAAAAAGAGCACACAATTAAATTCATATACAGTAGTTGACTTTCCTTACTTACCATATATACTAGCAGATAAGTTCTCCCGCAGATACGTCAGGACTTGATTTTACAGTATAATTTCTGGTATTTTATAATATCGGTCTCATAAGTCGAACGCGGAAAACTCACGCTATTGGTCCAAGAGATTATGAAATGCTAATGCCCACCTGAGAGAGTAACCACGGAGCAAACTGCCTTTTCTTTCTATGTATTGTGCCTACGTGGCCACACGGTAATACCCAAACTATTCCAATGTGGCGTTTGCACTGATTTGTGTTTTTTGTATCTGACAGCTTCATACACCTTTATCGTATATATACGATATCGTATTATCTACGATGGACCATTCGATCAGAAGAAAATAAGAAGCTGGTTTTAAATTAAATGTCATTGAAGTAGCGAAAGAAATTGGCAACTGCGCTGCTGCAACAAAATTCAACGTGTCTAAGAAATTGGTGCATGATTGGAGGAAACAAGAAGATGTAAAAAAAAAAAAGAAAAAGTGTCACATTTTTGAAACGGGCGTATAAGTCGGGTCTGATTTTACGGTCAATTTTTCAAGTTTCAAGACCCGACTTAAATGTGAGTTTATACGGTACCTGAAGTTTCTGAAATTCTATGAAGATGACATTTAAAGGTCCTCACATCTCCTAAACTCATTTTTCTTGTATTCTCTATATAAAGAAAGTCTACGTCCATTAAAATTATAGCAAATACGTTATTTTAAAGTAACAGCTTGCTCCTACACTATTTACTGCTGTCATAATTGTAACACTTGTAAACTCATCCCCTTCAATATAATGTACTTCATTGTTCATACCTGGAAAAGCACAGGTTCAGAATTAATTTTGTGGCCCTATTCAAGGCCTTCTCGTGTGTGTGACCTTCTTATTATATTGAGATCAGAACTCAACATCGAGAATCACATTCTAGATGGCCTCATGTGTGATAAAGCTTAAGCACGGCCTTTCTTGACTTGTTCACTGTACCCCATGTTATGAAACCTCACATCCTAATAGCCGTTTTAATCATAGTTAGTAGCGAGAATCTAATACATTTACCTCCTGTATGCCAAATTTTATATTTATTAACACTTAATCCACCACTATCCTTCCAAACTGAAGTGATCTTGGTCCATCTATACTGATATTTCTTATTCTTAGGATATCTACTAATCATTCAATTTAGTGCCATGTGCAAATGTTTGTACCTTTTCAAATACATATTTATATAAAATAAAAAGAGCAGCAGGTCAAACATTTACACCAGTGGGTCACCAAGTTTGACTTTACTGATTCTCAGAAAATGTTGTTTTCTCTGCTTAAGCTAAAGTGACACACAGTATATCTGCTTAGTGAACGCTGAATCTCGTCCTTTTGTTGTTTCAGTGACTAGTCTGCCCAGAGGTACCTTATCAAAAGCAAAAAAGAAGACAAAAATAATCCTGTACTATGTGATGTAATCAAGTGGTTTTCTTGCTTTGTTATAAATCTCTGGCAGTAACACCTGTCTGGACCTAACCTGACTGCCTGTTTACTAACACCGCTTTACTAGACAATAGGCTGGTTTTCTGTATTGTCTTTTAAAGTTACTGTTACTGGTGTCGTCTGGGGTACATGTTAAATCTCTTCCATGGTCAGTTTAATCTAATTTTTTTTACGATGGCAATATGTTTAGGAATTTCCTCTGTAAAGACCAGTGTATATAATCAATAGCTTTTTTGACACTCTTGATTAAATGTTCGCCAGCCTTAACTTGCTGATGGATGACTTATAAGTAGCTACAGTAAAGGTAGGGTTATTCAGAATTGACTTAAAATTCTTTCTTTACTATGTTTGTTTTAATTTTGTGTAGAAATTCAGTTCATATCTAATTCAACATATTTTAACAGCCTCTGAAAAAAAAATCAGCTTTCATCTCACATAATGAGGAGAAAGCTGAAACCTTTTAAATTGTTTGTGCCAACCAGATCATAATAAAAAAAGATAATACATGTTTTTATTCAAATATATCTTACATTCAAGCACAGTTAGATGGAAAGCATTTAGAGTTGCTTAGAAAATGTACATTGAAATGTGTCAGGAGGAAGGACAGGCCTAGAGAAAAAATCATCCAGCCTTGCAACAAACAGGTAACTATGGAGACTAAGCAGACAGCCTCAAGGGGCTTTGCTTGTAGTGCAATAATGGGAATCCACTGGCAGCTGAAGATCATTGGCTTAGCAGTCATTCGGATACATGGCGGCATATGGACTAACTCAGAATTCGAACAACTGTTAGGGACAAGCAGTTCCTCAGTTCACCTCTGTGAGGTACTGGAATGGCTCACCAATATGATTCCTGGCTAATGGCTGTCGTTAAAATGCTTGCTAAAACATTAAAGATGTTCCTAATATATGTATGGATTCTGCCCTCCTCTCCCTTTCTGTTGTAATAAATAGAGCAGAAAAACAGCAATGTTTGCTTAATTTTGTGGTTTGTGTTTATATTTAATAAGCAAATACATTTTTTTGTTGCTTTTATGTACTGTAATTATTGTTTGATAGATCTGATTTATTTTCCAATTTTGTTTTTAATATACTTAATTCATATGGAAGGAGGTGAAGTGTTCTGATTGAACAGGCTGTATCCTTGCCCTTTGATTGTTCACTGTGAGCAAATGCTGCACTTTTAATGTTTCTTTGCAATCAACTTATTATTATTTCAATCACCTATTTGTAAGTCCGAGAGCACATTTATTTCATTTTTTTACAGTACTTATCAAAATGGATAATTTTTTTTATTTTTGTTCCTTGGTCTATGCTTAATAGCACAAAGTGAAAGCATGTTTTCAGAGAGGTTTGTCAATTTATTAAAATTCAAAAACTGAAATCTCTCATTCATATACAGTAATTATTCACACCCTTAACTATGTACTTTCTAGAAAAAAAACTCTGGTGGCAGTTTCAACTTTGAGTCTGCTTGTGCAAGTCGCTACAAGCTTTGCACACCTGAATTTAAGCAATTAATCACATTCTTCCTGGCAGATCCTCCCACAGTCTCTTAGATTGAATGGGAAGAATCCATAAACTGCCATCTTCAGGGCTCTCCATAGATGTTCTATGGAGTTTAAGTCTGGGCTTTTGCTTAGCCACTCATGATCAAAGTCAGACCTTTGTCTTGGCGATATGCTTCTGGTCATTGTTGTGTTGATAGGTGAAACGTCACCCCAGTCTAAAGTCATGTGAACTCTTGAGCAGGTTTTCTTCATGTACCTCTCTGTATTTGACTGCATTCATCCTTCCCTCAATTCTGACCAGTCTTCGTTTCCCTGCTGCTGAGAAGCACCTTCATAACACGGTACATCCAACAGCATGCTTCACATAAGAATGGTACTAGGCATGTGATGATCTGTGCCTGGCCCCCAACAGATATAGTGATTGGAGTTCTGCCCAAAGAGTTCAAATGTTGTCTCATCAGACCAGACAATGTTTTACCTCTTCCTCCTCAGTCCTTTAAACTGTCATGTCTTTTACCCCACAGTGGTTTCTGTCTAGCCACTCTACTATAAACTCCTGATTGATGAACTGCTGCTGAGATGGCCGTCCTTCCAACAAGTTCTTCCATCTCAGCAGAAGACTTCTGAAGCTCTGTAAGAGCGACCGTTGGGTTTTTGGTTACCTCCCTGGCCATGGCTCTTCTTGACTGGTTATTCAGTTTGACTAGACAGCTGACTCATGGAAGAGTCCTGGTGGTTCCAAACCTCTTCCATTTCACACTTACTGAGGCGGCAATGATCTTGGGAACACTCATATTTTTATACCCTTACCCTGATCTATGCCTCACTACAGCTTTATCATGGAGTTCTATGGAGAGCTCCTTGGACTTGGTGGCTTGGTTTTTGTCCTGAAATGCAGTGTGAATTGTGGGTCCTTTCTATGCTATGCACAGGTGTATGCCTTTCTAAACAATGTCTAATCGATTCAATTTGCCAACGGTGGACTCCAATCAAGTTCTCGACACATCTCAAACATAATTAAAGCAAACAGGATGCACCTAACCACAATCTGGAGAGCCGCAGCAGAGGTTTTGAATACTTATGTAAATGAGAGATTTAAGATTTTGATTAAATTGATGCTAATTTTGTCATAATGCATTATCGAGCATAGATTAATGAGCAAAAATGGCATTTTTTTCATTTAAAATTAAATGTACAGTGCTATAAAGTGTGCAGAAAGTGAAGGGGTCTGAATGCTTCCTGAATCCACAGTCTGGCATCATGCTAAGCAAGCTACCCTGATGTAATCCATGCCACTGGTCATCTGCCATGTCCTGTTTACACTTAAGATTTTAAGGCCTCTGTTCTCTGCTTCAAGGGCATTTGGGTTAGCGTGCACTGTAAAAATATCCAGTGATACATTTCCAAAAGTATAATTTGGGGTATTCAAAGCACAGCGAGCAAATTATGTTTTATTATTATTAAGATTTTTTTTTTTTGCTGTTGATTTTCTTTTCTGTTTAAAATTAATTGGTGGTGGGAAATTAGTTGAGTACTATTCATTACATTTTCACACTTGCTATAGGTGTGTGGCGCCCATTCGCTTCTCTGTGAGGGAATTGGCTGCACAGCATGTAATCCAACTGCAGGCTAACAGGTTTAAGCCCTGGTGATGACAATTTTCAGGTCTTTGCCAGGGACTCATGGGGGCAGTGCTATATTCACCTTTCTGGGGCCTGAGGCCAGAGAGAGAGGAAAGTGCCTAGGGAAGTGTGGTCTCACAAGATACATTTGCGGTTAGTCTAAAATCTATAAGGGAATTCAGGCAGAGATTTTCTACAACTAAGCCATGTACTGCTTCGGTCTCCATAGCAACATCCACTGCTGATGTATGTTGAGTGGCAAGTAGCTTACTGCAATCAGAGAGGAAACGCTGGCCTCCAGCCTTCTAGGGTAGAGTTAAGCTGGAGCCATGAATCGACACTGAATGATTTATGTGCGTAAAAGAAATATTGTTTGGTTTTGTTTTCTTCATTTTTAGCAATGGTGAAATGATTCATTTATTTGTCCTGTGTATAAAATATATTTTAAACAGCCATGCCAAATTGTAGAATAAATGACAACATTTTAATTATTCTATTGTTTTTAGTTCTACTTGCTCCCATCTACATCTGCGCTAAAATGAAAGCATAAGGGTTCAATTTTCATTCAAGTTAAACTTGTATTATTGGCTATATTAGATAGATAGATAGATAGATAGATAGATAGATAGATAGATAGATAGATAGATAGATAGATAGATAGATAGATAGATAGATAGATGTGATTTTCCACTTGGGATTAATAACTTGTGATTAATAAAATATCTATCTATCTATCTATCTATCTATCTATCTAGATAGATAGATAGATAGATAGATAGATAGATAGATAGATAGATAGAAATGGATGGATGTCTGAAAGTATGTGGTTTATTTTATCACTGCACTACAAGGAACCCACTGGGGTCTTTGATTAATGCACTTGCCATTAAAGAGGCTTCTCTGTTATAGTCCTGGCCTTACAATTGGTCACTTTGATGAATTCTACGTAATATATCTCAATGGCTAGTTAGTTTATTTCCCAAGTGATTTCTTCCGTTTTACTTGTGAACAAAAAACTTTTTCTTTCATGCTCATCCATGGCTTCTTTCATCCATATATCTATTTTCATACGCCACATACAGTATTTCTATAAAACGTGCAGCATGGATACCTCACTAAATGGTTCCCAGTACTTCACAACCCACTCTGGTGACTGTAAAGCTTAATTCATGTTAGCACTGGAAACTTGTTGTAATGTTAAGCTATTGCTTGAAGAATGGGTGTCGGTGTCATAGCATCAAGGATCTGGGTCAGACACTTTGTCTATAAAATGTATTATTATTATTACATTCTATTAACGGCGTACTGCATGATAAAGTGCAGTGAATACACTTGACTTGAGCATATTCTGGGCTTCCTGAGCAGCTCTTCTTTTCTCCACCCTATCGGCCCGCTTCTTCTCTTCTTTTGTCAGCATCTTTTCGCATTAAAACTAATTAAGCCAGTTTTTGTGTTGCAATTACTTAGTACGTTTTTCTTAAAATTTTTCACTTAAGCTGGCACTTAAGTCTTCAATCTCCCACAAGATAGATTTAAAATATGAATAGGTGAAGGTGGTAGGGATAAGAATGGCGTCCATATGCATGTGCCACATGGCCACCCTGCTGGCCGCTGCCGAGATTTGATTCTACAATAAAATAAAATAAAAATAAAAAGAGGAATAACCTTGGAGGTCAATCATTACCCTGAAAGCGTATAGTAGAGGTCACGTATTTTTAAAATCTTGGACAGATAAACAAATAGCCACGGTAGCGTATTATATATAAAGATTCTGTTCCTTTCCTTTTGCCTTTTGCATCTTCATTGGCATTCACTTGCTATTCTGGTTTCTCTACCAAACAGAACATAACATGAATTGTTGACTGGCCTTGAGCAAAATAGTGTGTGTGGTTGTCTTCAGGAACATGCACTGCTATTTTCTGGTGTCACACTTAACACTGGTTCCTGCCCAAGCCACAAGATTTGGAGAAGTTGCCCAACCACCATTATCCTTTATTGAAAAAAATAGGTTCTAAAAAAATTATGAATTGAAAAGATGAATAAATGAAGTTCTTGCTGGCTGTTTGTAAAGATCTGGGTCTTCAAAGAAGATGCAGGTAAGTCACCAGAAGAGGTTTAAGGTGACACTTTAAATGAACAAGTGTAAGCATTTCTGCTTACTTACAAAGTGATGAACACTGTATGTGGCATTAACTAAATAATAGTGTAGAAGGAGCAACACATTGGACACCATTAAACGTCAATTAGATCTTGTTTTCAAAACAATATGATGATGCAGGGAAGAGAGGCCCTGGCAGTGACATCTTCACATCTTCCATCTTGGCGGTGGTGCTGCTGAGTATATTGTAAGAAGAAGATCTGTTGATATAAGGATTGTTTGTGGTAAAAGAGAACACATACCATTAATGCAAGAACAAGTGTATTATGATCAGACTTATGGAACTTGATTCAAAGAAATGACCAGCACTGTAGGCCTATGAACCACAAGACCACAGTTATATGTATGATGGCAGAGCATGGGGGAGGGTGGAACATCATAAACTATACAATTGATAAATTTTGCGTTATCATTAAATGTCTCATAGCCACAAAGACAGCAGGAAATTTGAACCTCCTCAAAATACTAAGAAGAAGTATAGCATGGCTATGCAAGTTTTAGCGCATATCTATAATCATTAACATCATATAACCTTTGTCACTTCAGCACAGCTGACTACAGGTATTCATTCTGAGTACCTCAATAACACAATGAAAGTCAAACACATGGACCCAGCGCACCCAGTTTGCGTACATTCGTGTGGGTTTCTCTCTAAGTCTAGCGGTTTGTCGCTCACATAACAATAGAAGTCTTATTAGGTTAACAAGTGGCTCTAAGTTGGTTCTGTGTGGGTGAGTTTGTGTGCCTGGGCTCTGCGACAGACTGACACTCTGACCAGAGTTTTCTGAGACCTTGAATTGGAAGAATCAGGTTCAGATTGATGGAGGAGTATGTGTTAAATACTGTATGTTCTTAGCGTTCGTATTAATTTCAATGTAAATGAATAGTAATCTACACACCCATTTCATTTGCTTAGTCAAACGCTGAGGTTCGTAATGTGAATTACATTAAACAGCAGTTACCATCAGAGGAGACAAAAATAGAACATGAGTCTATGCAGAGAAAAGAAAATAAACTACTGACGCTTACAGTCCTTAATAAAAGGCAATAGAAGGTTTAGCTGACAGAGACCTGCGTATTGTACAAAGTACAAAGAAACAGACTAGCATCCAGGATTTAGAGGGACTATGACAAAAATATGACACTGGGCACTAATACTGCTAATGTAACTCATTCACACTGGTGCCCCAATACAAGACCTGAAGGAATAACTTGATCAAAAAAGCATTGATGTGACCTGAAAAGAGAGAAAATGGGAAAAACTAATGATCACAATTACTTCTGTAATTATTAAGCAATATAAATTACCTAAAATGCAGCACTAAAAGGAGAATACAATCATAAAATGGTGAGTCTTCTTCTTTAATTTAAAACCTGGGACCAATGAAACATCACTTATACTGGCTGGTAGTCAGAGGTTCAACAACTTTAATAGAAAAAAAACCTAATGTGACAATTTACAGCTGAAATAATTACATTTTTGTACTTCTTGACCCCTTTGGGATGGAGATCGGTTGTTACCATCACTTCTACCAGCTCCCAGTGATGTTTTCAGTAGGACTGTGCTGATTAGCAATGCCATGGAAGGAGACTAACAGAATTTGTGGTGTGACTCGCTCCCAGTGTATTGCTAGCCACTTGAAAGCTTTACCCAATCTTTGGAAAAAAAAAAAAGAAATCTCCTAGTGAACAAAATGGCATGTATTTCTATTGGAGTTTTACTCATAATTGCATTCAATAAAGCCTGTTATTTCTGCAATTTAACATATATAATTCATTTTCAATCCATTCTTTACCCTGTGTATTGTAACTAATTATTACATTAATCAAATAATAGTCTCTTTACTGAAATCATTATTTTGTTAATTTCACTCTATAATGTATAGGATTTTTGAAAGTTTCACCAGAAATAGATAGATAATGCGAGTACCACAGCGGATGGACAGGCATCCCAAAAGGAATGGAGGATGATTCCTTGTCAGAATGGAATGTCATAATAAAGGGGAACTGATGGATGGGTTTCCCAGCTGGAAGGAATCAGGAACTCTTACCCAGCCAGGAGGCAGATATAATGGAAGGACCAGGGGAGATGTTTGGATCCTTTATCCCCCAATGCAGCATCCCTGGGTTTGGATTCCCACATGCAGGGCATGCTGGGATCTGTATTCCCATGGGACAGACCTGTAGGGTCCTGTGGAAGCCACCAGGGGGAGCTACTGAAATTAGTAATTCCTACTTTCAGGGAATTCCGTTTGACCCGGAAGTGCTTCAAGTGTGCTATGCCCTAGTACTGGAAGTGGTGCTTGATCATAGATAAAAGAAGCCACTCAACCTTGTTCAGGAGGCAGAGGATGACACTTTCCTTCAGGGAAGAAGAGTAGGATGTAGAAAGAGGAATGTCTTTATTGTTGCATTGTGCTGTCACCGTTGGAGAGCCAATAGGGTCAGGTCTGTTGGGGATTGGAACTGGTGTGGTGCTGATGTGTCTTCTGCTGCACAGCAGCACTCAGGTCCCAATTTGAGGCGGGCCATATGGGTGGGTGCATGGAACATCTTGTCTGTCCGGCAAGATGATCATCTTCTGCTTCTGTACAGAGGATTTTAGAAGGGCATGTAAGTGTACTGGATAGAATGAAATCATTATATTTGAACCCTTTGACTGTGTCTGTGTCAGTTGTGTCCAGGGTTTGGAGCTCAGTAATGTCCCCATCTGTCACGATGGATAGATAGATAAGCACTCTATACAATATGATAAATAGATATGAAAGCCACTTAATAATAGATAGATTGTGCTTTCTATAGTAAATTCACTTTCTCCCGAAGCAGCATAGAAAAGTCAAAGTGCAAAACAATAAAAAACAGAGTGCAACCTATTAAATATAAGTGCAAAACCCACAATATACCAGTGGACATTTAATGTATTGTGTCATTTAGGAAATACTGTTCTTATGACAACCGTGTGTGTTGTAACTGCTAGGGTAAATGCGGGCACGCTAAGGGGACGCATTATGCATTCTGACGGCTGTAGGCAAAAAAGAGCCCCGTAGCACCTCTTGCCACACTGTGATGGTATGAGCTGGTGGCTAATTGTGCTCCAGGGCAATGCATCACAGAAAAGGGTGAAGGGCAGCATTTGTAATTCTGCCATTATTGCCTTTACTGCCACTGTTTCTAGTCAACTATTACAGCCTCTGTTTATTTCTCATACAAATGAAAAACATTTCTTGTTGATTCACAAAATGCTTTTGACTTCTTTGTTTTGCATGGTCTCTTCTAGCATAAGCCTCTGCTCTTGCCAGTAAGAACTAGAATTTAGTCTCTCTGGGAATTGATCACTATATTCTAGTGTGGCACCAAACTGCAATGATATGATTTTAGTGTGCATGCATTTTATTTTGCTTTGTCTCGCTCAGATGTCTGATTGGTAGTGTGGGCTCTGATGCAGTGAAGCAGACAAGGCAAAACCTATTTTCCCGCACAGCTTGCGGAGATGTGCTAGAGCAGCACTCCCTGCGGGGTTCCTGGCTGAAATCAACAACTTGTGCTGCAGGGATCCAAACCGCTGGTCTAACAGCTGCATGATCAACTTGACATTGCGTGTTGTTCATAATTTTAGCAGGTATGACATTCTGCAGTCCCAGCAATGCTTGAAAATATATCATATCTTTAGCTTATTAAAGAAGTGACCAGACATATAAAAAACCACATATAGGTGGACATGCAGACATACGTAGTTGTATCTTTTTTTTCCATTTCTCCCCCTCAGTGATTAGTTTAAGGCAATGAGAATGCTGCATATCTCCACCTAAATGAAATTGAAGCCGACATAATTTGTAAGGATACTGAAATAATGACACTGATACTGGTATTGGTAATGACAATATGTCTAGATCAGGTTGACCTCAAGTCGTGATTGAAAGTGACACATAATATTACCATCTCCTTTATAACCTCAGCTTGTAGGAGCTGTGAGGTGTATTTGGATTTTATTCTGCCTAATTACTGAAGACAAGAGTCAGTGGCTAGCAGCAACTATTTGACTAGGCTTGTAAGATGTTACTCCGTCTGGTGTGCTAAATGTATTCGGTACACGAGTTCTGTCTGGGTATCCTTTATTGTTGTAAATTAAGATGTCGTTGCAGTGGGTCTATCCCAGGTCCTGGTTGTGCTTAATTGCATGGTCAGAACAGGCTTTTCAACCTTTACAGTCTGTCTAAGCAAGCACTGACTTTATTCTCTGCACACTTGCACGGTACAGAATGAGAGTCCAATCGCGTAGGTTTAATTTTTGTGTTTTAAAATAAATTAGCAATTTGGGGATTGCTAATACAGAGCTAATTGCCTATATAGAGTTGCTGCCTCATAGCACTTGGGCCGCAGATTCAATTCTGGTCAGGTGCATCTTCTTGGAAGACTGGGCACTTTCTATCATCAGTCGACTCTCAATAAAGGCAAGTCTCTTTACAAGCTCATTAGTCCGTGTTTATAATGAGGCAAGTTAGTTGGGCTGATCGGTGCATCTAAATTGCCCTGATGTCGCCGTGAGTCTCTCTCTGTGATTATGTGACCCAGCGTCTCACTAGCATCTTATCTACTATGGACTCCAGCTCATCATCTGAAGAGGCTAAAAAGTGGAAGGCTTGATGGGAACTGTCTCATGCAAAAACGAACAGCTCTTTTATGCTTTCGGCAGATATTAAACTGAAAAAAATGGTAATAATACATTTTAGATCCTGAATGTCCTTTACTTATTGAGAAATAGCATATGCCATATACCCTTATGTGCAGTGGTTCAGCATTTTGCAATGCTTTTTTCACTGCTCTGTGGTCCAAATTCTGGCCAGGTCCTTCTCTCTGTGGATTTTACACATTCTCTCTGGGAATGCATGGGTTTTTCTAGGCACATTCCTTCCTCTCACTAAAAATGTGTCTGTCAGATTAATTAGTGACCATTAGGAGTGAGTGTGGGTGTGTGTATGAGTGTGCCTTCAGATGGGCCACTGCCACGGGAATGTTTCCTGTCTTGTGCGAGAGGCTGGCATGACACTGTCTTATGTTCTTTATCCACATTTTATAACTGAAAAGGGAAAATAATTTCCATTTGTATTAATGTGACTAAATTATTGTGTATTGCTCAGTTTCGTCAAGGCAAGTGAATTCAAATATTTTCATTTTATTCTTGGGTGTTATGAGGGGATGCCAGGCAGAGACCAGCTGTTATGATTTTGTATGTTGTTTAATTTTTGTTCACTTATTAACCTGCTTTCCTTTCTGGTTATTTCCCATTATGTGGTTTCTGATGTTGTGAATATGAATTTTCCATTTATTTTTATAATGGAGTTTGTTTTCGGATATTAGAAATTATTTTGTGCTTTTTTTTTTTTTTTGTGTAGTGTGCCACCATTTTGTGTTGCCCTTGTCATAATGCAACAATGGTGGTAATGGAACGTGGATCCAGAAGTTACAGTATTTGATAGATGTCATCAGCAGTGCTACTATAAGAATGAGTGTGTCAAATGTGTCACTATCTGAGTTTTCACAAATTCAAAGAAAATCTCCCTTCATGTGTATATTTGTTGGCTCTTTAGACTGCATTAGTTTGCTAATTTAGTCTTGACTTTTGCTTTTGATTTCCTCTTCAAGATTATTGGGGTCATGTTTCGAGCCAGTATTTCTTCACTAGCTGGGGTACAAAGTTGTGTTTCTTGTCTGTTTTGTCCAATTTTGTGACATTTCTTTATATGAATGTAATGTTTATTTATTATCTGTCTTATTCTTTGTGTTTGTTTGTAACTGAAAAATGCCCATGTGTTTTGTGGGTGGTCCCCCAAGAGGCGGGGCCACCTGCCAATCACTACCAGGAACTGCCCTCCACTTCTATAGTTTCTCACTGTTCATTTCAGATGCACTAAGACAGGGGTCGCCAACTCCAGTCTTGGAGGACCACCGTGGTTACAGGTTTTCATTCCAACCCTTTTCTTAATGAGTGACCTGTTTTTGTTGCTAATTAACTTATTTTGAATTCATTTTAATTGACTTGTTCTTGAAGATTCAGAGCCCTTAATTGTTTCTTTTTCCTTAATTAGCAGACAAACAATAATGGGATACAAAATGAGCCAAAACAACTGGTGTCCATCAAACAATATCTGAAAATAAAGAAAGATGAAGGTCTCAGGAATGCTGATCTGCACAGGTCCCCAAAACATTTTAAAAGTGCTCTTAGAAAAGAGAAAATCAACAATTTCAGAAATGTCTGGTAATGCACCACAAGAGCAGCAATAAGCCACGAAATGAAAGAAAGGGTCTAATTAATGACAAGAATCAGCACCTCATTAAGCAGCTGGTTGGACTGAAATTGGTTGGAGTTTGAGGCTCTGACTTAGTTGGTCTTCTGTTGGCTCACTCACTTTCATTTCATTTCTGTTTGGGTGCCATTTAAGAAAAGTAATGAAGCAATTCAGAGGAACGATAAAGAAATCCATGGGAACAAATCTTAAAAAACAAGTCAATTAAAATGAATTCACAAGAAGTTCATTAGCAGCACAAATTGGGGCACTCATTAAATAAAAAGGGTTAGAATGAAAACCTGCAACCACGGAGGTCCTCCAGGACCGGACTTGGCAACCCCTGCACTAGGAAGTGGAGTGTTTCCTTGTGTTTTGCTGTGCCTTTTTGCTGATTGTGTTTTCCTGGGTTTTTGAACCTATGCTCTGCTTTTTGACTTGCCATGGGATTCTGCATTTGGACTGTGTTTCCGGTGGTTAGTTTTGTTTGCTTAGGTAATTCATTTTATGCTCTTAGGAGGTTTTTGTACTACAGAGCCTTTTTGTTTAAATAATTTTATAAACAATTTTATAAAGATTCTTCTGGGCCCATTAGTATCTAGTCGTGGCTTGGGTGGTAATCTCCCCACCAGCAGGCAATTTTTGTAAATAATTTGGGGACTTCTGTACTTTTGGGACTCCCGAGTCATGACACTTGGGTTTAAATTTGTGTATAGATGAAAGATAGGACTGATTTTTGATTCTGACTCTCTGCTTGTCTTACATTTCCTCTCCGGTCTGTGCTTCCAAAAGCCTTTCCTGGTGCAAGTCAAACATCAGCATTGCAGGCATGAAAAAGAAGTTTACATGAAATATCAACCGTAGGGCATGTTAAGGCACATACTGATATAGTATGTTCCACAAAGAACAATAATGAAGTTGATTCTTTATTGAGGATGCTGCCATTGTATGGTTATTTGAGCCCTGGTCCTAAATATTCCAGGGCATTGGAACACAGGAAGAACAGTGGGGTACTGTGGCAGTTATGTCATAGACTAACAGGTGAAAGAAGGGAAGCCATTTGCTTTTACAAATAGCTCCCTACCAGGAATTATAGTGGGCAGGCATATTAGGCGCTGGGAATGCAGGAATGTCTGGGTCCACTACGAGGAGTTCTATAAGAACCAGTCCAGAAGTTCCAAAGACCTCTCTTGACCATGGAAGCAGGAAGTCATGACATAATTCCTGAATAAAACTTTAAAGGCCCCTCAGGTCATAAACCCGTTGAGCTTAAAGTCAGTAGTCAAGCAGGAAATGGATTTAAAGGTATGAATGTTTAGAAATTGTACAAAATATACGACAGATGAGTATTTATATGGGACTGTTTTGATGTGGTGACATGCAGGGATGCAAATCTTGTTTGCTTTGCCATGTGGGACATCCAGTATTTTGTTTGCTGTTTTATTCTGGTTCCCCTTCCTAGTTACTCTTGTTACTTAAACATCTTTTTAAAATATTTTTTACTGTTTCGGGAATGACTGACAAATGTCTGTATCTCAGACCCTTTGTTGAATTTTAAATGGTGTCTAAAACAGTAAAACTACAATGACAGCTAGATTGTAAAATGTTTACTATGGAGGTTGAAACATAAGGCATTTTGATGTAATCTATTACCTATTAGTCTGTTAAAATACTTAATTTTTTAACCTTTGGCCGAGGTAAGTGTGGTTTTTAAAATGGTTCTATTGGCCATTTATAGTGAACTGTGCTATATATTTATATGTATGGCAGTATGGCAGACTATATGGTTTGGGTATGACGCGTTCACCTTTGCCTATGGCAATAAAAAAACAGCTAGAGCCATTCCCACTCAAGTGGAAGCTTTACCTTGGTGATCCATTGAGAGAAAGATGCCACCCCTCGGCTGCCCCTTGAAGAGATCCTGAGAAGAAGTTGAAAGCCACCAGAAGTCAAGCACAAAATTGTTATGAACTTAGAAGGTTAGGTTTCAGTGGGTGTTCACTGGCAGGAGGTCCATTACAGGAAAGTGAAAAAGTGAGAGACAAGAGGTGAGAAGGGAGTGTTCTGGTGTGGGCTGATGGGCAGGCCACTCCACAAGGCAGACTGGAGTTCAAGCCAGGGTGAGGAAGACCCAGGAGGACAGCAGTTTTATCCTTTTGTCTGTTCTTTAAAGTTTTCATCCTTCCTTGTTTATTCCTCCCACGTTTATGCTTTATTATTTAGAAAATAAATATACCATTATTTTAGGGGTGGAGAGATGCCAGAAGGGCAGTGCAAGTATGAGTATGTGGGAGGATGTATGCGGCGCATAGTTTGTGAATTATGTCCGTAACATATGTTATACTGTATATCGTTAAGTGAACTGTGCTTATGTTTTATATTTTTAATTGTTTTAAGAGGAACAATTCATCAGAGTCTTCAGAGAGTGTTATGTAGCTCCAAAGACACCATTTTATAATGGTTACCTTTAATTAGTCAGAATGTAAATTCTTTTCATTCAGATAGAAACCCAGGGTCACCATTAATATTTAGCATTTTTAATTAAAAGGAATCAATAATTTAAAAATCTTATTTGATATTATGTTCAGATTGACTGGATAATACTGTGCGAAAATGTATTTCAGAAAACCCATGGATGGTAGGTCTTAGAAAATAGCATAAAAATACCTTTCATCAACAACTAATTTTGGAATCTATCTATCTATCTATCTATCTATCTATCTATCTATCTATCTATCTATCTATCTATCTATCTATCTATCTTTTTGGCATTCAGAGTAGGTTGATGTCAGGACCTAAATTGCTCTCCACCTCCCTCAAAGACAGGAGGCACAAACGTGGCCTGATGAACGACGTTTGTTTGCTCAAACTGTACCAATTTCAGAAATGTAAGCACTTAGAAATGAAGCTAAGATAGATATGTTTTTAAGTTCCCCCACCAACTTTAAACAGCTATCAATCATTAAATTAAATCTTCTTCATCCAGGGATCTCTGCAAACCACAGCCAGACTGAGTTTTTCGCTGGGTTCTAACACAGCACACCTTCCAGAGTTTTCCCCGTTTCTGGAAGGTTGAAATAATTTTTGCTGAAACTTAAGTTTATAGGTATTTGTTAACATCACATTTCTTGCATTCGTTTGCATATAAAATTAGCATTTCCAGCTTCTTGTTGACTGTGTTTAGAAATAGAATTTATACCAGGGAACTGAGAATTTGCAGCTATGTGTGACAAACCTTATTACTTTTAGTGTGGTATCATAACAGTTTTAATCAGTTTCATTTTTTTGTACTCCGTTGCCTACCTTATATTCAATATATTACAATTACTGCTTGCAATACTGTAAACTAATATATGTGTTTGTGTGTGTATATATGCTGTATACTGTACATTATCATGTATTAGTTTAAATTATCTTTTCAATTAGTAGTCACTGTTTATTGACTATGATCACTATGATGCTGAAGCCTCCTGGCAGACAGAGGCAAATGCAGCAAACATCTGTCTACAAAAGCTTTCATATTCTGTAGTGCACTACAATTAATATTTGGCAACTTTGATTATTTTGTGGTGAACACACAATGCAGGGACATCAGTCCATGGCAGGGTCCCCACAAGCCCTTGCAGACGTACAATATAATCACTCAGAAGAGATGCCAATTCAGATAACAGCTTTTCTTAGAAATGCAGAGAGAAAACATTTTGGCGACCCAAAGGTAATGAAGGAAAGAGTGCATATTGTGGTTAAAAAGCAAGTGGAGAGGCGGCATCAAAGAAGAGTCTATGGATCTGATTAATGCTATTATCATTTTAAAGTAATGTAAGATGACAGCATGATAAAGCATCAAGAGGTTTGATGAGAGAGTGATTACACTTAGAAAAAGACCCCTTAATGTAAAATGAAAAATGCATGAATATTTATGCATTGAAAAGTAAATTTCATGTACCAGTTTACTGATAAAATATTTGAAACTGGAGTACACGGGTCTTTGTGCTTGTAACCGTTCTGTTCAGTACAAGACAAAAGGTGGATTTTGCTTAAAGAGCCATAGGGTTTCCTAACGCATGGCTTTATCACCCTCATTAAAAATAACACATAGAAAATGATGTAAACTCAGTTTTAATTCATAGTCTTTGATAAAGAGATTTAACCTCATTGTTTACAGCTAAAATCCACACAATAAGGAAACAGATAAACATGACATGAATGCTGGAAGTCAGGCATGTTCAGCATCCTGCCCCATTTGATTTGCATTTTTTTTTGAAAAAAGATAAAAAAAAAGCCATTATGCATTCAGGGCATTTCATGTGACATATTTCTTTTTCACACGCATAGGTTACATTTCAGTTCCATTAACTTCTCTTAAAACCATTAACATTAGACATCTGCAATATTTCTCTCCGATTCCCTCAGTCTTGCTACATTTGTTAACTTAATAAAAGCCTTGTCAAGTTAATTTCGCTCATTTTTTTGTATTAAATAGGCAGACAGTTTAACTTCAGCCGTAAAGGTTGCATTTCTCCAGAAGAGACTGTTATACATGTGCTGGTGTCAAAATAGGATATTAGCTGTTTCTGTGGTCATATTCTGCCTCTCACAACACCTCCACCCTTTAGCCTGTGCAAAGGAATGAACACCTTTGTCATCAAATCTGATGCTCTTCTTTTGTAAAGAACGTCAGGGAATAATGTACAATAAATAAATAATATATAATATTTGATATAATTAAAAAAAATTGCTTTACTAATATGTGCTCGTACTGGAGCTGGCTCAATACGGATTGTAAATGTGTTTATTTTTAAACAACTCTCTATTTCTACGTAAAATGTAGACTTTTTGCTGATAATCCAGTTTCTTGCTTCCTCGTAGTGCTTGGTGGGTGTGCTGGTCCAATTCCTAGTTGGGGAACATTTTGTGTTAAATCTGCACCTTCTCTTTGTGTATTAGGGGCATCCTTTGTAATTTTTAGTTTGTTCTCACTGTCCAAGCAAATGCTCCTAGATATTAACTGACTTATTGCCTCCTTGTAGTTGTTTTTTTTCTAGCTAACTACTGTAGTTCTGTTTTTAATTTGTTTTGTAGAATAAAACTAATGTGTATGGATGAACATTTAGCTTTCCACTGCCACGAGTTGGTTTGCTGCGTTGTCTGTGTTCATATGGTGGCTATGAATGTCGAAACACTCCACCTGCCCTATAAACTGCATGGAAATTCTGTTTAAGTATTTGAGTAGAAATTCTAATTCAGAACAGACTGATGAGCATGACAATATGTTTGTTGTTGGAGAATAATTTGCCAAATAATGGACTTTTAAATAAATGAACCTTCATCCATTCATTTATTTTTTAACTTGTGTTATCATTTACCGTGCCATTTACACAAATGTGTTGATCTTTTTTTAAATACAAATTAGGCAACCTAGAATGGAAAATGCTAAACTATATTTCCGACTGCCTTAGGCCAGGCTTTTTGCTTAAGCCTTGCAGTAGACCATGATGCCTGCAAACATCAATATCTCTTGTAGAATACAATTGGTCTAAAACTCTAAAGTCCCTTTTCACAATTAGGAGAAATAACTCAATAAGAGATCATGGAGGAGAAAGGGAATAGAATGGAAGCCATTTGCAGAAAGTACTAAAAAGCAAATATGTATTTGCCTCAGCAGCAGCTCTAACAAGCATTGCGCAATGATAAAGTAATGAATCTTCAGGCTTGAGTTAATTGCTGCCCCCTACTGTAGTTCTATTTTAACTCGTTTGGTAGAGCGCAGCAAAAAAAAAAAGTCCCAGAGAACAAATGCTGTAGGAAGTGGCAGAGAAATTTTAAGTTAATTCTGTTAGGAGTCAGCAGCATTATAATTTGGAGTGTTGAGTCAGAATACATTAATCGTATCTGCAAGAACTACACCAGAACCAAACCCATCAAAGCCAATAATTCTTTTTCCTAGTTCAAGTCTCCCACTAAGATCTTTTGTTTGTTTGAGTTGACATTCACACTCTTCACTCTCTGCACTCCCTTCTTTTAATGTTTAATCATGCCAACATGACATACCAAACAGGTACGCACCCAATAGACTGTATCTGTGCTCACAAAATGGAGGCATCCATTGAAACACATAGCAAATGATAAAAACTCTAAACAACAGATATAAAAATTAATAACCCGTCAAAACAATGAAAACAATGAAAAAGTGAATATCAATGCATTCATTCCTCCAATCAAAATCATGATGGGAAATAATACCGAATGGAAATAACACATTGAAATAAAAATGTGGCATGCTTTGAACTTAACTAGAAGACAAAATGGCTGCTTATTTGCCCCACAGCTGTAAATTTTCTTTGACCGTGAGGTGTTGCTCAATTGTCTATCACGTAATTTCTAAAAGATTGTTGCAAGTCTTCCTGTTAAGAAAAGAAAAAAGACAAAATATTATTTCTCTTTAGTACTAGGGGCTACGCACCAGCCACTTCGCGTCTATGCTGCTCACGTATGTGGATTTGACTTAAAGTTTAAATCCGAACAATATATTCAATCTCTTTTTGCTGTTCCATTATTTCACTGAGTACTAATTTTCGTTATTTAGTGCTAATGCGATCTTTGCTATCATTTTTTTGAGACTTTTGAATTTTAGTACTTCCATTATCTCTAACCTGCTCGGCATGCGTATCGCGCCAACGTTTTTGAATTCTTTACGATGTTCTACTTTGTCATCTACTCTTTGTGTTTTATTTCCGGCCCCGGGCGTGGTTAAATCTCTTGCCACAATGTCTCGTCTCATAGGATGTGAAAGTATCTCTCTGAAAAAGGATTTTTTTATTATTATTATTATTATTTAGACATTTAATACAGTGTTCATTTTCAGGCGCTGATCTGTGTATATCTATGGTTGCTCATAACTTGAAACCAGTTGTGGTCTTTGAGGGCAGTCCGTGTCTTGCATAGTGCGGAGTAGATTGCGTTTCTAAGTCCCTTCATGACTGCCTTGTGCTCCATTGTCTTGGACTCCGCAATCACAGCTGCACAGACCTGTTGTAGCATCTCTTTTGGTTCTACAGCCTTTGTTAAAAAAAGGCTATTTCAGCTTGGCTGTTAATAAAAAGCCTTTTCACTTACTTAATCAAATTTCAATGCCTAGTTACAACAATTTATTTCCTTCTTTCAGTATTTTATTGGTAGGATCTAAAAAAAGTAACAATTTTAATTTGAAAGAAGTAAATTAACAGTGTGGTTCAAACAGTGATTGTCATTCTACTATGTCTGAGTGATTAGAGATAGTTCAATTAATTCTCTAACAATAATTATTTTGAAGGGTTGACTTGGAGTCAAGAGGCTCTCAGGAAGAAAAGGGTGACACAGATCAGGAGTGGGGCTTAGCAAGACCCTATCTGAATAAAGACAACCTGCAGTAGCAGCGTAGATGAAAATCAGAAAGCCAGTGTTTGAAGAAGGGTGCTGCTAGAGAAAGCCATAAGGTCTGTAATGTGGCCAAGAAGAGTTATAGGAAGGGGCACCATTGAAGGAAAAGGGAAAGAGTAAGACCTAAGAGGAAACATGTTCTGTTCCCAGGGATGCAAATGCCACAGGTGCCTGACCTTGGAAAAAAATACTCCACTAAGGATTGGCATCAGGGCAATATACGTCCTCACTGACGTGGTTAGTACATGACCTAAACTCAAATGTGAGGACATATTCAATTTTTGAAGATGGCGACTGGGAACCCTGGCCAGAAGCTTCAAGGACTGTGACAATGTAGCCCTGTAAAACAGGGTAGCCCAGGAACTGCTTCTGAGGCCTGGAACTTTCAGCACTAACAAAGACACAGGGATGCAATGATCTCATAGTGGGCAGCAGAAATCACCATGACATAGTGATGTGATCTTCTAGACCTGGTCTTAACCTCAGTAGTGTTTCTGGGTCTAGTTGTTCCAGGAAAAATTTTAAAGCTGCATCACTACAACAGAATACTGTGCTTATAGTATGGGATGAGCTGGAGCACAGGTGTATTTGCAGAACAGAGACAGGTAGTGATGGGAATGTTTTCTTGATAGTTCAGAGATGACTATAGAAAGCAGCGTTTCAGAAACAACTCTGACCTAGACATGCATGAGTGAGAGTGGGTGTACGTGTGAGGGTTGATTGACTGGCATATCGTCTAGGGCTGTTTACTGCTGTGCACCTAAAGCTGTCAAAAGATGCTCTTACTCCCTGCACCATAGGAAAAGAGAGTATGAAAACATGGAAAAGATTATCAGGATTTCATGAGGCAATTGCCATTTAAATATAGAAGCAAAGTGAAAATGTCTTTTTATAGATAATATATAGAAAACCTCAAAATTAATAGACTTGCTTGAAGAAGTCACTGATGTGACAACACTTTAAAGTTCTACAATCCAAGGAGCTGTTGGACGTCTAGATTTGGATAATTTTTCCTGAATTCCAGCATAGACTGGACTTCATTCAAGGTTTGCTAGGGAAGATGTATGTGTTTAACGTGGGGAGGCGTTATTTGGTTTGAATGTGTGCTTATTTGAAAGATGAAGAAATAATAAGGAAACCAAAGGTGAAAAAATGCTATTTCTATGACTAGTGACTAGCAAGTGATGTGAATACAATCATGCAAATAATAAACAATATCACAAGATATACTGTGTGTGTGTGCATGTGTTTGTGCATATATATACTGTATATATATATATACATACATAGTGCATATTTTGTATATATAATATTGAGTATACTAAACAGTATACACAATAGTATATAGAAAACATACACATACATATATATACTATATATATATATATATATATATATATATATTTATATGCATACACAAAATACTGTGTATGCCAATCTGAGCTATTCACATCATAAATGAAATGTTTTTTGAGTAAGAAGTTGAATTTAATATTCACAGCAGGGTGTCACTCATTCCTGAGGTTTCTAGAGAACAATATACAGGTACTAGCAAAGCCAGATCTTCTTTACCCTATTTGAGTAGGAAATCTAAGGCCTGCAGAAGATGATTTATTTGTATTTATGTCACAGGATGAAGCTCTCAGTCACTAGCGTCCAGATGCCTTTTTATCACCAGCATTAGGAACCTCAAGTGAAAGGTAAATGCGGTGAAAGGAGATTAAAATGCACTGTAGTGTTCTTTATTGAGGGCTCCTACACGAGAGTGTGTGAGGAACTGAATACTTAATTAGACCACAGCTCCAGCAGCGCTTTGCTGCATTGCACCCCTTTTCATGTCAGCAGCTGTCTCTGTGATTTTTTTTTTTCCATTTTTTTTGGCAGACAAAACTACTGCTATCTAAAAACGTTTTTCTTATATTTATATGTGGGAATGCATGCAGCCATTTCATACATTCTCACACTGTGCTATTTCTCTTAATTCTGCAGCAGCTACCTGAAAATTAGCAGCCGTGGGAAGAATGAAAATCCTGGCTGTACAGAGCCATAATTGGTCATTACTGGACTGCTTAACAGCGGGGCTTCAAAGCCTACAGTGACATTATTAACTGCATCGTAACTTTTGCAGCAGGCACATGTGAATGAGTTAACCCCTGAAGCAGTGATTTAAAGCAAAATACATTTTATGCAAGGAGGATGTCATTTGTGTTGCATACAATGCATCATATTTAAAAAGGCCTCCTTAACATACTGTATGTGCTTCCTGGCTGATCTGAATGATCGTTGATTTGAAGGGTAATTTGGAAAAATGAAGACTTTTGTGGCTTTGTCTTGATAATTTATAGTCCAATGGACTGCCTGTTACTAAATCAAAATACTTCCATATAACAAGTTCATAAAAATCTTGCTTTAAAATGATAACACATAGTACTTCTTCAGTGTGAAATGACCAATTTACAAAAAATCCTATTCATTTTAACCTCAAATTGGTAAACATTTCCTCTGTTGTACAGAGTTTTTTCACAATATAAAACATAAAAATAGTCGAGTGTCCATTGCAAAAGATTGGAATGGGGCGTGCGAACAAAGGACAGGAGGAAGTGAATGAGCAGGCAAGCAGAGTCTGGTGGTATTTAAAACTGGGACAGAAGCCAGTTCATTGACATGTAATGTTGAAGTGAACTGCAGAAAAAGAACTGTCATTGTCACGATCAAATCCTTGGCTACTGGTGGGCAGCCTGGACAAGCCTGCAATGTGAAAGTCAGTTTCAGAAAATGAATGGTGCCTTATTGTTAGAATATTTGTTTTCAGTTTATATGCAAAACTTGCAAGGATAATATGCTCTTGCTTGCATTTGAAAAATGTTTATTTTACAATAAAGGAAATCCATATCTCTTATTTTTTGCAGCTTCATCATATATTTATACTTTTTCTCTTAAAATATGTACCCACATTTACGTCATCAATACATTTTTGCATTGACTGTCAGGTTTGGACCAAAACACATGAGTGGGGTCCCTTCATTTCGTTCTCTTTCTGTTGATTCACTACACTTCATTTCATTCCACTCCAGCTCTTGCATTCCTTTCACAAGAATTTAGGAAAGATCCTAAACACAACATATTCCTTCGAATGTGTTGCCCCGTTTTCTTTACTATGTTTAATATATTTTACATGAACAATAATAAAATGTTATGTTGCCCATACAACTTCAGTCATCTCATTATTAATATAAAAATAAAATATTTCAAGAATTTAATTAGAGGCAAAACCTTTCCTTACTAAATTAGTGTTAGAAAACAAACACAGCAGCGCAGTGGATAGACGAATCGCTTCTATGAGGCTTTTATATTTCTGAAATGTTTCCTTGGACCTCCACTGGCTCTTCCGTTTTCATTTGAAGTTTCAAAGATATGCTCTTAGGTTTTAAGGGTCTAAAAGTGAATGGGTTTATGTTTTCATGTGTAATCCACAACAAGCTGTTATCCTTTTTTGGTCTCGCTTCTGCCTTACACCTGCTCCTGAAAATATAGGGTCCTTCTCCCATCTTGTTTGGTCAATATAAGATACTAGACATTGATGGATAGATATGTCTTCTACATACACAACAATGTGTGCAGTTACTCATGACGTTGTAGACAGTGGTTGAATATGTGTTCTCTGTTAAAATGCAAACAATTCAAGAACATTACGCTCCCTTTCACTTATCACTGCTTCTGTAGAAAGGTGGTAACATTTTGTATGAATAACGGGTACAGTTTGACTAAAGATGCTGTTACGTTTTGTATTATGTTAAGAAATGAAAGATATTCCTATTTAGAATTTCTCAGTTTCATTTAATGAACTTGCCTACTTATCCTTTCTGAATATGAATAAAATAAAATGACATTCTAACATCTGCCCTAATCTAATTCAATGTTAGGGGAACCTGTCCTGTAGCACTGGACACACAGCAGGAAACAGTCCAAGATGGAGTGCCACTCGAGCCCCCACGCCCAGCCATGCATGCTTGGGCCACTTTAGAACTGACATTTTATTAACCTTGCACACATCTTTGGGAATGGGGGAAAATGTGCAAACCTGACATGGACAATGACCAATTACAGGATTAAAATAAAGAACACTGGAATTGTGAAGGATCGGTAATAACAGCACTACCACATTAAATCTGTAAAAGACATATCAGCATAAATAATATCACTTTATGGTCCAAATTAATCACTTCAGATAAGTATAGATTTCAAAGACTGAAACAAAAATCAGTATGAGAAAAAAACGTATTAAATACAAAAGTCTTCTCAAAATAGTCAGCCTGATTCACAATACTCGGATGTTCAGGAAAAAGTATTTTTTTTATATTGTCTGTGATGCCAGGTATGCACTGCATCTTTCAATATGGCTGAATCTGCACACTGGTGGCCTCTTGATTTCTGCATTTGTTTTCTCTTTTCAATGGGAATGATTGTCTTAGTTTTCCCAAAAACTCTGTGCTTCAGTTATACTTGTCTGGTCTCTTTTTAAGTATTTCTGTCTACTGGTGTACTTTTTGCTTTGTGCTCAAATTAAGTGCAGAAGAGCACATGAATTTCAGGTCCTTCTGGTCACAGAAATAACAAAAATGTCCTTTTTGTGGTACAAATTGATAGACGTGAAGTATTAATCATAACTTGATAGCAAGTTACATAATGACAGCATGGTCAACAACAGTAGCAGGGTACTGAACCACCAGACTAAGGGTTGCATAGTCTGAGTAAGCTACCTCACGAATGGCTTAGAAATACGACAACATGTGGGCACAGCATTCCTCACTAATTGCAGGCACAGAGGCAAAACGCAAGAATAGATTATACCACTCATTAAATACACAACAATCACATAGAATGATACAGATTAGTTTGAGCTTTGTTTTTGATTTATTTGAACAAACTAACTAAAATAAAAACATCAATATCTGTCCATCAGTTAATTGTAGAACCACAGATAGATTATAGAAAAGGAGACAGAGATAAGTCAGACACAGTCAGGCTCCTGGAGACCTTGGCCAACAAACCGGTTCCCCACTATTGCCGATTCTATAGCTGAGCCTGATGAATGGACCCTTCCAGTGATCCTTTATCTGAGATGAGTTTTCCATGGCAGGCAAATAACTTGGCAGTAGAGCAGCAGCACCAAGTGTCACATGTGAGAGAAACAAAATAGGTGAGCATTAGTAAGAGTTTATAAATATTTTATTACTTATATTTTAAGACTAATGACTAACCGCAGAGAAGCAGTATGTACAGCTAATCAGCAGCTCTAGTCAGGGTATACTAAACTGTAGTAGTGAATCTTCAGTCTGAATTTAAAAGGTGAGACTGAAGGGGCATCTCTTACAGTACCAGGCAGACCATTCCATGGCTTCAGGTCCCTGTAACTAAAAGCTCGACCTTCCACTGTTATTTTATTGATCCTTAGAATCATAAGCAGACCATCATCTTGCGATCCTAATGTGCACTCTGGTTTGTAAGTAATGATAAGTTCAGATGAGTAACCAGGGCCATTTAAGGCTTTATATGTTAAAAAGAGGATTTTGAAATCTGCCCTAAACTTAACCGGGAGCCAGTATAAAGACATGCGAACTGGAGTTATGTGTTCATACTTTCTCGTTGTAAAACTTCTTGCAGCAGCATTTTGAATTAACTGAAAGCTGTATAAAGAATGGTTTGAGCAGCCAGTGAACAGCACATTGCAGTAATCAATCCTGCTAAAAATAAATGTATGAATTAATTTATTTGTATCCTGGAAATTTAGAAAACGTCCAAATTATCCAACATGTTTACGATGGAAAAAACCTGTTTTGGGTAGTTTTGTAATATGTGTTTTAGACAACATGCTATTGTCAAAGGTAACACCTAGATTGTGGGCTGATTCAGTAAAACTAATGGTGATTCCAACTGAGTTAATTAATGACAAAATGTAGACTAAAGCAACAGTCTTTCTAGTAGCAGACCATCTAAATTAGCCCATCAAAAAAGTAGATTAAAAGAAAATGTCTGCTTTTCAACTATGAAACTGTAAAAGATTACTACATATACTGTGGGCTGCAAGTCAGACACTTCAATGGTTTCTAAGACAGGTCCAGTCAAATACATAATGGAGTCACCTATAGCTTATCTGAAACAGAATATATGAGCCATGTAAAAAGAAAATAAAGGCTTACTCAAAAAGGCACTGACATTTGAAAAGTCAAAGAAAAAACGGGATGAACAAATTTAATTATGGCCAATATTTAGCTCCAAGAAATTAAACTAAATATATTATCCAAATAAGCCCAGAGACTAAGTTTAGACTAAGAATTGGATTTTGCACCCATCCACCCCCTTCTGTTGTGTTATGTCACATAGGTGTGTGATGATTTAATATTTAAAACATAAACTTACCTTGGGACTTTGATTCTCCACACAGTTCTGAATAGAAGATGTTACTCATTTCATTACCTACACTGATTTCAATGCTATGTGTACATTAGTGATTTCCTATCAGTAAAGCAGATTAGCTGTCAAGATTTAAATGTGTAAAATTTCCTTTGCGAAAAAAAGCATTTTATCTTAGTGACTAGGATGCTACTGTGAAAATCAACTGCTCTTTCATTCGACCAAGCTGGGATTTAAAAATAAAGGTATGAAAACATCTGTACATGAATGAAACATGAGGTTATAGGATGCTATGTCAGGCAGAAAATATTTTCAGGTATGCATTTCTTAATTAATTTACCAGCAAAAAAATCATTTAACCATGATCCACAGCTATTAGCGTTTACGCTGTCTTTGAATACTAATGTCACATTCACTCAGCATCAAAAAGTTTTAAAATGTTTTGAATATATTTCTTTTAAATGCATCTTTTATTTTTTTCATTTGTGATTTACACATGCACAAGGACACCTTGTGTTAGTACATTCATAAAAGTATTTTTCAAAATCTATATTTATATTTTTTATTTTATGCAATGCATTTGCTGCTGTGTCACTCTTTACAAAGATAATTCCTACCTGTTCTTGATGATCCCTGTATAGGCTTTGATCGTCCATACCAGTCAATTGGATGAGTGGATTCAAATGAATGAACATGTTCATCACAACAAAACATTTCTTAAAATGTCAGTTTCTAAAGTTTGAGCACAAGTAAATTGCATGGCTTGTTCATCATTGATAGGTCTGACGTAGTAACCTTGTGATTTCTTTTTAATTAATTTAACTGGATCCCAAACTATACATTATAATCTACCATTAAATGACAGTCAAAGATTGAAATAGAGTGTTTTTCAGTCTTGGCGTATTATATAGTTTAAAGTGAAACATAATTTATTCAATTAAGACAGGTATGTTTTTTGATTTTACAATTTTCTTTTGCATTTAATTTTATATACCGCGTGGAAAATAATGTTTCTTTGGTCCTATTTATCAATGCCATTTGGCTTCAACCTGCAAATAAATTAGAGTAGGTTTGATTTTAGTCTTTGAATAGTCACTACATGTATTAGAGAAACTAAGACTAAAAAAACCTGTTATATAATAAAATATATTATCAAATACTACCTCTGTTCTTCTTCTCTGTTGTTTATGTATGTTTTATTTTAATTATAGTTATAATTAAACTGGATAGATTAAGAAGTTATACATTTTAGTCAGTCAATGAGCAGTAACGAATGGCAACTTTTATATTGATTGCATTTATTAGCAGTTTGGAATTACAAGACATTAAATTAATAAATAAATAATTTTTATATATAAACAAATAAAAAGAAAATGATTTACTCCTTTCATTAATGTTAATTTTACGAGGCACGTTCAAAAAGTTTCCGCACTTTTATATTTTTATTGGAAACGGTGAATGTGGGAGGAGTAGTAATAAAACATTAAAAAGTTGGTACGATGCTTGGAAATTGCATTGCAAATGAAGGTAACTATGTTGAAAGGTGATGTAATTTGTTTTTGAAATTCTTAATAAATAGAGTGTGGAAACATTTTGAACATCTCTCGTATGTATATACAGCAGTTTCAGTAATTTGGCCAGCAGTTGCAGTTTAAGGAGACAGAGGATATTCTAAGAGCACTGGATGCAAGGCAAGAAGTAGTCCTGACCAGAAACTAATAAATTGTTGAGCGCGCAGACATCGTCACCCACCCATATCCATTCCACATTATTTAGAGTCATAAATTAACCTCTACTCATCATTAGTGAAAGGTGACAGAGTATTTTTACAAAGAGAATAGTTCTCACCTGTTTTAGCAACATTACATTGGTTATCTGTGCCCTTTAGAATCAATTTTAAAATACTACTTATGGTATATAAAGCTTTAAATAATCTTGCTCCTTTCTACATCCCAAGTCGTAACCCTAGATCTTCTGATAGCTGTCTGTTTATTACTCCAAGTAAGAAGCGGTGAGGCAGCCTTTTGCTGTTATGCACCAAAATCTAGAATACTTGTAGATCATAAAAGCTCACTTTTTTAAATTGGTCTTTTCATAACTACAATTTAGTTCTGTCTTTAATAAATTAGACATACATAGAATTATCATACCCTTTAATGTATCTGCAATCTTTATTCATCTTTATTTTTCTATATTTTCTTTTTCTTTTCTTCTGTGGTGGTGTTCTGCACCACAACCAACCACCTGATCAAAGTCCCTGTGATATCTGAATGTTTAAATGAAAGGGAATCTCCCAACCTGCCATGAGACCCCCTGCATCAAATGTTCTAAGACAAAGCCTTAAAAAAAATAATAATAATAAAGTACTACTTAAAAACATTTATGTTAGGCATAATGTCCAGTGGGCTGGGTGGTCATTTGGCCTGGATTTAGTTTTTTTTTTCTCCAGCTTAACTGGAGTTTTTACTCATTTTTTCTGTTCACCCTGGCCAATTAGCCTTATGATTGGACTTAAATTTAGTGACTTAAAAATTCTTTATTTAGGAACCATGTTTCTCTTAATTATATATCTGTCTTATGCAACTGTGCATTTTTTATTTCTTGAAAACTATTTATGCATTATTTTTCTCATCAAATTTTAATTTGCATGAAACTATTTCTTTGATATCTTGTAGAAAACTTTGAGTTACATCTTTTATGTGAAATTGTGCTATAGAAGTAAATGTTGTAGTGTAGGGAATGATACATATCAGACTGACGCTGGCCAAATAATGCTAACAAACACTAGTTTTGTATGCAAAATGGTATAAAGTAGGCTGGGGTTAATTCATGTGGATTGCTGCAGTCACTGACTTGATTAGTCAGTAGTATCCTGAAGGACAGATTTACAAGTATCATAAATAGACGAAACACAGAGACAATACGTTTCTTTTTCCTGTTAAAAGAATGAGATAACGATGAATAAATACAGACATTAATATTATTGTCTGAACTTGTATAAGCTCAATACATAACTAGCAAAACTAAAAACTAAAATACAACATGTAATTTTGTCATGTATGTAACTTTCCTTAAACGGCATAAACAACCTTTTAATTAAGCATAATGGATGGCAATGTTTTATTTTGTGAATAGAAGTCACTGAAGAAAATTAGCAGTTTAATATTTGATACAGGCTATAAACTGTTCCAGTCTGTAAACTTCATTGGAACAAGAATTTTATTGCTGATTTCAAATTTAGTAATTGATAAAAGATAATTGTTTTTTCTTGGATTTTTACACAAAGCAAACATTAATACAAACCCCTTTCTTAGGAAGATTTCCTCAGCAAGCTTAAATATTAGTACTACATGCCAGCAACATTTATAGATTTACATTACAAGACAACTTGATACATACATTTTATTGATCGATTTCAGTATTTACAAAAAACAATGATATAATGCACAATTTAGACTGATCTTGTTGGAACGGTACCTTTAAAATCAAGTTAATGCAACTTTATATTTATTATTCTTCTTTGGGACCCAAAAATAAACCAGCCACACTCCTAAAGTAAAAATAACTTAGCAAAATGTTTTTGTTTTTTTTTGCAAAAATGGATATTTCCCAGTCAGGTTACAATGACTATGTTCAAATGTCATTATTTGTGTATTTTGTCAGTTAGTTTTAAAAAATACATTCTTTTGTCAAAAGTCTTTGTTCAGATGCTTAATATTCTAGAATCATTTTAGATAGTTTAAAGCTTAGAGGAGACAGCCTCAGTCTTTATATAAGTAAGGGGGCAACACATGTACTGTTGGGCCCACTAACAGCAGATTTGAACTTTGTGTCAACTGTGACACATTAAGTTGCTGGCGACAGCAAAAGTGTGGGTTTAAAAAATAAAATATAAACAATTTAATGAAAAAAATGAATTTCCCAAAAACTAACTAGCAAAATGCTAAAGTACTTGAAAACCCCAGTTTAATTTTCAGAAATATTGCAAACTTTTAAAATGAATACTATTAGATATTCAAACAAAGCCTATTGTTTCTTAAAAAATCTTGAGTATACAAATAATAAAAGAGTTTGATTCTGAATTAATTTATTTAGTAAAAAAAAGTTATAAAACATCAAATGACCTTTTTGAAAAAGTAATTACACCCTTGGATTGGTCACATCAACTTTGGCAACAAAAATAACATTTCCTTTTGTCACTGACTAGTCTGTCTCTGAAAGCAGAATAGAGAAATATCGAACAACTCCTTGGGATCTGTTTCAGCTAATCAAGATAAACTGTTCATTTCAAGTCCTTCTGTGACAACTCAGTAGATTTAGATTTCAGTAACTAGGTCATTCCAAATCTCTCTTCTCTTCTCTTCTGGAGCATGAAAACCACGAGGACTGATTTAGATCATTTATGTTCGGTAGACTGGCCAGTGGGAACCCCTGCGGATTTTGTTTTTTTTTTTCTCCAGCCCTCTACAGTTTTTTTTTGTTGTGTGTGTGTGTCCACCTGTCCATTGGACCTTACTTTATTCTTTGTTACTTAGTATTGCCTAATCTTATTTTTACATTTTTCTTTTTTCTTTCTTCATCTTGTAAAGCACTTTGAGCTACATCACTTGTATGGAATCATGTTCTATAAATAAAGTTTGTTGTTCTCTCCTCTTCTCTTCTTTGTAGAAGTAGACTTGCTTGTGTGTTTCAGATCATTATCTTGTGACATGACTCAGCTGCCCTTCACCTTAAAGCCATGAACCTCCATTCTTCTTCTTTCCAATGTCTGGTGCGCCATTGGGTACTACATTTGTGTGAGCCAAGTCACCTATGAGTGGTGATCATTTGCAGCTCAGGCAACACATATGGACTCAAATCAGATAATGCAACAGTAAATTTGATCATTGAACCATGCAAATACTAAATATAATATTCTTTCAAACAATGAACCCAGTGTTCAAATATTTTGAGCAGTAATTTATTACTTTCACACAAACAACAGTCAAATTTTTCCTCTCTGTGACTTGAAGTCGTATTGAGGGAAAGTTTTTGTCCACCCAAATAAACCCCGGCTATACAACACACACTCAGGGGTTTGTCACACAGTCTCACATGGTGAAATTATGGAGTAGGAGAGAGAGGGACTAATCTAGATCAAGGGAGCAGGTTTGAGGCAATGCTGCTTGTAGAAGAAAGCCTGATTATATCTAGTCAGTATTTATGAACATCCTGCATGATCTTTTGGTCCTTCTGTACCAGAAACGTTACATTTCAAATGCTAAAAGAAGGCTTCTGTTGTCAACGTCCAGTATGTCTGAATCCATTCCACTCTTGTCTGTTGCTGTTCAGGCATTAGACCTGACTCTTACCTTTGACCTTGTATGTGATAAGCAGACATGATGACCCCACAAGGAGTTTTCAGAACAAACCTGGTCTGTTCTTAGGATTGGGTTCCAGTATCAGTGTGCCAGGCTAGGTTTTCTATATTTTATCTGAAGTATCATGATGGTAATTTATGAATTGTTCTTTATCTGGCGTTTCCACTTTGAACAACTTGTTAATTACAACTCTATAATTTAGGGTGACCACACGTCACAGTTTTAGGCTGTGCATCCTGGCTTGGCTGGAACAGTCCCATTTTTATACATCACATCCCGTGTTACTGTATGTCTAGTGCTCCAGAATTAAACAAAATGAACTGTTTGTCATGTTTTCAAGCAGCCAATTTCTGACAGCCAAGTTTCAGAGACATGCAGGTTAGGTGGAGTGGTGATGCTAATTTGGCTCTATTGTGTCAGTGTGTTTACCCTATGATGGATTGGAGCCCTATCCAGGGACTGTTTCTGCTTTGTGTCCTATGCTTTTTGGGATATGTTCCAGTCCTCCATGACTCTGCTCAGAATTAAGCAGATTCAGAATATAATATAGTATGGTTTGGTATTGTCTGTGCTGAGAAATTCACTTAGGACAACACTCTGCACACCATGTGTCTGTCCTCCCCAAAATGGCAGTAGCAGATTTCCAACCAAAGATTACAGATTACAAAGGAGACTTCTCTGCCATCATCTCAGGGGAGTTCATCTTTAGCACAGCCATGAGTTTAAGTCCTGCTTCTGCCATTTCAGGGAGGATGAGCAGATGATAGGGGAGGCACAATTAGAGGCAGTTATTAATGTTAATTAAAGAGAGGAATCCCCAGTACTGTTCCAGCAAGACCACATTTTTGGTCTCAACTGATTTCAAAAAATTTTGCACCATAACATGTTTATCCATTGATATCAACTGTTAATTCCGCTTTCATCTATATGCTGCTAATTGAATTCCTGCCTTTTGTAGCTTGCTCATGATACATTTCATCAAAAAAAGTTTGAAAGTCAAGCTTAATATAACTGTATGCTGCACAGTAATGAAATGCATTTATTGCTTCCTCATAAAATTCCCCATCTAAAGCCATTTTGACTGTTCACTAAAACACATGTACTGGAGAGGTGTCTTTTATACTTGCTCGCATTTATTTGCCTTCAATTCATGTTAAGATAACTGTCCCATGATAACTGGGGTTGCCCCAATCATCTTTTTTATGCAACAGGGTGATGTTTGACCAGCTTCAGGAATTTCTTCAACGCATGATGAATTCTGAAGATTTTTTATAAATAGTCACCAGCTTCTTTTATCTTTGCTTCATCATTTCAATATCCCTTGTGGTGATTTTTATTGTGTGTGCTCCTGACCTTTTCCTGCTTAAAAATTTCCATTCTGGAATCTGTTTCCCTCCTGTCTTTAAAGGCTGTTTGTCACCATTGCCTGCCTTAATATTTTGTATCTGAATTCATGTCATGTAAATAAAAATACAAATGAGAATAATAATTTTCATTATGCCTGCTGGATTACGGATGTTACCTGAGTGACATAGATTGACCTGGGATGCTCCTGAGTGGTTGACAGAAATGTGTCGAGCAGAGATCAAACCCTTCAAAATTAGGGCTTTGTAATATAGGGTGGAAAATATAATTTCAATCATGAGACGTAACAGGGTCAGAGAGAGAAATACAAAGTATAACCAGAAGCTGCAGCTTAGGTGGTGAATTGTTCCTCTGCACACAGGGGATGGACCAACTGCTCAGGCAAATGGGGACAAGGCAGCTGAGAATCGCCTGTGGTACAGGGAGCAGCACAGACAAGCAAGAGGAAAGGCAGCTGGAAGTGGACAGCTGCAGAGTCAAAGGAGACAGGCAGGCTGCGCAGAAGAAACAGAGTCAACAGTCTTCTAGGGGCTTAGCAGACACAGTAGATTGACCCTTTTTTTGTTGGGTGAGCAGGTGAACAAAAACAAAACAGCCATAAGGAACTTTTTCAGCTGGCTCAAGGGCTGAGCAGCTGTAGTTTATGGCAGCAGAGACATTATGTTAGGAGAAAGAAAGTCATCACCTAGTGAGGCAGGGACCTGCAAGAACCAAGTGCAAGAGGAGATAGGCATACAAGAACCACACAGCTATTGTGATGCGTATTCCATCCAACAGAACATGGAGAAAAAAATGAAAAACCAAAAAGTCCTGAACTTACTTTTTTTTTTTAAATTATCACAAAATCATTTTTCCTTTTCTCCCAACAATAACAATTTGTTTTTCAGTTTTCTCTAATTTTGAGTACCAGTGATGTCTTACACATGCAAATTTGGGAATGCATGAAAACTAAGCTAGCAGCATGACACCTCATGCTTGTGTACAGTGGTATTACTTACGATGTCTCCTTCGGGTTTATATTTGGCTATGTAGAGAAAATGCCAACGTGCCAAAATAAGCTAAAACTTCCCTTTTTTGTTTTTTGTTCATTGGGTGGCCAGATGACCCTTTTGTATGTGCACTGTATGCCCACCCGTTGCTATACCTGTGCTGGTGTAACATACACAATGTCATGAATATGGCATGCAGCGATCACTAACGCATAAAAAATGAAGGAAACAAATTATCCAAAATTCTCAAAAAAGTAAGTCAACAGTAAAGGGGATGAGGGGCACTACAAAAATGTTTTCATGCTCCAAATATACAAACAACCTTTTTATTTTATCCTCTCTTCTTATCTCTAGGGGTGCTCTGCTTAATGGTGAAGTGGCTGGTCCTTCCATTTATCACATTTTCTGGTACATGGTACATTTTCCACCATAAGCTGTAAACTCCCAACATGATTCCCTGGAGGTTCTTTGACATTCTTGAGTAATTTGTGGAGAAGAGAGATTAACACTTTGACATGGAATATGCCATTATTTGATGCCTCTATAGATTTTCTTTCCAGGATACCCAGTATATTTACTGGGCTCAAAATCACCTGAAAGGCCTATTTTCACACTCCTGCTTTTAGAGGGTAACAGGGTGTGAGTTTCTCCTTTATACACTTGCTGCCAGGTCCTCCCTTTGCCTCATATGATTGTGCTTTTTCCTGGAAACCCTTTACTAATTAGACTGTCTTCCATAACCTATATGAATACAGTCGTAAGCTGTTTGTATGTGTTTGTTTGTTTGAAAATCAACCAAAAAACATCTGAAACAATTTTCACCAGATTTTGCATGCTGTTGGTCCAACTTAAATTATAGGCAATATGGCGTATTGCAGAAAGGGGTTTTAATGGGATGGGACACCTCAAAAAAGCAGTGCCTGTATAGGAGCTACAGCTGACATCAGGCAGCAGGACTGCACTGGGACTAATGGGGGGACTTCGCACACAAACTTTTGTACCAGGGAAAACAAAATCTCATTTAAGACCACAGGTTCTTCTCATCAAGAATTTCATTGTTTTGCGGGTTTTTCCCTAAAAGTACTTCTTTTTGTTTCATTTTGAGTTTCCAAAGGACAGTTTTTCCTCATTTGTTTATCCATGTGTAATGTCAGGCACGTTGAGTAGTATTTGTTCTAATTCAGTACTATTCAAGCATATTAGTGCAGTTCAGTAAATCTATAAGGGAACATCCATTCATTAGGTGGTGTGATAAACTTTAATACTTACAGCAGAATAACCAACTAAACTCTGAAAAAATGGTTTTAAACCTGGGGGCAAATGTCCCACCAGTTGGTCACCAAAGTACAGGAATAAACTTAATGGCATGCCAAATCTCAAATTGCATCCATACATCCACAAAAATGGTGTCTGCCAAATAGTCCCAGCCCTCTCATTTGGGGAGTCAGAAAGATGTATGATTCTGTTGATGACTTTAATATAGACCTATTATAGATTATTAAATATATGCATCCCTGATGCTTGTAGAGTAAACCTCAGATGAAGAAAATATAACTTATGCTTATGTGGTATTGATTATGCAGCCCTCGCATCAGCTGTCCTCGGGAAAAACAACATTGTAGACTTTGTGTACTTTATAAATACTAGGACTAGGAAATCACTACATGGCTGAATATATTTGGGCAATGAAAGTGTTTTTGCTTGCCTAGCTGGGCTGTATTGTTACTGGGTGGAAATCTCCTCTCTAGAATCTATGTGCCTTTGTTTATGGTTTGTCTATCCTTTACATTTACAAACTTTTCAAAACATGAACTGTCTTGAGTATTTCAAAAGAAGATGTCTTTGTGAGAATCATGCTGAAATAAACAAACTTCTGCAGCATCCGTACAAGACTTTATGTTGAGTGTGAAAGTTATATGTTCTAAGAAATATACTGATGGAAATAAACTGTGCACCTTGAGCCATACATTTATCCAGTTTGTTATTATACATTAATTTATTTACATAACAAAGTCAATTGAATAAAATTTCATTTGGTGAAGCTCATACAAGCAAAATATTTGTATAGACCGGGGTGCCCACACTTTTTCGGCTTGCGAGCTACTGTTAAAATGAACAGGTCAAAATGATCTACCTACATTAAAAATTATATATATATATATATATATATATATATATATATATATATATATATATATATATATATATATACTGAGTATCAGAGTTTCAGAGGTGGGTAGTAATGAGTTACACTTAGTCCGTAACATTTACTTGAGTAACTTTTTTAACAAATTGTACTTCTAAGAGTAGTTTTACTGCTCCATACATTTTACTTTTACTTGAGTACATTTGTGAAGAAGAAACGCTACTCTTACTCCGCTACATTGGGCAACACAACGAATCATTATTTTTTTACATTAGATAAAGTCTAACAGACAAATTTCAATCTGCTCTGTAGTGTAAGCTGTCAAGTTTCGCACATGCCTTCCATTACGTCTCCAGCTCTGACACGAAGTTTTGGATGTTCCCCAAATCAAGGCGCTGCAGCTTTGAGGACAGATGTTGCATTTTTCATTTGAAAGCATTAACTGAGCTCATCATATTGACAATGGTTTTCTCTTTTCCTTACAGCTGTAAATTAAGCTCATTCAACATTGGAAAAAAAATGCCAAGTCTAGTGGCCATTGATCGTTATTAAGTTGCTTGTATTCTGCATGTTTAAAGACAAGGAGAAACTCCTTTTCCTCTGGCCAGGGGTCTTGAAATCTCAGCAGGAATTTCTCCCTAGCCATCTACCTCAACAAAGGCATCTTTTATCATCTCTCCATCTTGGAAGGACTTCTTATGCTTAATGATCGAGTAACTCACCCGGAATGATGCTTTGGGTGTGTCTGCCTTTGCTTTTAAATTCAGCCGAGTGAAAAATGACAGCTGTCTAATTAACTGAGATTTTAGTTCCCTCTCCTTTCTCTTTCTAAAATCACTTTTTAGAAGGAAGTCAGTTTTGTAGTTTTTATGAACAGTTTGAAAGTGCCTTTCCACAGTTTCCTTCTTTGGAATAGCAATGAAAGATTGTCAGATCAACAACAACAACAACATTTATTTATATAGCACATTTTCATACAAAAAAATGTAGCTCAAAGTGCTTATCAGACAAACGCACTTCGATTGTGATATTGTAAGAGAAAAAAATCCCCTTCCAATTCCACATCCAGTCCATAAACAAAATATTTTTTTTTAATCCCATCTTTAGTCGATATAAATTGGAAGGCTAACTAGATCACTTCGATAGCCGGTGTTTTGCAGTAGCTTGCGCGTTTGATTGTGCATGCGGAATGACCAGTATGTTAGATGAAATGAGATCTCAAACTGGCTGCGCTGTATGTCAATCAAGTGGCAAATGCCATAGGGAGGATATATGATAGACTAACATTTAAAAAAAATTTTTTTGAATGCAACACGATCTACCTGCTCTACCTTTCCGATCTACCGGTCAATCGCGATCGATGCATTGGGCACCCCTGGTATAGACAAACATCTTAAGGACAAAAGTACAGCACTCTTCATTCCCTAATAACTCATAAATATCATTTAACCTAACGCACTTAGATATATTCACTAATTTGTGAATAAGACCTCAAAGGTCAAGGTGTTAAATATATGCACCTCACTCACAGTTAACTAATAAGTTCTGTTATGAAATCTGATACTCCTGGTCTTCTTTGACCTAAGCCATTTCCTAGACAGGTGAACAAAGGGGAAGCTGGCAACCAGTGATGTTGAAAGTGGCACTGAACACTTCTCCCTAGATGCATTATGTCCTTAGCAGAGAGGTTACCATACACAACTGTAAAGATAAAACTCTTTCAGTAATACATTTGAAAAAAAGGGTCATTGTGACCTGTGATATTGTGAACATCTTTAATAGTTTCAGAAGTCTATCTTGACAGTTGTGAGATGCAAGTCTATTGTAGAGCACATTAGAACTTTTAAAAAAGTTGGAAGAGAACAGGCCATTCAGCCCAACAAAATTCACCGGCCTTATCCACTTATTTCTTTCAAAATAACATCAGCTCTAGTGTTGAAGTCCTACTGTCTACCACACTAATTGGTAGCTCAATCTAAGTGTCTATGGTTCTCTGTGTGAAATTTTTATGTGACATTCACCCATAACAACTGTGTCTCTGTGTTCTCACTCATCTGTCATAATTAAAATAAATGAATCATCAGGCCATCCAAACCACAGCAAACACTCCGTCCCAAAAGCATCTAACAGAAATTGAAGGGTGGTAATAAAAAGATGCCTGAGCCTAGACGAGGAACACCCACAGTATCGGGAGGAAGAAGAAACATCAGAAGTTAGGAAGTTGGGTCACTACCTCCCATCCCTGAACCAGATTCATCATGGGAAGCCATTTTGCAATGCTTGAGCTGAATGTCCTGTTAATCCTCAACACAGATAGCTAAAGAATGGCTATATCAAGGAGAAGGGATTTCCATACACTAAATGAAAGATAATCTAGACATTTCCGCTGTGGTACTATCAAAATCTATGAGAATAGACTCCATTGTAGATGAGAAAGAGAAACAGAACAAATAGTTGGTCTAGGATGAGAAAGATTTGTGGTAAAAGGGAAAGGTTAGTCAGCAGTATGGAGGACAGAAAAATAGAAATGGCAGACCAGAAGGTGAGAACTGCTGGACACGTCCAGAACATACACAAGTCTCAAAGGTCAACAGTGTGCATACGTGACAGCAGGAGTTCACAGTCCGCTCCATAGTGTGAAGTATTCAGAAAGTACAATATAAAAAATGTACATATTTGAAGTGAACTGGTTGGTGATGTGCATTTATGCAAGACATAGAAATAGCTCTTCAACCAGAATTCCAAGATAAGAAACGTGATAATGATAGGTCACACTGCCAATCCCAGATTACTAGTAGGAGTCTGTAAGCTACCTACTGTATATATAGCACTGCCATGGGTTTCAGGATAGAGGGAATGAGAAAATTTAAAGTGAAGAGTGGTAAGAGAAAGGAATTTACTACAAGTATAAATGCAGTTTAATATACTTACTATTCAAAAGAAATAACTAGCATGCATCCAATGGATAAGGGTCATTGCTGTAACACAAAAGTCAAATGCTAAAGATCATACAGTCCTCTCCATAATGTTTGGGACAAATACACATTTTTCCACGATTCTCCCCTCTGCTCGACACTTTAAAGTTACAAATCAAACAATTCAGATGTGATTAAAGTGCACATTGCAGACTTTCTTTTCAGGGTATTTGCATAAATTTTAGTCACAGCATGAAGAAATGACAGCACTTTTTCTTCATGGCCCCCATTTCAGGGCATTGTTTGGGACATGGCAATGGCAGGTATATTAAAGCAGTCATATTTAGTGCTTTGTTTTATATCCCTTGCATGTAATGACTGCTTGAAGTCCGTGATTCATAGACATCACCAGGTGCTGAATGTCTTCTCTGGTGATGCTCTGCCAAGCCTCTAATGCAGCCATCTTCAGCTCTTGCTTGTTTCGGGGGCTTGTCCTCTTAAGTTTTCTCTTCAGCATATGGAAGACATGCTCAGTGACTGGCTTGGCCATTCAAGAATTTTACATTTTTTATCTTTGAAAAACTCCTGTGTCAACTTAGCAGTCATTTTTGCATCATCATCTTGTTGTAGGATTAAGTGCTGTTCGATGAGTTTGGAGGCATTTACTAGAACTTGAGCAGATATTTCTGTACACCTCAGAATTCACTGGACAACTGCTGTCAGCAGCTTAAGCATTAATGAAGATAAGTGTGCCAGTTACCTGTGGCAGCCATACATGTCCAATGCATAACACTGCTACCACCATGTTTAAAAGATGAGGTGGTAGGCTTTGGACCTTGGGCAGTTTCTGTTCATCTCCACACTTTGTTCTCACTCTGATACATATTCATCTTTGTCTCATCTGTTCACAAGACTAATTCCCAGAATTCTACAGGTTCTTTTAAGAGTTTTTTTACAAACTATGATCTGCCCATCCTACTTTTGTGGCTAACTGGTAGGTTGCATCTTGCAGCGTGACCTCTGTATTTCCGCTCATGAAGTCTTCCGCAGATAGTCGTCTCAGACACATACGCATCTACCTCCTGAAGATTGTTTCTGGTCTGCCAGACAGTTGTTGGGGGCTTTTTATTTACAATAGTGAGGATACTTCTGTCAACAGCAGTGGATGTCTGCCTTGTCCTTCTAGTCCCACTGTGATTACTGAGCTAACTAGTGCGTTCTTTCTTCTTAATGATATTCCAGACAGTTGATTTGGGTAATCCTAAGCTTTTGCTGATGTCTCTAATGGTTTTATTCTTGCTTTTCAGACTCATAATGCCTTCTTTGACTTTTCTTGGCACAGCTCTTGTCCTGATGTGGAACAATAGCAACTACAGACTCCAAAGGGTAGAAGTGAGCCGAGATATCTTAAACCTGCACTAAAGACTCCATGAAACACAACTGAGTAATCACAAATACCTGTGAGGCAAATTGTCCTAAAAATTATGGTGCACTGAAATGGGGGGAACCATGTATATAGAAAAAATGTTATTTCTACACGGTTGTGACTGCAATGTATGCAAATCTCCTTAAATGAAAATCTGCAATGTGCACTTTAATCACCTCTGAATTGTTTGATTTGCAATTTTAATCTGTTGAGAAGAGGGAGAAATCAAGTGTGTATTTGTCCCAAACATTATGGAGGGTACTGTATTTGGGAATTTCTGTGAAAAGAAACCTGTGACAGTGAGGAGTTATTGAAAAATAAAGAGTAGCTGAAGGTGTTCACGTTTAATGATCATGAACATCTGAGGTGATTAAAATACTCAGGTGGAGGTGAAAGGATTAATGGAATCAGTAAAAACAGCTGGTGTATATCTTTTAGTTTTATCATTTTAAAGATGTTGAAGCTACATTGTGTTATTCTGTTTCTGTTGTATTGAGGAAAAAACCATGGCATTTAAAAAAGCAGCAACAAAAATCATTTGGCCATTTATTCTGTACCATATGTCATCCACGCAATACAGAACACACATTCTCTTTCTGCAGTTCTTTTTCTTTTTTTTTTTGTGAACATTAAGAAGTGGGTCACTCCAAAAGAAACAGATTTCATTAAGCTAGAGAGTACAGTACAATATCCAGCAAGGGAGACACAGTTTGGCAGCAACAGTCAACATACAGTAGCTGTTGTTATTATTCAAGCCTCATAATAGTGAAGAATGACAAAAAAATTAATTAAAATGAGAAGGAGGTAGAGCTCTTTAAAATTCATTATGGTTAAGACAGATAACTGCCCCCTCCCAGTGAGGTGAGCGCTTGGCCTCTGGGGAATCAATAACCATGGAGATGCTGCAGCGACTTTGCTGCCAGCTCTACAAGGGTTGCCTGCTGAGCAGGAGCTGGCTTTGGCAGACGCTGGACCAAGGGGACCTTGTGGCTGCTCAAGCTTTGCCTTTACCAGTTCAAACTGCTGCAGAGAGAGAGAAGCAATGAGACAGAAAGCACAGCAGGAGAAAATAACCTGGAAAAATACTGCATGCTCTATTCTATCAAATTGTACACTGACTGGCAAAAATCAAAAAGGGCAGCTGAAAGCATTTTATTTTATTTATATTCTTCGCAGAACCTATGCATTTTTTCTTAGCTGGTGCTCATGAATGGAAACGTATTTAGGAAAAAACGATTTAATTTAAATTTATGCATTTATAATGAAAATGAGCTGTATTTGCTTGCCAAAATGAAGCTTTAAACTTGTATAATAAAAGGTAATTGTAGAAAAATGGACACCTTATCTTTTGAATAAACATGTAAAAGATTTGTAAAAATTTCTATCCAGTTTAAAAATAAATGCATAACAGGCTGCTGAGAGTCCACTGCGCCTTAATGAGATTCAAACAGTAAGCCTGAATCATTTCATCCTGCAAAATTTCTTGTCTTGTGCTTAGTAAAAAGTAGAAAAAAATCCAACAAAATAAAATATGCAATAAAATGTGCTTTCTTTTCATGAGCAAGCCACCTATTCTGAGCCAGATGGAGCACAGAGCTTAATGAAATTATTGTTGTGTTTCTGGGACTTGTTTGCCATTTAAATCACACAACAACAGCAAAGTAACACAAACAAATTGCCATATAACTAAATGAATAACCACTTACACAACTGTTTTATATAATCATGCACTACTTTAAATATTAACCTTTGAGAGTGAATTACTAATATTAATTAAGAGTTATTTTTGTATATCACACTCTACAAATTAATGAGATCAGCAGTGGTGTGTGTCCTTAGCTGTGCTGCTCTATTGTGTATGGAAAAAAAGGAAGGCAAAGGATACGACAGTACCATTCCTTGGAAACACTGCTGTGCGATTCTGGTAACGGAGTCACAATTCATTACTTAGTTCATAGCACCTTGATTCTGCAATAATATTATCTTGAAATTATGTTAATGAAATGCTTTTCTTCGGTGCCAGAAAAGCTTGCACTAAAGTGCAGGAGCTGTAAACCTCTTTAAAATGCTGGCCATGTAGTGGCCTTGAAGACTGCTGCCTCATCCAGATCAATCTCTCATTAAGGTGGGCATCTTTTATTTGATTGGCCAGATTATTTAGCTCCCTCATCAAGAAACTCCCCATGTGGCTCCTGATTGTCTAATGGACCTTTTACTGGTTATGCTTCTATATCATTAGGCTGTGCAGAAGATAAATACAGGCTTCTCAAAAGCAACGGGTAACCTGACCAAGGCATTACTTATCAATAGAAGTCCTTAGATGCCACATGTCTCCATAGGGATCAAAGTAACATGTTTGCATTTTTTTTTGCTGGTGCATGATGGAAAAATACTTCTTATTTTACTTAAAATAATATCTTAAAAACGTGTGAACGTCAGGTATTTTAAACAGGCAATGTAAACCTGCAATACATTTAAAAAGCTTTATTTCTTAATATTAATTCCCCTTTCAAAATTCCCATAAAGAATCAATTATTCAATATGGTAAATAAAATAAAATTGAACAATAATCTTTGTTATCCATTATTTGTCTATAAGTCAGTATTCTTACCTCGAATCACACTATTTTGAATGTTCTGTAGGACAGATAAGGCAAAGAGTACATCATTATTTTTGATAACAAGCATTATGCAGTTTAATGTGTATCAAGGCAGACTATCTTGCACCTCCAGGCTGTTTGCTAGATGATAGTACCCTTCTGCCTCCTTTAAGTCAGTGTTTCTTCTTATGCCATTGCAAGTATAATGTGTCTGGTTATTTTCAAAAATGTCTGATCTTATGATATGCTTCTAAGTTAGTAGTTTGAGTGTGGTGAGCAGTTTTGTCATTCTGCTCCAAAAAAGAGTTGAGATTTTCAAGTATGTAGAGCAGAATGAATGCATCCCTGGACTACACTAACCAGCTATGGGAAATAAACCTGTTCAATTCTGAATGGACACGATTGTGTGGGAAATGTTAATTCAGGCCTGCAAAATTCTCCAATGGCATTACTAAAGTTGATCTACTAGCATTTGTTTAGTTACATGTGAAAAAAAATAGGACATTAGTGGAAATTAAAAGGACGTGTATTTAAGACTGAAGCCAGCAAACACTCCTTCTCAACAAAATGGTCTAGGAATTGGGAACAAACTGCAGACACAAGTAGATAAAGAGAAAAAAAAACATGGAGACTTTTCAACTGTATCTGAACAAGACAGTGGGGTAACTCACCTATTATATAACCACATCAGCTTGATGGATAGAAGGGTCTCTTCCTGTTTTTAAGACATCATACATTATGTTACTGTACAATAAAAATGAAATCACAGCATAGCATGCTCTACTCACATAGTGTACCTCTTACAAACATTGCATCTTTCAGTGGCAAGAAGGGTTACAGACTGAAAGTGAAGAATATATACAGGGAAGGAAAAGGTGTCACTTCACGATATTTGGCCTTTGTGAGGAGCTGCCAGGCTCGGGCTCAATCACCTAACTAGGAAGCAATATTTATTATGCTTCAGAAGCACCAAAATGGCGTGGGCTTTGTAGGAACAAAATATCTGCAAAGTGCTTATGAGGCTAAGAAAAGCATATCAAAACCCCAGCTAGTAACTTGGGCAAACAGAGGATCTTAGTAAAATAAAAAGGTCTAATTTACACACATTACATTGTGTAATTAAAAGAGGAAAGGAAAAAAAGAGTTTCCAGAAAAGGTAATTCAAGGCAAACAAACCCCCAACACGCAATATAATGATGGCAAAGTCAAAAAACAGAGTATGAGGATGAAAAATCCAATAAATCGCTAAGCATACAAAAATCACAAAGAGCACTCACCGACTCCCAAGCGCATTTGGATGAACCTCAAGTTACTGTGGGATGCCCTCTGCCTTTATAGGACTGAATGCACTACCTTGCAGTGATGGACAGGTGGCCCGCCTCTTGGGGAACCACCCACAAAACACAAGAAGCACAGTATAATACACATTGACCATAAAGAAACTAAATAATCAACAAAAAACTATGAACAAACATAAAAGAAGACTTGTACACGAGCTGGTGGGAGTTCTGGATGAAACATGTTGCTTGATGGCTAAGGTAGCTTTAACTTGATCTCTGATTCTAGAAGAAATTCCAGCTTACACAAAAGTTATACCTAGACAGGTGTTAGGAAGAAAAATCATTGGATCTGTAAAAGCAGAGTCATTTTCTTGGGGCTAACTTCTAAACCCTACATAGGATATAATATTAATGTCTTTTAATTGCTTCTTCTTCATTAACGTTAGCCCTCCCTTAGTCTTCTAATAATAAACCTTTTGTTTTTATACCAGAAATGTCAAATTACATTTTGTTTAAAATAAAATCAATAGCAATTTATGGCTTTCTATTTAAAAGAGTATGGATGGGCCTTCATATAAAAACACATGACGTTCTTTATATTTACAAAAACAGTACAATACACAATGTTAATTTAACAAAATATATGTAACTGACATTTATTATATTTTTCATATTTTAGACCAATTTAAAGAAGTTATTTTTGTGTAACTAAAAATATGAAATAGTTGTACTTAAATTTTGTTGGCCTAAATCTGATGCAACTCTATGAATTTTGTATTAATTTCTGTACCGCATGTTTACTTCATTTAAGATGGAAAGAATCAGAGAAGAAGTAGCAGAAATCTTTGTAAGTAATAAAGGCATACAATATTATCAATATTTTTTGCATTTAGTGTTTAGCTGCAGTGACTGCTGCATTTAAAAAGGTAAACTTTAAAAGATCAAATCTGAAGCTTTGGGATTGAGTCTTTCTTACAAGGTAGTAAAGGTAAACACCAGATTCTGTGATCTTATAATCAGGCTTTAAAAGTTTTGAACTTTAATAGCTCAAATCTTAATGGTTGGAATTCACCAAAGCCAGCTCTTAAAACTGAAAAGTACAAGTTGTCCACAAAAAATATCATAAGAATTGGTCCATTTGCTCTCAAGTTACAATATTCCAAAATGTTTACGACAGCCGTACAAATTTAAAGACACCAAGACACATGGACACATGGCTTTCCAAAAATGTTAAAAATATCAAAATGTTTTTATATTGAAAACTCAGTTTTTTTCAATACTTTCTCCATATACAGTATATTAGATGGTAGTAACGCCATACAGCATGAAAGATAAGGAAGCTCTTCCCTGAAGTTTCTCATGAGTCTTTCTGTATGCTCTTCTTCAGAAAAAGCGCATGAAAACTGAGTAGTTGACACGGAGGGAGAAAAAGCACCCTTCACTTTAAAGGTCATGAATAACCATACCAGTTTTAAAGAACTGAAAAATGACAACAACAACATTTATTTATATAGCACCATTTTTATACAAATAATGTAGCTCAAAGTGCTTTACATGATGAAGAAAGAGAAAAAAGACAAAATAAATAAGAATTAAAGTAAGACAAAACTCATTAACATAGAATAAAAGTAAGGTCCAATGGCCAGGGAGGACAGAAAAAACAAAAAAACTCCATACGGCTGGAGAAAAAAAAATCTGCATGAGATCGAGGCCACGAGACTGCCCAGCCCCCTCCACACATTCTATCTAACATAAATAATTAGTCCTCATTGTATTTAGGGTTCTCATGGAAGGACTTAATGATGATGGTCATGTGGACTTCTGACCTTTCATCCATCAATGTAGGAACATCACGGTGCTTTGATTAGGTGGTGGTGGCGCAGGTCACCACCACAGAAAACCGGGAAAAGATGAACATTGAATTGAACATACAGAATATTAGAATTAAATTAAAGTGAAGTTATGAGAAAGCCATGTTAAAGTAATCTATTTTTAGCAGTTTTTTAAAGTGTTCCACTGTATTAGCCTGGAGAATTCCTATTAGCAGGCTATTCCAGATTTTAGGTGCATAACAGCAGAAGGCCGCCTCACCACTTATTTTAAGTTTAGCTCTTGGAATTCTAAGCAGACTCTCATTTGAAGATCTAAGGTTACGATTTGGAATATAAGGTGTCAGGCGTTTTAATATATAAGTTGGAGCGAGATTATTTAAGGCTTTGTAAACCATAAGCAGTGTTTTAAAGTCAATTCTGAAAAACACAGGTAACCAGGGCAGTGACATCAAAACTGGGATGATGTGCTCGGATTTTCTTTACCTAGTTAGGATTCTAGCAGCTGCATTCTGCACTTGTTGCAAATGATTTGTGTCTTTTTTGGGTATTCCTGAGAGGATTGCGTTACAGTAATCTAGTCTACTGAAAACAAAAGTGTGAACTAATTTCTCAGCATCTTTCAATGATATAAGAGGTCAGTGGAAAAATGCTGTCCTAGTGATCTGATTAATATGCGATTTGAAATTCAGATTACAGTCAACAGTTACCCCTAAATTCTTTTACCTCCGTCTTGACTTTTAATCCTAATGCATCAAGTTTATTTCTAATAATCTCATTGTCTCCATTTTTGCCAATCACTAAAATTTCTGTTTTCTCTTTATTTAGCTTGAGAAAATTACTATTCATCCATTTAGAAACACAAGTAAGACATTGTGTTAATGAAACAACAGAGTCAGGGTCATCATTTTATAAGATGCAAGAACTAATATGGGGCATTGCACAAGATAGTGTAACATTTCACGCCCTAATTACATCTTGCCTGAAGAAGTTGCCTTGAAAGCTTGCATATTGTAATCATTTTAGTTAGCCAATAAAAGGTGTCATTTTGCTTGACTTCTCACTAAGCCCCAATCCAACAATCCAGTTTAGTGTTTTATGGGAGAGAGCTTATGCCGACAGAATTGGGTGCGAGGCAAAAATTTGTAAGCAAAATTGTGTTTACGTCAAATAAATCTACATAAATGATATGAATTTCCATACAACATCACTAGGAAAATCAAAGTATATTTTACAGAAACAAATGTACATGTGAATACAGTAATATGTTATAGTTCTCCATAAAATATGGAATTAGGTAAAAACAACTGAACAAATGACAATATATGTAAAACACAATCATATAATCATGTTATATTATAATATGTGTAATGTGTAATAAAAACACAAACTGATAATAATAGAATAGACTCATAGCTGTAAAGGTGGCAGAAACAAAAACAAGGCACATCAGAGAATGCCATTTCTGTATTGGTGGCAAACATTAAAAAATATAGAAGAAGCCATAGTGCAGCAATAATGCAACAGAGAGGAATGATATGTATGGATCAAACTAACACCTGAAATGTCAACTTTTGGTAGCAATACAAATATTAAATGATAGCAACAATTCAAATATTTTGAGTGAAGGAGAAGAGGAGGAACACAGAAGCAATAAACTCTCTCCGGAGAAAGAATGGGTGCTAGGAATGTGTGCCACAGGCACCTTTTTAAGAAGTGAAGACATGGAAAGAATATCTGATGTACAAAGTAATGACTTAACACATTAACATGTCTTTCCATTATCTGTTAGTGTAGAAGCAAAGGGACATTATTGTTAATTTTGTGTGATTGCTGTTAAATATTATAAATGTGTCTCTGGTGGTACAGTTGTATTTTCTGGTGATGCTGTTGCTCATGATTCTCCATTTGGTGTGTTGCTGTGTTTTTTAATATTCAGGCTATGATAATCAGCTGACATGATTAAGAGAAAGAAGAAATGTCTTCAAGTAAACTTTAATTAGTCTAGTGGACCTCTGAAGAATATATTGTAGTTAATCAAGTGCCTTGCTGAGAAAATCCAAGTCCAAGAGGGCTAGCCAAAATATTTTGACACAAATTGTTGCTTGTTATCTTCCAACAGTCAAAGATTTAATATTTTGGGGATAATATGAATTCAAAGTGCAGGAGTGTTTCCAGTCGCAAAGCTAGCTGCAAGAGTTATTTGAAAGAGTTTGTTTTTGTTAACCGAACTTGGTTTTGTACAACCTTACGTGATGAGAACTACATGTGTGACCTAATATTGTTATTGATAAAAATAACTAACATATTATGCCATTTTTAAATTTTTAAGAATGCTTTCATTGGTTAAAATCCCACATTGGTTGTTCTCCCTACCTGTATGTTTGTCCACTTTTCACGAGAGATCTACTTAATGGATTTAGATTGGGTTTTTGTCTATAATTTGCTTGAATATTCCAGTTAATTTTGTGACTTCTCTCATGTATCATAGTTCGCTTGCAGTTCAATATATTTGCGCTAATCCGAGACTGAGGCTACAGGCTGAGGGGAGGGAGAACGTCAGGAGTGGGGAGTAAGGCAGGGCCTTCCTCATTCACGTGTCAGCCTCTGTTCGAGTTGGTCTACCTGTCACCACGTTTTGGAGCGTACCTTGCCTCCGCTTAGCTAGCGATATCTGTTTGTTTATTGATTTTTAAAATTTGTCCTGTTTCACTACTACATGGGTGGATCAAAATATAATAATTATATTTGTAAATGACTTTCTGAAAGTAATAAAGATTAATTGTTTGATTCAACTAAAAATGTCAGAATTAGCATAAGCCGTCTTAATTCGGGTGTTCATAAGAAATGTGATGATTTACTTCATGAGGTGGAAGTGCATAATAAACAAAAATAGTTGTATCAAGTATTTAAACTAGTAAAATGTGTTCTTCAATTTAAATGTAAAGTCTAAATATTCTCAAGTGTAATAGAAATTTGTCATTTTTCACCATTTAGGCGATGATCTGTAATAAAGGTTCATAAATCAAAAATAATATCATATTCAAAATCAATTACCCTAAAGCAATTCCCCAGTTGCTCTTAGAGGGCTAGAAGTACCAGTAAAGAATTAAGTGTCAAAAATATTTGTGATCAGCCGTTCAAAATAGCACAAAACAACACTCCACTAAATTACCAGTTCCCATTTTTTAAAAGTTTTTAAAAGTTTTGTGAAAAGGAGTAAATCTGACCTCTTGTATCCCTGGGGTCAGTTGCTGAAGACACCTATTGACTTACTCTTTATCTTAAGGGTGTAATTCCCTGGACAAACTATGATCCAAAAAAGGTTTTTGAGGCATAAAGATCCAAAAAAATAGAGTAGAACCCAAAAATGCTTGATATTTTGCATAACTAGACATCAAGATGAGTCGAATGGTATATCATGTGGGCTTTTCTTGTACTCTTAAGCCAGGAGGTACCAGACAAAACAAACAGAAGTGGTTTCAAAGTTTTTTAATTAATCAAAACTTGTTTTAATTGTGGCCTAATTTTCAACCAACCTACTGAAGGCATACACAGGAAATTGGAAATTTCTGTCAAACGATTTTTGGTAAGTGGTGTTGTTGGTCTTGGGCAAAATGAAGTAGAATTGGACGCCTGACCCCAGCAGATGATTACATGACTAATGCAGTGTTAAATTACCTTAATTATTATTGCAGTAGGTTCTGGTCTTTCACAGTATCTTCATTTTTGTATGATTTTCTGTAATTTTTCATTAGATGTCATAATCCAGATTTCAAGTTTGCTTTGTTAGAGGTAAAAGCAAATCATTCATTCTGCATTCTTATCTTGGGTTATAATTAAGTACAACTGATAATCATTTACATGATGAGATGTGTGTTGATGAGTGCTTACAGACTTTACATTTTTCTCCCTGTAGCTACTCCATTGTTGGTGGTCTTGTATGATTGGACTGAAAACTTGTTTAGCTGCAGTGTAACAATGCTGATATATCTGACAATGATGGAAGCTGACACAACAATCTTCTCATATAATATAGTACCCCCTGCTTTAACTGTCAAACAATGTAAATGCTCTATATTTATATGGTGATAAGGTGTTCCTGGGACAGTCCAATATTTCACTCCTAATTTAGGTGTGCTGCACTATTCTTTAAAATATTTAATAATCTTGTATTTTATTTGTGTTTAAATTATCACTAAAGCAACTTGTACAGTTATTGCACTGGGTGCACTGTTGTACAACAGAGCACTTTATAGACATCTTGATGCACTACATTTAATTACCAATCACATCTTGTGACTGAAAATTCTATGCCTTTGTTAATGCATGTACTAATTGGATGGCTTGCTTTAGCCATATACGCAATTTGCAAAAGACCTCTATTACTGAAATATACAGCTCTAATTAATTACAGATCAGTAATGGTGGCTTTTATGGCCTTTTTTTATAACTGAGAAACAGCGCACCCTCCCTATATAAAATGAAAACATATTTGTTTTAAAGCCCCAGATCTGGTGTTTCTGTTCTCAGTGCTTACCCCCACACTGTGACAATAACTCTCTATGCGGTAAAGGGAAGAGATCACCAACCCGTTCTTGGTGCTCTCATGTCTTATTTTGGACTATTCTATTCCACCCAATACTCTGATGGAAATGCTATGTGTGCCTGATTTTTAACTTATGTTTCTCCTGCTTTCTAATGATTGCATCCCACTCTCGTGCAGAACTAACTTCGATCCTGTAGACAGCATTAAAATCTAATTCTTTTCAACCATTCAGACTACTTCTAAATACATTGTCTAATTCAGGTCTTCTCTTCAACATCTATGCAGTAAATGGATAAAGGCTAAGATGTTTCTAAAGTTAATTGTTTTAGTCTTGTTTTTCTCGTTATCACTATTCTCCAAATGCGATTAGTCTGCTTTATCAATGTCTGCTGACCATCGTACTGAATACAGAAGAAGTAAATGGATGCACAGAACTCTTTTTTTGTTTTGTTTTAAGCCCTCTCTCTCTTTTGAAAGTTCCATTCTACTTCCTCACAAGGCCAAGTTCAGTTCATCTACAGCACAAAAACCATATCCTGCCTAAGCACTCAATAGGATCTCCCAACAGCCATCAAAGTATGTGTGAGTATTAAGTGCTACAAAAATGTAATGAAGCCTTTAGCTTGAAACAGAATGATATGGTCATATATCCCAAGAAACAAAATCCAGATATTTTGTTTGTTTAATTTTTAGGCTTCTTCTCACTTTCATGTTTGTTTTAAGTGTCAGGTAGTTTGGTCCTTTTGACGAAAGTGCATTATAAGTGGCGACTCAGATCTGTGGTGCCTGACTCTGTACTTTGCTGTTCTGTACTTAAATTTGTAAACATCCGTCACAGCAAAATAACAGCATCTGGTTTCCTTTCTAATCCATGATAATTGCCGTATATCTGATTTTTCTTCATCATTGGGCATCGACATTGATGATTCTCTTTTAGCTGCCTCCACCAACAGTTTTACACTTATTTAGGACAGAAGCCCGTCCCACTAAAACCCTGAGGTGTAGCGTACAAATAAGATTCATGTTTATGTAGCAATTGAAAAATGGGGAAGAAAGTCTAGAAGACTATTTGTATATTCTTTTGGTATTGTTTTCTATGGCTTCTTATTCTGACCCTTAGCATTAAAATTGCATTAAGTGACCCAAAGAAGTAAGTTGGATCTCTCAAAACTACCGCAGTGATGCAAATCACGCGATATACTGTAAAAATTCTTGTATGCAGGAGAGTAAATCAAGAGCTGCTGCAAAAGAGAAGAAATGACTGCAGAAAATAGAGGAGCTTTTGCTATTGGTGAATTTATTTACAAATGTCCAACAGCAAATGCTATATGTTCCTTGATAAGGTATCATATAATAACTGTAACTTTCCACAAAGTACAGTATGCCACAAGACGTGGCAAAGCAGCAAAAGAATAACACTTTCATGATTACGTAGGTTGGAGTGCCAGTGTTTTGTCATACTTTTCAGTGATCTAATGGTTTGTTATCTGGCTGGAGTGTTATTTTGAATAAAACAGGTTTAATGACACATAAGATATTTGGGCAACATGTCAATTTACTCCTTTGTGGTTTGATGAAACTTTAATTATCTATTTTTATATATGATAGGACACTTGAAAAGAGAAACAGACAGAACTATTACAATTGGCAACCTCCTCCTCCCACTTGGTTATCTTGTCCACCTTGCAAATCACATTTTGGCCAGAAGCATTGGGCATCCTATTTCTAACATATCTTTGAGCATTGCATGCTTATTTACAGGTTGACCAGGCTTGGTCTGCACAAGTTCTGTTTTCACCAAACGTGTGCTGGACTTTTCCCTTATTAATATATGTCTCAGTTTGCTACTAAACAGATTATGAACTATTAATTTTAAGAGATTGATATGGAAACCTGGGCATGAGCCAGCCAAAAACCCCGGCACGAACACACAAGCACAGTTCTGGGTTCAAATGAAGGTTGGTTTATTTACCAAATTCCCTTCAAATATGTCACAAGAAACACAAACACACTGGTCTTTGTCTCTCTCTACAATAATTTCCTCAACACTGCACTGCCCTCCTCCAGTCAAGTGTGGCCTCTCTACCTCCTGGATAAGGGAATGCGGTCCCTTATATTATAGACCTGGGAGTACTTCCGGTGCCAGGGCGATTGCCCAATTGAAGTACCTCCGGATCACACAGAAGTCCATCATCACAGTACTGAGCTTGTTTCCCTGCAGCGCCCTCTGGCGATACCCCGTGACTCCAGCACAGGTTTTCTGCTGGACTACATTTCCCGGCATGCCCTGCTGACTTCCCACAGGGTACTGATAACCAGAGCTAATGCCATCTAGCGTGCTGGGGGGATAAAAATCCCCCAGTGATATCTTCTTTTTTTAATGGGTTGTCCATCCACCCTTTCCAGTCCTTCCTTCCGGGTTTTCTTTTGCCCAGGATGCCCATCCAGCCCATGTGGCATCTACAAGATAAGAAGATAAGGACCAAAGATGTAAACAAAAGGCTTTAATACATATTTTTGTCCAATCCATTGCAATGAAAATCAGTTTAGTTTAGATGGAAAATTAAAACTTCCATCCGATATCATGTCATTGAACCCATGATGAAGTTTGACATACTCAATAATACTTTTACCTCAATTAGTAACTGCAAGAAAATAAACAAAATAAAAATAACTTGTAAAATATATGTTTTTGATACCATACTCATTATTACTATTACATGTTCCTGTGCTTTGATACAATTTACATTTTAATAGTTTATGCACAATCCTTTAGAAGTCACTTAACCTTCTTCTGCTCAGATTGTGAATTTTGTAAACAGTTATCATCCATGTGCAGAATTCCTTAGTCTGGTGTTATTTGAAAGGTTTTGTGACCAAAAATAATCAGACCAACACTGATAGTTATGATTATGGAAGATTCCCAACTAACAAAAACAAAGGAAAACTCAAAACCTACTGGCTCTCTTTACACTTTCAAACAGTTTTTTGATTTCCTGCCTACCAGATGGGTGGCTGACAATCTCAACAACCTCTGTGACACTAAAACACACAAGCTGCTCACCTCTAATGCCAGCCTTTCTTGTCTGATTCTCTTCCTCACTCCAAATGCAAAACCAAGCTGGTTGGATGTGTCTTTTACGCTCTGTTCATGTAGCTTCTCTGGGTACATCTGAGTGATCACTTCTGGGGACATGCCTAGCCCAGGAAACTGCTGATGCCATAATGCCAAAGCATATCCAGGTGCCCCTACCATTGTAGATCTACAGTCTAACTTAACAGTCCAGAAATATTTAATTCAGCAATATTTGGCGGCCCCTTGTGGTAATTGCCTGATATCCCAGCCCTGACCAGTCCTTCTTTTGCAGTGATACATGAAATCTATAATTGTTCTTTAACCTCTGAATGTCTAGATGTGTTTATGAGATAATAAAGCTATTTAATATTTATGCTTAGAAACATGCCTTGCCAATTTGTTGGTTTTTATTTTCATATTAACCCATTCCCTGGTCAGAGAGCATTATCTTGATGGCTTCCATAATAAAATTTAAGAAAAACTAAGAACACCATACATAATGTATTTGTCTTTAAAAATGTATTTACCATTATAGTAAATAGGAGTACAATAATATGCCAGGAAAATGCAATAGCTAATTTAGGCCATCAAAAAAGATTTGACCTGGAACCAAATTCTCACAGGGGAAATACTTTTTGGCCTGGGTTGGCCTGGGCTAGATACACTAACCTAAACCTTTCCTCCCTCCCAAAAAAACTTGACACACTTTAAGAAATGAACTCTCACTTTCACTCCTGGACAATCTCTTCTAATCACCCACTCATTCACATCATGAAACATAAAGTTAATTCAGACCTGTCAAATATGTATCCAGTAATCGTCAAGCATATGTCGCACTGAATTCATCCTGTTGTTATATTCCAAGCGAGCAAATGTAATTATTTAAATTAATTTTTTCTCATAAAAATCCACAGAGGTTGCACTCAATCATGTAACTTTAACTGATTAGCTAAGAAGGGAGGTAACATTCAACATTCACATTGTAATCTACCTACTGTATTAAAGCAAGTCAAGTAGCAAAAAAGACATAATGTCATTTCAATGACGAGTGGACCAAAAGTATGTCTTTATAATGCCATCATTCCAAAATGCTTTTGCCTGATGTGGCTGATTTGCAGCGATGAAACAGTCACAAGCATAAAGGAGTCCAATGTGAAGCATCACTATCTTCAAACGCATGGGGCTTTCAATGAATTGTATCTAACACAGTCTGAAGACAGGAAAATTGTGGCCTTGAATGCAAGTGATGATCACAGGAGGAAAATATGCATTCACAAATCAAATTGAAACAAGCAAAAGGTGCTTCCATCCAGACCACATGAATACTAGCTACGCATAATAAAGCCTGATGCAGAAGTATTAAAAGATTGCATTTATAAGCATTTTATCAGAGCATGCTAGTGATAAATTGATAATAAGGTTACTAAATAAGTGAAAAATGTATCTCTGTCAGCTGCAACTGTTACTTGTCATGTTCATCTTTTTACACAGAATATCCAAAGTCAGGTGGAAGCTAATGTTAGTCAGGCTGATCATATGTCTATAGCCATTGATGAATCAACAGAGAGCCTATCTGTGTCACAATTGCGTGTTTATGTCCAATATTTCAAACAGAATTCAGAAAGAAACTGTAGGCATGAGCAGGGGGTTGAGGGTGCATGAGTGCTGCTTTCAAGTTGCTTTGGCCCATTACTTTTCAAGGGGAACCTTTCTGCTCATTAAATTTCTAGGTGCTGACTTTATAATCAAACTGGCAAATGTGTAGTGATTATTTATCTTGTTGTGAACTGTAAGGTATGGACTCTAAAAGCAAAGTAGCAAAAGCAGAGAGAATTATTTCATTTCACTACAAATTCTCTGTCCTGCTTTGTATGCCTTGTTAACATGAATTCACCATCTGTCCCTTTCAAACTCTTTGCACAAACTTGATTTTATATATGCCCATTGTTAATAGATTTCACATAATTTTAATAAAGCTGCAAAAAATATGTTGGAAGATGCCTTTGATCAGTTGATAATTTGTTTTAAATAAGAAAAGTTGCAAATACCTAAAATAGGGGTCAGCAACCTTTCAGCGGTGTCATGCCGCCCCTATGTTACAATGTTATTTCATGTGCCACCATAATTCTACTAGTTTTATTATAAAATTCTACCAATTTTGTTAGGAGTGTATACTTTTGAAGTCCATTATAACCGGATCTTATATTATTGGTCATTCAATATCTTAAAATACAGTCAACCCTTGTTTATCGCGGTTAATCCGTCCCAGACTCTGCCGCGATAAATGAATTTCCGCGAAGTAGGAATACTTTCACAGTTAGAGCATAGGAAACCTGTTTATAACCTTCTAAATACATTTTCAAACGTTATTAGAGCCCTCTAGACATGAAATAACACCCTTTAGTCAAATGCTTAAACTGTGCTCCATGACAAGACAGAGATGACAGTTCCGTCTCACAAATGCAAACATATCTTCCTCTTCAAAGGAGTGTGCGTCAGGAGCATAGAATGTCAGAGAGAGACAGAGAGAGAGAGAGAGAAAGAGAAAAGCAAACAATCAAAAATCAATATGTGTTGTTTGGGCTTTCAAGTATGCGAAGCACCGCACGGGAAGCATATCATATATCATTGAGGAGTTTTATTTAATATGTTATACATGCTCTGATTGGGTAGCTTCCCAGCTATCTTGCAATAGCGTCCCTTGTATGAAATCAACTGGGCAAAGCAACTGAGGAAGCATGTACCATAAATTAAAAGACCCATTGTCCGCAGAAATCTGCGAACCAGCAAAAAATCTGTGATATATATTTAGATATGCGTACATTTAAAATCCGCTTTAGAGTGAAGCCGCGAAAGTCGAAGCGCGATATAGCGGGGGATCACTGTACATAGAATCATATATGAAAAGAATGTTTTGTCAAATATTTCTATAACTACATTCGATGACTTTATTTTGGTTCCAATTATTTGACTAAAATAAGTAGTTTGTTTCTTAAAGCCATTAATAGCCATTTTTATAGCTTCACTTTTCTCATCAGAGTTTTTAAACGTAGACTGATGTTTAGTTTAATAACTTCTTTGTACACTTCACGTACGACACGCAATATTTTCACAGCATAACACACACACAGCATGATCCTTTCGTTGTAAAAATCCATATTCATTCATCTAGGAGTCTTGAAAAGAGCGAACATCAAGTTTTGGTCTTTTAGGAGACATTTTAAGCCAGTATATTACTTAATAATAACAAGAGGTTTGTTTTAACGTACCACGGCCTGTACTGAACGCATGGTTTCCCTTTACTGTGAGTTACATGCGCCAAACGTCAGTGGGGGATGTGGAACGCGAACACATACACTGTAATTAAAATATAATAACAAGAAGTTTGTTTTAACGTACCACCGCCTGTACTGAACACTTGGTTTCCATTTAAATGTGAATGGCATACGGAACACAAAGGTGAGGGTACAAATGCATGTGCTGTAATTAAAATATTTTTTAACTATACAGTATTTCATTTCAATCAGAGTGCTATTGAAAATCATTCTGTGTGCCACGCTTGGCACGCGTGCCATAAGCTGCCGACCCCTGACCTAAGATATACTTTACTTTCACTTTCAGTCCCAAAAAAACAATTAAGTAATGAGAAATACTCTGTACTAAAATTTTGTATTAAAAATCTAATTAATTATTTAGGTAATTGATATTTCATTAAACTATTAATAACTCTGTTCAAAAAAATGTAACAGGACTGTATTTTTGATATCTTCAATATTCACCTTCCTTAACAGATTTAACATATTACAACAACTCGATGCATAAACACAAGCAATGGTTAGTAGCCCTTGGAAGAATCATTGATAGGGACCCAGACTAACTTGCACTGTTGGCCTTGGGGGACTCCCAGTAAAGTACTCAAACCTCCTCAGAGGAACTTCCATCTTCAGGAGCTCTCCTCACTGATCTATCTGCTTTCTCATTATTTTCCAGTCAAATATGCCATGTCAACACCCATACCAATTCCTATCTGCATAAATTTTTCCTCACAGGTCATTATCACAACAGTACATATAAATATTAATGCAAAATAAACACGCTATACATGGAATATCCACAACATTAACGAACAGCTCAATTCACTTACTAAACAAACAATACAGACTTAAAGTGAAAATGAAAATCATTGGCCAGCACTGATACACAAACATTAAGAAGTTAGCAACCTAGATTGTTCCAATACTAAGACATTTGCCGTTTTTATTTCTTTCTGTACATGTTAAATGCTGATGGAATTGAATGGATTACACTGTGCTGAGTTTATGTAGCGCTAATTAAGTTAGCAAAAGTATTCAAGAATCCTTTTGTCCAAACTATGGAGGCAACATACCCTTTTGCAATCCCCCCATTCCTGCCCCACTGTGGTACCAGGCCTGCCTTGGGGGCAGAGAAAACTTGTGCTCAGGCCACTTCTGGCCTGCTGGTCACAAATTGATGTTCCTGGGACTACAGATTTACAGAGTGTCAAACATAAACACTTAACAGACAATTGAGCTTGAATTATTTTGAAATGTAGAATCTACAGAACTGTTTAGCTGTGGAATTTCGCTTTAATCAATTCGGTATAATGAAATAGACATTACTAAATAATTAGTCTACTGAAAATGCACAAGCCTTTGTGCAGACCCGACGTGGTAAGTAGACAGGTATTATAGTTCCGGATTATTTCTCAGATATCAGACCCTTAAGCTGCTGACAGTTCTTAAGCCAACCCCTGTTTCCTACAATAAGCATGTAATCAAAGGTACTGTAGCATATTTGTTATAAGATGTCTTAAAAAGTGAATCATTTCTCTTGATATATGTTAAAGTAAAAATTAAATGTTTTTCACACTTCCACCTTCCTGGGTTTGAATGCCATGCCTAGTTACTTCTTTTTCGGAGTTTGCAAGTTCTTCCCCTGGTTTGCATGGGCTCTTCTCCCACATCCCATAGATGTGCATGTCAGTTTAATTGGTAATTTTAACTTGGCCCCACACTGAATGTAGATGTGTGAATGCGCAAGCCCTACAGTGTCAGTAGCTGCCATGTGCCTAATGCTACCTGGAGATAAAGTGGATGTGGAAATGTAATGTTATGTTCCGTTAAGGAATTTGTTTTCACAGCATGTTTTATTGACTTAAAGAACCTACTTAGAATGACTTCAAAAGTGTAAAATTCAAAACAGATAATGTGGATGTATTGTTGGATGCAGTGATTTATATTACAATCTAAATGCTTTCATGGAAACAGAGTTTTGGAAAAGAAACTCAAAAAAACACATTTTATCACAATATAGCTCTGAAGATTTTTAAAGGGTACTCCTTACTTTCATGGTATGCAACAATAAAAAACAGCTAAAACCTGATTTACCCCTCTAAGTACACTGTGATGCTGGGAAGCAAATACAGTAGACACTCAAATGAATATAAATATAAAGACATGCTTTTTTCTCTCTCCCTGAAGAAAAATGGTAGAATATTGATTTGTTTAAAAATTGGCCAGAAAAGATGTTATTTTCATGACCACAGGGTGCTTTTCCTATTGGCTATAGAAATGAAGATGCCCTACTGGAGAACATTATTTAACTTCATATCAAGCTAATTTGTGTACAGCTTGTGGCCCTTCCACAAGTGCAGGGGTCGCTGACAAGATGCAAATTAGCTTGCAGGATGAATTGACCATGAACTAACAGAAGAAATAAATGTGGAAAATAAGACAATAACAAGCAATGTTTGGAAAGAAACATCAGTTTGATTTGTGGAGTACAATGAAGGAAAGATTGCTTTGACGGTTGAGAGTACAATAAACAATGTGGACTTTTTACATGAGATGTAGGTGTATCACAAGGTTGTTCAGTCTTTTTAGATGAAAACATTAGTATATATTCAATGGCAGAATTATGAGAATAATACTCAATTGAAGGGCAGCATGCTAGCACAGCTACAGGAAATTCAGTTTCAATCCCTGACCTGATTACTTTCAGTATGGAGATTGCATGCTCTCTTTGTGCTTGCAATAATTTTTCCGCAAGTACTGCAGATTTCCTCACACATTCTAAATATGGATGATAGGTTAATTGGTGGCTTCGAAATGGCTCTGTCTGGAAGTGTGCATGGATGTGACAAGCAACATCTTCTTGGTTGAATCCTACTCTGTGGGTGGTTGGACTCAAATCCTTGTGATCCTGTATAAGAAAAACAGCTATATATAATGGATGGAAATTGTTGACAGCCAAGTTATAGATAAAGAAAGCATTTAAATGTACTGATGGATTCATGACAATTTTAATTACTTAGAACCTCAACCTACATTTAAACCTTCTAGAGCAGAAAATCATAAGCTAGACCGAAAGAATTTAAAAAGTCTTGAACAGAGACTTCTAAATACTGTGCATAAGCCTTCTTGTGAAAAGAAGTACAAATATTTTAAATACTATAGTTAGGAATGGTGCTGTTGTTTAGTGACTTATCAAATCATTTATTTCCTGTACCGCTTTTCCATTATTTCCTTGGGCTGCATCTCCATCTGCCTTGAGGGGGCCGACCCTTCAATTAGATTGCGCTGTGAGCCTGCCAGCCCTGTTACTTGCATTGCTACTCCTAGCTGTCAGCCAGTCGTCGCCTAGACTTTCCTTTATTTATTTATTTATTTCTGATAGTCTAGTGCAGTAAGATAGAAAAATAGCAGCAGCAATCGATGAGGATGCATTTCTTATCATTAAATCAAGAAGCCATGCCTAGCCTGACAGGCGCCCATATGTAACAACTTGGGAGTCAGTGTGCAAATATACAATAATAGAGAAATTATATTTTGGTTTGACAGATTATATTTTGTCTCTGAATGGAGGACCCCAATCACCTTGCAGAGAATAAACAGACTGAGCCATACACACACAGTATCTGTTTACTATGGTACCCTTTTGTAGATTTAGGCCAAACAATTGAATAAATGACTTTTTGAAGGTTACACTGGAAGTTCAAAGACTGCTCTGAAGAATGAGCTGGGATCCTCTTGCTTCAGAGCCCTTTTCTTTAACCCCTAGGGCAGGCTGGCGCCTCTTGTCATTTACTCATATATTAAGGGACTTGCCTACTTCCACTTTGCTCACTAATCCCCTAATTCAAGATGGCCTATGAGATTATATGAATTACCTTTCTGTTTTCCAATGTTCTCAATGAGCCTGTTGAAATGTGATTGTCATGTTTTGTCACAATCCTGGTGACAGGAAAACGGAAAAGGCATAACATGGTACACAATTCTAACGTGCACCTATAGGATTATGAACTCTGGGTTTAGAAATTAGGTGTATGCAAAGAACTTATGTGTAACTAAATTAAATAAAATAATTGTTAGAATTGTATCCATGGGAGAAGATGGAACATAATTATCTTAACAGTTCAAGCTGTGCTTGATCAGTTTGTGCTGCGGAAAGATATGTCTAATAGGTTGAGTCCATTTGTAGCTTTTTTTGAGCACATTTAATGTTATAGATAGAAAGTATCACAGTTTGAAACACATTCCTAGCAAAATGTTACTTTTACAGAATATTTAACTTGTATTTTGATCAACTGTTAAAATTAAGAATTATATAAGCTGAAATAACCCTATGATATAGGTGACTTTTTAGACATAACCCTGGCTTGGCAGACTAATAGGCTAAGGGATAAAAACGACATGCTGTCTGCACTCTGTAATGCAAAATTTCTATAAGAAAAGCAGTGTAATTGCTTTAAAAAAAATCATATTTATTACTTTGCTCTGTCAGAGACTGTCTTTGTAATCACTCTTCTTGTTTTGTGTGGGCTGTGCCAGGCTTCCTCATTTTCTACAGTTCATCAATACACAACTGATTTGAGGCTGAGCTGTATAATAATAAGCCTTTCAGCAACCGGGCCCGACACTTGCCTTGTAATTAAGGCCTTGATGGTTGATGGCAAATGAAAGAAAATGGCCTTGTTCTCAATTCCAGTGGCTGATTGCCGGTTCACGTTTTCACCTGAGTTTTCGACCCATTCTGCATTGTGCACATGATTGCTGGAGTGTGAGTAATTGCAGTACTGGCAGATGACATTTTCATGAAGCATACTCCGTGCTGCTCCAGAGGGAATTTGTACAATTTATGACTGGGAAGCTCATCAAATGCGGATTTAGGAAATGCCTGCGTATAAAATGGAAGAGCGCAACCAAATAGCCTTGGTTTTTCTTTTGACATTTACTTTTTGAGATGAACAAAAAAACAATCTTTACCATAAAATTAATGCTCATTAAATTGTAAGAGAAATGCTAATAACTGCCTCCTTTATAATGAAACAAAAATAGTCCCAGGTTGTTTTCTGTGTGCCAAAGAATGTGCATCATTTCAAATAATTAGCTGCTTTGCTCCTACATTTGTTTACTACATAAGTAAACAAAAATAAGCCGAATGTAAAGTGCATGGTCCATATTGTGTGCTGCTGTGTTACATAAAGTGGCTCTTTAACAAGGAACTGCCTTTGCTGCTACTGCAGTTTACATTTTAAAATTTCAATATTGTTGTCCTCGCATTTTTTGAAAGCAGAGCATCCTTGTTTGTTCATTGAGGAAAATACACAGTAAATCTGCAGGATGAGCCAATTATTATAAAATCAGACTTGATGTTAATCTGCTTTATTTGGGCAGCATGTGTAGTAAAACTGCGACTGTCCTTTAATCATTCTGCCTTATCTGTGTGATGCACCTCAGTACAATCAGATCAAAATACAAGTGCCAGCATCAGGTTTGCTGAAGCTGGATCAGAGTTTCTTTTGCATATGCAATAAAGCGGGCGGTCTAGGGGATTTGCCAGCGTCTTTTAACTTTGTGCCGTTGTAGATAGACCATTGGCATGATGGAACAGAGATTACACAAAGATGAATCATTAGTTCATTGATTTCTCATCACAGCACTTTAATAATTACCTTGGCTTTGGTGTTAGTTATGCATCATATATACTGCCTTTTATTGTCTACATAAAGAAAAACAAAGTCCATTTTTTAAAAATGCAGTAAACCTAAAACCAGATCCCAATGTAATGTTCAGTATATAAAATATAAGTTTGCTGATTTTGTTTATTCCCTTTTGTTCAGATATTTTTATGGTTTATCAATCAGATGTCTCTTGTATGATATCGTACTGTATTTCAAAATACGATTTCATTTTTGCTAAATTTTAAATTGGCAGGCACTGTGGTGCAGTGGTTAAGGCTTTGGACTTCAAACACTGAGCTTGTTTGTTCAAATCCTGCTACTGACACTGGGTAACTATGAGTAACTCACTTGACCTGCCTGTGCTCCAGTTAGAAAACCAAAAGAAATGTAACCAATGTTATCATAAATGTTTTAAGTCACCTTGGATAAAAGTGTCATCCAAACAAGTAAATGTAATATGAATATAGTTTTGACTTAAAATGTGTTGTTACTTTACAAGAGTTGTCATTAATTACTTTGATGTAACCATCCCCACTCTAAGCAAGTGTTTATAACTATGCACATGTTCAACCTGGAGCCGTATCTGTTAAAAAAGAGAATCTTTATCCTTACAGTATACATACATTTATGCCAAAAAATACAACTCTGTTCCAAAACAAGAGCACAGATTTAGCAAGTGCTTTTTTGGCAGTGTATTCTAATTTTATGGAAATAAGTGTTTGTCTGATTTCTGCTCAGATAGTGTGCTTATGAATAATGCATGATACCAGGGTTGCTGTTACAAGTCGCTGGTTATTGTCACTAGCTGTGGAACTGAAGTGGAAGATCCACTGCAAAGACATTCAGTTCAATCTGATGATGTAGCACTTCATCAAAAACAAATGCATAAACTCACAACAGACTCAGCTATGTGTCTCTAACTTGATGCTTTATATTTGTAACAAAAGGACTAAAATATTGTGTCTTCAGTATGCATTTTAATAGATTGTTGATGTTTTCAGAATTAAAATACACATTATACCATTAAAATGAAATCAATAATTCAGAGTGTAGCCCCGAAATAAATACCCATTATGGAGTCATACGTGTCCAGTGCCTGCCACGGAAGCTTCAGGCTTAGGACAGTAATCATCCCTAAACTAGATTCAAGTCCATTTCAGGGCACACAACCACACTTGGTCTTATACGGCCAGTTTGGAGTGGCCCATTAACCTACTAAATGTGTCTCTGGGATGTGGGAGAAAATGGGAATATGCTGCATGAAGAAAGAAAGATTAAAATAAGTAGAATATGCAAGCTCTATATAGACAGTGACCAGATTAGAGATAGAACCTGTGACCCAGTAACTGTGGGGCAGAAATACTGGCAACTCTGATCTTTGACACTGAACAATTCTTAATGAACACATACAGTATGCAATTATTAAGCTGCCTTTAATTAAGAAACTAGGTAAAATGATGATATGCACATACAGTAAATAATATGTATTATACACTTGTAACATGCAAGCTGGGATCTCATTAAATTTTCTATACAAGACAATAATCTGAAACTTGAACTGCATCAATTCCTGAATGTGCATCCACACCCTTTTGGTTTGCACTAATAACCCATTCTGTGATTAAGATTAACCACATATTATACAATTCTGAACATAGCTGCAAGTATATAACATAAACATTTTAGACTAGAACACCAATGTGAATTGTAATCTTCACAGACGCTTTCAGACCCTTTACCTCCCGTTCTGGAATTTATGTTGACAAAACCTTTTACTGACAGTATCAGGTGCAAAGCCAAGCCTAGACTAGATGAGATACCAGCCCACCGTGTGGTCTGCTTACACAGATATCGACATTCGCACTCACAGCATTCCTGTGATGTTAAATTCAAAGTGGTTTCTGAAAGTCACAAGGAGTGCAACCAGTTTGCTGTATTGGTACCCACCTGTGTGCATGTGTAACTTTTTTATATACAGTATATGAAATCAATAATTTGGATTGTAGCCCCGATATATATATATATATATATATATATATATATATATATATATATATATATATATATATACTGTATATTTCTTGTAGCTTTTTAGAGCTACCTTGTGACTTTCTGCTGCTTGCTTACTGCCCAAAGGATTACATTTACATTTTTTTTTTTTCACATATAGTTATACATCGAAGCTGTGTTTTTTTTAGCCATGGAGCCGATGCATTTTCAAATTATATACTTATGGATACAAATTGTAAAAAACTATACCTTTTATGACTTTTAATTTTGTTATTATTTGAATGCACCATAAAAATGAGGAAATCTATAATACAGCAAGAGAATCTCCAGCAGTAGATATCATCCACCTACTCCAACAAAGAAACACCCACTGTACTGTATGAAATGTACTGTATAAAACAAAAAACATTTTAATCATAGTGAAATACACTCATTTATAATTATTATACAAACATATACAAAAAAATGAAACACAAGTAAATGTATTTATTGTTTTAATGCTTATTAATGCTTTTTTATAGGTAATGTTAACTAATACACAACAGGATATGTTAGTTTGTTTGAATAATTTAAGACTGAACAATATAAAATATCAAAAACATTTGAGAATTCAGAAATGTAACGAATACATTTGCCCTTTTTAATCCATTGCTTATAATATACACTATTGATAACAATCTGAAAAATACTCTAACGGCTTTGCTATATTTCTAATTCTGAGGTAGCAGCCATGTGCTATTAGAGGATTTATGGTAGTGCCGAGCTGCTGTAGCTGCTTAGTTTAGCTGATTATAAGCAGCGTGGCAAGCCCCTAAGGGTACCTTCATTTTTCCGACACACTCCACTGCTGCCCTATTAACACTTCGTCTGTTATCTCCGTACACTTGTTTTAATTAGTATCATTGAATTTGGAGCTGAACATAGAAAAAAATGCAATGGTTCAAAAAGCCCAAATGCATCTTTTTAAGCTGCCTTTCCTTTTAAACTCTTTTTATTTTCATTTATAGCAACAATTTCCTTGCCACCCTGCAGCCTGAGATAAGCCATGCTTACGTTTCTGCTTTGCCGCACTCATTCATTAATGCAATTTTTAACCATTAGAAATCCAGATTGAATGGTGCTGTCAGGTTGTGCCTGTATTTTTTAAGAAAAACAGTTAATTGTCATGAATTGTAGCAACTGCAAAGTATTATTTTATCTATATTATTGAATATCCTTTTGGCATGTAATGAACTGTTTTGAAGAGCAAGGAAATGTACCTGATGGTTTTTAAAGGATGACATTTAAAGTCATCCCACGATCTAGCATTGGGTCTTCATGTGATAATCAATGCCGTAATCTTACCCTTGCTCTTTGTGCTAATAATATAATTCTAGTTGCTTCAAGAGCTGTCACTCTCAAAGTTGATACTTTTTCTTTTTAAGCAGCAATTGTCCTTACTCACTATGATTTTTTATTGTCATGTTTGGCTGTTTTAGCTGCCATTGCATAAAGAATGGTTCACAATTTAATTCCTGACATAATGATTTAAGAATAATGCTAATGCTATGACAAATGATCATCGTTGGTGTAGCTGAGCACTGATCTGCCATCTACATATTTTGTTTGTTTTTCTCATTGCATTCATGACTCTTTTCTGGTTACATTAATGCACATTTATTGTATTTTTTTTTTTTTTGCTTTGTAGAAAATGAATTTGGAGGAAAATTGGTGAAGCTTTTACAGCAGAGCAACAATTGCCATTGCAGCCTGAGCAGAATAAGGTCTGGACCAAAGAGCAATTACACCCCCAAACGACTCCAGGTACATCTCACCTAAATATAGCTCTCTCCTGAGACTGTTGACAGCACTTCATTTTCTTCAGTGCCTTTCCCTTTTTTCTGTCCCCATCTGCCGCTATGTTCTTATCAGCCTAGCTCTTCATACTTATTTGAATATGCTTAAGAGGAGTTTATTTATGTTCACTTTTTCTGGGTGATGCAAGGGGTTGAATAGCATTTTGAAAGCAAAAATATTTAATGCTTTTGCAATTTTAGGTGTGATCTTTTTTATAATACAAAAGTAGCTTCTAGTCACTTAATCCTTGAGACCAAGGTAAGGTGACTATACAGAAAGCCATACTTGTTTTATTCTCTCAGAAAATCAGGGTGGCCTTGTTCAAGTATTTACTGGAACAGAATCCTTGAACAGAGATAATAAAATGTCCGCTAGTGTACAAACTAAATCAACAACTCAACAATTTTTACACAAAGGTATGTTGATTTTGAATTTTAATTGAGTAATATTGTTGCTATACTACATATACTGTGCATACATATGTGAATTTAGGGCAGACTGTAGTTGGCTGTTGAGATGCATAAGATGAAGATACTTGAAAGCTATATCATGACAAATTCAAGAATACACTGCGCACTACATACTGGCTGAATGTGCCAAATGACACTTCTGGATTTTGAAGTTTTATTTCATATTGTGAAATATTAAACAGAAACATGTTGATTTTGCTTCCATTGCATCTTGTACTTTCTCTTTGTTTTTATGGATGCTAATTCACCCATTATAAATTAAAGCAATATATTATTTTTGTTATTTAAACATCAAAAACAAATGGCTTTTTCTAATGAATGTGATTCTAATTGTCTTAAATAAACAACAGATATTTTATGGTAACAGAATGTATGAGGAGAGGAGTATGTGTTAATAAGTGAATACAGTCACAAATAATTGTACAGGACGTCCAACCAAATGGGCAACATGGTGTGCTTCGTTTTGTCTGTTGAGGGTGGCCCACAAGTTAGGGCAAGGTTTTGCTCTTTTCCGTGCATATTTTTGTCTTCTAATGGTACGCAGTGCAATTTTGGGAGCAATATTGTCCTGTAATTAATGGGAATAAGTGATGGAATCAAAATCAGGCCAAGAATATATGGGAATGGGTGGCTGTTGTGTATTTACTTATACTGATAATGATATCATAATATAGTTGTACACCCTTTTCTCTTCTAATCTATTACATTATTGATTATTTTTTATGATTGATGCTAGTTAATATGAGTACTATAATCCAGACAACAGAACTGAATATGATTTCCAAAAAAATGACTATTGTAGAAGTAGGGGAAGCATGATGAAAGATTCATCCAAGCTGGAAGAAGCTTCTTTACAGATGATTAAACCTGTCTTTCTTAGTGATGACATGCCTGCTGTCTGCTTTCAGGTTCTTTTTGTTACGCCCCCTCCTCTGCTGACAGCATCTTTTGCTGCTGGGCGTTGATAATTAATCAGTCAGGTACTTCAGCAAGACTTGCATGATTACTAATCGATCTGTCATTGAGGGCTTTGTTTTTTAGTGTCCTGGAATTGTCCGTGTGTGTGATTACTCATGTTTTGGACCTTTGCTGTCATTGCTTTCATAGCTAAACTTTGCCTACCTAGTCTCTGCTTATGCATGCACCAACTCTTGCTTTACCTAATAAAATGCCTTCATCTTTATTGGAAATGCCTGCTTCTTGGTTTCTAGTTATCCATAAACAATGCATACTATGGCTTCTCTTAACCCCTGGACTTCAAGAGACCTCCGCGTTTATGAAACACTTGCAACACCTTACAGATGAACATGGACATTAAAGAAGTGGTGAAGGTCTGTTACAGAGGATGTAAGGTTCTGGCACCATGACAACATGATTGAGACTTGATGAATGATTTTTCAGGATTCCATGATGTTCTCAGCCATATTTGTCTGTTGTAGGTGGCATCTGTATTCAATGAGGATATTTACTGAACTGGCAAAAACTCTACTATAACAAGTCATATCTTTAATATGCTTCAAGAAATGTTAAGAAGAACCAGATTTGTGTTTGTTGTGTTACCTTCTGTTTATAGTTTTATTTATGAGTCTCTGAATTTTAATTTTAGAGAAAAGATTAGCCTCTTTGCAACGGTCACCTTAGACATTTTTTGTTGAGTTAAACCTGCCCTCCATTTTGACCAAAAAGTGTAAAAATTCCCCACCTTATTATGTTTATAAAATTGGTCAGGTATACTCATGGGAGCTGGCATAATGAACACCCATGGACCTAAACAGCCCTCTTATCTGACCTTTATGGAGCTAGCCACAAAATTATATATTTATTTTTCAAAAATAGAAAAGCTTTCTGAATTTTTAAGCTTAACAAAGGTGTGTGAAACTAGAGTCGCATGAAAATACAGGCAACAGATGGGTGAATACGGTAATAATGGAAATCTACATAAGTTAGCCTACATAAGATATTTCACTTTTTAAAGCAAGCAATTGGCACAACAACCCATTGCCAAACTGTACCAAAGATAACATATGTGCTTACTATACATCATCAGTGAAAGGAATAATTGGGAAAATGGTACCAGGGTCTTTAATGGAGTAGATTAGTATATGTCAGGTGAAGTGAGCATTGCAAAGAAATCGATAGAAGGCTTTTTCTCCTTGTCCTCCTTCCCCACCTCTTCCATTGTAGAAGACCACAAGTTTATTAATAAAGACCCAGGTAGAAATAATATCATGCATTATTTGAAAAGAAGTAAGTAAATATTTACATTGAGATCAAAATATTTCATTATCAATATGTTAATAGAACAGCAATTTTTCTATGGATTGCAACAAATTATCTATGCACGGCACAGATTTAATTTGCTCTCCAAAATGTTTCTTTGAATAATTTTTAATGGAGGGACAGGCCAGTGGAAAATCTGTGCAACATTTTCCTAGGGGCCTACTGAAACAAAGAAAAAATGTTAAATGCAGGAAATTTTTAATGATTTATCAGGATGCCATTAGTACAGTACTGGGTTTCGCTATGCTTAAAAGTTTTTTTAATATATTTTCAGTACAGTTATTTTTATGATTAACGGTGTCCTGATTTAGTGTATTTAGTTCATTTAAAAGCAACTATTGTTTCAGATTGTTATTCTTTCTCATGAATGCATTTTTGCAGTGCCCGACATACAATCTTGAGTTTAATTTCTGAAACCAAAAAATGCTGCATTCACACTGCAGCTTGATTCTCATTTTTTCAGTTCTGTTTGACACTGATCTGATAAGATTTACTTTACCAATCCAAACTCATCCCACTGTACTCTCTCCAGTCCTATCGCTTGTGCTGTGGGCCAGATGTTTCTATATACAGAACACCAGCAGTGATATACAATATATGCTGAAACCAACAGCTATGGATTTTGTTTCCTTTTCTTTTTTTAAACTTTAATTGAATGTATTTAAAGCTTGTAACATCCCATACAATCAAGTCAAACTTAACAAAACTAAATTCAATTCAACCCCCACTCATGAGAAAGAGAAAAAGGCCAACAGCCAGAGTAAAACATTTTAGAGTAGTAAAGAGAGAAAGGAGTCTTTCTCCCCAATATAAGTGCTTAATTTAAAATATTATTGATTAGATGCTGCCAGGGTTTAAAAAAGTTTTGAAGAGATCCTCTAAAAGATAATTAGATTTTTCCAGTTTCAAATAGTATATAACATCAGTTACCCAATGACTTAAAAGAGGTGGGTTAGGATTCTGCCAGTTGAACAAAATAAGTCTACATGCCAGTAGTGTAGTAAAGGCAATTAGTTTGTTTGTCCTTCTCCACTTTAAGTCCATCTGGAGGTACCCGAAACATAGCTGTTAGTGGATTGGGAGGGATTGTGACATCAAGGCTGTCTGAAAGGCAATTCAAATTTTTTGTGTAGAATGTTAATTTGGTACACACCCAAAACATGTGGCTTGGTGAAGCTGTAGCTTGATTGCAATGTTTGCAGTTTGGATCTTGCCCAGGAAACATTTTGGACAATTTTAAACAAGATAAAATTGCTTGATAAAAAAAAGTAAAGTTGAATAAGTGAATGCTTTGCGCATATGGAACTAGAGTGAATTCTGTACATGGCTGCCTTCCACTCCTTTTCTGAAATGTTGAGTGAGAGATCCTTTTCCCACTGTACTTTGGGAGCTTTAAAAGGAAGGGACGTTAAAATGGTTTTATATATTATAAAAATGCTGTCTGAGTCTTTGGGACTGATCAATATCACTTCTGGAACAGAAATAGGTGGGATGTGAGGAAAATTGGGCTGATTTTGTTTAGCAAAGTTTCTAACTTGGAGATGATGGAAAATTTGTGTTGATGGGAAACTAAATTTACAGTGTAAATGTAGATGGGATGCAAAGACATTATTTATATACAAATCTCTAAATGATTTAATCCAATAAGTTTTCCACTCATTAAAAACTGTGTAAGTTTGAGAGGGTGGAAAAAGGTGGTTATCATAGTAAAATAAAATATTTTCTAACTTGAAGTGGTTCCTATATTGATTCCATATTCTGAGTGAATGAAGGAGAATTGGGTTGTTGATAGATAGATAGATAGATAGATAGATAGATAGATAGATAGATATGATAGATAGATAGATAGATAGATAGATAGATAGATAGAGTCGCAATGGGAGAGGAATGATCAGTGGATGCATTGGATTCTTCATGATTGACTGGAGCCTGCCTAGCGCCCATTGAGGTATCCCTGTTCTTTATGCTGACTCCCCAGCACACCACTGCGTAGAAGAGAACGCTCGCCTCAACCATCTGATAGAACATCTGCAGCATCTTATTGCAGATGTTGAAGGATGCCAGCCTTCTATGGAAGTATAGTCGGCTCTGTCCTATCTTGCACAGAGCATCAGTATTGGCAGTCCAATCCAATTTATCATCCAGCTGCACTCCCAGGTATTTATAGGTCTGCACTCTCTGCACATAGTCACCTCTGATAATCACAGGGTCCGGGAGGGGCCTGGGCCTCCTAAAATCCACCACCAGCTCCTTGGTTTTGCTGGTGTTCAGGTGTAGGTGGTTTGAGTCGCACCATTTAACAAAGTCCTTGATTAGGTTCCTATACTCCTCCTCCTGCCCACTCCTGATGCAGCCCACGATAGCAGTGTCATCAGTGAACTTTTGCATGTGGCAGGACTCCGAATTGTATTGGAAGTCCGATGTATATATGCTGAACAGGACTGGAGAAAGCACAGTCCCCTGCAGCGATCCTGTGCTGCTGACCACAATGCCAGACCTGCAGTTCCCGAGACGCACATACTGAGGTCTATCTATAAGATAGTCCATAATCCATGCCACGAGGTATGAATCTATTCCCATGTCTGTCGGCTTGTCCCTAAGGAGCAGAGGTTGGATGGTGTTGAAGGCGCTAGAGAAGTCCAGAAACACTGCCTCTGTCCAAGTGGGAGAGGGATCGGTGTAGCATATAGATGATGGCGTCCTCTGCTCCCACCTTCTCCTGGTATGAAAACTGCAGAGCGGACCTGTGGCCTCATGTGGTGAAGCAGCAGCCACTCCATGGTCTTCATCACATGTGACTTCAAAGCGACAGGCCGGAAATCATTCAGCTCACCAGGACGTGATAACTTTGGGACTTGGGTGATGCAAGATGTTTTCCAAAGCCTCGGGACTCTCCCCTGTTCCAAGCTCAGGTTGAAGATGCGCTATAGAGGACTCCCCAGCTCCAACGCACAGGCCTTCAGCTGTCATGGTGATACTCCTTCTGGACCCATTGCTTTGATGGCACTAAGTCTCCTCAGCTCTCTGCTTACCTGGGCTGCTGTAAGTGTGGGGGGTTACTCTCTCCTATGCTGGTATCAGCAGAAGGATGGGTGGAGGATGCAGTACTCTGAGGTGAGAGAGTGTTAGAGTGGTCAAACCTGTTAAAGAAGTTGTTCATCAGGTTTGCTCTCTCCATGTCTCTTTCGATGGTGACACCCCGCTTCGAGCTGCAGCCATTGATGATCTGCATCTCATCCCACACTTCCTTCATGCTGTTATTCTGCAACTTCTGCTCCAGCTTTCTCCTGTACTGCTCCTTCGCCTCCCTGGGCTGGACTAGGAGTTCCTTCAGCATGCGCTTGAGTTCATGCTGATCACCGTCTTTAAAAGCCCTTTTCTTCTGGTTCAAAAGGCCCTTGATGTCACTTGTAATTCATGGCTTGTTGTTAGCATAGCAGCGTACTGTTCTTACTGGAACTACAATGTCCATACAGAAGTTGATGTAGTCAGTAGTGCAGTCAACAACCTCCTCAATGTTCTCACTATGTGACCCCTGCAGGATATCCCAGCCGGTAGTTCCAAAGCAATCTCTCCCCTGCTCTGCCTCAGGGGACCACTTCCTGAATGAGTGTGTGGTTGTAGGTAGCTCCCTCACTCTTGGTTTGTAGTGAGGCTGAAGAAGAACCAGGTTATGATCTGCTTTCCCAACCACAGGCAGTGGGGTGGCGCTGTATGCATCTTTAACATTTGCATATAGTATATTGACGATGCTTTGTATTTACTGGTATACAAAGCAAGGAATATAAAGAAGTACTGCAAGATTTCATTTTGATTGCAGACCTGTGTGTGTTCATCTTTTTTTGTCAGCGTCCAGGTTTGTATAGCTTGTATGTTTGCCGCCCAGTAATAAAATTGAACTTTAGGTAAAGCCATTCCTCCTTCTGATTTAGGTAGTTGTAAGGTTGCCCTTTGGATTGCATGGATATTTTGAATCCCAAATAAATGAGATTATGATTGAATCCAATTTCTTAAAAAAATATTTGTTAATGTATATGGGGATGTGTTGAAATAGAAACAGAAGCTTAGGGAAGATATTCATCTTGATAGTGTTAATTCTCCCTACTAAAGTAAGATGAAGAGTAGACCATTTATGCAGGTCTTGTTTAATTTTGTCCATACAAACAGCAAAATTTTGCTTAAAAAGAGCTTTATATTTACTTGTGATGTTTAGATATTTAAACTAATCTGCAATGATAAAAGGGAAGGTGTCCAATCTAATGCTGTTTGCTACAGAATTCACTGGAAAAAGCATACTTTTGTTCAAATTAATTATTTTTGCTAGTACAGTTAGAGCTGCAGGCACTGAATTTTGTGGGTCTGATATATACAGTACTATGTCATCTGCATATAGTGATATTTTCATTTCTAATTCTCATCCTTACCATTACAAGCTTAAAATTTGTAGACATTCTGCACTAGAGCAATGTGAAGTAATGCAGCAACCAGCATCTATTAGTATGCTTCTGTTTCACAAAATTGTTAAATTCATTTTGCACATATGGGGCACATTCAGAATAGACTGTACTCATATCAGATTTGGATCAGATGTATATCTAATTGAAGTAGTCAAAAATATCACATATGAGGCAAAAATAAAGATAGGGCAACTTTTGGCTGCAGGATGAATATAGCCTTAAAAGACTTCTTCAGACAAAGACTGCTTTTTAAAACAACAACATCCAAAAATATTAAAAATGGGAATGTCAAATCAGAGTTGTACTATAAATTATTTTTGAGGGTGGGAATCCCACCTCCATTATAACTGGGGTAGCATCAATTTTGTGTTATGCCAGTGTTCAAGGACAAGTGCTGTTTGGATTCCTGGAAATGTGTATTATGGGAATATCACTTTCTTTCAATAAAAGTTCCATTTTGTGTGAAAATCACCAGAGAGAAAAGCTGTAGTGTCAACTAAGATACTGACTATAATACTAAAGAAAGATATAACCAATTATTTTACCAAGACCTGGATGCATTGTAATATTTTACACATTTTTATAGGAGGGATATGAGTAACTCAGGGTTACTATGTGGTTTAAAATTCAACACTAGAGATGAGAGCCAACTAAGCACACTTTCAAAATATTTTGCTGAATAAGCCAGAGACACCATTACTGGATTCCCTTAGATTTTGTTTTAGACCTGAGTTTTGCTTTGACAATAGCTATTCTGGTCTGGACGAGTCTGGAAGTTTTGTCTTGAAAACAGGGCACTGTGAACTTTTTCTCACTGCTTGCTTTCATTTGCTATTGTTTATATCATCTTGTTGCTAAGAGAAAAGTGTTTTTAATAAATTAACTAGTCAGGTACTTGAATAACTGTAAATGATCGCTAGATGTATCATAATTTTGTATTTAGTATCTTGTGTCTTATTGTTTTCCGTTTCACGAATATTTGTATTCTAGGGTTTTGACCTTATATTTCATCCATCCATTATCCAACCCGCTATATACTAACTACAGGGTCACGGGGGCTGCTGTGAGGCAGACCTTATATTTCACTTATATAATTTGCTCGTTCCTTTTGTTCATTCATTGGTTACTTGTAGGCTGTGCAATAATTCATACTTTCGATCTGGCTTACCTATCTCTGTGTTATGCTTTGACTTTAGGAACTCCAACTGGTTTTCATTTGTGCCTTATATCTATTGTTGCCTGTTGACAGGAAAATATTAATATTAATTTTTAACTTACTTTGGCCTTATTCAGTGTGTTCTCTTTGATTCCTTCATTTTTGCTTTGTTTAAAACAGATTTATGAGATTTTCGCTTCTGCTTATTTTTTATCTGCTGAGACATAGCCCCTGGTTTTGCATGTGCTGCATTCAACTATTTTTGAGTATGTCCACACCTACAGCTTTGAATTTTATATTAAACATTTAACTTACTAAAATTTTCCTTGCTTTGAACATATAATCTCAGGGTGCCAGACACTCTCATCTATGAATCCACATTTTAATATTGCTACTAGCTACTGAACTACTTTCATGTTCAACAAAGTTTTCAGTTCTCAAAATAGCCTCACATTAATGAAGGGGATATACCCAAATGCTTCACTAGAGGTGAAGATCTGGAGTAGACTGGGTTGAGCGTGCCTTTACCCAACAACTTGAGTCATCTGCTCTCCAATTTATGGCCCATCCTATACATCTTAATATTCCAGTTCCATGGCATAATGCTTATGGTGATGGAATACGTGGATTGGAAGAAAGAGAAAAGCTCTGGTCTGAAAATGGAAGCTTGAGAGGTAATGATTTTTTCTGTTTTTAGCTTGATGTCACAGCAGTTTCTTGGAATATCAAACGATTTCTTAGACTGGGAGTTTATTATTTATTAATGTGGGTAGGGTTGCCTCTGAAATGTCATTTACAGGTCATATTTGTCATTAATTCAAAGTGTTGCATCCATTTTGTAGCCAGTGTCAAAGTGAATACTTTAACTTGTTCTCTTTTATGGTGAGTGTTTCAGATTAACAGAACAATTCAATTAACTCGGGTATGGTTTTAGATACCTGATGTTCAATGTGTCACAGAAAAATATACTGCACTGTACAACTGTGTCTGTTTCGTCTGGTATTAAGAAAAAGTTGCATGTTTCTTATTTTCATTTACATATGAATTTTCAAGGTTTGCCTTGCAATTTATTACGATTCCTTGATGACAGCTTGTGTTAATGCTATTGCATTTTAGGAGTGAGGCCAGTACAGTGAATCTAATGTACATTTCAAGTGTTCTGTATCAACGTGAACCTTCAGTCATAAATACATATTCTGAATGTTTGTAGTCTGTGCCTGAGGTGGTTGATGTAATAGGCAAGTACTTTAGTTTACTTTTGACAAGTGTTTCTTTTTGTGGAAGAAGTGTGATGAAGAATTAGAGTTGGCTATGTTTTGTTAAAGATGTAATTCTCTAAGAATTTTTGTTACATATTGTGGATGCATTTGTGTCCCTATTTTACGCTTGCAGAACTTAGTCACTGGTAGGTCCATCAAAGCAACCTGTAAGCCTGTAGCTGAAAAATTATATTAAAGTCACTAACAAATACGCTTTGTGTTTCAGGTGGTTGTGCAAACTGTTAGTTTCAAACAGAGTATGTTGCATGTTTTCACTGAATATTTGTCCTTTAACAAATGATGTACATTGGTAAAAAGAGCTGCCAGTTCTTGAAACTTTATGTGAAATTCCCTTAAGCTGCCTTTCTTAACATGTGTGTTCTCATAAGACTCCTGATGCCCCTTCCAGATTTAGATATCAGGTTAATTAATATTTTGAAATTTGTTTTGAGTTTGGAGAGTGTGGTCATGAATGTATCATTACATGACAAGTTAGAAGTAAGCAACTGTGACTGTGAGGACAAAAAAGAAACCGGACCTTTAAGCTAAGCAGAAGATTTGACTTTAGCTAACTCAATAATATTTTAACTGTTAACAGCAGATATACAGATGATAGACAAATCGGTGTATTGCATGACAGTTGACTGTTTTTCATAGCAGTCATAGTAAGTATTATTGAATTCATTGAAGGAATGAGTAAGTGTAGATGTTCTCATTTATTTTCATTTTAATGATCAAAATATAAATGTTAGCCTACCAATGATACTGCCCTTTCTGTCACCAGAAACAGAATCTGAAAAAAATGACTGAAAGACAGATTACAAATATGCATGACATTACAGTATTTTTTTTAAAAGTGGGCACACCTAAACTTCGAGATGTGACAGAGTGGGCTTTTTATTTGTTATATTCAGAGGTCTTTCTGGAAAATAAGACTTGTGTTTTAATGTGTTCTTGATGGCATTTTGACATAAGACAGCTTTTATTTTTATTTTTATTGAATGCCACCATATTGTAAAAAAACTATGAGGTGAATTCTACAATATGATGCAGTACTAAATTTGAATAGGTTTTGTCTTTCTTCTCCACTTGTTGTACAGCTACAAACAGTATACTGCTATACATTTTTTTTGTTTGTCTTGTTATACAATACATTTCTTTTTTTGAATTTTAGGACAGCAATTTTTATGGAAATGAATTATTGTCTGTGACTTTACCTTTCCTTTAATGTTCAGAGTATGTTGTCTCTGTTCAATAAATAACTGGATGACTCAATTTTCCCCAAAAATGTTTTGTAGTCACCTCTCACCTTCTTTCTTTCCATAAAAGATGCCCACTTATTCTTCTGTAAAAGTTAATGTGACCCAATACACTGTCGATCTTTTTACTTTGATGTCACTCCAAAATACTTGAAGTTCCCAATTGCTACTAAGCAAGCAATCACTCTTATAAAGCCTATGTTCTAAAAATCTAAAGTCAGTGGCCAACTACCTGCTTAAGAAGGATCCTTCTAGAAGACATTGTTATATAATGACTGAAAAATAAATCTGTACTATGCATTATAAAAAAATGCAGCAATGCCAACAGTCAATATAGCAAAAAGTTCTTCAAAATAGAAGAGTACTGCAGACTCATTTTTCAAATGCTAAGAATAAATAGCATAATAACTGCCTCATGCTTCACCATAAAAAACAACAAAAATAGACATCTGGCAGAATTCATAAACCTCCTCACATAAAGTTCTACAATTAAATATAGAACAGTGGACGGTTGGCAGGCTTTTCCTTCCTAACGCACTGCAATAACAACAAACTCTTGAACTGCAGTGCAATAAACCCTCTGCATTTGCTCTCTTAAGCACCTCTCCATCTTTCCATCCTAGAGCTTCTGAGGTTGCTTATTACAGTACTGAGCTACAGGGAGTCAAAGAATATCTCTGCAGTAGTGAGTCTGAATTTGCTTCACCTCAAGTAAAGTGAAATCATGGAATAGTTTGGGAACTACACCCAACTTGGCAAAATGCATTGAAGTCAGTCGGGAAGGAGAAACGGAACTATTTTTGAGTGAATTATAATTGTGCAATGGTATTTTAAGTGTTCCTCAGCATTTGACGTCTATGTTGGACTGATTATTGTGACCAAATAGTAAACTGCAATGTGAGGCAGCTGTGCCACATTGCCTTCTAGTTATAAAATTAATAGAATTAAATATGAGAACAGTAAAATCTCTTGCAGACTGTAGCAACAGGAAAATAAAGCCTAAGTTCATTAAGGCCTGTCCCTCACAGGTACTCACCTCACTCAAACTGTATATACAGTTTGGTTTTTTCCCTGAAATGCTTGATCGCTCACTGCTGCTGCTACTAAATAAGCACAACATCAAAGAGCATGGTTTCTTCACTCCTTCCTGTATGCATCAATTGAACAGCATTCTGGGTAATCCTTATAAAAAGACATTACCTTTAAGACACAAATAAATTTACAGTTTCCTTCTGCATGCACTTACCCACATACCAGTAACACAGTTCTTATTAAATCCATCCAGAAGAATTTCACCTGGTATTGCAATTGATCCAGTATACCACCCACTATTAGGATCAGCATAATATACTCAGGAGGACTGGTACAGCTCTATGATGTTACACTGACATCAAAATGCATCCTGGTACACTGGGAAAAAGAACGTTTTTCTAAGCCAGTTGCACAGTGAATTTCCAACAAAATATTTTGGAAAAAAATCAATCACTGGCAAAAACCAGCAAATTCGTTGCAAAAATTACTTTTGCAAATTTCAACAATCAACACTACCCTGCAGGATTAAGTTCATAGTAGGAGCTAACCCTAAACAAATACCGTGGCACACTTACACTCATAACACGTAATTCTGTGGTTTTAGGTGCTGCTGATCAGCTCTGCCTGCTGCCTCAGATTTTTACATTAACAATGAATACAGTATTTAAGTTTGTGGATTTCCTTAATGATTTATTAATAGATTATTTTAAGTATTGGCAGGATGAGATCAGGCTTCCTATAAGCATGTAGTGGAAAATGAGAGTTTGTAAAATAAATTGAATGATAGATGCATATTTAAAGGCATTTGAGTGACAATAAGAATACAAACATGGGGTATGAGACCACAGGGGGAAAAGGTTCAGTTGGGAAGTAAATCAAATAAAGGTTTCTGGGACTATAAGGCACTCAACCGACTGATACTGCAGTATTCCCACATTCTACAGTTAGTAAATTGAAATTCCTTAGCTGAAAAATAATTAGGAAGACAGACTAAGACTAAAAACAATACCAAAGAGGAAGCTTTTGAAACTCAATAAATTTCCTATAAATGTAAAACAAGCATTAAAAAAACAGAAGTCCTTTTTGTTATTTTACATTTAGAAACATTGACAACTCCACCAGCCATATCTGCACATTCACATTAATGAAGTACATTTAGAACCTGTACTTATGAAGTGTCTGCGAATTGCACTTAAAGTTGAACTAGGTTAAGAATTTTCCCAACCTCAGAGCAGGACATGAGAACTATTTATGAGGAATCCTACTCTTGCTCTCAGAGAAGAGTAAGAGTATGCCTTTGAAAATGGATGATATCACGATTTTATGGCAGCCTGAACTGCAAGGCGGTACTAATGATGACATTTTGTAGCTTCTTTGGAAATCATGATGATGTTTCATAGTTTTCTATGGCTTCACCACAAATAATAATATAATAATAATAATAATGATAATTAAAAATAGAAGAAAGAAAGCATAATAGGGTAGGTATTGTGGTAAGCTGCACATAAATGTTTCCACTTTCCAACAGTATCATAAATAATACTGTAATGAGCAAGAAGATGGAAAGCCTGAGACACAGGCATGTTTATTTAACAATGAATGATCAACAGCCATCCTTTCAGGAGAAATCACCATCCCATTGTTATGGCCAAGGGAAGAGCCTCCTTGAGTAGTAGTTATACTGAAACTAATCACCGCTATAAGTTACATTCACTCCTCCAATGTGTATGTCACTTCTGATCCCCCATTATCTACTATGAAACTCTAGTTATTCAATGGACCAGAAGTCTGAACTTGCCATACTTAACCTTCCAGCACTTATAAAGTGTAACAAAAACAACTCAGTGGTTTGTGGAATGCAGAACTCAGTATATGTATATGACATTTTGCTCTCAATTACCCATCCTGCCCCGCTTATTTTCAGGGTACTAGGCTGGCTATTACAATACAGTTTGTATCTTTGACCACCTGTGTATTGATACCGTATTATCCCTTGAGATACACATACATGTGCTCATTTACACTGATGCAATGATATTTGTGTGCTTGGTGATTTGCATAAATGCAGTTCACTTTAACATTATCTCACGTGGAGTGCTGGGTAAATGTACAAATATGCATATTACTTTGTAATGGCATTCAAAGTTTAGTGCAAGATATGCTTCTCTGCGTAGGAGGAGCTATCATGTAATGTACAAGATTGTTTATGAATATTATTCTATCTTTGTAAAGTTAATATCTTTTTATGAGTTCATTGTTGTCCAGCATTTCCAGAACATTCCACCTTTCCCAGTATCTCTGTGTTGATCTCTAAGAGAATGCCTAGAGATTTAGGACAGCGTCTGAGCTGTCCTAAATTCTTGTGAAGTTAAGAGTGGTTTCCTAAATTAAGCAAACTGATAGAATGCTTTTACTCCTACTCCTAAGAGTAGGGCTGAATTTGCAACACTCTGAGATTTGTGAGCCTGTTAGGACTGTTTTCCTAATAAATACAGGCACAGATTATCATTTTGTTTAAGCATAAATATAATATAATCTAGTCTTGTTCCTGTCTAAGTGTCATAGGATTGCTTCTGAGTCTTTAAAACTCAAGTTTGTAGTCTAAAACTAGGTGTATAAAGCAGTGTTAAATATATTGTGGCCTTGCAATAGACTGACACCTTCTCCAGATTTAGTTCCTAACTCTTTGCAATGTGAAACCAAGCAGCTTCAGAAACCAGATTGGATAAATACTGCATATCATTTAGATATAGATTAGCCAGAAATGTTCTTCATGCATTTTGGGTTCTACTCAATCGTCAGAAATGTTATTAAGTTTTCTATTTCTTTCAGTAGCCAATGTGTATCATGGTAAAACGGGAAATAACAGAGATGGAAATTTACCCTTTTAAAACTACCATGAGTTTCTAAATGATAATACAGTACATTGTGTGACAGAGATGGTATTTTTATTTTCATATTCAGTTGGCTGTTCTGTTATGTATTAGTGCCTTTTTAAAATTCCAACTGGATCAACTCTAGTGAGCATTTGCTTGTATATTGATTTATGTGTAACTTTTCCAAGTTACCCATTGTGTTTACAGGCAGCAAATGACCACAGTTGTGCCTTCTATATTTCAGAAATGCAATAAAGAATATAATACAAAAGCCATATGGAGTATATGGCTATTGCTGATGCCATAGTGGGTCCATCAGCTAAAGCCCAAATTGGTCTTGAACTTCTCGGCTCTTTCTCTGTCTTTTGCAAACCTCAAGTCCGCAATCTAGGTGTTATCTTTGAAAGTAACCTGTCTTTTGAGAAACAAGTAAATTCTGTAGTCAAGAGTTGCTTTTTCCAGCTTCGTCTATTAGGTAAGATCAAGCCTTTTTTATCTTCTAGGAATTCTTGAGAATGCTACTCATGCTTTTATTTTTTCTCGCCTTGATTACTGCAACTCGCTGTATTCTTGGATTAGCAAATCCCTGATACATAGGTTACAGTTGGTCCAGAATGCTGTCGCTTGCTTCCTGGTTAGGGCAAGAAAGTATGACTCTGTTTCTCCAATTTTAGCTTCTTTACATTTGAAATGTGTGTTTTACACCAGCCTAGATTGCTTAGATCTTCTGGTCAGTTGTCTCTTGTTGTCCCTCACACTAAGTGTAAACCTAAGGGGGACAGGGCTTTTTGCAGCTGCTGCTCTTCACCTGTGGAACTCTACCTCATCATATAAAGGAATCGTCTACAATTGAACTGTTCAAAACAAGATTAAAGACTCATTTCTATTCACTTGCATTCCGTGACCTTCAGTAATACTGATGGTTTCCTCATTGTGATTATGTAACACTACTTCTATTTATTATTTATTTTATTTATGTTCATATATTTTATTTCTATTTATATTATTTGTATGTTTTCTTTTATTCTATTATTGTAAAGCACTTTGGCCACAACATTCCTATGCTGTTTTAAATGTGCTATGTAAAAAAATTGACATTGACATTAAAATCTAAAGAAAGAATAGGGACTGCAATACTGAAGTACTGTAAAGAAATTAAAATGTTTCAAAAAATGTATATTGTTTTAGAAAAATAAAATGTATGCTAACGACATTTGTGAAAGCCCAATTCCATTTGTAGCCTGATCTTCTCAATCAGAGTATGGCCAGGCCTTGGGGGCATTTATCCATGGAAAGAAATGGCTGCTCCTGAAGATCTGATAGTAGGCCACTATGGACCAGTATTTACTCTGAATGAACAATTTCTGTACAGTGAAAGGAAACCTGTGCTGCAGGGTATGTCTGTTTTTTTGATGATTCTAAGCACATTAAACATTCTATTATACTCTTTGAAATGAATAAGGGATGTTTACAGCATAGTCTGGCTTTTCAGCTAAGTGAAGATTTAGACTAAAAAAGTGTTGTACAAAGCATTTACTACCAATCTACAGATAACCATACAGTAACTTTCATAGGTTTCCAGGCCTTAACAACACTGACCGCAGAGTATAATTGTGTCCAGTTTAACTTTTGATACAAGAGTCATTGTCTAATTCCAAGATAGTCTTACAGCTGTACACATCTTTCCTGTACATTTTTTTTTCAGATTTGGTTTCTTGATGTCCCACTTGCCTTTTGCTTACTGCATTGTACAGAATTCATTTCACTATAACCCTGAACAAAAGGAGATAAATCAAATTAACTAGGCAGTGTGGCCTAGTGGCTAACACATGAGATTGCAACCGAGAAGACTGACATTTCAGTTCCACCAATGACTCACCATATGACCCTGAACATGTCTCTTAACTTTGAATGGCAGCAATATAAAATTGTAATTGTCTGATCCACTGCAGTAAAGGTACAGTCTTCAAACTGGATTTTAATTTACATCTTTCCCATTGAATTTAAGATTAGCACTTCAAATAATTTCTTATTTGACACTTTCCTTACAGATCCCCACAGCAGCAAAGTTACAATTTAGATAAAATAAAAGTGACAAGCAGAGTGTTAATTCCTCCCAAAAATCTACTGATTAATAAAATATTCCATAAAAATGAATGAATAAAACCCATACAACATTTAACTTTCAAAGGTCCTAGGTCCTGTTGAATGTCACCCAATGCCCAGGATACTGACTTTGTTAAAGAACAAACATATTGTAATATACCATACCATCCTACTTTTTCATTAAAGGTGTGAAGAGCGAAAAGAAAATGTAAAACTGTTGTAGCTTAAAGCCGGAGCCCTTACCCGGCCGGGACACCTCCACGCTGGGAGGTCTGGGGGAGCAGGCGTGGCCAGAGTGTTACCTCCCTGGGACGCTAGATGGCAACCCCCCTGTGTTGCAGCTGTGCCTCGGACTCCCGCAAGGCTTCATGGGAGTTGGAGCAGCTGAGCCCTCATGGGCAGTTCTTCCACCACAACCAGATGTGCTGCCGGAAATGAGTAATCAAGCACCTGGAGCACTTCCGGGTGCCTTATAAAAGGAGCCAGCAGCCACTACTCGGGAAGCCAGTGTCGACAGGAGGAAGATTAAGCTTGACCAAAGGAGTAGAGGAGAAAAGAGAGAAAGAGAATTGTTGGTGTGCTGTGCTTGTGCTGGACTCTGTTGAGCTTGTGGGAACAGGAAAGGCATTACCCATAAGGTAAAAAGAAAAAATAAGTGTGTGCCTTGAACTTGTGTCCCACGCTTGTCTGTGTAGGGTTCAGGTGGCAGTGCCAGCCTGGTTTGTCCACACTGTATATTTATTTATTTATATTTATATAGATTTGGAAATAGATGATCTTATGCAGTCAAAAATAAGCAGAGAGAAAAGCTTTTGAATTTACAACTGTAGAACACCCTGTTTTTGAGTCATTTTCAAGGTGCTGCCTATAAGCACTATATGGAAGCACTTTTATTTATATACATCCCAAACCTGTGTTCCTTAGTAGTAGGAGCAACCTGCCCATCAAGTTCAATTCTCACTGGCCTGATTTTATCACAGAGCAGCGTTGTGGAGTACTGGATTGGATATCAAGAGAAAGGGAAAATGTATTCCAACAGTTGATTTTGGAATACTGAACAGTAAGCAAAAAAAAAAAGAGAGAGATCCTGAATCAGTCAAGAAAAAGACAAGAAATGGTCAGTCATTTTTTAAATAATGCACAAGTAAACTATAAAAGAAAATGCAAAGAAAAAGGCAATGTGATGCCTTCTGCTATTCATATATAATTCATACTTGATCTGATCTATACATCAAATGGAAGCAAGGTCATGATGCCTATACTGTAATATATAGTGCTAGAATAATTATAATCATAATATACAGTTCTTCAGTGTTTTTCATAACATCTTTCATGGTGAACACATTCTATAGTTTTTATATTTATAGCAAAAGAATACAAAATGACTGAATTATCTAGGGTGCCATTAATAAGATTTGAACTGCATTTTTAGGGGTCACTTCTTAGTCATACTACTTGTAAAAAGATTAAGAAAAATAAAATGGAAATAAAAAGAAAAACAATTTATGTTGTTTATGAATAATGGAACCAAGAAGGCTATTATGTCACATTATAATGCATACATTAAATAATATACTAAACCTTAAAAGATTATATTTAAATGTCCATAACAGTAAATAATTATATTTTATAATATAGGTTGGGTTTTTATTATGGGATTATAAGAATATAAGATACTTTAAAAATGAGAGGTAACTACACAATTAATTTTGATTCGTTTAGTTAGGAGAAGATTTACCTTGGTAAAGAATTTAGTCATTTCTTTGAAACTGAAAAAATCTTTCCAGTGACTTGACTATAACATTTTAGTTTCAGATGTCCTGTATGTAGAACACAAAGACATAATTTCTGAGCCATGAAGCATCATGTAATATATTTCAGTAATTAAAGAAGGTTTCCCTTAATTCCAATGGAATGAAAAGGTCAACAAGTTTACTCATTGTTATTAAGTTACATTTTACTGTTAATGTCACCAATATGCTTTTAGCTGATTTCTTCACAGACCTTCATAGGATAGCCTGTTCTTTTGCAGTATACTGTGTCAGAAAACTGGACCAATAGAAACTGTCTGCTGCAAGTTCAAAATGGCCATTGTAGTTCAATGGTCTGATTCCCAGCCGTTTTCTCAGCAACTGTTCTTCACTAGCTAAGGGTTCTTTCCTGTTCATGTTCCTGATTATATTTACCTGCATAGTCAACAGAAGCCATCATCTCCTTAACATTAGAATGTATAGTTTATACCCATTACATCCATAACTTTCTCAGTATTGATTTATATCTTTTAGCAAGCCCAACAATACTTTGGCAATATTAATCCAGTATGTAATTTCTTAAATAGATAAAAGTGTGATATTGCTTAATGCCTCTAAAGCCAGTAAAGAAAATCAGTCACATTTTTGTTTTCTTGTCATTCTCTAAATGGGGCTATTCTGCAAAATACAAGAAAACAATGTAAAAATGGCATGAACATATAGATATTGTTCACAATACAAGTAGCAATAAACAGTATGCTGCCTGCAATTTACACAGTTGCTAACTTCAAGAGGAGCCCCATTAGATGTACATTCTTGAGATGGTGATGACACACCTGGACATGATTACATTGAACAGCTTGGCCCATATTTCTTGTATCTTCCCCCACCTTTTGGATGAATTTGTAAAAATAAAAAAAATGTACATATAGACATCAAATAAATTAAATGTTTTTAATGAGCAATATTAATTTAAATGTCAGCCGAAAATTAAAAAGCCAAATGATGGCTCAATAATAGTAAAACCAATAATAATAACAATCAGTTCTCATGCCTGATTAATTTGGTTGATTGTTGTGCAACCATGGGAACCAGCAAAGAACCATGGGAAAAGTGCCAGTCTACAGCATAGATCACAGATCACGTTCACAGTCACCAATTAACCTAATAATCATAACTATTCTTCCCAAAAATTCCAACCGAATAAGAGAATATCTTGATAAAATATTACATACATATTATAGCAATGAAGTCATTGTTTCTACAACTGACCAGACCAAAAGAACTACACTTGGTATGTAAGTATATAAGCTTTAAAACTTGCACAGCAATTCTCATTAAGCACACTACTACAAACTACCACATAACTTTGGTGTACGTTTGACATGCATGCATGACTTTTCTTGTTATTCTATAGCTGATGTTTCTTTAGTGGGTAATAAACATTTTTTAAAAGACTTTACTATTAAACCTGTCATTCAACAGTTTTCCAAATTATCTCATTCCAATAGTGGGTGACACAAATTCAGACACTATACTGGTAGAAGTTAGCAAATGGATCAATCTAATATTGGTAAAATAATCATAATACCTATCTGATATACTGCAGCTATTTAAATCATTTCACACTTCAGTAACATTATTTGCCTAGCTCTGATACATGCCAGGTAAGGTCAGCATGCACTACACCAACACATGTTACAGCAGCAGGTGTTATTCTTGTCTCTTCAAAATCAGCCTTTTTATAAAGAATAAGGTAAATTATGCTTCTGTCTTTTAACGTGGCCTGACTGGTAGAATAATCATAGTATTTGATTTGATTCCTAGCTAGAGCTCAACATGTGTTGATTTTTTCTTTTCAAAGTTCATATGATTTTTCCTCTGTCTACTCTTGATGTTTTTCCATTGTTCAAAGACCTATTCTAAACTGAATTGAATTTGTTTTCAAGGCAAGTTTGTTTTGTCTGTCCTGCATACCATAGACTGGTCATAATGTTTATGCTTGGCCTAGTATAATGCTCTATACTGTGTAGAGGCTCAGCATACTTCAACACAAAATTTATATTAAAAACAAAGTAAAACAGAACAAGTAACATAAACAAATCATTATAATATAAAATCATTTAAGATTAAAACAGACATATGGCCAGTTGACAATGGGGTGGAGGAATCGAGAAACTCCTCTCAGCAACACTGCTGAAGAAAATAAACTTTTGAGTGTCCATATTCAGTTATAATGGACAAGGTTAAAGTCAAAATTAGATAAAGTCACAGTACTGATGACTTTTAAACCTAAACCATCTGACAACATTCCTGAACACCCCTGGCATTTTATTGCAAGAAGAAACAGAATAAATGATTTTATTGTTGAATCTCTAAAGAACAACCTGGATATGTATATATCTAATATATATATATTGTAGATTGGGACCCGGACACAGGCAGATGGACAACATAGTTCCACCACACACTGTTTATTTACACTACTATTTACACAAATTACGTGCACTCACAACCCAAGTGCCTCCAGCACCGATTCCCCCAATGTCCAGGCTACACACTTCCAGTCACTGTGCCTCTCTTTCGACCGCCTCCCGTCCTCTCCCGAGCTCTGTCCTCTTCCACCCGACATCCACTGCTGACTGGAGGGAGGTGGCCCCTTAAATGGGAACCCAGATGGGCTCCAGCTGCTTCCCGGCAATCAGTCCTGGCCACACCCCATTGTGGCGGAAGTGCCGGCTGCGCACCCGGAAGCCATCCGGGTGTCCCCTGTCGTCTTCCCCCCAGCACTTCCTGGTGTGGCGGGTTCCTCCAGGGTTCCTCAGGCACCAGGGCGCCGCCTGGCGGTGGTCACAGGCCCCTACAGGGTTGGGCTTCCAAGCCCCCTACACAACCAGGGCGATCGCCCCCTTGCGGTCTGGAGGAGGCACAAGCCCTCCTCTGGTCCTCCTGGGTGTACTGGCCGGGCTCCAGCCCCGACCGGGTCCCACACGGGAAACTCCAGCATCGGGGCGCCGCCTGGCGGTGGCCACGGGTCCCTACAGAGCTGGGCTTCCAAGCCCTGTACCCGAGGCCCCCAACATAACCAGGACGGATGCCCCTCACGGTCTATATATATATATATATATATATATATATATATATATATATATATATATATTGGAGGAGGCACAAGCCCTCGGACCACAATATATATATATATATATATATATATAGGAAGGTCTATACACCTGAAGGGTCACCCCTTTCGACTCTTTGTGCAGGGACATCCACTGAAGTGCAGCGTGATCAGTCACCAGAGCGAACTGCCCCAGCAGGTAGTAATACTTAATGGCCATCCCTCTCCACTGCATTCCATCAGTTCCAAGGTACATCACAGGGTGCTCGACACCATCGCGCTTTGGCTCAGCACGGCACCCAGGCCTGTGTCCGGCGTCGGTCTGGAGAATAAGCGAGCCCAAAATCGGGCGTCCGTAACACAGGTGCCGGCGTTATATCACTGATAGGTCAGTCAAGGGTGCTGCTCTTTGGAGAAGCGGGAACAAACCGGCGGTAGTAACCCGCAAGCCCCAAGAAAGCCTGCACCTGTTTCTTGGTAGGACGGGGCCATTCTAAGATGTCTTTAGGAGCTCTGTGGCACCTGTCCTTGTCCCACGAGGTCCTAAATATTTGGCCTCCTTTAATCCAAAAACACTTCCGGGGTTTATGCGGAGGCGGCTTTAGCCAGTGTTAGGAGGACAGCTGCGACCTGCAGTAGATGCTCCTCCCAGGTGCCAATAGATGACATCCAGGTAGCATAGGACTGGTGGGCTCAGCACTCTATCTACCAGCGTTGGAAGGTCTAGCCCAAATGGGAGGACCTTGTACTGCCAGTGCCCGCTAGAAAGGCCGTTTTCTCCTTTGCGGATGCCGTTAAAGGAATTTGCCAATACCCTTTTGTCATGTCAAGGGTAGTCAGATATCAGCCGTACCCAGCCGCTCAAGGAGGTTTGGGGTAGGCATCGAACAGATCTGATTCAGGCGTCTAAAGTCATTACAGAACCTCCAGGAGCCGTCTGGCTTGGAGCGAGGACAATAGGGCTGGACCAGGGACTATGGCTCTCTTCAATTATGTCCAAACATACGACCTCCAGTTCGACCTCTGCGCTTTTGCCTCCGACGGTAGGGCCTGGACGATGGCACTTATCCTCAATCAGCTCCGGGGTGACTCGCTCACTACCTCGGGATGGCTCGGAGCCTCCTGCCGCTGCTTGGGGTCAGCTCCGAGGTTAAGGGCAGTTGTGCTTGTGAAAGGGAGAGTGACCTACGGGGCTGGGAAGCTTGGGCTTTAACAGGTTGACATGATAGATCCTCTCACTCGTGGCTTCAAATAGTCGGCAAACCTCGAGTATTAGGAACACCATACTAATACGGTGTTTGACCCCCTTTTGCCTTCAGAACTGCCTTAATTCTACTTGGCATTGATTCAACAAGGTGCTGAAAGCATTCTTTAGAAATGTTGGCCCATATTGACAGGATAGCATCTTGCAGTTGATGGAGATTTGTAGGATGCACATCCAGGGCACGAAGCTCCCGTTCCACCACATCCCAAAGATGCTCTATTGGGTTGAGATCTGGTGACTGTGGGGGCCATTTTAGTACAGTGAACTCATTGTCATGTTCAAGAAACCAATTTGAAATGATTCGAGCTTTGTGACATGGTGCATTATCCTGCTGGAAGTAGCCATCCAGCACGGCTCAAGGTTGTGCGTGTTGTGGCTTCACAAATGCTTTGCTGCATACCTTGGTTGTAACGAGTGGTTATTTCAGTCAAAGTTGCTCTTCTATCAGCTTGAATCAGTCGGCCTATTCTCCTCTGACCTCTAGCATCAACAAGGCATTTTCGCCCACAGGACTGCCGCATACTGAATGTTTTTCCCTTTTCACACCATTCTTTGTAAACCCTAGAAATGGTTGTGCATGAAAATCCCAGTAACTGAGCAGATTGTAAAATACTCAGACCGGCCCGTCTGGCACCAACAACCATGACACGCTCAAAATTGCTTAAATCACCTTTCTTACCCATTCTGATATTCAGTTTGTAGTTCAGGAGATTGTCTTGACCAGGACCACAACCCTAAATGCATTGAAGCAACTGCCATGTGATTGGTTGATTAGATAATGGCATTAATGAGAAATTGAACAGGTGTTCCTAATAATCCTTTAGGTGAGAGTATATATATATATAAAATCCTAAGCCTAAAAGTGCAACGATTTTATGTGTTATTTTTATGTCACATTTTTTACCAGGCTTTAAATCGGGCTTATTGTAAAGCCTACATATATATGTTTGGTATCATTCTTTAAAGAATTTGTTGAACTTTAATGTGATGTTAGATTTTCAGATTCTTATTCTTAATAAGAATATCACTAACTAAAACACTAAACTAAAATATAACTAAAAAACTAAAAAATATCAAGAACTCACGTCCCACGAGACAAGACTTTGTGCCAAAAGATTTAACCATGCCTGGAGCTGGAAATAAAAGACAAAGAGTAGGACAGCTGCTGTATAGGTTTTTAAATGTCCGAAGCACCATGAGGGATGCAGATCATGAGGCACGGCAGCAGCAGCAGAAAGTCAGCAGCTGATCGAGCAAAGTGGAGGTAAAAAAAAAACTATTTGTTTCTCATTGTATCACCGTTTAAGAGGGGGTTTCGGAAGAACGGCCGCGTCTCCATGGGGTGTGTTCAACCCCCCTCTTCTCAACACCTGCAGCAGAGACGCAAAGTGGCTGGTGCATACCGCAGGCAGGGGGGTTGGCAAATGAAGCGAGCAATGGGGAAACCCCTAGTAAGTAAGTGTATATATATATATATATATATATATATATATATATATATATATATATATATATATATATATATATATATATATATATATATACAGTGGCGGGGCGGTCCTAGCCTGTTTGATGCCCTGGGTGAACACACCCTCTGGTGTAATAACTTACATATAAATTGGAAGAAATAGAACTTTAAATATAAAACAAGCACACACAGAAGTCAAAATATTATAACAATTATTATATTAAATAAGTATAAAAGGCAGATACAATTAAAATAAGGCATTCTTAAATTGTACAACTAACATGATTGCACTTCGCACAACACATACTGATATGAAATAATTGTCATCTAAATCAGGACCTTTCTTGCCTTCCTTGATGCAAAGTCATCAATAATGTCATCATATGAAATCTGGTCAGCAATTGCATGATTGATGCTGATGATGGCAAGGCCAGTGAGGCCTTCCTGAGACATAGTGGACCTCAGATACGTCTTCACAAGTTTTAGCTTTGAAAAGCTCCTCTCTGCTGAAGCCACAGTTACAGGTAGAGTAACTGCAATTTTCAGAGCAGTCCACAAATTTGGGTATATTTCTGAGAGTTCACTGACATGCACAAAGTTCAGAAGCTCAAAAGAGGTCATAGATTTTGATGATAAGTCAAATTCTTAATCTCCTGTGCAAGCTCTCTGGCATCCAAGTCTGATTGGTCCTGAAAAAGCAAAGTAGTACTGAGGGCCTTACACTGTTCAGAGAGGTCATCATTTGAGAGATTTGGAAATTGTGTCAGTACTCCAAATTTCTCTCCCACATTTTCCAATGTGGTGAATCTCTCTTGGATGGAAGACACTGCAGCATCAACATCAACATTAAAAGGTCACCTCCAGCTTCTTTAGGGCATCACTCAATTGCTCATCAAATGATTCATAAGAGAAGTGCCACTTTGTAGATCTCAGTCTTTTCTGTTGCAGAACAGCCTCTACGTTCTTGTCCTCACACATATCCTTGGCTGACATTTGTGCAGATGCAAAGCCTGTTGCCCTGTAGTTGCGGAGACCTCTTTGTCTTTTTGAGGAGATTGACTGCTACATCCACATGCATGTTAGAAGACTGCATGAGCTTGCTCACATGGTGGGTTTGGTTCAAGATGTCATACCACACCACTGTACAAATGCTGAATCTGTATGATCCCACCTCCTCAGACAAAGACTGGGCCTCAATCTTTATGACTGAGTCTTTGGCGTGGTCTCTCACCTCAATCTCAGCCTTTCTCACTGCAGATGCTTGGTACCTCAGGGGCTCAACGCTGTTGATCTTACTTTCCCACCTTGTTTCAGACCACATCTTCAGTGTAATGTTAGCATGTTTTTTCAGGATGGCACATCTCTGAGTGGAGGCTGAAAACAAATTGTAAAGTTTTTGCAAAATCCCAAAGTAACTTGTGGCATAAATAGATCCCTTTGCAGCATCAGCCACAACCAAATTCAGTGCATGAGCTCCACAGGGAGCAAAGAGAGCTCTAGGATTCAGTTCCTGGAGCCTGGCTTGAATGCCCTTGCTTTTTCCCCTCATGTTGGCCCCATTGTCATATGACTGACCTCTGCAGTCCTCAAAGGGAATTTTTAGCTCTTCCAGCCTGTTTAAAATCATGGATGTGAAATGTTTCCCTGTGGATTCATCAGCTTCCAAAAAACCCATAAAATACTCCTTAATATAGGGCTTCTCTTGTAATGACACAATCCGAATCACAACTGACAGCTGTTCAGTGTGGCTAATATCTGGAGTGCAATCTAGAATTATGGAGAAAAACTTTGCCAGCTGATATCATCAACCATTGTTGAAGTGATCTTGCTACTCAACAAATCAATGAGCTTGTTTTGTACATGGTGACCAAGATAGCAGGTGTGACTTCAATTGCCTTTCTGGACACAGTTAATGTGCTCTTGCATTATGGGATCAAACTTTACCATGAGTTCAACTTCTTTTAGAAAATTGCCATTTGATGGAGAAAACAATGTTTCTGTGTGTCCCCTTAGTGCTAAATTTCTGATTGCGAGAGACTGAATGATAGCAGTAAGATGAGTCAGCACCGCTCTTCATCTTATTTTCTCAGCCTGCAAAAGTGCCATCTCTTGTTTGTCAATTGTTTCACCTTTTTTAATCCTCACTACCAGTTCTTTGCATGCTTTCATGGAGTTATGGTGTTCAGGACAATTGTTATGTGAGGTGAGAAGAGAGTTGGCATGCTTCCAATCTGTCAGTCCAGAACTTGTTAAATTGATGTGTCTTTTAGAAAACAGCTTGCAGCAGAAGCAAAAAGGCTGTTGTTTTTCTCAGAATATACTAGCCAGCTTCTAGGCACTTTTCACCGCTAACTAGTGTTTTCTTAAAATACTGGTGGTGGCAACTTCTTCCATCACCCTCATTTCTAGGGAAAACAAAGTCAGGTGCTGCCTTATTTGATCCTTTGCAAACCAGCTGTATTCGAATGCTGTCAGTGATATCTGAAGGCCAGTTTGCAGGGTCTGTAGGCAGGGGCTCATCCTCAGAGGGTTCAGCTCCAGGCATTTCTATGAGCATACATTTGCATTAGTATACACAAGTTATTTGAATACACAGCATTCATAGTGGCAGAACAGTCTTTGCAAGATATTATGCAACACACACACACACACACACACACTCAGGCTACACACAATCACACCTGATGTGGCCACAGTTGGGTCTTCATCCTCCGGATCAGACATTTGTGGAGACACATGTGGCTGAAGAGGTGGACAGCTCCTCATCTTGGGCAGTGGCAAAGGCAGAGGGTGCTCCAAAATATTTCAAAAGTGCCCCTGAATAGAAACCCAATATAAAATACATGCATGCATCATTTTCATAATTAAAACAAACATATAATTTTGCCCAATTTATCAAATATTCAGAATTATATGTATAACAAGCATTTTATTAAATAGGCTATCACAACATTAGTGGTTGGAAGTAATGCATTACTCTGTAATTACAGTAAGATAACTTTCCTAAATAATGTAGCCTAATAGTGTAAGGAATTTTTTTTGCTGAGTCAGCTAGACTACAACAGAATACTATCGCCCGGTTTTAGCGTAGCATAGTATGCAAACGTTTAACAAACAGCCATTATAATTCGTCATACATTGAGAATAGGAGACAAATCAATAATACACCTCTTCCAATTAATGGCTAATTAATATTATGCTGAACACGGTCCAAAAGATTCAATAAGCCACATCAGTGTCTACTGTCTGTCTACTGTTTACTATCATAGTCTATACATGTCATGCATAATACCTGCCATTATCCAATGACACATCTGCTTACCTTTATCTTTTGCTTGTTTCTCCTCCTCTCCTTTTCTCTTTTTCTAAACTGAGCACCTGATGGCTTTGACCTTTTCTTGTCCATCTTCCATCGGTGTTAATTTTGCACTCCAGTATCAACACCCATCCCCCAACCCGAGAATCACCACAATGTAAACTAATAGACCTACACCTTAGTGCGCAGATTCGTTTTTTTATAGGGTTTTTTCTCTGCGATTTCGCACAACCCAGGAAAAATTAATTGTGACATAATGGGCTTGGATTGACAATATTATTAAATGAAATGTGCTTTATTTGGAAGCACCCTGCCCCCCTCCCCTTTCGACAGGTTGTGTGTGAGACTTCAGCACAGCAGCAGCAGCAAGCAGGCGCACAGAGGGCCCTCGCGCTCACTTCCCGCACATATGGGCGTGATAGAATTTAGAAAACACATCGGTACAAATTATAAGTCTATATCATAATGTCTGGTGCTTTTGTGTTTGCTTGTTTGTTTTTATTTTGTTTTATTTTGCAAGCTGGTTATTAGATGCCGCTCCAGCCAGCCAGAGAATCCCCCGCCGCCCCGTCCCTCTCTTCCCTGTGCGGCAAGCAGCAAGCAGCAGGTGCACCCCGCAAATGGAAGGCGCCCTTACTCCCTGCAAATGGGCAATAGAAAACCGATCAGTGCCCATACAATCCCAAATATGCACTGGCATGATTTTGGGCAAGCATGGGCATGTGAAAAAAAATAAAATAAATAAATGCTTTTTTTTTTTTGCCAATGCCCATGATGCCGCACTGGGCAATGGCCCATGTCGCCCATATCAAAAACTGCCACTGCACAGTGGAACCTTGGGCCACAAACGTCTCAAACGTCTTGTTTTTAAAGAGACCGCTTCCAGCATTGTTTTAACCTCTTCGTATTTAATGAAGACTTTTTTCTATTGGATTTTAACCTCCACTTCTGTTTTTATGGGATTATTTATTTATTGAAGGATTCTGAAAGCACTGCACTTTATTTAATTTGTACTTTGTTTCTGATTATTGTTTTGTTGATTTTAATAAAAGCACATGGCACTTTTTGCACCATCCCCTTTCTCCACTGTAGTGCCTTACTGTTGTGCTCATCGGTAACATTACCAACGGTGAAGGGTTTAAGGGCTCCCGGAAGCGAGATGGGAGCATGCAGCAAACCCGCATCGTCACAGACTTTACCTCAAAACTGTAATCTCCTCTCCACCCAGTTCCTCCTCACTTCCTTTATGCCAGAAATTGACTCATGCAAGGTTAGTTTTCTTGGTTGTTTATGGTTAGTTTTTGTATAAATGAAGGATTTTTCAAATGTTCGTTTTTTTCCCTGTGCTTAAAACTCATTAATAAAAAGTGTTTATTGTGAACGGTTCATAAGGCTATAGTGTGAACTCTTGCAATGTTAGTTTTCTCTGTTCAAGGTTTTCTCAGTGTTATTCAATGTTTCTACATTTAGCTTACTATTACACTGTGCATTCTATGATATAATTAACCATTTTTGTGCTTTAAAATCTTTAAAAAAATATATTTACATACAGTTTGTACAGTCATGAATAGATTAATTGTATTTACATACAATCCTATAGGGGAAATTACTTTGGGTCACGACCAAATTGAGTGACCAATCTGGGTTTCCAATTCTGCCATTCAGAGTGGCACTAATGTTGGAGATGTGAAGGGTGTCTATAGAGATGGTCAGTTTATTTTAGCCAGAAACAATTCTTTTGAATTTGCAGCCAGCAATATACATTGCTTCTACATTTTACTGTTATGTTCTTTGTTTTAGGTAGTTAGTAGCATACATGTTACAATAGGCACTAAATACAAAGTGCAACCAAAAACCTTTTTTGTGCTTTTTAATGTATAGACAGATTTTTCAGGAAAGAGCACCACAAACCAATAGGAAGCAGTATGGCCACCATAAATGACAATGTCATTCTTATCCCAGAAACATCTTATAACCATTAGGTGAATTTAAATGGCCAACACCTGTGAGAGTCAGAACATTTTGGAGCTGGGAAGATATTGACAACAGGAAAAAGTTGGGGTACTTCCCAAATTGTATAGGCAACAGAGATAGATATACAGTATTACTGAAAAGAGAATAATGAAACTGAGGAATTAAGTAGACAGACCAAATGACCTCCTAAAATGGGAAGGTTACCGGTACTTATAAAGTGTAGCAAGATATAGGAAAGTTACATATTTTTTTTGGTATTCTTCTATTGTGATGCATGCCATGTTACAGCCTCCATTCTGTATTTTTATTTTAATTCTTGTATTGTCTAGTGTATCTGTGACAATGTCCTCTTTAGGGGTCAGACGAAAACCATGCACTACAACAATATTCAGTATACTGTACTTGTGTCTGTGTGTTTCTTGCTAAAATCTATAGATGACTGCCATAAAATAAACCTAAGGCAAATTAAGGTTTGATTGCTTTTGTAACTTGTCAATAAGATTACATTAACATGGAGTATGATAGTAGCTGCAATACAGTACAATATAATCAAAGAAACAGTTGCTAGAATACAGGGTTTTCATTCCAATAAATAAAAGTAAGAAGGGTTCAGTTTTATTAGATACTTTTTGTTCTTATAAATGAGCTTGTGTCACATCATTCAACCGTGAGCTGAATAAGCATGTTAGAAAATGGATGGATAGAATTAATAGTAGAAAGAAACACACGCAGAGGCAAATAAGTAGAAACTAAGCAAGTTTTAAAAAGGCTATAAAAACTGAAAGGGTAACTAGCTTTGTACCATTACTGACTTCAATCATTTGAGGGAAAAACTGCCAATATAAATTAAGCATTGTATTTAAGCAGCTTAATACTCATTAGTCCATTAACACTAGAATCTCTGAAGCAACACTAGAACCCCTAAGCAATGCTGCACCTTATTCAGGAAAAGATTCCAGTTGTCCCACTGGAGAAAGACTTTCCGAGACTAAGGTCATAAAGCTTATTGAGCCATTTCTGGACAAAGGAAGAATCATAACAACAGTTGTGTAAAGTGCAACAGGAGCTTCACCTGCAGCTAAAATCATTCACATACTGAAGTAGCATTGCACATGTACTTTGTCAGCAGGCCTATGTCGATCAAACACAGGAAGCTCTGCAGTCTACTTGTGACTTTATGTTGTAGGAAGATAAGTAAATAAATTAAGGTAAATAGGTAAATAACATCCGATTTGGCTTTTATACGGTATAAGTGACATATACAGTAAATGTTTTTCATATAAAGACCATAACAAAACGTAATCACAAACAGAGTGACATGCATTCTCTTTCTCCAACGTAGAACTCTCATCCTCATTTGAGTTTACCTCTGTTATAGTATGTCTTTATGTGAAAACAGCAGTGTCAGATCAGGTGGAGCATGAATGTGACTGAGAGAATAAAACTGAATAAAAAAAAAAAAAGCTAACCTTTACAAGTACCATAAATTTACACAGGTTTTTACAGACTCAAATCAAATGTATGCTTTTTATTATATAATAGTAATGATTAAAGTAGCTCACTACTCAAAATGGTAATTCTGAAAAGCGGTAGTAATCAAACCCGTGACCTCTTGTTTATGAGTCAGCAGTTCTTACCGCTGCACTACCCAAGCGGTCATGTCAGCACTGTACCCTAACCCAATTTTTTTTCTTCAGTAATATTCTTGAATAAAAGCGCACTTGTTTTGTTATATGTGTACCTTTTGTAAAAGTGTTTATTTGATATTTGTACTTCAGTCTTCACATATTATTCACTTCATATCAAAATTTAGTCATCCTCTTTAATAAAACCCCTGTGTGCATCCAGGTGTCCGTGTGTGTGTGTCTTCTGGTGAACCGGCACCGTGGGTGCACACACACACTGGAAGCTGGGCACACAGTGAATGGCGTAGCTGCGGCCGCGCATGATAAGAAAATAAAGGACATCATTGATGGGGAGAGTGCTGATTGGGTAGTCACGGCCGCGCACATAAAATCCGTTGTTGGGGAGACGCCATACATACTGCCCCACGCATGTTTACTAACTAACTATCTACTAACAACATGCCACCCAAAAAAAAAAAGGACACGTCAAGTAGGACAAAAGACATAGACACTCAAATCGTATATAAGCAACATCTCCTGGAAGAACGGTCAGCTCAGCAAGTAACCATCAACAAAAGAAAAGCTGAAAGACAAAGAACAATACGAGCAAATAGATTGACTGAAGAAAAAGAAAATGAGCGTCAGAATATTCCCCGTATTGGTTTGGCTCCATCCTCTACTAATTTACCCATTACCTTAAGAAGGTGACAATTTCCAGTTGCATTAGCCTTTGCCATAACAATTAATAAAGCTCAAGGGCAAACCTTACAAAAAGTTGGCATTTACTTGCCAGAACCAGTATTCAGCCACGGTCAGTTATATATTGCATTATCAAGAGTTAGAAGTTTTACAGATGTTGTTGTCAGCGTTGTAGATGGTCCTGAACAAGGCAAATTGTTGCTAAACTCAGACAGAGTATTTACAAAAAATGATGATAATGAAATTTTATAGAAAAGGTAAAAAAATAAAAACTTTTTCCTAAATATCTTCTTCAGATATTGTGTATTACAGATTGTTACAAAGTTTTACACTAAGGCAATATTAATTATACTTACTGTATTGTCATATACATTTCTATTTTATTTTAATATTATTTTACTTTAGGCTTCTTGCAAAAATATTTTTAACAAAAAAAAAAATGAAGACAACAAACAGAATGAGGTCAAGGTCCCTTGCCATTTAATATAGACTACTCCTACTAATGTTTATGCAATACTGTTCTAGCGCCCATTATTGTAACGGGCTTAATGTCTAGTTAGTACTATAATATGAAAAAAGTTTGTATTAGGTATGTATTCAACATTTCTTGCAGTTCCTGTCATCCTACATTTACATAGGTTGTTGTAGACACGGAACACACAAGTAATGCATGTGTTCCAAATAACAATATATTATTTACTCTATACAACTCCATGCACCTCACACTGAGATAAACAGACTTGAGCTGGGGCTGCTTGTGCTGATCGACATGTTTACAAAACAAAAGACACTAATGGAGAGGAGCGAAGGATTTAAGGTGGATTACTAGTTTTTTCATAGGCTTCAGGGATTCTAGTGTTGAACACATCTGGATAAAAAAACAGTGAGATAACTGGTAGCATGAATTTACTGTATATGGAATGTTATTTGGACAAAAGTCTCTCTAGCTGTTCTTTGAAAGGATTATTTGTGGTTGGAACAGAAACATACTCTACAAAGGAGAAAAAAAATAATTCTTTGCTTATTTGCTATTTCTGTGATACCTATATTTTGGGGTGTTATGTTTGCAACACTTTTTACACCAATAACTGTCTGTACTTAGGAACTTACTTTGTAATTTATTTTGAAAATGTTGTAACACAAAAAAAATCAGAGCAAGGCTTTTAGATTCAATTCTAAATTAACTTGAAAGTTATTTTGAAAAATATTAAAATAAAATTGAGAATACAATATTTGTATTCAAAGTTAAAATTAACTTTAATATAATTTCATTAAAATACTGCAGTATTACTAAAATGTTGGGGGAGCCCACAGCGTAAAAATATTCAATGCTTAATGAATGTGCTCTACAAAGTAATTACAGCATAACAAAACGTATATACTTCTTTTAAATATAGTTTATGTTAGTCTGTACTCCTGTTTTATTATTTTCATGCAGAAGACAATATTATAAATGCTTTTGGGTTTTAGAGACCATATGACAGTAGCCTGGAAAATGATTTTAGAAAAGAAAGACAAATTTTCGAACAGTGTAATGAAAGGGAAATTCTGAAAAATATATTTAAAAAATGACCTTCACAAAGCAGAAAAATGTGTTTGTATTATGAATGTTTATAATATTTACAAAACATTTTAAACACAAAGATAAAACAAGAAGCAAATGTAATTAAAAATAAATAATATAATTTATTAGCATTGTGTCAGTCAATGAAATGTAAAGTATCAAATGATTTGAAAACAAAATTTGCCAAGAATAAGGATCTCAAACTTAGTTTCTGAATAATGGCATTGGCAGAGGGCTTTAGTTCCATCCATTTTTTAATCAGAAGCCAACTCTTCCAATAAGGAACATTTTGTTTAATGAACTGAAGTGCCTTAGTTCTTTGTCTGCAGTCTCTAAATTAATATATATATAATTTTTCTTTGTTATGACTGTACCATTATTTATGAACATCACCCATTTTTCTGATTTCATGGCAAACATGAAAAAAATTTCAAAAAGACAGCTAAGACGATCAGTTGAGAAGCAATATCTTATTGCCCTGTATCAAATGAATACCTTATTGAACCTGCTGATTACTGAAAGTAGAAAACAAAAGAGATTATTTTTTCTTTCAATTTTACAGAACCAATTTTCTAAATATTTTTCAAAGTGACTTTAATGGGTACCAAAAGCTACAGGTTACCTGGGAAAGTCCAAAAGGCTTACAATTGACAGGATCGTGAAAGTCCGGTCTGACAGCTATGGTGCTCCAATCTGACACCTAAACAGGTTGTTGAACGCCAGGCTAAACGAGCTACTCGCCAAACACAACTCTGTAAAATAAAATACAGAAGAAGTGTATGTTTTATTGTATTTTGTTTTTCCTTATTCGTTTTCAGGAAATCGCTAACTAAATGGGTTTTACGTGTTTATATTAAAACTGCATGAAAAGGAATCACATTTGAGCAAATCATGTTTGTAAATGGTGCAGCATTTAGTTCAGACACATCATGGATTCATTGTCTGAGGTTCATATCTCGTGCATGGTCTTTGTCTGTGGTGTTTGCATATTTTCCCCATGTCTGCAGAGGTTTTCCTCAAGTTACACAGACTGTTCTTATATATATGTGTGTGTTAGATTAATTGGAAACTCTATATTAAGCCCCAGTGAGAGAGTGAATGTAGTTGTACACGTGAGTGGAACTTACAATGGACTGGTGATTTGTCCAGAGCTACTTCGTTCCTTTGACCCTTCACAACTGGATAGGCTCTAGGCAACTCCCACCCAGCTCCCCCCTCCTGTCAGCCATCAACTGCCTAAGACCTGAAGTGGCAGGAGTGGTAGACTAGTTAGTACAAATACCTCACAGGCACTGGAAACTGGGTTATAATCTTTTACCCCCTATAAGTTTATGTGAATTAGAACGATCGTTGCTATATCTGTAAAACAGAGTGTTAATTAAGCTAGTTAGGAAATTGTCAGATTTGACAAACATGAACTATTCAATACGTTTGCAAATAGGAGATTGGTGACTGTTTTGATATGAACATTTGAAAGTACAACTGTATGACCAAACTTAGAGAAACATGAAACAAAATATAAGTAACCCTTAAACAAAACTTTCTTAAAAAATAACTTTTCTCTCCTTTTCTTTAATAATAATTTTATTAATAAATAATTTTTTCAACCTGAAATTCAATTTCCTTGGCACATTTTCTTTGAAGAATATGCTAAGGGACAAATTTCTATCAGTTACACACTGTTAAAACCAACCCACCCAAACACATTTTCATTACATCAGTAGTGTTTGGGTCAGCTAGGCCAGGAAGCAATGCAAGTCTGTAAACAATAACATCACTTGTGGGGCACATCAGAACAGTCATTTACATTAGCATTAACCAACAATTCATTTCCCTTTCACTCACATTATTTAGTCAAATCAGACCAATCATTCCTTTTTTTTTTTTTGAAAATGAAATGGAGGGACACAATAAATAAATAATTCTCTGTGTGTGACTCCTTTCCAAATACTAACTATTATGGCAAAGAAAATCTCTGCTCAGATGGCATTAGAAATCATTTTAGAAAAGAGAGAAGCCAGAATGGAAGGAGCACTCATTTTGGAAGATCATGAAATTTCAGAAAATGAGGGTCACTTTTCTGCCAATTTGGAGTCTAACAGTGAATTTAAAGAAGCGGATAGATAGGATAGGATTGACTCTCGGACAGGAGAAGAAATATGGATGTCAAAAAATGCTGAAAGTGAAGGGTATTCTTGGCCAAGAAAGGAGTCACCCTGCTTTGCTGTCAATGTAAAGATAAAACCGGGGCCAATGCAGATGGCAATTACTCAAGTGCAAGACATCAGGTTTTGTTTTAAACTTTTTATTCCAAACACCATCCAGTAAATCATTCTGAAATGCACTGATTTGAAGAGGAGGTGGGTTTTTAGATAGAGGTGGTTAGAAGTTAACCCAAACAATTTACATGCGTACTTTGGGGTTTTTATACTTGCTGGTATTTTCAGATCCAATGGAAAATCCACAGAAGCCAGGCCTTCTTTATGACAGAGAGACAAGCCAGCTGCAATTGGATCAGTGTGGAACTAGTGCGTGGAATACCTTCCCCTGTGCTATAATGCTGGCCCCAACAATACTCTTGATTAGCAAATTATGACACTTAGGGTCAGCTACTCCTTCAGGCAATACATACTGTCTAAACTAAACATAAAAAATAATGAGTCAAGAACTTTGAAGCTGCCTGAGGAGTATGCTGAGGAGCCTGACGGTGTAGCCCCTGAGAAAAATTAAGAGATGTTGTTCTGGACATGACACAGGAACTCCATGGTTACAATATCACATATGACAATTTTTTTACATTGCATATGTTGCAACAGGAACTCCTAAATGGAAAGCTGACCATGGCAGAAACAATAAGAAAAAACAAGCCAGAGCTCCTACCCCAGTAAAATGAATAAGCCTGTCAATTCAAGTAAGTTTCAATTCACAGCCGACACAAAGCTGGTGATGAATCATTCTGAATGCTGGTAACTTCAAACAAGGAAACTTCTATCAGCATGTTCCTTTCTAAAGAAAGAACAAGTTGGACCTGCTCTAATCAAATGTCAATGCCTCAAAATATAAGTCTACAGTACATTCTGAGCAGGACTGACGACATTGTACTCCCACCTACAATCCTGATATTGACAGCGACATTTCTCTATTATACAAGCCAGAAGTTCTTATTTGTATCTGGGAGGGAAAGCTGTTGTTTTGTTTTATTAGAATATTAATATTTTGAGTTTCTGCAAAGTTTTTAGTATTCCCTTGGGGACAAATAAAATATCATCCATCCACGCATTCATCCATCCATAAACTGGAAATCATTATGGATTAACATGCTACAAAAGTAGGAGTACATAACTTGGATAAGTTGACGAGTGTCTACAGCTACAAAAGAAGAACCTTACAGTGGCCATTTGTAATATTTTTCAATATCACACTTTTCTTCCCTTATAATGCATTTGTTATCTGTATGGCACTGAACCCAAACTGGAGTACAGAAAGGTTTCAGAGAAGAGAACTCTTCCTTCAATAGCTGGGCAAGTAATTGTCACTTATGATTTTTTGATGCCTGCCTCTGCAGCCATTGTGAACAGAATACCGCTGCTACAGGACTACTAACTCCAGAACCTGAAGTTATTTATATATACATAAATATTGTGATGTGTGGGTCACAGACTTGGATAAGTGAGAAGGAGGCGAGTCCAGGTTTCAGAGAAAATCACCTTTATTGTTGTGAAGGCAGGAACAATCTTAAGCATTTAACCAAACTTAAGCAGACACATCAGCACTTGAACACACAGCAAGTATGCAGCCATCCTGCATTAGCTCCCATCTTCAGATTAAAGGAACAGATAGCCTCCTTCATCAAGCAGGTTCATTCTGGAGGAGAGACAACAGAAAGTGAGCACACAGCCAGCAGCCAGTTTTAATATGTTCCTTGCATCAACCATCCGGTGACAGACACGTTACGTGGTGAGCCTGTAAACTTGAAGTTGAACCAGCAATGGACAACCAATTCCTGCCTGTTTTAACAGATTTTCAGTGCTGGACAGTGCTGACGTCCCAGGGGGCTCTGCAGTGCTGCACCTAAAATTAGACTGTTAATTAAGATATCTTTCATGTTGGGTTTCAAACAATTGTGTTTAGTTTTAGTTATTAGCTTTTGGCAATGGGAGTGTCCTGTTGAAGTTAAATGGTTGGGGGTTGTGTTTACCTACCACCACTAATCAATGCTGCCTGGTGTGAATGTGTCCTGGTATTGGGACTAATGGGTGGAGGCTTATTTTGAATATTGCCTTTTTTAGTTATTTTTTTTGTATTTTTTGTGTTACTTGAAACTACCTGTTTGTTGATAAATTGAATGTGTCTGTTTGTCACAATATAAGTCTATATTTGTGTGAGGAGACACATAGGGATGTCCATCCATCTATTTTCTAACCCGCTGAATCCGAATACAGGGTCACAGGGGTCTGCCGGAGCCAATCCCAGCCAACACAGGGCACAAGGCAGGAACCAATCTTGGGCAGGGTGCCAACCCACCGCAGGACACACACAAACACACACTAGGGCCAATGTAGAATCGCCAATCCACCTAACCTGCATGTCTTTGGATTGTGGGAGGAAACCGGAGCAAACCCACGCAGACACGGGGAGAACATGCAAACTCCACGCAGGGAGGACCCAGGAAGCGAACCCGGGTCTCCTAACTGCGAGGCAGCAGCGCTACCACCAGGCTGCCCCACATAGGGATGTGTTAGTGGATTTTTAGATCAAACATTTGTTTTCATCTTTTGAGGTTGCTGCTAGTAACAGAAAGAGGAAATGCTCTGATGTTTATGGACGCACAGTATGCATGCATAAAGTGTTTAAAATACATTTTCAGTGCACACACTCTCAAACTCTGTTCTTCTTCTGGTGTAGATTCTATGAATTTGTCCTTTATGGGCTGGGCTTATTATATTATTTCAATATAACACTGTATGTAAACTTTGTCCATTCCATCTGTTCAAGGTTAATATGGCATATTCCACCTATGTGTTTATTATTATTGATTTCTACATAAAAATGTATATTATCATAAGAAAAAGCACTTTCATTGATACATGTAAAGTCCTATGTACTTCAGTCTCAAAAAGTTCTGAATAAATACCAGGTGTACCCATGTTAATGAGGATACACCCTGTAAAATTATTGTGATACAAGATAAATACTATCTAAGATATATCCAATTCTGTGAGCAAAGAGGGGTGTCAAATTTGACAAGGTTTTATTTTTTGATCAATATCACAAGACCATATTTCAATAAATAAACCACCTAGCAGGCTAAATTTTTGCATATTGGTACATTTATAGGTATAGTACGCAATGAAATCAAAATGTTTGGTCCAGATGACACCACTTGGTAAGAGCAGAACTTCAGAAATGAAAAAAAAAAGTTTTTTTTGTCTTTGGCTTTCCCATGTTTAGGCTTTCAGAAAGCACACTTCTAAGTTATATAGCCTGCTAATTTTTTTCCATATTTAGATACCTACATGGGGCTCTTTAAAAGGTTAAAAACAAACAAGAAACTACATTAGGATTTGACCAGCACACCTCTCACATGTGAAAAAAATCATTTTGGGTCTAATTTTCAGACCAGCTTAATGCACTGTGGGAATATCTAAACATTTTTGAAAATATTTTTCCTGTATCCTACATGGTCCCTTCTTTCTCAAAAACCAAGTCTTACTTTTCTTATGTGGGTCTTTCATTTTTATTTGCAATTCTAAACATGGGTTAAACTCACCATTTGTCTTTAATGATAATCATCAAGTTTTTCCTAAGTAACTTGAGTATAGGATTATTGGAAAAAAAAAATATCAACAAAGGCACATTAAGTACAACATATGAAAAACAGCTGCTTGATTTATCATTAAGTACAACACTAGTTACAATTAAATGTTAAAATCTTCGTATTGCAGCAGCTGGAATGTGATTAATTTAATTTCTGTTTCAATCGAAGTACAGAGTGTAGGACATCTTTGTCTTTGAGATGAAGATGGTACTGCCTCCCACTGACCGTTGTAGGTGCAGTAAGCACACTGTTATGGCACCCAACAAATATTGTTTCTAGGTGGCCAATGGAAAGATTGTGCAGGATAGTTTGGTTGCATGAAATATACCAGGATGTCTGATTCCATTTCATTCTTTTCACAAATCACACTGATCCCACATTTTTCATCATACGTGTACCCAAGATAGCCTCTAAAAGGACAATGGTGTAATGTGAGTAACACATCTGATCCACCAGGAGTGTGATTGTGAGAAGGCAGGATCTCTCCTGCTGCTTAGACAATAGTCAATTGACTATCTTCACCAGACACCCAGCTGACTTTGAGTTTGCAATCTTTTGTAGGGATGTAACAGTGGTATTCTCAAGAACCAGGTAATCTTTTGGCCATGGAGAATCACATTCTCTGTTCAGTGTCATTTGATATGAAAAAAAGTTTGACATTTTTGATAACTTACTGATTGAAAATTCAGTGATTACCTTTACTGACGTATGGCACATTCAGCCTATGTTTAGGATGGAAAATAAACATGAAGGATTTGCATAAGAAAAGTAAGGTTTGCGTTTTGAGAAAGAAGAGACAGTGTAGAATAAATTAAAAATATTTAAAGATGTATCTGCACATTCCCACATGCCATTAGGGTGCTCTGAAAATTAAATCCAAAATGATGTTTTCGATTTGTGAGATCTGCTATTTAAACTCTGATAGTTACCTTTCTGTTTATTGCTTTTTCATAATGCCTATATAGTTACAAATATGTGTTTCTGAGGCCTAAACACAGCTAAGCTAAAAACTCAAGATAAAATTTTGGTCAGTTTCAAGGGGCTTCTTTGACGATGCAGGGTCATCTGGACCAAATGTTTTAATGTTGTCAAATACTATACCAATTAATATACCCGTGTGCAAAGTCGGAGAATGCTCTGTAGCTTAGTACTTGTCAATTTTGATGGGAAAATAAGGCTGGGTAAAATCGACACCACCCCTCCCCAACCGCCCAACTCGCTGTTAACTGCCTGTATCTTGAAAGGTATTGATCTTACATAAAAAAAAAAATTACAGGGCGTCTCCTGACTAAAATGGGTAGACTTGGTAATTTTTCCAGAATTTTTTGAGTCCAAAGTGCGTGGGCCATTGGTTGATTTGTCATGGAAAGACCCAAATAGTAAATATTAAACATACTGTCTATATTGTTTATAAGATAATAAAGTTAAATATATCTTAAGTACTCTACCATAAAATGTTATGCTTTATTGTTTTAAAGAACAAAAATAACATCAGCTGAGTAATGAAAATACAAACACTACATGCCAGTTAACTGGCTCCACGTATGTTTAGACTGACTTCAAAGCCTGATAAACTTGATTTGGAGGCGTTAATTTTTTTTTAAATGCACTTACTATTCGTTTTCTTGAGCAGAAAATAATTGGCTTAAGGTGATTTTTTTTCACATTATAAACGTCATTGTACGAGATCACTCTTGCAGAATTACACTTGTTCACCCCTATCTGTTGGAGTGAGGGGTCATGCCCTCGAGATTCTCTCATTGCGGAACAAAATACTAACCCTTCCCGCATATTCTATGCGCTGCATTAGCTATGATTTTTCTACCCTCTTTCAAAAACAAGTTCACGTTACTGTTGGTATAAATACATCTGGAAAGAGTGATTACATGTATATTTTGATGTGCCATTTACGATGTTAAGTGAACCACGACGGAGACAGAGAGTTTGTCCACAAGTGTAGTGGCGATGTTACGTTTGCTGCCAAGGGCAACCAATTCGCTGCGGCAGCACTGAGCATGCGTACTAGTAATGTAAGGGAAGGCGCGGTTTGCGAAGTCTCATTAGCAAACTTGGAAACGCCGCAAGCATGAGCGCGAAGTCTTAAAGGAAGATATTGAACATGCTGGTTAATTTGATAGCAGACGTAACACAGGAATGCCAGGTAAATTTAAATAATATGAGAGCAAATACTGGCAGGCAACGTTTTACTTGGCAAAAATGTTTAATATGTAATGTACAGTATGAACTGAGTGTAATATTAAAATACAACGATGCCGTGAACTGACACAGTGAGCTTGAATTGCAGTGAAACACCAGGTTTATTTATATATGGTAATAAGATATTTCCTCGATAGTTTAGTATATTACCCCCAAATTAACTCCACAACTTATTCTTATAATGAAATTATGGAAACACACTTGCCCACCACATCTTATGGCTTGCACAAACGTAAAGCACCAGGCATATAGCCTATGAGGGCAAGGTTCACACTTAAGGAATTTTTTTTGGCATATGTGCAACTTGTAAAAAATGTGAAATGAAAAATACAGCCCTAAAAATAATGGTCAGCTTCTGGAAAACAAGGAGCATTTATAAAGTCTGTTTTGCGTATTGTGCGGCAGCCATCAGTGAGGTAAAAGATACTGTGAAAACTGACAGGTTTTCATATAAATTCTGGATAAGTGCTTTATACAGTATTATGGTATTATGGACTGGAATGGGTATGTCATAATTGTGAAATAAAAAAATAGTCACTATACAGTTACCATAAAAGGACTTTGTTTATTCTATCATAGCTTGTAATGTATTATAAAAGCAAGCACCGAACATAAAGTTTCTGTCCAAAAAGGTAGTTTCTAACATCCTAAATAACTACACAGGCACTAACATACACATCGAATGCAGTGTGAAACAAGATTGTCTTTCGTGGACAGTTAAATAACTTTCTACACTAACTTACAGTTTCAGTATATATGGGGAATAGCTCACATGTTTTTCACAGTTGCATAGCACACAATTCATAACAGTAGCAGTAGTGACACATTTTGTATAGCTGACACTGTTATGGGTATAGTGTGCTAGATAAAGTCAATCAAGTTCATCAACAGCCCACAACATACAGTATATACAGCATCCACAACACCAGGTGTATCTGGCAGAGTGTAAAGCTCAATTCCTGGTACAGACTTTCGTTTTGTCACATCTAGACTCACTGTAGTGGCACCTTTTAAGTTAAAATCCTTGATGCTTTGCCTACAGAGTAGCCACTAGGCCAGAATCTATCCAAATGGAGACAAATATGAGGTCCTGTGCTCCTTCTTAGCCATTCAAGTGTGGCTGATGAATGACATCTGGTTATGCCACTCGTGTGTGGCATCAAATCTTAATCCAGACACTTTTCATGTGTAGCTCCTAGCTGGTGGAATAAGCCACCCACCTCCATCCAATCTTCTGATTCCCTCAATGTGTTTAAGAAGAGTTTGAAGACACTTATGTTCTATGCATTACTGCCTAAATGATGTTAGCTGTTAGTTACAGTTCCTTGGTTACAAAAACCTATTTTGTATGTTCTAAAATCTTTGTTTTGTCATTGTCAATTTATAATGTGTCCTGTAACACTTACTCCTAAACAGCCCCTGAGACTGATATTTACTTAATTATGTTGATAAATGAAAATGAACGTGTAAGTAGAGTTACATGTCTATGGGCCAATTGTCGATTACGTGATAATTGCTCCTCAATTGGTTGAAATGTCTTAGTAACTACCTAAGTGGAACTTTACTTTCACTTTTAGTCCAAATAAACAGGGACGTAACAACAAATACATGTAATAAAATCATCCAGATTTTTGATATTTAATTATTCACTTAATAAGCTGACAACTGAAAAAAAAATGTATTTCCTTGAAACACACAACTGCCTTATTATTGTCAGGACAATGTATTTATAAATTATAGTGCAATATGAATGTGTTTTACATAGAATATCCACAACTATTTTAATTCAGAAGCTTAATTTATTTCCTAAACAAACAAAACAGATGCCGAATGAAAATAAACTTGATATTAATGCACTTTACCCTAAGTGACATATGAACATTGAAAAATTACTGCAAAAGACTCTTTGGAAACTGCGGAGGCTGCTGTTTTTAGGCCTACTTGTAGGTTAAGAAATTGGTGTGAACTAGATGGATAATGGCTTACATTGTGCCAGCATTTTGCTTTTGGCATGAATTACTGTTCACTGTAGTTATCTGACCACCGAATAAAATAAATATATTTTGAGGACAGTAGGAGGATTCAGTAGGAGGATTGTTCAAAAATCCTTTTGTCCAAAACTGACTGGGCTGCACAGTTCTGTTGAGTGGGCGAGACCCCCCTTTTGCCTCTCTGTAGCATCAAGCCTCATTCAGGCAGATACATCTCTTTATTCAGCTTTTCAGAAACCTCTGGGAAAATTGGCCTACTATTGAGTGTTGTGAAGTACAGGTCTGTCTGATCAAGCTCTTTGATATCTATGTACAGACAGGGCCATCTTAACTTATGGGCATGCTGGGCAATTGCCCGGGGGCCCCATGAGCATAGGGGCCCCATGCTAATTTATGTATGTTGTGACTTGATGAGTGGTTATGTAGGCAGGGGCCCCAGTGCACTGCTTTGTCCGGGAGCCTATAATTCTGTTAAGACGGCGATGTGTACAGACTTACTTGTACGCACCTGCAGGTTGCAGCTTGATGGCGACAAAAGAAAATGCTTCTTTATTTTATTGTGCCTGCTACTAAGTTTTGACTCAGTCAATGCAAAATGTCTTTTTGCTGTTACACTGTTAATCTTTAGTAACTTTTATTTTAGTGTTTCTGTACTTGTTACTGAAACCTTTAAACTTAACTTCAAATTTAGTGAATACTGTGCTGGCGGCTATTATGTAAACAGCAAATTGAACTTTGTGATTCCATGTTCTATCCTAACACCACACCTCAGATAGCTCAGTTTTTGGCAGGCTGCATAAAGAGTGCAGTACCGTTGTGATATTAACTGAGGTATATTTACCATGGGGCAGATTAGCTTTAATTAACTGATTTGTGACTTTAGGTTGAGTACATCCTTTATATTTCCCACAACAGCTGGCTAGAAAAAAAAAACCTGTCACATTATGCGAAGTGTAACTTTAAAAATTGTGCCATTAAATATTTTGAGCTTCAATGCCTATAAGATACCCTAGATGCCAACAATGAATTTATAATGCATACTTCAGACCACTCAGGGTGGCCTTAAAATAAAAAGACAATGTTTCCTATTAGTCACCAGAATCAGGAGCTGATTCTGTGCATTTTTTTTTGCTGTTCTGTAATGTGCATAGAAGTGTTTACAGTACTCTGATTGGTTAAAGATTTTCATCATTCTGGTATGTCTAATTCTCAGATTCAGAGTGTTGCATGTTTGATTTTTTTTTGTTTAATTATGTTTCAACAAGATTTGGTCATATATGCACCATTTAATAGTATATCTGTGACCTGTGGTACTCCTGCAGAAATAGTCTGTTTAACAACACCTCTTATATGTTCATTTTACTCTCATTTTTCTTTCTGCTGTCCTTAACTAATTATAGGTAGTGTGCTGAGAAAGCAGTCTACTGGAGACTTAATAGCATGGTTTTGCATATCTTTTAAACTTTTTTCACACCTAGTTTTTTTGGAACATTTGAACACTGGAACAATGTACCCCATACTATGGTTTGTTTAGGTAGATGTGAACATGCCAGTCAGACACTATTACGGACCAAAATAGCTGGACTGAGAATCTTTAGAAATAAACACTAAGCAAACCTTGTAGAGTTTTCCTTGAGTATCTGTGTATTATGGCTAAAATTTGTGTGTGCTGTGGTAGTCCCACTTTGCCATTTCTGTCAGTAACTGGGCAGTCTCAGCATTAAAATAAATATACACATACATGAAAATGTACCACAGTTCGCATCTAAAAGCTTGCACAAATACCACTTAATCAGCACATACAGAGGTGGTGGGAAAGGAGTAGCAGTATCCTGTGCAAATGATGATACAATACAATACAATTTATTTCTGTATAGCCCAAAATCACACAAGGAGTGCCGCAATGGGCTTTAACAGGCCCTGCCTCTTGACAGCCCCCCAGCCTTGACTCTCTAAGAAGACAAGGAAAAACTCCCAAAAAAACCCCAGTAGGGAAAAAATGAAAGAAACCTCGGGAAAGGCAGTTCAAAGAGAGACCCTTTCCAGGTAGGTTGGGCGTGCAGTGGGTGTCAAAAAGAAGGGGATCAATACAATACAATACACAGAACAGAACAAATCCTCAATACAGTATACAAATACAAATTTTAGAAGTACGTAGCAGAATTTAACAGTAGATGATATCACATAATAGGATTTGGATTTGTTTTGAGTCCTAGTGACCTCATCCATCTAGCTGCCTCCCCCTTTTGGCCATTCCACAGCTGAAACAGTGCTGGGCCAGCCAATCTGATGAAAGGACCTCTCTTTCCCACGATTCCTGCGATCCTCCATCAAAGATGACTTTACCTTAGGCAGGCAAAACAACTTAGCAGATGGGCCGTGGCACCAAGTGCCACATTTGAGTACCGAGAAGAGAAACAGAATAGGTGAGGGTTAGTATCCAATTATAACTATCATGTTACTTATGTTTTAGTGCTAATGACTAACAACAGAGATGCAGTCTGTACAGTTAATCAGCAGCTCTAGTCAGGATATGCTAAACTGAAGTAGTGAGTCTTCAGCCAGGATTTAAAAGCTGAGACCGAAGGGGCATCTCTTATAGTAGCAGGCAGACCATTCCACAGTTTAGGGGCCCTGTAACTAAAAGATCGAACTCCCACTGTTATTTTATTAATCATTGGAATCATGAATAGACCGGCATCTTGAGATCTTAATGTGCTCTGGTTTGTAAGTCATGATAAGTTCAGACAAGTAAGCCGGACCTTGGCCATTTAATGCTTTATATGTTAAAAGGAGGATTTTGAAATCTGCCCTAAACTTAACTGGGAGCCAGTGTAAGGATTTAAGAATTGGGGTTATGTGTTCATAATTTCTTGTTCTTGTAAAAATATCTTTCAGCAGCATTTTGGATTAACTGGAGGCTGTAAAAAGAACAGTTTGAACATCCAGTGAACACCGCATTGCAGTAGTCAGTCCTACTAGAAATAAAATCCATGAAATCATTTCCTGTTCATTTAGAAAGCTCCTTAATTTGCCAACATTAGATGGAAGAAACATGATTTGGACAACTTTGTAATATGTGCTTTAAATGACATGCTAGAGTCAAAGATAACTCAGAGTTTTTGGGCTGATTCAGTGAAATTAATGGGGATTCCAACTGAGTTAAATGATGACAAAATATTGCTGTGATCAGCGTCATTCCCTCCAACAATTAACATCTCTGTTTTATCTGTATTTAAAGACAAGTAGTTCTCATCCATCCACTTCTTTAATTCACTAACACAACTAATTAAAGACAACATTGGAGAAACTTCATTTGATTTAAATGAAAGGTATAACTGGGTGTCATCTGCATACGAGTGAAAATTAACATTATGTTTCCTAATGATAGATCCCAGTGGAAGCATGTAAAGTGAAAACAGTAAAGGTCCCAGTACTGAGCCCTGGGACACCATATTGAACTTCTGTGTATAATGATGGAGTACTGTCAGCACATTTCTGTACATATTGGAATCGATTTGATAAATAAGAACTAAACCAAGCGAGCACGGGGCCTGTAAGCCCAACATCATTTTCTAGCCTGTGCAGTAAAATAGAATGGTCAATGGTGTCAAATGCTGCACTTAAGTCTAACAACATAATTACAGTGGAGTTTCCTTCATCAGAGGATATCAGAATGTCATTTACAACCCGTTTAGTGCCGTTTCTGTACTATGACCAGTGCGGGAACCAGACTGGAATTTCTCAAATAAATTGTAATGCGTAATGTGTGACTGAAGCTGATTGGCTTACTATTTTTCTAGTATTTTAGAGAGAAAGGGTAAATTTGAAATAGGCCTATAATTATTTAGTATGTGTGGGTCTAGGTCTGACTTTTTAAGTAATGGTTTAATGACTGACACTTTTAGTGCATCAGGTACTGTGCCATGTAATAATGAACTATTGATAATATTTAGAATAGCCATTGCAAGAACATCCATGGCACTTTTTACTAGTTTTGTTGGCACTGGATCTAGGGAACAAGTAGTGGGCTTCATTTTAGAAATTAAAGTTAAGACTTCCTGCTCAGTTACAGGATTAAAATTACTAAAGTGCTGAATGCAATGTGAGACAGGGTCTGCTAAGCTAGTATTTGGTTTGTACTGTGATGCTGAGATCTGGGATCTTATATTTTTAATTTTCTCATTGAAGAAGTTCATAAAGTCTGTACTGCTAATATCTGTTGGTATTTTGCACTGTAGATCTGAATTCCCATTTGTTAATTTAGCCACTGTTCTAAACAGTACCCGAGGATTTTTATTATTGCTATCTATTATTGTAGAATAGTATTCTGAGCGAGCTTTAAAGAGAGTTTTTTATATTTATTAACACTCTCTGTCCATGCAATTTGAAAGACATGTAGCTTTGTTGTTCTCCATCTGTGCTCCAGTTTTCGACACTCTAATTTAAGAGCTCGAGTGTTTTCATTAAACCAGGGACAGTTTCTATGTGCTTTGATCACTTTTGTTTTAAGGGGAGCCAATGTGTCCAGAGCATCTCTCAAGGTCACATTATAATCTGATGTTAGCTGATCTAAATTGTTTTCCATACTTACATTTGATGTTAACTGATCTAGATGGTTTTCCACAATTACTCTCGACTTACTCAAAGTATCTACAGATTTTGAAGCAGAATTACAATCTAGATGTCGCACTGTCTTTGTTTTAATCTGTGAGTGCGTTGACAAGGGCTGAACTAAATCAAATGTAATTAAGTAGTGATCGGAAATAACTTCATTTAATGGAGTAATATACCCCGTAATCTCATTTGCTCTTCAGGAGTGATGTGAACACTGGATGCACTTTAGCTTTCACACTATGTAGTAAGTGTTAATAAAACATTCCAAAATAAACATTATTAACAATATTTACAAGCCTAAAGATAGAAGACATATAATTTAAGATAAACTAAATAGAGGTTATATTCATATAGTATTGTACTAGATAGTAAATGTGCACCATTATACAACAAAAATACACTCTCATGATCTAGCTACTGTTTAAATAAAATTGCCCTTAGAAGAGCTTACCATCTTCTATAGGGTCATCTGGATAAAATGTGTCCTTCTTTAGCATGCAGAGTACCCGTAATTTTCATGTACTCTAGTTATTACCCTCGTTATTCTAGTTATTAAGGCATTCTGCTCACAGATTTGTGTTTGGTAAGCAAAACACATAGTTAATGCAAATTTGTCAGTGCACATATGCAGTTCTTCTCAATCCTTCGTTATAGTTTTTATTGGGAAAGAATTGTTTCTGTCCAGTGAAAGAAGTCAGCCATGGGGTGTTTATTGCTATGTTTGTTGTGTGAAATCCAATCAAACTAACTGGATGTTTAAACAAAATAACTAATAATTTCCTGACTTGACATAAAGTAAATTGACTATGAATGTGAAAACACCCACAAGAATTAGTGTCAGGATTGGGTGAGGAGAATATAGATTAGAGAAATTCCAGGTAATTCCACAGTGACTAACAGAGCATGCTGCAAGTCAGAACTGACCTGATCTGAACAAAGAAAATAGCAAAGTTTTTTTCTGTTTGTATTGTGCACATAAATCCAAAATTCAATGAATGCTTTAATTAATTACCATACTTACAGAATGGTATACTACTAGGTATGCTGGAGATCACTAGCAGTTCTGTTGCTGGAAAAATATTTACAAATATCTCTTGAATAGAGTGGACATGCTGTTAAATAGTAAGCTGCAGTCCATCCATTTATAAGCTACTATCCAATTGTTTTTAGTCTGTTTGCTGGGAGAAAAGTAGGAAGTAAGTTGTGTTTGTGCTTTAGAATAGTTGTTGGAATAATTTTAGAATAATTGTTAAATGCCGAGTTTTGGCATTTTTGTTCTGCTTCAGCTTAAAAGGTAACTATCTTATCTTTATTTTAAAACAGGGCCCTGGAGTGAATGTGCTATTGTACCTTGTGAACTCAGTCTCAGGTTTTGGTTGCCTTCTGACAGAATTGTCAAAACTCCTTTAGAAAACACTAAGCAGCTAGATGACCTATCTTAGTTGGAATCTTGGAGAATTATTTTTTTTTTCTTTTACTTGTTAATGTTTAAATGCTTTATGAGCTTAAATTGTATTAAAAATCGGTTAATATATATTTAAATTATGTACTATTCATGTTGATTTTACATTTATTTATATGTAAAGAAAATTAACATAATTTTTGAATATAACATGCATTTTGTATTTATTGCATGTGATTTAGTGTTTTATTTTAACTAAACACAGGATCCAACGAATCCCATTAAGCTAGGTTAACAATGTAATGTATATTTGTAACTGAGCACAGAGAGCTCAATTTATAAGTTGGAATGTGTGTTGAATTTAATTGAATAACATTGATTATTTTTGAAAGCTTTTCTTAAAATTAAAGCTGTTTAGCTAGCTAAATACATTGTGCTTAATTACCCTTACCATAAATAAGTAGATTTTCAGTTTTATTTGTTGTATGTGATAAGTACATTTGAACATTTCAACAATATAAAATTGTGAAAGGTAGTGATTTCTCAATGGCTTACATTAGGACGCATGCCTTGAAGTTGGCTCACTTCATTTTGAGTAAAATATTAAAAAATGGCATTTGGTATTCAAATATAGTATACTATACTCTACTGTAGTATAGTATTGGGCACAATTTCCTAAGTGTGGTTGTCTGTCTTGTACCATTTAGTAGCACCGCATAGCCTAGGTGCACAAAATGGGAGTACAAGTAAAGCTTTGTGGTATGGAGGGTTCACAGCTTAGCAGATAAATGAATAATTAAATAGCCAGCTCAATCTATGTTGGTGTGTGTGTTCGTGTGACTTGAAGAAGTTGGTGGCGTAGTTGAAACAGAGCACCCCACATGGGAGGGTGTGGTCTGTTTTGATTGTTCCATTGGTTTTTTGTGGTTTGTGATTGAGGCACTGTGCCTGTGGAGACAAGGAAAGAAAAAATAGAGGTTAAAGTAGAGAGAATAGAAAGGCAGGAATGGGAGAGAGCCAGTGCGAGTGAGTGAATGAGAGAGAGAGAGAGAAGGCAGACAGCTGGGAGAAAAATCCCTTGGGGAGTGTAAGGCCGATGCTCAGGGCTGCTGTTGTGGATTGCTCCAGCTGAGTGACTGTGGAAGCTGGAGTGATGTGGTGCTTGCTCCCATACAAGTTTGGGGGAGGCAACTGGATCAAAGAGGCTAGATGTGGTGTGCAGCCGGGGCCACAGACGGCTACAGGGACCCAGGCCTTGGAGAGATGAGGTTCAATGCAGGCCCCTACCGGAAGCCATGGAACAATAGGGACCTGAACATAGTGAAGTTAGTTGGCTGTTGTCAGATAGGGGTCTCCTCTGTTGCAAGATCTCGTTTATGGTTAGCAATGGATACGTTAGTTTTTAGAGGGATGCACTGAGGACTGAGTTTTAAATGATTCCTATCTGTGTTTTTAACATCATGTTTATTGATATTTATTTAAATCGATATTTTTACGTCCACTGAGCACTTAATTTTTATTTGATTATTTATTAATTTATAGAAGACTTTAGTTTTGATGGCTTTTAATTAAAGCACTGTTCACCTTTTTGCACCTACCTCTTGCTATGTGTATTTGCCCGGCTCATTAGAATATTAGAACACTCTAGATGAGAACAGGTCATTCAGCCCAACAAAGCTCGCCACTCCTATCCACTTATTTCTTCCAAAAAACATAAAGTCTTACTGTCTACCACACTACTTGGTAGCTTATTCCAAGTGTCTATCGCTCTTTATGTAAAGAAAAACTTCCTAATGTTTGTGCAAAATTTACCCTTAACAAGTTTCCAACTGTATCCCCTTGTTCTTGATGAACTCATTTTAAAATAGTAGTCTCGATCCACTGTACTAATTCCCTTCATAATTTTAAACACTTCAATCATGTTACCTCTTAATCTTCTTTTGCTAAATGTAACTGTATAGGCTCAGCTCTTTTAATCTTTCCTCATAATTCAACCACTGTATCCCTGAAATCAGCCTAGTTGGTCTTCTCTGGACCTTTTTTAGTGCTGCTCTGTCCTTTTTGTATCCTGGAGACCAAAACTGCACACAGTACTTCAGATGAGGCCTCACCAGTGCATTATAAAGGTTGAACATAACCTCCTTGGACTTGTACTCCACACACCATGCTATATAACCTAACATTCTGTTAGCCTTCTTAAAGGCTTCTGACCACTGTCGGGAAGTCGCTAGCTTAGAGTCCACTATGACTCCTAAATCCTTCTCATAAGGTGTTCTCTTGATTTTCCGATCACCCATTGTGTATTCAAAGCTAACATTGTTAGTTCCTATGTGGAATACTTTACATTTACTGACATTAAATTTCATCTGCCACAAAGCTGCCCAAGCCTGTATGCTATCCAAGTCTATCTGTAATGATATAATGGATTCCAACTTATCTGATAATCCACCTATCTTGGTATCATCTGCAAACTTAACCAACTTGTTACTTATATTCCTATCTAAATCATTTATATATATTAAAAATAGCAGCAGCCCTAGCACTGATCCCTGTACAACACCACTCTTATCATCGGCCAATTCTGATGAGGTTCCTCGCAGCATCACCCTCCACTTCCTGTGTCTGAGCCAATTCTACACTCATCTAAAAACATCACCCTGAACTCCCACTTCTTTTAATTTGATACCCAACCTCTCATGTGGCACCTTATCAAATGCTTTCTGAAAGTCAAGATAAATAATATCAAATGCTCCACTTTGATGGTATACTTTTGTTGCCTCCTCATAGAATTCCAGCATGTTAGTAAAACACGACCTCGCTCTTCTGATCCCATGCTGACTGTTCAGAATAACTCTGTTCTTTCCAGGTGTGACTCAATCTTATCCTTAATAATTCCTTCCATTAATTTTCCTGTGATGCATGTTAAAGCTTATTGGCCTATAGTGGCTTGGATCTGCCCTGTCACCCTTTTTATATGATGGGATGATATTTGCCATTTTCCAGTCCTTCGAAATCTCTCCAGTGCACAGTGACTTCCTAAAAGTATTTGTCTAGGGTTTATATATGTACTCACTATCCTCCTTAAGAACTCAAGGGTAAACATTATCTGATCCTGGGGCCTCATGCATAACGCCGTACGTAGAATTTGCACTATAACATGACGTAAGCACAAAACTTGAAATGTGCTTACGCACAGAAAAGTCCAGATGCAGGAATTTGTGCATACTCCAACTTCCACGTTCTTCCGCTACATAAATCCCTGTCACCGTGAAAAGTAACTCATGTGCACACGCCTACTGTCCTGCCCCAATTCCTCCCAGAATTACGACTCTTTGAATATGCAAATCAATATAAATAGCCCTTAACACTAGAATTACCAGAGCCTACGAAAAAACTCGTAAATCCGTCCCACCTTAAATCGCTTCTTAAAACCGTTCTCACCTCTCCGCCAGCGTCTTTTGTTAATCTAAATGTGCTGATAAAAGAAAAGCTGCAAGTAGCCGGCTATTCCATCCCCTCCACTGACTTAGAACGTGCACAGACTTCTCCCAGCTCATGCCTTGATTGATTTTCTGGGAGTGAAGTGGAGTTTTAGAGTGGAAATAATAGATTGTTGTTTGGAACACACGCATTTCATGTCTGTTCCGTTTCTACTGTAATCTGTGTAAACACATTGTTAAAACAGAAACGTTTTTTATATTCTAGTAGTAGATGACAAAATGTAGACATAAGCTATATAATGTATTAAGCCTGAAGTCCAAATATCAAAGAAATATTTTCACAGAAGGTACAAATCTAACACAACGATTGCGCTTGTAACTTTAATCTCGAAATTTCCACTTTAATTACATAGTTTATTTTGTCATTAAAGTAGAACATCATAAACTTCATCTTAAAATCATTTAATTTACTAGTTTCTCAAATTCCATCGTAACTAAATTAGCATGTTAAATGCTTTGTTTTGTATTTGATCTTCAATGTGCTCTATGTGTGTGAATCACTACGTGCTTCCGTTCTTTCTCTTTCTCCGACAGGACACAGAATTCATTACATTCGTGATATTACAGCTCTCTGAATAAATAAAATACTGAGATGTATATGTGATATCATTTTCATGATGATTGGAATGAAAGCATGTTATTAAACATGGGAACATGATGCCGCAGTGATTGTTCATGTCTCACAGAAGATGCTGCTGTGCCATGCGCGACCTTCGATGAAATAATTTATTGTAGCAGTACTGTCTCTTTCAAATGTATTAACCTCCAATTCCTGTCCTTACTTTTCCTTCCTCAAATACCCAGTTGCCACATAATCAGCTCTGTAATAGACTAATAGAATAGAATAAGCCATCTGTAAGCTTACAACGACGATTCTTCAAAACCTTTATGGAACATTGAAATATTTTCATAGTACGTGTTTAATTGTTCTATCCGTCTATCCTTCCAGTGTCGTGCCAGACTCAGTAAATATACAGCGCAAGGCAGGAACAATACTAGAACTTGCTAGAGCTGCGGCACCGTGTCCCCACATGTTTAAACATTAACAATACAGATTATTTAAATGAAGTTAAAGTTTTATCTGTATAATATAATCAACATATTTTGCTGCATTTCATCTTAAAAATGATATCTTCATCATACAGTATGTAAATACGCGCTTTATAAAGTGGCGCAGGTTGTGCAATATTATAACTGTAGTGCAAGTTTACAGTGGGGTAATTGTACTAATAAATGCAAACAGTTCTAAAAGGAGCAATTGATTGAGTGTGTTTATAGTTCTTGGGATGAAACTGTTTCTGAACTGCACGGTCCGTACAGGAAAGGCTTTGAAACGTTTTGCTGTGGCTGAGGCAGCGTGTGCTTGATGCTGTATACTGATAATTCTCTTTCCGATCAGCTACTGCTGTGAATCCCCACTCAGATACATATACAGATATAAATACTCCGAGTAGTGCAGTGAGAGTAATATGGAAAAAGATGATCCGCTGTGGCAACCCTTAAAGGAAGCAGCTGAAAGAAGAAATCTAAAGCAGTTATGGTATTTGGACTACTATGGCTATTCCCCGGACCATTATATTGTTACAGGTTAATTACAATCAGATGCATTAGACTAATAAACAATATGCGGTTAGTTTCAGCGTATTTATAAAGCTGCGTCAGGAATGTGGATCTAAGAAATGAAGGGTAACCACACAGGAACAGTAGCACTGCTTTGATGCTGGGTGCCACCAGTCTGCAAAACCGAGCGCAGAACTTGCGTACGACAGGGTATGAGGTACCATGGAAATGTGTGTGGCTTTACGCTAAGTTTAGGTTTTATACATCGCGATTTGAATGTGGAAACGTCCTTACGCAACATTTCTGCGCATACGCACCGTATATACATGAGGCCCCTGGTGATTTGTTTGATTTCAGCTTATTTAATTTGAGCAGCACTCTTCCATCTACAATTTCCCAATCCCTCAGTACCTCCTTAGTAGTTGCGTTTACCGCTGGAGGTTATCCACTTGCTCACTTGTAAACACCTCAGAAAAATGTAAGTTTAGGGCATCAGCTATTTCATTGTCTGCATCTTTTAATTCCCCTTTACTATTTCGAATGCACTTGACCTCCTCCTTGACTGTTCTTTTACTATTAAAATACTGAAAGAATCTCTTAAGGTCTTCTTTCGCCTTATCTGCTATTTTCCTCTCCAAATGTCTTTTAGCCTCCCCGATATCCTTCTTAATGGTTGCCTTCATGTTCTCATACGCTCTATGATTCACTTTGCAGTCATTAGTCTTATATGCCTTATGAAGCAGTTTTTCCTTTGCAACTTCTTTTTTAAATCTTTATTAATCCACTGTGGAGTTTTTTAATGTCCTATTAATTCCAAATTTAGGTATGTATCTGTCCTGCATTATATGTAAAAAATTTTTAAACTTATTCCACTGCTCCTCGACTGCCTCCACACTTAAAAGCTTATCCCAGTGTATCCTACTCAGAGTTTGTCACATCTGATCAAAAATTGCCCTACCAAAGTTCAACTTAACAATTTTAGTCTTTGCATCTGCCCCCTTACAAAATACTGAGAATTGTATTATATGATGGTCACTTGACCCTAGTGGTTCAATCACCTCTTGTTACAAAATACTATATCCAGACTGGCTTCACTTTGTGTTGGTGCTTTAACATGCTGTGTTAAAAAACAGTCGCTGATTACTTCTAAAAACCATCTGCAAGGTTATCTGAGTTAATATTTGGATAATTAAAGTCCCCCATGACTATAATATCCATCCATCCATCCATCCATCCAACCCGCTGAATCCAAACACAGGGTGACGGGGGTCTGCTGGAGCCAATCCCAGCCAACAAAGGGACAAGGCAGGAACCAATCCTGGGCAGGGTGCCAACCCACCGCAGATGACTATAATATCTCCCTGTAAACTTTCCTTTTTGATATTACTAAAAAGATGTGTGTTGAAATTACTGTCTGAATTGGGTGGTCAATAACACACTCCTTACAGTAAATAAGACCTCTTGACCTAATATTTTCCAGGCGAAGCCACATTCCCTCACTACGATGGGACTCATCATCCAACTGAAGAGGACATGCATTTAAATTCTGTTTGGCATAAACAGCAACCCCATCTCCTTTTCTGTTCTGTCTATCCTTTCTAAAAAATGTGTATCCCTCAATGTTACCCTCATCCCCATCTTTGTTATTTAACCAGGTTTCCGTTATTGCTATAATATCATAATTATGCTCTGCTACATACAACTCCAACTCACTTACCTTATTTTTGATACTTCTAGCATTAAAGCAAGCTATTTTTAATGTGTTACTCCTTTTACATTTAAAAAATCTTGGTAACATGAGCTCCCAGAAGGAACAAGCAGAGTGGAGCCAGCCTGCATAGTCACAAGCTTTGATTAGTAATCTTTGTGACATGCCTCTTGTTGTTCTCTGAATAAAATCTTGCACTACCATCTTTGAAAATGTTGTGAACAGTTGGTCTAACAGCTCTAATCTATATTAGCCAATATACATTTTTCAAACATTATACTCATAAATGGTAAACAGCTGTTTCCTGAAATACAAATCTCAGAAAATAAAATAAAAAAAAAAAATCAACAGACCATGGTAGATAGGTAGGTAGACTTTCTTTAGAGAGTCAGGACCAGTAGTCTTTGTAACTTTTTTGTCATTCTTCTATTGATTTCTTTTTTATCTGTGTAAAAATTTTAAAAAGAAAGTAATGTTTTTAAATTTATTTTTGTATTTTATTTGTCATACTTCCACCACGCATAGCTGTTAATTGCTTGTGCCGTTATAGCAGCAGTACTATTTAAGACCTAGCCATGTGCTCTGTCATTATCTGAACTTTGTTTTTTTTATGAAAGAAGGCTTAGCAAAAGAACCTTAATGTTCTTGAGCAATTAATTACAATTCGGATTTTGGTTTCAATATGTGCCTGTTTATTCAAATATGTTTTTCTTTCTTGATTTTGACACTTAAATCTCTCTTAGTGTAACGAACCTGCTTACATGTTGACTCATCTCTGTCTAATTCTTTTAAGATAATCTCTACCACTCAAGCAACACAAAAACTGCACTGTTTAGATTGAACTTATTTTAGGAAAGCTATAAATAAGCATAATGTTCAGGTCCTGCTAACCACATGGAGATAGAAAAGCACCTTTTTTATTTGCTTGAGTCAAAAATGTGTTTTCAATGGAGGACTGATTTGGGTTTCATGCTCACTTCACACTAGTCTTGATACATTAAGTAAGCCAAGATTCAGGATTGTTACAGCAAATTTCCAAGTTGACAGATGTTTTACCACAGGTAACTGGAAGAAACCACACTAAAGTTGTTTGACATTTTGTTCCCATTCCTTTACTTAATGTATCAAGACTAGTGTATGAAGACTAGTTGGTAAGTGCAGTTGCCTGTTTGGTTATTACTGTGCATGCTTGGTTGATGTTTTGATCACTGACAGCATTGGAACAAAAAAAGAACCAGCATTAGACTGGCTGCAGTTGCGTCACAGAGCACCGTTATCCACATAAAAACACTTATTTGCATAGGCCAAATTTAGAGTTTCCAGGTGATTTAATTTTCATATGGGGTGCAAAGTAAAATCAAGCACTGTATTACACTAGCCCAGCATTTGGCTCAGTTATACTCACAAACCAATCAACCTACATTATACAGAATGAATATGTAAACCACCCATACAATGTGACCAGACTGAATTTAAAGTTAAGCCTCTGGAATTTTGAGGCAATAGCCATGGTGCAACTGTGTTGCCTTATTTTATATTAATTAATACTAAATTTGTACATATATCACACACGTTATGCTACCAGCTGCATGCATTCAAACAACACTTTTGCTTAGATAATATAATAGTTTTCTGAAATAATGTAATTATAGTTTGGTAACAACACTGTTTTGAATTGCACAAAAAAGCTTGTCCAAAAACAGCCTGCCACTAACTACACCTTTAGTATGCCAGACTAGAGATGTCATTATAACGACAACTTGTATATTTGATAACAAAACTAGTTAAATTTCATGATACTCAATATCTATTGGAAACCATGGCAAAAACACAAATCCATACCATTTAATGGCTTTTTATTAAAGCACCTCATTTATTCAAGTGAACAACGTCATGTCTTTTTCTGTTACAGAATATAAAATATATAAATACTAATAGTAACAACAACTTTTAGGTGGTGTTATATGTATCAAGCGTTTACCCAAATATCATTTAAATAATCTAATATTGGCAATTATAAATATCAAAGTACAGCGCAGGCCTTGAATTTTAAGGTGTGTAGATATGGGAATTCTCAGAAGTGTAGCAACAAATGGGGCATATTTTATAAAATTGTGGTGGTGGTGCGTGGGGGATTCAACATTAGGTTTATAAAGGATGATATCATCATGAGCTACCTGATTTATCTCACCATGTCCACATTCCAAATTTATTCTTTGACATTTTCTCTGCAGTAATCTAAAAATACTGCTTAAAATCAATGCAAAAAATAAAAAATTAGATTAAATAAGTATTGTTGAAATAGTGAATTTCAAGATAATTCAGAATATTTTAACTTAAACTCTTTAATGTTGTTCTTGTAACAGCATGATTTTAAAATCGGCTTGTCATGGAATCACTCTGTTAGGTTTGTAACATTTGCTTTTATAAGGATTATGTTTGTATCATTAGCTGGTTAAAAGCATACTGAAGTGTAACAGGTCAATCTCACAAACTCCTCTTGCTTTAATTTTTGCAAATCTGTCAATTCTTGTATTTTATTATATTTGTTCAAACTTTAAGGTTTCCAATGTGAAATCGAACTGATCAGTTTTACATTAATCCATTGTTTCAGTACTCCAGTAAACACATTTCGTTGTTCTGTTTTCAAAGTATCTTACATGACTGATAACACTTTGTTACTGCTTACCCTGTGTACAATCCAGTAATTAATATTACATTGACTGGCATTACCTGTAGTGTAACTGATAGACTGCATTACATTCTTCAACGTACGTTTCATATATATGATATGTATGTATTCACATTTGTCACGTTATAGGGGTTATACTAATGGAGAAAAGTGTGCCTTCAAAAACCCAGTGAATGAGACAAATTTAGTATTTGCATATTTGTATTTAGCAATGAAGTATACTGTTTTTCCCATCCTGCTAAAATAAACACAGTGCTTTGGACAATACATACATTTTATTTTTGGTATTAACAAATGGAGCAACTTATTTCATTGTTGTTGTAGACAAGCCAGATACCTACTTTGTCTGAAGCTTTCCTTGATTTGTACATGCTATAGCTGTTGTTAGTACAGCAAGTGTGTCGTTTACTCTCACATTCCACAGTCCTATTTACACAAGAGTGGGCACATGTGAGGTTTCACCTGTGAACCTGTACTGTATAAACCAGTTAGAAAATGGATGCTTAAACAGACATCTGTAGATAAGCTCTTTGTAATCAGAGAGTGAAACTGAAGCATCTGAAATTGTTTAGGACAATGTATTAAAATGTGATTAATTTTACAATCATTCCATCTACTCTTACAAAAAATGACACCATAAGTTATATCTGATCAGTCACATCTTTGTGCTCTCAAAGCACACACAGATCTGTTTCTTAAATAACTCCATATTGGGATCAAAAGGGCAATAAAGAAGCCTATGTTAGTATGTTTTGACATTTTTTTATAATATCAAGCACAATTCCAATAATCATGCACTGATAGCTCCTGCCTAAGATACAAAGCATTTCCAGAAATTACTTCTGCTACCTTTCTTTTTTGTTTTGCTGCGGTGCTGTATCATCACCACTGTGAGCCATTTTCATATGTAGTTTTTACTCATGTATTACTGTCCCCTCAGGTGTAATTTGTCTGCTTGCAGTCATACATAAGTATAAAGGCTGGAGCTTTCAGTAGAGAGTTACCTAATGCTATGTAGTCCATTTATTTTTGTGCGGTTTTGTTTAACACAATTCTGTAGTTTCTACCAGAATTTAACAGTTTAACAATTTTTATATTAATCTGTTTGAATTAGCACTTTTGGTAACATTTTAGTTTACTGTAAAATTACTATAAATTAACCATAATGTCAATATGCCACACTGCACAAAGATGAATAACCTATCTACTGCTGATATGTAAATGTTATAAACACCAAAAGAAGCATTTGTTCAGGTCTTATTACATAGAGTAAGGCTAAATAAGTAGTTTAGGAACTGCAAAAATACATCTATTAAAGTGCTACTGCATCATTCCGTTTATGAAAAACTAAAGGCATCTGTTAATGTACCCCAGTGTTTTTACTGCCTAAAGATATGGCAAGTTTAAACAATTGAGAAGTTTACTTTCTTTAAACTGTATTCATGAATTTACATATTATCATCTTCATTCCACATTAGACAACAATATTATACTCTTGTCTATACATTTTCCATTTTGGTGTGATACTCTGTGCGAAATATAGGTTTTGTTTTGTTTGGCTATTGAAGAATTTTGTCTGGCTCTGACAGAAAATTGACTTTGGAAATGGTTTATGCATACCTTTTACTGATTCTGCTGTTTTTTAATTTGTAATTGGCATGTTTCATTTACATTACCTTTAGATTATACAACTTACATGGTCTTTCAGGTATGAGAACATAATATGATGTAGATCCTGGCAAAATGGTAGAAGACCCCAGGTAGCGGTGTGTGTTGCATGTGGCCCTGTTAGAGTTATGATCCTGGCAAGAGGTCTTGCCTAGTCAACCTGTACTTAATCAGGTAGAGGTCATTGTTGCATTTTGTATAATACTGGCAGTATCAAGATTACCAGTATTTTTTAAGGAATGTGATTATTGTCCCCATATGGAGTAGACTATTATATTTGCTAAACTTTTGCCAAGTGATTCTTTTTTAATCTTAGTGAAGTCGATTTATAAAGAAGAAAAATCTTTACAATACAGAGCAATTTTTGCAGCAGTGAAAGCAGAACATTATCTTGTGGTGCTTTGTTTTATCAGTTGGCAGTGCTTATGCGTTTATGCGCAAGCATGGTGTAAATTTTAGTTGTTGAATGGTAGTCCTGATTTGTCAGACAGGAGTGAGAGATGAAATTCAAAAGGTGAAATTATCAGTGGCTATTGAGTGTTACTAGTATGCCACGATATTGTTATATATTTGCCCTGTTAACTTAAGGATGGCAGGCTATACATTTCTGAGGATTTTAGTTGTATAAGAATTCCATTGGTCTCCTTTGTTTAGTTTTGGTATAATTGTCACCTAATGATTGGGAATAATGCCACAGGTGTGTGTATATATGCTGTTCAGGACAGAAGCTTGGGCTAAAAAGGAAGGGAAGAGTGAGAAAGGACTTAAAGAGCAGTGTTGGCTGTTTAACTTATGGATTTTATTGTTATCTGCCTCAGGTGTTTTGAATTAATTTCAGAAACTTGTTTTTTTTTTCTTGTTTAAAGTTTTTTTTTATCTTCTCTGTCATTTGTTTTGTATTGCTGATAATATTTCTTGGCAACCCAATGGTATGGATTTTGGAAAGGAAGTTTGATTTTACATACTTATTACAAGGATTGATTAAAGAAGATGGTCTCAACATGTGGTTAAGGCCTGTAAGAAAAATCTGTTCACATAAGAATGTTGGTTCTTATCACTTACGGTTCATAATCGACTTACAAATTCAAAAAAACGGCTTTATTTCTTTTTTTTCTGATCTCAGTCTCATTTCTAAATTACGGTAAATTAAGATTAAGCTGGAAAAGACAATGTGTCACAAGTTTGTGTACATGTAATTGATTGCACTGTGTTGTCATGCCTAACATAACTGCAAACTCTGCCACAGAATAAAATTTAAGCCAGCCAGCACCTTATTAATTTTATTAGCTGAAGAGTTGAGTAATTCCTAGGTGACCAAAAATTTTACAGGAGTGAGCCTCAACCAGAAACTCCCTTCCTAGATCAGAAGACACATAGTTTACCTGCAGGAACATTTGTCTGTATATTTTGATGTAACTGTGAAACTTTATAAGTCACTTAGGTAATACATTATAGTGGCTAGAAGGATTTTCAAGGCATCTAGTCTGGTTTAAAAAGAATGTATCTGCCTTAGAAATAACAAAGGCAAGCCAACTAAAAAATAAGGTCCATCTGTCGTTTTTTGCATTTACTCTTTTGGCAGATTTTAGAAACATTAAACTCATGTGGTCACTATAAATAATAAATGGAAATTGGGCTGCATTAAGCTAATGACCCCCCTCTTCTAACACTAATTTTATAGCTAACAAACCCTAATACTAACATCATAATTTTGTTCACTGTAGGTCTAAATCTTAAAAGTAAGCACATAGGTGGATGTCCCTTATATATGGAAATTGACAGTATATTTGTTGAGGCATATACTTCAACTTCAAATTGAAGAGATGTTTCACGATGTGCAAAAAATTGGGGATGTGCCACACAGCGGTTTTAATAATTCTAAGAAGCTTGTACCCAAGATGTCCAAATTAATTTTTGAATATACTTTTTTTAGTCTGTGGTGACAAAATTAATGAATTGAGATCTTTAATAAATCTACAATAAAAAGCAAAACCATTGAAATGTTGTCTTGTTTGAGGCTTTCAAGATATCACCAGTTTAGGATTGAGACTGCTTTTGATTTGTCCATACTTAAACTAGAGCAAGGGATTTCATATCCCAAGAACAAAACTGAAGACTTACCAAATTAATATTTCACTATTTTTACAACTGGATTATTTCTTCAAATCAATGTAAGAACCTCAGTGAGATGTTTTTATTATGAATGCCCACACTTTTAGTAAAAACAAGAATGTCACCAACATATACTAAAATGAATAAACCCAGAACATCCTGAAAAATATTGTTGATAAAGGGCTTAACTATAACTGAAGCATTTGCCAAATAATATGGAATGTTGATAATGACATGTGGATGTTTTAATGGGGTTTTCAACTCAACCACTTTTTAAATTCATATCATATAAGTACTTTGGAGATCTAATTTATTGAATATAGTGGAACATTTCACTTTTTTAACAAGGTAAAAATCAGAGGGAAGGTATAATTATAAATTCCAATAATTAATGCATGGGCATTAAGCTCCATCTTTTTTTCTCAACAATAAAGAATCCTTTGACCACTAGTCTGTTGGATGATTTAATATAACTATTATCTAAATTCTCCTAAATGTAAATTTTCCTTTTAGGTGATGGTGCATTAGATACAAGTTCAAAAGAGCAGTCATACTTTTCAGAGGACACAATTTCCAATGATTTCTGCGTCCTAAACACATATTTAAAATCTTCATGATAGGTCATATTTTTAAAGCTAGGCACGCTGCTACTAGTGAAATAATTTTCTTTAGATAATTTGAAAAACAAATGTCAGTCCAAGTTCCAGTTTCTTTGTCACAGAATATCTTATGGGTTTTTTAAAAGTACTTTTTTAGGCAGATTTCAGAAATAGATAAAGCTTCTTTGTTGTTGTTCCAAAACTGTGGAATGATGTCCCTTTGTCTATTCAAACTGTAGCCAGTTTACTCATGTTTAGGCTTCTTTTGAAGATATTCTTTTGAAAATGTACCTTTTCATTATATATTTTGGATCTGCTTAGTTTCTCTTGTGCAGGATAGCTGCTGTTGTACTGGCAAACAGCTTAGGATGCAAAATTTATGTCATAGTCTAGTTGCAAGTATAATTATATAGTACTAGTACTACTCTCTGTTACTTGGTTTTTATCTTGTTATCTGTTGATTTTGATGCTTGCACCTTCTAATCATTATTGTGTATATTGTATCCTTGTGCGCTGACTTGGATAAAATTATCTGCTAAATAAACAATAATAAGAAAACAATATTAATATCTATTCATGCACATTATAGAGAATTTTGGTTTTATTTTTGATTTTTTGTGTTATTTTAGTTTTAGTTTTCTTTGATGAGAAAAACAGTGATGATTACATACATCCCCCTATAATAAAGGAAGAAATAGGCCTGCTTTCAATGTTTTCCTGTGAAAAGATGAAAATTAACAATAGGTTTACTTTACAATAGCAGTTTTGCTAGAATGACTTTTCATTTTAATTTATTTGGCATTGAGATCTGTTTGTCATTTTATATAAATTTGAGCTTATCCTTTTTATTTATCACATTAATTCAAGGGGCAAATGGATGGCACATTGCGTAATGCTGATACTTTATGGATACAACATCCTGGTTTAAAATATCAACCCAGGTGTTGTCTGTGTGGTGCTTGTAAGTTCTTCCTTTGTGGACTTGGGTTTTCCTTAGCATACTTCAAATTTGTTCTCACATCCCCCAAAATATACATGTTATCTTATTTGGCAATTCCACATAGACCCTGTGTAAGTGGGTCCTGTTCTCGTTCTGTATGATCAGAAATTCATAGAAGTATTTAATTTTAATCACCTGAAAAGAAATTAACAAAATGTTTTGAAACAACCTGAATCTGTCAGTTATTCACTTTTGTCCATGTGTTTCAAAATATTGTATGTGTTTTTGTGAAGAAGACACAAAAAATCATATGTAAAAATGTTTGGTTTTAAATCAGTTGTATTTAAGGAAGAAAAGCAATTAATAGCTAAGAATTCTGTCCACAATGTGAACCAAAAAGGCTCTTGTGCATTACTTCCTGTAAGAATTTACAGTATATATAGTAGTTAGAATTAGTGTGTGATGAAGGTTTTAATTCTATCTCCAGGCTTCATGAAAGATAACCTAGGGGATACAGCATACAATGCATGGAGGTTTACAAATAATTTTTAAGGTTATTAAAAAATTACCCAAGTGACATTTGAATTTTGATATACCTATGTAGGAGAATTGTTGCTGTGATCTCTTCAGTCGGCTACTCACTAGTGTTGCAATAAAATATGTTGTCAAAAAGCTCAAATAATACAATGAAAATGAGACTCAAAGTATAGCTCAACATGACTTTTTTATTTAACAAATATAAATAAAAAACACTGTTGCTGTAGAATACTGCCTTAAAAAAAATAAGTGCCTTAAGTGTGTAGAAACTTAAATGAACACCACTTTTTTCAAATTTTTAATTTTAAGTCTAAACATGCAAAAATCAGTAACAGTTAAACACAAATGTGAGCAACAAGCTTACTGTATTTATTGTCAGCTTTTATCTTTAAAATATAATGTAAAATAAGTAGATCCTGTTGATTTTGGAATTCTAGCTATCTCAATCTCAGCTATAATAATGCTTCATGAAGACTGCATGGTTTTTGTTCAAGAGGAGAATCAAATCTTCATTTTCAAGATGTAGGCAACTCTTTGCATAGTGGCAATTTCTCTACTTGTTAAGAAAACCCTTTTCAGTTAAAGGTTAAATTCTGCGCACTGCACCTTCCACCACTTAATTTTATTTGCTGAGAATGGCACAGGTTGTCTCTCCTATGTATGTTGTCACATTTTCTTCTTGGTCCCTCAGTTTATTTTGTTACTGATATTTGTTGATTCAAAAAGATCAGCAAGTACACATGAATCTTTTGCCCACCAGAGTGGAGCAAGAACATCATTCATTTGATCAGGTCTAACATAGTGGTCATCTTTCTTCTGCCTGAGAATAGTGCATCCTGCACAACCACATTCTTAATGCTGAAAAAAGAAATGTCAGTTTTTCAAAAGAAAAAAAAATTTATATATTTTTTTTATTCTCATACATCCATCCATCCATCCATTTTCTAACCCGCTGAATCCGAACACAGGGGTCTGCTGGAGCCAATCCCAGCCAACACAGGGCACAAGGCAGGAACCAATCCTGGGCAGGGTGCCAACCCACCGCAGGACACACACAAACACACCAAGCACACACTAGGGCCAATTTAGAATCGCCAATCCACCTAACCTGCATGTCTTTGGATTGTGGGAGGAAACCGAGCGCCCGGAGGAAACCCACGCAGACACGGGAGAACATGCAAACTCCACGCAGGGAGGACCCGGGAAGCGAACCGGGTCTCCTAACTGCGAGGTAGCAGTGCTACCACTGCGCCACCGTGCCGCCCTCATACATCTTAAGCTTGATTGTAAATTTGTATAATCTTTCTCACCCCTAATTCTACTTATACAGTGCCTTTAAAGTATTCAGACCACTTCATTTTTTGTTATGTTACAGCCTTATGCTAATGTCATTTAAACTAATTTTTCCTTAGCACTGAATACCCCAGGATTTTAAACATTTTTGGAAATTTATTAAAGACAAAAAACTGAAATATTACATTGAAATAAGTATCCACGCCCTTTACTTAGTACTTAGTACTTAGTTGAATGAGCAATTCCAACATCTGCAATTTACTGTTACTTCTGGTGACAACATCATTTGGGAACTTGTGTGTCAGTAGATCTAGTAACTTTGCTTTAAGTTCATTGATTGACTACGTTACTATGGTGAAAGAAACTTATTTAATATAACTGTCATTAAATAGCTGTCATATTCAAAGCAGCCCGTGGGCTAGGTTGAGGGTTTGGTTACAAAACAAAGAATACGATTCTTCATAACTCCAAAAAGCTTCACTGCATTGACAATATTTTCTGCATTATATCAATGGCTGAGTCTTTGTCATTTTTTTTTTTAATTTTATTGAATTTATTAAAGCCAGTAGTATTCCATACAAATAAGTCAAACTTAAAAAGACTAAATTCAATACAATCCCCACCCATGAGAAAAAGAGGAAGGTCAACAGCCAGAATAAAACTTTAAGAATAGAAACAAGGGAAGAGAATCCTTTTCCCCAGTAAAAAAAGCTTATTCTAAAATATTATTGATTAGATCCTCCCAGGTTTTAAAAAACATTTTCAACAGATTCTCTAAGTGAGAATTAGATTTTTTCTAATTTCAAATAGTATATAACATCAGTTACCCACTGACTTAAAAGAGGTGGGGTGGGATTCTTCCAGTTGAGCAACATAAATCTACATGATAATAGTGAAGTAAAGGCAATCGCCGTTTGTTTGTCCTTCTCCACTTTAAGCCCATCTGGGAGTACCCCAAACACAGCTGTTAATGGATTAGGAGTGATTGTGACACTAAGGCTGTCTGATAGGCATTTAAAGATTTTGGTCAATTTGATACAGTACATGCCCAAAACATATGGCCCAGTGATGCTGGAGCTCGATTGCAATGTTCACAGGTTGGATCTTGTCTTGGTAACATTTTTGACAATTTTAAACTAGATAGGTGTGCTTGATAAAAGGTGAATAATAGTATGCTTTGCGCAAATGGAGCTAGAATGAATTCTGTGCATAACTGCCTTCCACTCCTTTTCTTAAGAGTTGAGTAAGAGACCCATTTCCCACTGTACTCTGAGATCTTTGAAAGGAAGGGATTTTAAAATGTTTTTATATATTATAGAAATGCTGTCTGAATCCTCAAGAATAATCAATATTTCTTATGGAATAGAAGTAGGTGGGAGGTGAGGAAAATTTGACAGATTTTGTTTAGCAAAGTTTCTAACTTGGAAATAGTGGAAAAATTGTGTTGATGGAAAGGTACATTTGGAGTTAATTGTTTGTCGGATGCAAAGACGTTATCTATGTACAGATCTCTAAGGGATTTAATCCCTTATCTTTTCCATCATTCCATTCCATTAAAAACTGTATAAGTTTGAGAGGGTGGTTATCGTGTACAGGTGCCACAGATAAAAGCTTCTTAGTCTTGAAGTATTTCCTACATTGGTTCCATATACTGAGTGAATGAAGCACAATTGGGTTGTTAGTATTTTGATAACTTGTATTTACTGGGGTACAAAGCAAGGAATATAAAGAAGTACTACAGGATTTTATGTCTGTTGTGGACCAAGCATATGTGTGTTCATCTGTTTGTGCCAATGTCCAGTATTTTATAGCTTGTATATTTGCTGCCAATAATAAAAATGAATATACGTAAAGCCATGCCACCTTCTGCCTTAGGTCTTTGTAGGGTCACACTTTGGATGCGTAGTTGTTTTGATTTTCAAATAATTGAGGTTTATGATTGAATCTAATTTCTTAAAAAATTATTTGTTAATGTGTTTGTGGATGCTTTGAAATAGGAAAGGAAGCTTAGGTATCTTATCTGTGCAAGTATAGCTTAAGTATTTCTATACAGACTGCAAAAATTTGTTGAAAAAGAGCTTTATGTTTACTTGTGATGTTTACCCCTAGGTATCGGAACTGATCTGCGATGATTAAAGGGAGGTGTCCAATCTAATATTAAGTGGTAGAGAGTTCACTGGAAAGAGCAGATATCTTTGAAATTCTGCTACTGCTGTTAGGACTGTAGGCACAGTATTTTGTGCACCTGATATATATAGTACCATATCATCTGCATATAGTGATATTTTCTGTCCAAAATTGAACTGCCAATGGCTCAATGGCAAATGCAAATAGCAGTCGTGACAGGGGGCGTCCTTGTCTAGTATCACATTCTAGTTTGAAGTAGTCTGAAGCAGTGTTGCTAATACTGCACAAGCTGAAGCTTCTGGACTGGTAGTTTGATCCATGCACATATGTTCAGGCTAAACCAAATTTGTACAATGTAGTGAATAGGTAGTCCCATTCAATCATATCAAGTGCTTTTTCTGCATCCAATGATAATAAGATCTCTGGGGTGTTAGACTTTGTGGGTAAAAGTATTACATCAAACAGACGTTGAAGATTGGAGGCTGAGTGTCGGCCTTTAATAAATCCGCTTTGGTTTTGTGATATTACTGAAGGAAGCACTTTCTCAATCCTTATAAGATAGAACATTGAAGAGTATCTTAACATCAGTATTCAGAAGTGAGACTGGTCTGTATGATGCACATTTTAATACGTCCTTATTTTTTTAGGAAAGATGGTAATTAATGCTTTGTAAAAAGTTTGAGGTAGAATTGTATTGCCAATGACTTCTATAAATGTTGCTAATAAAAGGGGAGCTATCTTAATTAAATTTGTTTTATAAACTTAAGCAGGGTATCCATCATGGCTTGCTGCTTTCCCACTCTGAAGTAAGTTTACAGCATCTAGAAATTCTTAGAGTGTCAGAAGTACAGTATATCCAGTTCCTCTAGACTGAAAGTATCAGGGTCTGGTATCTTAGTAATGCATTGAAAACCACATTCAGTTGTGTCTTCTTTAAACTGAGTAGAATATAAGGACTTATAGTAGTCTCTAAATGTGTGCATATTTTTTATGGTCAATGATTTTTCTCCATCTGTGTTGGTAATTACAGGTATTGCATTGCGAACCTCCTGCTTGTGGATTTGTTCAGCTAAGATCTTATTATCCTTCTCTCCTTGTTCATAGTAATGATGGTCGCAATTTAAAAATAAGTAGTTCCATTTCTTTTGTTTTCAAGAGGTTGAGTTCTGAATGTAGAGTTTCCTAGCGTATTCTTGCAGAGGAAAAAAAATCAGTTTGCTTAGATATAAACTTTGTACAGTTCTCATCAGCTAGTAAAAGTGGGTTAAAACGCCAGCTGCAAGATGAGTATGAAGGGCATAATGATTTGAGCTTCATGGTCAGAGGGGCGTGGTTGAAGATAACAGTAGTGTTGTTCTTGCAAGATTTGATCGTGGGCAAAAAATTGTTATCTATAAAGAAATAATCAATTCTTGAGTAACAGTGATGTACTGGTGAGAAGAAGTAATATGATCTTGAGTTTGGATTTAGAAATCTCCAAAGGTCTGACAAGTTGTGATCAATTACAAACTGTGTAATTGTTTTTGCAGTGTTAAATGTTATCGTCCCTGTGGCAGAAGACCTATCCATGTATGGTTTTAAAACAAAATTAAATTCTCTGGCCATTATAATTTTATGAGTGTTCACATTGGAAATGGATTCAAATAAGTTTTGGATGAAGTCTCTATCATCGACATTGGATGCGTAGATATTTATTAAAATCACTTTACAATTAAATAAATTACACATGACAGTCACATATTGTCTATCTATCTATTGCTTTTCAGAATCAGATACTACATCTGATACTACAAATAATATTGTTCTATGTATTAAAATTCCCTCACCTGCAGTTTTCTTTTTATAGTTGGAGTGGTTACTCAAGTCCAATTTTTTTGCAACCAAAACTGATCAATGCTTAATAAATGGGCTTCTTTAAAAATACTATCTTGGCATTTAGACGTGTTAGTTGAGTGAATACTTTCTTTCTCTTTAATTTATGATTGAGACCATTAACATTCCAGCTCACAAAGTTCACTTTTTGGTCATAGAGACATTGCTTCTGAACTTTTATTGACATTTTGTTGTCTTAAATGAAGCTAGTACATTATTACATAAGATAGCTTTAAGCTTAATTTCCAGTTTTGCCCAGAGTTATTGGTGTGAAGCCTATTGTTATGTTGGCACTTACAGTTGTAAGGGTTTAAAGGATAGACCAGAAATAGCTTGCTCTCTTTCTTAACACCCCCAGGCCCCTGCCCCCACTCTACCCCCCCCCATTTTCCCTCCCCACATGAGGCTAGACAACACTTCAGGAAGTCCCAGTCCTTTGACATACCTAGAGATAGAGCCTGTCCAAAACAAAACAATCCCCCCAGCTGCAGTGTAGAATATTAAAGTAGAGATATCTGTTGACAGTACGGTCCAAATACTATAAACCTAGAATATAATCTTAAACAGTCCTGAAAGAGTAAACCCAGGGAATGATGTTAAACAGTAGCCATGGATAAGGAGATAATGTAACAGATAACGTGTGATAGTATATTCCTAATACAATAAACCAATGGTATGATGTTAAACAGTCCCCTCTTCAGAGAAAAGAAATGTATAATTGTAATTAAAATGTAACAATACTTGCATAGATGGTCAACCCTTCATCTCACACTAGCTGGAAGAATTAACACTGTTAAGATGAATATTCTTCCTAAGCTCCTTTTTTTATTTCAAAACATACCAATATACATTAATAAATCGTTCTTTAAGCAATTAAATTCAACAATAACCTCATTTATTTGGAATTCTAAACATCCACGCATCAAAAGAGCGACCCTACAAAGACAAAAGGCAGAAGGCGGCATGGCTCTACCTAACTTCCAGTTTTATTACTGGGGCAAATATACAGTCGATAAGAACCTGGACACAAATAGAAGAACATATACAGGCATGGACCGCAATAGAAGTAAAATCCTGCAGTACGTCTTTGTATTCCCTGCTCTGCGCTCCAATAAACACACGTTATCGGCAATACACTAATAACCCAATTGTGCTCCACTCACTTAGAATCTGGAACCAATGTAGAAAGCATTTTAAGACGGAGAAGCTTCTTTCTGTGGCACCCCTGCAAAAGAACCACCTCTTTCAACCCTCACAAACATATGCAGTTTTTAATATCTGGAAAAAATTTGGAATTAACTTGCTTAGAGATCTTTATATAGACAAGGTCTTTGCATCCTATGAACAATTAATTCCAAATTTAACATTCCAGCTACAAATTTCTTTCACTATCTTCAAATCAGGAACTTTGTTAAACAGAACCTTCCAGATTTTCCTCATCTTGCACCCTCATCCACGCTGGAAAAATTATTGCTCAATTTCAAGGAGTTAGACTCCATCTCTACAATATATAAAATCCTTTTACAATCCCTTCCTTTCAAAGATCCAAGAGGACACTGGGAAAATGACCTCTCAATTAATATATCAGAAAAGGAGTGGAAAGTAGCAATGCAGAGAATTCACTCGAGCTTCATATGCGCAAAGCATACAATTATACAACTCAAAATTATATATCGAGCACATCTGTCTCGACTAAAACTCTCCAAAATGTTTCCAGGGCATGATCCAACCTGCGACGTTGCAACCAAGCCCCAGCCTCACTAGGTCACATGTTCTGGGCCTGCACCAAATTAACATTATTCTGGACAAAAATTTTAATTACCTCTCAGACAGCCTTGGACTCACAATCCCTCCTAACCCATTAACAGCTGTGTTTGGGGTTCTTCCAGAGGGTCTTAAAGTGGAGAAAGACAAACAAATTGTGATTGCATTCACTACACTGTTGGCACGCAGACTTATTCTGATAAACTGGAAGAACCCAAACTCTTCTCTTTTAAGTCAGTGGGAAACTGATGTGTTATATTATTTAAAATTGGAAAAATCAAATACTCAGTTAGAGGATCTGTGCAGACTTTTTACAAAACATGGCAGGATCTAATTAGTAATATTTTGAAATGAGTTTATAAAGCACAGAGAATTTGTTGATTTAGGTATTTTTACAAGCCTTAAATTTTACACCGTTTGGCTTGCTCTCTCTCTCAAGGGTGGGGATCGATCTGTTCTTAGCATAATTCTTTTTTTTTTTTGTAAAAACTTGATTGCCAGGTAAAATCTTATTTGCTTTGTCAGGACATGATTTGACTGTGTCGGCTTAGAGGTTCTAATCCACCTCTCGAACCCTCAGGTACCACTCCAAACACCAGGTAAAAAGTCCACAATTATTATTTATTATACTAATAATGTGCACCAAGCACCGCCACTCCTCTCTTCTCAATAAACACACAATCCTCCAACACCCAGACACTTAGCCACCCTTCCTCCCGGCTTTCCCACAGTCCTTTTATACACCTTGACCCAGAGGTGTTCCTTCCCAATCAGTCTACAGTTCCTTATTCCTTCCGGGTCAGGGTAAACAGTCCTTTTCTTCAACCCGGGAGCACGTCGTTCTTTCCTGTCACATGACCATGACGTACTCCCGGGTTATAGGGCACATAAGGGCCCACGAGCCCCCCTACAGCGACTCCCGGTGGTCCCCAAGGTATCCAGCAGGGCTGTGTATAAACACTATATAGTCCATGAGGCCCTGCTGGATCTTGGGGCACGATCATGCTGTCAGGAGAGCTCCTCCTGGCGGCCTGGGGGTGAGGGCCAGAGTAAGAAGCCGTCAATTCTCCACAACTTATAATCATATTTCAAAAAGTGTCTGGATCAATTTTCTTAGTTCTTTTTCTGCTTCATCCGGGGAACTAAAAATGTAGAACTTGCCTTGAATATCAACTTTCAACAGGCTGTATCTGATTTTCAATCAGCGCTGTTCAATGCTGTAAAATGCAGCACGTTTAGCAGCTGTTGAAGGTGATAAACACGGCGAAAATACGAATGTGATTATTTTCAAATATGATCTCTTGTTTCAGTCTGAGAAGTGACATCACATTTAATTTAGATTGTAATTTGTTGAAACATACAATGAGGCTACTAGGTTTTGAGGCTGTCAATCCACATGTGCGGTAAGCTGCTGATATCTTCGTGTATGATTTGAAGTCCTCTCCAATTATTTTAGAGAATAGTTCAGCTATGAATTTCAAAGGATTTGAACTTTCACTGTTTTCACAGAGACCTTCGATTCTGATATTATTTCTTCTGTCTTCCTCTTCCAGTGCAGCTAGTCTGTCTCTAAGCACTTTGCATTCGGAATTTGCAGCTGTTGCTTTCCCGTTAGTGGTAGATGCCAGTTGTTCAACTATTTAAATACGAGTCGTGAATGTTTGATTAATGTCTTCAAGCTGAGCACCAAGTGCTTTAAACTTATTCTCAAACTTACTTGAATCTTCTTGTATTTTTTCCTCAGTTCTTTTCTAGTATACCTTTAAAGGTTGTCTCAATGTGATTACTTAAATGTTTCTCCAAGTCTTTAATATCCTGAAGCAGCTTCTAATTTGTCATGTTTATTTCTTTTCTATCTTTCCTTATATCATTTGTAGCCTTCTTTATATTATACTTTATCTCGTTTATGCCCAAGTGTGTGATAGTTTTTGCAGTAATCATTGCAGTGATCATTATTTTCAGTTCGGACGTTTTGTTTTCTTCTACTCTGTGCTTTGCGGGTGGAGTAGCAAGCCCAGTTGGAGTCAGAGCCGCTGACTTACAGGGGATAGTTGACAGTGTGGATAGTAATGCCATTTTCAGTTTCAGTGAGCCTCCTAGAATCAACGAGTTCACCTGGCCCAACTCATTGCACTTTCGCTTCCACTTTTGCTCTAGGCTGGAGGCAATGCTGGAGCGGCAGGTCCTGAGAGATTCTTTTGCCTATCAGTTCCAGCTCAGTTCCTGGGAGGTTGTATCTTGAATTTGAACATGAGGCTTATTTAGACTTACATGAAGTTTTAGCTGTCTTTTCTATTTCTTTCTGAGCCCATTTTTCTGTTATTCATGCTTGTATAAACTTACATTTATTTCAATTAACACTAGAAGCTTATGAAAAAACGTGTAATCTCGGCCCACCTTGAATCCCTTTGCACCTCTCCATCAGCGTCTTTTGTTTTGTAAATGTGTCGATTAGCACAAGCAGCAGGCAGGCTGCTGTCCCATCCCTTGCCTTGACGGAGATCAACTCGGGCATTAAGTTCTCCCAACTCAAGCCAAGGCACCTTATCTCCATGTGAGGTTCCTGGAGTTGTATAGGGTAAATAATACAGTATTTTGTTATTTGGAATACATGCATTGCATGAAACCAGTGTGTTTCTTTGTGCCGGTCCCAATCCCGGACAAATGGGGAGGGTTACGTCAGCAAGGGCATCCAGTGTACAATTTTGCCAAATCAATATGTGGACAGCATTACAAATTTCCATACCGGATCGGTCGAGACCCGAGTTAACAACGACCACCACCAGTACTATTAGCCAACAGGGTGCTGGCGGAAATTGGGCTACTGTTGGCCGAAGAAGAAGAAGGAGAAGAAGAGGGGGGAGACGTGTCCGGAGGCAGGAGGAGAGGAGGAAAGTAAAGAGAGTGTAACTGAGGGTAAGAACTTTGAATGTTGGCAGTATGACTGGTAAGGGAGAGAGTTATCAGATATGATGGAGTAAAGGAAGGCTGATATATTGTGTGTACAAGAGACTAAATGGAAGGGGAGTAAGGCCAGGTGGATTGGAGGTGGATTAAAATTTTTCTATCATGGTGTGAATGGGAAGAGAAATGGGGCAGGAGTTATTCTGAAGGAACAGTATGTCAAGAGTGTTTTGGAGGTGAAAAGAGTGTCAGGCAGAGTAATGATTATGAAGCTGGAAATTGGAGGTGTGATGATAAATGTTGTTGGTGCATTTGCACCACAAGTTGGGTGTGCAATGGGTGAGAAAGAAGATTTTTGGAGTGAGTTGGATGAAGTGATGAACAGTTTACCCAAGGGGCAGAAAGTGGTGATTGGAGCGGATTTCAATGGGCATGTTAGTGAAGGGAACAGTGGAGACGAGGAGGTGATGGGTAGGAATGGTGTCAAGGAGAGGAATGAAGAAGGTCAAAGGATAGTGATTTTGCCAAAAGGATGGACATGGCTGTGGTGAATACGTATTTTAAGAAGAGGGAGGAACATAGGGTTACGTATAAGAGTGGAGGAAGATGCATATAGGTAGATTACATCCTATGCAGAAGAGTTAATCTGAAGGAGATTGAAGGCTACAAAGTGGTGGCAGGGGAAAGTGTAGTTAAGCAGCATAGGATGGTGGTCTGTAGGATGACATTGGAGATCAAGAAGAGGAAGAGAGTGAGGGTGGAGCCAAGGATCAAATGGTGGAAGTTGAAAAAGGAAGACTACAAGGTTGAGTTTAGGGAGGAGGTGAGACAGGCACTGGGTGGCAGTGAAGAGTTACCAGACAGCTGGGAGACTACAGCAGATGTAGTAAGGGTGACAGCAAGAAGGGTGCTTGGTGTGACATCTGGAAAGAGGAAGGAGGAAAAGGAAACCTGGTGGTGGAATGAGGAAATACAGGAGAGTATACAGAGGAAGAGGATGGCAAAGAAGAAGTGGGATAGTCAGAGAGATGCAGAAAGTAGACAAGAGTACAAGGAGATAAGGCACAAGGTGAAGAGAGAGGTGGCGATGGCTAAAGAAAAGGCGTATGATGAGTTGTATGAGAGGTTGGAGGGAGAAAAGGACCTGTACCAATTGGCTAGACAGAGGGACCGAGGCTGGGAAAGATGTGCAGCAGGTTAGGGTGATAAAGGATAATGATGGAAACATATTCACAATTAAGGAGAGTGTGTTGAGCAGATGGAGAGAGTACTTTGAGAGGCTGAAGAATGAAGAGAACGAGAGAGAGAAGAGGTTGGATGATGTGAAGATACTGAATCAGGAAGTGCAATGGATTAGCAAGGAGGAAGTAAGGACAGCTTTGAAGAGGATGAAAAATGGAAAGGCCATTGGTCCAGATGACATACCTATGGAAGCATGGAGGTGTTTAGGAGAGATAGCAGTGGAGTTTTTAACCAGATTGTTTAGTGAAATCTTGGAAAGTAAAAGGATGCCTGAGGAGTGGAGAAGAAGTGTACTGGTGCCGATATTTAAGAATAAGGGGGATGTGCAGGACTGCAGTAACTACAAGGGAATAAAATTGATGAGCCACAGCATGAAGTTATGGGAAAGAGTAGTGGGAGCTAGGTTAAGAATTGAGGTGATAATGAGTGAGCAGCAGTATGGTTTCATGCCAAGAAAGAAGACCACAGATGCAATGTTTGCTCAGAGGATGTTGATGGAGAACTTTAGAGAAGGCCAGAAGGAGTTGCATTGCGTCTTTGTGGACCTGGAGAAAGCATATGACAGGGTGCCTCAAGAGGAGCTGTGGTATTTATGAGGAAGTCGGGAGTGGCACAGAAGTACGTAAGAGTTGTACAGGATATGTACGATGGAAGTGTGACAGTGGTGAGGTCTGCGGTAGGAGTGACGGATGCATTCAAGATGGAGGTGGGATTACATCAGGGATTGGCTCTGAGCCCTTTCTTATTTGCAATGGTGATGGACAGGTTGACAGAAGAGATTAGACAGGAGTCCCTATGGACTATGATGTTTGTTGATGATATGGAGATATGCTCTAGAGAGGAGAGGAATGAAGGTCAGTAGGAACAAGACAGAATACATATGTGTAAATAGGAGGGAGGTCAGTGGAATGGTGAGGATGCAAGGAGTAGAGTTGGTGAAGGTGAATGAGTTTAAATACTTAGGATCAGAGTATTTAAAGTACAGAGTAATGGGGATTGTGGAAGAGAGGTGAAAAAGAGAGTGCAGGCAGGTTGGAGTTGGTGGAGAAGAGTGTCAGGAGTAATTTGTGACAGATGGGTATCAGCAAGAGTGAAAGGGAAGGTCTACACGATGGTAGTTAGACCAGCTATGTTATATGGGTTGGAGACGGTGGCACTGACCAGAAAGCAGGAGACAGAGCTGGAGGTGGCAGAGTTAAAGATGCTAAGATTTGCTTTGGGTGTGATGAGGATGAATAGGATTAGAAATGAGTACATTAGAGGGGCAGCTCAAGTTGGACGGTTGGGAGACAAAGTCAGAGAGGCGAGAATGGGTTGGTTTGGACATGTGCAGAGGAGAGATGCTAGGTATATTGGGAGAAGGATGCTAAGAATAGAGCTGCCAGGGAAGAGGAAAAGAGGAAGGCCTAAGGGAAGGTTTATGTATGTGGTGACAGAGGACATGCAGGTGATGGGTGTAACAGAACAATATGCAAAGGACAGAAAGATATGGAAGAAGATGATCTGCTGTGGCAACTCCTAATGGGAGCAGCTGAAAGACGGAGATGCGTGTTCCGTGTCTACAAAGATCTGGGTAAGTGTAGAATGAAAGGAAATGTAAGGCAAGAAATGCTGAACACATACATAAAGTAGAACCTTTTCCCATATTATACTAATAATGACGTGATATAATACGTAACATAATGATATAATGTGTGAAGAATTTAGTCTATATATCAAATAAACAAGTGCACTTTTATTTAAGAAGATAACCAAAGATAAAAATGCATTTGATTTACGTACTTAAAGCAGAAACTTTTTCCATGTTATACGAATAATGACATGAAGTGTATAATGTGTGAAGACTTTAGTCCTAATATCAAATAAACACGTGCACTTTTACTAAAGAATAAAACCAAAGAAAAAAAAAGAATTTGATTTACATGTTGCTGGCAATGAGATCATAATCCAAGCTCAAATGTCAATCAACAGGGCCTTTACACGTGTTCTTGAATGGTGTAGAGTAGAGAACCACTGCCTTATAACCAAATGGTCCCAGGTTCGAGATGGGTACTCTGTGTTTTGAGTAGTGAACTGCTGTTATTATTACTATAATATAATAAAAACATACATTTAATTTGAGTCTGTAAAACAAATTGTAAATTTTGGGTACTTGTAAAAGTTAGCGCTTGTTTTTTTATTATTCAGTTTTATTCTCTCAGTGATGCTCACATAGTACAACGAACTTGCCTCTCCCTCTATGAGTTGTTGCCATTTATCTCCATTCTTTACACAAGAGCAACGATGACCACAGTGGGTGCTGTGGCTGATACCTGCTCAGAACTATTTGTTTTACTGGCAATCAAAGATGTGATGTCCTGTGACAACTATCAGACTGGACAAAGGCAGGACCGTAACAACAGACAACTTCTTCCCAGCGCTTTTGCTGACTAATAGACTGCTGCATCGCATCACAACTCTGCTTGGCACAATAAAGTAAAATGGGACTTCCACCTACATCTAAAGTCACTTTAGTACACAAGCAATTTGTCACGCTAATGTTTAGATCTAGCAGTGTCATAAATGATGGTGTATGCACCCAAAAAGAAAAGCATTTGATTTGACTCTGTAACAGCCGGTGTAAAGTTTTGCTACCTGTAAAAGATATCGTTGAAGGTGTGTAAGCAGAGTTACAAACACTGGTGAATCATATCTTCTTGGTATCTTGTTGTCACTTGAATTTTTTGTTATTTTCATTCTTGAATTAATGCACACTTGTTTTGTTATACCTTTGTGAAAGTGTTTATTTTATATTCCAGTAATCACTCAATCGAGATTGAATCTGTCTCTGCCTTTCTCGCACACACATACACATTCATACATGAAAACTTCACTATTTGAAAACAATATGCCATTTGAACATGAGTTTTCATTTGAGCATGTTTTTCTCAATCTTGACTGTACTCTATGGCACTCCTCTGACATCTTAAATAACTCTATTACTGCATAAAACCTTTGGACTACTAGTTCATTCAAATAATTACACATTAGTAGGACATAGCATAGTTGTAGCATTTCACAATGTTTTTGAAAATTTGAATTCTCATTAAGTTTACAAGGATACATTACATGCCCTTGCAGATGAAAGTTGTGCCCGATTTTGTTATTTTTGAGCACATGGTGCTCAATTTCGTAGCATACTTTCTGAAACTGCAGTGGCTTTGAATCTAAATTTGGACACTGACTACTGTACTCAAATTATTTGAGATTTGTCATTTTTCAAAAATATTTTAGCTCTGAATTTCATGGAGTTAAGATGCAGGATTTAAAGGATATATAACATAATATAAAAGGATATATAACATAATATAAACAGGACTATATTATCAAAACATATATCTGAATTAATTAGTGACTTGATATTTTTACACAGCAGTGGGACTCTCCCTCAAAACTGTAACCTCCTCTCAACCCAGCTTCCTCCTGTGGTATAGCGGGTCCACAGCTTCCGTCAAAAAGGACAGTCTTAATAAATAATCACTGCACTCGCAGCTTAGCAAGAGGGCGTGGTGGTGTGTGGCCGAAGCGGTTCCTGAGGAGTTTGTGATGTGGGCGTTTCTCACTTAAGTGCACAGGTGAGAAGCGGTCCGCATCCGTAATTGTTCCCAAGGACTTGCTGATTGCCATGACTACCAGGCCTCTTCATAAATAGAAGTGTGAGTCGGCTAAAAGAAAAAAGAAGAGAACAGGAAAGAACAGGAGGTTGCAGGAGAAGATAGGAAGCAGGAGGAGAAAGCTGGTGCAGGAGAGAGAGCTAGAACGCGAGAGAGCGCATGAGAGAGAGCGAGCGCGAGAGAGAGAGAGCGTGAGAGAGATAGAGTGTGAGAGAGATAGAGCGAGTGCACGAGAGAGAGAGCAAGTGAGCACAGGCTCGCGTGCCTCTGTGAGCGAACGAGCTGCTGAGCAGGGAGCCTGGGTGTTTGTCTCAGTGTTATTCAATGTTTTTACGTTTAGTTTACTATTACACTGTGCATTCAATGGTATAATTAACTATTTTTGCTTAAAAATCTTTAAAGAAAATAAATTTACATACAGTTTGTACAGTCTGGAACGGATTAATTGTATTTACATACAATCCTATGGGGGAAAATCGGGTTACGACCAGAGTTTTGGAACAAATTTTGGCCGTGACCCGAGGTTCCACTGTATTAAGGTACAGACAAATCTGAGATTATGAACTTAGTGCATCTGAGTGCTATAGGTTTACTATTTTGGAACGATGCCCTCATGGTTGTATTGGATGGTGATGTCAAGTGTGCACCTGATTAGATTGTAGCTTGGTGAATGACATGGTTGCAGTAACAATTTGTTTTTTAGATGGTGATGGTGTGAAATGGAAGCTAAATCCTCAGGCAAATATTCCAGTTAACTTAAGTCCCCATCCACACCAAATAACACAAACTTTGAGTAGTGATTAAAATAAAAATAAAAAACTGAGTCCAAACAACACACTGAAATAATGTTCCTGCTAGGCTTACATTCCATAATAATGTGAAATGTTTGACAATGTAAGAATACTTTAGGGAAAATGGGATGTTCTCCCCTAGATTCAGTAGCATGGCAAACTTGGAGGAGACCTAAGGGCAGACCCAGTACACACGAGGGAGAGGATCTTGCATCTTTTTGGCCTGGGAGTGCTAAGGGATTTATGAGGAGGAGCTTATGCTAGGGTTGGGAAGTAACGTTGAATCGACTCTGTGTATTACCACCACAACCCAGGAAAAGTGAAGAGAAGTTAAGAATAAGAAATAAATTCAGATTTTTTGTATTATTATTTTTAATGTAACTTTTTGTGTAAGTTTTATATTTTGATTAATGATTCATTATATTTTAATTTCTGTTGTCCCTGCAAGTTTTTAGTTCTTTATGTGTTTTTCCTTTTCATTTATTTTGCTCTTAAGGATTTTTTTAGTTTTAATGATTTCAACTAAGTATTCCTCCATTTCTTTTCTGAACTGGCTTTTTCATTCACAGGGTCACGGGCAGCCGGAGTGTATCCGGGCAGCAACTGGTGCAGGCAGAAACCAACCCTGGATGTAATCTGTAATTGCCAGGTATTAAAGAAAAAAATTACAGTTTTTCAATAGAGTTTTTGTATTGCAGAATATAATCAGATATAATCACCTATTTAGTATTTTGGGATACATTACTGGTTAAAAAGGCCTTAATGAGCACACTGTTACTTTGCTGAATGTAAAAATACAACATGAAAACAGGGCAGCTATTAGTATAAATATAAAAAAGCATGCTGTGGCATTAAGGTAAGAGCGAAAAAGCTTACTCAGAGAAGGTATCTGTATTAGCATACCATACTTACAGAGTATATCAAAATTTAAAAATAAAAATTGCCAAAAATACAGCTCCAGTAACTCCATGATTAGTGAAAATAATCACCTTACCTCAATACTTTTATCTTCCTAACCTAAAAGGTATCAGAACACATTTGTCATTACCAATGTAAGTTAAGATTTGAAAACATCTACAGCATATAAAATATGGCTTAGAACACATATATTAGTTGGGAGTTCTATATGATTCTATATGTTAATTTGTCCCTACATTGGATTCCTATTGTATTTAGGCCCTTTCACTTTCTGCACACTGTGTCGTGCTTTGATTTAATTTTAAATTGATAAAATTTCCATTAATAGAAGCCACTTTGGAAGAAATTACTGCTTTGGGTTTGTTTGGGTAGCTTCTTCAAATGCGGTTGGAAACTCCAAGTGGAAGTTAGCCACTCTGCCATATACTGTATGCCCGATTGAGGAGTTCTACTGAGATTGTCATCCTTCCAGTAAGTTCTCCCATTTCAGCAGAGGACTTTTGTAGCTCTGTTAAAGTGGCCATTGGGTTCTTGGTCATCTCTTTGACTAAGGCCCTTCTTGCCTGGTTAGTTCCAAATTTTTTCAGTTTTACAATTGTTATGGCCATTGTGCTCCTGGTAATACTTAAAACCTTAGAAAAATGATTTTATACCCTTGTCCTGATATATTCCTAACCATAGTTCTCTTGCAGGGATCTAGGGAGAATTTCTTGGTTTTAATGGCTTAGTTTTTGTCTTGACATACAGAATGAATTTTGGGGCATTATATACAAAATTATGTACCAGTTTTTAATTTTGAATGAATTTGCAAATCTTTCTGAAAACATGTTTTCAGTTTCTCATTATGCATTATTGAGTATAGACAGATAGGTAAAAATGGCAACTGTATCCATTTATGATTAAATCTACAACACAACAAAGTGTGCAGAAAGTGAAAGAGTCTTAATACCTTCTGGATCCACTGTATATATATATATATATATATATATATATATATATATATATATATATATATATATATATATATGTGGCAGTAGGGGGCGCTAGTGCTCCCTTGAACCCTAAGGTAGAATTCCCGACACCAGGTAAAAGTCCAATACTTTTTTATTTCTTCACACAATGTGCACAAAGCACCCTCCACACTACTCATATACAATACACTCTTTTCCACACAACACTATAATCTCTCTTTCTCTCTCCTCCTCGCCCAGACACTTGCTCCTCTACCTCCCAGCTCAGCTCATTGTCTGGAGCGAGGCACTGCCCTTTATAGCCCCTGACCCGGAGGTGTTTCTGTCCCAACAGTCCACAGTTCCTTTTTCCTTCCGGGTCAGGGCAATCAGTCTTTTTCTTCAACCCGGGAGCACGCTAGTTCCTTCCCGTCACATGACCGTGACGTACCCCTGGGTCATAAGGCACAAAAGAGCCCATAAGCCCCCTCACAGCGACTCCTGGTGGCCCCAAGGTATCCAGCAGGGCTGTGTATAAATACTACAAAGTCCATGAGGCCCTGCTGGACCTCGGGGCACAATCCTGCTGTTGGGAGGGCTCCTCCTGGCGGCCTGGGGGTGAGGACCAGCATGAGAAGCCGGCAGTCCTCCACAATATATTATCATGATATATACTGTATTAAATGCTGACAATGTTTAATAATCATTCAAGTACAATTTTTCTTAAAACAGTTAAGAAAAAAACAAATAAGAAAATGAAATTGAAACAATGAAGTATTTTAGTTAAAAAGGGGGTCTAAACCTATATTTTAATTACCATTTTATTATTGCCCATTTTAAAAAGAAAAACACATGAATTTAACAGCAGAAAATTTGTTTTGATAAAAAAAAATCTTTTTTTTTTACAAATGTTCACTTTTCATCAACTACTTTTGTAATCTTATTAATACATTTTTATAATTATGATTTTATGATCAGCTTGGGAAACATATGTATAACTTTAATATCAGTAAATTTAAATGTTCTTTAAAACAAAACAAGTAAGAACAGAGAGTGGGTTTTCATGAATAAATGCTTTTATAAACTTAGATAATTCATTCTGATGATAAATGATCCATTGACCAAAGGCTAGTGCAAAAGCATTAAGCATTAAGATAAACACTTCCTAAATTAAAACACTTCAGTTAAATTGGGTTCATCTTATCAAATTACTTGTTTTAGAGCACCCAATGTCATTTACCTTATGCCACTAGCCTTTCAATTGCAATGTTATGCCTCCTTTGTGAAAAAATTCTCTAACATGCGTTTGTGACTTGACTGTACTTAATTTATTTTATTTTGTGCTTTATTTCTATTTATTTATTATTGTTCTTTCCCATACGTTCTAACTTCTTCTGATTGAAGTATATGGTCAATCAGCAGCAAGTTTTTTTTTTATGGACAATTTTGAATTAATCTCTAGTAATTAGTGCATGAATTTAATCATTGTGCATATGTTTTAATCATTTTATGATGCAACGAACATTTGCCTCCTCCAGAGACATGAACAAGGTTATTAGATTTCTAAGGAGACATGTCTCACTTTAAAATCAATTTTTTCTGTAATAGTTTGTTATGACTTTTACTAAAGCATTGACATAAGGAATTCATTTACGATATGGAAACATTTTCTTTTGTTGTTTATACTGGTTAGTGTTTCGTTAAACTTCAATCAATGACAACAGTTCCAGTATATATACAGTGATAAGGACACTTCTGTGTGCCACCTTAATATGAACAAAAAGTAACACAATTCCAATCTTAATCATACATAATTGATTTTTTTTAACAAAACAGAGACAAGGACGGGATGATCAAAGATGAACACATAAAAGACAACAAACTCTAGCTGCCACATTGCCTCATAGGCATTGGCAGGCAGGATCTAGTCTGTAACTGTTAAATCGAGTGGCTCAACCACTTGGGCACCACCCAAACATAATTTCACCAGCACTGAAAACTCTTCCACTCACCTCCAAAAACTCCCCCCTTCACTTTCCCCACTATATTTGTAAATATACTGTTTTTCATCATGATTTAAGGTTTTTACATATTGTAAAATGCATTTATACATGTTTTTTAAATTTGATGTTTTATAGTTATTATGAATTTTATTATGTTTACTAGGAAAATACTTGCACTTCGCAGCGGAGAAGTAGTGTGTTAAAGAAGTAATGAAAAAGAAAAGGAAACATTTAAAAAATAACGTAACATGTTTGACAATGTAATTGTTTTGTCACTGTTATGAGTGTTGCTGTCATATATATATATATATATATATATATACAGTGGTGTGAAAAACTATTTGCCCCCTTCCTGATTTCTTATTCTTTTGCATGTTTGTCACACAAAACGTTTCTGATCATCAAACACATTTAACCATTAGTTAAATATAACACAAGTAAACACAAAATGCAGTTTTAAATGATGCTTTTATTATTTAGGAGAAAAAATCCAAACCTACATGGCCCTGTGTGAAAAAGTAATTGCCCCTTGTTAAAAATCACCTAACTGTGGTGTATCACACCGAGTTCAATTTCCGTAGCCACCCCAGGCCTGATTACTGCCACACCTGTTTCAATCAAGAAATCACTTAAATAGGAGCTGCCTGACACAGAGAAGTAGACCAAAAGCACCTCAAAAGCTAGACATCATGCCAAGATCCAAAGAAATTCAGGAACAAATGAGAAAAGAAGTAATTGAGATCTATCAGTCTGGTAAAGGTTATAAAGCCATTTCTAAAGCTTTGGGACTCCAGCGAACCACAGTGAGAGCCATTATCCACAAATGGCAAAAACATGGAACAGTGGTGAACCTTCCCAGGAGTGGCCGGCCGACCAAAATTACCCCAAGAGCGCAGAGACGACTCATCCGAGAGGTCAAAAAGACCCCAGGACAACGTCTAAAGAACTGCAGGCCTCACTTGCCTCAATTAAGGTCAGTGTTCACGACTCTACCATAAGAAAGAGACTGGGCAAAACGCCCGCATGGCAGATTTCCAAGACGCAAACCACTGTTAAGCAAAAAGAACATTAGGGCTCGTCTCAATTTTGCTAAGAAACATCTCAATGATTGCCAAGACTTTTGGGAAAATACCTTGTTGACTGATGAGACAAAAGTTGAACTTTTGGAAGGCAAATGTCCCGTACATCTGGCGTAAAAGGAACACAGCATTTCAGAAAAAGAACATCATACCAACAGAAAAATATGGTGGTGGTAGTGTGATGGTCTGGGGTTGTTTTGCTGCTTCAGGACCTGGAAGGCTTGCTGTGATAGATGGAACCATGAATTCTACTGTCTACCAAAAAATCCTGAAGGAGAATGTCCGGCCATCTGTTCGTCAACTCAAGCTGAAGCGATCTTGGGTGCTGCAACAGGACAATGACCCAAAACACACCAGCAAATCCACCTCTGAATGGCTGAAGAAAAACAAAATGAAGACTTTGGAGTGGCCTAGTCAAAGTCCTGACCTGAATCCAATTGAGATGCTATGGCATGACCTTAAAAAGGTGGTTCATGCTAGAAAACCCTCAAATAAAGCTGAATTACAACAATTCTGCAAAGATGAGTGGGCCAAAATTCCTCCAGAGCGCTGTAAAAGACTCATTGCAAGTTATCGCAAACGCTTGATTGCAGTTATTGCTGCTAAGGGTGGCCCAACCAGTTATTAGGTTCAGGGGCAATTACTTTTTCACACAGGGCCATGTAGGTTTGGATTTTTTTTCTTCCTAAACAATAAAAACCATCATTTAAAAACTGCATTTTGTGTTTACTTGTGTTATATTTGACTAATGGTTAAATGTGTTTGATGATCAGAAACATTTTGTGTGACAAACATGCAAAAGAATAAGAAATCAGGAAGGGGGCAAATAGTTTTTCACACCACTGTATATATATATATATATACACACACACACACATAAACATATATATATATACATATACACATATACATACATATCTACATATATACATATACACATACATACAGTGGGATGCAAAAGTTTGGGCAACCTTGTTAATAGTCATTATTTTCCTGTATAAATCGTGGTTGTTACGATAAAAAATGTCAATTAAATATATAGGAGACACACACAGTGATGTTTGAGAAGTGAAATGAAGTTTATTGGATTTACAGAAAGTGTGCAATAATTGTTCAAACAAAATCAGGCAGGTGCATAAATTTGGGCACCGTTGTCATTTTATTGATTCCAAAACTTTTAGAACTAATTATTGGAACTCAAATTGGCTTGGTAAGCTCAGTGACCCCTGACCTACATACACAGGTGAATCCTATAATGAGAAAGAGTATTTAAGAGGGTCAATTGTAAGTTTCCCTCCTCCTTTAATTTTCTCGAAAGAGTAGCATCATGGGGGTCACAAAACAACTCTCAAATGACCTGAAGACAAAGATTGTTCACCATCATGGTTTAGGGGAAGGATACAGAAAGCTGTCCCAGAGCTGTCTGTTTCCACAGTTAGGAACATATTGAGGAAATGGAAGACCACAGGCTCAGTTCAAGTTAAGGCTCGAAGTGGCAGACCAAGAAAGATTTCGGATAGACAGAAGTGGCGAATGGTGAGAACAGTCAGAATCAACCCACAGACCAGCACCAAAGACCTACAACATCATCTTGCAGCAGATGGAGTCACTGTGCATCGTTCAACCATTCAGCGCACTTTACACAAGGAGATGCTGTATGCGAGAGTGATGCAGAGGAAGCCTTTTCTCCGCCCACAGCACAAACAGAGCCGTTTGAGGTATGCTCAAGCACATTTGGACAAGCCAGCTTCATGTTGGAATAAGGTGCTGTGGACTGATGAAACTAAAATTGAGTTATTTGGGCATAACAAGGGGCGTTATGCATGGAGGAAAAAGAACACAGCATTCCAAGAAAAACACCTGCTACCTACAGTAAAATATGGTGGTGGTTCCATCATGCTGTGGGGCTGTGTGGCCAGTGCAGGGACTGGGAATCTTGTCAAAGTTAAGGGACGCATGGATTCCACTCAGTATTAGCAGATTCTGGAGACCAATGTCCAGGAATCAGTGACAAATCTGAAGCTGCGCCAGGGCTGGATCTTTCAACAAGACAACGACCCGAAACACTGCTCAAAATCCACTAAGGCATTCATGCAGAGGAACAAGTACAACGTTCTGGAATGGCCATCTCAGTCCCCAGACCTGAATATAATTGAAAATCTGTGGTGTTAAGTTAAAGAGAGCTGTCCATGCTCAGAAGCCATCAAACCTGAATGAACTAGAGATGTTTTGTAAAGATGAATGGTCCAAAATACCTTCAACCACAATCCAGACTCTCATTGGAACCTACAGGAAGCGTTTAGAGGCTGTCATTTCTGCAAAAGACGGATCTACTAAATATTAATTTCATTTCTTTTTTGTGGTGCCCAAATTTATGCACCTGCCTGATTTTGTTTGAACAATTATTGCACACTTTCTGTAAATCCAATAAACTTTATTTCACTTCTCAAATATCACTGTGTGTGTCTCCTATATGATATATTTAACTGACATTTTTTATCATAACAACCAATGATTTATACAGGAAAATAATGACTATTAACAAGGTTGCCCACCCGGACACAGACAGGTGGACATGTTGTTTGTCACCACCACACGTATTTTATTTACAATATTTACAAATATAAAGTCCAGTGCACAAACCCCAAACACAGTCCTGGCCACAAATGCCTTCTTCTCGGGCCGCCTCCCCTCTCCTTTCTTGCCTTGTCCTTCTTCCACCCGACTCTAGCCTCGAATGAAGGGAGACGGCCCCTCTTATTCTCTCCCGGATGAGCTCCATGTGGCTCCCGGCATTCCCTCGTTGGCCATGCCCCAGCATGGCGGAACTGCTGGCTGTTCTCTCGGCAGCTCTCCGGTTGTCCTTCCTAATCTTCCCCCCAGCATTTCCTGGTGTGGCGGAAGTGCTGAGGGAACAGGTCCCCAAGGCATTGGGGCGCCTCCTGGCGGTGACCACGGGCCCCTGCAGGGTGGGGCTTCCATGACCTTAACCCGTGGCCCCCAAAGCAACCAGGAAGGCATACACTCACATACATATATATACAGTGCATCCAGAAAGTATTCACAGCGCATCACTTTTTCCACATTTTGTTATGTTACAGCCTTATTCCAAAATGAATTAAATACATTTTTTTTCTCAGAATTCTACACACAACACCCCATAATGACAACATGAAAAAAGTTTACTTGAGGTTTTTGCAAATTTATTAAAAATAAAAAAACTGAGAAATCACATGTACATAAGTATTCACAGCCTTTGCTCAATACTTTATCGATGCACCTTTGGCAGCAATTACAGGCTCAAGTCTTTTTGAATATGATGCCACAGGCTTGGCACACCTATCCTTGGCCAGTTTCGCCCATTCCTCTTTGTAGCACCTCTCAAGCTCCATCAGGTTGGATGGGAAGCGTCGATGCACAGCCATTTTAAGATCTCTCCAGAGATGTCCAATTGGATTCAAGTCTGGGCTCTGGCTGGGCCACTTAACATTCACAGAGTTGCCCTGAAGCCACTCCTTTAATATCTTGGCTGTGTGCTTAGGGTCATTGTCCTGCTGAAAGATGAACCGTCGCCGCAGTCTGAGGTCAAGAGTGCTCTGGAGCAGGTTTTCATCCAGTATGTCTCTGTACATTGCTGCAGTCATCTTTCCATTTATCCTGGCTAGCCTCCCAGTTCCTGCCGCTGAAAAACATCCCCACAGCATGATGCTGCCACCACCATGCTTCACTGTAGGGATGGTATTGGCCTGGTGATGAACGGTGCCTGGTTTCCTCCAAACGTGACGCCTGGCATTCACACCAAAAACTTCAATCTTTGTCTCATCAGACCAGAGAATTTTGTTTCTCATGGTCTGAGAGTCCTTCAGGTGCCTTTTGGCAAACTCCAGCGGGGCTGCCATGTGCCTTTTACTAAGGAGTGGCTTCCGTCTGGCCACTCTACCTACAGGCCTGATTGGTGGATTGCTGCAGAGATGGTTGTCCTTCTGGAAGGTTCTCCTCTCTCCACAGAGGACCTCTGGAGCTCAGTTTAGATGGCCGGCCAACTCTAGGAAGAGTCCTAGTGGTTTCGAATTTCTTACACTTACGTATGAAGGAGGCCACTGTGCTCATTGGGACCTTCAAAGCAGCAGAAATTTTTCTGTAACCTTCCCCAGATTTGTGCCTCGAGACAATCCTGTCTTGGAGGTCTACAAACAATTCCTTTGACTTCATGCTTGGTTTGTGCTCTGACATGAACTGTCAACTGTGGGACCTTATATAGACAGGTGTGTGCCTTTCCAAATCATGCCCAATCAACTGAATTTACCACAGGTGGACTCCAATTAAGCTGCAGAAAGATCTCAAGGATGATCAGGGGAAACAGGGTGCACCTGAGCTCAATTTTGAGCTTCATGGCAAAGGCTGTGAATACTTATGTACATGTGCTTTCTCAATTTTTTTATCTTTAATAAATTTGCAAAAATCTCAAGTAAACTTTTTTCACGTTGTCATTATGGGGTGTTGTGTGTAGAATTCTGAGGAAAAAATGAATTTAATCCATTTTGGAATAAGGCTGTAACATAACAAAATGTGGAAAAAGAATGGCTGTGAATACTTTCTGGATGCACTGTACATACACACACACACATATATATATACACACACATACTTACATATACAGTATATATATATATATATATATATATATATATATATATATATATATACACATATACGTACATCCATCCATCCATTTATTTTCCAATCCGCTGAATCCGAACACAGGGTCACGGGGGTCTGCTGGAGCCAATCCCAGCCAACACAGGGCACAAGGCAGGAACCAATCCTGGGCAGAGTGCCAAACCACTGCAGGACATGCACAAACACAACCACACACCAGGGCCAATTTAGAATCGCCAGTCCACCTAACCTGCATGTCTTTGGACTGTGGGAGGAAACCGGAGCGGCCGGAGGAAACCCACGCAGGCAGTCCTCATATCTACATATAAATATATATATACCAATGTAATAGTTTTGTCACTGTTATTAGTGTTGCTGTCATCAAAGATTTGATTATCATTATTTCTTTCAATCAGGTTCGTATTTGGAGGATGTGTTGCGTTCAAGTTATATTCCGTGTTTGTCAACTGTTGTAAAGATAACAGGTTTCATTCATCGAAGTGTTCACTACCCAAATCGGTACTCGTGAATCTAAGATGTTTAACAGGCATTCCCAGTATTAAATTGTGAATTTGCCTGCGAATATTTAGCGGTAGCGTGTCTATGAACTTAATTTAACCTTTCCCAGTCCTGCAAAGTCAGTTCACGTGAGCTGCTTAGAGTACATGTATCAAAGCTTCTCAGCTGTGCTTGTGCTGTCTTGTGTGATCTCGCGATGTTCTCGGCTTTATTTAATGTTAGCTCAGACCTGGCATAGAAGCAATTTAAACTCCGTTACAGCAATTTTAACTCTGTTACAAAGTGATCAAAAGTGTCGTTTAAACACTGCGTTTTCTCATTAAACTTCTATCTCGCGAATATCGTATTCGTCGTGGAAATGACAAACGCCAGCGGTAGCCTGTCTATGAACTTAATTTAAACTTTAGGTTCACACCGTGCTTTGTTTCCGAAGTAGCTGCACTCATGAATATGCTTGTATGCGTCACTCGCTTCATATTCTTTTGCTGCCTTCTCAATTGTGGCAGGAACCAATCCTGGGCAGGGTGTCAACCCACCACAGGACACACACAAATACACCAAGCACACACTAGGGCCAATTTAGAATCGCCAAGCCACCTAACCTGCAAGTCTTTGGATTGTGGGAGGAAACCGGAGCGCCCGGAGGAAACCCACACAGACACGGGGAGAACATGCAAACTCCACGCAGGGAGGACCCGGGAGGCGAACCTGAGTCTCCTAACTGCGAGGCAGCAGCGCTACCACTGCCCACCGTAATACACTGCGCCATCTAGAATTGCTAATTGAATTTATTCAAAATAATAAAAAAATACATACTATGTGCATCAATGTGCAAGTCTCACAACTGTACAAATGGTGAATAACTATGACTCAATATAATCAAAAAAGAACATTTTCAGTTCTTCTTTATAATGTAAATTACAATTTAAAAAATAACACTTTGAAACTGTTTTTTTGCTGTTTTCTGCAACTGAGCTCTAAGCTGCAAGACTGTTAAGCATAACCTGCTGTGTGGGTCATTCGATGTTGAGTAGACAGTCTTCCTTGTGGGGCTGATGATAAACGTTCAGTAGCATTGTAGTTGTGTATGACTGTTTAATATAAGGCAAATTACTGTGATGACTCTGACTTTGCCATTGTATTATGTTATTTTTGTTTTCTTTTTTCTCTTTATTTGAAAGCTAATAAACAAAATATAAATGTGATGCTAAATAATTACAGTTAGAAACTACAGAACAAGGCAATGCTATCTTCATCAAAAATTAAAGAAAAGATAAATAAAGTAACAATTTAAAAACATTTTTGCAAACACACACTAACTTAAATTAAATTAACTTTCAAAGTTACTGTCACATGCACTGCAGTCCCCTTTTAAGGCACTCTAAAGAGAGTCTTTGTGTCACTGGCGCTCTGTCAGGTGAAGTTTCTTATCTTGTGTCCATTGAGGCTTTCACTTTCTGTTTTTGTATATTAATTGTATACTAAAGTAGCAATTATGAATGAGTTCAACGAGTGTTTTTTCATTATTTTATTAACTATTATATTCCATTCACCCATTTTTTGAATCCATTGAAGCAGGGCACAAGGTTACACAGGGCTAAAAAACTATTCAGGAAGTGCTGGCAAGCTAGATTATGTTGCTGGGAATACTTATCTCTGCACTATAACACTATTATTTACAGACATGTTTCCACTTTCTCTGAGACCAAAATAAGGCTTATAAGCCCAGGTGGAATCAGAATCCGTTTAATGAAGCACTAAAGTGTGTCTTTATGCAAGTGCGACGAAAATGCACATAGAAGTTCAGAGAACTTGTCAATTCCTTAAAATGACAGTGCTTGGGAATTAAACAAAGCAGTTCAAATCATCGCTCACTTCAATTTTCAAGATGTTTGCTATTAAAGTACAGTAATTTACAGCTGTTTAAGAAACAAAAAGATAGTAATGCTGTTGCACAACAACATAAATAAAAGGAAATAACAGAGATATTAACACAATAATAATTAAAAAATAGACTTTCACTCTTATTCTACTAATCTGAATTGGCTTCGGACCACCTGAGTGCAGTTTATTAGTCTATTATCCATTACCACTATAATGACAATATACAGGTGCCGGTCATAAAATTAGAATATCATGACAAAGTTGATTTATTTCAGTAATTCCATTCAAAAAGTGAAACTTGTATATTAGATTCATTCATTACACAAAGACTGATGTGTTTCAAATGTTTATTTCTTTTAATTTTAATGATTATAACTGACAACTAATGAAAGTCCCAAATTCTGTATCTTGGAAAATTAGAATATTGTGAAAAGGTTCAATATTGAAGACACCTGGTGCCACACTCTAATCAGCTAATTAACTCATAACACCTGCAAAAGCCTTTAAATGGTCTCTCAGTCTAGTTCTGTAGGCTACACAATCATGGGGAAGACTGCTGACTTGACAGTTGTCCAAAAGACGACCATTGACACCTTGAACAAGGAGGGCAAGACACAAAAGGTCATTGCTAAAGAGGCTGGCTGTTCACAGAGCTCTGTGTCCAAGCACATTAATAGAGAGGCGAAGGAAGGACAAGATGTCGTAGAAAAAAGTGTACAAACAATAGGGATAACCGCACCCTGGAGAGGATTGTGAAACAAAACCTATTTAAAACTGTGGGGGAGATTCACAAAGAGTGGACTGCAGCTAGAGTAGGTGCTTCAAGAACCACCACGCACAGACGTATGCAAGACATGGGTTTCAGCTGTCGCATTCATTATGTCAAGCCACTCTTGAACAAGAGACAGCGTCAGAAGCGTCTCGCCTGGGCTAAAGACAAAACTGCTGCTGAGTAGTCCAAAGTTATGTTCTCTGATGAAAGTAAATTTTGAATTTCCTTTGGAAATCAAGGTCCCAGAGTCTGGAGGAAGAGAGGATAGGCACAGAATCCACGTTGCTTGAGGTCCAGGGTAAAGTTTCCACAGTCAGTGATGGTTTGGGGTGCCATGTCATCTGCTGGTGTTGGTCCATTGTGTTTTCTGAGGTCCAAGGTCAACGCAGCCATCTACCAGGAAGTTTTAGAGCACTTCATGCTTCCTGCTGCTGACAAACTTTATGGAGATGCAGATTTTATTTTCCAACAGGACCTGGCACCTGCACAAAGTGCCAAAACTACCAGTACCTGGTTTAAGGACCATGGTATCCCTGTTCTTGATTGGCCAGCAAACTCGCCTGACCTTAACCCCATAGAAGATCTATTGGGTATTGTGAAGAGGAAGACGCAATATGCCAGACCCAACAATTCAGAAGAGCTGAAGGCCACTATCAGAGCAACATGGGCTCTCATAACACCTGGGCAGTGCCACAGACTGATCGACTCCATGCCACGCTGTCTTGCTGCAGTAATCCAGGCCAAAGGAGCCCCAACTAAATATTGAGTGCTGTACATGCTCATACTTTTTATGTTCATACCTTTCAGTTGACTAACATTTCTAAAAATCCTTTTTTTCATTGGTCTTAATTGATATTCTAATTTTCCGCGATACTGAACTTGGGACTTTCATTAGTTGTCAGTTATAATCATCAAAATTAAAAGAAATAAACATTTGAAATACATCAGTCTGTGTGTAATGAATGAATCTAATATACAAGTTTCACTTTTTGAATGGAATTACTGAAATAAATCAACTTTGTCATGATTTTCTAATTTTATGACCGGCACCTGTAAGCTCTTGAAAGAAAAAAAGAAACAGAATGTCAAAATGTCTTCATAACAGCCAGATGTGTTAATTTAGGTGCATAATTAATAATAATGATAGTATTAGTAATATAATGCATTAAATCAGTACCTTTTCTACAATAACAGTAAGTAGTATTGCTAGTGTCATATTATTGTACAGTATATATCCTTAGAAAAGGATAAACTACCATGCAATAGCTGTTTTTGAAATGCAGAATATATGCTTTCTAGAAAAGACTGGCATTATTCATCTTTCCTATGTATGGAACACAAGCCTGTGGCTTCTTCTTATCTGAGCCTGTCTGGAATGCAGCCTCTGCACCTTATCTGATAAAATGCTTAGTCTCCAAGTGACATCCTAAAACTTTCTCCTCGTGGAACCAGTTAAACATTCAACTCAAACAAAGAACCATAACTCTATGATTGGAAACCTTGATAGAGGAAACTTTGCCCCATTAGTCATCTAAAAAGAATGGGCTTATGTGCATCCAAAAAATCAATAGCTATATGTCTGTTCTGTCTTTTAAAAACCCTTGCACACCCTAAATCTGTGCTGTCTTCATCAAGCTCACAGCATTTAACCTGGCTATAACTTTTACAGGACCTGATTGCCCATAGGGTGTTGCCATAATATAAGCTGATGCAATCCCTTTTACTCCAAAGTGCAAAAGTTCTAGACTGGAAGGGTGGAAGACTTGTTTTATTTTTTATTTTTTGGAGTCGAATGAGAGTGCATCTAGTCCAAACCTTGCTGAGGAATAGAAATTGCAAGAGCAGAGAAAAAATGTATATAAAAACAATAAGTTCATCTTGCTAAAGATGGGAGCTGACTGATCACCAGCTGCCCCTGCAGGTGTAACTTTGCTAGCAACCAAGGACACTATATGTACAAACCTTGATAAAAAAACTGCAGTACTGCCTACAACCAGAGGTTATGATCCATGGAAGGGGAGAAGAGGAAGACCTCCTAAACAAAAAAACGAAAGAGGCTGAAATATAACTTCAACAGGTTTCTTCCTTTTAATACAGCACAATACAGCACAGCAAATGAAATGTTTTATTCTCCTTTTTCATCGACTCCTCCCAGGCAAGTGTTGTCTAACTTCTCTAATGACTCTAACTCGCCTGGCTGACCTGGGAGTACTTACAATGCTAGGACATTGTCCGTTGAAGCACTTCTAGGTTGAATGGAATTCCCTGAAATTCCTGCATTATGACTCCTGGAAAAGCGTGCCAAATTTCAGCCTTCTACCTAAATGGGAATGTGGTGTTATGGGTCCACAGCTCGTTGAGTAAAGGCCATTTTTAAATAAATAATCAATGTGCTCGCGGCTTAGTGAGGGGACGTTGGGCCATAGTGGGCCGTGGGACGATCCGTAGGGTGTGGGCGTTTCTCACCTAGTGCACAGGTGAGGAACTGCCCACATTCATGATTGTCCCGCGGCTAATGCTGCAGCTGCTGTGGCCCTCGTCATTTTAAAAAGAAGCGCGAGTCGGTTTTAGGGGAAGAAGAGAAAAGAAACGTTCGGGAAGAGGGAGAATCGATTAGAAAGAAAGAAACGTTCGGAGAGAGAATCGATCGGGAGAAGAAAAGAAACGTTCGGGAAGAGAGAGAATCGATCGGAGAGAAAGGAAAGGAGAGGACGGAGGTTACAGGGAGCATGGAAGCAAGCGGTGCAGGAGAGAGACGGACACGCGGAGCGTGTGGTGAGCGCGATCGAAGCCGTGGGCAGCTGCGAGGAAGCTGGGTGTTAGGCCGACACCCAGGTGTTTGTGTAGATGTCGCTCCCGCTGAGCGATCTGGTAGCGGGAGTGACAAGGTGAAAGCGACGAGCCGCAGAAGGCCGCGGAAAGGCAGCGGAAGTCGGGAGGCTTGGTGGTGGAGTCCCCAATATGAGCGACCTGGCTATTGGGGTAATCAAGTCTCGGGGACTGAGATGAGTGCCATACCGAGCCAGGGATCGGGAGGTCTCAGTCTCGGCGTGTGAAGTAGGAGGGCAGCTGCAGAGAGCGTCTTGCCTGCTGCTAAGCCCGTGCACGGGATAAGCAGGTGAGACGCATACAGAAAAACACGGATTTGTTTTTGTTTTAAAGACTGCTTCCAGGAGAAGATTTTAACCTTCGTTTTTAAAGGATTGTTGTGTTTCTATTTATTGGTTTTACTCCACGTTCGTTTTATGGATTATTTATTTAATGAATATGAAGATCTGCACTATTTATGAACACTTGTTTTGTTGGTTTTTAATAAAAGCACTTTTGCACTTTCTACCTTCCCCTTGCTCAGTAATTTGCCTCCATTGACTAGCTCACTCGGTTACATTATCGACGGTGTTGGGTTCAAGGGTTCCCAAACATCAAAGGGAGTGTGGAGCCTGAACCCACATCGTCACAGGGAAGTTGGAGAATTAGTGTTGTTGGAAAGTTCAATATGGCGGCTGACAGTGGCGTCATACCACCGAAATAAGTATATACATTGGTTTTGATCGATTACTTCTTTATAGACAATAACTTTTTGCCTAAGATTAAATCTTGCAAATACAATGCTATTGTTATTAATGACCATGCACCTATGATCTTGGAGCTAAAATTACTAAGCCCCATACACTCACCCCAGATGGCCTCAACCCGCTTCTATTAGCTGACGAGAATTGTACTGAATTTATATCCAAACAAATCAAATTCTTTCTAGAGACAAATACATCCCCGAGATCTCTGCAGGAATACTCTGGGAAACTCTTAAGGCCTTCTTAAGAGGACAGATTATCTCATATCTTTCCCACAGAAATAAATCCGAGGCCAAGAAAGTAGCAGAGATAAAAAGCGAAATTATTAAAATAGATGAAGAACACGCCAGACTACCAAGCGAGACTCTACAAAGGAGAAGGCAGGCTCTACATTCGGAATTAAACCTCTTCACAACTAAAGAAACTGAACAACTAATATACAAATCCAGACATCATTAATATGAACATGGGGAGAAAGCTAATAAGCTTTTTGCTCAACAAATTCACAAGCAGGAAGTGCGCAACGTAATCTCGGTAATCACTAACACGAACGGAGATAAAATCATCGAACACAAAAATATAATGCACACTTTCAGAGACTACTATAAATCCCTATATACTACTGAGTTTAAAGAAGACAATACACAATCTAATGCATTTCTGGATACATTACAGATACCACAAATAGACGCTTCTATTGTGGAGGAACTTGATAAACCTCTGCATTATCAGAATTACTAGATGCTATAAAGTCACTCCAAGGGGAAAGCAGCAGGCCCTGATGGCTACCCTGCAGAATTTTACAAGAAATTCTCCGCTCAGCTAGCTCCCTCCTATTAGCAACATTTACAGAAGCTAGAGATAACCAATCTCTTCCACAAACCTTTGCCAAGCACTAATCACTGTCTTTCCAAAACAAAATAAGGACTTATTACAATGTGCATCATACAGACCAATTTCACTTCTGAATAACGACGTTAAAATACTCTCTAAAATCATAGCCAGAAGGATGGAGAAAGTGCTCCCCTCGGTAATATCACAAGACCAAACTGGATTTATTAGGGGCGCACTTATCTTTAAATCTTTGACGCCTGTTTAATGTAATATACTCACCAACTAAATCAAACACCCCAGAAATATTATTATCATTGGATGCAGAAAAGCATTCGACATGATTGAATGGAAATACCTTTTACTACATTGGAGAAGTTTGGGTTTGGCCCAACATTTGTGCATGGATTAAATTACTGTATACTAACCCAGAAGCTTCAGTTTGCATCAACATTTGCTCAGACTACTTTAAACTAGAACGTGGCACTAGACAAGGATGCCCTTGTCACCGCTGCTTTTGCATTGCCATTGAACCACTGGCAATACATTGTCGAAATACTGATCAGATAAAGGGGATTAGCAGAGAAGGACTGGAACAGAAAATCTCATTATATGCAGATGACATGGTACTGTATATATCAGACCCAGAAAATTCTGTGCCTGCAGTCTTAGCAGCACTCACAGAATTTCAAAAGATCTCTGGTCTCAGAATTAATCTGAATAAAAGTGTACTCTTTCCAGTGAATTCTCAAGCATATAATATTAGATTAGATACCCTACCTTTTATCATTGCAGAACAGTTTAAATACCTAGGGTAAACATCACAAGTAAACATAAAGCTCTATATCAACAAAATTTCGTCTGCATGGAAAAAATTAAACAAGACTTGCATAGATGGTCAACCCTTCATCTCACACTAGCTGGAAGAATTAACACTGTTAAGATGAATATTCTTCCTAAGCTCCTTTTTTATTTCAAAACATCCCAATATACATTAATAAATCATTCTTTAGGCAATTAGATTCAACAATAACCTCATTTATTTGGAATTCAAAACATCCACGCATCAAAAGAGCGACCCTACAAAGACAAAAGGCAGAAGGCGGCATGGCTCTACCTAACTTCCAGTTTTATTACTGGGCAGCAAATATACAGGCGATAAGAACCTGGACACAAATAGAAGAACATACACAGGCTTGGACCGCAATAGAAGTAAAATCCTGCAGTACTTCTTTGTATTCCTTGCTCTGTGCTCCAATAAACACACGCTATCGGCAATATACAAATAACCCAATTGTGCTCCACTCACTTAGAATCTGGAACCAATGTAGAAAGCATTTTAAGACGGAGAAGCTTCTATCTGTGGCACCTCTGCAAGAGAACCACCTCTTTCAACCTTCACAAACATATGCAGTTTTTAATATCTGGAAAAATTTGGAATTAACTTGCTTAGAGATAGACAGACGTCTTTGCATCCTATGAACAATTACATTCCAAATTTAACATTCCAGCTACACATTTCTTTCACTATCTTCAAATCAGGAACTTTGTTAAACAGAACCTTCCAGATTTTCCTCATCTTGCACCCTCATCCATGCTGGAAAAAATATTGCTCAATCTCAAGGACTTAGACTCCATCTCTACAATATATAAAATCATTTTACAATCCCTCCCTTTCAAAGATCCAAGAGGACACTGGGAAAAAGATCTCTCAATTAATATATCAGAAAAGGAGTGGAAAGTAGCAATGCAGAGAATTCACTCGAGCTCCATATGCGCAAAGCATACAATTATACAACTTAAAATTATATATCGAGCACATCTGTCTCACTAAAACTCTCCAAAATGTTTCCAGGGCATGATCCAACCTGCGAACGTTGCAACCAAGTCCCAGCCTCACTGGGTCACATGTTCTGGGCCTGCACCAAATTAACATTATTCTGGACAAAATTTTAATTACCTTCAGACAGCCTTGGACTCACAATCCCTCCTAACCCATTAACAGCTGTGTTTGGGGTTCTTCCAGAGGGCTTAAAGTGGAGAAAGACAAACAAATTGTGATTGCATTCACTACACTTTGGCACACAGACTTATTCTGATAAACTGGAAGAACCCAAACTCTCCTCTTTTAAGTCAGTGGGAAACCGATGTGTTATATTATTTGAAGTTGGAAAAATCAAATACTCAGTTAGAGGATCTGTACAGACTTTTTTGAAAACATGTCAGGATCTAATCAGTAATATTTTAAAATAAGTTCATAAAGCACAGAGAATTTATTAATTTAGGTATGTTTACAAGCCTTAAATTTAACGCCGTTTGGCTTGCTCTCTCTCTCAGGGTGGGGATCGATCTGTTCTTAACTCGGTTTTTCTTTTTGTAAAAACTTGATTGCTTTGTATGGATTGAAATAAACCTTAAAATTAATCTGCTAAACTTTTCTAAGTAAGCTGTAAGGAATAAGCCTGCCAAATTTCAGCCTTCTACCTACATGGGAAGTTGGAGAATTAATGATGACTGAGTGAGTGAGTGAGTGAGTGAGTGAGTCAGTGAGTGCTTTGCCTTTTATTAGTATAGATAACCATACAAAAATATGGTTTCTACTTCGCGGATTTTCACCTCTGGAACGCAACCCCTGCGATCGAGGAGGGATTACTGTGCTAAGGATATGCTGCTTATGTCTTGGTGCCAAATACTACAGGGCACCTTCAGAGGTTTTGTTGTCCATGCTTCAATGAATCAGAGCTGTTTTGTTGGCACGAGGGGAAATTACATAATATTAAGCAGGTGGTTTTAATGTTCTACTGTATTGTATATATTACATGTATATATACTTGCACACATTTATATTCAGTTATGTTGTAAATAAAGTGTATTATTTGGTTTATTGCTTCAAGAGTGTTTGGATTATTTATTGAAAACAATCTATCACTACTTCCTGTTTTGCTATATGGTTGCAAGACATGAACGCTATCCAGTGACTTGAGATGAAGACTGGACTTCTTTGGTACTATGTTTCTTTGGAGAATCATTGGGTACCGCTGGTTTAACTTTGTGTTGAGTGAGCAGTTACTCACAGAGTCCCGGATGAGGCACATTACCTGCATTGTGAGAAAGCGTCAGTTACGGCTCAATGGCGATGTTTCGCGATTCCCCAAGGATGATCCGGCTCACAGGATCCTCATTGATGATGACCCGAGTGGCTGGACCAGGCCAAGTGGACATCTATGCAACAGCTGGCTGCGGAAGAGAGATGATCACTTCCAGAGGGTGGGGCTGGATCACGTATCTGCCTTGGGGATTGACAACTGGGATTTTAACCTGTTTCGTCATGTGGTGGGTGCAGCAACGTGCTGTACCAGTGCATGCTCCCCAATCTGACCTGAACTACTACTTTTGGATCAAAAAAGAGAAAGCAAAAGCTATTTATATATAGATTTTTGTCAATTTATGAACATTGTTCAAAAATTGTATATATCTCTTCATGTTTCTGATGTCATGGCTGGAAGGTGATACAGTGAACCTTGGAATGGCAGAAGGTAATATCCTCACATTTTCTACATTAATATGGTGTCCCTGGGTGAGTGTTGTACTAATTTTTTTTTTAATTAATTTGACTGATAAATCACTGATTGAACAGAATCAATCAATCAGTTCTTCTCACACCATACACATTTCCTAAAACTTTATAATATCAGCTCAAGCACATTAGTCTTTACGCTAACCCACAATGTTAAAGCCTTTTATGCATAAAATATTTTTGAAGAGGAGGGAACACTTTTTTAAACATTTTCATAGATTATCTAGCTATAGTGTTATGTATGTGTATGTTTTCATCTTGTAATATGTTATTCATTGTTTGGAAAGACACAATTTAGTAAAATGTTTTACTGCCATTTTTATTATTTACAGCTAAAATTTACTCAGAATTTTCTCAGTGTGGATATAAGACTGAAAAATGTACATGACATTCACAAGTTACTGTATGATAGCGATTTATAATCAGTAAAAGTCTGAATAGTGTACAGTTTTTAAATTCTGTAATTGTAAAACGATTTATGCACATCCTTGACCAGTATTTAAGCTCAGTTCTTTTCTGGTTGGATATTAAATGTTTCACAAGTATTTTAAAACTTTCACTGTTCCACCTGGTGGTTGTACATATTAAAGAATTCACATTACTGTAAGTTTCTGAAATGTAATGTCTAATGCAATCTGCTGGAGGCAACACACTGTCTGAATTCACCTCTAGATAAATAACTGTATTTACTATGAAGAATTATCCATCCATCCATCCATTATCCAACCCGCTATATCCTAACTACAGGGTCACGGGAGTGTGCTGGAGCCAATCCCAGCCAACACAGGGCGCAAGGCAGGAAACAAACCTTGGGCAGGATGCCAGCCCACCGCAGGGCGTATACACACATACACACACCCACACCAAGCACACACTAGGGACAATTTAGAATTGCCAATGCACCTAACCTGCATGTGTTTGGACTTTGGGAGGAAAGTGGAGCACCTGGAGGAAACCCACGCAGACACTGGGAGAACATGTGAACCTGGGTCTCCTAACTACGAGGCAGCAGCGCTACCCACTGCGCCACCGTGTTGCCCCATTAAGAATTATAAAAAAGAAATTTCTATTTATTTGAAAACATTTTATTAGGTCATACATCAAAGCTTGCATTTGAACATTAGCCTTTAACCAAAAACATTATTTATGTATAACAGTGTTGAAGTGAGCAAGTCATTTCCAAAATGTTCGAGAGTACGAGTAATATTACTCTTCAATGTTAAACCCTTATATTCCTGCAAATTTGTTTAGTTTGCTATAACTACTTAATTTTTTGCAGTCTGTTTCTTCAGGGACACTATGGTAGAGGAACGTACTTACTCTTGTCACACAATTACAACAAACAAACAAATAAATAGGAATTAATAGAGATATTAATACAGTGATGATTAAAAATGGAATTTCACTTATAAAATGCAATTCACAAATGTAACTACTAATATACTTTCATTGAAATAAAACCATATATGATCTTGCCCTATAACCCCGGTACCTTTTTACAGCTGTGCATGATTGCTAGCTCCTATATTACCAATAGTCAAATGGCTGATTCCTGGCATCTGACGTAAAACATTATACTGAATAGAATTTTTGCAGATGATACCGTACAACTATTATGATGTTTCTTTAAGCTGTATTTTCCATCTTGCAGTTTACATGTTACACTGTGAATGGTTAACAAATTCAGTTAGTTAAAGCTTTTTCTAATGTAATGTGAATAATGGACCATGGATGTTCTTGCATTAATTAAAATCATGTCTTTCTAAAGGCTTGCTTATACTAATAATAATTCTTAATCAACTTTTTCTGGTGATTCCACTCAACTTAAACAATGAAACACTGAGCAACAGACATTTTTATGAAATCATATGCATAATCTCAGCATTTTTCATTGATATGTGTGCTGTCTGGTTATATTATTACTTGTAAACACAATAAAATATGGATTTGGTGCACAATTAATTTATAGTACCTTGTCCTTGATTAACCATTTCACTTAATTTTATAAATAACTGTAATTCTACAAATTTCTTATTTGATTAATGTCAATTAATTTCTTCTTATTTCTTATTTCAAGTTCTCACATAAAATGCAAATATAAACTTTATAAATTTGCTAATTTCATAAAAAACACACATAATTCTACAAATTTCTTTAAACAGGCAATAACTGTTTTGTGGTTTGCTTTTTTAAATTCATCATGTAAGACCTCAACACTAGTTCATAAACTTTGGATTAACAATACTATTAAACCAGAAATAGCTGGTCAGTATTCATTCATATCAACACAGCATGCATCTTTATCATATTTAGAAGCAGTTCTGAACCAGAAAGAAAAAAATGAAAAAGTGAAAAACTTCACATTTACTACATTCCTTCCTAGCATCAGAAACACTGTACTAGTACAGAAACTAGAAACATCTATACTCCAGGTACCTTTTCATTTCTTTACCATATATTCCTAACTCAACCTGTTCCGTGGGTACCTTTTTCCAAACTACCCGGAAAGAGGGTTGTTTTAATATTTCTTTTTAATATATGCATGTTCATACATTCCAAACGGCAAATTCATCAAACATGACCTGCTGAAAATTTAATTCTTACTTTCTCTTTCAAGTTGCAGTGTCTGACACTTATGTATCAAATAATTTGCGATAGCAAGTAAAATTAATTCAATCTAGGGTTCTGCCTTCATTAGTATAATCCATCCATCCATTATCCAACCCACTATATCCTAACTACAGGGTCACGGGGGTCTGTTGGAGCCAATCCCAGCCAACACAGGACGCAAGGCAGTAATCAAACCCCAAGCAGGGCGCCAGCCCACCTCAGGACACACACACACACACACACCCACAGCACACACTAGGGACAATTTAGGATCGCCAATGCACCTAACCTGCATGTCTTTGGACTGTGGGAGGAAACCGGAGCACCCGGAGGAAACCCACGCAGACATGGGGAGAACATGCAAACTCCGGGTCTCCTACCTGCGAAGTAGCAGCGCTGCTCCACCGTGCTGCCCCATTAGTATAATTGTCTTTCTAAATAATTTAAAGATTTTCTTTATTTAAGTTGGCCAAAGACAATAAAATGAAAGCTTAGTTATGTAGAAATGATACAATTAGCCACCTACTCAGTATCAGAGTATTCAGAATAAATCAGTTGGAACAGGTCATAACACCACCTAAAAGCCACTTTTTTCCTATGATTCACCTAAAATCTTAATCAAACCTTTATGAAAGAAGTTTAAATCTTTGTTTATTTCACATCTATTCATTTTTTATACCTTTGGCATCAGAGAATATATGGCTTTAACAGAGAATTATGTATTGTTTCTTCAATAATGACAAAAACTACTTGTATAAACACTGGGAATTTTTGAGTGAAAACCAGGACATAGAATTTTAGATGTGTGAATACAAAATATTCTAAAATCAGAGAAAATCAATGAACTAGTAGTCTGGAATCAGATTATATATGAGTTTTGTTAGTACTGGGTAAACCTACGTCTTTAGTTATATAAGTCGTTTGTGATGGATAGGTAGATGGTCCCATCTTGTATGGTTGCTATTACCTTTCCTAGTCAGGAGGCCAAAAAAACAGAAGTAGAGTGAGAGACTGGGAGCATGTGTTCCCCCAATATTCTGGATGGCAGCAGTGGAGATCTCATTTGCATACATGCAGGGATGCATGATAGTTGTGGTTCCAATAGGCAGCTATGCTGGGGTCTTTAAGTGCTGCTAGAAGAAACTGGTGGTAGGATGCTCCTTTGTTTCATTCCAGGTTCAGCCTGACCTGGAACTGCTTTCTGGTAGAAGAACTACTGTAGCAGATGTACTCCTGAGTCAGGCTTGAAAAGAAGTCCTTCCAGCACAGCTGTGTGAGCCAGAATCATAGCGGGTAGTGGAGGAGGACAACATTTCCCTGGAAAGGAGGAGGAAAAAGAAAACTATAGGTAGTTGCCGTTTTGCCTATTAAAATGATTATTAGGAGTGCTTTAACTTGAGACTATGAAAGATAGTGTGCCCTAATAAAAATAGTCTTTCCTGGAGTAAAACTGTGAGATGCCCCATATTTATCACACATTATATATTGTAACATAAGGTTATTAAGTCCTGTTGCATATCCTGGTAAGAATAAGGCAGCAGTTTTTTTCAGGTGGTAGAGCATAAAACCTGTGGAGTTGACTGCAGTGGATATCTGGCCAAGGAATGCATTGGGGGGCAGGGAGGTATGGGTGACATACTTTCTGACACATGGTACTCTTGTATGCTTAAACATTGTCCTGCTTGAAACAGGCATCAAACAGATTTGTCGAAAAATTTAAATGAAAGATAACAATTTCCTCAGCATATTCATTTTGATAACCAGGATATGCCTCCACTGTTTAGACAAAAATAACATATAAAAAAAATAAAAACAAAGTAATTTACATAACTGATTGTGACAATTTTTCAGATTGGTTCAACAAGTAATTCCAATAATAAAACAAAAAATTTACATTTAAGAGAAGTCTAAGTAGCCTATCAAATACATTTTTGGTCAGCTAATAGTTAAATTGTTGTAGTATTTCAGGGTATGTTTGCTAGATGTCAGGATCTTTGCTTTGCCTACAGTTCTTGTTAGTTTGTTTTATATTTCCATGACTCTTTGTGTGAAGATTGCTTTCTGGTTGAGTACAAAAGCTTTTGAAAAATGTAATTTATTTATTACACATTCAAATATTGGACCATTTTATATACAGTATATGAGTTTGTTATATGCACTATATATTCATTACCACACTTTTTAAATTTCCTTCTGTGAAAAACTGAATCTGGATAAGATGGTTAACACTCCAATAACATGTTTTTATATGATTCCTGTGCACAATACTGGTAATAAGAAGGTAACAATTTCATATATAACCAAATACCTTTATTTACACATTTATGTCAACATCATACCTTGCAGAAACGAAATGAAAAAATGATTGCATTTAACGTATTTAAATGATTTTGTCTGAGTTTTATATATACATTACAGGCATGTGAGGTATCCCAGATCAGCTTTTTTCTTTCAATCATGTCATATTCTATATACAAAAAAAAAACACTTTTGTAAAGAACTGTGTTTTTAAGTATAACTTTCTTTTGAAGACTGCATCAGTGCATGAGTATTAATGATGATTCTTTGCATTTATATAGTGCTTTTCTCACTACTCAAAGCGCTCAGCAATTGCAGGTTAAGGGCCTTGCTCAAGGGCCCAACAGAGCAGAATCCCTATTGGTATTTACAGGATTTGAACTGGCAACCTTCCGATTGCCAGTGCAGATCCCTAGCCTCAGAGCCACCACGCCGCCTAACAGTATTAAGGACTTCAATGCAAAATATTAATAGTAATGAAACAAATATGTACAGAATTTTTAACCTACTCTCAATATATTTTGATTTTCACTTGTTTTGTGTTTTTTATAACTGATAGAGCAAGGCAAAATATTTTTTAAAATAGTATTCCAGGGCAGCAGTGGAGAGAATGGTAGGTTACACTTCCAAATTGAGTATATCTGTAAAGACATATAGGCAGCTTTATCTATAGCCACATTCAGAGCAGAGACTGTCTTTGTATGGGAAACAGCAAACAAGAGAAATCAAAAAGATGGAGGAATGGGAGTTTAAAACATAATATTAAGGATTAAATATGGGTGGTATATACCAGGACACAATCTAAAAATAAAAGACACGGACAAAAGATAACCAGAAGGATAAGGCAGAGACTTGCTAGAAACAGGCAAAAAATAAGAATACTTATAAAAGACAAACTATACTAATCATGAAAGATTATCAGCGAAAAAAAAGGTAGAAAGTCAAGTTCCAAACAAAGGTCAGAAATACATACAGTATTAGCTTCCACCTGTGCTAATGAAAAATTCTTTATTTTAGTAAAAAGTTTAGGACTTGGATGCAATATGTTGTGTGCCATAAACTAAAATAGCAGATATGTGATGATGTTATAATTCCTGCCCATATTGCATTCATCATCCCCTCAAGATCAGCAGCAGGAATCATTGCTAGAAAACATGTCCATTCTAAAACAGTGCAAAAATTGCTTCACCCACAAAAACAAAATTGTGGCAGGATAAGTAATAAAAACATTTTCTAAACAGTACCAATATTTCAAAATCCTCCTAAATAAATGAATAATAAACAAAACGTAATCCTGGACATAGGTACAACTTCATAACACACAAAGACACTCAACATATCTTAAGGATTGTCCATAGCTGGAGGAAGAAGGTGGAAATAAGGGATATAGAACTTGGATCTTAGAGACTGGAATAATCTAATAATAACTCCAAGTATGTTGATCCCCCAGTGATTTATGTGTGGAAAGGAACTAAGGTAACCACCAACTTGATGTCTTGTTATAAAAGATTGGAGTTTGTGAGTGCTAGCCTTGGCAGTAGTCTAGGTGTTTCTCAACACTATTCCACCTCAAGATATAAGATATATGAATTCCACAGTTACTTTTGTGTATTGGGACAGTTGGGGCCAAATAATATTCAGTATGGAGCCAGGATGATGGCTTAATAGTTAATAAGTCAATCCAACTCCACATTGGATGAAGGATGTAAAATTCATTTTCAAAGGTGGGTAGAATTGGCCAAACCGGTACACAAATTAAAGTACTGGTACTTTAAAAAGTATTTCTCAAGTAAAAGCTAAAGTCATCAAGCCTGCAATCAGGTTAAAGAAACAAACCAATATTATAAAGATTTTGTTTTAATCATATCATTTAGTACAATTAATTTTAACATGGCCAGAACATTGATGCAGAGTTGAGTGTCAGATGCTCAGGCTTGGCTGTCAGCCTGGTCAGAGTCTGTATGAACTCGGCATGTTTTCCTGTTACCTACATGAATTGATTGGTATGACTGGGAGTCTGCAACTCTTGAAGATTAGCAGTTATTAGAATGAATACCGGAAATGTTACCATTAATCACTCTCAGATTATCAATATAATCAATATAAATTGCATCCATCCAACAACAATAACATTTATTTATATAGCACATTTTCATACAAAAAATGTAGCTCAAAGTGCTTTACATAATGAAGAATAGAAAAATAAAAGACACAGTAAGAAAAATAAGTCAACATTAATTAGCATAGAATAAGAGTAAGGTCCGATGGCCAGGGAGGACAGAAAAAAAAAAAAACTCCAGACAGCTGGAGAAAAAATAAAATCTGCAGGGATTCCAGACCATGAGACCGCCCAGTCCCCTCTGGGCATTCTACCTAACATAAATGAAACAGTCCTCTTTGTATTTAGGGTTCTCACGGAAGGACTTGATGATGATGGTCATGCAGACTTCTGGCTTTTAGTCCATCAATGTTGGAGCATCATGATGCTTTGAGTAGGTGGTGGTGGCACAGGCCGCCACCACAAAGAAACCGGAAAAGAAACAGAAGAGAGAGTAGCGGTCAGTACGGATTTTAGAGCCACCATGAATAGTTATTATAATGAATTGAACATACAGAGTATCAGGATTAAATTAAAGTGAAGTTATGAGAAGGCCATGTTAAAGTAATGTGTTTTCAGCAGTTTTTTAAAGTGCTCCACTGTATTAGCCTGGCGAATTCCTATTGGCAGGCTATTCCAGATTTTAGGTGCATAACAGCAGAAGGCCGCCTCACCACTTCTTTTAAGTTTTGCTTTTGGAATTCTAAGGAGACACTCATTTGAGGATCTAAGGTTACGATTTGGAATATAGGGTGTCAGACATTCCGATATATAAGATGGAGCGAGATTATTTAAGGCTTTATAAACCATAAGCAGAATTTTAAAGTCAATTCTGAATGACACAGGTAACCAGTGTAGTGACATCAAAACTGGAGAAATGTGTTCGGATTTTCTTTTCCTAGTTAGGATTCTAGCAGCTGCATTCTGCACTTGTTGCAAATGATTTATGTCTTTTTTAGGTAGTCCTGAGAGGAGTGTGTTACAGTAATCTAGTCGACTGAAAACAAAAGCGTGAATTAATTTCTCAGCATCTTTCAATGATATAAGAGGTCTAACTTTTGCTATGTTTCTTAAGTGAAAAATGCTGTCCTAGTGGTCTGATGAATATGCATTTAAAATTCAGATTACAGTCAACAGTTACCCCTAAGTTTTTACTCTCTTGACTTTTAATCCTAATTCATCAAGTTTATTTCTGATAACCTCATTGAATCCATTATTGCCAATTACTAAAATTTCAGTTCTCTATTTAGAGAAAATTACTATTCATCCATTCAGAAATACAAGTAAGACATTGTGTTAGTGAATCGAGAGAGTCGGTGTCATCAGGTGCTATTGATAAGTACAGCTGTGTGTCATCAGCATAGCTGTGGTAGCTCACGTTGTGCCCTGAGATAATCTGACCTAACGGAAGCATATAGATTGAGAAGAGCAGCGGCCCGAGGATAGAGCCTTGTGGAACACCATATAGGATATCATGTGTCTTTGAGTTGTGATTACCACAACTAACAAAGAATTTTCTCCCTGCCAGGTAGGATTCAAACCAATTTTAGACACTGCCAGAGAGGCCCACCCATTGACTAAGGCGATTTCTAAGAATATTGTGATCAATGGTGTCAAATGCAGCACTCAGATCTAAGAGGATGAGAACAGATAAATGGCCTCTGTCTGCATTTACCCGCAAGTCATTTACTACTTTAACGAGTGCAGTTTCTGTGCTGTGATTTGTTCTAAAACCTGACTGAAATTTATCAAGAATAGCATGTTTTTGAGGTGGTCATTTAACTGCATAATGACTGCCTTCTCTAGAATTTTACTTAAGAAAGGCAGGTTAAAGATGGGTCTAAAATTTTCAAAAGCAGAGGGGTCAAGATTATTTTTCTTGAGTAGGGGTTTAACTACAGCAGTCTTAAGACAGTCTGGGAAGACCCCCGTATCTAATGACGAATTTACTATGTCAAGAATATTATCAATTAGCACCCTGATACTTCTTTGAAAAACCTTGTTGGTATTGGGTCAAGGACAGGTGGAGGGTTTCAGTTGAGAGATTATTCTATGTAAATCAGGTAAATCTATCCTGGTGAAAGAATTTAATTTGTTTATAATGGAGTACAGGGGCTTAGGAGGATCTGTAGTGTTGGGGAGATATACTATGTTATTTCTAATATCATTAATTTTTTGATTGAAAAATACAGCAATAGCCTCACAGGTTTCACTGGAAGTATTCCTTTGTGTTACCTGGGTTTAGCAGACGATCAATCGTAGAAAATAAGACTCTGGGATTACTAGCATTGTTATTTATAATCTTAGAGAAATAGCAGCACCTCTCAAGACGGACTGTGTTATTGTATTCTGTTATTTTAACCTTCAATATCTCATAATGGATAGTTAGTTTAGTTTTTCTCCATTTACGCTCAACTCTACGACATGTTCTTTTAAATCAGACACTCTTTGGATCTTCCACGGAATAACAATGCTAGAAGATTTTTTAACTGTCTTTTCAGGTGCAACTATGTCAACAGCAGCTCTCACTTTAGTATTAAATTTTTCCACCTTACTATTTACATTATCCTCGCTATTATAGTTGGCACTATAAACTGACTGACTGCTTAGAATGTCTGTAAGTTTTAAAGCTGCTGATGAGTCAAAGAAGTGTTTTTAACAATATGCTTCTCATGAATGTTTTCTATCATTATTTCTATATTAAATAGTAAAAGAAAATGGTCTGATAGATCACATTAACTTTTAGTCCTTTGGTAATTACTAACTCTAACGTATGACCTGCTTTATGTGTAGGCTGACTGGCGAACTGTCTCAAATCAAAAGAGTCCAGGAGGTTCATGAATTCCTTTACTTTTAGGTCACACTGATTATCGCTATGAAAGTTAAAGTCACCAACTATTAAGAGTGTGTCATAGTTCGTAATTAAAATTGACATTAAGTCTGAGAATTCCTCAAAGAAAGTGGCGTTAAATTTAGGAGGTCTAACACGGATAAAACTAGAACGTGAGAATCTCCATGAATAACAATGGCGAGATACTCAAAGGACTTGAATTTACCAAAACTGACATCTTTACATTTTAACCGGCTCGAGTAAATGTTTGCCAAGCCGCCTTTTTCCTGGTGGTCCGCACGAGTAAAACTGTAATCCGGAGGCGCAGCTTCGATTAAAATAGCTGAGCTGTCTGAGCTAAGCCACGTTTCACTTAGTGCAATAAAATCAAATTTTCTATCACTAATAAGATCATTGATAAAAAACGTCTTGTTAGTTAAAGCTCTAACATTTAATAGTGCCATATTTAATGTTTCGAGGGGCAGGGCTGAATTCTATATGCTATTGATATTTGAACAGAAACTAGGTTATTTTTGTTAGCCGCTCTGTGTGTATTTTTATGTAATCTATAATCTGTTTTATAGTTTTAATACATTGTTCATCTAAAGTAGTAATTGCAATTAAATTATTGATGTTAATGCCACACTGCCTAGATTTTTTATGTGAATTAAGATTGGTTATTAGAGTATTAATGTTGTGCACTTTTACGGAAGACTTTGTTAAGCCATTATCATGTCCTAGTAATGCAGTAGCATTATGGAAGGAGTTTAAAGTAGAAATAGACAGTCAAGATAGACGAATTACCTTAGCGATGTTTTTGGAGAGGACCTGGGCGCCGAATCTATTCGGATGCAAGCCGTCCCGCTTGAAGAAACGTGGCCTTTCCCAAAATAGGACCCAGTTGTCGATGAACTCGATGTCTTGATTCTCGCAGAAGCCTTTCAGCCAGTTGTTTAATCCCAGCAGATCACTGTAGTATTCATTTGGTACATCTGATAGGAGGTAGTGGACCCGTGATGAAGATCTTTGCCGATGGGCTCCTCTCCTTCGTGTCTTTAATTAGTGCTGCGAAGTCAGCCTTGAGAATCTCCGACTGTCTGTGCCTTATGTCGTTTACGCCGGCATGTAATACAATGGATCCAACTGCCCTCTTGTGCTTCTCGTAGATGGTCGGCGCACGTCTCATCACACCTTGGACTCGAGCACCGGGAAAACAAGAAACAAAACATTTTTGATTAGGGCATATGATATTGAGGTTTCGTACAATCGAATCGCCTACCATGATTACATCACTCGGGGTTGAAGGCAAAGTGGGGATGTGGAGAGGATCGAACCTCTTCTGGGTCGAGATGCTCGCCTGTGCTGATGGAGGTATTCTAGCCTTGAACCCCCGCCTGCATAGCTGAAACACGCCAAGGTCTTTATCGGCATCGGTGTCGTCGTCGTTCCTATGAGGCATGGTGGTGAAGCTTACTTGTCCTTGGAAGTGAGCGGCACGACGCGGGGTTGATGTTATGTTGACTTAAGATGTCGAGGATGGTTTATCCTGCAGCCAAGCCTTCAAATCCCTAAGGTACCTTCATCTGGACAGGAGTTTCTGAATCTGTTTGTCGAGTGCCTGGAGTTCTTTTCACTGTCGGCCATTGTCTGCTTCTGCTTCCGCTTCCTCTTCGTACCCTAGGAGAGACATATTCCAATAAGTATACAACATGTGATGCATTTCAAATGTTTACTGTATCTTAAGGATTCTGAATTAAACCTCTTATTAGTAAAGTCAGAATGTATTAAAAGTTCATGAATTCATTTTATGAACCCATTTTCCTTAATAACATTTTTGCGAAGAGGGTACTGTACCAGTATTGAGCACAAGCAGGGCCCAGAGCACATCAACAATAATGTCTGAAATACTTGGGGGCAAAGGGCACAAATGCACGCAATATTTGTAATTATTTAGCACATATGACTATTACTATCACTAAAATTCGACTTTGACACTCCATCTGTCGAATCATGGTTTACAGATGGAATCATGGTGTGATTCCATCTGTAGTGTCATGAAATTACATCATGATCCATCGCTGGTTGCACATTTTGCACTGCCTGTGGTCAGCCATGAATATGTGATGACTGGATTGCAAGGACCCTCCGAATCAGCTTCATTATAAAGTTAACTAAAGGAAAACTCCACTTTCATTAATTATTTGTCTGTAAGCAGTGCAAAGTAGACTGCTTCTTGGTGACACTGGCTGAACTGTCTCTCACTCATATACACCTTGAAACCAAGCATATCATATCTGCATATGGTGAGCAATGTTTAATTTTTCTCATGATAGTTTATGAATACGTTAATTTATTTGGGTTGACTATTGTTACCTACAACATTGCGTAAGCTAAGCAGGTTAGAAACTTGTAACAGCTGTTTTCAAATGTGGTCAAGCTTGAAACAAGTGGACTGCAATACAAAATGAGTTTTAAATTACTTATGTACATCAATTCATTATATAGTATTTATGTAAAAAATCCAGGAGGCTCTCCGACATCTGAGCTACAAAGTGCACTTAACAGGTCCATGAGGAAGTGAAAACTGGTCTAAAACTACAATCATGGAGCAGATTCTGACTTTCTTGCCAGTGGAGAAAATTCACAATGACCCAATAAATTAAAAAACTAGAAGAAGTGTAAATGAACTAAAGGAATAATAATAATAATACATTTTATTTAATCTTTCTAATGCTTGAAGAGCTTCAAAAACAGTATGCATGCCCCCTGTTCAACTGGGGATTGTCTTCTGGGCTCGACTGAGGTAAGCGATACCATTCCGGGCTGAGAGGGGACACTGTCACTAATGGTATCTTCTCTGTCTCCCACAGCATCGAGAAGACACTCAGTGAGGGCGCCCAACCCCAACAGTGATGCCCAGAGCAGGCCTTGCCCCTTTCCGGTGAGGATGGCATAAAAAAGGATAGCCCCAGAATTTGGTGTGTCACTCACAACCAGCACTCGATAACATTAGGTGCTCCCGTGCGAGATACAAGATCGAAAGAAAAAGGCAGAGAACAGTGTGTAGGCTGATTTTCTGGTCAGCGTCTTTTCTGTTGTGCACTTGTACACCCTTTTTTTCCTTTTGCTATAATTAAATGAGGCTATGGGTTTGGTAAGCCAACAATTCTTTATGCTTCGCTCTGGACCCCTACCTCTTGTCAAAGTGGTAAAAAAAATGGTTAATTAGTAGGAAAATGACAAAGAAGAAGAATAATGCATTTGAAACTATAGCAAAATAACAAAAAAATTTAAAATTCAAAAAATGTAAATCTTGTACTGCTGTAATTTCCTGAATGCAGAATAACAGAATAGCAACAAAAGAGCAGGGCTCATATTTATCAAGCATCTCAGAATTATTTCTATACATTGCACTTAGATTCATACTAGGATAAGAATTTGTCGTACCTCTGAGTAATCTTAGATGCACTTCCTGCCAGGAGCAAGAGCTCAGGTTTTAGAATGAATTACATCATGACTTCATGACACCCCAATTCCCAAACTGGAACTCATGATGAAGTTTTGTGATTTTCTGATGCAAATGTCAAGACTGCATCACAATGGTAATTATAGTAGCAAAACATAATAAGTTATAAGTCTGCATTAACCTGCACATAATTGTTGCCAGTTTGATACAGCATCAAGAATAATACATTAAAAAGCACAGTGAGATAGAAAGACCAATACACACACATTGAATAATTGTTAAATAAACATGCTATTAGTAGGTTTAATTATGAATGCTCCAGGGATTGTTCCTGCCTTGTGCCCTTTGCATCCTGGGATAGGCTATAGCTTCTCCCTGACCCTTGCCAGGGAAATGCCTTGTACAGTAATGGTTACACTGAAACTAGCTGCAGTGTGGTTTCTGAAGTCACTTTCACTCTTCTACAATACAGTTTGCACCCATGACCACCTGTGTGTTGATAATATGATATTACTTGCGATTCATATATGCATGCTCATCACATCTGAGTAAACAATCTGTTCATGAGTGCCATCAACCATTCCAACAACACCAGGAAAACTACTGATTTGCATTAATGCAGCTTGCTTTAACATTACCGCATGTAGAAAGGTGAGGAAATGTGTTTATCTGTGTATTACCTCACATGTTGTAATGGCATTTCAATTTTAAATCATTAATTGCAGTACAGCTTTTTGCTGTTAAAATATACAATTACTATATTTATAGAGGTGTGTTTTTTAGTAGACATTCGTAATTCTTTAAGGTGTAATTATAAAATAAGGATGACACATAGCAACAAATAATAAACACTGTACACAACTTTTAAAAAAGCCTATTGTTTACTAAAAAAAAATTTCAAATTTGTCTTTATCTTTTCTTTTTCCAATTAAGAGTATACTGTTGCATTTTAAACAAGCTCGCTCTTGAACTCAAGTGGTGTCAGTTTTAATTTTAAGGACAAAATAAAGAGGTCTGAATTCATTAAAGTAGCTTTTCTTGTAGTTTGTCTAGTTGCATAGGACAACTTCTCCAATTACCTTTTTTTCACTTTATTACTCCACTTTCTTTAATGTAAAGAATAATATACTAATCACTGCTTGTTCACTGATAAAACAAGCTTTCACTCAGTGCTCTTTATTTACACTGCAGGAAGTTTGCTGCAAAAAATAAAACAGGCTCAACTACTGTAATACCTTGAGCAAAGGAGCACTGCTACGGAGCCCCTGAGGGGACATGGTATACAATTTTTTTTGGAGAAACTATCTCATGATCACCACTTACTATAGCCTGTGCACCGGGTCCTTTAAGGTCGCACCAGCTATTATTGCATGTGCGTAGCATACAATTAAATGAGCTCCAAATACCACTACATATGACTGTACATCATTTTCTGTGAACTAGACATATCGGTTAACAATTTGCTGTTGCGTACACAGTTACACTTCACAGAAATGGATATTGGCAAGTTTATAAAAGTAGGCCATAGATTCAAGCTCAGGACATTGGATCCACAAAGCAGCACCGCTAAGCACTGCACTACTGTGTAAAGGAAATGACATTCACTAGCTATCTACTCACAGCTACTTACTAGCTCACAGCTGGCTTCTTACTCCCACAAGTAATGAAAGCAATTCATATTCCACATACAGATTGCATGTGAAGTTTGTGCAGCCCATTGCAGGTAAACTAATTTAATTCTCTGGTAACCACAGCACACTCTCTTATCTATACCAATGAACTTTGGTATTTAACATGCACTTAAAGAGTAAAATCTAATTATGCCTCTTTAATTGTCACCGTTTTCTGACAAGAGATATGGCACACCTGGATCATCCGTTGCACTGTGCAGAACAAACTGTGATATTTAAAAGGCACAACAAAAAATAAATCGAATTTACCAAGGTTTTGTAGTAAGCAGTGATCATGAGATACTAAGTGGTGAGCTTGAGATAGTTTCCCGAAAAAAAATTTACACCTTGTCCCCTCAGGGGCTGTGTACACTGCAACTAAATTACTGTAAAGCTTAGAAAAGCAGGGACTGAAAATATAATTTTTTGTGATCAACCTTTTTACCAATGACCAATCGAGTCTTTTCTTAGTGAAAATCGTCTGATTTCAGTTGGCAGCCGATCAATTGGAGAATCCCTACACTAATTTTGTTTTTGTTTTTTTTTAAATAAAAAGTGCTCCTATGTATTTATGAAATGCTCTTTATTTCTGTCAGTAAGGAAAAAAATTGCTCCTCAAAAAATCCTATTCTGATCCATATCCAAATTGACTCTACATCAAATTAACAGTGTATAGTGCGCACTGATTGAAAGTGTGTTTGTATGTAGGGGGCACTTGTTAAAACCTACCTAAATACGGAGGGAATGGGGGAGTTACCCACAAACATGGACAGGGCTACAATTTTAATCTCGCCTGCAAGGAATGATTTCTTTTGAATGCGCAGCTGTACTTAGGTCCATTATTCAGTTTTATGATGCCGTCTCAGCTAAACTGTGATATTTATTTATTCAGAGAAACTATTTTTTCTGTTGTAAATTCCTTTTTGTGCTTATTTATTGTTATGTATTATTTGTTAACTTATTTGCTTGTTTTATTGTAGTTTATTGTTAATGTTAAAAATTGGTAAAATGAAATAGATTTTTTTTTTAAATTACCCTGATTAGCACTATACAAAATAATATTAATTATAACAATTTAGCAACTGATTTAAACATTTGGTGAATCACCACAATAATGAAATTATAAACAGTAAACTATAATGAAAATAGTTCTGTGCACAAGACACTGCTTATGTACCTATCTACAGTATAAGACAGGATCTCTTTTCTATTTGGTATACCTTTTTTGACATATCTCTACCACCGCATTTTAAAAAGCTTCAGTTCTGTTAAAAACAGTGTTTGTAAGGGAAAGATACTACACTTAAAGGTGAATTTGATAAACATTGTAGGCACATTTAAAATCACACATAAATACTCATTCATGATTTAACAGTTGCAGTTTCTGCTTGCCTTTATTCTAAAGATGGGAAGTTTAAATGATTTCCCATGTATTTGTAGGTTTCCTTTATGAACTACAGTTTACTTACTTAGTCTAAATTCAGTATTCTGTCCTCTAGTTTGCACAATTGCTTTTATATCCTTGCTGTTCTTTTTCTTGACAGTTGTATACCTTGAATCTCACAGCAGTTGATGGAATTAAATTATTTCAATTAAATTACATGATTGAAATAATAAGTGATTTTCTTTTAAGTACTGTTTAAACTGAAATTTTCAATCACCAGTTTAATTAAATAGTGGCTAGGACAAGCCCAAGAACAATAAAAAAAATATGTTAGGTTTTAGGAAGAATGTATATTTGAGTCATACTGTTGAGAGAGCATCTGAGCTAAGTACAGAATCATGATGTTAGAAGATGTAATATGGCTCCAAAGGCCATCAGCAGAGGGACTTTCATGTCTGCTGGAGATGTAGTGGCAAGTATCGGGAGAAAGGCTTCTAAGGTGTTTTTGTTGTCTGGTTAGAGAAGGTGGTGAAATCCAGCTTTATGACGGTTTTATTTCTCATCTCTCAGTGGGTGCATAACAACTAACATCAGGATTCAAACCGTCTGTGTGATGTACCGCCTACTGTTGAGTTAAGCCTTTACAAGGTGACCCAGAGAGAATACTCCACCAAGTTGTTTTCTGTGTTGCCACTGAAAGGGATATGCACAGTCTACTCATGAATATGCATTAGTTAGCTAAAGATGGCTGTGTAACTTCCTTTGTTTCCTGACTTGTAATCAAAATGCAGCCTATTTACCTTTTTATTATGCAGTAACTTTTGAATATTTTCTCAATTTTGTTTTCTCGTTGTGTTTAGTCTAAGATACAGTAAGAAAAGTTTTATCTTTGCTGCATTATGAAGAACTGGTGGAAATTTGTGCACTACTGATTAGACTACAAATTTAGACCACATTTTGAAAATGAAATTTTTAATGGCCTTTGAAGTCATAGCAATATTTTTTCCTTAATGATGGAGCAATTTTGGAATTATTATTTCATGGCATTCTTCTTAGGTTTCTGTGAACTATTTATAGTAAATTTTGCTTTTAAAATATTTTTATTCCACTCTTTTATGAAAAAGGCTTCATGCATTTATTGATATGGTCCTTTTAACAATATATTTTTTACTTAAACTAAATGGAAGTATTTCCAAAATCAATGAGACTATAATACTGCAGTAGTAACAGTTTAACTGTAGACTAATTCTGTATGTTTTCTACAGAATGTCAGACAATACATTTGATATTTTGAAGAAATTATCAATATAAAATTTACATTTAAACATATTACATAACAAGTTATTCAAGGATGAGTATCTAGGTAAGTATGACCATGAAAATGTATTTTGCTTTTTAATATTTTAGTGGGTGAAATATTTTGAAATTCATTCCTAAATGTTTTTCATCTCCCTAAAAGAAATGTTTATATTTTTTGGTTTTGAGAGAAACATAATTAGTATCTGCAGTGCAAATGAGAAATGGATGTTGGGTTTTGATGCTGTCATCTGTATAATAGGATTTATTTTATTATATGTTCCTGTTTTCAGTGTTACACCAAATGTCGCTGTCTGTATCAACCATCAGGAGGCATGCCTCCATGGTGTGAGATTGATAAGTTGTTAGTTTTTCCTGAGGTAGGATTTCCACTCATTGCCATGGAAACCATTACTGCTAAGGTATAAATATGCAAGGCCTTGCCTGAATGCTTTATTGTTTTTTCACACTGACTAACACAAATGATATTTTGTTGTTTTTTTCTATTTTAATTAAAAATGATAAGTATCATAAATACTGTAAATCATAAATAATTGCCTAACTATAAGTACTATTGCTACAGTTTTTTCTTTTTCATTTTTATTGCTTTGATTTTTCTTTATTATTTATAGTTCATAATATGTCAATTGATATTTTATATAAATAAACTACATTGGTGATGCATACTTCCTAAATTAAATTAAAATTGTACTAAATGTATGATTATAATACTTAAGATAACTAATACTAAATTATTTTGCTCAATATACAGTGCCTCAGGCAAAAATTACATTCACAGAGCACAGTATAAAAGGGCATTTAGCAAACAAGGATACAATTCACACTAAGAGGATAAAACACAAGATTGATCATTACTTCATATTACAAAGAAACAAATGTACACAAGTTTATGTTAATAAGCATGCATTAATAATATAGTGGTGTGAAGTAACTTTGTGAGACAGAAGTTCTATAAATTCAGGATCTATACAGTTGAAACTGAAAGCTCAAATTAAAAACTACAGTTGCAGCTATAATCAATTAAAATGAAATAGGGAAAAAATGGGTTCTCATTTAGGAATCGATTGTAAATGAAACTATTCACTTGACATAACATTCTAACAGTCCACACGTGTCAAAGGAAAATCGTAGCGAATAGGCACTAAGGAGGAATCAATGACTTAATGTGACAACAGTCCTTCACAGAACATATTCACACACCTAAACTTTTTCTCACCAGGCACATGTAGTGTTTCCAGTTAACTTATTATGCATGTCTTTGGAAAGTGTGATGAAGCTGGAGAAAAATTACATGGAAATGTTGACAACTTGTAGACTTCAAACTGATAAGAGTTCAAACTCAGTACCTTCAAGCCCGGAACAGCACAAACCAGTATACTACATGATGAACCTAGGGAAAAACAGACAGTAATTCAAAAAGATTTGTTTATCCCTTTCTCATAAAAGAGGTCTGAAATTTGAAAGCACAACTTATAAATATTTATGAGAAGTATTTAGGAGTCGTAGTGAACTCGACACTATCAACTGTCAGACAGTGTTCAGAAGCAACTAAGAAGGCTAACAGAACGTTAGGTTATACTGTATAACACTTTGTGTGTAGTACACGGCCCTGAAGGTTATGCTCAACCATTATAACACACTGCTGAGGCCTCATCTTGAGTACTGTGTGCAGTTTTGTTCTCCATGCTATAGAAAGGAAATAGCAGCTCTAGAAAAAGTCCAGAGAAGAGCGACTAGGCTGATCCAGGGCTACAGGGGTTGAATTATGAGGGAAGATTAAAAGAGCTGAGCCTTTTAAGTTTAGGCAAAAGAAGATGACATGATTGATGTGTTTAAAATTATGAAGGGAATTTGTACAGTGGATTGAGACTGTTATTTTAAAATGAATTAATCAAGGACAGAGAGACAGTTGAAATCTTGTTAAGGGTAAATTTCACATAAACAGGATTTTTTTCTTTACACAGTGAAACACAGACACATGGAAGAAGCTACGAAGTAGTGTGGTGGACAGTCAAGAGACTTTCAAAACTAGGCTTGATGTTATTTTAGAAGAATTAAGTGGATAGGACTAGCAAGCTTTGTTGGGCTGAATGGCCTGTTCTCATTTAAATTGTTCTAATGTTCTTTATGCATATGCAGGGGATTCAGAAAATATTCAGACCCCTTCAACTTTCTGCACACTTTCTTGTATTGAAGATTTGATTTTAAATAGATAAACTTGCAATTTTTGCCCATCAATCTAACAATAACCCATAATGATCATGTGATAAAAATATTTTCAGAAAGGTTTGAAAATATATTAAAAAAATTAAAACTAAAACTCTTATTCATGTACAATAAGTATATAAACCCTTAATTCAATACTTTGTAGAAGTTCATTTGGCAGCAATTACAGCTTTGAGTCTTCTTGGGAAATTGTCTACAACCTTTACACACCAGGTTTTGGGCAGTTTATCCCATTATTCCTAACAAATCCTCTCATGCTCTCTAAAATACCATCTTCCGTTCTGTCCACAGTTGTTCTTTGGGATTTAAATCTGGTCTTTGGCTGGGCCAGTCAAGTACAATCAGAAACTTGTTCCAAATTCACTTCAACGTTATTTTGACTGTATGGTAGGCTGAAAGGTAAACTATCACCCCAATCTGAGGTTGCCTGCGCTCTGGAAGAGGTTTTCTTCAAGGACCTCACTTTATTTGTACACATTCATCCATCTCTCAATTATGATCAGTCTCCTGCTGTCCCTACTACTGAGAAGCACCCTCATAACATGAAGCAGCCACCACCATGCTTCATTGTAGTGACTGTACTAGGCAGGTGATTGGCAGTGCCTGGTTTTCACTAGACATAATACATGGTGTTTTCTCATCAGACCAGAGAATCATTTTTCCTAATACTCTCTGAGTTCTTTAAATGTTATCTGGCAAACTTCAAGCAGGTTATCATGTGCCTTTTACTCTAGAGTGCCTTCTGTCTAGCCGCTTTAATATATACACATGATTGATGGAGTGTTACTGAGATACTCATCCTTCCTTCTCAGTACATGTCTTCTGTGGATCTTTTAGAGTGACAGTTAAGTTCTATGTCACGTTCTTGACCAAAACCCTTCTTGTGCGGTTACTCAGTTTAGTTGGATGGCTAACTGTAGGAAGAATCCTGGTGTTTCCAAACATCTTCCATTTCACAATTATTGAGGCCATTGTGCGCATGGAAACACTCAAAAGTTTTAAAATGTTTTTATACCTTTTCCCTGATCTATGCCTTACCACAATTTAATTGCTGAGGTCTAAGGAGAGTTCCATGTACTTAATGGCTTTTGTCCTTACATGCAGTTTGAATTATGGGACCTTATATAAACAGGTGTGTGCCTTTCTAAACTATTTCCAGAAATGTTAAAAATGGCAAATGTATTCATTTAAAATGAAATCTAAACAAAATAAAATGTACAGAAAGTAAAGGGGTATGAATACTTACTGAATCCACTGTACAGACAAAATATTGGTAATCTTGGTAATCAAACACTACAATTAAATTAATATCTGAATTAATCTGAATTATTTGTCTGTATATGATACTAATTTAATATTTTTTGATTTCATATGTGTGAACTCAGAAAATAAAATATTTATCTTATTAATGTAAACCAATAGAAAGCCTCAAAACCAAATGCTAGTGTGTTTAGAAAAACTGATTAATCTGTGTTATAGCTGCACTTCTGTAGTTCTTAGTATAAACTAAACACATTAAGTAAACATCTAGTTAAGTTTTGCATACAATATGAATAGTCTTGTAGTTGAAATCAATTAGAAGCTGTAATTAGAAAGCTATGGAGTGAAAGTTTGTCATATGTTTTTGTATTAATTTGATTTCCTAAAAGTTGTACAGAAACCAGCACTTTCTTCAGGAAGTGTACTATATAGTGCTTTACAACCCTGTAATCAAAATAGCAATGAAAATCAATCCTTTTCTCAAATGTGTTCAATTCATGTCAGAAACATGGGAAGCTTGAGCCCATACTGACAATGCTGGATGCAAATGTGAGGCCAGCCATGGATCAAATTATGATTTATTACACAATAAATTAACACTTATTCCTGCCAAATTAGAGACACTAATCTGCATACCTTTCCGTTGTGTTAGAACATTAATTATTTGATTATTAATTATTAATATGGTTAATGTGAATGCTGAAATGTTTTTTCTAAAGAAAACATAACATTATTTAATGTGATATATCAGGACATAGTCTACATTTGTATTTTATATACTGTAATAACTTCCTATGCAAGTTACTTTTTTCCCAGAAAGACAATAAAAAGAACTTGAAATTAAATCATTTCAAGTTACTATTATGCCGTACTGTGCCCAATATGGAAAACTACAGCAGCAGCTGTCTGAGCAGTTGGAAAACAGTTACTACATTTGCAAGATCAACTGTCATGTCCAAGATGCAATGAAAAGTAGTGATTCCATAAACTAATAGTGATTTTAGCCTGTGTTTAAATTTCTTATACTATGCATCATTCACATAGTGTACATTTTGTGTTTTACTTCTTGTTGACGTTTTTGTTTAAAAAATGAGTGTGTTTTATTAAAGGAAAAGATAGTGGAAGCATGTATGTGATCATTTTCACAAAATCTAAATAGTCCAACTTTGTATTGCCCATGAATTAGAAATAAAAAATGAAAGTCATGCTTGCAATGATTTTTTTGAAATTGAATATTTATGAATTTTGATGAAATTGTACATATTGAAGGTTTACTGTACACTTTAATACATAGTACAAGTAATTACATCTAATTTAGTTACATTTTATAAAGCAAAATACAATAGAATTCAAAAATAAGAATGGAGGTTTGAGAATGTTCTGTTATGGGTTGTAGTCTCTTATTTCATAGCTGCAGAACTCCTTGTATCATTTTCATAGCAAAGCACTTTGTGTTGGTTTATACTGTAAATGAGAGAGTATAAAATAATGATTGATCAATTGATTGATTTACAATATAGACAAAATATTGAATACTGAAAATGGATTTTAATTCAGTGAAGAATCTTCTTCTTCTTCTTTTGGCTGCTCTGGTTAGGGGTTGCCATAGCGGATCATATTTTTTCAATATCTTTCTGTACTCTCCATCTTGTTCTGTTACACCCATCATCTGCATGTACTCTCTCACCACATCCATAAACCTACTCTTAGGCTTCCCTCTTTTACTCTTAACTGGCAGCTCCAAATTTACTCAGCATCTCTCCTCTGCATATGTCCAACCCAATGCAATCTCGCCTCTCTGACTTTGTCTCCCAACTGTCTAACCTGAGCTGACCCTCTAATGTACTCATCTCTAATTTTCTAATGTATTATTATAAATATGCTAATATTGGGCAGATTTTTATACTCATTTTCTTTTGTGATGAATTCCTGCAAAATAGTAGTTAGATCATTTTTTTTTTCTTTTTAGCAGAATGCATTGTTTAAAGGCAAACCCCAATTTACAGCACAAGATGTAATAAGGCAGCATACAGGGATTTTACATTTAAGCGGATTTCTGTTTAATTGCAGTAACACACGTTTCCAACATTCTATCCGTGACCACCCTTATGCCATCTCAAGGTTCACGAGGTTAAGAAACTTTAAAAGAAAACATTAGCTTTAGACTACTTTTTAGAAAAAATACATTGTGATGTTACAATTACAGTGCATAGAATTTTTTTGTTTTATGATCAACTTTTTATTGAGCAAAAACAAATTGACGGAAATAAATGGCCATAACATTCCACCCACTCTCCATAGTATTATTTGAGGTTTATTATGAGACATTTTTAAATTCTGTTCACTGCTGAAATTTGTTTTTACTCTTTGTTGTAAAATGTGATTTGTTTGTTGAAAAGCCTCTGAATCCCTGCTCTCCGAACAGAACTCTAGGAAAATGTTAACTACTTGCTCCCTTTTGATATCTTAATTTCTACAACCTTTATAAGTGAGAAAAGGCAAACCATACTTTGAATTGTGATTCAATGAATGAACTGAGTTAATTCTCTTGATATAGAATCTTCCCTCTTATTAGCTTCCATAGAGCTCAAGTATAAAGAATCCTTTTTGTAGGGCTGAAGAACTCCAGTTATAATATCTGTTCCCAATTTTTCTTTTTTTATCTAGCCTTTTACTCTAATTATGCTGTATTTCCAAACCAAGTAGTGATTAAATAATGGTGCCTACTACTTACAAACAGATAGTCCAACTGAAAGCAACAAGATGTAGTAGTCTTAACCCTCCAGTAAAGACATTTATCAAAAGGCCAATCTAAATTCTACTACTATATTTTTCATATTATGTAGGAAGTAAGCATTATGTAGCTCACTGTGCTTATTACACATTCCTCGGAAAACACAAAAGTCCCAAAACTTGTCAGAGCAACATACACAAAATTTTGACCTAGCTAATAAGTTTTCTCTTATTTGTCCACCTTCAAAATCTACATGATTTATTTCTTAATACATGTTTCTTATTCTCAACTTCAGTGATTTATGGTCACATGCTTTCTATATAAATATACAAGGAAGCTTCCTTACAACATTCACTCATAGCTCTTGACTTACTAGCTACACATTTTATTTTTTCTGCCATTTGTGAGGCATGGCATACAGATCAGCAATCATACTAAAAAATGTCAAACTGCTATATAATACTTGTGGCCCCTATTACACCTGATCAAGTAACTATGTAAATAAAAATGAGAACACAAGAAATCTGTTCTAAGACTTTATGTAAAATACTTCTCATATGTTTAATCAATGTATGTACCTTATAGCTTGTCATATCTGTTTTTAAAGTTTTTTTTTTTTTTGGTGTTTAAAGATTTGTTTGGGGGCAGACGGTTGTGCCCTTTTCTGCTGTCTGGCTTTATTGTGTTTGGTGTTAATTGTGTTGTATTTTGAAGGTGTGGTGAATTCAATTGGATCTTACATCCGTCTTGATGTCATTGGTGCCATGGCTATAAATCCATGTGATAAGTGCAGAACTGGGGTTGGTGCTTAGAGTGGAGAGAGCAAGATGAAAAGCAGTTTTTTTTTGTTTAATGTAAGAGAAAATCTTCTGTTTTGTTCTTTTTTGCTAATATTAAGGAACCAACACTCTGAATGAAGTGTGTTTAAGGGCATTTTGTTTAGCTTTGATTCCATTCCCCTCCTGCTTATCCATGTCTGACCCAGCAATGGATAACCAGCTCTGTTAAGCTCACCATTTCACTTTTAGAGTGTGAGCTGTAATTTACTGTGTTATGTTGTTCGATGCTTGCTACAACTTCATGAAGCACATTTATCTTGTACAGAGAAGTGGCGATGTGATGTTCCTGTTAAGTCAGCTATAATAAATTTCAGAAAGTCAACTCAATGCAGTGAATTTTTTTTTACTTTCTCTGACTTTTTATCCAGCAAAGTGATATTGCTGTTTTGTTTGTCTCTTCAACCAGTGCTTATAGAAAGCTGTGCCTTTGTCTTTTCTAACTGTGTAGTTTGTGTGGACGCTTTTTCTCTATTGTCGTTTCTCGTGACTGAAGACAGAGAGATATAATTAAAATTAGTAAAAAATATTTTATTAATACACACCAGGCAATGGTAAGAATGACAGAGAAGCACAGTCCTAGGACACCTGCCCTTCATCTGCGCCCAGGTGTCGGTGTCCTAAATCTTTTATAATGCTAAGCGCAAAATTTTACCTTATGACCTTAGTTGCACAAGAATTTCAAGACATTACATCTTTACAATAGTTTTGTTTGGATCAGCAGTTACACAATTTTAAAGGTCATCAGTTGGGCACTTGTAACTTCTTGTTCGTTACAGAAAACAGAAGCTGCACTTGTCGCAAGACAGACTTCTCGTGGCCCTTGTCACGCACACCAGATTAAATCAATAACTGATTTTTATTTTCCACATTCCCCCCTTTTATCAATCTGGGCATGATAAAATAGTGAAGAAAATTCAGAAGGCGGAGGTAAGGGATGGGGAAGGAGGAGGAGAGGGGGAAAGGGATGAGGAAACTGAAGAGGCAATTTGGAGCATATGTTCCTCGTAGCATATAGGCCTTGGCTATAGAAGCAGTGAAATATTTGGATATTATATAGCGAATAAGAGGAACAATGCAACATCCGATAAGTAAAAGGACAATGAATACTACTGCCAAAGAAATAAATACTGATTTTAGCCTTTGGCCCCATGACCCAAAGGTGGATATGAACCATTGATCCCAAGGGTCAGAAATGCCTGAGTTAGTGGCAAGTTCATTGGAAAGAGATGTTAGGCTGGCTAGTGCTCGAGTAATGGACCCATCAGGTGCAGTATTATTAGGGATATATGTACAACAAGCATCACCAAACATAGCACATACTCCACCTTTCTCGGCAAGTAACATATCTAGGGCCAAACGATTTTGCCAAGTCATTAGGGAGGTACGATCTAATTGTTCATGAATACCTTCTATAGCATTTCTAGTAAAATTAAGGAAACGCTGCTGGTTATAATATAAGTAATTAATCCAGTCAACGTTTTTATTAATGGCAATCTGAGGTATGATAGATTCAAATCCAGCTGCTACCTGATCCCTTGCTTTAAACTTATCTGGGACTCCTCTGGGAACTCCTATAGAATCAATATATACTCCTGGGCCGTGCAGGGAGAAGCTGGAGGAAGAGTCTGGGAGGGAACGGGTTCGGCGGAAGGAAGTGGAGAGCTGGGAATTAGGGGGGTGATACAGAGAGTGTGAAGAGGGTAGGGATAATAATCGAAAGGGCATAACTAGCTGTACAGGGCACAAGTGCCAGACCAATCGAAAGGCAAGATATCAAACAGTTTTGACCTGCGGCACATCCACCAAATATCAGATCTAGGGGTAGTTTGGGAAAGCAAAAATTTTGAAAGAGTGGAATTAAATGAGGTGGAATTGACATGGAAGGTTTGGGCGCAGAAGGAAGAAGGTAATTCTCCTACCCAAGCAGTTCCATTTGATTTAAAACATGTGAAATTTCCTTCATGGGACTGAAACATGGGGGTAGTCATATGACGAATGGGGGGAAAAAGAACAGATAAAGCGACGCAATTGGAATCAATAGAAGTTTTGGACGTAGTAAATAAGTAGAGAAGACAAGGCAGACCAGTAGGGTCAGAAATGTTAGATAGTGGGAAAGGGACTGTTGCTAGAGAAGAACGCAGCAGCTGCAAGCGTAGCAATGTGAACGGTTAACCTGTTTTGCTGAATAGATTACCCACTGCAACCATCTATTCTGGTCCCCATAACCAGTTTCTACTGAGAACGTGCTTGTTAAGGTGGTTAGATCCAATGCCTGAACTAGGGGTTTTTCCTCACTCGCGGATGCAGTAGTGAAAAACTGAGTAGGAAAGGGGGACAGAGGAGAGGGAGCAGGTGCCTTGACCTTAATTTGAAAAGTCCTCGGGATCATGACCACTTGCATATGCAGCTAAGACATAAGTTCCTGAATCATGCAAAGAAGGATTCTTTAGAGTAATGATTAATGGGTTACACTGATTCTTAGCACACTCATGAGAGGCATGTCCCTTTAAAATAGAGAATCGAGTCTTTAGGCCATACTGAGTAGCCTGCCAGGGTTCATAACCCCAGTCATTTGGTCCTGTGTTTGCAAACACATCACTCCAGAAGCCACATTCAGAGTCAGATGAAGCAAAACTTGAGTCAGAGTCATAAACCGGGTAGCTCACACAGACATATTTGTCAGGCCATTCCCATTGCTCCTGTCTGCCAGTACAGGGAACAATTGCACAAAAGTCAACCTGGAATGAGGCAGTTTCCTCAACCTGGAAAGTCAGTGTCACCCGTGAAGTGGATAATGGAAGAAAAAACAACAAGAGTATGTATATTATGGGTGCCATCTTTTGCATTGCGAAGCGTGAATCCAGGCGGGCAATCCTTCAACCTTTACAGCGTGTGGTGTGGACAAAAGAACTTGGAACGGTCCTCTCCACCTAGGCTGATGCCAATGTTTCCTCCGGGTGTCTCGAACCAGGATCCAGGTGCCCAAGGGAATCGGCGAGTCCTTAGATGGAGGGCTGGTTCTCCAAGCCTGATTAACCTGCTCGTGGACTTCCTTCAGGGACGCTCGGAGGCCTGTAAGACTGAGTGCCTTTTCCTACATTAAACCTTTGACATAATGCACAGCGTCTACAGAATTGCTCTGCATATGTAGAGAAGCCTACAGCTTCCCAATGTTTTTCAACATCTTGAACCATGTCATCTTTCCCAGCATGGTCGAGGCCATGGGCTATTTTTGCCATACCTGGAAAAGAAGCTTTTGGGAGAAAAGGTTTGTTAGTTTGCTGATGAGTCCAGACTCCATCAGAGAGGGATCCTTCTTTGGACCACTTTTTCTTTTCAATGTCCGTGGCTGCACTCTGTAAAGAAATAATTTGATTATCAGGGTCCTTGTCATTTCTCTGTTGGAATAAAGAGATTGGTGTGTTACTGTATGCAGCCTTTTTAGCAAAGTAATCTGCCAATTCATTTCCTTTACTGACAAGGTCCTGTTTTCCTGTGTGAGCTTGACATTTAACAATCGCTAGCTTTGATGGTTTAGTTATGGCTTCCAAGAGGGATTCGATTAACTTTTGATGTTGGATGGGCTTGCCAGTACTGGTCTTAAATCCCCTTAATTTCCATAATGCCCCATGATCATGGCAGACTCCAAAGGCATATCTGGAATCTGTATAAATTGTTATGATTTTTCCTTTGGACAGCTGACATGCTCGGGTGAGCGCTATTAATTCAGCTGCTTGTGCACTTAAACTTGATGAAATTCGATTTGCTTCCAGCAGGCGGTCCCCTTGGACCACTGCGTAACTAGTTGAGGGTGCTCCGTTTTCCAATCGCAAAGAACATCCGTCTACAAAAATATTTTCTCCAATTTCTAAAGGTGTTTCCTGTAGATCTACTCGAGGCTTTACAACCTTTGCTATTTCTGTATGGCAATTATGCGTTCGCCGTCGTTATTTGTTGGCAACAGGGTGGCTGGATTTAAAGTGGAGCATCTTTCAATTGTGACGTTTGACAAAGTACAGAGTACATTCTGATAGTGTATTGCCCTAGCAGTAGTGAGATGGGAGGTCTTAGCCTGTACTAAAATGGAATGTACAGCGTGAGGCACCTTTACTGTTAGGGGGCTCATGAGCACTATATCTGTACTGGCTAACACAGCTTCTGTTGTGGCAGCCACAGCCCTAAGGCAAGGCGGAAGTGCTGCGGCCACAGGATCCAATTTTTTCGAAAAATAAGCTATTGGCCTTTGTTTATCCCCATGTAATTGTGTTAAAACTGCAGTCATATATCCCCCCTTTTCGTCCACGAACAGAGTAAAGGGACGAGAAAAGTCCGGAAGGCCCAAGGCTGGTGCCACCGAAAGTGCATTTTTTAAGTCACAGAGAGCCTTCTCAGCCTGCTCGGTCCATTGCACCTGACCAGAAAGAGGAAGGCCAGGGGTGTTTGCTAAATCTTGTAACGGCTGTGCTCTTTCAGTGAAATTCAAAATCCATTGCCGGCAGTAACCCAGAATGCCCAATACAGACATAACCTGTTGTTTTGTGACAGGTCTGGGAAGATTTTGAATGGTGTTAATGCGATCGCTAGAGAGAGCTCTTGTTCCATTTGTGATGTCATGACCTAAATATTTTACAGTTGTTTGAATTAATTGCAATTTAGCCTTTGAAACTTTATGTCCATTGTCCCCCAGAAACTGCAGTAGTTTTTTAGTATCTTGCGCACAATCTTCTTCAGTAGTACTGCATAACATAATATCATCTACATACTGTATTAATGTACTACCCCGGTCTGGCCAGAACCCTTCTAAATTTTGAGCAAGCGCTTGTCCATACACACAAGGGGCTTCAGTATATCCCTGAGGCATAACAGTCCATGTCCAACGGCGGCTTTGGAAAGTAAAAGCAAACCAGAATTGCGAGTCAGGGTGTACAGGGATAGAGAAAAAAGCATTGGCTAAATCAATTACTGAAAAATAACGAGCAGAGGGAGGGATTGCAGAAAGAATAGTGGAAGGATTAGGTACAATAGGAGCTCTAGGAAAGATTGCAGCATTCACTTGTCGTAAGTCTTGTACAAAACGCCATGAACCGTCAGCCTTTTTTATAGGTAAAATGGGAGAATTAACTGGAGAATATTTAATTGGAATAATCGCACGCGTTCACAAGATCGGAATGTACGGCGGAGATGCCAGCCTCTGCTTCAGGAGACAGAGGATACTGGGCACGGTGCGGACGGAAAGAAGATTTAGGGTAGATCACCAGAGGCTCACAATGGGCTATCCTTCCATAATCATTTTTACCCTGAGACCACAAAGAGTCAGGAAGCGCTGAGAGCCAAGAAGGGGAAGTAGTTTGCAATGACAACGCAGAAAGGGAAGTGCAGCATAATGTACGATGTACTAAAAATCAGTTTGAAGCACAACTTTAGTTATTAAATGGTCTGAGGTATCAAAACACCTGAAGCAACATGTACCCAGTCTGTTCTATTAAGACATTGTTCTACCCATGGTCCGATTTCCACCCAATGGACAGTGCTTGATTTAGCTAAAGAAATATGAGACACTGATCCCCCGAGATAAAAGATACTCTGTGCACATGTAAGATGTACAAGTGCGGCCGCTTTTGTGGAGGAAATGAAAATGCAGGGGATGTGAAGGGTTTCAGGGCAGGTTCCTGAAGAAAGAAAAGATTCTAGCCAAGGGGTGTCTACTTCTGCAGGGAAATATTGGGCAGTACAGTGTAAAGTGTCAGGGACCTGTAAGTGGGGAAAAAGACATGAGGGAAAAGAGTGTAGGGCTTTGAGGAGGATGGTATGTGGGGAAACATTTAAAGTCCAGGCTGCAAAAGAGGGTTTGGGGTGGAGGGCGGCTTGGCATAGTATCTTGGGGGAGGAACAGAAAAATCCTTGATCAGTCATAGAGATGGAAAAGGAGAGCTTTGTCATCAAATCCCGTCCCAGGAGGTTTACAGGGCAAAGTTGGTTCAGAAGAAACCGGTGCTGCAAGGCAGGTCCACCTGGGTGAGACTGGACTACAAGAGGTTTAGAGACTTGGAGTTGATGGGGCTGTCCTGAGGCAGTGAGCACAGTAACAATTTCTTTCGAGGTAGGGACCTTTGCCAGCGAGAGGGTGGACCGAGTGGCCCCAGTGTCAACAAGAAAGGCAATTTCAGTGCCATTAACAAGTAAAGTCAATAAAGGATCAGTCTCTGGGCTATGAGTAATTAGGGGTAACTGAAGTGAGTGGCTGGGGGTCCCTGCGTATTCCTATGCCCAATGCTGTTGGTCGATACATCAGAAAAAACAGGCTGAGGAGGGGTGGCAAGAATTGTTGCGGCTTCTGGGGACAGTCCCCGGAAATGTCCAGTCTCGCCACAGTTATAACAGGCATTAGAATAAGAAGGAAAGTATGTAAAGTGGTTTGTGGGTTGTCCAGCAGTGAAGTCTCCGACACCTCGTCCTCGCCCCTTCCTCTCCCTCGTCCGCGAAGCCAGCTCTTCGTCCTCTTGCTAAAGCTGCTCCTGTATAATAGTTCATCTGGGCAGCTAGTAGCTTAGTTTGAATATCAGAGTCTTTTTGCTTGGTCTGTTTTTCCGCATGTTCGGCGTGGCGCAGGACTTCCTCAAGTGTGGCTGACTCCCACCCGATGCAGGAAGTCCGCACTTTGGTCTGTATGTCAGATCTCAGTCCTGAGACAAAAGGGGGAACTGCAGCACGGGTGCGATCTTCGGCATTCTCTAGCCCAGAGTGGTTAGCCATTAAATCCTGAATTCTGTGTGCCCATTCATCAACTGTTTCGTCTTTCTTTTGCTTCGCAGCGAAATGAGGGACCAGTCAGTGCCTTTTTATATTTCTCTTCTATGGCATTTTTCAGTGCCTGCCACTGTTGATCAAAACTGCGCTTCCACGGGACCATCTCTTCGTGACACATCTCATCCCAAGTCCACTGTTGCCCGTTAATAGTCCCGTGATTAACGGTTGCCCAGGTAGTACCAAGTTTCCGTCTCAGTACCTGAGTCCATTCTGCGGCATTTGGTTTATACATGCCGTCATACATAGTCAGTTCAGCAACAAACTTTTTCCCTCCAACAATTTTAGGATCGGGCAAAGCAGCGACTACTTCATTTAATTCTTGAATGTCCCAGTTACGGTGGATCATTACAGTAGGGGAATTTTGGGCTCCTATAGCCTGGGTGTGATCATAATGGGGATTGGGAACCTCAATTAAAGGGCACGAAAAGGTAACCATGGGGGTGTTTCTAAGTTTTGGGAAAGGAGGGCTAAAACAGGTGCCATTTGTCGGTCCTTCCCATAGGACTGACTCCTCGTATGGTGAGACACGGGGGACTGAGAATTGAAAACTGAATGTTCCGCTTCCATATCGTCATCGGAGAGACCTGGCTCCACACTTACTTGGGGTGAAGGTGAAGGGTAAGGGGGTGGAGGTTGTGGGTGAGGTGGAGAGGAGCAGATGACAGGGTATAAGGAATCTTCACTAGTATTATTCTTTTCTTACTTTTGGTTATCTGTGGTCCCGGATCTGTCTGCACTTTCTGTAGCGCAATTAGCAGTTCCTCTCTTTCTTTCTTAGATTTACCCTCATTTGTTTTTAGCAATTCATTCTGTTTCTGTACTGCTTCCAAATTCCTGTCTTTAATAACTAACTCCCACCGATCAAACATATCCATTCGATACGGTCCTCCATTACAACAACCTTGTGTATTTCTACATAAAATCTTTCTTATTTCCTGTATCTCACTTGCATCTCCTGTCCCTTCTAATGGCCAACGCCCACCGCTCTGCTTATTCCATTTTTTACATGCCCTTTTAAAATCCAATCCTGTGTTTTCTCTATTAACTTTCTAGGTGACCCTTTTTGTGCGGCGCCTGCTGATCCTCCGAAAACAATCCTTCCAGCATAAAGACTTGAACCCCGGCGCCGGTTGGCAGGCTTGCTGTTATGTATTCCCATTTTTTCCTTTGCTTTTCCCCAGCCCTGTGCCAGATTTATCTTTCTATCCTTGTCCTACTCGTCCCCTGTCCGATGAACTATTGGAATGCTGAGTGTGCCACTCACCCGCCCCAACGTTCTCTTTAATATTCCCAGGGGAAGTATACTACACTATTTCCTACGTTACTGTCACAGTGCACGGTGAAAGCAAATATTTATTTCTAGTAATGTACTTTTTATTACTCCCCTTGTTTTTTAACCTGTTATTCTTCTATTCTATGCTCTATCCTCTGTCCAATAGATTTGTCCGGGTTTATGGGTGTGCCACGCACCGGATCCCGTCCTAAATCCCCCTTTTTTAATTCCCAGAGGATAGTGTTCTATACTATCTTTCCCAACAGGAGTGACCTAAAACAAGGTATTTCTTTTCCATTTACTATTCCCGGTCACTTTTTATACTCTACAGCAAGCCCGCCCCCAGCTTATCTTTTTACGGAAACCTCCGGGTTACTTACCCCAGCCTGGGTGTTAGTCAGCTCTGTCAGGAAAATCCTTCTCAGTCACCGTGGTTGTACCAGAAGGAGACCGGGGACTCTCACGCAGGAGTCGCCTCAGGACAGGGCAGTCCTAACTTTATCGGAGCTGCTTACTCTGCTGCCGGTGCACACAGTTGCGGCAGTCTGCTTCAAGAAGACAGATTGCTGAGATCTTCCCGCTCGAGGAGTCAGCCGGCCGTCTCCTGCCCCACGTTGGGCGCCAGAAATCTGTGGACGCTTTTTCTCTATTGTCGTTTCTCGTGACTGAAGACAGAGAGATATAATTAAAATTAGTAAAAAATATTTTATTAATACACACCAGGCAAAGGTAAGAATGACAGAGAAGCACAGTCCTAGGACACCTGCCCTTCATCTGCGCCCAGGTGTCGGTGTCCTAAATCTTTTATAATGCTAAGCAAAATTTGACCTTATGACTTTAGTTGCACAAGAATTTCAAGACATTACATCTTTACAATAGTTTTGTTTGGATCAGCAGTTACACAATTTTAAAGGTCATCAGTTGGGCACTTGTAACTTCTTGTTCGTTACAGAAAACAGAAGCTGCACTTGTCGCAAGACAGACTTCTCGTGGCCCTTGTCACGCACACCAGATTAAATCAATAACTGATTTTTATTTTTCCACATTTGTCAAGATCTTTCCATGCAGCCATGCTTTCAAAGATAGTTGCCTTCTTAAATTTGTGTCTCACAAGATGCAACTCCCTAGATGAAAATGCTATGTTTTGAGAACAGTGAGCAGGTTGGGCTCCCTGTCAACTGGGAATACGGTAGTTGCTAGCATTCAGGTGACCTGAAAGAGGGTGAGACTCATGACAAATAGCAAAAAAGCAGAACTCCATGATCCTTAAAAGAATTCCAGAGTACACAATCAGATGATCATGGCAGGCAAAATTTACAAATAAAAGTTATTCAAAAAATTTCAAAAAGGTCAAGCACAGTTAATTAAAAACACACACACAAACAAAAATGGATGTTTAAGCTGAATTTCAAAAATCTGAAAAAGGGTCCATAATCAAAATGAATGTCTGATGAAAGCATGGCAAAAAACAGGTGAACTTTTGTATAGTGCTACATGAACCATTTGAAACAAAAATATTTATAAATATATTTATCAAAGTTTAGTCCTTGTTATTTAATCATAAAATCCAAAGTCTGTGAAAGCATGGCAACCAACAGGTGTATCCATAAAAAAGAAAAAATTATGGTCCAAAGGAACATTTCTGTGACATTAGAACAAAGCATGAAGTGCTACCCTAAGAAGGGCTTAGAGCAGCATGCTTGTTCTTTAATGCCTGACCCCTGCGGAACAGATATCTCCAAGACCCATAAAAATTTTTTGTACTACCTCAAAGGTATATTTGAGTTCTTTGGGATATTCCATGTTAAATGTGTGCAAGAGGCCAAGCATACAAATGCTTTTGGAAGGTTAGCGATATCCTGATGAACAACACCCTCTTCCAGGATGATCACTGTGTTGCTTATTTTACTAACCATTTGTTTTCCTGCAGCTAATGCCCAATTCACAAAGGAACACTTTCATAGCCTTCTCCAGTAGGGTAATTGCTAACACATGGAAGTCTATAAGCTAAGTGTTCAAAAAGCAAATGTGTGTTAATATGGCATCAAAATACTTTAAGATATGTGATGTATAAGGAGAATGTAATTTTCTAGACATGTCCTATGTAAGCCTGATGGCTCTTCCTGCAAAAAAGTGCATTTCCTCAAGAGCTGTTCTCTGCCTTTGTACTACTATGTCAGTAACCTTAATGACAATGTTAAATTGTTTTTAACATCTGCCAGGCATTTAACTACCTTGTTTTACTAATTTGAAACTATAATAATAAAAGGCAAAGCCCTCACTGATTGACTCACTGACTGACTGACTGACTCACTGACTCATCACTAATTCTCCAACTTCCCATGTAGGTAGAAAGCTGAAATTTGGCAGGCTTATTCCTTACAGCTTACTTACAAAAGTTAAGCAGGTTTCATTTCGAAATTCTACACGTAATGGTAATGTTGAACTTTCTTATTCATGGCCCCATCTTCATAATGCGCTAACCGAAACTGATGTACTTACTTATTTCGATGGTATGACGCCACTGTCGTTCGCCATATTAAACTTTCCAATGTCCATCCATCCATCCATCCATTTTCTAACCCGCTGAATCCGAATACAGGGTCACGGGGGTCTGCTAGAGCCAATCCCAGCCAACACAGGGCACAAGGCAGGAACCAATCCCGGGCAGGGTGCCAACCCACCGCAGGACACACACAAACACACCCACACACCAAGCACACACTAGGGCCAATTTAGAATCGCCAATCCACCTAACCTGAATGTCTTTTGGATTGTGGGAGGAAACCGGAGCGCCCGGAGGAAAGTAATGAAATTGAAAGTTAGGTAGAGTCATACCGACTTCCGCCTTAGGTCTTTGTAGGGGTTGCCCTTTGGATACGTGGATGTTTTGAATTATAAATAAATGATGTTATTGTTGAGTCTAATTTCTTTTTCTATTTTTCTATTTTTTTTTCTATTGATAATTGATAATATCTATTTGAAATAAAAAGAGAAGCTTAGGAAGAATATTCATCTTAACAATATTAATTCTTCCAGCTAAAGTGAGATGAATGGTTGACCATCTATGCAAGTCTTGTTTAATTTTTTCCATACAGACTGCAAAATTTTGTTGACAAAGAGCTTTATATTTACTTGTGATGTTTATCCCTAGGTATTTAAACTAATCTGTGATGATAACAGGAAAGATGTCCAGTCTAATATTGCATGCTTGAGAATTCACTGGGAAGAGCACACTTTTATTTAAATAATTTCTGAGATCAGAAATCTTTTGAAATTCTGTTAGTGCTGTTAGGACTGCAGGCACAGTACTTTTTAGGTCTGATATATACAGTACAATATCATCTGCATATAGAGAAACTTTCTGTTCCAGTCCTTCTCTGATAATCCCCTTTATCTCAATAGCATTTCAACAGTGATTTGCGAGTGGCTCAATGGCGATTGCAAAAAGCAGGGGTGACAAGGGGCATCCTTGTCTGGTACAACGTTGTAGTTTAAAGTAGTCTGAATTGATGTTGATAATACAAACTGAAGCTTCTGGATTGGTATACAGTAATTTGATCCATGCACAAATGTTCAGGCCAAACCCAAATTCCTCCAATGTAGTGAAAAGGTAGTTCCATTCAACCATGTCAAATACATTTTCTACATCCAATGATAATAATATCATTATTATTGAAGTTATAAAAAGGCCATGTTAAAGTAATGTGTTTTCAGCAGTGTTTTAAAGTGCTCTACTGTATCAGCCTGGCGAATTCCTATTGGCAGGCTATTCCAGATTTTAGGTGCATAGCAGCAGAAGGCCGCCTCACCACTTCTTTTAAGTTTTGTTCTTGGAATTCTAAGGAGACACTCATTTGAGGATCTGAGGTTACGATTTGGAATATAAGGTGTCAGACATTCCGATATATAAGATGGGGCGAGATTATTTAAGGCTTTATAAACCATAAGCAGAATTTTAAAGTCAATCCTGAATGACACAGGTAACCAGTGTAGTGACATTAAAACTGGAGAAATGTGCTCGGATTTTCTTTTCTTAGTTAGGATTCTAGCAGCTGCATTCTGCACTAGTTGCAAACGATTTATGTCTTTCTTGGGTAGTCCTGAGAGGAGTGCGTTACAGTAATCTAGTCGACTGAAAACAAACGCGTGAACTAATTTCTCAGCATCTTTCAGTGATATAAGAGGTCTAACTTTACTTATGTTTCTTAAGTGAAAAATGCTGTCCTAGTGATCTGATTAATATGTGATTTAAAATTCAGATTACAGTCAACAATTACCCCTAAGCTTTTTACCTCCGTCTTGACTTTTAATCCTAATGTATCCAGTTTATTTCTAATAGCCTCATTGTATCCATTATTGCTAATCACTAAGATTTCAGTTTTCTTTATTTAACTTGAGAAAGTTACTATTCATCCATTCTGAGATACAAGTCAGACATTGTGTTAGTGAATCAATAGAATCGGGTCATCAGGTGCTATTGATAAGTACAGCTGTGTGTCATCAGCATAGCTGTGGTAGCTCACGTTGTGCCCTGAGATAATCTGACCTAACGGAAGCATGTAGATTGAGATAACAGCGGACCCAGGATAGAGCCTTGTGGAACACCATATCGGATATCATGTGTCTTCGAGTTGTAATTACCACAACTAACAAAATATTTTCTCCCTGTCAGGTAGGATTCAAACCAATTTAAGACACTGCCAGAGAGGCCCACCCATTGACTAAGGCGATTTCTAAGAATATTGTGATCAATGGTGTCAAATGCAGCACTCAGATCTAAGAGGATGAGAACAGATAAATGGCCTCTGTCTGCATTTACCCGCAAGTCATTTACTACTTTAACAAGTGCAGTTTCTGTGCTGTGATTTGTTCTAAAACCCGACTGAAATTTATCAAGAATAGCATGTTTATTTAGGTGGTCATTTAACTGCATAATGACTGCCTTCTCCAGAACTTTACTTAAGAAAGGCAGGTTAGAGATGGGTCTAAAATTTTCAAGAGCGAGGGGTCGAGATTATGTTTCTTAAGTAGGGGTTTAACTACAGCAGTCTTAAGACAGTCTGGGAAGACCCCGTATCTAATGACGAATTTACTATGTCAGAACATTATCAATTAGCACGCCTGATACTTCTTTGAAAAACCTTGTTGGTATTGGGTCAAGGACGAGGTGGAGGTTTTAATTGAGATATTATTTTTGTAAATCAGGTAAATCTATCCTAGTGAAAGAGTTTAATTTGTTTATAACAGGATGCTGGGGTTTAGGAGGATCCTTAGTGTTGGAGGGATATACTATGTTATTTCTAATATCATTAATTTTTTGATTGAAAAATACAGCGATAGCCTCACAGGTTTCACTGGAAGTACTTAGGAGGCATTCCTTTGAGTTACCTGGGTTTAGTAGGCGATCAATTGTGAAAATAAGACTCTGGGATTACTAGCATTGTTATTTATAATCTTGAGAAATAGCAGCGCTCTCAAGACGGACAGTGTTATTGTATTCTGTTATTTTGACTTTTAATATTTCATAGTGGATAGTAAGTTTAGTCTTCCTCCATTGACGCCAGCTCTGGCATGTTCTCTTTAAATCAGACACTCTTTGGGTCTTCCATGGTATAACAATGCTAGAAGATTTTTTCACTGTCTTTTCAGGTGCAACTATGTCAACAGCAGCTCTCACTTTAGTATTAAATCTTTCCACCTTACTATTTACATTATCCTCGCTATTATAGCTGGCACTATAAACGGACTGATTGCTTAGAATGTTTGTAAGTTTTAAAGCTGCTGCTGAGTCAAAGAAGCGTTTTTTAACAATATGCTTCTCATGAGTGTTTTTATCATTATTTCTATATTAAAAGTAGAAGAAAATGGTCTGATAGACCAATATCAATGATCTGTTTTATATCAACTTTCAGTCCTTTAGTAATCACTAAGTCTAACGTATGACCTGCTTTATGTGTAGGCTGATTTATGAGCTGTCTCAAATCAAAAGAATCCAGGAGGTTCATAAATTCTTTTACTTTTAGATCACACTGATTATCTATATGAAAATTAAAGTCGCCAACTATTAAGAGAGTGTCATAGTTAGTAATTAAAATTGACATTAAGTCAGAGAATTCCTCAAAAAGACGCTTATATTTGGAGGTCTATACACGGATAATACTAGAACTTGAGAATCTCCATGATAACAACGTAGATACTCAAAGGACTTGAACTTACCAAAACTGACATCTTTACATTTTAATCGGCTCGAGTAAATGTTCGCCAAACTGCCTCCCCGTTTTCCCTGGCGGTCTGCACGAGTAAAACTGTAATCCGGAGGTGCAGATTCAATTAAAACAGCCGCGTCGTCTGAGTTATGCCACGTTTCACTTAGTGCAATAAAATCTATTTTTTTATCACTAATAAGATCATTGATAAAAGACGTTTTGTTACGTAAAGCTCTAACATTTAATAATGCCATATTTAATGTTTCGGAGGTGCAGAGATGAATACTATGTGCGTTATTGATATTTGGAATAGGAACTAAATTATTTTATTAGCCGCTCTGTGTGTATTTTTGTTTAATCTGTGATCTGTTTTTATAGTTTTAATATATTGTTCCTCTAAAATAGTAATTTTAATTAGATTATTGAAGTTTATGCCGTGTTTCCTAGATTTTCTACGTGCATTGAGATTGCTTATTACAGTATTAATGTTGTGCACTTTAACGGAAGATTCTATTAAACACTTATCATGTCCTAGCACAACAGTATCATTTCTTGATATCTTTCTTGAGCTCCTTTATGTCTTGAGTGGTGGCCATGGTGGACATGGCCGTGACCGTTGCACTGATCATTACCTTCAGTTCGGACAGATCGTTTCGGCCTTCATGCTCCGCAGGTGAAGTGACAAGCCCTATTACAGCCGATGCACCCGGCTCGCGAGGAATAGATGAAAACACGGATGGAAGGCGCTTTCAATGGATCTTCTGGAATTGATGAGTTATCGTGACCTGCATCACTTCCACATTCATTCCCACTTTCACTCTCAACTGGATACGATGAAGTGGCCCGGGGTCCCGGGAGATGCTGCGCTTTCTCCTGTCTGCTCCAGGTCAGTCTCTGTAAGGCCATACCTTGAGGTTGAACTTGGACTTGATGCCTGTCTAGGCTTGGGTGTAACTTTGGTTTTCTTTTCCGTTTCTTTCTGAGCCTCTTTCTTATCTCTTATGCTTATATATGCTTGCATATACTGTAATAGAACCTCCTCGAGTTGTGTGAATACAGGATACTGCGGGATAATAAAAATAAGAGAAAAATGAATGCTGCCACTAATGGAGTTTCGCTTCAGACGTCCATCTCTCACAACAGGCAATTTTGATCAGAATCAATGACTTGTGAAACATTCAGGGGCTTTTAAGGCTGATTATAAACCTCATTGTCTTTGCAGTGGGACTTCCAGATCAAGTGAAAAAGTTGGTATTTACAAAGAGAAAGGGCACTCTGAAACATTTTGAAGGTTTGCTGATAAATCATTTAAAAGGCTTTGGTATGGACTTGAAGAGCTTGACAAACTTGCAGTATCAAAGGAAGACATCAAGTCTGTATCAAATGACTCCAGTAATGATGGCCCTTCCTCCCACAGAACATTTAATACTGCCTTTTCAGCTGCCATCTTATTAATGTCATGCATGTCAAGTTCATTCCCAAAATAATGGACATCAGACAGCAACAAGAATCCTGCTTTCAGTTGTAGCTTTTCTTCAAGGAAAGACTTTAAGTGGTCCACAGATTCTGGATTGCTGGAAAGCTGAAGGTTTCTGATTTTCAAAGGTGGAATCTGAATCCATTTTCTGATGTAAATGACAACATAAAAACAAATAAAGTTCATTTTTATGCTTTTGTTAAACTCATTAGGTATCCAAGCACCACACAAGAGAGAGGTTAGGAGCAGACACTGATATAGCGCATTGCCGCACCCACCACATGACAAACCAACTCAGGATCCCAGATTAGGACTTGAGTGCAGCGATGCAATGGGTGACACCTCAGCACCACACAAGTTCAGATGGAATGGAACAGTGTGAGGTTTTTTATGGCAGCTGGAGTGCCAATTCTGCCACCAACCCCCAGGTTTTTTCCCTGCAGGTTGGAGGGCCTACATGCAGGGCAGGTTGCAGATTAGCATCATACCCAGGAGAATATACTTAACAAATCTTCATCAAAAAATTGATTAAATGTGCCACAAACTAGTAAACAGCTGCTATATGCAAGACACTGCAAAGAGTCTTGCCAGATATCAACTCATCATTGGATTTGAAGATGATTTACAAAGATGATACATTTAATAAACTAAAAAACCTTTGGAGTTACAAGCACTTTTGAACCAATTTAGTAAGTTGACAGTGGATGGAAATCCTTACACATATCAGGATCAAGCAGATGAATGTCACAAAGTTTGATATTTTGAATCTTGAAAGACCTAAAATGCTCAAGATACCAAGCTGAGAGTTTAGTGTGAATGAATGACACTTTATTGGAGAACACAAAACAGTTTAAAATCTTGTAAAACTCTGGCAAGCCACTGCATTGTCCTGCAGAGATGATCATTCCAGTCATGTATCCAACTCCATGCAAGTGAACATCAGAGAAAAACGAGCTTGCGTTTGGATATGTACTTGTTTTCGATCACTGACTTTAGCTTCCAAAGAGCTGATGGGGAACAGTTTTGCACTATGTTTATGTGGTGACCGTGTGAAAAACTCATGCATACAGTATGCCACCATTTCTTGATGCTTTGTTGCAAGGGTAAGGAGTATATTCTTAAAGTTATAAGTATCATGCACAATTTTTTTTTAGTAACTGTACTTTGTTCAGAGTTCATAATCCACAGGGAAACCAGACTTAAGACAATGAATGATCAACAAAGTGATGCTTTGGCTGAAGAGTTAAGTTGGCAAAAATTAGTTTTTAGTAAATTATGGTAGTTTGTAATATTGCTCTCCAATTAATAAACTGTTTCCTCCGAAAAGTTTGTTGAAACAACCAGTTTAACTATTATCTTCAAATCCAAAATAATCTCTCTCATCTTCTGTGATCATTTTGCCAAAATTGAGAGGAAGAATTCTCAATAATGCCCAGTTCTTTTGTGCATTCCCACTGAATGTACCCTTGGAAAAACTACACATAGCGATTAACTTTGGTTTGTTAACCTTGCCTCAATCTTTGCTTAAGAAGCTTCATACAGCGGTTAAGCTCATCAAGCAAAATTATTTTTTGGAAATCGAATTCTTTAGACAAACAGACAGTTCAATTGCAGCAATACCCACAAAAATCATATATAATATCTGGAGGGAAGTCAGTTATTAGATGGCATTATAATAAGTGCTTGCTCAGCACACATTCCCGATTTACATCACAGATAATCTGTCACTAGGCTACAATTTATCCACAAAAGAATTACTTTGGTTTGGTCTTCTTAACTTGAAATCACTTATCTCAGCAGACTTAAGGTCACTCCTCCTAATTAAATAAAGTCTGTACAAATGGTCAATATTAAAGCTTTCCTAACATCAAACCAGACTGTGGACACCAAGATTATTAGGAGAGATGCAAAAGACTGTTCCATTCAAGTGCATACTTAGTGCAGGGGAAAAAAACACCTGTTTATTCCAAAGACTTCAGATGTTTGACAATTGGGTCAAGAAACTTCTTTTATCCAGAAAAATCACACATCCTCTCACTTTGCAAGGAGAGCAAGCTGAATGGAATGAAGGCTAGACCACAATTTTGACAGCAAATTCAGAATTACTCAACATACAGTGACTGACTTATGTATTTTCCTAGATGTGCTCAAAGGATTTCAAACTTCAAATTCATCAATATATAAAACTAGAGCAATTGCTAGGTCACCTAAAAGTCTATTCTCTTTAAAGTAATGGTCATTTTGAAATGACTCAAAATATCCAGGGGGATATTGATGACTGAAAACTAGCAGATTTGAAAAAATGAGGATTAATCAATAATTGTTGAAGCACTTGACATAAGGACACATAAACAAAAGAGATTTTTCTGAGTCCTGTCAAAGAGGTATTCTGTTGGTTTTACAACGAAAAACGTTCTCACAAATACAAGTTCCTCCTGTGATCAGTTGACAAACTTCCCTTTTCAGATGTGGCCAGGAGAAGGGACTTGGTTGCAAAAATGACACAGGAAATTCCTTCAGTTACACTGACATCTGCATCAAATTTTTGTTTGACCAAAGCTTACTTGAGTTGAAATATCCACTCTCTGAACTTCACAGTCTAGTACTTTCATTGCTTGGACAGTGTGTGAGGATTGCCCTGCATCTGTATCAACCTGATTATCAAATCTCTCAATGTTGATAGTCTCAGTAATTAGTAATGTTCTTAACTCTGTGTGTGTTTTATGTTTCTGACTTTTATGGAGAGTTGCGTTTGCAGGCTTGTTAGCTTTACAGTATATTCACCGCTTGTAAAATGACATCTTACTGTATCTTCTTAAATGTCCTCCAAGATGATTAAAAAAACTGTTTTCCCTGCAAACAGTTTTGTACTCACACAGCTCACATTAAAAAGTTGCATTAGAGTGTGTGACAGCATGTAATATGTGATTTTAAAACAGCTGATGTCTTGAAGGTACAAACAAAATCTGCATACATTTTTTTCCTGATGACCTTGACTGTGACAAAGTCTGTAATGTTTTAGCCGGATCTCCGGATTAGAATGTGAAAATTTTCAATTTTTACATTGCATTAGGCCAAAATGTTGACAAACCTTTAAGAAGTATACAATGCGTGATTTAAATGCCATATATAAACTAATGCTATATGTGACAAGATATGATTAACCAAATACTAGCAGATTAAAAAATATACATACTGTATGGTAACTATTATTATCAAATCAAGTAGGCTATTTAGTATTGTCAGCTAACACATCAGCATATAGTATCATTCCATTCATGTTTCATTTATTATACAAGCATATTCAAATCATGAATGTGTCAGTGCAATCAAAATCACTGCTCATTTTTATGAATAACTTTGAAAATGTTAATCCCACACATAAAACAAATGGCAAATTAAAACTTTTGTAGAATTTCACCTTAGTTTCTTACATTAAAGCAGAATTGCTGTCAGGGAAAAAAATCCTGCTGGAAACATGAAACAAATCTTCTTTCTGTTTTAGAAAATCCCATAGCACTTCGTAGTCGATCAAAAATGTGTATTCGCTAACTAAACAAATCATTTTTAAGGCAAGTATTTAAATATTAAGTCTAAAAAACTCAAAATTATTAAGTGTACCAATTTAGAAATCTTAGTTTATCCATCCATCCATCCATTATCTAACCCGCTATCTCCTAATTACAGGGTCACGGGGGTCCGCTCTTGAGCCAATCAAAGCCAACACAGGGCGCAAGGCAGGAAACAAACCCCGGTCAGGGTGCCAGCCCACCACAGAATCTTAGTTTATTTTACTTGAAAATATACACTGACATAACTTTCCTTTTTCACTGTGTAGTAATTTTCCAGTGATGACACAGTGCTCAGTGCTACAGCAATTACATCATCGAGGTTCCCTTTTTTATTTCTCATGTCCTTTCCACCATCTGCATCCTTCATACTTAGAATAGCATAACAACTGACACAGGTAAGAGAGCTTATACAAACAGGAGATAAAGAGAAACCATCCATTCTGAAACCCAAGTGCCTTATATTCTTTGTCTGTGCAGTTGGTTGTACCACATAATGGTCAACTACTCTGTTAATGTCTTATCTGTGCAGCTAAGAAACTTGTAACCATGCCTGCACCTGCTCTATATTCTGCTTGCCTCTTCAGCTGGACAATTCTGGACATAACCAGTAGCTGTCTTATTTCTGCCATGATTTTATTTGTTAGTTCAGCCAGCCAATTTAAACTAGGCAATGGCTGTTTTGCTGCCATGATATCCTTCATTTATTCAAAAGACGGTGGCTATCAATATATTGCATTCTATATCTGATCCTGACACTTACTTTGATTCATATTCTGATTTCTTCATAGTTTAAAATGTCCTGACCTTTTGTGTACTTATGATTTTGAGCCTGGCTTTTGTCTGACTGACAGTTTTTATTACATCTTTTGAACGCCTCATTTCTTAAAAAAGATTTACTAGTTACCAAACCTTGCCTTGTTTCTGACAAGTGTTCAAATGTTTAACTTCTGCAATGCCAAATAATAGCCAGTAGGCATGAAAGAAGTATTATATTTATTTTTTATTTTTGTTAACCAAGCTGGATGGTGACAAAGAAAGTCATTCAGTATGCTGTTGACCAGTGATGGGGTCTGTAATATAATTTATTAAAGTTAATGATAACTGCAGACAAGCAACTTATTTATTCACCTTATAGTGTAAACTAAGAGATGTCATCTTGCTTAAACCATTATTATGAACTAGCCATGTGCGCCCAACTACGTTGCACGTGTTAAAGTTGTCTGTGAAGGGCTCCCTGTTTAAACGCGGCTGCCAGTCGTGAACTGGGCCCTTCGTCGCACAGCATTATGATTTTTTATAAGGGAAACAAAATTACAAAAGAAAACCCTTGGACATTGATTCGATAGGAACGGCCTACTCGGAATCACTGTCCGAACAGTAATTATGTGGTGTAGGAGCATTTCTGCTTCTGTCTATTCACAGTCCGTCTCATTTTCACGACGCTATCGTTTCCTCTCAGGATGTCTTCTCAACCTTTCTCCAATCTCGCAGGTTGCTTTGTGGCAATCCAAAGAGTAAGGCAATATACACAAAGCAATGGTTATAAAAGGGGGACACATAGGTATCCAGGCTCTTTAAAGCATAAATAGGGATCACTTCACTGACATGTGAGCAAGCCACGGTACAACTGTGAGATGCGCAGCACTCGCCGGCTACAACGTAACAATAATAATTTCTGGAACGTGCTGTTACGTTGTCATTCATTTTACCCACTGTCTTTCTTTCATTCATATGTTACGTAGGCACATACCTTTTATCTTCGGCAATCTCATTCTCTAACCAGGCCTCAGGAGCTAAATAGCGTAACACTGTCCATCACCCCTTTCGTTATTCCGGCACATTGTTGTCATCTGTGAGTAACAACAACGTACTAAACTGGGAGGTGGTCTACGCATGCGTGGAATTTGCAGACAAACAAAGATCAAGATCTAAATGAAGATCTCTTTAGTTAATTTAAAGCACAACAATTTGTTTAGTTTGAATGTCTGTGTTTTGAGGTGTGACTGGAGTATTACAGTCTTCAGTAGTATAAGCCTGGAGGAGAGTCTTAATGCAATGCCTATGTTTTAGCTGTCTCTCTACTGCCATCTAGTGCTTCTTCTTCTAATTCATTCGCGGACAAACAAAGATCAAGATCCTAATGAAGAGTATATATAGAGATGGCATTACACCAATGCATCTCTTATACCCTTTTTAACTGATTTTATTTGTAAAACTGTGCTATTATTTGTAACATTTTCAGCTTTCAGGTTAAATACAGAGGCAGTAATATTTACACTGTGTGGTCATGTTGTGAAGTAAATATGACATCATTATTTAATAATTTATTTTTCTGGGCAGACAGCAGCCTTTTATAGAAGTTATGTGTTCTCTTATTCTTTTGTTTTTAAACTTATTTATGGTAGTTACTAGTTCTGATTCATTTTAAGATTAGATTTGACCCAGCTTCTGGCTTGTCACTGCATGTAGCCAGTAGAAATTGTATAAAGAGGTTTTCAATTTACTAATGACCTGTTGCTGCCCTTGCAAACCCGAGTGCCAGCTCATCTCAACTTCCTTGCAGAGAAGCTATAAACTCCGTAAAAGTTGAAGACCTAGAGCTAGAATACGAGCAAAGCGGAAATGATTCTGAACTATGCTACAAGCTATTGTAACTGGGAATTTTTGATCATTCTCAAATAAGATGGATGAATTGTCTTGTCTGTTCTCATTGTGGATTCAGGCACTTATATTTACTGTGGCATTTTGTGTATTACGGAGAGCTGACTTAAGCCTGATACTGTATGTCTGACGTTGCTTTAATTTTGGATGAATTCCATCATATTCCCGCAGACAGAGACCCAGTGTGGTGTTGAAAAAAGCTGCAGGGGGTCCTGTCATCTATGTGAATGGGAAATGGTATAAAAGGGAGCATATTACAATCAAACTAATATTTGTAATCCAGACATCGAAATACTGGTTGCCAGAATTTGTCCACGTTATTTGCCTAGGGAGATAAGTTGCTTCATCTTTATTGATGTTCATGTTCCTCCCTTTGCAAATTTTGACTAAGCAACAAAAAGAATCACTCTGTTACCAACTTTATAATAATAAAACAGTCTTTCCCTGAGGTGTGGTTCATGGCTGGTGCGGCACTGACTACTTCAGAGTCAGATTTACAAATATATGAACCCAAAAGAGTAGCTTATTCACTATTCAGTTGTCAGCCAGCATTCACATTAACTACTGGTTATGTTTCATATCTCATTGACACTCTTTACACACACACATAGGTAAGGTACACATTTGGCTAAGAAAGAACGTTACATTTGTATTGGTGAGAAAGAGCAGAGAGAGCACATTTGCTCTTCACTCTCCCATGTGTTCTAAATTTGCTGTTCCAATTCCACAATTCATACTTATTCAATGGAAATGAAAGTATTGAGTGGTGTACAAAAAACAGATTTAAATTTTGACATAAATTAAAATATTTAGTTGTTTTTAAAAGCTTTTAATTCTGATGTTTTAATCAATTTTAATACAGACTGTTCAATAAAAGGATCACAAGGAACACAACAGAATAATTTAGTTAAGGTCAAAATTTAGTTTTCAAATATTGGATTGTTTTTTTCTTAGTCTATTTTTTTATAACATTGAAAACTGTTATGTTCTTACCTTTATTTGTAAATGAAGTCCATGCACCTATCCTTCACTTTCTTATAAAAGTCCTCCTTCTTCAGTTTTAAAAATCTTAATCTTCCATTTTGGCAGTCAGTCAGAACAAAAAATAAAAATAAGTGGATCGCTGCAGTGTACTTGACTCTCTGATATGGCTAACTTAGTGGTACCTACAGTCTCTGCGTAGAAGAACAGCAGCAACAAGCACCTGTTGGGCTCACATCTGCCCCCTTTGGAGTGGCACAGTACTGTCTGCGGTTTTGTGTCCGATCAGCAAGACTAAATATGTCACACACATTCATTAAAGATATTAGCCAGACGGTGGAAAGTCTGGGTGTATAAAAAACATGTCTGCAGACATATCGGCAACATACAGGCACGCATCAATTGCATGCATTAACTCAGAGTGTGTAGGATAGCGCAGTCTGAGGTGAGGCTCAGCTCGTTGCTGCCGCACCTTGCGGTTCTGCCCTGTATTTGAACAGGAAATGCACAAATTCAGCGATTTTGACTATAAAAATTATCAAAATGATTGGAATTATACAGAAAACAAATTTATTACACAGACCAGTAGATGCATTTATTTCATGTTATCACTATTATTTTTTTTTTTTACTTTTCATGATGCCTCCCCTGACCGCACGTACCTGATTAAATTATATTATTTGTGGTGATTTCAACCTTGTGATTTTGCAATGAAAAGTGACAAAGGTCTATCAGTATGTAACAACCTGGTCCTGCTGTATTTAAATAGTAGTGATTCCTTTAAATATAAATTAGTGTCATCTTTTAGTAGATCTAATCACAATTTGATCCATTTTACTTCCACCTCCAAGTCTCTTATTAGATGGCAATAACCTCCAACCTGTATGGTCAAAACATTATGTATCTTTCCAAACATTAAACCGTGGATTACTAAGGAACTAAAAAGTGTACTGAATCAGAATAATAGAGCATTAGAATCTTGTAGCATTTAGGCTCTAAATTGTATACAACGAGTGCTGAGGAAAAAGCTGAGTGAAGGAAAAGAAGCTTATAGAGCTAAAATAGAAAACAAACTCACTGAGAGTAACATAAAAGAAGTTATGAATGGACTGGGCCTAATTACTGAACGCATGCAATTCAGGCCTCACATACTAGATGGGAATGTTGACAAAGCTAATTCACTGTACCAATTTTTAAATAGATTTAGCTTCACTTCCAACACCATATTACTCCAATGACCAGTGCCTTTGCACCATCTTTAATGCTTCAAAACCCCTACCACTTCAAATGGTATGGACAGTGATGAGTCCTTCAGGGATTATCATTATGGGCAGTCCATAACTAATAGCCAAGTGACAACTGAGGAAACTCAGAAAAAGCCACAAGACCAGATTAAGTCAGTCCTTGAATACTTAAAGGGTGTGCTGACCTGCATTGTGGTATCTTTTGGTACCTGTTCACTAAGGCTCCAGAAAGTATAGTTGCTTTGGAAAAAATCCTATATTTCTCTATATCTAAAGAAATACGTCTTCACCTTATGAATACAAATCGGTGGCCTTTATATCCTACATCATGAAGACTTTTGAGAGGCTGGTCCTGCACTTTATAAGGCCTCTTATGAAAGACCATTCAGATCCAGTACAGTTTCGTGATCCAAAAAAGATGTGTGTGGAAGATGAAATTATCTATCAACTTCACAAGGTTTATTTCCTTCTGGAAAAAAATGGCAGCACTGTGAGGGTTTTTTGATATCTCAAGTGCCTTCAGTACCACTATTAAGCTCAGAGATATGCAGTTGAATGAGCCTATGATCTCCTGGATAATGGCTGACTGACTGTGTGTCTGATGTGAATGTGACCAAAATTGGAGCACCACAAGGAACAGTCTTGTCTTATTTCTTCTTCATCCTGCACACCTCAGGCTATGACTATAACACCAGGTCATGTCACGTGTATTAAAAATGTTAAAATGGTAGTGATGAAAGTCTGCCTAGCCTCCATACCAGCATGATTCACAACATTTGCTGTAATATCAAGGAATGTTGACATTTCCAAACTCCATTCCTTCTTTGTTGTTTTCACTGATCTGTGGTATGTTTGTTCTCACAACATTAGCCACGCTGTGTTGTCATACAAATCCTTAAAGAATATCAATCTCACAGTGACCATGTTGGCAGCACATCTCTCAGACCTTGATCAACGATGTCACCTGTGTGGTCTTCTGGGAAGTAAAATGTTTGCAAACAGTAGCTTTGCAGTTGCCAGGTTTTGTCGATGAAGTGCACTGTCAAGGAGAGCTATGGCTTGGATGTTCGGCTTGACTATAAATCCTTTGTTGTGGCAAAATGTGAAATCTTCTGCAGTTTATGAGTCAGAGTTTGGCAACACGAGTCATACAATTTAGGCAGTGTGTGTCTTAGGCCTAATTGTTTGAAACCATCCCTCTCAACCACTTGAACTGTCACCATATCTTTTGCGATATAATTGGTGATGGTTATGTCATGCCGTCTGTTGCTTTTCTTGTCGTATGGCATTTTTTGCAGAATGATTCCACTAAACTTTGCTGAATGTGTTTTTGTGCTTGTACTTTGGTTAATTTAGAACTGTTGTGGACAACTGACTCCTGAAGCTTTTCATATTCTTCATATTCTTTGCAGTGGTTACTTTGCATATGGTGAAACAAATTAGTTGTCGATCTGCCCTTCATAGCAATCAATATCTGACATAGTTTGCAGTCTTTTTAAAGCCAAACCACCTCCACACCAGTGAGGATGATCCATATCTTGCAATTAAATCTAACAATGTTGATTGCAAGACTGTTTTATCCCCCGGCACTTTTTGCTCACTCATTTTAGGCAGCTTTGCTAGCTTAAGTTGTGGTGCACTGAATGTGTACGCTTATGCGCTTGCTTTGTGCACAAACAGTAGTCTATCCTATTAGGTTACATGAGACAGCAAATGTGTGGAATCTCAAGGCGTGTTTTTGATTGTTTTTTGCAAAGTGAATGACATACTTGATAATTTCAGCTCATACTTCGTTAAAACAACAATTAAGATATCGTAGATGGTACATATCGCACACTCCTAAGTTTTACTGTATATTACATTCCAACACTCTGTAGGTTTATCTGGGGATCATTTACAGATATCAACAGGTTTGCACAAAGGGGATATCTATTGTCACCCAGTAGCAATCCTCCACAAAACTTTTCACGTCTTCTTTTCATCTGACACACTGCTGAATTGGTCTAGTTATGGACATTTTGGGTGTTATAAAGCCACTTTGCCACAAAATTTGTACAAATCTTTATTGATTGCAAATCACTACCATGTTCAATGCAGGGAAAATTTCCAATATTGATGACTAGGCTCCATGAGGCTGGTTATATAAATGGATATCTACTATAGCCCAGTGATTTAACTTAATTCATATGTAAGTCTTGGGTTTGTGAAATGCTAGTCTGAGATGTAGACATGAAATTCAATTGATATTCTTCTGGTAGGTTTCCTTTATTGTAGTCATTCTATTTCTCCCTATACATATCAACATCCAATTCTAATCCTTCTGTTTACTTTCTTCTATCTTCTCTCCATACCTAGTTTCAATAGGGAAGTTGTATCTATCAAAGTAAAGCTATGTGCAACTTTAGATCACAGATACTTCAAAACTTTTAAAAAAGATGGGAATATTATCAACATATCCATATTTTATTTTTAACTGTCAACATTGCTTTGATGACCTTATAAATCTAAGTTTACTTAATTTTAAGAGAATTGTTTGTTTCTTATTGCAATTTGGAACTTTGCAATTCATGTATTTATCTTTTATTTGGTGTGTATTGTGTGATATTAGATTGTGTATATCCAGTGTTATTTAGTTGACCTTTTACAGTGCTTCTGTTCCTATTGTATTTTTCTGAATATGTGAACAGCTTTGCTCTTTGAAATTGTGCTATATAAATAACATATAGCATTATTACTAAGAAGAGTTTGAAGATTTATCACAATAAGAATTTAATGTGTTCTGTATGAGGGTCACTTTTGGTAAGGTTGCTACAAGATTTAGCCACATTAAGAAGCACTTAGTGATTAGTGAGTCAGGAAATTCACTTCTGATTAGTATTCTTTTAGGATTTCCATTAAAGGAAAGCATAGGTCAAATTATACTCTACTTTATTACAGGGCATCATATACTACATCAGTTTTACAAGGACAGGCTCAGTGTAAAACCTCATTAATTTAAACCACATTGTAATATATCTATCTTAAGTGAACGTATAGTGGTGCAGTGGATAGTGGTAGCAGCTTTATAGCTCCAGGATCTTGGTTCTATTCCTGTCCTGGGGCCTAATGTATAAATGGTGCTTACGCACAGAAATGTTGCGTACGAACGTTTCCACATTCAAATCGCGATGTGTAAAACCTAAACTTGGTGTAAAGCTATGTACATTTCCACGGTACCTCATACCCTGTCATACGCAAGTTCTCTGTTCGGTTTTGCAGACTGGCGGCACCCTGCATCAAAGCAGTGCTTCTGTGCCTGTATGGTTTATCTTTCTTTTTCAGATCCACATCCCTGACATGGCTTTATAAATACACTGAAATTAACCGCATATTGTTTATTATTTAGTTTAATGGATCTGATTGTAATTTAACCTGTAACAAATTAATGGTCAACAGAATGGTCAAACTATTCTAAATACCATAGCTGCTTTAGTGTTGTTACTCTCACTGCACCTTCTTCTTCTTCTTTCAGCTGCTCCCATTAAGGTTTGCCACAGTGGATCATCTTTTTCCATTTTATTCTCACTGCACCACTCGGAGCAGCAGATCGGAAAGAGAATTATCGGTACAGCATCGAGCATACGCTGCCTTAGCCATGCTTCCAATTTGAACTGCTTCTCACATGGCCAACTCTTCAAAACCTTTACTGTATGGACCTCGCGGTTCAGAAACAGTTTCATCCCAAGAGCTCTAAACGCAATCAATCAACTGCTCCTTGTAGAAGTGTTTGTACTTATAAGTACAATTACCTCACTGTAAACTTGCGATGCAGTTATAATATTGCACAACCTGAGCCACTTTATAAAGCGCATATTTACATATGATGACGATATCATTTTTAAGATGAAATGCAGCAAAATATGTTTATTTTATTATACAGATAAAACTTTAACTTTATTTAAATAATCTATATTGTTAATAATTAAATGACATGGTATTGCTACACTAGCAAGGATCTGGTGCTCCGTTCACAGATTGTTCCTGCCTCGCACTGTATGCTTCACTGGGACTGGCTTGAAGGATAGAATAACATGTACTACGAAGATATTTCAATGTTCCTTAAAAGTTTTGAAGAATCTTCGTTCTAAGCTTACAGATGGCTTAACGTCTATTACAGAGCTGATTGTGTGGCAATTGGGTATGTGGAGAAAGAAAAGGAAGGACAGGAATTGGAGGTTAGTATGTTTGAAAGAGACAGTACTACTGCAATAAATTATTTTATGAAAGGTCGCGCACAATCACTGCGCCACCATGTTCCCATGTTTAATAACATTCTTTAACTCCTATCATCATAAAAATGATATCACGTATACATCTCAGTAATGGATTCTGTGTCCTGTTGGGAGTAGAGAAAGCCGGTTTAAGAAGCACGTAGTGATTCACACACATAGAGCACATGATCAAATACAAAACAAAGCATTTAACATACTACTTTAGTTATGATGGGATTTGAGAAACTAGTAATTTGAACAATTTTAAGATTAAGTTTATGATCTACTTTAATGACAAAATAAACTACGTGATTAAAGTGGAAATTTCGAGATTAAAGTTGACATTTCATGCTTTTTCCCCACTGTGTGCCTTTTTTTTTCTCTGTACCCTAATAAGCTTTCATATGACACTCAGACGATAGGCTACGACTTGCCTTTTCATGGCGTCTTTGATATGCGACTTCTTTTTTATTTCGGGCACTATGCGACTTTGTGAGGTTGAGCTTTTGAGTTTCTCCGATACGCTATGTCACTCGATCAGCTTCCTTTTCTTGTTTATACCACTGTTTAAACTAACAAATAGTACATTTTTCCTTGACTCCACTTGGTATTCACTGAAATTGTTCTCTTTTTCCTCGTGGTTTTGCCATTGTCTTTTCACAGAATTCTGAGCTTAAGGGATATTTATATTGATTTACATATTCAAAGAGGCATAACTCTGGGAGGAGTTGGGGCAGGACAGCAGGCGCGTGCATGTGCGTTACTTTTCATGCTGATCGTGATTTATGTAGTGGAAGAACGTGGAATTTTGTGTACGTACAGATTCCTGCATCTGGATTTTTATATACCTACACACATTCCCGCTTTTGTGCTAACGCCATGTTATAGTGTGAGTTCTACGCATGGCGTTATACATGAGGCCCCAGGTCATTGTTTGTGAGGGGGCATTTGAATGTTCTCTTAATGTCTATTAGATTTTCACTAGATTTTTCACCAGTTTTAGAAGTGTGTATTTTAGGATAACTAGTACATGTGAATTTGGTCAGTATTAAGCAAAAACATTTTTGACCTGTGATTGATTGTTGAGAGGTTATTTCTAGCTTGCACCTTTTTCTGCCAGGATTGCCCAAGGATATGATAACTTTGTTATGTAAGATGTGTTTTCTAAAATTGGATGGATAGATAGATTTCAGCACAGAAACAGAATAAAAAGGGAAATTCATTTAAGACAGAAAAGAGAAAAAACTTGATTTCTACTGAGTATAAATTGGTAGTTATGATTTTGAAGTGGTTATATATTTATCAATTTTTTGCCCTCATGAGATACTGAAACCTAGATAAATGAGTGATATAGGGCAAATATGTTTTAAAGATTGCACATTGATACAAGGCATATAGTATACAGTTAGTTACAAATGAAGAATGGTTTTAACTTTGCTTTTGTTTTCTATGGAACAATTTGATTCTTCACATTTCATTTCAGCATTTGCTGATGCCCTCCTGAAAGATGAAATTGTATAAAATATAATCATGGTTTAATGCTATAGTTGTGTTGTAGCTATAAAGAGCATTGACTAAATTTGTGCCTGGATCTGAAATAGTTTTTTTCTATAGATGTATGGAACAAAAGACACTGTTGGAAAACAATGATGAAACTATATTAAGTGGCATAAGGATTGGAATTACTAGTAATTAGCTTACAAAGAAATTTACTCTGTATTTCTATATTTATATATATCAAACCACTTACACCTTAACACCAGCAAGACCAAGGAGCTGGTGGTGGATTTTTGGAGGCCTAGGCCCCTCATGGATCCTGTGATCATCAGAGGTGACTGTGTGCAGAGGGTGCAGACCTTTAAATATCTGGGAGTGTAACTGGATGACAAATTGGACTGGACTGCCAATACTTATGCTCTATGTAAGAAAGGTCAGAGCAGACTATACTTTCTGAGAAGGTTGGCATCCTTCAACATCTGCAGTAAGATGCTGCAGGTGTTCTACCAGACGGTTGTGGCGAGTGCCCTCTTCTACGCGGTGGTGTGCTGGGGTGGCAGCATAAAGATGAAAGACGCCTCACGCCTGGACAAACTTGTTAAGAAGGCAGGCTCTATTGTAGGATTAAAGTTGGACAGTTTAACATCTGTGGCAGAGCGACGGGCACTAAGCAAACTCCTGTCAATCATGAATAATCCACTGCATCCACTTAACAGTGTCATCTCCAGACAGAGGAGTAGCTTCAGTGACAGACTTTTGTCACTGTCCTGCTCCACTGACAGACTGAGGAGATCGTTCCTCCCCCACACTATGCGACTCTTCAATTCCACCCGGGGGAGTAAATGCTAACATTAATTTTATTTTAATTTTTTCATTTTATTACTATTTAATTTAATATTGTTTCTTTGTATCAGTATACTGCTGCTGGATTATGTGAATTTCCCCTTGGGATTAATAAAGTATCTATCTATCTATCTATATATCTATCTATCTTGACAATAGTTTTATTAGAAGGCTACAAATTTTCTTGTAATGAAGACTTTTGAGTTCTGTAACTAATTTTCTCAATGGAGAAGAAGCAATAGTTTTGATATGCAATCTGTGTGGTGCAAATGATGTTAAAGTATATTTGCAATTCAAATGCAGACAAAGATGCATTCCCTTTTTTTCGAAGGGCATCACATTCCATAACATTTGTGTTATCAAACAATCCTAAACTATCCAAAAAGTAATTTTAGTGTATCTGGCATTTTATGTGAATAAAAAAGTACCATATCTAAAATAAAAAAAATGTATTTATTTTTATAATTTAATTGAACTAGTAAAGTAGATAAGCAGTATATTGGCAAGCTATAGCCAGCTGACAGTATTGTACATAAATTCCACTGTTGTGTTTCCTTTCAGTACTTTTATTCAACTGGTTTTATGCATACTTATCAAAAAATGAAAGTTTAGTTAAAATTATTCTGTACAGTTTTAATCATGGATAAGACCACATTGCTGTTTTTTAAAGGAAAACCCCATCCAAAAAGTATATATTTTTTTAAATGTTAGCTACTGCATCTATTTTTTTAGTGATGGCCGGTGGTGAAATGATAAAGAGGTGTGTAGCAGTATGCATTTTTTGAAAAAAAAAAAACTGTGGGGCAGCGCAGACCCCGTGAATGTAGGTGTATTAGAGAAAAGTTGCAAGGAAATAAAATGAGTCTCTTGGGGTTTGGGTTAGGGTTAAGAAAAAACTTGAAAAAAGTTTGATTAAGGAGAGGAGAGGCAGCGTTTTGCAGAAGGCAGCAAAGCAGTCATGGGGAGCCTCACAATGGAATGGTGAGAGATGCACCAAGGGAAGCCCAGATTGCTCCTACTGTGTAGTTAAAAGCGGGAGCATTCAGTTGCTCCGAGGATTCCCACGGACTTTAGCATACGCATCAGGAAGATGGAGTTGGGCTCTGCACATCTTAGTGGATGCTGAAGGAAGATGACTGAGATAGGCTGTCAGTAAGTCAGTTTCCAGAGACTTTGCCCCATTCATTATGCCTGAGAGATGAATGAGTGGGGCTTGACAAGAGAAAGGGAGATTGTTCAGCACCAGTATGAGGATAACAGCCAATCCCACTTGATTTTATCCTTGATTTTAATGGATTATTTACAATCAGTATTTATTGGGATTTAACCTGATCACTGGGTATTGTTTTTATTGGATTACTGTATTTATTTACACATTGCCTTTTTTTGATTGCTAAAATCAAAAGCATACTTGCACATATGAACTTACATGTTATATTGTGTCCTCATTGCCCCCTCCATCCTCAGGTTTACAACTATTTATGTCCCGAGTTGAAGAAGAAGTATGTCAGCAGTAGGCAATATGGGCATTACAACAGAGGTTTAGCCACGAATAGATTTTAGGTTGGGCCTGTGTAAAATTGGGTGTTCTAATGTTGAAAAAATGCAGGTCTACATTTAAAATTTTAATTTTAAAATTGTTTACTCTCTGTTAATGGGCTTTAATTTATTGTGCAGTGGATGGGTGCAGCCATTGTTTCTGTGAGAAAAAGGTTAAAAAACAGTCCAGCTCACAACTGTAATGTTCGTATAGCATAAATATACCCAGGAACATGCACTGGCATCTTTCTTTCTTCATAACTTCTTTTCCATGTCTAGCTAGTGCTGTGTAGCATAAATCATATGATATCCACTGCAAGGTTCAAATCAAATTAAATTTGCAATTAGCATATTGGTGTGTTTTTGTTAACATGTTTGTCACTAATAACCAGATGGATATCAAGCTAGAGTTCAAGTCTTGCTTATTAAAGAACTTCAAACTTAAGTGCTAGGCTTGAAGGGGAGATTTCTTAGCTTGCTTTCCAGGCAAGTAGGTCAATGTAATGGAAGTAATACTTTGCCTGTTCTAATAGAAAATCTTATGTTTTATTTGCTTTTGTGCTTTGAAATCATGTTGAGAAAAAAAGTGAATTACGAGAAGAAAAAGCATATATCAGCAAGATCAAACATAAGGATTAGATATCAGTCCATTACCTGGCACACTCATGCACATACCCACAATAACTCAGGCTCCTTTTAACACAGGGATGTGAGAGGAATACCAGAGTATCCAAAGGAAATTCTCACAATGCCAGTAATTGGATCTATGGATTAAAACTAGTCTATTAGATGTACAGTATGTTACAGCTACAACACCATTTATTATGTGGAAAGCACCTACTGCTGTTGCCATGTCTGTCTGTCTCAGTGGAAATATTTTGTTGAAATTTGTTACATGTACTCTTCATGGAAATTTATTGGGAAAGCTTTATTTTCATTGCCATATCTCAAATAGAGTGTGCACTTCAAATTTAAGAAATTTTAAACTCTCCTTTTGAAAATGTTTCAAGTTTACCTTGACAGAGGTCAATTTATCCTGTGTTTTGTGTATTTTTCTTGTTTGACACCTGCTACTGATTGTAAAACAGATCCACAAAACAAGTTATTGAAGCACCATGGAGACACAGATGTGCAAGTCGCAAGTACACAAGCTCACTTCTCCTGCTGCTTGAGGTAATTTACCATAAAAGTAAAATAGCAAAAAAATCAAAAAATTTATATAAGAGGGAAAGAATAATATAAATGACATTCTGTAAGCACAGAGTGAAGAAATATGTACTCAGTATTTGCATTGCCATAAACAACTTCATGCCTGCATTATCTGTACATTATAATAATTCAGTATTACCCTGACATGAAATTTATCAGCTAAACTTCAGATGTGCTCTCCATCATGGTCTGAAGCTGCCAACAATTTTGTGAGACTTCAGCAGAGATTTTAACTTTCCATAAGGTACATCTTTCAAAAATGTTATATTTAAGATAGTTGAATTACAGTTAATCACAGACCCTCACAACCAACAACTAACAACAGGACATCAGTTATGCCATGTTTACATTGCTGTTCATGAAATGTTATTTATGTTATGTTTTTAACTACTGTACATAACGTAAAGTATTGTTAAAAAGAATGCATGTAATGTAGTCTACTAATGCATATAATTGCATTCTGTTATTTATGTTCTTTTTAAACATGACTCACTGCTACAAAAGTATTAATAACCAAAAACGTGATAAAGGACTCTTTGAAGAATTAGCTAAAACATGTAAAATACTCCTGATTTTATTGATTAAATAAGTCCCTCAGTGTACTTGAATATTATGCCAAGTGTATATTTTCTAATTTGTTTAAAGTTTGCTAACTACAGGATAGTGTGGGTAGTATAAATCTAATGTTCCTTACTTGATTTTCTTCCCATACTGTAGGTTGGTTTCTGCTGCATATTTTGCCCAACACATTAAACCCTATATAAGTAAAACAGGAGGCAATTAATGACATAACAATAAAAGAAGGAAATGTTTTGTCTTGTAGATATATTTATACTAAGATACTAAGTGCAAGCAATTTCAGTTGGCTGTTATTCATCTACTGCATAGTTGTATTATTGCTACTTAATATATTCTTAAATGTTTTCTTTTAAATTATTTTTGAATACACCATATTTTATAATGGCAGCATGGTGTAACCCTAACTTTATAGAATGGCTTTGAATCTAGGACCTGACACAGCCCAGTTTGCTAACTGAAATTGTGGCAGAAAGATCTTTTGAGACAACTTCATTTTTAACCTGTTAATTCTTTGTTGTAGGTATTCCCAAGTTCAGTCCTGGAGGGCTATAGAGGCAGTGGGTGTTTTTTAAAGTGCAATCTGTTAATTAGAAGCTATTCGTGCTGCTGACACTGTTATGACTTCATTTTTGTTCTTTATTTTATTTAACTTGTTTGTTAAGATTCCTAACCTTTAATGTCTTCTTTTAGTCTGAAAACATTACTCATTTGCTATTTTTGAATGAGTTGCAAATGACAAATGGATCAACATTTCAGCATCTAGCTTGGTCCTATTTACACAGGTCTTTGTATATCATGATGTTTTCATTTTAATGAAACATATGGAAAAAATGGAAGAGAGAGAGAGGTTAAGGATTGAGAAATACTAATCTGCATAAGGCTATAAAGCATTTGGATGATATCCTGGGAAAGGAAAACCTTACCATGCAAAAGAAGTATGAGGTGATGTGGGAGGATGAAAACACTAACCAGACATAAAATGAGATAAATTCAATTATCTGCAATTAAGCAGTTGAGGTGGAATAAAAATCTGCTGCCACTTCAGCCATCCAGGAGTGAACATGGAAGATTCTGCTTTATTGTGCAACTCTTAATGCTTTATTGTCTAGTAGGCAGCATAAGTATTTAACAGCTCCAGGAGACAGGGTGTGATATCTTGTTCAGTCACTGTGTAAAGTCTGAATGTTTTCGTGGTATGCACAGATAGTTTTGCTTATCAATTCTGAAGATACATATTTCAGACTTGCTGATTATATAAAATTGGCGAGTTCTGAGTGTGTGTGTTTGTGTTTGAACTGTAACTGTTGCACCATCCAAGTTTATTACTGCTTTGCACAAAGGTCTGCCAGTCTAGTCATTCTGAAGTTTAATAAACATGTTCAAAAATGAACAGTTTAGTTACTTTTAAATAACTGGTTAATATTAAAATAGACTAGGTTGTACATCTGTAGGAACAGGAATTTTTCTGTGTATGTTTACAACCTTGAGGAGCCTCAAACTGGACTTTTATTTTTTGAACCTGTTGAATATTTTGAAGAACTGTGTTTTCCAGTTTTTTTATTTTGAGATTTGTTTTTAAATTTTAACCTAATGATCCTAAGGTGTTTTTTCAAGGAAGACTCTGCATGAAGGATAAATGTAACTCATTTAAATGCAATCAGATTTGTAGACATATTACTTATTGAGGACTTATTTTAAATTAAATTGTAAATTGTATTTTAGGAGCTGTTTAAATTAGGAAGGTAGAAGTCTAACTGAGATACAATAAGAAGAAATGTATTGCAGCCAGATCAACATGCAGAAATAGCTGTTTATAGAAAACAGGACTTAATGGGAAAACCGAGGTGGTACCAATGTAATTTGCAGGAATTCCCTTCAGCTCGCATTTCTGTACAAATGATTATAAAAAGTCATAATGAAGTACTGAAATGAACACAACCGAAAAACAGCAGGCTTTAATTTTACTTTCTTTTTACTAAGATAGAAAATAATGTGCATTAATTTTAAAGACAGAATTGAATGCCTGTAAGTCCTGTAAATATAGTTTTATAGAATTTAGTTGGTCTAAAAATGTCTTAATATTATTTTTAGGAAAAAAATGTATATGATAGTATTCTTTTTGCCCATATGTATTTTGAAGATGCTTCGTAGGAAAAGTGTTCTTTTGTGAATAATCACAAAGGACTAATAATAAGTGGAGATAACCAACAAAGTAAAGCTCAGCTGCTTTACTGGATCATTATATATGCATTTCAAGGTTATTATAATGATTGTTGCTCTATTACCAATTTCTAATATACATTCATTCATTCATTTAAGCATTTTTTGATTTGCTTGTCCCAGAAAAGGAACCAAACCTGGAAAGGGTACACTTACACTTCTACACTTACTAAACGAAACCTGATTTAGGCTTGTAAGTCAATGTAATGTAAATTTCTTTGGATATAGATGTTCTGATCTCACTATTACGTTGTAATAGATATTCAGTCAGCTAAACTCCTCCCTTTATCAATATGACATCTCGGAGACTGACTTGACATGAGGTGTACAAATTTCCAGTTTATTAATAAAGAGCAGATGTGAAACTACAAGTAAAGAAATATAATATTCAGCATGCAAATAACAAATAGTTTGATAACAGCTTTAAACCATAAGTAGCTGTACAGAGAAGTAACATTTTGCAAATATGAACTTACCAGCTATGCTACCAAAGGATTAAACAGGCAGGATGAATTTCGCTATATGTGTTTGTGGCAGATACATTACCTACATCGGGACGCCCCCCTGTAAGGCAGCTTAGGAAGGACAAACATCACAAAGCATGTACAGTATATCTGAACACAACAACAGTCTGTAAAATGGAAATGGTCAATAATTAAGCACTTTACCCATCCCAACAAACATGACAGTGGATGAAAATTAGATTAATGAGAGGAAATCCAAGTAGATACGAGAATATGTAAAGTCTACACAGATAGTGCCCAGGACACAAAGAACCGAGAAACTGTGAGGCAGCGGACTTAATTTCAAATTTTTTCTCTAATAGTCATATAGATATATATCTTATATGAGCCGATAAACAGTCAAGACTATACTTTCGCAGGGGTAGTGTTGCTAGAAAGAGGTGCGATAATCAGAGATGCTAAGATGTTAATATATTGAGCCTATGGGAAATAGGGGGTTAGTTCCCCGGCCATCAAAATTTGTAATCTTTCACTAGAGAATACTCAAAACATACTTTTCTGTATAGATCTGTATAAACATTACTTCTGATAATATATATTCATATTACGAAAACCATGAAATTATCCATAAAATGCAGTACACAAAATAAAATTAGTAACATACAATACATTTTTTCTTGCTTCCCTAGAATTCTGTGTCTTTTTGTGCTAACGGCTTAATAAAAAAAACTGCTGTCAGAAGATGCCAAGACTTGTGAGGTATCAACATCACCTCCACCACTCTGTCTTTTATGGCTGGTGGATGGTGTTGGAGAATGTGAAGGATATCACCCATAAATGTCAACATCCAAATGAGTAGAGCCTAAACAATCTACACTGGAGAGCACTAGATCAGCACTAGATCCTCAATTTAAAACACTTCCTTTTTTTGAGAAGGAACTGTGAGGGCACATTTTCAAGACTACTTAACGTGACTGCTACACGTGAGCAACTGAAGATATGTGTAACTTGTAGAATTATATAAAAAGACGTGTTTTCCCACTATATCTTTAATCTCGACTAATTCAAGATTTTTTTAAATGTTGAATATGGTACTAAATTTGGCTAACAGTTTAGTTGAATTGTGTCTACATGGAGATTCATAGCACATGAATATGTTATTGAATAACATTTATTATTTAAGAAGCAATATTTGATCATTTTATAATAATAGTATTCACAAGGTGATATAGATGTTTTATAAAGTAGTTGCCATTGCATTGTATTAAAAAAAGGAGCAATAATATTTTGTTCCTTCTAAATACTGATCTGTACTGTTTATTACTAATCAAGTATTTTTTATTAAGTGTCTTTCCATGCTTATGCATATGTTATGAAAGCACTATGAAGACATCCTTCAACTAAAGTGTAACTGAAATTTGTCACATTAATTTTCCTGATGTATAGTTAAATAATCTCTTAAAAAGAAGCCAACACATCAATACCCATCCCTACTAAGGTCCAGTTTGCTGAAATGTGTTGTCATCTTCTCTAATGACAATGGACATTTGTCAGGAATGATGACTTTATTAACTTTTCTCAAATCCACAGAGAGACAAATTTTTTGTTATTTTGTTTAATAATATGGTTTGATAACACGTGATGAAGAATCAATTGGCTTGATGGAGGGAGCTGCAGTTACAGTTGAATTTTGTGCAACAGTTGGATCACTTGAGCAATATCTGGATTAACTGTTGGCTTGTAGATATAGTCAGAAATGTGGCTAAGGTTTCTAAATAAGTCTATAAGTCTCTGTAGCCATGAGTTAGCCATTTACAGAAATTTGGAGGCCTAAAATCTGAGACTGTAAAATACAATGCATGGTAAAGGTCCAGTCCAATGATGTTGGCTTCCCCTGTTGTGATGTGGGAAGACACTGCTGAAGTAATAAACCCTTTTATAACTCACAGTAAAGATGTACTGAGGCCTTTTATAGGAGTGTGGTCATATTCTGTGACTTGAACAGTTACAGATTTTAAAGACAGGTGAGAAAAGCAATCTCTCAAAGGTAAGTAAACAAAGAAAGAATGGAATTTTCACACTATCCATCTTGAAAAATACAGTGTATCAAGAATTGTGTGTCCAAATGCACAATGTTCATAGCCTGTGGTGAATGATCATGTCCATATTCATGTGCAGGAACATCTGCTTGTGTGCAGGAACAGGAGATGACAGTCTCTAGTCTGCAAAATGATTTAATTTGCTATATTGGCAGCATCACTAACTGTGCAGAATATATGGACGCCTTTGTATTGAGCTGATTTGACCCACAGTTTGAGCAGTGTGGCAATATAACCACAACTGTGACCTTGTGCAGTAGGATTGGATTTAAGGTATCAGAACCCCTATAACATCTGTGCATCTGCCACAGCATTTCCTGTTTGCTTTACGAATGACTGATGCAGTTTTTTCTAAAGTGAGGTTATTGGACTCAAGAAGCAGACTTTTCCATGATTTTGTTGTAGAGCATTACATTTTGTAAAGAACTAAATTGGTAATACTGGACTAGACTGTGTAGAGTAGAAACATAGAAACATAATGAGTGATAGAATCATGTTGCCACTGGGCTCTTTGATTAAAATGATACTGGTGCATGAGGATGCTTGACCCATGCCAAAATTTCCCACTAACACTGACTATGCTGCTGCATGTGTATGTTTGTCCAGTTGAAGCATGGAGAAGAAATGCTGGCCCTCTGATCCCAAGCAGTGTAATAGTAGAACTGCCAAATTAGCATCTGCCATTTCTTTATCATCAAGGGCCACCAAATATAATTTGAACAACTCAATCCATCATTGCCAGGGTACAAATGGCTCTCCTGGTATGGTCAGTGTATTATCATAGTATTTCCCTTTACTTATCCTTTACCTGTTTTCTCAAGGGTAAGTGTACTCATCAAGTTCGTTGTCGGGTTGGTCTACTGTTGCACTTTAAGATGAACACGCACATATAAAGCTATATGCATACACACAGACCCTAACCAGAACAGTGCCCCATGAATGACACACACACACTGATTAACCTTTAGCACTTTAAACCACACAAGTGCTTTAGGAATAACACAACCTGTCACTCAGCACTTCAAGAGAGTTACTTATTATCGGCACGAACTGCATACAATGTTTTAATGATATCTCAGACCTAAATATTACTTTTGGTCTACAAGAATACATTTAAACATACAAAGGCTCAGCACTCTTCACTATAGGCCATTTATCAGCCAAGAATGCCTTACTTTGCATACTGTTCCCTACTATTGAGTGGAGCTCTCACTTGCAGCCTAAATAAACCTTGCAGCGCAGAGGTAATGGCAAATAAATACTTCAATCACTCTATAGACATTAAGACAAAGCATAGAAACTTTAAAGTATCATGGTATTTATTTCAGGGATAATAATAATACCACTGGAACAAAAAATAATAGAAAGTAAGACTGATAGAAAAGTCTGGATATATATATAGTCTTTAGAATAAAGCTTACGAAAAAGTTACAGGTGACAAGGATGAATGTTCCAGGGCGGCATATGATTTAGCAATCAATGTTCATGAAAATGCGGTTAGCGGACGATCGGATGAAAGCTGCTTACATGTTTTTTTTTTTTTTTCTCTGACATCGCTCTTCCGTTGTCGCTGTTTCTGTTCTTCTGACGTTGCTTTCAAATGAGGCATATTTATAATAAAGTTTCATGCTGTGGTTTCACAACACATGGCTGTCAATATGATGGATGAATTTTGCTCAAACTCTTTGATCTATCTTTTCCCAGACTGTAAACCAAATTGTTGTCTCAGATGTCCATCCATAAAGTAATCAATATCCTAAAGTATCAGTTCACTCTTCCTTTCCCAGACTGTAAAACCATTTTAGCACTATGCTGTGAACAACTGTTATAAAAGTGAAATGTAAGGGAAGAGGATATGAATGTTTTATTATAATGCCTATACAAGTGTCCTACATCTGAATTCATCTTGTTGGGATTGAGCAAAACATAAAAATAAAAATGTAGAGAATAATTTTAGAAGCTATTTTAAGATAATTGGATATACAGTGGAACCTCGGTTTGCGAGCATAATTCGTTCCGGAAACGTGCTCGCAATTCAAAGCACTCGTATATCAAAGTGAATTTCCCCATAACAAATAATGGAAACTAAGATGATTCGTTCCACAACCCAAAACTATTCATACTAGCCAACCCGCGGCGTACCATACGCCGCATAATCAGGCCGGTTTTTTATTGAATTTTAAGCACAGGGAGAAAATTAACATTTGAAACACCGGTAATGTAATAAATCAGCAAGAAAAGCAACATTGTAACAATGTACGGAACGAACCAACACACAATCGTCCGTGACTGAAAACCGGCGGATCGTCCTCGCGCCTTCTGCTGCCAGACAGAGGGATGGGGGTTCACGGCACGGAGAGTGGAACGGGAGGAGAGAAGGACGTCCATTCAGCTCCGTCCGTCATGCTAGTCTGCTGATTTCTCGTTCAGTATGTACTGCCCGGTCACGTGCCCACCTCCAACTTGTCACTTGTGTCGTCGTCTTTACACAGTCCAGATGCACATGTGACTGACGTGGACTTTTCATTGCTCTGTGCGGTTTTGGCCGCTTTTCTATATATAATCCACCAAGACACCTGACCACGGTAGTAGCGAGGTGGGAGGGGGTGCGTAGAAAGTGCAGGAGCATCTAAGAAGACGCGCGTTTGTCGTGGACGCAACCAGTGGGAGCGTCAGGACCGATCCGGGTAGACGGCGCCTTTGTGCGAATGTGGTTTCGCCGCCCTACGTACCTATTTTCTATTATGATATGACGGATATTACTATTAGATGTACTACTTCAAACAGGATTATGACGGTGTTAGGGTTAGAGTCGGGATGTATAAATAAAATTTAATTTCAAACGATTAATTTCAAATCAAACCAGCCTAGATTAGAAAGCCGGTTTATTTAATCGTTCTAAGCGACAGGCAGCTGCACACAGTGACAGTCAATTCAGAGATCGCCGCAGCTCCGCTGTCTTTTGCCGCTTCTCTTGACTCGCAATCCCGTTGAGGAACGTCGCGTCTCACATGAAATCTATCGCCGCGACGCAACTATGAAATATGCAAGTTGAACGTTGACTAAGGGACTACACACATTTAGAGAGCGTGCGTAAACACATGGTAAGCAATGGAACCGTTCAGACAGAGCGTGCGATGAGCCGGCGACCATCAAAGGCTTTTGCCCCGCTCGCGCGAGCAAATCGCTATGTATGTGGAGTCCCTAATAGGCATCAACGCATCGACTACAATACACGCCACTTTGTCAAACTTTGCTCACTGCAAACGCCGCTGCTATAGTCGCCGGCGCGCTCAGACTTTAAAATTCAAAGGCGGACAGCCGCCGGTCGCAGCGTCGCCGGCTGCTGCATCGCCTCCTCAACGGCCGCCTTTGAGTTTGGCCGCCACGTGCGGGCACGCTTTTGCCCGTCGCCAGGATCGGCCCTGGGGAGCGTATGAGTTGCACTTAGTGGGAATTCCACGGTTTGCAGCCGAATGGGGCTCAACGGCTTACCCACGCCGGGTAGACACACGGTCAATGTCATGCATAATTATTTATTGAATGCTAAACACTTCTGGAAAGACACCGTTGTCTAAAAAGGGAGGGTTTGAGGATACAACAGAAAGTGAATGAAAAGATGGAACTGTAGACTTTTCATTGCTCTGTGCGGTTTCGGCTGCCTTTCTATATATAATCCACCAAGACACCTGACCACGGTAGTAGCGAGGTGGGAGGGGTGTGAACAAAGTGCAGGAGCATCTAAGAAGACGCATGTTTGTCGCGGATGCGAATTGCTGTATGTAGCGTGTAAAACAGTTTGCCATGGAGCACGTGGTGGAGCGTCGTAACCGAAAACTTAGTTTTTAAAGACTGCTCACTTCATTGTGTTTTAACCTCAGTTGTAAAGGATTGTTTTAAGGATCCCATGGGATACCCCTCGCAAACCGTTTGACACGCTGCACCATAGAGTCCGGACGTATTCATGTAATCAGCGTATTGTTGAGCAGACTGTATAATAATGCCTCTGTGACTAAGAACAACGGACACCACGTCACCAAAGTTATCCCAATGTTGGCAAACAAAGCTAAGAGCCATGTCACGAAGTTTGAGAGCAACAGTTTCGTCAATGACATTTCTTCAAAAAAAAACCCGACTGACAGAAACAAACATTTACCTGAAGCAGGAATTTCCATAACATTGAAAGAATTGTTGTTTCCATGAAATACATTTGAAGCGGCAGCCATGGAGGGCAAAAGAATAGTCAACGTGGCTCACAGCTGAGTTTGGACCTGAGCACAGACCAAAGCGAGTGAGTATGTGTTTGATGAGCTGTTTGATTTGGCGGGCAGTGGTCTGATGTGCGTTCCTGAGCACGTGGGAGGAGGGGTAGAATTTCTGGGCGGGGCTTCGTTGTTCCTTTCGCATGGTTTTTCATGGTGTCGAAACCAAAAAGAATAATGAAAAGTCAACGTGGCTTAGACGTGCATGTGGACTCCTAGCAAAGACAAAAGAGGCTAAGTGGGTGGTTGGTGAGTTTTTGCGTCCGGGCACATGGGCAGGCAGTGTGAATGCCTAGAGAGCGAGGGGACACGGGCCGGTGAAAAGGAGTGTTGGTGGGTAGGAAAACGTCTTCCGTGTTCCTGCAGGAGCATCTAAGAAGACGCATGTTTGTCGCGGATGCGAATCTGTATGTAGTGTGTAAAACAGTTTGCTATGGTGCAAGCGGTCATGCGTTGTAACCGAAAAATTGTTTTTTAAAGACTGCTTACTTCATTGTGTTTTAACCTCAGTTGTAAAGGATTGTTTTAAAGATCCCATGAGATACCCCTCACCTGCTGCATATGGCGATTCACCTCCGCGAGAAACTCGCCTCTATGAACAGTCAACGTAGCTCGGAGGTGCATGACATTAACCTGCCCTGCACCGCATGTGGCCTCCTCGACAGACGAATATAAATGACGCCACTTTTTCTGTGTCCTCGCGTCCGACTTGGTGGGCGTGGCCCTGCGAGTTGTCGCCGTATCCAATGGAGTTGGTGGGCGTGGCTCCTTCCTTCGTGCGCCATAGGTGTCTCACTTGTCGGCGGCTTAGTGAATCCACGCCCCTTCCGGCGTGCTTTTCATGGTTGTCTTGCCTTAGTGAATTATATATATAGATAAAAATGATTAATACAAAATATAAAGTAAACATACATAAAACAAATTAACCTGCACTTTACCTTTAAAAAGAATCATGGCTGGTGTGAGTGAGTTTCTAGACTCATGTGGGATTCCACCCAACGGGACGACACGCGGAAGAGTGTCCCAAAGCAATCGCAGTCTCCCAGCGCTGCAGCAGTTCGCCGTATAAGTGCATCCAAAAAGATCGCAGACATGCTATAAGCACCTGCCGTCGATGGGTGATACAAGGAACATTATAAAGATCCCGCTACAATAAATAACAGTGCTGTTGCTGTTTCAAGCTGAATAAAGCTGGTGTTGTTAAAGTACTGAGACTCAGCTTCGTGTTTTGGGGCACAAGATGGGGACTCGCACTTCACAGCATACATGTGCGTGCGAGCGTGCACACACACGCAGTCACAATGCTGTAGTAAACAGCATACGCTCATACGGATGTTGACTATATGAGTGAGGCACACAGACACAGACGGAGAATAGGAGACGATTGCCCTCAAGAGAAGAGAAAGAGAGAGATAGAGATGTGCGCGCCAGTGAGCGAGATAAGGAGAGAGAGAGACGCGGGCGAGCAAGAGAGATAAGGAGAGAGAGAGAGAGAGACATGATGCGAGCGAGCGAGCGAGAGAGATAAGGAGAGGGAGAGAAAGAGAGAGATAGAGAGAGAGAAGAACCATCAGCTCAGTTGTGATCACATGACGCTCAGCAGACAAAGTGTATCCATACTACTCGTATTGCAAGACATCTCTCGTTTATCAAGTCAAAATTTATAAAAAAATTTTGCTCATCTTGCAAAACACTCGTAAACCGAGGTTCCACTGTACTGTATTTCAGATGTCTAAAAATGACGTGTATTCAGGTCTTTCAGTTAGTTCCTATCTTTTATCAATATATTTTGGAATAGATTTCAGATGTTGTTAAGTTTGTTTTAGCTAGTGGAACCGGTTACTTGTTTCAAAATGTTCTTCGTAAGAGGGCTGTCTTGATCAAAGTGGCAGTGACTTTAGGTACTGTTAGAGGATACCGGGAAGAGAAGTACAATGGGGAAAAATTAGTAACAGCCAATCACGAAGATTGTTTTAATTATTAAGACTCAATTTGAACCCCCTAATAAATATCTCTAAGATAAGGTATTGCATTTGGTTAATGTGCCTTTAGGCTTGACTTTTATGCTGCACTGCATGGCAGGTTATTCATTCCAGAGATTCAGGGGCCTGTAGCTAAAAATATCTACAGTAGTATTGTGCTTAGATTGTTTAGAATACAGTGTCTATTATAAAATGAGTAAATTTCATGCAGTAAACAGTAAGCCAAATTTAAGAACTATTGATATATTCATATTATTGTGCTTACGAGTTCTAGTTATAATCCTTGCCACAATTATTTGAATTACTGTAGAGTAGTAATTTAATTTTATGAAATGTCTTGAATTATTATGTTTCTGAGTTAAAATTCCCAAGAGCACTGTATATAAAAAAGAACTGGTGCCTGCACTCATTCTTAGTCTCTCGTTTCCTCTTCAACATTTCCAGCTGTTGTAATTTTGGTACATTTTTAATTTTCATTTCTCAATGGGTTTTCTTGTTTTTTTCCCTGCATGAGTTTTGAATGGTGATTCTTCTTAGTTTTCTTTCAGTGCTGCCATTTTGTTCATGTTATCTATCATTGGTAGCTGGTTGCTAGTCTGGAACAATTGGAAGTGGTGCAGTGGTATAACGGTCAGTACTGCACACTTCCTATTGTCCAAGACTCTAGATATGTTGAAAACTTTCTTAAACAATTATCAGTGTTTTTATTGGTGTTTCAGGAACCCTAGTATGGCTGTCTGCTAGCCCTTTGATTCGTATGTTTGGCTTAAAACTCCTTGATAAAAAATGACTTTGGTATAGACCCCCACTTGAATTTTGACTTTTATTTTTGGTCACAGCTATCTCCTGGTCCACTTTAAAATCTCTTGTGTGCCTTTTATATCCCATGCAGAACAGTAGCAGTTTGGTATACAGTAATCCTTCCTCGATCGCGGGGGTTGCGTTCCAGACCCCCCCGCTATAGGTGAAAATCTGCGAAGTAGAAACCATATGTTTGTATGGTTATTTTTATATATTTTAAGCCCTTATAAACTCTCCCACCCTGTTAACATTATTAGAGCCCTCTAGACATGAAATAACACCCTTTAGTCAAACGTTTAAACTGTACTCCATTACAAGATGACAGTTTTTTCTCACAATTAAAAGAATGCAAACATATCTTATCTTCAAAGGAGCGCCATCAGGAGCAGAGAATGTCAGAGAGAGCGCTCGCTAAGAAAAGCAAACAATCAAAAATCAATACGTGCTTTTAAGTATACAGAAGCACCGCGATAAAGCAGCATTTTGTAGAGGAGCGTCCGTGTCCTCTGTGCAAACAGTCCCTCTGCTCACACCCCCTCCGTCAGGCAGAGAGAGTGAGAAAGATAGAGAGAAGCAAACAATCTCAAGCACCGCGCGGGAAGCACATCGTATGTCATTGAGGAGTTTTAGTTAATATGTAATACATGCTCTGATTGGGTAGCTTCTAAGCCATCCACCAATAGCTTCCCTTGTATGAAATCAACTGGGCAAACAAACTGAGGAAACGTGTAGCATAAATTAAAAGACCCATTGTCCGCAGAAATCCGCGAACCAGCGAAAAATCCGTGATATATATTTAGATGTGCTTACATTTAAAATCTGCGATAGAGTGAAGCCGCGAAAGTCGAAGCGCGATATAGCGAGGGATTACTGTAATAGCATCTTTTTTGTAGCTACAGTATATACGATGCCCAGAGTGCCGATTACGACACCATAAAGTGAGCTTTTTCAAATAATTCAGCTACTGTAATGTCTGTACAGAGTTATAGTACTGTATTGTTTCCTTTGCTGCATGAATGTAAGTTACAGTGAAATACTATATTAAAGTTTAAATGGATGACTTCAGCAATCTGTGATTTTTTTGTCTATTGCAGATTTAAGACTTAATACATTGCTAATATGAAAAATTATAACATCATTGACAAATATGTTTAAGTCATTTAAAGGTATCTGCAGATCATTTAAAGATATCTCTAAAAGATAATTTCTCTTGGCACATTTTTATTTCAGTTTGATATTGAATGGTGTATTCCTGTCTTTAGCCAGTTGAGCATTTATTTCAATAATATGTGGATATTTTTAAAAGGTGAGCTGCAATTTAAGATATCAACTAAATTACAGAGAACATTAAAAAAAAATTACAAGTATTGTTAAAAGATGAACATATTTAAAGATATTTTGAAATGATTTAAATATCTCATTAAGTGAGTAGCATATATTGTTAAATGAATTACAGGTATGTTAGAGTTATTTAATCAATTACAGATATCTTTAAGTCACTTCCTTTTTATTTAAAAATAAACAAGAAATGTGCCTGCCCATGGTTCTACCCTGTGGTGTACAACAGTAAACACACTTTTTTCTTTAATCCCATTTCGCCTAAACAATAGCCTTAAAAGAGCATAATATGAGCTCTACTTTTTCCTTGTAAGGGCTCTTGCTGCAGAATAACAAGATTTCTTTATATTATTTCAGTTTGTAAACTTGGACATACTTAACAAAATAGTATACTAGGGTTCCAAATATAGTTTTTATTACTTGAAATGCTTAACATACATTAACATTGTTATATTACAGCTAAGTGTTTTTCTTTTGACTGCGTTTCTAATTCCTGTTTGTTCAATTTTGAGTTATTCATTTTTGTTAATGCTGCATTTGTTAACTGTTTTCATTATTCTTTGTTTTTGATTGTGTCTGTATGTGCACTGTATGTCTCATTTACATTTCTTGTGTTTTGTGGGTGATTTGTCAAGTGGTGGGGCCACCTGCCCATCACAGCAAGGGATTGCCCTCAGTCATATAATTGTAGGGTCAACCCACAGCTCTGTGAGGTACATTAAAATGAGCTTGGCACTTGCCTTTCTTTTAGATTTTGCTATGCTTTTGTGATTTATTGGATTTTTCCCTTTTTACTCTATTGCTGACCACTGTTTGGATTTCATATTGGGACTTTGTTTGCCTTGGATTGCCTTTGATGGCAACTGCTTTTTGCTTGTTTGTGCTACACCAAGCTTTGTTTTATTACAGAGTATTGTTGTTTTTCATCATGTAAAGCACTTTGAGCTACATTATTTGTATGAAAATGTGCTATATAAATAAATGTTGTTGTTCATAAATCATATATTTTGTGAAGATTATGTTCTTGCAATTATTACTAGCAGGGTTTTGATGGTAATATGTGAGCATTTTTTGGGATATTTTGGGGTTTGTGTTTGTGAACTTTTGAATATCATAACAAACAATATTCTCAAAACCGCTCGATCTAATTCTGACTGAATAGTTCAGGAGACGCTCCTGCTCATTGTATGTTTAATAAAAGAAGTCCTTAAAAAATATTTGTAATTATTTTTATAGATATCTTTAAATACTATGGTGGAAGTAATTTAAAGTTATCAGACTCATTTAAGGTTATCTTCCAATAAAGAGGAAATTCATTAAAGATATGTGTAATTCTTTTGAAGATATTTTTTAACAAAAAGTCATTCTAAAATATCTGAATTTCATTTCGGTATATATAAAAAGCAAGTGTTTCAAATCATTTACAAATATGTGTAGTTTAAAGTAAGACAACTTTAAATGAGTTCTAAAACTTTTTAAATGAATTACAGATATTTTAAAATTTCTTTCTTCTTATTTAAAGATATCATTTGCAATGTTTTTAATGTATTTTCAAATCATTTTCAGGTATCACTAATGATTTAAAAATATGTGATAATACAAAAAGACATCTTAAAATCTTAATAACACTTTGCCTTATCATAGCATCGTAAGTTCATGTAATTCACCTGTTTTCATAATGCAGCATAGTTAGCATGATAAAACAGATAATTTCAAGTGTGCTGAAAATTGATTACATCCCTGGGTATTAATTGAAGAGGAAACATTGAAAAATGCAAAAATAATATGCAGTGTTACACACTTTTTGTCAACAGCAGAAGAAAAAAGGAGACTAGTGCTTTTAGTACAAGAACTGCTAAATGTGTGTGCTTAAGTAGGACTTTTTAAATATTTTAATATTTAGATATAATTTTAAATATAATACAGTGTAAGTGGCATACATTAGCACACCATGACAAACCACAAATATATATTTGCATATACTGTAGATAAAAAGGTGCATAATCTACGCAGCACTGTATCAGGCTATATGATTTCTGTCATGATTCAGTTAACTGAAATGCCAGACAAAACACACTAATTGGGTTTGTTTATCTTCAGCTACATGCTCTTTTCCTGCTATAGTGAGAATTCATAGATTTAGAAAACAAATGAAAACAAAAAGAACTCTTCTTATTCTTCCATGATTCCCATGCATTTTGCGGTGAAAACCGACATGCACAGAAGTGATACTGGAAAAACAGTCCACTTACGGATGATGGAGGCCACTGTGCTCATTGGGACCTTCAAAGCAGCAGAAATTTTTCTGTAACCTTCCCCAGATTTGTGCCTTGAGACAATCCTGTCTTGGAGGTTTACAGACAATTCCTTTGACGTCATGCTTGGTTTGTGCTCTGACATGAACTGCCAACTGTGGGTCCTTATATAGACAGGTGTGTGTCTTTCCAAATCCTGTCCAATCAACTGAATTTACCACAAGTGGACTCCAATTAAGCTGCAGAAACATCTCAAGGATTATCAGGGGAAACAGGATGCACCTGAGCTCAATTTTGAGCTTCATGGCAAAGGCAGTGAATACTTATGTACATGTGCGTTCTCAATTTTTTTATTTTTAATACATTTGCAAAAATCTCAAGTAAACCTTTTTCACATTGTCATTATGGTGTGTTGTGTGTAGAATTCTGAGGAAAAAAATGAATTTAATCCATTTTGGAATAAGGCTGTAACATAACAAAATGTGGAAAAAGTGATGCGCTGTGAATACTTTCCGGATGCACTGTACCTGAGGAAGAGCCAGTAGATGATGACAAAACACACAAACATAACAAGGGGTAGATGGAAAGTGATTAGTGCTTTATTAAAATCAATCCAAACATTGTGCCCAACACAGTGCAGTCCACCTTCAGTCAATGAATAAATGATCCATAAAAACGGTGTAAAGTGGAGGTTAAAAAACAACCCAATAAATAAGAATCCATTAAAAACAAGGTTAAAAACACAGATAGGAAACTGTCCTTTACAATTATGAGCCCTGGGACCTTCCTTTTAAAACTGAAACCTCTCTGCTGCAGCATCATTGAGGTGTCTGACTGAGCTGCATGCCTCCGCACGTGTATGCAGCGCAGTCAGCCAGTTCACCAATTAACTGCAGAGCGAAACACACTCACACACACCTGCACCTGATTGGAGCCTGCATATTCTCTGGGCACAATTATTTATTTAAATTGGGCCACTGCTTTTTAAGTCGCAGACCCACTATACCACAAACTGGTCTTTACATCAGGTTGTGGTTTAGATAAAATCTTACAACAACTGATGGCATTAATATTGTTTGAGTTTTATGAGGGATCTGTTGTAACAGTTTTGTCTTAGTGTTTAAAGCAAATCTCCAAAAATGAAATCCCAAAATTTAATTTCAAGGACAACCATGAATAAAAAACAGCTATTGCCAAAAATAAGAAATTATTCAGAGCACTGCGAAGAGAACTTAAATTCTACCTAAGTAGAAACATTATAACTTAGTCCATTATTAACTGAGGGTAAGTAAAGTATATCATGTTGAAACTATTCACTTAAAAGTGAAAATGTAGGCTTAAAGTACAATTAAGTTAATTTCGAAAAAAAAAAACTAGATGTCCATGCTGTGCTTTGGAGGGCATAAGCAGAATATACATAGAATTTCATCTATCCTTCCACCCATTTTCATAAACCCGCTTATTCAGGGCAGGGTTGTGGGGAACCTGAAGCCCATTCAGCAAGCTTAGGGCGTATGGCAGGTAGAATATCTGGACAGATTGTCAGTCCATAGAAATACAACAGATTTTGTTTATCACAACACATATTAATGACACACAGGATAAACACAGGCACATACTTACAAATAGAAAATGTGTACTTTATATGGCAATTCAATTTCAAACTGTAATTATTATTGTACCCTCCTAGCAAATATATGGCCAGCAAGAAATCAGAATAATTCAAAATTATCACTGAATACTGTAGTCTGGAGTTATCAGTTATAATATCTTATTTGAGATTGCAAAGACTTCAGTGGAGAAAAAAAGAAAGCTTACAGTTTTGCAAAGAAAGTGCAGTGGGAGATCCATAAAATGGTGATAATATCCAAAAGCTGAAAGGCTTTTAATCATGTTGAAATTATTTAAGTACAATCAGGAAGCAAATTTAAAAACTCAAATTCTTTGGTATGTGAAACTGTATAAAAAATGTATACACAGTAAGTACAGAGGTAGGGCAGACAATGGCTGTTGATCATTGTTGATCTGTAGTATTGACCGTGTACACATTTTCTGTATTTTGTCAACTGTTTCTTGAAATATGTCCTTAGATTAGCATGACCCTGTGTCTGCTGCTGGTAGTCTGTGGTATAAATATGTTTCTTGTAAAAGAATGCAGTTGTTGCCAACAGCCCTCCATGCTACCAGTTCTTAGGAGCCACGTGAACATGTCTTCGGCATCATAATACTCACTGGGGAACTTTTTTGCAGGAGTCTGTTATACACATGTGCTTAAAGGTTTTGGCGAAAAAACTATGCAAGTGCTTATAATCTTATACAGAAAATTAGTAGATATGCTACGCTTACCAATGAACATTAATAAAATGTACATACAATTAGGAAATGATATATCTGCTAAATGTACTTTACCCAATTTATTATGCACTGAAGGGGAACATCTTCTTTAAAATGATGCTTCCTATTATTGTAGCTTATCCTTTTGGATAGCAGGGCACTGCTTCGGTCACAACAATAAACAATATATGGATATCAGAATTGTAGTGTTAGTATTAATCTTTCAATATCATCAACCATGTTTTTCATGATTTAGGATGCATTATTTTAAACACTCTGGTAGTATAAAAATCAGCATACTTTCATATGTTTTCATACGTTTGAGGAAATGTTAATTTTTGCCAATATCTCCACTGCTTTTGGGAAGTGGAGTACAAATCACATAATTAGGCTGCTTCTTTTCTTAGCAAACACTCTGGGCTGTTATACCTTAATATATTGGTACACAACAAGAGACCACTACATGGTCATTGCATCATTTCCAAAAAATATTGTTAAATAATATTACATTATTAAATATTATACTTGTTAAAGAGTAGAAATATTTGCATTTGAAAATTCTTTAAAAAGTACAATTCCCAACATAATCTGCTGAAATAATGTAATGAAAGTAAATGTAATTTGTTTTCACTACTGGCATTATTTTAATTAAAGACACAGCCTTATCATTTAGCAGATGAGCTGAACTTTACACAAATATGTATATGTCTCCTGTGGTCCAGTGTTTTACTAAAGTAATAAAAAGGCAATAATTAAAAAGACAAAAAATATTTTGTTAGAGTTAACAGTTATGTATTGTGCAGTATGGTTGAAAAATTGTAATTTAATATGCCACAGATGTAATCAGATGCAACAATAAGAGGTTTTTAGGACATTCTGTAAAACTACAAATAGTTTTGTAGTTTTTGTAAATTTTGAAAAATTTATCTTTTAAATGAGAAAGTTATCAGATATCCTGCTTTAACTTTAGAAACTAATGTTAACTGTTAAATTGTGCCTTGAGAAATAATTATCTTAATTGGGTATGCATATGCTTTGATACTTTTTAAGCAGGTTTCTGTAAAGGAACAGAGTCTGGAAAGGAGTGTAATGAAAAAGGCATGCTATCATGTTGGACATTGGTAGTCTGGTCATGTAGGATAAGGGCACTGACTGCCTGCTAATCTATTCCCAGATGGAGGTGGATGCAGACGAGAAACGCCATCGCACACGCTCCAAAGGTATCCGAGGTACGTCTCCTGCTTTACTAAATCACTCAGTGCACCATTCAGGGTGACCTTCATCCTCTACTGTCTCTGTGTACATTGCATACTGACCCCTCGCACATTCTGAACAAAATTACTGTGTATTTCATTTTATGTTTCCTTTGTTTTTATATATTAATTTTTCAAGTTCATGAAAAGTACCTAATTAAACTTGACTTTTTTTAATTCTGTTTATCTTTTTTTTTTTTTTTTTTTTTTGTATTCTCTGTCTTCACAGTGCCCGTGGAACCCGTAATACAAGAGCTGTTCAGGTTAGTATATTTAGAGTTTAAAATGCATCACCATTAGAGCTAGGGAAATTTCAAGCATGCTAATGGGTATAATGCACTTTCTGTTTCATTACTGTGCTTTATCTGTACCCTGATGTTCTGATGAAATTAGCTCTCTGGAGACTTTTATAAAAAATATGCTTGACATCTTTTCTTCTGCTATTGTCAGTGGCTGTGTGTGAACATTGCTCTTTTTCACAGACACCTATACTTTCCCTTTGTCTCTCTTTTTTTGTGTATTGTGTTTTCATCTGGGAATCTACATGGTGTTTATTCAGACTATCTTTAAAGCTATTAGGTATTTCTTGTATCCTAAAAATTCTGGCAGAAAAAAGTTGTGTAATTCATGCAGATGAAATGTCTGACAGTCATTCCTTGATGAGGCACTAATGTATAAATATCTAAAGTTTCTGAATGCTCTTTATAAAATAGGCAAATCATTAAAGGATAAATGGAGGTTTTACTTTAATGCTCAAGCACTGGTAAATGCCACAAACATTTAACTAACATGAGTACAGTAAATTGTAATGACTTCTGCCATTCATTCCAAATTCATGATCTGAGATTCTTTTTTTCAACTACAATGTTCTCTTGTAAAAGTGTAAATATCAATATGTAATATCGAAATATCGAAATGTAGAGTATACAGAAAATGCGCTACGAAGCTATTTAAATCATGAGCTTATATTATTTATATTATTATTATTTATATTCATGGTATTAATTTGCCATGTTCCTATTATGTCTCAGATTTAAAAGAGGAGTGCTTGCATAAATCATGAACAGTAGTGCCACATATCACAGTAAAATCCATTAATTTAGTATTTGTGTGTAAAACTCAACAAGTCTATATGTATATTTAAAAGGGCTTAAGGTCATAAGCACAGTTTGGTTTAACAGAAAAAGATGACATTTAGTATCCAAAAACTAGAACCAACAACTGTTAAGTTACAGGATTTTATGGAGTATTCCATTCAGAAAAGGGTGTAAGTAAAGTTAATTTGTTATATATATTTTAATGTAATATCTTGCTTTAAGTTGAACAACTGACAAATATAAAGCTGTTAGTGACTTGAGTGAATATCTGTAAAAGTTAAGATGCAGTTGTTTCTCCCTTATGCACAGCAGTACTCATAATAAGAAAGTTACTAATAAGTATGTATGTCATTTTATTATTCAATAGCATTTCTGAAAGAGTAAGAGGAAAAATGGGAGGGAAAGTGGTTTCCTTTTATTATATGTTGTACATGACTTACACATTTATTCCTTAGGTACTGTATAATAATTTTGAACCTACAAGGTTGTAAGTATTTGGAATTAGGTAGAAACCTGTGAATATAGCACTGTAATATCATTATGAGGCAAATGTTTATTGCATGGATTTGACACATTATTTTATTTTCATAGCATAATTCTTTCAAAACCTTGTGCTGGAGATTAGTTACTAATTGCACAAAAAATGCATTTTTTTTATATTTTGCCCTTTGTAGAACACTGAGAACACTAATGCACTCTGCACAACATTAGCAAACATCCTGTACAGCATATAACATGCCCTGCACATTTCAGATATTCATTTCTTATTTTGTAAACTTTACATAACCAAATTAATCTAAAATCATCACAAATGAGTTTTTTTACTAAATTGTTTTACTTTATGTATTTAACTCTTTTAAAGCAAGTTGTCTTATTGAGATTTACAGTAATAAATCTCAAATTGTATCTAGTAAAGGGTTGTATAAAATCACAGCACTGTTATGCTCTGTTTTCTTTAGTTGTCCCACTCCAGGCTGTGATGGCAGCGGGCATGTCAGTGGCAAATATGCAAGGCACAGAAGGTAATTACTTAATCGCTTAACTGTTGCTTCGGCCATTTGTCTGTGTTAAAGAATCAGTTTAATATAAAAAATATATATTTTGCTCACAATAAAACCATTTTAAAATAGCCCAATAATATATGAATATTTCTCAGATTTTTTTAACCAGCAACCTTAATTTAACTTTGAATCAAAAGGACAGTATTAGTGATTATTTTTGCATTTCATGTATTAATTTCATATTAATTTAAGTTTGTCATTGTTTTTTCAGATTGAGAAATTAATGATTAAATCATATTCTATTGTAAATATTAATGATTTAGCAAGAGTAGACAAGTTTGAACAGTTAAACTGAGAAAACTAAACATTTAGTAAAGTAAATTCCAACAAAATTAGTTTAGTCTATACACTTGTGGATTTTTCTAAGTATTCTGCAGAAAGGACAAAGGATCTTGTATATGCCTAAATTAGAAGATGAGTTAGCAATAATGGAATATTATCTGGCTGGTGTTTTCATGTGAAAACAAAGATGAATGTACACCATAACAAGCCATACTTCACATTTAACTATAAAATGGTAAATTCTGAAAATGGAAATAAAATACAGTAAACCAGGTTATTGTCACCCCTGCTAAATGTCTGATCCCCTCTGGATCTGAACATATGACTTAACAACACATCAGCATAACTGCAGAATGATCTTGTTCAAACTATTTGTTTTCTGCTGGGCTGGTCAGCATGAAATTATTGAGTTAATGTTCAAGAAAGTTAAGAAGTTACCTTTAGCTGTCTTTGCTATCCAGTCATCCTTTTGTTCAGCAAGATAGCACTTTTGGTTTTGTGATATGTGACTTGACTGATGTGCTGTGGGTGTGGCATGGCCCTGATACAATATGCTATTTTAATAGTACTGGCAAGGACTGTGTAATTGAGACTTAGGTACCTTTTTACTGTATAAGGTTTCTAAAGTACATCCTGATAATTGACAAGATCAACTTGTTGAGTAAAAGTGGAAAAAAGTTAAGTTTCAAATTTGGACATTGGAACAAAGTTTCTGGGCTGTAGTTCTTCAGGAAATGGATGGATTTTTGCTTTGTATTTAGAACAGATTTTTTTGTAGGTATGTCCATTTCTGTTTCAAAGAGTTTGCCCTTTGTGTGTTAATGTTTTTGCATTGTGTGGAGTTAATATACACTGAGGCCAGTAAAAAACTGCTGCAAAATATTTATTTGCTCTGACACATTTATGTGCAAACTTATGTTTGTGCCATCTGATGGTGACAAGCATTTTCATTACTGTTAAGAGTCAGAGCTGCCCTCCCTGATATATAATTCCATAAGAAAAAGCAAATTTAGAAAGAGATTAATCATTTCTAACGACAATGTTACTAATGTGTTGCATTTAAAATTTTAACAGAACTGGATATATTTTGTTTTACAGATACATTAGGTTCAACTTTATTGTCATTGAGCACAGTACAAGTACTATGAATACAAAATGCAGTTTTGCGTCTAACCAGAAGTGGAAATAGAAGTTAATTGAAAGTAATCTGATAAACATAAATAGATACAGCATTGAGGGATTGTACAACCAAGAGTTAGTCAATAGCATATACAAAATGATTATTGAGAGTTTAAATACAATATGCACAGTGTATACAGTGTAAAGAAAATACAAAGAGTATAAAAGTTTGGGGTTTCTGTCCCCGTATACTGTAGAAAACTCTTTTAGATTGGGTCATTAAATATAGACAGAGAAACAAATGACAGGTGGACAATTTATGGGGTGGGAACAGAAGTGGACACAGAATGCTGGGAAGGAGCCGCGGTGGTAGATGGGTGATAGTGACGTCATCAGATGGGGACCAGAGGGAAGGAGGGAACCTGGAAGTGTCTTGAATTTTATTGAGTCCGGGTGAATTCACCGCGGAGTTGCTTCGTTTTTCCCTAAGGGAACAAAGTGAGAAAGGTTAGTACCCTGCCATTGTCCCTTGACACGAGATTTTGCGGTGCTCGTTGGGTCCTCAAGCCGCTCCCTATGTGCTCATACGTGACAACAGTACGTACTCTGTAATTACTCCATATGATCTGTTTGGACAATATGCAAACTGATGGACATCCATTGTGCAGACTCAAAGTATTATCATCTTGAGGCAAACTGGAACAACAGCGTTGACTAGAGTCAGATTGAAAATGCCAGTGAAAACACATTCCAAATGCTCTGCACAACCCCAGAGCACTTGGCCAGGGACATACTTAGTGCCGGCAACCTTATGCATATTCATCCTGCTCAGTGCAGCACATATTTTTGTGGTGGAGAGTGTAAGAGGCTGCTCATCTGGGGATTAGATCAGTTTAATGGGTATTTCCATATTGTGGTTGTCAAAAGAAACACAGAAGTTGCTAACCTCATCTGGGAGGAATGTGTAGCTGGTAAAGAGGGTTGTGATATTAGATTTATAGTCCACCATAGTTTGGAAACCCTGACACATGTGACAAGGGCCTGACTTGTTTTTTTTTAAAGTAACTAAAGATTCCACTCTTTAGGTTAACTCTAAATGAGCTATAGGCTTTCACACTGTCAGATCTAAAGGCTTAAATTAGGCATTGTGTTCCTTTTACTCATGGCTTCTGATTAGAACAGGTTCTTATCTGTTTCAGAGTCATGACACCATCAATACAAGAGTTAATGTAGTCCAGCAGTGAAGAAACATGTAGGTCTATATGGGGATCCAGGGTGGCTTGAGTGGGAAATGTATTCCAGTCTGTAAGTTGCAAACGATCCAGCAGTGTGGAGACAGCACCCTAAGGCCGCACTTTAATTGTCCTTGTTGTTGGTTTTACACACTTAATAAATGATAAGTACATTGGGAGCAGGAACAAAGAGAGATGATCAGACTGTCCTAAGTTGGAGAGGGGGATGGCTTTGTAAGCCTCAATGATGTTGGCGTTAACATGGTCCAAAATAACTGTCTTCTCTAATGAGGCAGGATACATTCTGATGAAATCTGATTAGAAACATTTTTGATGAGTTTGATGAGTTTTTGTGCTTTGTTCTTCCTGCATGCTGTTCTTTAGTGTGTTTGAGATTACATGATTTCTGAAATTGTTGTGCTGTTATGTACTAAATATACTCTTGAGTGCACACTTAGGAAGACACAGGAGTACTATTTTTTGCAAAATGTGCAAACACTGCCCAGCAAATCTCATCTTATTATTTATTTCATTTGTTCATTTTCAGAACATGTTGTATGTCTATTAGACATGCAAGTAAGAATACCATTGTAGTCTGTACATGTGGCAATATTACTACTAGAAAGTTGTACCTCTTATTCCAATTTAGAGTAGTGCATCTGATGCAAGGTAGGAAAAAACTCAAGACCATTCACTAGTTTATTGCAAATTACCACACCAAAATTTTGGAGCCACTAATCAGCCTAACCTACAACCTCTGTTTTTGAGATGTGAGGAGAAAGCAGGGTTCACAGGGAAATGCAATCTGACACTCGATGAATGTGCAAAAAGAAAGTACCCAAGCCTAGATTTGAACATCACAACCTATTATATCAAAAGTACATTTAGCTTTTCAGGAGGATATGTCTTTATATGTTTTTTTGTGCTGTTACTCCTATACTATGATGAGCCAATTAAATATTTGATGACATTTTAAAAAATTTTTTAGTTTATAAAATTAATTTTTTAACATCTTAATATTTGTCTGTTTTCAGATATGTGCAACTCATTTTGAAATATCTCAAATATATCCAACATATCTTCAAAATGATATTTCATGTATTTTAAGATAGTTCACAATCCCTTCCCATAAAAATTCCTTCCTCAAAATTCATAGCCAGAAAACCACTTAGAGATATCTTAAAATTTATTTCAGACATCTCAAGATAAATGTTGTAAAATAACTTCATATCTACTTTAAAATAGCTTCAGTAGCCTTTTTGATATTTATTCTGAAAAACAGTACCTCAGGAAAAGAAGGATCTAATATTGTTAAATCTAAAAGCATTTGGAAAAACCTAAAAATGGTTTTCAATTTATCAAAATGTATCATTTTGATATTTTTTTTATCAAAGCAGAGAGAGGAAAGGAACAATAACAACTGATATATAGTCTAAAAGATAAATGTAAAAAAAAGAGGTCAGAAAAAAAGATTTAAAATTAGACATGCCTATACACCCATAGAAGGGAGAGGCTCAGAGAATAAGCCTGACAGAAAAAGAGAAAAATAAAAATGTGTGAAAAACTGAAAGTTTTAAGAATTAAGAGACCAACACATTACTGACTCCCAGTCATCTGGCTCCCAACTAAATGCACAGCAGATTGACACTTCCTATATTGAATCCAAATGACCCATTCATCTGTATCACAGAAAGCATATGTAGGACTAAGTTAAAGAAAGAGGATTTACAGAAGTTAAGAGAAAGAGAAATGGGAGATCACTAGTAAGACACCAGAGCTCATTTAGCATCATTCATATCCAGGGAAAATAGCCTTTACTGAATAGAATTGAAGGCAAAGCTGTGGGTCCAGGAGAAGAAAGATATGAGGTGACAGGATAACATCAGTTGAGGAAATAACTGATATAGAATCACAAACCACAGAGCAAGAAACAGGAAAGAGGAGGTGGTATGGAGGTGGCAATCCCAAAGCAGGAAAAGTTCCATGGGAATTTAAGGAACAAAAGATGTCAGTAAGGATCAATAGCCAGTCCCATAACCTGATGGCTGTGAGGTGTGACATACAGGTGATTCACACTTTAAAATTTTGTATTTTCATGATTAACGCTTTCAAAAAGCATAAATAATAATGAAGGATGAATGTCATGCTTCCTGACATTACAAAGCTAAACAACGACTCCACCGTATTGACATGACCTGAATGAAGCTGGCACCAAAAGATATAATGCATCTAATTTCACTTTGCCAGAAAACTCACTTTCATTTTAATGGGAAATACTACAGACAAAAAGATAGCATGTGGATCTAACTCAGCACACAACTACACTTTGGATATGCTATGTTGACGACACATTCATCATATTAAAAAGTGACTGGCTGAATGATTTCCACAACCACATCAACACAATATTCCCAGCAATCCAGTCTAGTATGAAAAAGAAATAAACCGAAGCATCAATTTCCTGGACCTATTAATTGAAAGAGGTAATAATGCCACCCTGATTACAGGTGTTTATCATCAGGAGTGATATGCATACAAAATATTACACTTTGCTAGCAATCACCCATCATCGTATAAACAGCATTGTGTTCAGAAGAATTCACACCCATTACAATACCAAGAAAGTCAAAAAGAATGAAAAGCACTATCTTTTCCAACTGTTCACATCAACCCAAATACATTCATCAGACAATACCCACATAAGAGAAGCCAGAGACCACAGCAAACAATCAATTCCAACCTCAACCACAACCCAGTCCCACCTGACAAACACTTTGTTATCATCACGGATTATCAGAAGGTACAGATCATGCATCAAAATAGTGCACAAGCCTACAAATACATTGCCAAAAACAAATTTTTTTCAAATTTGATTTAATTTCATACAACTAATTACTGCTTTACTAAAAATCTTTGTTCAGAAAGCACCCCAGTACTCAGATGTTCCTAGGAAATTAAAGACATACCACTGTTATCTGTTTTGTTGAAAGTAAAGTAAATTATTATGCAGGCTGAGAGGGGTTACCAAACTTTTTCATATGACTGTTTATATAGCTCCCATCTATACATATATAGTACATACTGTATATGTTCAGAGGGTAGATTTAAATGGTTGGCCTTAAGGTTCCAGGTGGCATTACTAAAGTTGGAAGTGGTTTAGCTGGACATGATCCTTTCCTAGGATGTAACAATCACTTTCAGTCATTACACAAATGGTGTTGGAGTTAGGAGGTGAGTAACATAAGACCTCATGTATTGGGAGGAAGAAAGTCCTCGATTTTGAGAACAAGATGCAGAGGAGATATGGGGAGTGCTTTTATAACACTAAATAGGATAAGCAGCAAGCTAGAAGATTCAGGACCTTTTGGACAGGTCTGCAAGGGAAAAAGGATTTCTGCTATTTATGTTCATTTTAATTTATACCTCATCTTCAAACCTCTTTCTTAATGCTTCCATAATAAATGTTTTTGGCATTTTGGCCTCCTTGTCAGTATTTTAATTTTATATCACCTTAAGGGTACCCCTATATACAGTATGTAATTTGATACATCTTGAAAACCTACTTTACATATACATGTAATTAGATACACCTCTTATGTGCGTGTGACAGAGCTTGTGTGTACATGGAAAAATATTGGTATAGTAGCTAATGTTGTTTCCTCACACTTCCTGGAACCAGGCTGTATGAGAGTTAAGGCATAGAATGTCATAGGCACTGAAAGAGCTTTTTCACAGAAAGGGTAAGGGAAGTCAATATAAAAATTTGCAAAATCAAAAAACCTAAATATCTGAGACATTTTAGAATATGTTTAGAGGTATCCGCAAGCTCTTTCTGAGAAATTGGAACATGAAAAGAAATTCAAAATAAACATTGTAGTAGTGGGTGAACAGCACATCAATGAGTTGTTCAATATGTAGATAAGAAGTGTGTTATTTGGCCAGAGAACTTGCAAATTGAAGTCTGCCCTACAGTTCAGTTTATATCAGTCCAGTTTTGCTTTAGTGAGTTTGGCATATGTCATACAAACATCTGAATTGTGAATTGTCAAGCTAGATTCAAATAGGAGCCTCATTTCATATTACTTTGCATCTCACTTTTCACATAAAACAAAAAAAAAAGTATGTATAGTTTGGGACTAGTGCATTTCAAAAAGAAGCCACAAGGGTCAAGATTGTAAATATAACGTTTGGGAAATACTGTATTAACCTTACTATGTGATTAATATAGTGAAAGCTACACGTGTCTCAGTTAATGATCGAGCACTCCATGTTCTGAAGTCAAGTAAAGGATAGAGTTCAAGATTAGAAAAAAGGTAAATCAATTGTTTAATGTTTCGGATGTGTGCCAAACAATTCTAATGCTAGGATGCAGCAGAAATGCTTATTTAATTTGTTTCGTTTTACGTAACCTTAATCCAAAAAGTAAATTCTAGCTTGGTAAATTTTTCTTTAAAGTTTGTAGATAACTAGAGTTTTAACAGTTGGGATACAGCTACCCTTGTTTGCAGTATGTTCCTGTAAGCAACTAACCGATGAGAATAAAAGGCTTGAATATGAGAAGAGCGTAGACCATGACTTACTGTATGTAATCAGGAGAGCAAAGATCTTCCAAAGAATTCTGCAGGTGATTAAAAATCTACTTTTGGCTACTGTAATGGACTGCCTGGCTGGAAAATGCTTGCCAGATGCAAAAAGTTCATGCAGATGGCACAGCATGAGACAAGGATCTGCTGGGTATTAAAACATTCATTGTGATTGACAGTGTTTTAAGAGAAGGGCTCCAACATGGCATTAAACTCACTATTCAAATAGTGTGTTCTGATGTTTTCTGTAGGAGGATGAGAGAGGGTAATTTTAGTTAGATGAGGAGAATTGTTGCTAGAGGACAACAGGCAGGCATGTTCATAAAAGAGGGGATTTGTTTTTTATTGCTTTTGCCAATGTATTTAAATCTCCCAAAATTTGTCTGGGAAAACTATTAAAAGTTAGTTTATTAGTAAAAAAATAAAGTACTGTAAGACACATGTCACAGGGTCCCACTCCTTCTTCACTAAGCACAGTTCAGTGCCGATCAATATACCAAAGCACCTTACATTTAATAGGATGTACTGTTATAACTGCAACCCTGAAGAGTACAGGAGAGACGAAATTAATTTCATTTGCTAGGCATTATGGTGGAAATGCCTCTTGGGAAACCACCCACAAAGCACATGGAATGGGGGCACATTTAAAAAAACAGAACATAGTTACAAACATAATCTAAAAAAAACTAAAAATATGAAAATAATGATTCGAAAATAACAAAAGCAATGTTGAAACATAAACTCGACTTGATATATGATAAGCTTATTTCAGGAAACAGTCATCTGTTAAACATGAGTATTTTATTATAAGCAAGTGTACAACTTTAATTTAATGCATTGTCAGGGATGCCAGAGGCAACGACCCGGCCGGGACGCCGTGAGGGACCGGAAGAGAGTCAGAGCCCACCCTGGATCATGTGGGGGCCGCCTTCCTGGTTGCTCTGGGGGCCACGGGTACAGGGCATGGAAGCTCCACCCTGTAGGGGCCCGTGGTCAGAGCCAGGAGGCGCCCCAATGCCTTGGGGACCTGTTACCCCAGCACTTCCGCCACACCAGGAAGTTCTGGGGGGAAGATTTAGGACGGCACCCGGAGAGCTGCCGGGAGGACAGCTGGCACTTCCGCCACGCTGGGGCATGGCCAGAGGAGGAATGCCGGGAACACCTGGGGCTCACCCGGGGTTTAAAAGGGGCCGTCTCCATTCATTTAGCGCTAGAGTCGGGTGGAAGAAGGACAAGGCAAGAAAGGAGAGTGGAGGCGGCCTGAGAAGAAGTCATTTGTGGCCAGGACTGTGTGTGTTTGGGGTTTGTGCACTATTTGAACTGAACTGGGTCTGTGTGACCATTACAATTGTTGTAAATATTGTAAATAATAAACGTGTGGTGGTGAGTAACAACATGTCCGCCTGTCTGTGTCCGGGTCGGCTCCACAGCATTTTTAATGTTTGCTTAATTTTTTCAGTGCTAAGGTAGTAAAGAATGGAAAGGAGTTGCTCTACAATAGAGCTGTTAACAAAATTTAGTGAGACACAACTGAAGGTGGCAGAATGTATTGTTTTATATGGTCTAAGAAGAGTAAAAAAAGTGTGTATTTTTCTCTTTAAAATCAAATTTCCTATTATTGTAATTTCAAATTACACATTGTATTTATCAAAATTGTTATGGAATGAATGTTTTATTTACAGAATCTCAATTGAGATCATTCGTCATTGTTTTTCTATGAATTTTTCAGTATTTTCCCTCAGACCAAAAACTTATGTTTTGTACGTATGTTATTTAATTTGTTGAAATTGTTCCCATATTAATAGAATGAGTGTGTTCATACAGTAATTGAGCATTTCAATAAAGTACTTCCATATCCTGAATTAATTTCTGCCTTTCCCCAAATGCTATTATAATGTATTCCATCCCGACTAACTCTAAATCAGAGTCTGCAAATTGGATAGTGGATGGATTGATGAGTGGATGGACTTTTCTGTAGCGTAAGTCTTTTACAGAAGCCTTCCTTAACAGGATGAAGTAAAACTAAAGAATTTTTTGATATATAATTTTAATATAAATGCTTTAATTGTGAAAGCATTTTTAGTAGTTATTGCTCTTGTCAATACCTAGGTGTATGATTTTGATGTTTTTAGTGTTTTGTAGTTTTCTTTACACAGACCAATGAAATAACTTGGAAATGCCATGAGCACTGCAGTTGTAAATCTGCATGTTCCATAATTAGGTGTGTTGCATCACATATACCCTTTTGTAAGTAAAATGTGATGTGAGTAAGGGGACATTTACAGTTCAAAAATATGCAAGGAAAGGATTAAATAGAAGGTCTGAACAACTATAATGTCTGGTGCAAAAGGGACATTTAGGATTTGAAATAAAAAAAACTTTGGTGTTTATTTTGGTAATTGGACCTTGATCTTTGTGTGCTTTAGCTTATGAGTGTGGCTTCCTTTTGTTTACATGGTTTGGTTTAGAAGGAAATTTGTCTAATCTAGCATTTATATTTAGTGGTTATGTACCATGTTAAAAACACTAACCAAGCTGTACCTTTATGTTTTTATTCAAAATTCAAAACATAGAATAAGAAATTACTACATGTCTGTCAAATGTATATATCTCAGTTTAGTTCTGTGCACACTCCCAGTTCTAATTGATTTTTTTGCCATTTTTCTCGAAATTTGAATATCGTCATCTGGTAGAACACTCTTCTTATCATGCATAAACAGTGAAACACTGCTTCCTGGATAGCTTCACTTCTCTGATTGCCGTATGAGGTGAGACACAAAAATAACCAGATTGGTAAAAAAAAAAAATATTTATTGATGAATCACAGCATTCTAAACATTGTCACCTTCTATATATCCCCCCTCCTGATGTCTACACTACTCCATACGTATCTTCCATTGATTGAAACAGTGCTGGAATGCTTCTTACTTGAGGCTCTTCAACAGGCTTTCCGTTTTTGTCTTCACTTCATCCATTGAAGAAAAATGTGTTCCCTTCAGGTCACTTTTGATTTTCGGGAACAAGTAAAAATCACAGGGAGCTAAATCGGGCGAATAGGGAAGATGATCAAAGACAGGAATGTTTTTGTCAGTCAAAAACTGCTTTACGGAAAAAGAGAGAGTTAGCAAGAAATGTGATGTTGATTCACTGTTCGATTTTTTTCACTCAACATTATTGCAGCAACACGTGCAGCGATTGTTGTGCAAATACTGACTGTCTATTCACAGGATATACAGTGGGATGCAAAAGTTTGGGCAACCTTGTTAATAGTCATTATTTTCCTTTATGCATCGTTGGTTGTTACGATAAAAAATGTCAATTAAATATATCATATAGAAGACACACACAGTGATATTTGAGAAGTGAAATGAAGTTTATTGGATTTACAGAAAGTGTGCAATAATTGTTCAAACAAAATCAGGCAGGTGCATAAATTTGGGCACCACAAAAAAGAAATTAAATCAATATTTAGTAGATCCACCTTTTGCAGAAATTACAGCCTCTAAACGCTTCCTGTAGGTTCCAATGAGAGTCTGGATTGTGGTTGAAGGTATTTTGGACCATTCCTCTTTACAAAACATCTCTAGTTCATTCAGTTTTGATGGCTTCCGAGACAGCTCTCTTTAACTCACACCACAGATTTTCAGTTATATTCAGGTCTGGGGACTGAGATGGCCATTCCAGAACGTTGTACTTGTTCCTCTGCATGAATGCCTTAGTGAATTTTGAGCAGTGTTTCGGGTTGTTGTCTTGTTGAAAGATCCAACCCCAGAGCAGCTTCAGCTTTGTCACTGATTCCTGGACATTGGTCTCCAGAATCTATTGATACTGAGTGGAATCCATGCTTCCCTCAACTTTGACAAGATTCCCAGTCCCTGCACTGGCCACACAGCCCCACACCATATTTTACTGTAGGTAGCAGGTGTTTTTCTTGGAATGCTGTGTTCTTTTTCCTCCATGCATAATGCCCCTTGTTATGCCCAAATAACTCAATTTTAGTTTCATCAGTCCACAGCACCTTATTCCAAAATTAAGCTGGCTTGTCCAAATGTGCTTGAGCATACCTCAAGCGGCTCTGTTTGTGTTTGCGCATACAGCATCTCCTTGTGTAAAGTGCGCCGAATGGTTGAACGATGCACAGTGACTCCATCTGCTGCAAGATGATGTTGTAGGTCTATGGTGCTGGTCTGTGGGTTGACTCTGACTGTTCTCATCATTCGTCGCTTCTGTCTATCCGAAATCTTTCTTGGTCTGCCACTTCGAGCCTTAACTTGAACTGAGCCTGTGGTCTTCCATTTCCTCAATATGTTCCTAACTGTGGAAACAGACAGCTTAAATCTCTGGGACAGCTTTCTGTATCCTTCCCCTAAACCATGATGGTGAACAATCTTTGTCTTCAGGTCATTTGAGAGTTGTTTTGTGACCCCCATGATGCTACTCTTCAGAGAAAATTAAAGGAGGAGGGAAACTTACAATTGACCCCTTAAATACTCTTTCTCATTATAGGATTCACCTGTGTATGTAGGTCAGGGGTTTATACAGGAAAATAATGATTATTTACAAGGTTGCCCAAACTTTTGCATCCCACTGTACCTAGGAGGTTGGCGGTTTGAGAGGCTGTGTAGAAGGAGATATAGTTCTATGATTCACATCTGGCCAACCTCCAGACGGTTTTCCAGGAAAGCCTCAATTCCAGTCCGTTTTTTTTTTTGTGTCTCACCTCATACATTGTCACTCTTAATCTCCATCTCTGTTCCGCCAGAGGGATTCTTTATCATAAATTCTTAATAATTGAAATACAGAAAGTGTGACCAAACAACAACTGCAAGTGGTACTAAAATCATCAAAAAAAATCTTCTTTAGTTATATCTCTCTGTCTTCAGTCACAAGAAACGACACTAAAGAAGAAGTGTCAACATAGAAGAACCCTTAATCTACTGATGCTAAAACTACCCATTAACTCCACTTTAGGGAAGAAGGCAGCTTATATTACTGTAAATATGACAGCAGAATTATAAAGACAATACATGTTGAAAGTTTGTAACTTATCATGAGAACCAAAAAATGAAATGCCTGACTAGAACTTACTACAAAAAGTGTAAAAGTGAAAAGAAGAGTTCTGAAACAAGGACATATGAGAGAAGGGTAATTCTACCAAACCAAAAAGGTACAATTTTGGCGATACAAATAAACAGATGATCAAAAGCATACCTTCTGATCTGGATAATATTAACTGTTTGTGTAAGCTTCACTTCCTTTAACCCTGGTTCCCTCGTTATTATTGATGACATGAATGATTTTTGTAGCCATACATTACTTCAAAAGGAACAAAAACATATTGTCTGTCTCTGAACAAGAAATAATGTCAGACGCATTGGCTGAAGGTCACCATGCAAGAAGACACTGAACTAAAGTACAATACTTATAGAAACCTGATGCAGGGGAAGCATTTAAAATCTCTGGATGACCAATCCTGTCTCCTGATTTAAATCCGATTAAGAAAGCATTTCACACACAAAAGAAGACAGTACCTGAAAATGGTTGCAGAAAAGGCCTGCCTGAGTAAGCCAACAAAACAACCTAAGACTTAAATCAGTAGATCTCGTGCTTGATACAGCAGTTGTGCGCAAAAAATAGGTTTTATTTATTTAATTTGCATATAGTTATTTTTCACAATACACGTTTTCCACTGCTTATCTGGGTCACAGGGGCAACAGTCTTAGCATTGAGGCTCACACCTCCTTTTCTCCAACTTGCCCACTCATTCTGTGGAATCCCAAGGGGTTCCCTGGTCATCTGGGAGATATAATCTCATATAATCACTGTTTATACTGGTGCATGGACTTTACATAAAGGTAGAAGATTCCACCAGGTGGCAGTGCAAGATATCATCACGGTGAGAAAACGTTCTGCTTTGCTGTGCTGTGAATTGCCTGAAACACCCATTAAATTCTGCAGATACCTTGCCACAATATGTCTGAAAAGGACGGATGCTTAATGATTACATCTATCAATCCCTGGATGCATCTTTTTCCAGCAAGCATCGGACACAAGGCAAAAACAATCCCTGGATGGGGTATCAGCTCATCACAAGGTGAATACAAGCACACACACACTAGCATCATTTTAGCATCAACAAATCTCCAGACCTGCATGTCTTTGGAAGGAAACTGGAGCACACTGTGGAAACCCACCTGGAAAACATGCAAACTACAGGCAGGGAACACCAGGGACGTGACTCCCTGCGTGGCAGCAGCGCTACAGCACCACCACTGTGCTGTCCCAGCCCCCACCCCGTGTGTAATTATTAAATAGGGGACGTCGTTATTTTCCTAAATAATTTTGTAATTTACATTCAGACAAACCAAAAGAGACACAATAATTTAATTTTAAGAAAATGTCATTCTTTGAAAGTTGAGTAATCTTAGATGAAAGTAAAATCTTGTGAGTATTCATAGTTAATAGTTATGTTGAGGGCTTGAACACAGGCGGAATCCTGATGCCATGGTATTGATCTATGATCTACTTTTACAGGGAAGGGACACTGGCGCACGCATGTTGCAGCCTCTCCTCCCTGTTAACAACACTATTCATTAAAATTTGCATTAAATTTGCACTTCTTACACGTCATTTGCCTTTTTTTATTGTATATATAGTTCATGGATGCAAGTGACACGTACTGTACTGATTTGGATTTATTTTTATAGACTTCATGGATTTTGCCTTGGGGACAACTGAATCTCTAAAGTTCACAGGACAAGTCCTATGAACATTTCTTTGCACCATGGTAATCTAGGAACCGGGGATGGTCTGTCTTGTTGATTATAATGGATATATTGGATTGCTATCAATTCCTTCTATATGTACTTAATGACTGAGAAATTATCTGATTTTACACCTGCCTGGCTTGTGGCTCTGAGGCAATCACGCATGTAATACCCAGCATTATATATATGTGGCTGTATATTGGAGCCTCCAAATTCTGGTATCTTTATGTGCATCTTATAATATCTCCTACTATGCTTGTCCTGCTACTTACTATTGCCGCTCATCCATGCCACCCCTCCCCACCTGTCTCACCCTCTCTGTTGTGCTGTGCTGCTTCTCCTCTGCTTCTATCAGATAAGTGTTGCTCTGTACTATGCTAAAATACTCTTGTGACAAAATCCTTCATATTAAACAATATGTCTAAAGCAAATTGTCAGACTGGAATGTCCTAAAAGACACTGGTATTATGCGTTGCCTGAAATATTTACATCAGATGGTCTCTGCCACTGCCGGGCTGTGATTCAAAACTTCAACAGCAGCATTTGCTCAGGAATACACCATCCTGTTCATGGCTTTGGAAATGGGAGGGTCAGTGCCAGATTTGTTAAAATAAACTGTGATCACGGATCTGTCCACAGTGAACATGTCAGCAAATTATTCTTTGTTTAACTGAAGTTCTCTTAATGGTAAAATGCTGTTGCTATCAGAATTCATTGCAGACTCCAAAATTGACATGCTATGCCTAACAGAAACCTGACAAAAAGCAAATGATTTTACGTCTGTCATGGAGGCGACACCATCCGGATACATTTACTTTGCAGAGTCTTGCAGCTGAAGACAAGTCAAAGGAAATGTTAGAACGGAAGTAAACCTCAAAAGAATCCCAATTGACTGTCCATTGTCTTTTGAGTGTCTGGCTCTTAAGCTAATAACGAAATCAGGTCCTGTCTTACTCATTATTCTCAATCATCCTCCAAATTGCAATGCATATTTTTTATGTGATCTGACTGAATTATTAACCCAAGTTCCTTTTCGCAGAGAGGCATTCTTCTTGGCAATTTCAACATCCATATTTGCATTGCTACATGTAAGCTGAGAAATGAATTCCTATCCTTACTTAACTGTTTTAACTTGGTGCAACATGTTGATTTTCCTACTCACTCTGATGGTCATATATTGGATTTGATCTGCACATGTGGTTAATCTATCAGTAACACTTATAGCAGTGATTTGGGACTCTCATAAAGCAGTACTTTTCATTGTCTTGTTACCTCTCTCTCCTCTTACTTGTAAACGTCAAATTTCTTTTAGAAACCTTCAAAATATCTGTCCTTCTATCCTTGCTTGTTCCATTTCTGATCTTTATCTGTCTTCACCTATTCCATCAACACAAAATAATCTTATTGATCTCTATAATACAGCCCTTCTTTCAGCACTAGATAAAAGAGCTCCTTCAAAGCATAAGGAGGTTTCCTAAAAGCTCTCAGCCCCATGGTACAATTCAAAGTTTCGGTCTGTGAAAGCAACTGGCCAACGCCTTGAGAGAATGTCACGTAAGACTGGCCTCACCATACACATCCAGGGATGCACTAACTGCAGCTAAGACCACACATTATGGTAGAGCAATAGAGAGTGGCCATGATAACCCAAGGGTTCTGTTTTGTTAATAAACTACTTCTACCTGCATCTGGCCCAATTACCTCCTCTACTGAAGTATGTGAAAAATTCCCCCACTTTTTCTGCAATAAATGAATAAAGATCTGAATAATTCAACTAACAGAAATCCATCATCCATTTATATCTCTCCCTGTCTTCCCACTCCATCCAGCTCTAAATTTTCACCTGCAAAATTTCATCTGCATTTGTTAATGACCTGCTTTGTAGGATGAGGCCCACTATCTGTGTACTGGACCCCATCCTGACCACATTTCTTAAATCCTGCCTTAATGCCATAATCCTGACTGTTACAACAATAATAAATGCATCCTTTGATGCTGCCTTTGTGCCAGCCATTTTTAAAATCACTTCAGTAACCCCAATGTTAAAAACATCTGGTCTTATTGTTGACAGTCTTAACAGTTTTCGGCCTATTTCTCACATACTTTTTCTGCCAAAAGTTCTTGAGTGTGTTGTAGCCTCCCAACACACCAGTCACTTAACTTCTAATAATTTCACGGAACCCTTTCAGACTGGTTTCAGGGCACAGCACAGCTCTGAAACCGCTCTGCTTTGGGGTAACAAAGGATTTGCTTATGGCAGCAGACTCTGGACAAACCAGCATATTAATTCTGTTAGATATGACATTCTTCTGTCCAGAATTGAGAATGTCCTGGGCTTCTCTGGCACTGCCATCCAGTGGTTTAAGTTCTATCTGAATGACAGGCAAGAGTTTGTTAGTCTTAGCAACAGTACATCCAGTTCTTTGCCAGTCACAAGGGGCTCCTCAGGGTTCTGTCATTGGCCCTTTGTTCTTCTTTGTCTAAATGTTTCCTCTTGGCCATATCATTCATAACTATGGCCTGTATTTCAATGTTAAAAGTGAAACTTCATCAGGGCTTTCTCAGCTAACTATTTGCCTCAGTGAAATTAAAAACTGGATGGAGCAGAACTCTTTAAAATTAATTTGCAACAAAACTGAACTCCTGGAAATTAGCATAAAAGTGCAACTTAAGAAAATGAGCCCTTATCAGTCAGGCTTCTCTTGGTGGTGATCTTATCAGACCTTCTTCTGGTGCAAGGAATCTTGGTGTCATTTTTGATTCCTCCCTTTCTTTATCCACCCACATAAACCACATTAAGAAACTTTCCTACTTTCACCTCCATAATAGATCCAATGTATGCTCATTTCTCATCATGTTCACTCACATCCCACATCAATTATTGTAACTCCCTACTAGCAGGCGATGCTTCTAATCTTATGTCACAGCTCCAATTGATTCAAAACTCTGCTGCAAGAGTCCTAACACAGACCAGCAATAGCAAGCACATAACACCTTTGCCTCCACTGACTCCATGTGTCTTACATGATTGAATATAAAGTTCTGTTAATAATTGCCAAAGCTTTAAATAGCCTTGCACCAGACTACATCAGTGACCTTCTCCATCACTAAGGTCCTGTTCACCCACTAAGCTCCTCTGATTCTGGTAAACTTGTGCCCCACACTAACTTGCACTCTGTGGGTGGCAGGGCCTTTAGCTGTATAGTAACCAGATTTTAGAATGATCTCCCTAAATTAATTAGAGCAGCTGACTCCTTTCATTCTTTTAAAAAACAACTTAAAACTCATCTGTTCAGGAATTCGCCATCTCTAATGGCAGTGGCGCAAGGACAGCTCCGTAGCTTCTCTGCTGCGTCTGGTTAACAGTAAACCAAGAGTAAAGTAATTGGTTGTCCTCTGCAGGATCAGGTTTACCACATAAAGTGCTTGTGGCACAGTGTTTAAAACATTTAACAGCAGGCTTTGACCTGGACTCATCTTCCTGTCTCTCATGTAACTCTGTAGCCCAAGCTTGACAATACCTGTATAAAAAAAATAGCGCTTCTTAAACTGCAAATAAATATTTTATTTGAAAATGAAACATTAGATGTACCTTTTTTTATAGAAATATAGGTATGAATACAAAATGAAAATGAAACGTTAGATGAGAATTGTTTTTATTTTCTGTATAAACTGACGCGGTTTCTCATCTCTTTTGGTCATTGCAAAGAAAACTTTAAGAAGCAGTACAGTATCCTTACATGACCTAAGTTCCCATGTGGATGCTTGGTGGAGCACTGTGTGATGTCGTGCCTCCACTCTCACTGAGCCTCGGCCAGACTGCCCAACACTGGAAATTATACAACAGTCTGTCTCTTTCTTTTGGTCTAATACTTGAGCATAGCAAGAATACAGATACCATGACTAAGTGGAAACAGCTATAAAAACAAGATAGAGCAGGACACAAAAATGTTTAACCTACTTTAAATACAGTTTAAAGACAAAAGCAAAACTGAAATCAGCACATTTCAAAACCCCAAAAAGGTTTTAAAAAGACAAGAAAAAACATAAAACAACAAATGAAAGCCTCCTCCCAAAAACCACAGTGTCTTTATCTCCTGATAGTTTAATTTTATTGCATTACAATATATGCCTCCACTAACTAAGTAAGCCAGTATATAACCTTTGGAAAAATCAATCTCATGATGATTAAACATTTGTCAGTTGTCCTTTAGTGTCATTTAGATTTGAAAATTTCATGGTATAAGCCTCTACTCTCTGAAAACCAGTGCAGTACAGTTATAGGTTTTCATTGTGCATAATATTCCTCACTGTGCTTTATAGTTTATTTAAATTTCTAAACTGCCCATGTATATGTAGCAGAAGAAAGTAATATGTACATACAGAAATACATTTCCCACCCTGACTTAAGCTCATGGTTGGGCAAACACTATTAGGGCAGCACTGAACACTAGGCAGGAAAAAGCCCTGGATGGGGCACCAGTCCATTGCAGAATTCCCTCACTTAAATCCTTACACAGGGTAAAGCTGGAATCATTAAACAATCTGCCCAGAATATCGTAGGATAATGACGGAAAACCACAGTAGCTATAAAAAAAACACTGCAGATATAGGAATTTTATGCAAATTCTACACAATGAACAATAGAAGCAGGATTTAACCCAGGATATTCCATCTCTGAGGCAGCTTTGCTAATTACTGCAACACTGTACCACACTAAATATTATATAATAAGTAATACAATACTTTTCTTATCCTTATTAACACCAAATTTGTGTTTTAAATCATACTGATGCTTTTTCCCATGCTTTGGAGACAATTCCTTAGGCATCAACATTTCAGTAATTTAATTACTTCATTTTCTTTCTTTTTCAATTTGTTATTTAAGCTCCATTTTCCATTTTAGGATGTTAATTGCTCATACCCACACTCAATCACTCATACTGCACCATTTTACAGATACCTGTTATCCCTAACATAGGTATATTGGGGATGTGTTGGGAAAAACTGGAGGACAACAATGTTAAGGTTGTTATTTATACCCAGTTCACTGGATCTGTGATGAAACACCACCACTACTCTTCCGTTGTGTCTCGCTTGTTCTTGCTTAGAGTTTATTTTACTATCTATATCCACATAGACTTATAAAAAATCAAGGGGCAATGACCTTATCTTTTAGTCAGTCTTGAATGGAGCAGAGGAGAAGTCTGAGACAGTAACACTTTACAGTACCTGGTTCTAGCTGCATTCTACTGTAGGATGTGGCGTCTCTGGAACTGGCATATTTCCCCGAGTTTCATTCTAGAACTCTTAGTCTGTTTGTTTTGCACTTTTAAAGACATTATCATACTTTAGTTGTTGAATGTGCATTTAACTTGATATGTGAGGCGGGTGTGCATGCAGTTTTTAAGCCTTGAAATTGACTGAAGTGTCTGCTAGGAGCAGTTCTGGATTTGTGTTCATAGATGATAGATTAGGTTTAAATTATGTTAAACAATTTGGTTTAATCACAGTGTAAAACTGATGTGGTGTGGTGCACATTAGAGGTGGTGGACATATTGAGTATTGAAGTTTTTATATCTTGATATTATTATCAATACACAAAATGCATGTATCAGATTTTTTGACACTATTTTTTCTTTTTTTGTACCATTTGTAAGTGTACCAATCTATGAAGCAGATTTATTTTCATAATGTTACAGCAAGAAATATTTTAATGTGAAATATGTAGTCCGCAAAATTTTATCAGTCAAATATTCTGACATGCCGCAAAAAGAAAGACTAATTTGTAATGAATTCAGGATTGTGCCCAGATCCTTTCACAGATGTTTTCTAGATCCACCTCTTGACAATGTCCTCAGTCAACGTTAAAGCATCCCCAATATTTCTGAGGATATAAAGTGCACTTGCCGCCTCATCAAATGTGAACCAAAATGTCTTTGATGCCATTTCTAATTCAATCTGTCTGGCAAGTCCAAACTTACCTAAAGCCCAAATCCACTTTGGACACTGCCATAAATTGCATTTTTTCCCTTTCTAAAACCAGGGTCTTTTTTATAACGTTAAAGATTGTAAGACAGGAAATTGAAGAGTAGTGAAATTTCAGTGCAGTTAGTTCAATCAATCAATCAACATTTATTTATATAGCACATATTCATACAAAAAAATGTAGCTCAAAGTGCTTTACAAAATGAATAGAGAAATAGAAGACACAATAAAAGATAAACATAAGTCAACATTAATTAACATAGAATAAGAGTAAGGTCCGATGGCCAGGGTGGACAGAAAAAACAAAAAAAACTCCAAGGCTGGAGAAAAAAATAAAATCTGTAGGGGTTCCAGACCAAGAGACCGCCCAGTCCCCTCTGGGCAATCTACCTAACATAAGTCAAACAGTCCTCTTTGTATTTAAGGTTTTCATGGAAGGACCTGATGATGATGGTCACGTAGTTATATATATTCAACTTGTAGGTAGACCAGGTTGCCAGCATACCAAGTGAAAAAAGTGAATATTTTCTGAACTGTTACGAACTCTACACATGCCATATTATTAACACTCTTTTCAGAATTGATTGTCACTACTCTCACCAGTACACAAATGTTAGTATATTGCTTCTGGATGATGCAACTTTTCTTTCCTTAGTATTTAATTCATTTATATTTTTCACACTTCGCATAGGGAAACAGAATAGTCTATAAAGTTAAAATTTACTCTATATATCTCAAAAATAAATTAGCAATGTGGAAATGACTACTAATGGCAACTAATACACTGATCAAATTTACATTAGGGATCATTCTCACCAAGTACTTGGTTACTCAATTACAGTTACCATTCAAATTCAAAGTTTCACATTCAAAAGCTCAGATTTAATGCATAGGCAAATCAATATTTATTTGCATGTTGTGTTGTTTTATAAGGACTGAACTATTTGAGCTGCAAATTTAGAAATTATCTAGTTTCTATTAAGTTTTAGGTGTGTTTGTATATTGCTATCGCTAAGTCTCTCTGTCTGCATTAAACAACTCACAGTTACTCCTGAATGCAAGAGGCCCTCCTCTGGCCCTCCTGGGCGTCCCAGCCGCATCGCCACCCCAGCCATCTCCGACAATATATATATATACATACTGTATATGCTGTAAATTAGCTTTTGACAGGGATATTAAAGTTCGCATTTGTGTTTTAATGGTAAGGTACTTCAGGACTTTGTTTTACATTAATATTCAGTTCTCCATTAACATTTTTAATTTATAGTTGTCTCTTTGACTACAGCATTATCAATCAAATCAATATTTATTTGCATGTTGTGTTGTTTTACAAGGACTGAACTATTTGAGCTGCAAATTTTGAAATAATCTAGCTAAGTTTTAGGTGTGTTTGTATATTGCTATCACTAAGTCTCTCTGTCAGCATTAAACAACTCACAGTTACTCCTGAATGCAAGACAGATCCCCAATACAAGGTAGTCAAATGGCAGGAGAGGTGCAAGCCACAGGTACGCCAGCTCACTCCTCTTGCTGCTTGTGGTAAGTTGGATGTTAAAAAAAAAAAAATCAAACGTTACATCTCTTGAAATGAATGTAAGAGAAAAGGAATTATGTTTTGCACTGTAAGCACAGAGTAAACAAAAGTGCACTCAGTATTTACAGTATGTAACACTACAACCAATGTCATGGCTGCATTATCTGCACATTATGATAATGCAGTATTTCACTGACACTTTAATTTATTGGCAAAGCTCCAGATCTTTTTTCCGTCATGGTCTGAAGCAACCAACAATATTACCTTGAGACTTAAATAGTTTTGGTACATATTTCAAAAATTTCATGTTTAAGAAAGTTGAACTACAGTTAGTCATTGGTCCTCCACAACCAACAACTAACAGTAGAATATTAATTGAGGTCATGTTTACATTACTTGATTTGGAATCTCCTGTGTGTGAAAGTGATTGACCCAATCCTATCTGGGCATTCCTGATAATCTTAAACACGGTCAAAAAATATGTTTTTAATGTAGTGTGAGTTGTGTAGTGCAGTGTAAATGCACCCTTATGTTGCTGCAAATTTTTTCAAAAAACAATGTATGCAGTTTGTCAGCATTATGTGAAAGGAATAAATAAGTTATGTACCCTTTCTTAGTCTAACTTATTGCATAGCTCTTGTAAATATCTTTATGTACAGTTTTACACTATACACTTTTTACGCTGAGAAAATGTTTTGCTTTGTGTTAAAATACTGTTGTCTAATGTCGTTATGATAGCAGTGTCCTACTACAGATGTGCTATAACCCAGTGTCTCATATTTTAACTCCAGTGTGCACTGCTTCAGAATTAATTTCTAAGGTCACTTATTCAATGACTAAAGCCCTGACATGCAAATCATATGGCACATTAACATAAATTAGTAAGCTGTGGAGTTAGTGGTGATTTTGAACTACACATTGTAGATATAAATATTCCTTACGAAATGGAATTTTGGGGGTTGGGGAATTATTCGTTAAAATTATCACAATTAAATGAAGTTCCTCTTTTTTGTTCAAACATAAATGTCTGAAAGCTCTCAATTTCTCACTTTCTTATTTTTTACCATTTGTATTCAAATTTTTCCTTTCTTTTATATATACATCCTCACCCTGCAGTTTTGATTGCCATGGCTGCAGCTGTGGGTGAATAATTGCCTGTCTTCACAGGCGCGTGTTCTGGAGCTAAAGTCGAGTGCTTTCTTCCTGATGTATGCCTCATTTGGATTCTGCCGACAGCCTAGGGGCTGTATTATTCATGCCTTGACAGATAGCACTCACTAAAAGCATTGGAACTAAGCCAGGTAGTGGTATGGAGATAGTGGAGTACTGCACCTCAAAGACAAGGTGCTCACAAATTCTTTTCAAAATCAGGTTTTCATGAGAAATCCAAATAAAATCCAACAAAATCATTAAGCACATTTCCCTTTAAAAGTTTATTACCATTTTTAATTGCATTTATTTTTATTTTCATATTGATTACTTTGTACATATGTAAGAGCAAGGTACTAGAAATAACACAGGAAGAAAGAAACAGTGCATGGACGAGGGCATCACGTTGCAGGATCTGCCAAACTATCCAATTAAGAGAGGGCTGCTATGAGGAATGCTGCACTGTAGGGGTACTCATTACACATTCCTTGCTTCACGTTCAGCTGTGCTGTATTTATTTAAGCTTAAATATTCCTCTGAATAACAGGGTAATACTGAATATATCTTTTGCAGTATTACATACAGACTGCAGATGTGCATATAAAGTATATACTGATATTTATCTGATATCTTTATAGACATAGAGTACACAATATATAGTGGGGTACAGCCTGGACACAGGCAGGTAGACATGATGTTTTTAGCACCACACACGTTTATTTACAATATTTATGTACAATAAGTGAGCACAAACCCAGTGCCACAGCACCAATCACCCCTCATGTCCAGGCCTTCTCACAATACCTTTCTCTTCTGGCCAGGCGGTCACCCCCACATGGTCTGGGGAAGGCGTAAGCCCTCCTCCAGCCCTCCTGGGCGTCCCAACCGCATCGCCACCCCGGCCATCTCTGACAATATATATATATATATATATATATATATATATATATATATATATATATATATATATATATATATATATATATACATACTGTATATGCTGTAAATTAGCTTTTGACAGGGATATTAAAGTTCACATTTGTGTTTTAATGGTAAGGTACTTCAGGACTTTGTTTTACATTAATATGCAGTTCTCCATTAACATTTTTAATTTATAGTTGTCTATTTGACTACAGCATTATCAACTATCCACAGCTTTGAGGTAAGATAGGATGAAGGAAGTAATATTTGGTGAATTCTTGACTTCAGGAAATGTATTCTTGATGTGCAGTATGTCTGACAGCACATTATGTAATACTATGATATTATATAATTATAATCCATCCATCCATTATCCAACCTGCTATATCCTAACTACAGGGTCACAGGGGTCTGCTGGAGCCAGTACCAGCCAGCACAGGACGCAAGGCAGGAAACAAACCCTGGGCAGGGCGCCAGCCCACTGCAGATAATTATAATTATATAATTATATATATTATAATATTATATTATTTTATAATACAGCTACCCATTATCCTAAAATTGAATAATAGAATTGAAAATGGATACATGAAATTTACAGTGCATATCATCTTCCATGAACCCCACTATCCAAGAAAAAAAAAATTAAAAAAACAGCATATTATTATACTAACCTCTATACTTTGCTCTTTAACATTTAAAATGTAGGATATTGACTTCTAAGCCACACATCTTGGTCTACATAATGTGCTGTATGAGTATATATGAATACTGATGCAAATGTCAATGTCAATTTGTATTCAAAAGGAAAGTCGAGTGTCATCAGAATTAGATGAGGTGTGTGGCATCACAGAGAAAATGTTCTATTATTACACTGCATCATGTGCACCTCTTTGTAGGACAAAGTGGGCTTTGCCAGTTTTGTTAGGTTTTTAGTAGCACACAAGGCCTGTTAAGACAGTAGATTTAACAGGGATACAGAAATCCAGCTTTACCCTCAACCTGCATTTCTGAAAAAATGCCTTAACTGTAGCTTGTAAAATTCTTGGTCAGCCTTGTACTTCATCTGATAGCAAAGGTGTAAATCAGAGTTAAACCAACATCCTTCAGACCTAAAGATTCCCACATGGGCACCTGAGTTTGAATAAAGAACAAAGTGAATAGCAACTATGATGGACAAAATAACGCATCCGTGAGCAGGCACTGATTCAGGAACTGGATGTGACCTTGATTCCATAACCAGAACTTACACCTTCCTTTAAAACTAGCTGCATTAATCTCTTTTCTTGCTTGGACTATTTTTGAATGCTGAGGATCTCTCTCTCTGGAACAATAAAGCCACTTAGCTGCTCTGTCTTTTGGGAAGCTGAACACTGACAATCTCTTTTCTTTGTGGACCTGAAAGTTTAGGCCCACTATGTCAAGCCCAGCTCTGTGCCAGTGACTGACCCCAGTCTTAGAAGACTGAGAAGCAGCTATTACTTATTATTGCCAGAAAGAGTAATGTCTTCTATGTCAATATCTATGCAGTTATCACATTTCTGCAATCCTTGTGTTTCTCAATAAATTGTATTATTCTGTTTTTTATTGTGTATTGTGTTTCAGTTACCTTGATATAACTCTAATAGCGGGAGACTCCCTCCTACAACAGAGGCAGGTAAGGTAAATAACACAGGAATGTTATCAAGTTATTTAATTAATTACCAGCATTGTCAAAGGCAAAACCGATAGTTAATCAATTAAGTTAAAAATTCTGTCCTCTTCCAACAAATGTAAAAGCTGTGGTTAATTTTAAGGTGAACTTTTTTTATCTGTGAATGGAATGTTCAACTGGTTGTATGCATTATAATTTCATAAAAATAATTAATAGAAAATATACTGGAAGATATGGAAGGAAGGAAAAATATTCACTTCATAAACAATATATACCTTTCAATTATTTCTGAGCTATACTCTGCCATTAAGCAGCCTAGTCGCTAAACATTTCAGGTAGCCTGTAGATGTTTACTTTCCATTCCACAATGTTGATTTGGTCAAAAGGTGTTTTATTATTCAAATTACCTTTGAAGTTATTATCTTCACTCTATGAAATGAAAATAGAAGTCCATACGTTATCTGCACTCAAGGTTGCAACTTTAAGCCTAACAATTTAAAACTTAGCTAAAAGAAGACTTGTGTTTAAATTTCATCCTTAAAGGTAGTGTGACTAAATGATATGTTGCCTAATTTTAGCTGCGTCCTCTTTCTCAAAATGACAATACAGTTCTTGCCAATGTATTTCTTTTTAGTTTTTGCTAAGACATTTACACACTAAAATGGTTTTGCAGAAGTGTTTGCTTGATTAAACATGAAGTGTTTTGACCTGCAAACTAAGTTTTGCCTTTTTGCCGCTGTCTCTAATTTACAGTAAGTGAGGAGCATCAGTAACCCTGACTTTAACAGGATTTCATTGAAGAAAAATGAAAGCATTTCCATAAAATAGCTTTGTATTTAAGCATTTTTATTTAGACGTGTGTAGCTGATGAAAGCATGAAGAAATGGATTTAAAACTAATGAATAACACAGCTAGATCGTAGAGCCTTTTCTTAGCTCCCACAGTTCCCTACATTGCAAGGTCTGTACTAGTCTTAAACTTAAAGAGTGCTTGATTGTATAAAGTAAGAGGTGCCATTCTGAATTTGGGGTCACATATTCAGCAGACATATATTTTTGATTACTTAAGAAGGTTTTTAGAATAAGAAGATGAAAGCTCACTTTGGTACAATCCTAAGTATCTTTTACTGCAATGACAGAAAGCAAACAATAATCATATTAATTTCATCAAACGAAATGGATCATAAATTCTAATTAAACTCTGTGGCCTTTTTATTAATTACACCTATCTAGCACCGAGTAAGACCCTATTTTACCTCATGAGCACCCTGTAACAATACGCCGACAACATTCCTTTGGGATTTTGGGAGACACTGACTTGAAAATATCCTGCAGTTCCAGCAGTTTTTTCTGATTTTTGTAACTACATTTTCATGCTTCAAACTCCATGTTAAACCTCATCCCAAAGGTGCTCTCTCAGATCTTGGGAGATGTGCCAGGTAAATTGAAATTTCATGGAACCACCTTGAGATAATGTTTGCTTCATGACATGGAGTGTTATTCAGTAGGTTTAACAAGGAGAAACTGTATTGAAAAAGGGATACACGTGCTAATGGAACAATATATAAGCACACTGACATTTGGGTTCAGTTGATTTTAAGAGGCCTAATGTGTGGCAAGGAAACATTCCCTACACTATTAAACTGTCCACCACCACTCGATAAAATTGAAAAATGTTTCTGCAATTTCTGGGACAATATCTGAAAGTTCGTTAACATTTAGTGCATGGTTAAGAACAGTGTTTTATACATGATCCTGACAGTCCAGATGACAGTAGGGTGCAAGCGTAGAAATGAGGTTTGGTCCTTGATCAGTTCCCTAGATGACATTCTTCATAACAACAGCATCAAATCCAAGCTCATGTACAAGTTGTTGATTTAAATCTGTCAGTATTTTCTCACCTGTTTTTGATTCTTCGAGGGGGAATACTGTAGTAGTAAGCACTCTGCTTTTAAGCTTGTACTGTATACTGGTGTGATATAGTGGCAGGTAATTGTCTTGTAACTGACCTTTTGATATTTCTCTGACAACATCCTGTGTTTTCATTGTTGCAATCGTTACAAGTACGAGAGATGGTAGTAGGATCCAGTAACACATTTTCAGCTGAAACTTGACCATGGCTAGCTCCCAAGTTTATCACATTCCTGTGCTAGATGAATAAAACCTTTCCTGCTACCATGACAAAAGGTCTAATATCCCAAGAGCAAAAGTATGCTCACTTAACAGAAATATTTGCTTTGACAGGAACTGTTTCTGACTCTGCTCTGATAGGTGCAAATAAATACTGTGACATGGACATTTGTCTCTAAATGCTTGTACATGCTGTCGAAATGAAGCACTTTTACACTGTACATAACAGAGTTATTTCATTTATTACAACAAGGTCATAATTGTTCCTTAATGATGTCATTCCCAACTCATTTGGCATTTTGAGTAGTTCTCCATTTGCAAATTTATGCTATATTTCATCCATTACTAAGATGTAGTTATCACTCAGGTTAAACACATCCATGAGAGTGAATAAGATGCAGGTTGGCAGTTGTGGTATGCAAAGTTACACAGAGAAAATGAAAAAGGGGGCTGTTAAAAAAAAAAAGCTTGTATGAAACATCAGAACCCAGCCCAAGCCCAATGTTTATTACTAAATATTGGCCTGAACCTGACACAAAACCTTATGCTTTTTCTGGGCCCATCTGGTTTGCAGTTTAACATGTCTTATGACAATATTTGTTTTTATGATTGACCAACAGCCTCACAGCTGGTGGGTAGAAACTGTCTCTAAATCTACAGGTGCAAGTGCCACTGGCACTGTGCCCTGTGCCAGCAGAAAGGAGTGAGAAAAACAGCTATGCAAGATGGCTGAGGTCTTTAATTATACTGTTTGTCTTATAAGACAGTGAGGGTTGTGCATGTCTTAAAGGTTGTTGCATGCTGGTTATATTCTGTACTATCTTTACCACCCTCTGAAGTGCTTTATGTTCTTGAGCCGAGCAGGTACCATACCAGGATGTAATGCAGCCAGTGAGGATGGATGCTGCGCACCTCTTAAAGCTCATGAGAACAGATAGAGAAATGTGAGGTGTCCTCAGATATCTGAGGAAGTAGAGGTGCTGTTGTGCCTTTTTGACAAGAGCCAAAATGTATTTTGTCCATTTCAGCCCATCAGTGGTAGTTATCCCTTTAACATCATCCCCCACCCAATGTACACAGAAGTATGTTCTGCTTTGTGAGTCTATGACCAGCTCCTTGGTTTTGCTATCAATAAGGGTATTATTATTTCTGTGGCACCACTGACTTCTCTTTCCTGTAAACTGTCTTGTCATTGATATTGATCAGGTTTACCTGTATGGTTAGGTTAGGTAGACTTTATTACCCCTGAAGGAAATTTGTGTGCAGCAGGAAAGTACAAAAATATAAGTCTTTGCTACACAGATCAGTTAAAATAAACAAAGGTTCAACTTCTCACAACCAGTGTTACTGTATCTACACACACTCAAGGTTGGTACAAAAGAGAATAATTACATTCAGCTGTACACAAAGCAAGACTTCATAATGTAACATTTAGCAGCATCCCTACAAGTAAAAGAATTCAGAATGCTAATATAATAAAAATGGTCTTAAAGCTGCTGCTGTTTACCCTCACAAACCTAAATCTATAGCCTAATAGCACCAACTGAAATTCAGGAAAAGAACTGAGTCAGCCTTCTTTCTAACCTGTTTGTAATATAGCTCTATGTAAGAGGTCTGCTGCAAACCAATGATTTTACAGCGATATTTACAATGTTGTTATGACAGTTTATATTCTTAATGCTGAAGTTGCTAAACACCATATAAAAGAAATTATAACAATAAATTAAATAATTGACTTGTAAAACAGTGTCATTTTGGTTTTGTCCTTTTTAAAACAGTTGAGTTTCCTTCAAATCTGTTCTGTGTTAAGATCTGTTAAGTTTAGTCTGTTATCAATGATTGTCCCCAGGTATTTGTAGTGCTCTACCATCTCCACTGTCTCTCCTTTAATTAAAGTTGATTTGAAATATTTAGCTTTAGCTGTAAAAAGGAATGATCACACAAACTCATCTACAACAGGCCCATGGCTGTCTTCCTTATCTTGTAAAAGACTCACAATGACAGAGTCATCTGCAAATTTCATGATGCCTGTCCTTGTATGAACTCCTGCAGTCATTTGTATATAAGATAAACAAAAGAAGTGATAAACAGCAACCCATGGGGGTACCAACAGATATTTATATCAGAAAAACAGCCATTAACACTTTTTCTGTGTTGTGTTTGTCAAAAAGTTCAAAATCCACCACCAAGTTAGGGTTCTAACAAAGCTGATCAGTCAGTTTGTTAATTAAAATATGAGGCTAGATTACTTTAAAAGCTGATGAGAAAATCTATACATGGCATTACAGAGTGTGTGTTTTTTATCCTTCTAAATGCTAATACAATAAATTCAGAAGTGTTATTGTGGCATCCTCCATACCTCTCTTTACTCTTTGTTCAAATTGATTTTGTTCAATAGTTGACTCTTAATTAAATTCACAAAGGATTTAATGATATACCTGTTTTCGTAAGTTGGGTCCAAAGACATCTTAAATAAGGAGTAGACTATTGGAGACAGCTTCTCTGCACAGGAGTGAAGCAGATATTTATTTTTTTGTCCAGACCCAAGATTTTTTTTATTTTAGTTTGTTTAAGGACTTTTCTGACATCATTCCAGTCAAAGAAAGTCTGTCTCCTGATTCCAGTCCTCAGCTTGTTCTTTTGCTGATTAAATTCCCAAAGCAAAAAACTTTGTCTCATATCTTGAATAAAACTTAAACTTTTTAGCCAACTGTTATTCAGTTTTAATCTCAGCCAGCTCAACCCGATTGTCCACAACAAACCCAAGTTATTAGTCTGCAGTTTGTTCTCTACTCTTCCCTTACACTTCAGCTTTGCCAGTTTGATATTATGCTTCACCTCCTTCTGCTTTTCTTTCTATTCAGTTAATGTTCTATATTGACATGCCTGTTGTTTTTCTGGTTATCACTTCTCTGTTAATCTTTGACTTGTTGTTAGGGAATATTTTGACTGATTTCTTGGGACTTTTGATGTCCTCATAAAATTTTATATAACTGCTTACAATGACTGTAAGTTCATCAATGGCAGCACAGGATTCTTTAAGAACTGACCAGTTAGTGCATTCAAAACAGCCATGCAAACACTCTGAAGAATCCTCATTCCAAGTTTTTATTTGTTTAATTTCCTGCTTATCTCTTTTAAATACAGATGTATAGATTTTATAAAGATGGACACAGTTATGATCTGATGAAACCAGCACCAGCTTTATTATAGATTCATTACCACATTTGATGTTCCCATACCACTAGTCAAGCACTTTGTTGTGACAAGATTAAGCAAATGACATACTGGTAAAAAATTTTGTTCAGAGAACACTGGTTAAACGTGCCCAAAATAAAATTTGGAGAATATACAGTACATGATTATAAAGGAAAATCACGGAAAGTTTCTGGGCAAATAGATAGGGTGCAATGTGACAGACAGAAGTTACACAATTTTCGTGGAGGTGCCATCATCAAATTTAATGATGAATTTAAAACAGTGTCTGGTCCTACAACCAGAAAAAGTTGAAAAAAGGAGAATAGAACAAGACTCAGTAAACTACACTTGGGTGCCTTTGTTGAGAATTAGCATAGAGGGTGTGATGCTGTCAATCCACATATGCTGAGGTCTTTTGGTTATGAAGTCCAAAATCTAGTTGCAGAGGGTTCTAAGTCCTAAACTGAGGTGATCGGAGGGTTAATCTTTCTGGTACAGCAGTCTCTGCCATAACAGTTTTTATCATGAAAATTTGTCACGTTGGAATAAAGTGCATGGGATAAGGCATCTTCTATGGACCGGTTTTGATGACAGGTAAACTGGAGGTAATTGTTACACTTTTGTGTTGTTGGGTAGAGGGATAATAGTTGTCCATTTCAGGCAGGTGGGTATGCAGATTCTCATAGCAAAATATTAGACATCACTGAAGATGTCAGCTAGTTGGTTGTGGTGGGTTTTTAAAACTGGCCCTGAAATCCCATTCCTGTGGACGTTAACTTATTTTAAAAAATGCTCTTACGTGTTGTACAGAAACAAAGAAGGGTGACTCATGTTGTGCTACAGGTAGTCAAATGACAGTCTGCTTGTTGTCACAATGAAAACAAGTATAGAAAGTGTTTCATTGATCAGGAAGGGAAAATGCAGATGAGATTGAATTAGGTTAAACAACCTTAATCCCTGCCAAAGATTACACATATTGTTGCTGCTGCAGCATTCCATCCCAAATTTACTCTCATACTGATGTTTAGCTGATTTGAATGCTTTTCTGAGTTTGTTTTTGCATTACTTGTATATTTCCATATCATTGTTTTGAAATTTATTACTGTGTGTCTTCAGTAAATTCCTGATGTCAGAATTGATCCACAGTATCTTATTAGGAAATATGTTTTCATAGGCACACAGTCATCCACACATTTTTTTTTGCTAAACCCTGTTATGATGTTTGCATATTCATCTGTATATCATTATTCTCTAAAAATGCCCTATTTTACAAATTGAAGCAGTCCTGTAGTATAGCCTGTACTACTTTCACATTCAGCATTGAGCATACAATAATAGCCAACAAGTTACTCTAATAATAATTTTTCGGTACTCTTTATATGTTGTGTTTCTTATTCAAAATAGTGGGGGAATTTAAAGGTCATACTATAGCACAAAAGGAGAGAAAGTAGTAAGTAGTCCAATAGAATCGATTATGTTCATTCACTGCATGCATGGATTCTAATTAACGTAACACTGTCTGTTTGGACTTAGTAAGAAACTACTGGAAACTGTGTGAGAACATGTATACAGCATTGAAGATACCCTAACTGGGAAACATACACAGAATTCATGCTGTGAGGCAGTGACACTACCTGATACATTATTGTAGTTCCAGTGAAACTTAACATGCCACTATTAATGATTAACCTTCTACTGTGCAAAACAAGCATGGCCAAAGAATTATCTGTTTAGCTTCACATTGTAGAATAGCTCTTTTTTGTTTAAGTGAAAATTCTGACAAAAGGTGTTTTTTAGAACAGTTTTTAAAGAGTGTTAATGTTTCAGAGCATTTCTAAAGGCTACATTAAAGTACAGGAAAGAACTTGTCAGTGCATGATTATTTCAAATGGTTTTTATATCAACCTTCTTCAAAAACATATTTTTTGTATTTCGCATAAAAATGTCATTTATCATATAGTATTTGTTCTTACTTGTGTAGTGAATCTAGCAACCTTGTTTTTAGATATTAAAATTGGGTGTTTCCACATACATATGCAAGGCATAAAGAGAAATTTCACCTGACGTATTTGAATATTCTACTTAAGAGGATAATCCACACATCTGTTTGGGCCTTCAGTGCTAGATTAACTCCGGTCTTATTTTCATGCGGTGCCGAACTACTTCTCTCTGCAGCATTGGATTTTCTTGGATTGAATTGGACATGGATTACTCAGCAGAAGACAGAAATGTTGACAGTACACTAACTGGTAAGTAAGTTATTTTTTAGGGCTCAACAAAAATCAAAGTTATGCAACAAGGAAAGATCAAACATTTATTCATCAAAAATGCGTTATTGAAACAGAGTTTAAAGTTAAACATTCACCTCTAAACGTTTAAATTGATAGTAATCAAGGAAATAGCAAATAGGTTATGACTTTAGCAACTGACTATACTCGATAGCCACAGCCTGACATGTCGAGGTAACTCCAATAATATTGGTACAATGTAATACAGTTTTTGCATAAGAGAATATACTGGCAGCAGTAACAAGTAAATCGTAAAACAAGTTTGGTTTCAGGTCATACAGCTTAAGATCACATCAATTAATACCATGTATGGTATAAAACAGATTTCTAAACATAAACTGTAAAAAACAAATAAAAAAAACTTCATGTAACATAATTTTCTCAAAGCTACTTAATCCAATTTAGGTTGCAAGGGAGCACCAGGCATAGGGTGGAAACCCACCCGAGGAATAGTACCAATCATTCTTGGAGACACACTAGCATAGGGCCAGTGTGAACAGATCTTGAAATGCGAAAAGATAACCCATGCCATCATGGGGGAAAAACATGCAAATGCCTCACAGAAATAATGAGAATTTGAATACATGGTTCTGGATTTATGAGGCAACAGCAGAACCAGTGAACCTGCCCTTTATATATTATATATTTTATTCTGTATACACCGCTAGGAAAATAATGGTATGTTAATGTAGTGGGTAATGTTACTGGGTCATAGCTCCAAGGACTTGGTTTCAGTTGTTAGCCATATGATTATCTTTGTTCTCCTCATGTCAACATGAATTTCCTACAGATTCTATGGCTTAACACTAGAATTACCAGAGCCTACGAAAAAACTTGTAGATCCGTTCGCACCTCTCCCTCAGCGTCTTTTGTCCTGTAAATGTGCTGATAAGCAGCACACAGCCTACTATTCCATCCCCCCACCCACCGCCGCAGTTCAGTTTGCAAAGAAGTTTCTCAGTGCTCAGTGTTTATCTTCGAGTGAAGTGCTGGAGCTTTATAGGGTAAAAAAGTACATCGTCATTTGGAATACATACATTTCATGTGTGTTCATTGTCATCAACAATCTCTGTGAAAACATTGTTAACATAGAAACGATTTTCATGTATAGTAATAATTGACAAAATATAGACATGAAATGTATAATGTGTGAAGCCTGAAATACAAATATGAAATAAGCACTTTTACAAAAGGTACAAGTATAAAAAAACAAGTGCACTTTTATTCAAGAATTTAACTGAAGAAAAAAGAAAGCAGGTTACAGTAGGTGGCTGATACGACAGCTTGCTTGGTGCAATACTAAAAACTGATGCCTTTCAATCAAGAGGTCGCAGTTTCGATATCAACTGCTTTCCAAATTTACCATTTTGAGTAGTGAGCTGCTCTTATTGTTTATATAATACAATAAAAACATACATTTGATTTGCATCTGTAAATTTATAGTACTTGTCAAAGTTTTTTTTTTCAGTTTTATTCTCTCACTCACGTTCCAGCTTCCACACATGCACACCCCCATCCTCATTGTTTTTCATCCTCAGAGGTCTCTGCAAGAGTAATCTGGGACGCTCCTAAAGCTTTCTTAAGAGGACAGATTATTTCATATCTTTCCCACAAAAATAAATTGTAAACCAAGAAGGAGTCACAGCTAAACAATGAAATTACCAGAATAGATCAAAAATATGCCTGGTCTCCAAATGAGGCACTTTTTAGGAAAAGACAGGTTTTGCCATCAGAATTTAACTTCTTCACAACAAACGAAATGGAACAGCTCATCTTTAAATTGTGACATCAATACTATGAACACAGAGAGAAGGCTAATAAGATCCTATCTCAAATATCCACATGCAGGAAGTTTGCAACGCAATACGAGAAATTACCAACACAGATGGAGATAAAATCAATTATCATTAAAATATAACTCACATATTTAGAGAGTATTATAAGTCCTTTTATTCCACCCAGCTTAAAGATAATAAGACACATGCTATTGGTTTGTTTTTTTTTGACACATTAAAAATACCACAGCTACATACTCTTAGTACAGAGGAACAGGATAAACCTCTGACACTCTCAGAATTACTAGACACTATAAACTCAATCCAATATGGGAATATAGCAGGCTCTGATAGTTACCCAGTGGAATTTTATAAAAAGTTTTCAAATAAGTTATCTCTACTACTATTAGCAGCGTATATAGAGGCTAGAGACAACAAAATTCTACTTCAAACTTTTTGCAAAGCATTAATTACCATCTTTGTATAGAAAAATAAGGATTATTACAATATTCAGCAGGCAAACCAGTTTCACTTCTTAATAATAATGTTCAGATTCTCAATTATTCTAGATAGAACATTGGAGAGTAAGTGCTTCCCTTTGTAATATCACAAGACCAAACCGGATTTATTAAAGGCGGATACTTAGCTTCTCATCTTCAACATTTGTTTAATATAATATACTTGCCCATAAAATCTAACACACCAGAGATTATGAAATTTGGATGCAAAAAAAGCCTTATGACAGAGTTGAATGGGACTGGGAATGGGAGTTTGGCCAGAATATACAGAATGTGCATGAATCAAACTACACCAAACCAGTCCAGAAGCCTCTGTTTGTATTAACAATATTATTTAAAAGTACAGTAAAACCTTTATTATGCAACAGGGGTCAAAGCTGAGGCTGAGATGTCTAAAAGAAAAGATGGATAACAGAAGAGCTACTTTAAAAGTGATATACAGTAGATTAGTTTAGCAAATAGTCTGATTTGTTTGCAAAATAAAGCTATATTAACAAAATTAATTCATTCATATAATATTGCAATGACCAGCATAATTAGGAAATACAACTCAGAAGTACTGGAATTTTCTACATTTTACTTGGAGTCTTCGTTCTGTAACAAATGGGTCCCTGTATTATACTCCATTATTTGTGTTATGGAGCACATCTCAAAAACGATAAAAGAAAGATTTCCTACCAATCAGTTTATCTCCTGCCACTCAAGCTATGTCCTTCTCTATAACTCAAACACTACCTACTCAAAACTTCCTTCCGCTGCACCTTCTTTTTTCTCCTAACTTTTCCTGTCACTCATCTCCTAAGAGATGTGTCCGGTCCTTACAGAACAGAAGCTCTTCACCCAATCCCAACACTTACAGCATTCATTCCACCCTTTCTGCTCCCGCACAGCACATCACAAGCTGCCTGCACGTTAACATATATTAACAAAACATAATACAACAGAGTTTAAGAAGAAAATTACAATTCAGAACATTAACATTAATACAGAATAACATTACCATCAGTGGTTGCAATTTTTGACATGTTTTTCAATTTTGTTGGCATCACGCTTTATATTGTTCAATCCTGTTCTTCTTACTCTGTAAATTGAAGCAATACTTGAAGCACTTTACTGTTTTTTAAACATTTAGTAATTTTTTTGTGACAATTCTAACACTTCCCGCCTTTGTTTATTAGACAAAACAATGCATAGTAGTTTAATTATAACAAAAGAGAAAAACTATGAAACACTATTAAAACGGAAGGTACGTAACTTACACTGTGATTTCAAAATGTAGCATGACACATTGTGCTGGGGAACAGTGCTATGTACTAGCATAAGATTCAATTGTTCCAATGTACATAGCTTGCAGCATACCATGCAGCAGTAGTAATAGGTAGGTGCTGGTGGGCACAATTTTTTTTTTTTGACCTGACAGTTAATGAAGACTGATGGTTAATCAAGTAACGGATAATTGAGGTTTTACTGTACTTCAAGCTAGAATGTGGTATTCGACAAGGATGCCCCCTATCACCATTTGTCTTTGCAATTGCCATTGAGTCAATATTGAAAAATATATACACTTTTGAAATGCATCAGAGATAAAGGGGATTACCACAGAAGGACTTGAACAGAAAATATCACTATATGCAGATGATATAGTACAGACCCACAAACTTCCGTACCAGCAGTCCTCAATGAATTAGCAGAGTTTCAAAATATATCAGGACTCAAAATTGACTTAAATAAAAGTGTGCTTTTTCCAATGAACTCTCTAACACACAATATTAGACCGGACACCTTACCATTTATTTTAGCAGGTCAGTTCAGATACCTAGAGATAATCATCACAAGTAAATATAAAGGTCTTTTTCAACAAAATTTTGCTGTCTGCATGAAAAAATTAAACGAGACATGAACAGATAGTCTACCCTTTACCTCACATTAGCAGGGAGAATCAATGCTGTCAAGATGAACATCCTTCCTAAGCTGCTATTTCTATTTCAGAGCATCCCCATATATATTAACAAATCGTACTTTAAGAAATTAGATTCAATCATAGCCTCATTTAGGTATTAAAACTAAGGTAGCTTTTCTCAGCTTTTGCTGAGATTTTGAAGCTTAGGTAGCCATTCATTGCCATTGCTGCCTGTGATGAGAATGAGTGATGATTAAATGTTAAAGAGGTAGTTATTGTGGGGTGTATACATAAATCAAGGCTGATAATTTAAACCTTTTCAGAATTCACTTGTCCATCAATATAAACAGAACTTTAAAGGTTAATGTATCTCTTGTAAACACCTTTACCTGATAAAACACCTGGTATTACAAAAGAAGGCTATAGCAGTTTCATCACATATTTACTGTAGGGCAGTGTTTCTGAACCACCAGAGTGCCTCCAGTGGGTTGTCGGTAACTGTTTTTGGTTATACAAGTATTTATCCCTGTTTGTATCTGCTTTGCTTCATGATGGGGGGCAAAGCTTTGACAAACTTGTTTCACCAAGGGCAAACTCTGACATTTGCCCTAGTTTCACCTAGGGTGGATCCATAGTTCCCCTCTGACATTAGTGGACATTTCACAAAGGGGGGAATTCCGCACCCCTGCTTGTGGGTTGAAAGAAACTTAAGAAGGATTAACTGGGTCACAAGACCATAAAAGTTGAGGAATTATGTACATAATTTAATTTACTAATTTTTCATTTAAAAACTGAGTAAAAAATAACGGATTATATAAATTAAATATATATACTAACTTTACATATTGCAGTACCTACAAGTTTTCCAGGTTGTGTCTGTGTGTTTGAAAGGAGAATAAAACTAGGTTATGATGTACAAGTGCTTTTTCTATTTGCAGCCTCATCCCATTTTTATTACTTCTCACTGCTGAAAAAGCTGCAACATTCCCTTGCAAAGAACAATACTCTTGTTATCAAAAAAAACTCTTATTTAATAAAAATGTGGATTTCCATTATGCTGTAGGTCCATCATATTTTTATGTCCATTTTAGAAACAATAATTCACTGATTTTGTTCTTATTTATATGCATATCCTTAATTGGTGATTAAATAATTATATTGTAGTTATATTTACATTTATTCATTTAGCAGACACTTTTATCCAAAGTGACTTACAAAAGGGGTCACAATAGTCAAGTAAACATAAGCCAAAGGTCAGTTTTTTAACGAGTGTTGCAGAAAAAGGTTACAAAATTGACCAAAAAAATTGAAAAGCACTAAAACAAACAGAAAAATACAAGACAAATTACTCTTTTCTTAGCTACAAACTACCTAGCATCAAAACAAAGGGCCAATTAGAAATATTTTAGTCTTCGAGAACTTCTTAAGCACAGTGAGGGAGTTAGTGCTTAGATTGATGTAGGCAGCTAATTCCACCAACTAGGATCTACACATGAAAAGACTTGGGACTGAAATGCAATTTGATGCCACATCAGAGGTGGAATCACCTGACCTCATTCAGTAGCAGACCTGAGTGGGTGATAAGGAGCAAGGAACTTCATTAGTGCTTCCGTACAGTATATAAAGAGGCAACCATCAAGGATGTGAAATTGATTTATGCTGCAACTTAAGTCAGATGAGTTACCCGAAAAGAGGAGTGACAATGGCCTGTCATAGCTGGTTGAAAACAAGACATGCCACTGCATTTTCAATAATATGCAGTGGCTTGGCAATGCATGTTGGTACTCCTACCAATAAGGAATTTCAGCAGTCAAGACTTGTCAAGACCAATGCTAATGCAAAACCAGAAGTTGTGCTGCATATTCCATCAGATATGCCCTTATCTTGCAGATGTTATGCAGAATGAATCTGCATGAATTAGAGACCACTGCATTTGTAGTAAGTGAAGCGTAGCTGGTCATAGATCACCACCCCAGAAATTATGTACAGACTTGGTAGATGTTAGTGATAATAAGCTAAGCTGTACAGAGACAGGGTGTTAAAGTACGTGATGGGTCAATAAGGAGCTCTGTTTTTAAAAGTTTGAGCTGGAAACGGTTTTCTTACATCTGTGTTGTGATATCAGTGAAACATGCTGAGATTCTACCTATGACTATTTTGCTTCCTGAGAAATTTGTGGTTATTCAAGCTGAACATGAATATAATTTTCAGTATGACTGTGTCACAACGGAATGTGGAGAAACATGAAAATAACGTTTATTGAATTTAGTATGTTTTGGTCAGTGATGCTGCTTTACCTCAAAAATGACAATTTTCACTTTTTCGTTCATTAAGATAACAATTTAAATATGTAAAGGTCTTTTTTTCTTAGTTTATAGCGACAAACTAATGGTAGATTTTTTGGTTTTCTTCTAGGATAAAATCAATGCATATACAATTATAATCTACACATGTACTTATTTTTCTCTGGGCAGTATACTTTTTGCTGATTGCTGAGTTTTGTTATTCTTCATTATATGTTGTATATGTTGCAAATTTCTATATTTTACACTGTGCTTCTCTTTTTTAACTCTGCTGTGTCAGGCAGTTTGATACCATTTTTGTTGATCTTGTTCTATTCAGCAAATAATGTACAAATTCAACTATTGAGGACAGTTTTTAAAAGTTAGGAATCAAACGTGAAAATACCTACCACCAAGTAAGCATGGCTATATGTTTACTTTAATTTTAATCAAAGCAGCTTGTTCACATAAACCGGTATTATTTAAATTTGAGCATTTTCAGAGACACAATATGCACAATTATGTAAAATGTAGTTCACTGAGACACAACCAATAAGCTTTCTACACAGAGCCACTGAACATTAAGAAGGCAGGACGATAACTGTACACATGGTCCTGTTTTTTTATACCCATGGTTACTTTACAAAAGAATTTTTTTTTCCCCAAATAATTGAGGATACTTTTAAAAGGCTTAGAGCACGATATAACTATTTATAATCAGTACCTTTCCTGCCACAAGTTACATCTGTCCATGTAGGCTATAGTCCCTATTATTTTTAAATTAATTAAAATAAAACGATAAAATTAGTGAACTGTGATTTTATTACTGATGGCTTGCACTAACAGATTCAGTTGGAAATAATGTACATAAAGTGCTGCATCGCTAAAAAGAATCTTCTTATATAATACACTACCATGGATGTGCGTTTGTCTGTCCAGGATTTTAAATCACCTGTAGCTCGCAAACCATTTGAACTATTCACCTGAAATTTGGTACACATATACTACATGACGTCTACTATCCGCTTTCGGGGTGATGATTGACCTCCAAGGTTATTCGTCTTCTTATTTTTATTTTATTTTATTGTACAATCAACTCTCGGCAGTGGCCAGCAGGGCGGCTGTGCGATGCTTGCGTACCAGCACTGTTCTCATCCCTATCACTTTTGCCATCAATTCCCCTACCTCTTCATATCTTAAATCATTCTTGAGGAAGATTGAAGACTTAAGTGCCAGCTTAAGTGAAAAATTAAGGAAAACGTACTAAGTAATTGCAACACAAACATTAACTTGATCAGTTTTAACATGAAAAGATGCCAGCGAAAGAAGAGAAGAAGCGGCCCACTAGGGTAGAGAAAAGAAGAGCTGCTCACGAAGCAGCAAGTGCATTAACCTCTGAGCATACTAATGCTAAATGTATAGAGAAAGAGTATGAAAACTATGAATGCTCAAGTCAAATATACTCACTGCACGTTATCGGTATATATACATTTTTTTCAGAAATATTTACAATAAATATGCATTTAAACAATATTAGTGAAGTTTAATTTTTCAATTAAAGTTTGTGAAATAATTCAAAATTATGCACATTAATAAGCAATTGCTTGCTTTACATGTAAGTGCAGAAATGGAGCATAATAGTTAATGGATGGATTTATGGCGGCTTGTTCTTCCTAACAAATTAAATTGAAATCTTCAACTACTATATGGCTGGTAATACTGCTAATGCGATAAGAGTATATATAGAAGTTTTGACATATTTAAAGATCGCAATGAATAATCACTCACACAATCAAAACTGAAGTTGATATACCTGTAGTTCCTTTCTTTACAATAATATCTAGAGGATTCTCTATAACAGAAATATACAGTATATGTTGCCCATTGAGAGAAAACATCTATCTCAGTATCTGCCCTACAGGCTTGCTTAGCCGTGGATCACTTTTGCAGACCTTATTGTATAGAACTCCATTCTCCTGAGTATGGCGAACATTGCAGTGAACGAGGATGTCTATTTAAACCAGCTCATTATGTTTCTGACATGACACACAGAAGAAACAGCAAAAAGAAAATGATCATGATAATGAGTATACTGTAATGATGTACAAATAAAATGCTAAAATATTATACTCTAAGGCAGTGGTTCTCAAGAAGCAAAAAATCCTGCTGCCTTTTCAAAGCAAAAAAAAAAATACTTCCACTTTTAACACTTTTTTGTGTGTATAGAATTGACAAAATACGATGATGTGACCAGTCTGCTCTCATTTGTTGTCATTACAACTTGCACAGTTGTGCAGTTCAATATAGTAGTTGCAGTGAGGGCCAGATTAATTGGATTTTATTATTTAATGTAGTATCATATCATAGATGTCAAGCTGAAAAGGAAAAACAGCATTTTAAGATGCTTTGTCAAAGAGAATGAAAGTTTTTTTGTGTGTGTGTTAACCAACAATCAAGGATGTGCAACACCAGTATTTACAGCATCACTGATGTAAAGGATTGTTACATAATTTCCATGCTCCTAACAACCAGTGGCTACTTTTTGACAATAAGACTATGAAGTGGTGACCTGGAAAATCTCTTTCTTGGAGTTCAAAATCTTCAAGTACAATGAAGAGAAATACATTTTTATATTTCACCAAATCTTAATGTATTCATAGCCCTGATAAATGAATGGAGGTTCTGATTGATTCACAAAGCACAAATTACACAGAAAAGGCTGCTAGACCTGCCCACTTTAAGGTTGGCAAAAAGGGCTAACATCCAGTAAACAGAAAAAAAACAATACCTTCAAAAAAATGCAGGGGATGAAAGTCAGGGAATCCTAATGGGCACAAAAAGCACAAATCAGAAACGTGAATCAAAGAACACAAATGCAGTGCCAAAGCTGCCAGTTCATCAACAGCTTTAGCATAAATGCTGCTGGAACTGGACCCCATACAGTACATAAGTATGATACATAAATACAGTACAAAGCAATTAATAAACACAATATTACATAAATATAAATGCCAAAAACAGAACTGACAACATAACATGGAAGATGATATTTGAAAAACAGCACCAAGGTTAAATAAACAAAAAACATCTTTGATCTAGATAGATAGATAGATACTTTATTAATCCCAAGGGGAAATTCTTCTATTGGATGGGGTATTTCCCTCGCACATGTCCATCTATAACAGTAACAAAATCAACTCCCTATGTTCATTCCAAAATAAAATGTATTTAGTTAGTGTTTCAAAACATGTAGATATTTGTGTGGCTCAGCCCATAAAGCCTTGAAGCACATGACTAATCTCTATTGATATGTAATCTGTTAAAGGTTGAGCATAACTTGGAAGACACAAAGTTAGGTGGACTGCAAAAACAGAATACTGAACACATAAAACACTGAATATATTTCATTTGTTGTGTTCTTGAAATCAAAATAATGCTTAAAACTATAACAACTGAAATGTGTCAATTGTGGTAAAAGCACCTGGCATAGTACAGGAGTGAATTTGACACTGTCCCCAGTTACAAGTAATTATTCCTCTCCAGTTCAGTGTCAAATTCTGATTAAGAATTAGTAACAGCAAAGTCTAATCAGGTATGTGAGGAAGTTTAAAAACATCAAAACAAAGGCTGTTTTGAAGGAATTTGGAAGTATTAATGCAAAATTAACAACTTCAATTTAGTAATTTAGTCATTTATAATTTAGTAATTATTAAACATTTTATTAACAAAGCAGCCTTAAAATTGCAATGAGAAACATGTGTACCAAGTTTCATGAAAATCGCTCCAGCCATTTGGAAGTGATGCTGGAACATACATACTGTACATACACACATACATTGCCTTTTATATATATAAATTAAGACATATTTTTATTTTTCTCAATCTTTAAATGCACTTTTTTTAAATTCAATTTTTCTGTGAGGTTTACTGTCTTAATCATATCTGAATACAGAAAATTAATGTTGAGCTGAGCAGGCACCAAGTAGAAATTAATTTGTACCCATCTAAAACATATACATTCCTGCTTCATGCAATAAAAACCTAGCATAGCCAGTTTGTAATTCCTGGATAGTTGTAAAAAACATAGAAACTGGAAAATAAGGTCTTTCTTAATTAAAGTAGGATTCCAATTAAGAGATGAAATGATTTAGGACAAAAACTGGAAGCCAAGAGGCACCTGAACTCAGCTACTGAGGGATTCACTAAGACTTTGCATAGTGAAGACAGGTATTACAGCGATCTTATGTATATCATGATATTATTTCTTTCCATAAAATCAGTATCTAGGCTCAGTGCATAACAAATTAACTTTCACAATAAAGCACAGACCTTTTTTAGTTGATTCTGGTAGTCTTTAAGTATCTGGCCTTGTTTACAGTCAAAAAAGACATTTTATTTACAGTATCTAACTTTGAAGGACTTGCCAGTTTAATGCTTCTAGGGATATGCTAAAGGCAGCATGATAAAACTCTTTAACAAATGTGCATACCTATATCCCATTTTATCTTTTATAGGTAGTATGATTTAACATTTTATTAATAAATTGTGTAATATGCATTTCAGCAGTCATCCTACATTTTTCTCTTAGTTTCTCTTAGTATTAGTTTTTCTTGTAAATTTTGTGGGGGCCATGTTTCCAGCAAGGGGTGCTTGCTTCCTTTGATCATATTCTTTCTTGAGTAAAGACAAACATGAGCCTTTACCTATACCTATATAGTGGAAACAATCAAATCAGAGAAATATGGTACAGAAAGATATACTGGATCCATTTAACTTGGTTTAAAATGTACCTTCCACCACTAAATTACATTGCAGCATAATCATTTATACATACCAGAGAGAAGCCAATGGAATGTGCAGTTGTCATCCAGTTCTTCAGTGGGGATTGCTGACAACTACATGTACCTTTTCCAGCAGAGTGGTGGCAGCATTTGGACAGCTTCTACTTTCTTGATGGATCCTTGCCAGTATAAATACTTACATATTTGCATATTCATTGAGCTGTTTTGAGGAAACTCAGGTTTGGTTATGTTATATATGGACTGTGTTCTTCTGAGACCCAGCTAGCACACAGTGCACCTTTACTTATGGCCTCTGCCTGAAAACAACTATCCCTGGGATTGTTAAAAGGGAGAACTATAAATAAAAGACGGAGACCCCTGGCTATATAACCAGCTAGAGCAACTAGCCTGAGTCATCTTCCACCTGTTTTTGTCCACCTTTCTGTCACATTGTCTGTGTCCACTTATTTGCGTGCTTTTAGCTATAAAATAATGGGTCTGAAATAAACTTCACAGATTACAGTGGTACAGTTCAAATCTATTACTACAGGCCATGATCATGTAATTGAATTTATAGATTTGTAGGATTGCAGCTGGTGATCATATCCCTGTTGCTTCTTCAAGTAATGAAACTTTTATTAGAAAAATAGACTGAAACAGTAACAGGTGGCAATTTGTTGGATTGCCAGCAACATTTTCATAAATACGATCTTGTCACAAGTTAAGTTGTCAAGTCTAATACAGTACCCAAAAAAACAATCATATTGTTACTTATGACTGTTTTACCATTATGACGATTGGTTTTATGTGCCCTTGTGGCTTAGATTTTCTTCTTATGTTTGGATTTTAGGGATTTTAGTGTTCATCTGTTCTGTCCATGAATTTTTCTTTTAGTTTTGCTTTTAAAAGACAGATATAATAGCCAGGATCTTAAGTCCTACTTGCACAGTGCTAGTTTGGTGTAAGCTCTTGCTAGCTCATCTATAGACTGTGGAGTACGTTTTCCTGTTTTTGCAGGAAGACATTGCAGCATAGTATCTAGTACTACTGTTTTCTTTTAGTACCTCTGTTCTTCTCCCAACTAGGGAAAAGGGCTTGACAGGGCTCATTTAAAAGTGTAAGTTGAAGCCCTGCAAAAGACAATGCAGATGTTTGTAATGGACAAGCAGTGATATGTAGAAATGACTGGGCCTGCCCTTGCTGTGTTTTTGCCTAAGACTGACAATGTTTAGGTGAAATTCACTTAATGTTTAATGCCTCTGACATAAAGTCTATATGTACTAACTCAAGGTAAGGGAAGGAAATTATGATATAGGGGATTACGTATTCAATTTAAAATTGATGGCAGCAAAAACTACCTGGATTATAAGTTCCTTGATTTTACTTTTTCAAGCAGTCCTATAAGCTAGCCAACCTAGCTGTTGGTTATTCAATAGAAGTCATCCAGTTTCCTTTGAAAATTTGCACTAGACGTTTTGCTTTTGATGTACTCTTGCTTGACTTTTTAAAAAAGTATATGTTGAGATCCCTATAAATGGTTCATCTTCTAAGGCACAATAATGTAAATGTTTTATTTTCTTCAGTATATTTATTAGTAAGATGGAGCTGGAGACTATTAGACTTCCACCCACTGAAAAAGGTTGCCTGTTGACACAGGGCTTGTGGAATATTGTAATAAACGAGTTAATTTAGCAGTGGGCACTTTGCATAAGGAGGATATTTTCTTTTTAATAACTGAGCCTCTTTTTCTGTTCTGTTTGCAATGATCCAGACAATGTAATCTTGAAACTAACTGGGAGTCTCGTGATACTGAAATCTGCTCATGGAGAATTAAAAATACAGTAAAAACATCAGTGCTATATCCCATCAGTGTGTTGTCAAGGAGAATGACCCCAAATAAGAACCTAAGAAACAGTGCTCCTACAGTACTGTTGAATTCATAACCTTGTTATGGAGATTAAATACAGCAACCCTGTCCAGAAAACTCCTCTTAGCCACTTTTCCTTTATAATTTGTCTTATTCATACCTCATGATCAGAGGTGAGGAGGAGATGGAGACCAACCAATAAACTGAAAAAAAATATCTTTAGAGGTATATAACATAACCAAAAAAAAATCAGACAGTATTTTGTTGTATCAAGTTTTTTTTTTCTATGGTTTATTTTTGTGTTCATGCTAATGTACTGCCGTAGGTGAAGGAGAAGGACTTGATGATAGGCTGTAACACAGAGCTGTCTTTCTTGTTATTTAGACCAAAGTTTGTAAATAACCTACTACATTTAATACCATGTTACACACTAACAGTTAAACATGAGACAGGAATATTTGGGTTGGCTACCTATTATTTCGAGTCCTAGTTTACTGTGGTACAGATAAAGCAGTTTGAAAATGGTGCACTTACTTGTCTTTATCATGCAGTTTATTTGTTGGTGTGCTTAGTGTGGTATTTCTCTGATCACTTTGTCTTCAGTCACTTAATAGAAAGAGGTGTAATTCTGGCACCAAGCTCATATGTAATATAGTGCATCTTGAATTGCATCAGCGGCATAAAGGCACAGTTTGGACGTATCTATCTATCTATCTATCTATCTATCTATCTATCTATCTATCTATCTATCTATCTGACTGTTGGGCTCTACAAAACCCATAAAAGGCTCCAACACAAAAATCCGGCTGTAGGATTTAGTGTGAGGTCTAGAACCAAAATCAGCTTGGCCCAAACCTCGAACAGCAGGCTTCACAACCTGTACAGACCAAAATGAAACCAAGGCTGAAAATGGGAGGGGAAAATGTAAAAAAACCTTGTACCACGAAAAACAAAAAACAGTATTTCTTAAAAAGGTTTATTTCCCAAGGTTTTTAGAGACAAAAAGCAATGCAAAAATAATTTAAAAAATGGAATTAAAAAAGTTTACCCACAAAATTCACAAAGAAATAATAAAATACATAGAAAACACAAGCAAAATTATGGAAAAAGTTTTTAAATGGCAAAACAAGAAAAACCTAGAATGAAAATGTGCTTGAACCCAGCGATGGAACACTGGCTCTTCCATAGTACCTAGATGTTGAGTTTATTCCCTGGTTTATGTTTATTTTCTGTTTTATTGTTGTTTCTGTTATTTTTAAATTATAATTTTTCGTGTTTCTGTGCAATTTCTGCTAGGTTTTCTTCTTATTCGTATTTATGTATTGTTTTCTGGGTAAAACCTCAGGAGGCAGGGTCACTCTGACTTTACTGCTGCAGAGTCCTCTCTTTGTCTTCATACTGAGGTCAGAGAGAGGGTTCCAGCAGTTCATCATTTGGGATTGATTGATTGTGTGTGAGTATTGTTTTCTTTGATATTTTCTAGTTATGGATTTTTCATTTGTGTTTCTGTTGTTGGATTGTTCTTGTGAATTTTGTATTAGTACTTGTTAGCCTTGTGTGACGATGCGGGTTCTGCTCCATGCTCCCATCCAGCTTCTGGGAACTCTCGAACCCGACACCGTCGGTAATGTCACTGATGAGCTGGACAGTGAGGCACGAAAATGAAGCAAGGGGATGGTGCAAAAAGTGCAAAGTCCTTTTATTAAAACAGTAACAAAATCAAAACAGTGTTCAAATAATAGTGCAGTATCTCTCAAAGGTCAATAAATAAATAATCCAATAAAAATGAGTGAACTGGTGGAGGTTAAAAACACAATAGCAAAATCCTTTTAAAACCGAGGTTAAAGTAATGGCTGGAAGCAGTCTTTTAAAACATAGCCCATTGCCTTCTTTTTACTGGTGACTACCCTACTTCTCCCATCCAGGCTATGCACCAGGGGAGTCACCCTACATACAGCTGACCTTCTTCATTGTACTGGTCTGGTGGCCTTTCCGATCCCTGGCTCCGGTTCTGCTCACCCAGACCGAGATTTGGGCTCCCCAGTGACCAGGACATTCATGCTGGGGCTTCCACTTCCCAAGTCCCCAACTCCCACTGCCTTCGCTGCGGCGAGCTAACCTTCTCCCGGTCACTCCTGCTCTACATAAGTGCTCAGCAGGAGCGACCACTACCATCGGCCCTCGGGTGCCGGCCAAACACCCCACTCGGGCTCGCCTCTCCCAGCTGCCTACAATCAGCATGAGCCTGTGCTCGCTTTGCTCGCTCGTTCATTCTCCCTCACCGGCTTTCTCCATCCTGCTTCCTGCCGTCTTCTTCAACCTTAACCTCCCTTCACGTTCTTTTTTTCCTTCTCTCCCTTTCCTATCTGCCTCACGCTTCTATTATTTATTACGGGGACGTGGATCAGCTCCCGGCAACAATTACGGATGCGGATGACTCCTCACCTGTGCACTTAAGCGAGGACTGTCCGCATCACGAATCACCCGGGAACCGCTCCGGCCACACTACCATGCCCCCTCTCTAAGCCGCGAGGATGCTGATTATTTATTTAAAAAGTGGCCTTTGATCTGAGCTGTGGACCCACTAATCTTTTTGCTTTCTGTAAATAAATTCTTAATTTATAAAGATGCTTTTTTGCTGTCTCAACATGCCAGAGGCTTATGGTTACCCTTTCTATTGAAAGGTTTATTTCTAATTATCTTACAAATATTTGGTATATTTTTGAACATTTTAAATCTTTTTGAACTTTAAAAGATAGCTTCCCATTTTTGGTCTTTGCAGGCCAAAGCAGTTAGTAATTGGGGACTGGCAGAATGGGGTATGGTTATTTATGGGGAGATCTATGAAAGTGTGGGCTTGCTTGTGCAGCATTTGAGAAGCCTCACACCTTTACACCATTTTAAGAGAAAGCCAATCTTGTTGATTCTAACAGAGTTTATTTCTAATACCCAATGTTTCTTTGACCTTCAGATTGTTAGGAGTTTGTTCCATTTTTCTAACTTTATAGGAGATCCTGTATTAATTCAGGTAATTTTACACTCACTTTGGTGTTTTTTTGGGGTCTCTGAACTTTATTCTAGTATCCAGTCAGTCATCGTCCAACCCGCTATATCCTAACACAGGGTCACGGGGGTCTGCTGGAGTGAATCACAGCCAACAAAGGGCACAAGGCAGGAACAAATCCTAGGCAGGGCGCCAGCCCACCACAAGGAACACACACCTACACACCAAGCACACACTAGGGACAATTTTAGGATCACCAATGCACCTAACCAGAGGAAAAAAGTTTCATTTTAATTACGAAATATATTTTGAACCACTTCATCCACCATTTTGGGACAAAAGGTCACCCATGAAAAATCTTCCTTATCCAAGCTATGGATTCATTACCCAAACCACTGCTTTTGATAACTTTTCTGTGTTTGATTTCTATTTATTGACTGCAAATTTTCTCACCTTTTGGCTTAGACCAGTGGCTACCAACCTTCCTATGCCCTGCACCAAAAAGTGTTTGATTTATGTTTGCACCACCTACAAAATTAATATTACATTTGAAAATGAAGTAGTTAAATTTCATATTTCTGATCCTCAAATTGAACCTCATATAGTAGTGTGGCTGAACAAACTGAACTCAAAAAATATTCTTTTAACTCAGTGCATAAAACTGAAATATAATTTGAACAATTTACCTTTATAACACTCAATAATCATGTAAATGTGTCCCCCATGAAGCTTAGACACTCGATTGACAATACTAGACCTTGCCTTTCACTACAGATCATTACAAGGTATGAATTCCACTCTTAAAAAAAAGGTTTTTGCCTTTTTTGAATGCTTCACCCACAGCAGAGAATCCACAAGAATACGCATTCCTGTGTCTCATTTACAGGTGACAATTGCACGCCTAATGCTTGATTCTTTTCACATCATAGAACAGGAGCATAAACTAATAAATGACTTATAAATGATAGGACACTGCAAAGCACATTTTGCACAATGATAAATTTGCATCACGCACCTCACTCAGTTTTGGCAAATTGTGAAACTGTCTTCCTATTTGTCACAAGCCCTGAAATATCGTATCCCATGGGAGTGTGGGTACCCCAAGCTGGGAACACGCTGTGACAGATAGGAGGCGCTATTGCTCCCTTGAACCCTTGTCCAAGACGCCAGACACCAGATAAAAGTCCAAAGGTAGACTTTATTCATTAACAGTAGTGCACAAAGCACCCTCCTCTCCACAATACTAATTCAACAAACCAATAATCACAATAATAAACTCTCCACCTCTCCCAGACATGTGCCACCCTTCCACCCAGCTCAGCTCACCGTCTGGGAGCTCCCACAGTCCTTTTATATTCCCTGACCCGGAAGTGTTCCAATCCCCAGTCCATGTGATCTCCTATCACTTCGGGGTCAGATCAAAAGTCCTTTTCTTTACCCCGGAAGCACGTCATTCCCCTTGTCCATGTGACTCGGACGTACTTCCGGGGCGTATGGCAAATAAACATTGTTCCTCCCTGCAGCGTCTCCTAATGGCCCCCCTGGTATCCAGCAGGACTGTGGATTGTTCAGAATTCCCTGCTGGTCTTCGGGGCCCCTCCATGCTGCAAGGAGAGCTCCATCTTGCAGCCTAGGGGTATTGGCCGGGATGAATGGCCGGCCATATTTCACAATGCTCATTATTATTATTGATCTCCCAACTTTGACTCATTTTTTCCAAATTACGTTTAACTCCTGGTTCAGCCTCAAATCTTGACTTTATTTGCAAACATCACACAAATTGCCAAAATTTCCTCTCTTATAAAAATTATAATGCATGTCCTTCCAGGTGCTACTTGATATTCAAAAATGTCACCTAAAACTAACTGAAGACTGGTCTCCAGTTCTGTGCTGATGGTGTAGGTGTTAATTTACCTCAAATAATTTTCAGCCTTTTGTCCACATGAAATTCAGATTGGGGTTGTGGAGCACTGCTTTCTGACTGAAAAAGACTTCCACCTGCATCTTTCTGAAGTCTATTGTTTTATCAACAAAGTAATTGTGTACAACTGGAAGCCTAACCAGAAAGGGTAAGATCTGTAATATTTGTTTTAGCTGGAATGTGTTGTAGGATATTTATCTATACACAAGCGCACACACACAGTGCCTATTAAAAGTATTCACCTCCTTATGCCACAATGCATCACAGTGGATTTAATTTGGCTCTTTTGACAGTGATAGTTTTATTTTATTATTTTTTCATAAGTTCTTCTGAGCCTATTTTTTCTGTCTATTAGTAATTACAGTTTTTTAGGGGGCCCAAAATTCAGTTCTCACATTGGTTTTGTTTCTGTAATTTTATTTTATAATAGTTATGCATCTTTTGTCATCTTTTCCAAAGTTGTCTTGATTTTCAGGCACATCATCATTTTCTGACTCCCATGTTTAGGATACATTCCCAGTTTCTGGGGGCATGGCTTCAGAGGTTGCAAAGCCTGACGTCATGGACTTGACATGATAAAAGGTTGTCTGAAAAACAAGCAACCATTATGTGTACTTTTGTTTTGCTGTTCACATTTCCTGGTTCTTGACTTTTTCTTTGATTTTCCTCTTTATGATTCTTGTTTTATGATTTAGCACAGTTGAAAGAAAGGACTGCTTTTCTTGTTTCAGTTCTCTGCTTGTCTTATATTTCCACTATCTGGCAGACTTGTCAATGAGGCATAACACCAATCAAAAGTAAAAAATTATTTAATGGCCTTGCAAACCCTGTCTTTCCATGCATTCAGCACTTTAGAAATTTTTATCTTGTAACAGAACAGGAGGTCTTAACTTTAATTTCTACAATGAAACTTACTACTTGTTCCCTAGATCCAGTGCCAAACTAGTAAAAAGTGCAATGGGTGTTCTTGCAATGCCTATTATTAATAGCTTATTATTGTATTGTGCAGTACCTGATGCACTAAAAATGTCAGTTATCAAACCATTACTTAAAAAGTCAGACCTAGTCCCATACATACTTAATAATTAGAGACACATTTGAAATTTACCCTCTCTCTAAAATACTTAAAAAAGTAGTCACCAATCATTCAATCACCTTACACATCACAATTTATTTGAGAAACTCCAGGCTGGTTTCCAAACTGGTCATAGTACAGAAACGGCACTGACATTTATTGTAAATGACATTCTAAAATTCTCAGATGAAGGAAATTCCACTGTAATTATCTTGTTAGATTTAAGCACTGCATTTGATGCCATTGACCTGAAAACTGACATTGGGCTTACAGGCAATGTCCTTGCCTGGTTTAGTTCTTATTTATCAAATTGATTCCGGCATGTACAGGAATGTGTTGAGAGTACTTCCATCATTATACACAGAAGTGAGATATTGTGTCACATAGGTCTTAGTACTGGGACCTTTACTGTTTTCACTTTACATGCTTCTGTTGGTATCTATCATTAGAAAACATGTTAATTTTCATTTGTATGCAGATAACACCCAGTTATATATTTCTTTTAGACCAAATGATGTTTTCCCAGTGTTGTCCGTAATTAGATGTGTTAGTAAATAAAAGGATGAGAACTACTTGTCTTTGAAAACAGGTAAAACAGAAGTGTTAATTATTGGAGGGAATAATGATGAACACTATTTTCTCATTATTGAACTCATTTAGAGTCACCACCATTAGTTTTACTGAATAGGCCCACATTCTAGGCACATAGTCTAGTAGGATTGACTACTGCAATACGGTGTTTACAGGTTGTTCAAACTGTTCTTTATAAAGCTTTCAGTTAATTTAAAATGAGCAATGATAGGTTGGCTATCTAGCAATGTAAAGGGGATTGGTTGTGTTTTGTTTTGTGTATTGTATTTACCCCATTTTTGACATCCATTGTATGCTCACCCTACCTGAAAAGGAATCTCTCTCTGAATTGCCTTTCCTAAGATTTCTTTCTTTTTTTTCCCTGCAAGGGTCTTTTTTGGGGAAGAAGCTCTTGTCTTCTTAGGGAGTCAAGGCTGGATGTGCTGTCAAAAAATAGGGCTTGTTAAAGCCCATTGCGGCATTCCTTTTGTGAAAGGAGTGAAAACAAATTTCTGCCAAGTGATCTACATTAATTATAAATATAAATCACAAAATAATTGAGAGCATAAATGTCCATACCCGTGCAAGTTAGAATACAATGGATGCATCTTTGGCAGCATTTACTGTCTTGAGTTTGTGTGGCCAGGTCTCTATCAGCTTTGCATATCTAGATGCTACCATTTTTCTTTTTTCAAACTTTTCCAGCATTGTTGGACTGTATGAGGATTATGAATGAACGTCATTTTTCAAGCCCAGCAAAAAAATTCTAAATTGGACTGAGGTATGGACTCAGACTTGGGCACTCCAGGACAAATAAATTTGCTGTTTTAAGCCATTTCTGTTTAGCTTTGCTATGTACTTGGGGTCATTGTCTGCCTGAAAAAAACAATTCTTCCAATGTGCCAGATTTTTTGCAGACTGCATCAAGCTTTTCTCCAGGATTTCCCTTTATTTTGCAGCATTCATTTTACCTCTAAACGTACATACCTGCAATGGCCTGCTGCAGAAAAGCATATCCAAATATGATGCTGCCACCACCATGCTTCACGATGGAGGTGGTGTATTTTATAAAGTACTGTATAGTGTTTGATTATGGCAAATATGAAATTTACTCTGATGTCCAACAAACTCAATTTTAGTCTGCTCAACCCAAAGGACCTTCTGGCTGAGTTTAGAATCTCCCACATGCTTTCCCGCAAATCCTAGCCATGGTGTCATGAGCATTTTGTTATACAGATTTTCTCTTTACCTCTTTCACATTATGCATCAGTGGTTAAAGCACATGGCAACAGTTGTATGCACAGTCTCTCCAATCTAAACCAGTGCAGATTGTAACTTTTTCAGAGTAATCAAAGGTATCTTTGTGTCCTCCGTAAATAGTCTTCTTCTTCCAAAATAACTGAGTTTTTATAGATGATAACCTCTAGGCATATTTACAACTATTCCATACTCTTTCCATTTATTAATGAATGATTTAACTGTATTCCAAGGGATATTTGTCGACTTTTCTTTAATCCCTGATTTGTTTTTTTCAATCACCCTTTCTTGGAGTTGCTTGCTGTATCCTTTTGTATTCTCTGTTAGGTTAGGTCCTAATACTGACTCTCCACAAACTGGACCTTGCAAGTACAAGTGCATTTATACTACTTTAATTTAAACCCCATGACTACAGACAGGTGATCTCTATTGAACCAACACCAATTGGCTGCATTAGTGATGATTTAATTATGTCATATTAAAGGGGATGAATACTTTTGTGTACAATTATTTTGTGTTTTATATTTATAATTACATTAAATGAGTTTTCAGTGATCTTTAACATTACAGAGTATTTATCTGTAGGTCAGTGTCAGTAGATGACTTTGCAGTTACATTAAATTGTCTTTTTCTGTAGGTCAGGGTCAAATGATCCACATTAAATCCACTGTGATTCATTGTTGTATAACAGTGAAATGAGGAAACTTCCAATGGGTTACTTTTTATAGGCACTGTATGTTTCTATATTTCTACATTTCACCTGTAAACTCTATATTTCCCTATTGGGACAAATAAGGTACTATCTAGCTATCTGTCTGTCCTGCTGTATGTCTGTCCTTTGTAAGGATACAGCAGACCTATTTGATATCTAAATTCAGCAGCAAAACACCTGTTTTGTACTTGTATTTGGATGGGACATTTCATAGATTTAAACATTTGTTTCTCTCTTTAGTGTCCTAGCATCTGACTAAACCTCTTCAACTATACCGTCTGTTCCTTGAAAACGTGACTGAGTGACTGCACACATACTAATTACTGTTACCTCACCCTTCTATCTGACCTGTTATAGTGTTGATCAGCAGTAACAAAATCACATGTCACATGACAATGCAGGTCTTTTTACATAAGCTGTGGATATATAGTAATACCGGATTGATTTAATTGCTTTAAACCTGTGTAGTTACAATGTTAAGGAATATCTTATCAAAATTCAAAATACAAAATTGTATTAAATAAAAATATAGTTAAGTAAAGGAAAAACATTAAGATATACTTGCTTTTATAATGATTAAATTTTCTCCTGTGAGTGGCACTTTGAGAAATTATAATTTCATAAGTAATATAAATTTAAAATATATTTTAATATGGGGGGCTCAATGAAAAGTGGGGATGCAGCCAGTAAAGTATGGCACTGAAAAGAGATTGCCCAGCAAGGCCCTTGCATGAAGAGGGAGGCAATGCCTTGGTCTAGGCAACCTGTATGAAAAAGATTTCATAAGAAATTAGTTCAACTTTATATGCATTGCCCGAGCATCCTTGTAATGAGGGATTGAGGCTCTGGCAGTCTTTGGGATGGTTAAAAGACCTCCTGTTTGATACAGATAATCACGTGCTTGCCCTTTTAGTGAGCAGCTGCAAAAGAGCAGCACAGGAGATGTTGCTATCCCAGGGCAGCTACTAGAAGTTCTAAATTAGGTTCCTTGTTGCAAATGAAGGATCTCCCTTGACATTGTAAGGTTCCCTAAAAAACCTGGGACATCATGTAACTTTGCTTAAACTCAGGCTCATTAAGTCTACACTCAGGAGGTACATAGGGTGTTCTACTGGTGTAAGTCTACAGTCACGGATGGGGGAGAGAGAGAGAGAAAGAGAAGTAATCAGAGTTAACTATAGGTAAGCACATGGACAAAGTACCCTGCCAAACAGACAGTTTTACACCAGTATAGTCAAGATATGAGAAACTCTCAATTGTATTGTTTCTTATACTATGTTTATTTGTAACCTTGTGCTCTTCCTGTGTTCATCTCCTTTCTTTGTACAGTATTTTATTTATTTAATAAATGATGTATTCTACAATATTTTGGCAAATTTGGCATTGTTCTGGGTAGAAGGCAGCCAACCCATTTATTAAGAGCAAAATGTCTTTCTGCCTCAAAACTCAATTGCAGTCTGTCTTCAAGTTTTTGCTTTAATAAATCCACTTGCTACTTACTGTGTTCTCATGCTATGAGAATTTTCTGAGGTGCCACATGTGATATCTCACCTGCCCTCATCATTTCGTAGATATGAATTTCCTGTTGGAATTTCAGGAGATAAGAATTTTGCTGAAGTTTTGCTATTCATTCTGCAGAGAAAGAAGTACAGATTAGTTCTTTATTTTAAACATGAAGCATGTATTTCAAGGCTTTTAATACAGTCAAACCAGAAAAAAGAATACAGGCTTCAACATACATCCTGATATAACACAAGTAGCCCAGAGTTCTGTGTTGCCTCTTCTGCAGTGTGCTTTATATCTGTCAGGTTAGTGAACAAGCTTTATCCATTCATAGTTTGGAGGGGTATTTGGTATAATTTAGAATTTAAACCAGAGAATGACAATATTCTGACAAAAGGCCCATGCATACACTTAATTTGGAGACAATATTTAACTAACTGCAGTACCTGCAGTAGATTAAAGCATTCCTTAGTTGTTTTCCTCACAAGAGTTTTTTTACAAGGTGTGTGACATTAAATTTGCCAGGGTTGCTGCCTTGTTCCATGTGATGTCAGGATAGGGTTCACTCCATGACCTGAATTGGATAAATGGGTTTGAAAGTATTAAGTCAGGTTACTCTGCTCTTTTAATACTTATTTAAAATATTTTTTGCATGTTTATTAGTCTGCAGTGGGCTGGCGCCCTGCCCGGGGTTTGTTTCCTGTTTTGCGCCCTGTGTTGGCTGGAATTGGTTTCAGCAGACCCCCGTGACCCTGTAGTTAGGATATAGCGGGTTGGATAATGGATGGATGGATGTTTACTAGTTCACAATTTCAGAAGTTGACTGAGTTAGGATAGAAAATTGGTTCAATACATTTCTCAGCTTTCTCAATCCGCTCTCCCATCTCCCATCATTGACTGACTAATGCCTGCCTGTGCTCCTTTGTTAAATTATGGGTAATACTGTTAAAAAAAAATCTCTAAAAGACAATTATAAAGATGAGATTTGATGAATGCAACATGCTAGATACAACATTTATACATTCATAGTGTTTTTGTGAAAGTTTTGTTAAATTTATTTTAGCATGTGTTAGTAAGAATTTGTAATTTGTTTCTAAATAATTTTTGTATTGAAGACAGGACTCTTTGCCAATGTATCAGGAGTGAAGTGGGCCCCTCATACAAATGTGCAGTTTGATAATCTGATTAATGGATGAATGGGGGAAGAATAGAATTATTAAACTCAACCAACTTGTGTTTCCAGTGCCCAAACACTTAATAAATGTTATTAAAAGAAATTGTGAGGCTACACAGTGGTAAACATCCAACTATCCTAACATTTTTGTGTGTATTACAATCATCAGATATGATATAAGTTTGTATTTTTAAATAAAGAACACAATTCTATAGGTAAAATGTTAAATCATGTGTTGTGATACTGTTTTCAGTATAGTACAGGGTGAATAAAATTTAAGATCAATCCTGTCTTTTTCTATTAGTATTTCAATACTCTCCCAAATATTTTGGAATCGGGGGCTGTAATTAAACATATAAATATTCACTGTAATGAACAAAACATAAAATATTAGTCAAATCCATATGTGCAAAACATACAATTATTCAACTCAAAATTATATATCGAGCACATCTGTCTCGTTTAAAATTGTTCAAAATGTTTCCAGGGCAAGATCCAACCTGCGAATCCTGCAATTAAGTTCCAGCCTCATTGGGCCACATGTTTTGGGCGTGCGCCAAATTAACATTATTCTGAAACAAAATTTTTAAATGCAGGATCTAATTAATAACATTTTAAATTAAGCTCTTAAAGTACTAAGAAAGAAGATTCTCTCTCCATTTCTTTTTCTTCTCCATTTATCTTTATCCGCTTATTAATTCATCGATTTACGTATTTTTACTAGCTTTAAGTTTGACTCTGTTGGCCATGCTCTCTTTCTCAGGGGTGGGGGTTGATTTGTTTTCAATCCTATCTTTTTAAAAATGGATCTATCTGTATGTAATGTTGTGCAATTGCAATAAAATCAATAAAATGTTAAATATATATATATATATTAGTGTTTTGTCTTTGTAGAGTAATATATTGTTCTACTTTCCCCTTTTGTATTATTAATTTGTACCCTTTGTCAGAATGCCTTACAGACTTACCACTGTTTATAAGGTACTAGCAAAATACCCGCACTTCGTAGCGGAGAAGTAGTGTGTTAAAGAATTAATGAAAAAGAAAAGGAAACATTTTAAAAATAACGTAACATGATTGTCAATGTAATTGTTTTGTCACTGTTATGAGTGTCGCTGTGATATATATATAGCAAAATACCCGCGCTTCGCAGCGATGTCATGTGTTAAAGAAGTTATGAAAAAGAAAAGGAAACATTTTAAAAATAATGTAACATGATTGTCAAAGTAATTGTTTTGTGTATTTGGCATCCCATTTGGCATTCCAGCCAAGTTTCGTTTATTTTCGGGTTGTAATGTTCATCAAATTTATGTATCATCTGGTCCACTGGCGGACCGTGCATTTCACAACTAGGCTTTTAGTAGTGCTCCATCTGAATCAACCCGCCCCTAAACTAATTTATGGTTATAAAAACTATTGTAATATGCAGAAATACAGTATAAAGAGCTGCTGCATCGCAGATAGATAACTCCTGTAGCCACAATAAATGTTCCATCAGTTCCATCAAAAAGTCCCTTTCTATTGCCATCGAAGCTAATGCTGAAAGTCGAACCTGCCCTGTCGTATTTCTGGCATAAGTTTTAATTCGCTTTATGGCTGAAAATGTCCACTCGACAGAAGCAGTGTACACGGGAATAGTCACCGACAAATGTAACAATGTGTACCGCTGCCCCATGCTCTCATTCATAATTTTCTGATGAAAGAAGTCAAGGAGATCAGTGGGAGATTTTCCTGCAAAATCATTCATGGCATACATTACAGTCAGTTCTGTTTTTAGCCAAGACAGATCAAAAACTGCTGTGTGGCTCTTGTGTTAAACTGGAGAAGACTGCATGCGGAAAATTTTTCTTGTATTCCCAAAACCTCTGGGGGTTGAGGACGAACATCAGTTTTTCGTTTTTCTGGTCTATGTCTGCCAAATAATATTGTCCAGAATCCTGCCATGGAGTTGGCCATAGTGCGCGCGAGGATCTTGCGCTCAGAGCACCTGCGGTGCGTTCAGTGGGCTTGTAGAGTTCCTCATATCGGCTTCTATCCAATCAATGGGTCTGAATACGGTGACGTTGCCGTACGCCTGCTAGAGGGCCCTACTGACACCAATTCAAAATCTGATTGGTTGAAGCAACAGTTTAATCAACATTTATTCTTTGTTAGAGGGCCTGCAGAATGGATTGTCAAGGCCTCTCTGCCTGGCAACAAATGATGGCTGAAATGTGATTGGTTAAATGCTTTAATACAAAAATACATGTCTGGAAGCAGCACAACCATTGGATTAAACTTGTATTTCGTGAATATCTTGTGCGATCTTGCGATGTCCACGGCTTTATTTAATTTTAGCTCAGACCCGGCACTTAAAAGTTTCTGTCGCATTTTTGCTGAGGGAGGGTTTCCGCAGTAGCTGCTTTTATGAATATGCTAAGCACAGTCCTTTACCCGCAAATATTGACCTTATATGGGCAGGCACTCAATTATGTGGGAGGCGTGATGATGCGAGACGCAACTCCTCCTCACATGGCGACCGAGCTGCAGGCTGTTACAGTATATGGACGAAATTAGGTTACAGTTATGACCGTTACGTGTAGAATTTTGAAATGAAACCTGCCCAACTTTTGTAAGTAAGCTGTAAGGAATGATCCTGCCAAATTTCAACCTTCCACCTACACGGGAAGTTGGAGAATTAGTGATGAGTGAGTGAGTGAGTCAGTCAGTGAGGGCTTTGCCTTTTATTAGCATAGATTATAGTATATAACTTCTCCCCACCTTCCCTTCTACATCTATAACCTCAGGCAATTAGGTGTAGTTAAAGACAATCAGGAGTTAAGTTACAATTTAAACAATGTATTATTGGTAATATTCATAAATAATAACAATATGTGAAGTACATTTGAATATTGGCAAACATACAACCTGATAAATGGTGATATGTAGTTCAGGCGGCACACAGACTTGTTGACTTGTTACTTACAAATATCTCTAGTTAAGGCATCATTTCTGGTCAGCTTTCTTCAGAACAGGCCGCATGCCTCTCTCAATATGGCTGCCAAGCTGTGCTCTTCATTGTGTTGCCCTTTTCAGTTCATGGTGTGTGACATGGTCATTCATCAGTTTGGTAAGAGAGAGAGAGTGAGGGAGTGAACAAATTTATAGATGTCCTGTCCAACCCCTAGAGCCAATAGCTCGTCATGGTACTTAAAGGCTTCTGATAGAAGCCAGTTCCAAACAGCCATACTTCAGACCAATGGGTGAACAGAAAACATCTTAACACCTGCCATACCCCAAAACCATATGTTAAGGTAAAACCTGGCAGTTAGGCAGTCTGGCTTTCCTGAGGGGGGTTGAGAGAGACTTCAGAGAAATATTAGCCAAACTTGTTTAAGACACGTCCCCCAAAATCTGTTGTAAATTTCAAATAGACCCATTTCTGACAGAGGTGGTGGTGTTGTAAATATGAATGCTTCTCACTAATATAACACTAATATTACATTGCTTTGCCTAAGTTACAAATAAAGACATACAAAATATTTATCAACTTATATGTAAAATCTCTCATCACAACAATTAGTCAAATCAAAAATACAATCACAGAATAAGTATATGACTTGTTAATCTTATTTTGCACTAAAACCCCAGTCTGACCCAATACGTAGAGGAGGTTTTTAGTAACAAATGCCAATGATGTTATAGTGCTTTAGATTGATTAATACAACAGGGATTAAGCAGAAACATTGTCTGGAGCTGATCAGACTTTTGAATAAATTTTTGCCATACTCTAGAGAAGATCTACACAGTCCCGCACAAATAACATTTTTTCTAGTTTTAGATAATATAAGATCACATTTACCTGTTGACGTTTGCATTTGGGGTACATTAGAATTCTTCCAGTTGAGCAAGTTGGCATATTATTTGACATATTAACAATGTACAGTAGTATAAGAAATCATGTGAGTTTAACATTAGATGGTGTAGTTGCATTCAGTATAACTCGATACAGCAAATTCAGTTCTGCCTGCTAGATGAACAAATATATGGGCCCAAAATTGTTTTCAATTTTATATTAAATTGTTTTAAAGCTGTACAACATCATTCACAATAAGGGTCCAATACCAAATATCATTTAGACCATTTTAATCTGGAGAAGTGTGTCTATTGTACATTTTAATGTGAGTTACAACATGCTTTGCACAAACTGGTGAAGAGTTAATATTATAAATAATTGAATTCCACTCCTTACCTGAGATAGGTAGATCAGTCTCTTTCCCAATGTTGCCTTACATCGTCTAGCAGTGAGCACCGTGACATTGATAAAGTCTGGAAATACTACCAATATTCTTATCAGTTAAATATTATTAAGCAAGACCATTGATGGAGGATTCGGAAAGTCAGAAAAATTAAGTTCATGTTTTGCAAATAGAAAAAAAAATATGTGCTTGTTGAGAGAGAGAGCTGATTAAAAGGGGCAAACAAATTATAAATATAAAGATCTCTAAAGTCTGAAATACCTAATAACTTACATGAAATAAATACTGTATAACTGAATGGGGCTTGGAATCACAATTATTCTATAATGGAACCTCAGACATACTGTAGTATGAAATAAGCTGAATTTATCTAGTTTACTTGTGCAGAGGTTCCTAGGCTTCAGTAAAGTAACTTGAGCCAGGCTCAAATAATTCAACAAAACCCAAATATCCACAATTTAGTAAAGAACTATCCCCATTCTACTCTATGATAAGCTTTTTCTGCCTCCAGAGACCATACCACTTCTGGAAGCCAAGTTGCTAAAGGGATACATAGTACATCAGATAATATGTTTCAGATCATGAGCTGTCCTTTCTTATACCACCAGAATAACAAGATGGTAAAGTAATTTGACACTTTGACCCTAATTATCAACTTTCTAATTTCCAAAAGAGGGTTTTATACGATGTATATTTAGGTCTATAAAGATTTGGAAAGTGACATTGGTTTATGCAATGCAGTGGCTTTGTAATGAAGTAATCAAGATATGATTGAAATGTAGACTTTCAGCTTAAATAAAAATGATTTAACACAAATATTGTGTTAGCCATTTAGGAAAGACTTACATTTTCATACACATACCTTCACATTTTCAGAGGCTCAAAAGCAATTGGACAGATCTAACAAAATCTGCCTATAATCGTCATTTTCAATACTCTTGAAAATCCTTTGCAGTCGATGATTACTTAAATGTCTAGATCACATGAGAATTACCAAAGGCTGGGTGCACTACCTACTGATGTTTTGCCAGGCCTTTACTACACCTGTCTTCTTTTGCTACTTGTTTATTGGTATTTCTGTCTTCACTATTGTTTTCAGCAAGTGAAATGCTTTTTCAGCTAGTTTGAGGTGAGGCGATAGACTCTGCCATTGTAGAATATACCACTTCTTTGCCTTGAAAAGCACTTGGGTTGTGTTCTGCATTCAAAAATAATAACATTTCTGGTGTGTTAGATTTCATTGGTGAGTATGCTACATTAAACATACACCGAAGGTTTAAAGTTGTCTGCCTTTATTGAATCTGGTTTGGACATATGATATTACAGAAGGAACCATTTTCTCAATCCTTTTTCCTATAGCTTCGGAGAGTATCTTAACATCATTATATAGAAGTGAAATTGGTCTGTATGATGCACATTGATAAGGAGGGGATGACATATACAAATTGCTGTAATTCCTGAACCCTTTATGCAATTTGTATTTAAATACCCTCAAATTAAAGCTGGCATTCTGCACCTTTTTCTCACATTCATTATATACTTCAACATAAATATTACTTGGTTAAAAACCAAAATAACAATAACTTTATCAATGCCCAAATACTTATGGATGTAACTTACATTCATCCATGTTTTGTTTTCAGTGTAACTGTTTTTAATTTTCTGGACAAGCTTGCATACTTGCAAGTTATTAGTGCAACTTGTGGAAGATTAGGGTAGTTTGCTGGTGTTTGGCTGAGGAAAATTACTTTGCTATCACCAGTATAGCACGTGACACGTATTTACTATACACTGTATGAAGCATAGAAAGTACTATCTCTTGGTAATGAGTCTATAAAAAGGCTTAGTTTATGGATCTCAGTAAGAGTGGATTCTGAGTTTTTAGTTTTAAAAAACATACAGATATCTGTTTTGGGTTAGAATGCTGTTATAGCTTTACAACTATGCCTTCATTCAAGTAGATGCTACAGAAGCATTTACAGGAGTGACGAAATCTAAACAGAAGATTTTAAAAGAAATGGGTATATTAAATGGCTTTAAGCTAAGGTTCTATTTTCATGTTTGAAAGAGCGGCATTATAATATAGTGGTTACTGCTAATACCTCATTCTTTTCTGTGAAGTTTACAAATTGTCTACTTCCTTTTTTAAATTTAATTGATTTTATTGAAATCATACAACATTCTGTACAAAGTAATCAATTTTACAAGAATAGAATTGAAAACAAATCAGTCCCCACCCCAGCCCCTGAGAAAGAGAGCATGAGCAGCAGAATAAAACTTAAACCTTGTAAAAATAAGTAAATAGATACATTAATAAGTGAATATAGATAAATGGAGAAGAAAAAGAAAATGGGGAGAGAATCTGCTTCCTCAGTGCTTTAAAAGCTTATTCTAGAATGTTATTGATTAGATCCTGCCAGGTTTTGAAAAATTTCTGCACAGATCCTCTAAGTGAGAATTTTATTTTTTCCAATTTTAAATAATATATAACATCAGTTACCCACTGACTTAAAAGAGAAGAGTTAGGATTCTTCCAGTTTAGCAAGATAAGTCTGCGTGCCAATAGTATAGTTAAGGCAATCACAGTTTGTTTGTCCTTCTCCTCTTTAAGCCCATCTGGGAGTACACCAAACACAGCTGTTAATGGGTTAGGAGGGATTGTGACACCAAGGCTCCCAATTATCTCCTTCCATCTTGGAGTTAATCTCCAAGTATTCAGGTCCCCACCCTACCCTCTTTTTGAAAAAATGTGCTTGCTAGCTTAATTGGTGACTTTATAATTGCACAATATGAATGGCTCAATATGTGTGTGAATATGTCTTACTAACAGAATATAATGTAATCCATCCAGCCACTAGCCTCGGTGGTCCTTAAATAAATTAAGCGGATATGATATTTGATTAATTTAGTAATGAGTAAGTTGTTGAGTACCATGCTTATTGTCTAAACAGTCCAAAGTGTGTGAATTAGTGTATGAAAAAAGAAGGAAACTTAAGCAAGTAGAAGATCTGAGTGTAATTCAAAAGACTGATTTGGTGTGTTTCTCCACTAGTTCCTATGCCTAGGAGGATCTATCATGCCAGGGTTTGTGATAACGTGGAAAAAATTAAAGATAGTGTAAATGTCACCTTAATTATAAATTTATTTTATATAATTTTATAAAGATTATGTTAAAAATAAATTTAAAAGGACACTCAGTGATAACATTTATGACCTATTTGGGTTGATAGCAATGCAAAAAATGGGTTCCATTCCAGGAATACACAAGCAAATTATGTTGTTAGGTATTCAGGGAATTCTTAATATTATAGACTCTTTATGACTTCTTGTGACAAAGTACACTGCTACATAAGCTTTTGCTTCATCTGAATTGGAACACAAGTAAAGAGTTAAGTTTTAGAGGGAAAGCATGTGTTATTTTCTGTTCAAATTGTACAGAAGTGAAGGTAAAATTAAAAGCATGTCTAAAGTTTTTTTAGAAATGCTATCTGAGCAAAAATGCAAAGTTTTACAGTAATAACTGGAAATGGAAATACTGTCACGCAAGAATAATGCTATATGTGCGGTTCCAGACACAACTGTGCATATTTAATAACAGACACTTTACAACAGCCAACTTTGGAATTATCTTCTTACTGTGTTAGGCTTAAACATCTCTAGGATTGCACATTTTTTCACATTTTGGAATCGATAGATCACCCTCTTTTATTCATTAGTAACCATGAATTAATAAAATAAACCTCCTGTTTAATAACACAGGCAGAAATCATGGTCAGAGTGAGTCATAGTCAAAATCACATTAAACCTTTCAATTATTTGGTTTTCTCTTAATATTACTTTACCAAAACTACATTTTGGCCATTTTCTTTTGTGATTCAAAATGCAAACAAAGTGCAAACAGGTGCATGTGTGACCCACTCATTTTTACAGTGGCGGAACACTGATATCAAGCCTTGCACCACTGTCTGCTCTGTTGGCTGGAAATAAGCATGCTTGCCGTCAACATTATCATGGCTCCCAAGAAACATAATGATGAATGCTTAAAAAAAATAACAACAAAAATTATTTTAAATGAATCACAACCTTCCAAAATTTGGAACTGTTAAATAAAGAACAAAACAGATACGATAGATTACTACTACAGTACTACTTTCCACCACCAGTCCACAGTTCTATCTAGCACTGAGCAAGCCTTCTTCACCAGCTTGTCCAGCCTCTTCAGGTTCTTATCTGTCATACTGTCTCCCCAACCCACGGCAGCAAAGATGAGGACACCGGCAACAACTGTCTGATAGAACAAAGACAAAATTTCACTACACATGCTGAATGATTTGAGTCTTCTGAAGAAAAACAGCCTGCTCTACACCTTCATGTAGAGGACATCTGTGTTCACAAACCTGTCCAGTTTGTCATTAAAGTGGACACCTAGTATTTATAAGTCTCTACCACCTCAATGTCCTTCACTCTGATGATAACTGGCCGAAGAGGGGGCTTAGACTTGCATATATTTACAATCATCTCCTTGGTCTTTGTTGTGCTCAGAATCAGTTAGCTCTTTTGCTCCAGTTATTATTTTTAACAATGGAGGGTTGGATTCTGTTGAATGCACTAGAAAACTTCATATAACCACCCAAAAAGGATTTGGTCTGGTGTAACATAGAAGACTGCACCCTCAACAACAATGTGCTCCTGGCATGCAAACTGTAGGGGGACCAGTGCATATTGTCTGAGGCGATGCAGAAGCAGCCACTCCAGTGTCTTCATGATGTGTGATGTGAGGACCACTGGTCTGTAGTCATTTATTTCAGGTCGTCGCTCAGTTTTGGGAACCAGCAAAAGACATGATGTTTTCCACAGAGCTGGGACCCTCCCACTTTGAAGACTTTGAAGAGTTGATCTGCATACTCGTTCAGCAGTTTTGTGCACATGCCATTTGGACTAGCTGCCTTTCCAGAGCGTAGTCTCCTCAGCTGCATCCTCACCTCATCTGCTTTTAAGAGTGGGGGAATGGGACCCAGTGTAGCAGATATCGCAGCAATGTTGTCAATGATGCTGCAATGCTGAGGAGCAAAACTGCCTCTGCAATGGTGGGAAAAGTATGGCTACTTCAACTCCAGAGGACTATATTTGACGCCATGTGCTGTCTTTCGTAATGAAAGAAGGTACTCCCTTGTATAAAGTATGTTACTAGTTATACTAGAAGCTACAGTAGGTAATCCTTCCAACTAGCCATTTAACAAGGTATGTTACAAGCTGTGCTACACCTCGAAGTGGTGCACAGCTGCAGGAAAGTTGCAAAAAAATTAATAACATTAATCAGGACATGGTCTAATTCGATCCTGGCAGCAATCAACTTTTGCAGCATTGAGAAAATTTTGCATATATGTCAACAACAACTACGGGTGTCTTTGAGTATTTATTGGACCATGCTTGTTTCACAAGGAAAGGAAATGGATATCCATATTAGAAATGTAGAAGCTGAATGGATAAGCAGTGTGCTAAAACTAAAATGCATGTCATTATAGTATATGTATAATTGGAGTGACAGAGATCAAGTAAAATCTTTCTTTTAGAGGTCAGGAATAGAATTGTCAAAGTCATGTGCAGAGGCTGATACACACAACATTAGATTGATCACCAAAGAGTTGTTGCTAAAGTTGAAAAAATAAAAGTGAATCAAAACAAGAATCTGGACCTACTGTAAGTTGATTGTTTGCTGAAGAGTTATACTGAATGAGTTTTTCCTGACTGGTTTTGATTTGTAGCTCTGTGCACTTCCATTCCTTACATGAACAGAACTTTAAAGTACAAGGTTTATTTTGTAAAACTTTTAAGGGATACATTTTTCATTTTATTGATGTTCTCTAAACAGAATTGCACCTTGTAATCTGTTTTATAATCTTACTTTCATTTAGTACTGTGCACTAACATAAAAATAAACTGCTTAAAAAACTTATGTACAAGAACTGGCCTCAGTAAGCACTTCACAAACTCAATGAAATTAAAAGATTTTTCTAGTTTGCACAGCACCAAGCAGGAAGCAGCTTCCAAAATACAAGTACATCGCAAGGCACAACTGTGCAAGATTAATTCACATATAAATATAGTCTGGATGTTTGTAAATGACATTAAAAGAGAAATCAATCAAAATAATGAAAAAAAAAATCTTTTACACACAGTAACATGATAGAGTCATACCTTGCTGTTTGGCCCCCCACACACACAATCAAACCAGCATATATGTATATGTAGTATCAGCTTAGCAGGTAATACTTACTCACTTACTTAATGCTATACAGTAGGTGTCAATGTTCAAATCTACACCTTGGTCAGTGTGTGAGGTTTGCCTGTTCTCATTGTGTCTGCGTGGGTTTTGATAATTTTTGATCATTCTGATCCTATGTTTTGATGGTTTTAATGCGACAAATGCTATTCGATCATGCATTCTAAATGCCATCTTTTGCAGCTTTAGGTTCACCAGCAGAAAAACAGTTGTGAGTTACTCTTTATTCCATATAAATTTTGCAAAGTGTAAATTAATTCATACCATATGTATAACCCAAAGGCACAAAGGAATGCCCTATTTTTATCATATTAGCGCAATATATCAGCTCATTTATTAATTGCTGGTCATAGTTCAATAATTAATTAATGGACAGATATTGCTCAGCTCAGTTTATAATACAGTGAAATGTATTTTGTATAGTGCCCTTTACTGAGTGCAGGAGCTGAGCACAGTGACAAATTTTCAGGTAAATTCAAGTATAGATTATGATAATTACTAAATACAGAATTAGTACATATAAAGATACAGATTTGTCAGAACAAACAGAAGGCAAAGTAGAAACTGATTAACATAAGTGGAAGCCAACAGTTTCTGTCTGTTAACTGTTGTGTCTATTAACTGTTTAGCAATAGGTGTTAACGACAGAAGGAATGAAAATTGTAATACAGAAAATCACAGATTAAGTCGTTGACCATCACTGTCCAGGAGACCTCGGCCAACTAGCCTCTCAAACCTTCCTGTTCTAACTCTGTAGTAGAGTCTGTGCTGGGCTGTCCAATCTGGTAAAAGAAAATTTTAATTTGATGATTGTAATTCTCCTTTATCTCAGATGATTTTTTTCATGGGTAGGAGAACAGCAGTAGAGCACGAGTAGAGTAAAGGAAGGTTAGTAATGGATGGTAAATTTTGTATTACTTGTATTTTTGTGCAAATGGCTAACAGACAGTGATGCAGTATGCAGAGTTAATCAACATCTCTCGTCAGGGTATGCTAGACTACAGTATAGAGTGTTCAGCATGGATTTAAAAGCTGAGACTGAAGGGGCATCTCTTATATTAACAGGCAGATCATTCCACAGCTAAGTTTATAACTGAAAGCTCAATATTTGACTATATTATTAATTGTTGGAATCTTAAGTAGGTTGGCATCTTAAGATCTTAATGTGAGCTTTGGTTTGTAAGTAATGATAAGTTCAGTTAAGTAAGCAGAGCCTGAGCTATTTAAGGCTTTACTTTTTAAAAAGAGGATTTTGAAATCAGCCCAGAGCTTAACTGGGAGCTAGTACAAGGACTTCAGAACTCTAGTTATGTCTTTGTACTTTCTTGTTCTTGTAACAATTTTTGCAACAGCATTTTGAATTCACTGAAAGTTGCACAAAGAACGATTAGTACAGCTAGTGAACAACACATAGTACTAGTCAATCCTACTAGAAATAAATGCATGAATTAATTTACCAGAATCTTGCATATTTATAAAATTCCTTAATTTTCCAACATTTTTAACATGGAAAAAACATGTTTTTGTATAGTTTTGTAATGTGTGTTTTAAAGCACATATTAGTGTCAAAGATGTCTAAATTACAAGTTGATTCAGTAAAACTAATAGTAATTCCTACTGAGTAAAAACAAAGTGACTGAATGTTGCTGCAGTCAGCATCATTCCCCCAATAAATAACATTTCTGTTTTTTCTTTATTCAGAGACAAGTAGTTCTCATCCATCCACTCCTTTAACTCACTGACGCAACTAATTAAGGACAGCATCAGAAAAACAACATTTGGTCTAAAAGTAAGGTATAACTGTGTGTCATCTGAATACGAGTGAAAATAATGTTTTGTTTTTTAAACATAGTTCCCAATGGAAGCATGTGAAATCCCAGTACTGAGACCTGTGGGACAACATGTTTAACTTCTGAGTATAATAATGAACTACTGTCACGATATTGCTGTACGTTCTGGAATTGATTTGATATATCAAACATTGTGCTTAAATCTAACAGCGTAATTACTGTGCAATTTCCTTCATCAGGGGACATTAGAATGTAATTTATAACATGACTCAGTGCTGTTTTGGTACTCAGAATAGTGTGGGAGCCACACTAGAATTTCTCAAAAAAAACTTTGCTATGTAGGGTTAGAGTGAACTGAGTGGCAACTACTTTTTCATTTATTTTAAAAAGGGTAAATTTGAAATGGGTCTATAATTATAAAGCATGTAGGGCTTTAGCTTTGGCTTTTTAATAGTGGTCTGATAACTGACATTTTTAGTGCATTTAGAACTATGCAATTTAGTAATGAACTGTTGATAATGCTGGCAGAACATCCATGTTTTATCCATCCAATTTTTTAGTAATTTTGTTAAGATTGAGTCTAAGGCCCATGTAGTAGGTTACACTTTAAAGTTATGACTTCCTGTTCTGTTACCAAATTAAAATTACTAAAGTGGTGTGTAGGGTATGATAGGGTTTGCCAGTCTAGTATAAGGCTTGCAAGCTGATGCTGAAATCTGGGATTTCATAATGTCAGTTTTATCATTATAGTAGAACTCCATAAAGTCTGCACTGCTAATGTCTGTAAGTATTTAGCATTGTAGTTATAAGAATTATCATTTGAAGAGTAAACATGTATTATTAACTGTTGTTATTTATTAATCTAGAATAGTAGTGTGAGTGGGCTATAAAGAGCTTTTTTATACTTTTTCCGACTTTGTCCATGCAATTTGGAAGCCCTGTTTTCATGTACTGTAAATGACCTGGAAGAGCACAGAATGTGATGTCATCTATGTGTCAGCTCTGATGTTCTATCACAATTCAAGATTGTGGATATATTTCTAAAAGAGACCTTGCTTTGATATTCTGGTTCTTGATTTAATAGAAATGTTAATATGCTTATTTGATTCTGATTTTTGGTTCACGCACTGTATAGAATTGTCATTTTAAATTACACTTTTTGTCAATAACTTTATACTGTTGTGACTAAGGTTGCAAAAATGGTCAAAGTTCTGACTTGACCCGACTGAGATGTTGGCAGCGGTTCATAGTCTAAACCCTCCAATGTGGCTAAATTAAAATAATTCTGTAGAGCAGACTTCTCCACAGCAATGCTAAAGACTGATCTCATGTTCCCAAAAGCATTTAATTACAGTTTTTGCTGATAAAGGTGGCACAACAATTACTTTGTCGCATGGGTAGTATAGATGTTAGTGAACTTTTTTCCTACAATAAATCAAATCATTTGAAAACTGTGTGTTGTGTTTACTCAGGTTGTCTTTTGTATTATATTAATTTTTTTGGAAATCAGAAACAACTAAGTGTTATGAATAACCAAAAATAGACAAATTCAGAAAGTGGGCAAACACTTTTACACTGCACTGTATATTATTTTACTTTTATCAGTGAAGTACAGAATGGCATATTCTACATTTATTTTGCTTAAGTCTGCAGCTTAATTTCTTGCCTTGCAAATGAAAGTGTGCTATAAATATAAAAATGTATTTGATTTATACCTTTTGATATTACTGCAAATGGGGAAGAGATTAACATTTGCAATCAGGTTATCAAGAGATGAGCTGCATGATCATGGATTTTACAGTTTCTGTTAGTGTCTTTCAGCTTATCTGGGATCAGTTCGAAGGGCCAACAGTCTTAGCATTGAGGCCCATTCATCCCTTTTCCCAACCACCTCTTGCTGTGGAATCCCAAGTCATTCCCAATCCACCTGGGAGATGTAATCCTGGCAGAGAGTCCTGGGGTTTCCCTGGGGTCTCCTTACAGCTGGTCATGCCCATAAAAGATGCCCTCCACAGAGAAGTGTTACGTAGTAATTCATATCAGAAGCCCAAAACCACCTCAATTAGCTCTTCTTGATGCAGAGGGTTAGTGGTTCTAGTCCTAGCCTCTCCAGATTGTCTGAACTTTTCACCTCAAAGGGAGAACTCAGCCACCCTGCACAGAAAATTTGTTTCAGCAAACTTTTTACCCACTATTTCGTCCTTTCAGTTGTTACCTAAAGATCATGACCATAGGTAATGGTAGGGGTGTAGATTGACTGGTAAACTGAGAGCTTTGCCTTCTGGATGAGCCAAGGATATACCCCTACTGCCTCCATGCTGGAGTTCCAACTATATGGAGCTTGCTTCAGTGTGCGCCAATAGAGTCTAGCTTCAGACCTCCAGAGCTCCACATAGTTACAGTACGATTAAGATTAGAGTTCTGGGAGGGTTGTCTGACTTGAAAAATGCAACAGTGTCCATTAAGTCAGGTCCACCTACTTAGAGCTCCAGGGTGGAGGCTTAAGGCTGCAGAGATACCAGACTTGGCTCAGATCCTTCTTCACTACTGCGGAGCTGTATAGCAACCGCATAACTGCACTTACTGCTACAATCTGTCTGTTGATCTTACCATCCCTTTTCCACTCACTCATGAATAAGACCCCAAGATAATTATGCTCCACTTGAGTCAGAATATCAAATATCACTCGGAGAATAGAGTTCACCTTTTTTTAAGGAGGACAATTGCCTGAAATTTGGAGGTGCTGATCCTTATCCCTGCTGCTTCACATTCGGACACAAATAATCCCAATGCATGCTGGAGTTCACAGCCTGATGATGCTAACAGGACCATGTTATCTGCAAAAAACAGTGACACAATTCTAAGGCCAGCAAACTCTGCCTTTATATCTTGTCCATGAAAACTGAATGACTTTACTCAAATATTAATTCAAAAGTGGCAAATGTAAGAATTATTAATAAATAAGCTGTAAATATATTATAGAAATCATTCAATTTAGTATTTGTCTAATTACCTCAGATTGAAAGAAAATAGCTAAACTATTTACAAAGTGGATGTGCCCTTTTTTATATACTAAGCACACGAAGCAGGCACATTTTGACTGCTCATTAGAAATTATAGTATATGCTTTTTAAAATATTTAGACTTTCCATGTTTTGTGTTCTACATTGCTTTTGTGGTCATTACTGACATTAACACTACAGTGTAAATGGTATGTTATTGCATTTTTGCAATATGAGTGTTCTTTTCAACTCCAGACCAAACATTTCCATGTTTTTTAATTGATAAGAATTCTGTTTGAAGAACTTCAGTTATTGTTTCATATGTAGAATTACTTTCTCATGTTTTGTATGTATTTTGCCTAGAATTTTCAAAGATTTCTTAATTTTTGTCAGTGTTTGTGCAATGACATTTTTTTTCTCAGTCTGAGATTTTGACTATTCAGAAATTCGCTTAATTTCATATTTTTTTTAATAAAGTCCAATGAAATGAAACACATTTTTCTGTAGACTGACATATAGGAGCTAATGTCTACAAATGACAAGTAAAAGAAAAATATCTATGGAATGAAATCATTGCTGAAAAAGGCATGCAGGTGTGCTGATCAAAAAGAAAGTGTCATCCAGCTTCTGCTTAGATTTCAGTTTTGAGTAGTTCAATCTTTTTTCCTCCCTGTACTGTATAATGAAGTACCAATTACAGTACCTCACTTAATTCAATTTTTAATATGTAACTCATGATTATATATTTTCATTACTCTCTGAATTAATGGTGCAGAATGCAAACTGAAAGTGTTATACATGTGGCACAAATTTAGGGGAGGAGATAGGATGACTTGTTTTGTATTATTTCATTTTTGTAGTAATTTTTGATGGTTGTGCTGTTTTTTGTGTTTGATTTCAGTTAGTTTGTTTCAGTTTCATTAATTTGGAGATTTATTGATGCTCATTTGACACAGAGAAATCCATTCATCCTTTATTGAACCCACTTATCCAAATCAGGATTACAGAGTAAACTCGGGACACTAACCACATCACTGTCAAAAATTCTAATAGAGATAAAAGTAAGCACCACAAGCAACCATAATTAATTTTTTTTTAAAGAAATGTGCAATCATCATGTCAACCTATAACCACTTATCACACCAATTCATCTAATGCGGATATTTATATTGCAAATAACAATTTGATAAGCAGTGATTCAAAATTATAATATTGAAAGTATTACATGTTGTGGCTACCAGGTGAGCACCAGCTCCCCATTCCCGACACAGACAGACACGGACTCAAGTCTCTGCAACAAATTGTCTTATATTTAGGTCTGGAAAACATTTCCCAGGTTTCCCACCAGCACAGCACAGCACAAAGAACCACGAAGCACAATATACAGTTAAACACCTTTTTGTCTTTTTCTTTCTTTCTTTCTTTCTTTCTTTCTTTCTTTCTTTCTTTCTTTCTTTCTTCTTTTATGCTGTACCCAGTAGTACCTCTGGTGGCCCATTAGCGTGGTGTAGAAGCACTTCCAGGTGAGGCAAAAGCCCAACAAAGTAAGGCTTCGCAATCTCCCCCAGTACTTTCATTTCAGAGATGTCCCAGATGGATAAGGGCCCATTTTAATTCAATGTGAAGACTTATTATCAATGAGAATGTTTTTAGATTGTAAATATTGTGAATATTCATTATTTACAAATTAGTTACTCTCTCTCTCTGTATTTATATATATACAGTATATGATAACAGTACTTTATGCCCTTTGTACTGTAAAATGTGCTTTATTTTTAATTTATAAGAAATGTATACATATAGGTATTCTGTGACATATCTTTGAATGCTTTTTCTCATTTTCTCTTTTATTTACCCATTTCTTAACTGTATCTAAAATCTGATGACGAGCAAACAGCACTGCAGGCAAAGGTGCAAATAGCATCAAATGTTGAATGCTAAAGGGAAACTGTTACTTCCCTGCATGTGTCTGCTCATTTCAAATGACCAAGTAATGTTTCTCTGAAGTCATTGCTACAAGTTAGCATTCTGTGATGTAAATATTTGGATACAAGGGAAACAACTCTATAGAAAAGGGCAAATATAAATGAAAAAGGAAACCTAACTATTTAATGTTTTAGCAACAAAACATTTCAGAAATTTCTTGCAGTAAGAAAATGAAAAAGGAAAGCTTGCTAAATAATGAGACCAATTAAAAATAAAAATGATGCACTGATACATTGATTGGAATAAAAATCCTCTAGCCATAGGGGTCCCCATAACTGAACATCAATATAATGTTTACAGTGCTATGATGCTTTTAGAAAACTTGCCCTTTGTCTTTCTGGCTTTCTGTTTGTAAATGTAGGCTTTAAGGAATTAATGAACTAAAATTAGTTGTTTTTTTATTATTGGGTAGAGGGGAGCATCTGGTTTTGTATGCACTAAGCTAAGGTGTTAATGAAATTCTGGACATGGTAGGTTTACATCTCATTCTATAGATGTTCTAATTAACCAAGTATTTTTTCATGGTTACCTTTCACATGAACTTATTTTGCATAAAGACTACTAATTTAAAAAATACTACAACATGTGTCTGAGCTAAGGTACCTTCTTGAAAGGATACTTTTACAAAGGGTCAACTGATATTCACTATTAGATTAGATCTGAATAAATAGATTTTACTAAAATGGTTTTCAAAAAAGCAACTAGCTCATAAAAAGCAGAGAAAGCAGGTCATTATATATCTGCTTAAAGAAACAATTAAGAGCTCAAACTTAAATAATTTCCCTTCCATTTTATTTTTTACAAAAATGGCTAAGGTTATTGCATTTTAGTTAGAACTATTCAACTTAATTGTATCAATTAAATAAGTCCTTTTATTGAGCAAAATTATGGGCTGATTAGTTAATTATCATAAAAGGGATAACATGTTATCAAACGAATGTCATACCAATATCTGTGGAATTGTTTTAATAATAATAATAATAATACATTTTATTTAATAGGCACCTTTCTTATCACTCAAGGTCACCTTACAATAAACTTAAACAACAACTAGTAAAATAAAAACAAGAGAATAATAAATCATAAATCAATAATTAGCAAACAAACAAATATGACAGGCAGTAACAGTGTAGAATTCACAATTGATATGCCAGCTTGAAAAGATAATTTTTGAAGGCAGTTTTAAACTGTGCTATTGAATCAAGCTGACGAATATGAGAGGAAAGAGAAATCCAGAGTTGAGGAGCACTAGGAGAGATGCTCGAGCTCCCATAGAACAGAGTTTGATGTGTGGTACAGAAAGCAGAGCTGCAGATGAGGATCTGAGTAAGCGATAGGAGTGTCAGTCTGGAGGAGATCAGTGAGGTACGGGGGAGCAAGGTTGTGGATTTAAATGTTTAAGAGCAGTATTTTGTATGGTATTCTGTAGTTAACAAGGAGCTAGTGAAGCTGAGAGAGAATAGGTGTAATATGTTCAGTTTTAAGGTTCAAAACTGAATGAATAACCACATGTAGATTATAGTTATATTTGTCAAAGTCATTCCCAAGAGGGAGGTGTTTGCTTTATGTTTAGTTGTGAATAACCTCACTGAAGAAATGATTTGATTAGAGGAAAAAAAAATACATTTAATTAAAGCTGTGTATTTGTACAGTTAGAGCTGTGATTCCATAGTTGGCATTTAGGGAGATTGCCTTTAATACTCAAGATGTGCATCCCCTCTGTTCTTTTTAATTATTGGAAATGGGATATGAAGGTGTAGTCAAAGCTCAAAAAAACCAGCAGTGGTACCTGAGGTTTACATTATTCCTGTTTCCAGGAGATATTGTCCTTTTGGCTTTATCTGCTAATCATTTCTACCCTGCATTGAAACAGTAATGCTACTGGATTGCGAACTGGTATCTCCAAGGTCTTGGTGTTTACCCAGAATAGATTACATTTGTGGGTTATGATGCCTTAGGTGAACAACAACATTTATTTATATAGCACATTTACATAATGTACAACAATGTACTATAGCTCAAAGTGATTTACAAGATGGCAAAGAGAAAGTTACAAGAAAAGAAAAGGTAATTAGGTAATAGAAACAAATTATGAAATACGTAATTAAGCCTAACTTGTTTTTAAAAGTCCACTTAATGGCCCCTTTTACACACAATTCCAGATAACCGGAATTTTGCGTGTGAAACAATAGTCTAACAAAAACTATTACTGTGTATCTAACCTCCTTAGTAAAAGTTTGACACAATGAATTTGTGCATTTCTCAAGACAAAGTTTTTGTCCTTTGCACCAGTTTAAAAGCCATCATCAAAAAGGCTCCATCATCTGTTTTGAAATTAGAATGCACCCTGTTTTACTGGCAATGAAGAATTTCATCTTTCTATGTCTAATGGACAAATATTAAATGAGTACCTACCACAAGATGAGAAAACCTGCAACAGTAGTCTTTTTTTTTAAATAAAATGGTCCTGTAATACCAAGTGAGCACAAAAAATAGAAAATTGCAACTCCTGGCTAATGTATTAGTTTTTCTACATGAATATTTGGATTCTCTGGAGATGAGGGTACTCAGGGCCTGAGTACCACTGAGCATATAGGTTGCTCAATCAGACCTAATAATCAGGTTGATGAAGTAGGCATCCTCAGCTGCCTTGTTCTGAAGCCACTTAGGAAACTTAAATCGGTGATTAGGATCATTGTCAGTAACATCTTTGGATTGTACTTTATGATTTCCACAGAGATTTTCAGAATAACCTTTCCATGCTCATCATTCAACTCTCATCAAGTTAGAGACTCAGTTCCAAATACTCTTCACTATTGCCTTTGCACGTTACACATATAATTTTTAGTGCAATTTCTTAATCAACTTATTTTGCTGATTTAGATTGTCAAGCAATTTTTGACTATAAAATAATACAATATGTAGCATCCCCTGAATAAGAATTAATCTATGCATCGAATAACACAAAATATCAAAAACATGTCCAAAGAATTTTGATCAGGAAATTATAATTTTTAACAAACCTGTAAAATATTTTAATCCCTAGTAATATTTTCAGTCATAAGTTAAAAAAATCTGCTACTTAAATAAGCACAACTACTGTTTAAACTACTGATACACCAAAATTGAAATTCTAGGGCTGAAACTAAAACTGAATTTCCGAAAACACCAGGCCAAAATCTAAATATCAAGTACCTTTTTGTGTTTATTTTTGCCTATTTTTGTAGCATTGCATAAGGTCCAAATTAAATCTGTTTCAATTTTTTTTTTTTTTATTGAAATTGAAATTGAATGAAAAATCCTTTTATTACTGAAATCAATGTTTTTAAAGAGGGCATATAAATAAACTGAACTGAAAATATATACATGAATAAATGAATGAAAACAGTGTCAAAATCTAGTTTTGCAAATACCAAAAGTTGATTCAACATTATGTTCAATGAGTCCATTAACCATTGTACATTTTCCCTAGTTTAAACTACCTAGTATAATAATGTAGGTGGCGATCTTGCACTCCGCCAGTAATTAACGGTTTGTGTGTGTCCAATGATTTTTAACTTTTAAACTAGCAATGATATACCGTAGTGCATAATGGCAATATATACATGAATTAAGTTATTCATTACAAGAGTAGTGCAGTTCCTCACTACAACTAGCGTTCGTTGTTATAAGTAAACTAATTCAATCCTCTAAAGATGGCATCCATGCCCCACAATGCACAGTAACATATCACCCATGCACCTGTTTCGCTGCAATATAACCAAGAGAATAACAAAAACAGTGTCACATATAAGATCAAAGAATTCATTTATTTTAGTCATTCAGCCAAATTCCAAATGTGAACTTTTTGCTAGGCAAAAATGTCTTGAACATCTAATTAAATGAAAAAGCTGTATGCATCATGTTTCATAAAATGTACTGGCACATCCCAACATGGAGTTTAATTTCTTCATTAATTCTCTTCAAAGTTTCAGAGAAAATAGAGCAATCTGTCGAACTAAGTAAGGTAACTAAATCTTTACCTTAATTTTTAGTGAATGCTGGCAGCTACACTAGCAATGATTTTACTGTTTACCGATTGCACACTTGCAAAAATTTTGATAGATAAGTCACATTTATTTTTAATTATCAAGATTTCTTGAAGAATTGGAGGCATATACTGTCAACTTTATATAAATGAAATAACACATGTCTAAGTCATTTAGTTATTTAAATAATGAAATCACGTTCATTGTTATTGTTTTTTTCTTTTTATTGAAGTACTGAAAGGATACTGGATGTTATTCTAGTATTTTTAAAATGACACATACTGTATTTGCATGGACATAGAGAGTAACATAAAAATAGTGCAATTAATAATGTGTTTACTTTTTTCAGGAAGTAATTAATAAAGTAATCTCATTACAATTTGTGCCAAGTAATTAATAATTTCTAATTGATTGTTTTCTTTGAGAAACTACCCCAACTCTGTTGTTATACAGTTTAAATAAATAGTGTCATAATCAATACTGGGGTGAAAACTCTAAGACTGCTAATACATTTTTTACATGTTTTGGAGAATATAAGTAATTCAATTCAGTTTTGTAATATATTTCAATGTAACACTCTTTTTTATTTTGCTGGAGTTAAAATTGACACTAGATTATTGAATTGTGCTTTCTTAAGACATTCAAAGGCACATTAAAAGGTAAAATCATAAAATATATAACTAGACAGTAGTAAAACATTACCCACATGCTCTGTGAAAATTTACACCACTGAATGTCATCATCTTCATAAATATTTCATCTATCAAAGTCTTTAAACTAGTAATTTACAATAATCTGGGTAATGGTTTTAATGTGCTTGATATAACATCGTAAAGTTTATATTGTGAACTTAATAAAATGTTACTGTATGTTTTACACTTTTCTAATAAGTACTGTACAGTAGTAAGAACACCACTTGCTGAAAAACTGATTCAATAATTCAATACTTTTTGATAGTAATATTAATATGAAATTTTGTTGCCAAGCAGTTAAAATATATCTCAAGTGATTGTTTTGGAAGCATTTTGACATTCCTAATAGTAGTTATGGGTAATAGACTAATATAACACAATGCATGCAGATGGTTGAAAAACTGATTAAAGTATTATCTTTTTGTTTTCTTTTTGTTTTGCATGGCTGCAAATCAGTTACACTGCAGATATTTTAGAAAATAAAAAGAACAGTGGTTGTCCCTTCTCCAGTTGAATTTCGGTTCTGGTTGTTCTCTGTGTGGTGTTTGCTTGTTCTCTGTGGGTTTTCCTTCCATTGTCACACAGACACCAATATGTACTCCTTTAAATGGACATTGGCTTGCTTATAACTCTCAATGTTGATGTAAATGCTTGCCGAAATATTTAACTTCAGCTCATGACTTACATTGTAGTATCATAGAAGGTTGAGGCATGGGGGTGAATTTAGGGTGATAGGGTATAGGGTTATGTGCACCCAGCAATAGAATGGAGCTTGCTGTGCTGCTTGATGCTGCTGAAGTAAGGTTCTGCTATGTGACACCTTGGATTGGATGAAAATGGTTCCAGAAAATGGATGGGTGGGTAAAAAAAATACTTGTTCAAATATTGCTGGAACTATTTGTAATTGTTACATCATAGTCAATGTAGTACACAAAAACAAAACAGGAGCAGCATTTGACACAAGGTAATATGCATCCATGTCCAAGACACCATTTCTGAAACAGCAGGATCCCCACACAGGATCATGGGGCATGCAGGTTTAAGTGAGGACTATAGCTCATGAAATGAAAATCATTTGTATTAGTTTAAGTTAGTGTGAGTTAGTAAAAATATGCTAGATGTTACCTCATAGGTTTTCTTATTTTGATGATTGACAGAGGCTAGCATTTCTTTGTTGTATACATGCTAATAGTAATTTTTCAGCACTGTTGTGTCAAAAATGAAATTCTAACTCAAAATAAAGAGGTATGCAGGAAGGGTTGTAAATCCCAGTAGAAACAATCAGAACAGTCTGTTAGTTAATTAAGTTTTAACGAAAATAATTTACCTGCATCCTGTGTCAAATACAGGTCCTTTGAAAATAAAATTCACAATATCATGTAACTGTGTGCAAAATCCAGGCAGTGAATGGTCATTTGCAGGCTGCTAGTGTACAAGATGTCACTGATAACATATACCTGTAGTTTTGTCAACTAGCTTGGTTTTGTCAAACAGGTGCACGCGCAGTACAGTGTATTTTTTTAAATTACTACTTTTTATCTTTGTTTTGTATCAATAGAAGCTAAAACATAAGTTATCAAAAGAGATATCATTATTGCTGTACAGCTGATATTTAAAGGTTCTGATCTCTGTATATATAGTATTCTAGTGTTTTTTTAAAGCAAATTTACAGTCAGAAAATAGTAACTTCTAATTTAAAAAGGAAATGTATGCCTTAGCAGTAACACTGTGAAAGAAATGTTAGTTTATATAACATGTAAAAGACCAGAGCACAGCACCATCTTATTTATTTAAAGAAAATCAATATAATTATTGCCTTTTTAATATTTTTAATATGATCCTCAGATGTTTGATCACAAACACTATTAGTTCTTAGCAAAACAAGCAGACTTAACTTTGTGACATACAGTCTTCTAAAATCTAAACAAATTCAATCTGATTAGATCTTTAGCCAACAAAGGAAATACAGGTATTTCAGACAGTTAATTTATTGATTACACCACTACAGCTAACAAAAGTAACTGGAATCTAAAATGCAATCAAAAAGTAAAAGCAAAGTGTAACTTTTTTTCCATGGCAGTAATAATAATGTGTTACTTGACATAAAAGAAATGAGCACACACCTATGCCTCTTTAAGGAAAGCTGTTGATGCAGAGTACATCTTTTTGTGTCACTGGATGAATGCATTCTGTTTTGTTTTTTATTGATACCCTTTTGTTGCTACGAACTCTTAACCTGTAATATTTAGATAGCCAGGCTCAAAGTGATCTTATTTGCTTTTTAATGTCAGTCTAATAGGGTATCTAATAAGGTTGACTATCCTAAAGAACAGTCAGAGTGCCATAGAACATTTAGCAGTGAAAAATGTACGGCAGCATTTCTTCCAGCTGCAATTCTCAGCCACCTTCAATGGTCGCCGTTAAAATGGTTAAAAAGCCTTTGCCACTATATATATATATATATATATATATATATATATATATATATATATATATATATATATATATATATATACTAATAAAAGGCAAAGCCCTCACTCACTCACTGACTGACTCATCACTAATTCTCCAACTTCCCGTGTAGGTAGAAGGCTGAAATTTGGCAGGCTTATTCCTTACAGCTTACTTACAAAAGTTGGGCAGGTTTCATTTCGAAATTCTACGCATAAGGGTCATAACTGGAAGCTATTTTTCTCCATATAATGTAATGGAGTCTTGAGTTGGAGATGGCCTCGGGGGGCGGAGTTTCGTGTGACATCATCACGCCTCCTACGTAAGTGCGTAGATAACAAGGAAGAACTCCAAACAGCGATCAGCACAAAGCGCCATTTCACAATTGAGAAGGCAGAAAAACATTATGAAGCAAATGATGCATACAAGCATATTCATAAGTACAGCTACTGCGGAAACAAAGCACGCGTGAACCGTAAGTTTATATTAAATTAAGTTCATAGACAGGCTGCCACTAGCGTTTGTAATTTAGTGCCTGCCCATATAAGGCCGTCCATCAGCGGCAATCCAATACAAACACTGCCGGTAAATGTTCACGGTGAAGGACTGTGCTTATGCAGAGGAAGATGAGATGGTCAGGGTGGTGTTTGGCACAAACTCATTGAAACTGCGAGAGAAACTTTTAAGTGCGGGTCTTAGCTGACATTACGAGATGGCACCAGTACAGCTGGGAACCTTCGATGCAAGAACACCAAGCGGCTCACGTGAACTGACGCAATGCGCAGACAAAAAGCAACAGTTCCAAAGAGTGCTGAACAAAAACCGAATTACACAATTGAGAAGGCAGCAAAAAATATGAGGCGTCTTATACATACAATCATATTCATAAGTGCAGCTACTGCGGAAACAAAGCACACGGTGGAAAAGTGAATGTCCTGCTAAAGAAAGACAGTGTAAAAAAAACCCGTGCATGCAGTTTGTCACATCACAGATAAAAGGAAGACGAGCTGTTTATTGATGCAGTAAGGAACTAATCGATGAATGAAACCTCTTATCTTTACAACGATTGACAAACAGGGAATGTAACTTGAACACATCCTACAAATACGAGCCTGATTGAAAGAAATAATGATAATCAAATCCTTGATGACAGCAACATTCAATAACACTCACAAAACAATTACTGTATATTGACAATCATGTTACGTTATTTTTAAAATGTTCCCTTTTCTTTTTCATAACTTCTACTTCTCCACTGCGGTACACGGGTATATATATAAATGTATATATATACCCCGATCTACAATACATACTTTAGCATAGACAAGCCACACGCTGTGGCTAATTGTAGAGTCTTTGCCTCTAACGCCGACATTCGAGGTTCGATTCGAGAGGGTGTACTGACTATGTACGCGCTACCGATTCATTTTACCTTCGCATCTCCTTGGTTTGGGATGTATGAAAAATATTAGGTTAACGCAGAATCATGTTACGTTATTTTAAAAAATTTTCCTTTCTTAGCACAAGCACAGCTGAGAAGCTTCGATGCATGTACTCCATAGCGTTAAAAATAACGCATTTAATCACACTTTCAATTCCAAGCAAACGGGAACTTTTGTCAATGCATGATTTCCTGGTACATCCATTATACTGATGCACACATCACAGCTACAAAATGTTAGAGTCGGAATAAAGCGCGTTCCTACGACTGATCATTTCGACTACCCGAGCGAAGCCTTGATAAAAGCATGGTTTTGTGCACACTGAAAAGCAAGCAAAATTACATGCATTACAGAAAGCGGACTTTGTGGCTCTTACTGGGGATCATTGGACTTCCGTGACCGCTAGTAATTCTGATTACATCTAATTACAAAATGTTCAATGATCACACTGTTTTAGCCTAATGTACAAAATAATTTTGGCTAATGTTACTCAGAGTTTAAAGATTAAGTTGGTCAAATTACCTTTTATGTTTCTGACTTATTTTTTTAAGAAGAAAAACTGCACTTTATGTTGAAATTTTGGTTATTATTATTTAAAGACAATACTATTCTGAAAATGTACTTAAAGTACTTAAACTACCACTTTATTTTTAAGTCTGCCCAATTTTAACCAGGGATGATATTTTTGTTTCTGTTTTGAATTCAAATGCAGTTTAAAAGCTTTTTTCAGAAATTAAAACAGCTTCAGTTTACAATATTCATGTCCATGTCTATTATTTGATTCTGTCAGCCTACTAAAACCGTTTTAAATTAAAAAAAAACATTTGCGATTTGGGGCAAATTTACGTGTGCGATTACATACGATTAATCAAGATTAATTCTTACACAGCCTCTAATTAATTGGATTAATTTTTTTAATCGAGTCCCACCCCTAATATATATATATGTAGATATATATATATATGTAGATTTGTATATGTTGTATATACAGTATGTATATATGTGTGTGTGTATATGTATATGTATATATGTATGTGTGTATATGTATATATATAACTGTATATATATATGTGTATAGATGTGTATATATATATATATATATATATATATATAGCAACACTCATGACAATGACAAAACAATTACATTGTCAATCATGTTACGTTATTATTAAAATGTTTTTCTTTTTACTTCTCCGCTGCCAATCGCAGGTATTTTGCTATATATATATATATATATATATATAATATAAATAGATAGATATGACAACAACACTCATATCAATGACAAAACAATTACATTAACAGTCATCTTACGTTATTTTTAAAATGTTTGCTTTTCTTTTTCATAACTTCTTTAACACACTACTTCTCCGCTGCGAAGCGCGGGTATTCTGCTAGTATATATATAATCCAAAGTACATCTGCCTGTCTCTCCGCTTTACATGAGAGAACTACTTAACGGATTTAGTTCGGATTTTTTTCTATAATTTGCTTGAACATTCTGGTTGATTTTGCAACTTCTCTCAGCCCGCTTTTTATCATAGTTCGCTTACAGGAATGATTTATTCTCGCTAATCCGAGATAGAGGCTGCGGGCCGAGGGGACATCATGAGTGGGGAGCTGGGCAGTGCCCTCCTAACTCACGCACCAACCTCCATTCAAATCGCTATACCTCTGGCCATGTTTTGGAGTGGAACTTGCCTCAGCTTAGCTAGCAATACTGTTTGTTTATTGATTTTTAAAGTCTGTCCTGTTTCACTACTACGTGGGCAGAGCCACGGGGATGGCTAATATATATATATGTACATACATACTTCAAATGCTCCAGGGCCCTTGTGCAAAACCTGTTAGAGAGTTCATTTTTATGAACCAGCTAAGTTAACACTTCCAGCTGGTGCATTTACTTCAGTTTACAGCAATGTAGTTATTGTAATGTGTAAAATGGGGGAAAACCAGAGCTGTAGACATAATCTACAGAATTATTATTTTGTGGTCAACATGTACAACATGAACAATAAGTTAGAAGGCTACATGAGACGGTAATGATCTAAAGAAGTCACTTTTTATTTTTATCAGACTGCCTTTAGCTCGGTCTCAATATGATTTTTCTAAGGTTTCTGTTGGTTGAATTGGACTGCTAACACATTTTTTCCTACTTCTCATATTCATCCTAACTGTTGATGTGTTTATATGGTTATGCTTGATAAATTTAAAATGTAGGAAAAGTTGAAGTGACTAAGTACATATGCTGTCAAAGCAAAGTTAAAACAGTATATTTTAACTGAAAATAGGCCTCATAATTGTATCTGTCCCAAACAATTTCTGAATGTGTTTTAAGCAACAGCTGTGAAGTACAACCATTAGAAATATACTTATGTTCCTTAAAATACGTAGACATTTCATGCAGTGTGAAGAAAAAGAATTGCTTCCATTTTGCAGATCCAGTCATAAGACCTAATTCCATTTATTTGTACAAATTAGGTCCTCTCTTTCTTTGAGTGAAAAAGAATAAACATTGTTACCCTGTAAGGATCAGAGTCTAAAACATTTCACAGCTGAATAACTTCAAACTAACCGTGTGAAACATATCATGGTGTCACTGACACAGACTGTGAAAATGAACCTGATTTACTTACAAAGCACATCTGGTATTGTCTTTTTTCCATGTTTTTTTTTTTTCGTGGATTTAGAATGGGTGCTATATATACAGGTTATTGGATATATTAATTTTTCCATGGTTTGAATCAATTAAAATCACATTGTGCTTTTAGCTTTTTTTTTAATCACTGCAAAACCAAACAATTCTATATTCAGACAATGTGTCAAATGTAATTTTACATTTTCTTATATTTTGTTTCTTCCATTTAAATGCTGTTATGCAAGAAGGTCACACAGAGATTGTTTTTACTGTCATATTGTGATTCAGTGGATTTATTTTATGATATTATGTCTTGTACAGCCTGTTATCCATTATGTTTAAAATGTATTTACTTCTTAAATTTTAATGAATATTTTTGTAATGCAGCGTCTATGGCTGTCCTCTGGCAAAAAAGAGAAAAACACAGGACAGGCAATCACAGGAGCCTGCTGCCAAGAGGAAGATGCCGTTGGCAAGAACAGACAACTCGTCGGTGGATGGCTGCTATGAAACTGATGGAACAGAGGATTTAGATGACAAAGAGGAGGATGAAGATGATGATGATGAAGAGGAGGAGGATGAAGAATATTCAGAAGACAATGAGGAGCAGGTTGAGGAGGAAGAAGTAGACAGAGTTGATGAAGAGGAAGAGGATGAAGAAGAGGATGAGGAAGTGGTAGATGAAGAGGAAGATGGTGAGGAATGTGAGGAGGATGAGGAGGAAGATGAGGATGAAGATGATGAGGAAGAGGATGAGGATGAAGATCAGTGTCATGAACAAGGTGATTTAATTATAATTTTCTTAATTTGTAGCGAGACATATTGGAAAGGGTGTTCTATACATGCATTGCAATGTTTTTATGGAATAATTTTCACACATTTAATAGCTAATTAAGAAATATGAAATGACATAAAAATACATTATAATATGTGTCTGTTTTTCTACACTACTTCATTTTATAGTGTGCAGTTTGTAAAAGGAGCTTTTGTAATTGTATACTTCTAATATTTACATTGATTAACAATAAACATTTACATTACATTTCTATGTACAGTATTTCCTCAGCAGATGATTTTGTCCAAAGTGACTTACAACAGAGGTAAACATAATCAAGTAACATTAGGCTAGGGCCTGTTTATTCAGCAAGTATAATAGGATAGGTAACAAAAGTTGATTGCCATAAGTGAACAGATGTAATAACTAATCATTTACAATAATAGATTATAATCGATAAGGAAATTAAAATTAACAAATAACTAACAATAATTGATCACAAGGCATATTTTTTCCTTTAATCAATTAGACAGATATTCGCACAATAGATGGATTGCTTCTTAAATATATTTAGGGAGTCAGCAGTGCAGATGGAGGTGGGAAGCCTGTTCCACGAACTGGGAACCACACAGGGAAAGAGTCTGGACTGAGACTTGATACCACACAGAGGTAGCATCACCACACGCTGTTCACTGGCTGACCTGAGTGGGTGAGAAGGAGCATAGCACCTCACCAGTGTCTCCATATACACAGGTGCTGACCCGCTGACTACTCTGTAGGCAAGCATCAGGGATTTGAATCTGTGCTGCAACAGGGAGCCAATGTAGCAACTGAACAGGGGATTGGCATATGCCTGTCTCCTCTGATTAAATACAAGACAGGCTGCTGCCAAAGTTTTTCCTGATTGAGAGTAGAAAATTAACATTTTAGCAATGCCTTTAATTTTTATGATTTTTGCCATAGTTAAAAGATCTTTCTTTTTTATATATAGATATAATATTATATATTTTATACCCACACACACACACACACATATATATATACATATATATAAATTGATTTCTAACATTAAAAACAAATATACAGCTATTTACTGTTTTATTTGTAAATTTTGTCAAAATCATCCTTTACTCTTTATTTGGTTTTCTAAACCAGTTGATATTACAAATACTTAAAAACTGTCACAAGCATATAATCTAATTTTTGTTTATAATTAGTACACATTATAGAATTACGTAATGCTATTTAATTAAACATATGTGTGTCACTTCTGTTCATAGACATAGTTAAACTGGTGCCTCACTGGGTACCTAGTACCCAATACCAATAGTTCTCATATGATCATATGCTAGATGAAACTGATCGTGGCAATTCAGGAATTGAAGGGAAAACTGTTCAAACTTAAATAATATATATATTATAGTGGCTGTGGTTTACTATTAGTATTTGCCATGAGTTGGACAATTAGTGCAAACATCATATCTACTTATATCTGCAAATGCTAGACAAAAAATCAGAAGCCATTGTATTACAGTAATCAACTTATGGTGTTCTGCAAATAAGTGTTGCTAATATTTGCTGTACTATCATGTAACTTGTATGCTTGCTTATATAACTCAGTTTATGGAGAAATTGACTAAATTTTAATGGAAAAATAATCAAAATAACAAAACATACAAAACGTTATTGCTCCATTGTGGTAAAAATTGGTAAGCGTCAAACATCTCACTGAACTTTTTTTTGTTTTAGATACATTTTTTTCAGTTCATTTGTTGTAAAAAATTTTTAAAGCTTATTTTTTAAAGAACGTGAGCATATGTGTGTTTTTGTTTTAATTCTGTAGTCTAAGAAACATTCATTTTTTATTAAGTGCGTCACTGCCATTTTAGAGCTCAGCAATTTGGTGGTGAATTGCTAGGACACACTGCTCAGTTGTTAAGGAAGGCATCATGTCATGGTATCTGAGAGTGGATACATCTTTGTTGCATTAACATAAATTCGCAAATCATTCTTTTTACTTTAATATACCATATATACTCGCGGATATGTTCTCCCACGGATAAGTTGATTTTAACGTATAATTTCTGGTATTTTATAATGTCGGTCGTATAAGTCGAATGTGGAAAACTCACGCTATTGGTCCAAGAGATTATGATATGCTAACACCCACCTGAAAGAGTATCTACGGAGCACACTGCTTTTTTTCTATGTATTGTACCTACATGACCACACAGTAATACCCAAACTATTCTGAAGCAACGTTTGCACTGATTTGTGTTTTTTGTATCTCACACCCTCATACACCATTATCGTAACATGGAGCGTTCGATCAGAAGAAAATATGAAGCTGGTTTTAAATTAAACGTCATTTAAGTAGTGAAAGAAATTGGTAACTGTGCTGCTGCAACAAACTTTGATGTGCCTGAGAAACTGGGACGAGTTTGGAAGAGGCAGGAAGATATTAAAAAAACAAAAATTAAACGTCGCATTTTTGAACGGGCACATTTACAGGATTTGAACCGGCAACCTTCTGATTACAAGTGCAGATCCCTAGGGTCAAACATTAAATGTTTTGGCTGGGGTTGTTTTATATTAAAATAGTATTAATGTGTATTTGCCAAGAGGCAAGTGCTTGAATGGGAGTCACTATTCCCATTTTATCTTACGTGTTAATTAAAATTAATTGGGGTGTGGTGTGGAGGGTAATTATGGTTGGACTTTGACTTCTGTTTTTTGTATCAGGTATACAATGAGTGGCTAAAGTGAAGAGAAGGAAGACTTCCCTCCTATACAAGTAGTTAAGTGGGACAATCATCACGGAAGCTTGAAAATATCTCCTTTGTTCTAATCGTAACTTCTGCAAGAAGCAAATGAAGTGAACTTGATTCACTGGGTGAATGTCCAATACTAGAAAATTATCCAAAACTAGAAAAGAAATGTTGACTGAACTCTGTTACACACAGTGTGACGTGACCTATAAGCCACAGTTACCTCAAATACTTACTGTAAATGGTAACATAAGGTCTCACCATGCTAATGTTATATAACTACCATATATAATACATTTGGGAAATTTTCATGCCCATATATATAATCTTAATGAGCTTTGTTCAAATACACAAATAAAAAAACTTTAAGATAACTTCTTACTATTATCATTTTTAAAATAAATATAGACATAGGCATGCTCAAATTAACATAGTTAATTTATTTAATTGATTCAAAAATATAATTGAAATTTAGCTTACATTAGTATATTTATTTTTTTAAATACTTTCATTAGTCTTTGAAGTGGTTAGAAAATGTGTAAGATTAACTACATTAATACAAAAAATAGTGTGAACCCAAAGAGTATTTCTTGTGCAGCAGTATCTTCAGTATCACAACAACTGATGTTGAGTTTCGCCAAACAGTGTTAAAAATACACCCAAAGAAGGCATCTCAAAATGCTTTGTACAAGTCTTTGGTAACGAATGCACTAGTCAGGAACTCATCCAATAGAGGCAATACAATTATAAATGAACTTTGAACAAATATTGGAAAAGCAAAAACTACCAGTACCAACTTTCATTTGTGTGAATGATCCAGCCTGTGTTTGGCTTGTTACAGTGCAATCCTGCAGTGTTGGCATTATCCATAATGAAGTTCTGTTTGCTGTATTCTGTTAGGAACTGAAAATAATGTAAGCTTCATTTGTATTGTAATCATGCACCACCCAATGAAAATCCAGTCCCCCAACTTACTGTTAAGATTGAATTATTTACGTATTGTAATTTTTGTAGGCCCATGTAGGTGAAGGCTAGATGTCAAAATCTGGGTTACTAGATATGTGGTTCTTCCAGGAAATTGGGCTAATTTTAAAACCGTTTAGTAGGGATAAAAATATAGATTTGGTAGGGTGAGTTTTTAGGCTATTTTGCAAATGCAACATCAAGGCAGTTGTGGCACCTCCCTCTTTAAACTCAATATTAATGCAATTCAGATTCAGATACTTTTTGCATGGTTTCAAGTAATATAGTTTTCAAACTACTTAGTACTGTATGCATCTTGCTCTATTATACCCATCACCTGCATGTCCTCTGTCACCACATCCATAAACCTTCACTTAGGCCTTCCTGTTTTCCTGCTGCCTGGCAGCTCTGTCCTTAGCATCCTTTTCCCAATATACCTAGGATCTCTCCTCTGCACTTGTCCAAATCAACGCAATCTCGCCTCTCTGACTTTATCTCCCAACAGTCCAACCTGAGTTGATCCTCTAATGTTCTCATTTCTACTCCTGTCCATCCTCGTCACACCCTCACACCCAATGCAAATCTTAGCATCTTTAACTCTGCGACCTCCAGCTCTGTCTCTTGCTTTCTGGTCAGTGTCACCGTCTCCAGCTTATATAACATAGCTTGTCTCACTACCGTCCTGTAGTCCTTGCCTTTAACACTTGCTGTCACAAATTACTCCTGAAACTCTTCTCCACCCATTCCACCCTGCTTGCACTCTCTTTTTCACTTCTCTTCCACAATCCCTGTTGCTCTGTACTGTTGATCCCAAGTATTTAAACTCATCCATCTTTACCAACTCTACTCCCTGCATCCTCACCATTCCACTGACCTCCCTTTCATTCACACACATGTATTCTGTCTTATTCCTACTGACCTTTGATCCTTTCCTCTCTAGAGCATATCTCCACCTCTCCAGTGTTTCCTCGACCTGCCCCCTACTCTCACTACAGATCACAATGTCATCAGTCATCAGGGACTCCTGTCTAATCTTGTCTTTCATCCTGTCCATCAACATTACAAATAAGAAAGGGCTCAGACCCGATCCCTCATGTAATCCCACCTCCACATTGAATGCATCTGTCACTCCTATTGCAGACCTCACCACTGTCACACTTCCCTCATACATATCCTGTACAACTCTTACATACTTCTCTGTCACTCCCGACTTCCTCATACAATACCACAACTCCTCTCGAGGCACCCTGTCATATGCTTTCTCCAGGTCCACAAAGACGCAATGCAACTCCTTCTGACCTTCTCAATACTTCTTCATCAACACCCTCAGAGCAAACATTGCACCTGTAGTGCTCTTTCTTGGCATGAAAACATAGTGCTGCTCACTAATCATCACCTCCCTTCGTAACCTAGCTTCCACTTCTCTTTCCCATACCTTCATGCTGTGGCACATCAATTTTATCCCACTGCAGTTACTACAGCTCTGCACATCCCCCTTATTCTTTTATTCTTCATTTCCAATCCTCAGGCTTAAAAACTGGTTAAAAACTCCACTGTCATCTCTCCTAAACACCTTCCAGCTTCCACAGGTATGTCATCTGGACCAACAGCCTTTCCATTTTTTATCCTCTTCATAGCTGTCCTTACTTCCTCATTGCTAATCAGTTGCACTTCCTGATTTACTATCTCCCCCTCATCATGCGACTGCTATCTACTTCATTCTTCTACAAAAATATCAAGTCTAGTTTTGAAAGTCCCTTAAAGCTTACTGTCTACCACACTACTTGATAGCTTATTCCAAGTGTTTATGGTTCATGCATATTGCTATTACAGCGACGTCGGACATGTTTCTTCAGCCAGGGATGAATCACCAAATGAATGAGCTGAAATTACATCATAGATAACTGGAGAGCCTAAAAAAACGGCAGCTCCGCACAGTCACAGGTGCTTTTTACAACTAATGCGACAAAACGCAAGCTGTCTTTTTAAGGATAGTGAGTCACCTCAAAGTAAAGAGCAGAGAATCGGTCCATTGTGGCATTCGGTGCCATCGCTACGCTATAAAAGTATCATCACAGAATGAATTTGCTTATGTAAATAAAAAGCCCATCATTCTGCAGCACAGAATGTGTGGAAAATTATGAACCAAAAAATACAACAATGACGACCCCCTACTGTTGCACATGTTAAGACATGTTTGCAGGAAGAATGGGTCGAAATAACACCTGTAATGCTTAATTGCTTGGTGTCCTATTGCCAAGACGTGTATGCTTGGATTTAAGAATTGGAGTTATGTGTTCATATTTTCTTGTTCTTGTAATAATTCTTGCAGCAGCATTTTGGATTAAGTGGAGGCTGTATAAAGAACAGTTTGAACATCCACTGAACACCGCATTGCAGTAGTCAGTCCTACTAGAAATAAATGCATGAATTCATTTCTCAGAATCCTGTTTATTTAGAAAGCGCCTTTATTTCCCAACATTTTTAAGATGGAAGAAAAATGATTTGGACAACTTTGTAATATGCGCTTTAAATGACATGCTAGAGTCAAAGATAACTCCTAGATTGCGGGCTGATTCAGTAAAATTAATGGTGATTCCAACTGAGTTAAATGATGACAAAATATTGTTGTGATGAGCGTCATTCCCTCCAACAATTAACATCTCTGTTTTATCTGTATTTAAAGACTAGTAGTTCTCATCCATCCACTCCTTTAATTCACTGACACAACTAATTAAAGACAACATAGGAGAAACTTCATTTGATCTAAATGAAAGGTATAACTGGGTGTCATCTGCATACGAGTGAAAATTAACATTATGTTTCCTAATGATAGATCCCAGTGGAAGCATGTAAAGTGAAAACAATAAAGGTCCCAGTACTGAGGCCTGCGGGACACCATATCTCACTTTTGTGTATAATGAGTACTGTCAGCACATTTCTGTACATATTGGAATCGATTTGATAAATAAGAACTAAACCAAGTGAGCACAGTGCCTGTAAGCCCAACATCATTTTCTAGCCTGTGCAGTAAAATAGAATGGTCAGTGGTGTGAAATGCTGCACTTAAGTCTAACAACATAATTAGAGTGGAGTTTCCTTCATCAGAGGATATCAGAATGTCATTTACAACACGCGTTAGTGCCGTTTCTGTACTATGACCAGTGTGGAAACCAGACTGGAATTTCTCAAATAAATTGTAATGTGTAAGGTGTGACTGAAGCTGATTGGAGACTATTTTTTCTAGTATTTTAGAGAGAAAGGGTAAATTTGAAAAAGGCCTATAATTATTTAGTATGTGTGGGTCTAGGTCTGACTTTTTAAGTAATGGTTTAATGACTGACACTTTTAGTGCATCAGGTACTGTGCCATGCAATAATGAACTATTGATAATGTTTAGAATAGGCGCTGCAAGAACATCCAAATAAGATACACTTTATTAATCCTGAGGGGAAATTAAGATGCATACAGCAGCATACAGACACACAGAACAGATAATACAGGCAATAAATCAATAAGTAAATAAATAAAGAACAAAATTTATATTGTGCAGAAATTTGAAATTTTCAAATGATGCCTACATTATTCTTTGTTCATTGTAATGTTAATTATCAATTGTCTTTACATTTATTTAATAACAATCAGTCCTTAATTTATAGCAAATTATGTAAGGTGCATACAGTATTTTCCCCTGCATGTCTTCTGAAGAGGTAGGTTTTATGTATATTTTATTGAAAAGATGTTTGTCATCATAGACAACTTATTTGTTTTTTTTTAATATAGTTTCTTTTTTTCTCTCGTTTGATAGCCATTTGAGTTAATTTTTTTACCCATCAGCCAATTCCATTTATACTTACCACCCACCCTGTTTTCTATTATTACATGAGTTTAATATGTTTGTATTTTATTGCCCTTATGAAAATGTTTATGAGGAACATAAAGCCACAGATTTGGTATCTGATGTATTTACACTTCATTAATTTATGACAGCTTTAATGATGACTGAATGAAGAAACAGTGCCCTCTGATGTTACTAAAAGAAATATAATGTAAAACCTCAACTACTATGTTCCATGCATGTCCAATGATAAGTATTGTTTACTAATTTTTAATTAAAATTAATTGTTCAAGTTGAGAAACGTTTAGCAGTTTTTAATTTAATTTTGTATTTGATATATTAAACTGCATTATTTCAGCAAGCACACTTTAAGCTGTAAACACCATGAAAACATAGAGCCCAGCAAAATATCATAATTACAGTATTTAGCACATTTATGTGATTGTATTATTTAAATTTAAGGAACTGTGAACATGGATTTATTTTCATTAACTATGAACGGTAATTGGACGTTTCATAAAAAGTATTTTGTTGAACAGCACAGCGCTGCCAGGATCCTGATGAGGGTGCGAAAGCATGACCACATCATCCCATCCTGAAAACTCTTCACTGGCTCCCTCTCCCTCTCAGAATAGAGTACAAGGTCTGTCTCCTCACCCAACAGTGCATTCATGGACATGCCCCCCTTTACTTACAGGAACTCCTCACCACTCATACCTCCTCGCGCTCCCTCCGCTCTGTACACGCTTACACTCTCCAAGTCCCTAGAACCAAGCTCAGCAGCATGGGTGATAGGGTTTTTTCATCTGTGGTGCCGAGGCTGTGGAACGCCCTCCCTTACTACCTGAGAGCCCCACAGTCAACTGATGCTTTTAAACGAAACTTAAAAACTCATCTTTTTACAAAGACATTATGTTAAAGTATTTTATAGATTTGTTTATTACTTTGTTTTTACTCTGTAGCACTTTGAGATTCCTAAAATATGAAATGCAATACAAATAAAATGTATTATTATATTATTATTATTGTATATTCAGCTTTCAGTTGCTAAATTCAAGAGAACTGCATACTGTACTTAAATTAGTGTAGTGGTCCAGCATTTCAGACTCCTCTAAAACATACATAGTCTTATTAATGTCACCTATGAGATTCATGACTATGTCAAAATCGAGTCATACAATATATAGAAAAGCAGATGGTATTTTTGCATTTTCATATCACAAAGTTAATGGAAGTGGGATTCCAATAAATAGAAGGGAAGGATCCTAGCTTAAGTTCAGAAATATAGATCAGGAAAGGAAAAGAAGTAATTGGTAGTTTCTCAAATGGTATTTCCTTGGATAGCAGATCCATATTTTGTTGTTAGGACCTGAAAATATTAAAGAAGACTACATATAGCACACTGTAAAATGATGGCATCATGCTCTAGCTTTTAATCACAACATTATTATATTTTAATTGAGATTTTTTTTATTATGTTTGAGAAACAATCTCCTGTGTAATGAACTGTAGTTACCGGGCAGTTTTCCATTGTTACCATTTCCTTTAAAGTTGAATAATACTTTGTACTTACATACCGTATATTCTTGTATTTAAGTTCCTCCACGGATAAGTCGGGCTAATTTCTCGTATTTTATAATGTCGGTCGTATAAGTCAAATGCGGAAAACTCACACTATTGGTCCGAGAGATTATGATATGCTAACGCCCTCCTGAGAGAGTAACCATGGTGTACACTGCCTTTTTTTTGTATGCATTGTTCCTACTTGACCACACGGCAATACCCGAACTATTCCGAAGCGACGTTTGCACTGTTTAGTGTTTTTTTTTATCTCACTCCCTCATACAGCTTTATTGTAAGAGTATCCCTTATCTATGATGGAGCATTTTTCTCGTTTCAAGACCCGACTTATACGTGAGTATATATGGTAAATGCTATGGGCATCTCATTTTGAGGGATTATGAAGAAAGTTTTTCCCTATTAGTGGAGAATTCAGGTGTCTGTATATGAAGCAATGAATACATAGAACAAATTACTTTATTACTGTTACCAACTGCAAAACATATTCTAGTAAAAATCATTCATGGAAGACAGGCTGTTTGAATAAATATAGCTATGAGTTTCAGGTAAACTGAGGAACCTTTTGTAGTTCACCTTAGTGTCCTGGAATTAATGACCTGTACTGTTTTTTGGACATTTTAAGCACCCCTACTTCCGCATTTCGAAAATGTATTGCTGAAAATTATAGAGATTATCAGATGTTTCAGGTAATCTAAAAAGTCTGTATGGTAGATATGCTTATTTATTTTTAAGGTACTTTTTTAATAAGGAGGTACATATATTGCCTTTTTTTAAATAACCCTGAAATCTTTTAATAACCCAGTATAGGGTTCAGTACTAAAGTTTATGAATTAAAATCATTTTCCATTTAACTTAACAGCCTTTTGAGTCATGATTTGATGTAAAATTAAATATTAGTAATTTAATTTTTGTTCACTTGCAATCAACATTATTATTATTATGAATAATAATCAATAATATTATAGAAATTTGTATCACAGCCTTCCAGACTTTAGATTTTATTTTTAAATGTAAAATTTATGTAACCATAATTTTCTTGGGCTTATACTCTAAAATTGTAACCTAAGTCACCTTTTAGCTTTATGCATATATAAAATATACATGATTCTTTTTTGCTACACTAGTTGTATTAAAGACAAGTTGCTATCACACTAAAACTCATAGATTTAAACAAAAAAAAATATATTAGGAAATCTAATTCCATCAAATTTTTAACTTAGGAGCCTGCCCTAAGCCTGCCCGAAAAAAATAGGTGTAAATGCTGGATATCAGTCCACTATAAGCCACATTCATCTTGTCATTTATACTTGAATATTATTAGGATGTGAAAGGAAATTGACTTTTCTCTTTAAAATTCAAGTGGGCACAAACATAATATGCAGACTCTATAGAGGTAAGGTTGAACTGATGCCAAACCCCTGAATGTCTTAAGAAATTACATAAAATATAATGATAACAACTGATTTTAAAGAAATTATTAAACCAGCTATCATTTCATTTAATAAGTTATGTTATGTTAAAACATAACAGAAGAAGGAAATCTGTATAATACACAACACGGTTATTTGTTACATCATATATGTTAAGAAACAGTTCTGAAATATAGTATAGAAATTGTAAACCATAATGCATATAGCATTATCATACTTTTTAATGGCTATCATAGGTTTAATTGTAAATAAATCATAAGTCATTGACATAGTATAATCCTTTTGCATGTAATGAACACTGGTAAATATTAAACAGTCATGCAAGTCATGTATTGTTAACAATAAAAAGAAAAAGTAAACACAAAGCTTGAAGATTATTTTGTATTTGCAGTGTACTATATATTGGAATAGAGATCATTAATATGTATTTTTCCTTTAATGTATAATTTTTGCGCATAATAATCATCAAGGTTATTCACACGGTTCTTATAAGTAAATAATAGGCCGTTGTATGGCTAAGAAATGTCCAAACTTTTTTGCTTCTGAAAAAATTACCTTTTTATCTTACAATTGTATTTACACGACTGCATATACATGGTTAGGAAATCCCCAAAATTGTGTTTGCTTCTGAAAAAAATAACTTTGTTTATCTTTCAACTACAGATCGTCAGATGGATTGCATCTATTCCAAATCCAACCAATTATCTGAAAAGGATGACAACAACAATGATGAGTATGATAACTACGATGAACTGGTTGCTAAATCTTTGCTTAACCTAGGTAAAATTGCAGAGGATGCTGCTTATAGAGCAATGACTGAATCAGAGATGAACAGCAACTCTTCCAATAGCATGGAGGAAGAAGAAGATGAAAATGATAAGAATTTGAGGAGAAATGAACTTAGCTTAGATGTGGATAGTGATGTAGTGCGAGAAACAGTGGACTCATTGAAGCTTCTGGCACAAGGACATGGAGTAGTCTTAGCAGACAATTTAAATGGTAGAGGCTTTCTGGATGGGACAATTCCAGAGAGCAATAACAATAACAGCTGTGGCAGGAACGCAGAAATGGGCATGCAGGGCAAGCCCACAAGTAATGGACAGGTGGAAGAGAGTGATGAGGAAGTATGCCTTAGTAGCTTGGAATGCTTGCGAAACCAGTGTTTTGACTTGGCAAGGAAGCTAAGTGAGACACAGATACCAGACAGAAATCATCAATTGCAACAGCAGCCTGTGTATGCAGACTGTCAGCAGATGAGCATTGAGGATGAGGGAATGGGGAGGACGCTGGACCGAAACTACTCGGATATGGTAAACTTAATGAAATTGGAAGAACAACTGAGCCCCAGAACCAAGACCTTTTCTAGTTGTGCACGGGAAGAGATATGCCAAGACAGAGATGAAGATACAACCTCTGTTACTTCTGACCGCTCTGAGGAGGTTTTTGATATGACCAAGGGCAATCTGACTTTGCTGGAAAAGGCAATTGCTCTTGAATCAGAGAGGGCCAAAGCCATGAGGGACAAAATGGCTATCGAGGATTCATTAAGAGACAATATTCAAACACATGATGAAAATATTCCAAGGCAGCACTATGGGGATGAGCGGAAACCTAGACTTCATGACAGCCACATGAAGAAGCCATACAATCCAAAAGGTAACTGCTAAACTGATCAAAGTGGTATATGAAGCCAAAAAATTAAATACGTTAGATTTATATTCAGATAAGTACTATTATAGAAAATACCTAAGTACATATGTCATTGTGGCTATTAAACATATCAGTAATACTTTTTGCTAATAAGGTGTTCTGTGTGCGTTCTTATACTTAATTTGGATGACATAAGTTAAAGTAATCATAACCCTTTTCTTGTTGTAAGTTTCTTAAAGTACACTTATCTAAGAAGTTGTGTTGCATTCAAAATATCCTATACCTTTGCTTAGACAGTTTAATTTGGCTTGGTTTTCAACCAAAAATGACCTTTTCTTATTTGTATTTTCCATTTACGACAACAAAATCTAAATTAATAACTCTGTAATATTTACAAATATGTTTTCAAAATATATCTCAATATTACCAGATTAACTGAAATTGCTGACATTGTCATGGACTGGGGTTGCTGGAGCCCCAGGATATAGTGCAACCCAACAGTTCATGGTGTCTCAGCACCCTTGAACCTGAACTACACTTCACAAGTAACAGACATGGAAGGTTATACCCTTCACAAGTAACAGACATGGAAGGTTACAACAGGGCTCCACCTATTCCAGGCAGCCTTGAACCTGTGGAAGTAATTCTGTCCTACTACTAAACTACAAGATTCAAACCTAAGCTTTTTGGTACTATTATGTCTTAACCACTCTTCTTTTACAGTATCTTTCTTCTGGCTTTGCAATGAAGTATACCTTTCATTGAAGCACTCTTATTTGTTGGTGAATTTTTCAAAATTACGTTCCTTTCTAATGCAGTTTGGACTGTCTTTCAAAGATCATTTGATTTATACTGGCTTTATCTCCCAAAATGACAAAGTGAGCATTGTCTTATTCTCTGACCTCTTTTTGACTTCCAATATCAGGTTTATGGCAAAGCTGACTGTGCTATTAGATAATTTTCTAATTGCGTTTAGTTGATATTTTTAGACAATGAACAATAATTCTGTCCTTGTAGTTAACTGTAAAACTGTTCATAATCAAAATGCAAAATTACTATTTATCAATATTTAAAAAAATATTTAACAATAGTCTGAAATGTTGTGTATGAATGTATGTCTATGTAAATATTTTATTTAGGCAGTCTATGTTCTGAACTTGAATGTACATCGTGAAAAGTGAACTTACTAAGTAGTAATTAGATTCTCTATGTGATATTAACTGCCACTCTTTAGTTTGCACAAAAAAACTTTATGTTAGTTGAAATAGAAGAGAGATACACATACACAACTTATAATGAATGCTGAAGGTATATTCTATAGGGACTTCAGTTAGCTTTTAGACTCCCAAACATTTTGGTGGCAAAAACCGTTGTTCAATGGCAGTGCTTTTCACGCAGTGACAAAAATGGCCAGATCTTTGGATTGTAAAGCGAACAGTGCATACTGTAGTTCTTCATTGTAGGACTCATATATCATCTGCATCCAATACCTACAGCATCCATTGTTCTGATTAAACTAAAATAAACTAATTATGCAAATGCTAAATATGGAAATACATCAATAATAACACAATACTTTGGATAAAAAGATGTATATTTGAGTAATCTACTCAGTATAAGTCAAGAGTGTAGGGATAGAGACAGTGACTTCTTTAGCCTATTAGCCAGGGGTGCCCAATGCGTCGATCGCGATCGACCGGTAGATTGCAAAGGGAGTGCAGGTAGATCGTGTTGCATTGAAAAAAAATTTTTTTTAAATGTTAGTCTATCATATATCTTCCCTATGGCATTTGCCACTTGATTGACATACAGGGTGGCCAGTCTGAGATCTCTCGGTCAAACGTGCAAGCTACTTTAAAACTCTGGCTATCTATGTGATCTAGTTAGCCTTCCAATTTATATCGACTAAAGAAAGTATTTAAAAAAAAATTTGTTATTTATGGGCTGGATGTGGAATTGGAAGAGGATTTTTTTTTCTCACAATGTCACAATCGAAGTGTGTTTGTCTGATCTGAAAATCTATCATTGCTATTCCAAAGAAGGAAAATGTGGAAAGGCACTTTCGAACTGTTCATAAAAAGTACGAAACTGACTTCCTTCCAAAAAGCAATCTGAGAAAGAGAAAGGAGAGGGAACTAAAATTGCAGTTGAGACGTAATGGAAGGCATGTGCGCAACTTGACAGTATACGCTACAGAGCAGATTGAAAATTGTCTGTCAGACTTTATATAATGGAAAAAAAGTAACGATTCGAGTGTTGCCCAATGTAGCAGAGAAAGAGTAGCGTTTCTTCTTCTCAAATTTACTCAAGTTAAAGTAAAAAGTATGGTGCAGTAAAACTACTCTTAGAAGTACAATTTTTTTAAAAAGTTACTAAAGTAAATGTAACTCGTTACTACCCACCTCTGATACTCTGTATAAATATATGTATATATATATATATATATATATAGCATTTTTAATGTAGGTAGATCATTTTACCTAGTCACTTTAAAAGTAGCTCGCAAGCCGAAAAAGTGTGGGAACCCCTGCTATTAGCCATAATGTTTGTCACATTTACTGTACATTTTATCTATATTAGAGATGTAAATCTGGATTACATTTTAAAACTGTCAGTAGACATCCTTTGATGAATTAATGACTATTAATTGTTAAATATTGACACCTAGCTTTATAATACAAAAAAAATGCTAGAAAACATTTTCTGTAAAAAAATCTATTAATGCATTATGCTTGGAAGAACTTATTTTGCCTCTTACTATCCCAGAAAATTGTATTATGCATTTTTGAACAGTAGTAGAAGCATACCTTTGTGCCCAGGAATCAATCACTTGCACAGTCTGTTAACTATCTTAAGTCCAATTTTGTGAGTAAGTATGAGAAACCCTTTGCTAGTTGAGTTGAGACACAGTTTAAATATGTTATTGATTAAAAGTTATGGTGTATAAACAAAATATTGAGCTGTTCACAGGGTTCTGTAAAGTAACTTCTCAGCAAGGTTGTCAGTTTTTTGCCTGGCTTGGAAATTATGGCGTTGTGCACTCACTGATATTATATATCATTTTTGATCTTTGTAGTGGTGAAATGTGGTGTTATAAGTCTTGACTTATAATGCAGTCCAAAAGTCAGTTGTGAGCTTTAGCTTATGGTGGGTTCATCTGCTATGGGGGAGATTAGAAATATGATCATCTTGGTTGATAGTTCATTTGAACACCTTTCGAATACAAAAAAATGATAATGCAAGTCAGCAAGAAGTGGTATTTGTTTAGTCTTTTTTCAATAATTTCTTTGGACCACTGGACAGCACAGTTTTTCATTGTAGTGCTTCTATGGTAGGAAACTGCAATCCAAACTCATGAGTAATATGACTATTTTTGTAATGTGTCTTTTAAGATGTGCTGTTTTTGTATTTCATTGCAGTGTTGCACATTTTGCAGAACAGTTCATTACCATTTTGTTCAAAATCCTCCCAATTTATATTTACCGGTAGCACCCATCATTTTGGCTAAAGGCATTTATTGTACTTCCAGATCTAAAAAATTAACGCCTAACTTAAATACTGCCCTAATGTGTCTGTTAAAGGAGCGGGATGTCTGTTTAAGGCAGGGGTACTTAAATCTGGTCCTGGAGGACCGCAGTGGCTGCAAGTTTTCATTATAATCCTTTTTTAATTAGTGGCCTGTTTTTGCACAAATTAACTTCTTTTGAATTAATTTTAATTGACTTGTTTTTGAAGACTCGGACCCCTTAATTGTTTATTTTTCCTTAATTAGCAGCCAAACAAAAATGAGATACAAAATGAGCCAAACCATGACCAGAAAACTGTGTCCATCATGCAGTATCGGAAAATTAAGAAAGATGAAGGTCTCTGGATTGTTCAGGTCCCCAAAACATTTTAGCAGTACTCTTAGAAAAGAGAAAATCAGCAATTTCAGAAATGTATGCTATCGCATGCTGAGAGCAGCAACAAGGCATGGAATTAAAGAACAGGTTTAATTAACAACAAGAATCAGTGCCTAATTAACTGGTTGGAGTGAAATTGGTTGGAGTTTAAGGCCTTGACTTAGTTGGTCTTCTGTTGGCTCACTTACTTTCATTTCTGTTTTTTTAAGCATTTCAGTGGAACAAAGAGGAAATTCAGGGAAACAAATCCTAAAAAAACAAGTCAATTAAAATGAAAGGAAAAGGAGTTAATTAACAGCAAAAACTGGTCACCGATTAAGAAAAGGATTACACTGGTTTAAGGCTTAACCATACAGCAAGGAAAGTAAACTTCACAGCACAAATTTAAATTCATTTTATAATTGATAAGATTAATCAGTTTAAACTATTGACAAAGTTAATTGATCAATGGTTAATTTTTAGCATCTTTAAACTATAATCTTTAAACTTTAAAATATGCCTGCCTTATGACTATAGTTGAACTTTAGAAGTTTCAGTAGAATGACATATACTTTTTATGATAATTTGTTTTGTGACACCTTGCAATGAATGTTCCCTTCTTACATTAATCTCATAAATTTAAACTTGTCAAAGTTGAACTACCACCATTACTTTAAGTTTCTGACTGAACTGTTATTATACTAACTGTACTTCCCCTACAGCTATAATATCTTAATATACCCATTATGAATCTGAGTTTTTTGGCACAAAGGATTTATTTTCCTATTTTGTTGTGTGTAGTTTTTTATGTCTTTATGCCTGTGAATTACTTTTAATGATACAATGGTTATATTAGCATGCCACCATTTTGTGAGGTTTTTCTGTTATGTGTGTAGCCCTCTTGTGCATAGTTACAATGGTGCATACACTGAGTAAGATCCTAGGGTGCAGCACAGAGTATCTTAGTTTTGAGATTCTGTACTTCAAATGTTTTGTATTGATAGTGATGGGTATTAAAAAAAAATGGTTCAACTTTTTGCTTTGTTTCTGGACTATAGATGTCTCTAGAACCAATACTTCCATACCAAGTCGATAACAAAATGCTGAGAAAGTACTAGCTCTTATACAGTTTAATTGTGTCAAGTGAAAGCCGGTACTGCACAGATGAGTGACTGCAAGCAGATATATTATTTTGGAAGGCACAATAATATCTGATAAAAGTGTGAGTAAAACTACATATGAAAATGCCTCACAGTGCTTTGGCACCACATGAACATTTTTCAAAAAGAAAAACAAATGTGTTTTTCAAAAAACAGGGCAAAATACCCGTTATGGAATTAGCTTAAAAATGGATTTGTGCCTGCTTTGAGAGTGCAAGTTGTCACAGATTAGATATGAGTTGTTATTGTTTAACTTGTAGATGGTGATATTAACTGCTTTTTAATACCACATCCTACAGTGTCCTGATAAAGAAACAGAGGCTTTAAATTCATTACAGATATCTGCCTGAGCATCCATCTACTGTATTTTTAAACGGGAAAACTTCACCTGCCTCCAGAATCATGCAGATAGGACTGTAGAATGTAGGAGAAAACTGCACGGCTGCAGTGCTAACAATAGCTGTAGCAAATAAAAATCAACCCAAGTTTCACATTAAGCAGCTATTTTGCTTATTTACACCAGCAATGAAATGAGCTACTCCATTTGTTAACACCAAAGTAAAATGTATTTAGTGTTTTGATGCTTTAAATACATGTGCTGTGTTAACAGAAAAGCATCACGGAGACATAGAGTTATAGCAAGCAAACTTTGAATCTACAAATGCTAAATTTATATCAGTCTTTTGCTTTTTGAAGGCAAGCTAATGATCATGAGTATAATGCCTAATATGATGAATAAAATAAAAACAATGGAGCATATCATGGTGTCGAATGATACATTGAGGAATGCAATGCAGTCTCTCAATTAATTGAGTATAGGTAATACCAGTCTAATTAGTTAGCTTATTCTTGATTTTTACACAGGGTATGCAATACTAAAGTCTGACAGCTCATATATGATGCTTTGAAAACAGCACAACAAACTCTGTTTTTTACAGGAGTTCCTGAATAAAGGATTATTGTAAAACTGACAGGTATGATTTTGCATAGGAAGCCTTGAAGTTGGGGCAAATTAAAAAAGGGCCAGATTAGGAAAATTAAAGTAGCAGGTGTTTGTAACATTAAACAATAAACATTATTGTTTAGTCATTTTTTTACCAGCTACTGATGCAAATATAAATATCACAATAGCAATTGTTTGAAACCTAAAAGAGAAATCATCTGACAGAACATATTTGAAAACCATGTTTTTATAAAACAGCTTTAAAGAGTATGTTTACATTGAATATCCTAAATTATTTCATAATTCAGTAATTCAACAGTATACATATAATATTGTTTCAATTTTTATTTTAGTATTGATTTTAAGTACTGTACTGTTTTTCAGTTACATGTGAAATGCAAACGTCTCAGGTTTTTATTTTCTTTGTATTTTTGCATGACATATCCAGATTGCAGTCTACAATTAATCAGATAATGCTTTACTATTGATGAGCTGTTAAGCATGGCAGTGTTAGATAAAGAAAGCTCACTGCAGAATGGTTCATTGCCGAAATGTATTTCAATACAGTGCAAATTTGGCACATTACTCTTGTTAATATAAACCCTGAGTAGGATGGCATACTTCAGAATTTACAGTACTGATGAGCTCTTAAGCACAGCATTTTTTTTCCTTATCAATGATATTAGTACAAAACTATTGAAGAGAATGGTTACAGCTCATGATTTCTCAATCAGTTTATATTTCTGAAGGGGTTTTGGTGTCTTGTTATTTTTCATATTTGCAGATTATAAAAGTTAAAAATGTAATGATAAGTAATCAGGTATGAAGAAGGTTAAAGTAAGTGTGAGGTGTGCTTAGAGTTATAGTAAGCTACAATTATTTCAGCCCAGCACTGATATATTTGAAAAAAATGTTATATTGTTCTATTCACATTCTGTATCTAACAAAGCATAGCTGCTGCTCTCTAAAAATGATTGTTGGCCTGCATCCATAATCATCCTGAGCTTTTGTAGGCTAGACATACACCAATACGCTACAACATTAAAACCACTGGCCGGTAAAGTGAATAATATTGATGATCTCATTGCAATGACACTTGTCAAAGTTGGGTTATATTACATAGCAAGGGAAGTCAGTTCTTGAAGGTTATATGGAAATAGGAAAACTGGACAAACGTAAGGATATGAGTAGCTCTAACATGGGCCAAATTGTGATTGCTAGACAACTGGGTCAAAGTATGTCCAAAACGGCAGGTCTTGTGGGATGTTCCCAGTATGCAGTGCTTAGTGTCTACCAAAAGTGGTTCAACAAAAGACAACCAGTGAACTGGTGACAGGGTCATGGGTGCCTAAAGCACATGTTGAAGTGTATGGGGAGCAAAGACTAGTCCGTCTTGTTCAATCCTACTGAAGATCTACTGTAGCATAAATTGCTAAAGAATGTAATACTGGCCATGAGAGGAAGACATCAGAAGGTGTCAGAACACATAGTGAATTACAGCTTGCTGTGTAGCTGCAGACAGGTCAGAGTGCCCATGCTGACCCCAGTCCACGGTTGAAAGCATCTACAGTGGCCACTGAGCAATGGAAAAAGGTGGTGTGGTTTGATAAATTACATTTTCCTTTAGATCATGTGGATGACTGTGTGTATATGCATCATTTTTCTAGGGAAGAAATGGCAGCAGGATGCACTGTGGGAAGAAGGCAAGTTGGCAGAGGCAGAGTGATGTTCTGGGCAATGTTCTGCTAGGGAAAACTTGGGTCATGCCATTCATGTGGATGCTACTTTGACACATACCACCCACCTAAAGATTGTTATAGACCATAAATTCCCTAAAAGCTATGGCCTCTTTCAGCTAGATAATGCACCTTGCCACATTGAAAAATTGTTCAGGAATGGTTTGAGTTAAATGGCAAGGAGTTCAAGGTGTGTTCTCCAGATCTCAATTTGATTGAAAATCTGTGGGATGTGCTGGAAATACAAGTCTGATACATAGATGCCCTACCTTGCAACTTACAGGACTTAAAAGATTTTTTTCTAAAATCTTTGTTCCAGGTACCATAGGATAAATTCAGAGGTCTTGTGGAGTCAATGTCTTGATGGGTTATAGCTGTTTTGGCAGCACAAGAGGGACCTACACAATATTAGGCAGGTAGTTTTAATGTTGTAACTGACTGGTGTGTGAACTGCTAGCCAGCTGGATTAATAAATTTGGTTGTTACAAAACAATGTACAGATATCATTCATTCCATTAAAGATGAACTGTTTTTAGTAATGGGAAAGATAATAGAGACAGAATCATTATTCTAAATTAGAGAGAATTGTAGATGATGATGTTTACAACAATTGTGAAGTCATTTTCTTCTAAATGTACCAGTTCCTACTGCAAATGAAACTGCTTTGATAGTGAAGAAAGGATTGTTTTTTGTTACATATTAAAATCCAAAATTTCTTAACATCATTATTAAAACAAGGATTCCAGTCCCACTTTTTCCACTGCAGTGTTTCAGAGATCTAGACAATTTTCCAGCAAAATTAGGCAGGAACCAATTTTTAAATGAAAGCCTTTCCATTAAGTTAATACTCACTTGTACATCCAAATCACTAATCGTGGGCCAGTTTAATGTCAGTGATTCATAGATTGTACACATCTTTCATATGTATTGGTGGATACCAGAGAGAAAAACAACTCAGAAACATGGAAGACATGTAAAATCTCAGTGCAAACCTTTTCATCACTACATCTCCTATTATAAAAGTATAATAAATGTTATAATTTTAAAGAGCTAGTGCAAGTTATGCACTACTGTGGTGAAAGGTAATTTGTCACTAGTTTATTTTACATGTTTCTTCAGAGAGCACATTTATTTGCCACTGTTCAAATATCTAATTAGAATATTTCTTAAACTAGTAAATTAAATTGCAGTCAGTAAAATTCATATTTTGTGAAAGCTAGTTTTCTCATGCAATGGATCAATATTTGAAAATGTTTATATAAGGTTAGAATCAAGAAGATAAAAGCTAATTTAATATTATGAGTATTGTTAAAAAGTGTTAAAACTGAATATATTTTAATTTTCAGTAAGCATTAAACACACATTTAAATGTAAAAATGAAAATGCAGAACTGTTTTCTCTGTAGTACTGTATAAAGTACTTGGGCCTACATACTGATTAAAATAAATAGACATTTGGCCCATAAGTTGCTATATATAGAAAACATTTCCAGAATATAAGCAACAAATATTTTGTTGGCATAATATTTAGATTATTTTTAAACCATCCAATCTAAAGGTCCTTAGGTTATAAATTTTACTTGAGCATTCATTTAATTATTACAGTGTTTTTCCCTGAATCGTAATCATGTGTATACATAACAAAAATTGCCTCTGGTAGGCAAAGAATATATTTACTTTGAGATTGGTATATGTTAATATAAGAGTTATGTTTCAAAAATAATAATAGAAAATAAAATAATATTCTTTCTGTCACATGCCTAAAATTATATGAAGTATTTAAATTGAGATTTAAAAAAAATGCTTCCAGATTGTGCCAAGTTTAAGTGAATCATAGATTTATGTTGTAAAAATATTTAGTTTAATGAAATATAATAACTAACAATTACTGTACCTAAGATGTAACTGATGATTTTTTTAATATATATTGTCAGTATAACATCCTTTTCCGATGTGTAGCAGTTCACCAACACACCTGGACTGCATTAGTGTCATGGTGACGATATCTTGATAAAAGGTTTCTCTAATATCACTAAGGTTTTCTAAAAATAGAATCAACTGGTCTTCAAAATTTTCATTATTTATCTTTTATAGTATTACCACCAGTAATGTGGTTTGTAACTAATGTTTGTTGAGTTTACTTGGATCAGTGGCTAGCTAAATTAATCTTTTTTCTCCAGTATCTGTTCTCCTGAGCATCTTTTAGGGAGAGATCCATTCTTTCCATATCTTCTAACATCACTTTAACTATGTCTTTCCCTTGGCCTCACCTCCTCATCCATCATGGCTTCTGGACTGATATAAAGTAGTTTAATCTATGAGGATATTTTGAGGCATAAACTCGAATTTGTGCAATGTAGTAAACAGATTTACTTCCATTCAACTCTTACAAATGCTTTTTTGTGAATTCAAAGATATCAAGACTTCTGGTAAGTCAGATTTTGTGAGTTAGTTTTCTACATTAAACAGATGTTGAAGGTTTGAGGCTGTGCCTGCCTTTTGTAAATCTTGTTTGGCCCAGTGATATTGATATTACTAAGGAAAGCACTTTCTCAATCCTTCCAGCTAAGACATTTGGTAGTATCTTATCTTTATTATTCAAGAGTGAAACTGGTCTGTAAGATGCCAGTTGTAGCAAGTCTTTATTTTCCTTTGAAAAAAATGTAACTAATACTTTTAGATTCTTTGGGTGTACATTTTCATTTTCTCTAGCTTTTTATGAACATTGTTTATAATAATGGAGCTACCTTAATAGAAAATATTTTATAAAATTCCACACTGTATCATCTTGGTTTATGATCCAATAATTCTGAAAGAGTGAGATTTGGGAAATTCTTCAGCACTAAAAATATCCAGTTGAGGAATTTGTATATTATCAAAAACCTGCTTAGTTTGTGTATCATCTTCTTTACACTGAGAGCACTGTTAAGATTTATAGTATTATTTAAAGTTTTCAGTGACAGAAGGTTAAGGCGCCAGTTGCAAGATGAATATCAAGGGCATGATGATGTAAACTCCAAAGTAAGTGCATTGTGGTCAGAGGTGACAGTAGCATCGTACTTATAACATTTGAGAAAGAACAGAATTTTATCAATGAAGAAATAATTGATTTGTTGAATAACTGTGATGTTATACTAAGAAGAAAAGATACTTTTGTGAATATGAATATAAAAATCTATCTTTGTCTGTTAGATAGTGATCTGTAATAAAGTGTGTAACTATCTTTGCAGTTTTAGAAGTTATAGTTGCTGTAGCTGGGCACCTATCCAAGTTTGAATTCAAAATGCAATTTAATCACTAGGCATTATAATTTTATGCTAATGTTTGGAACCAATGAAAATACATTTTGCATAAAGTCACTATTGTCAAAAATTAGGTACATATATGTTTACCCAAATTACTTTGGATTTGAAATAATTCCAGACCACCATGGCAAAGTGCCCTTTGGCGATCTGTGCCACCACCACCCGATCAAAGCACCATGATGTCCCTACATTAATGGATTAAAGGCCAGAAGTCCACATGACTGTCATCATCAAATTCTTCCATGTGAACTCTGAATACAATAAGGACTGACTTAGGTCATTAATGTTAGATAGAATACCTAGAGGGGCTGGTTGGTCTTATGGCCTTGGAACTCTGGCAGATTTTGATTTTTTTTTTCTCCAGCCGTCTGGATTTTTGTTTTTTTTTTTTTTTGTTTTTTCTGGCCTCCCTGGTCATCAGACCTTTACTTTTATTCTATGTTAATTAGTGTTCCCTAATTTTATTTTCTTATTTATTTTCTTTTTTCTAATTCTTTATCACGTAAAGCACTTTGAGCTACATCATTTGTATGAAAATGTGCTATATAAATAAATGTTGTTGTTGTTGTTCAGGATTGCATACAACATTTGTTGCTATAAGTGGCATTGCTTTATGGAGTAAAATTCCCACACCTCTAGTTTTCTTATTATAATCAAAGATTTGGCTGTTGCCGTCTCTTTTCAGTTAAAATTGGTTCTTACTTGTTAGGATAGATAGATAGATAGATAGATAGATAGATAGATAGATAGATAGATAGATAGATAGATAGATAGATAGATAGATAGATAGATAGATACTTTATTAATCCCAAGGGGAAATTCACATAATCCAGCAGCAGTATACTGATACAACTAATAAAGACCCAATATGAATATGGCAAACACTACACATACTTAATGCCAGTTTCCTTGTGCCATGCAACAACATCATAAAATATTTTAGCAGAAATACAGTGATGTCTTATTAACATAAAATAATTTTACTTAATATATAGATTGGAGCCTTGTCCTCTATTTAAGTATGGTTAGTATGGATTCTATTTTAGTCTAATTCCGTACTGATCCAAACCAAATATGTACAAAAGGAAACAAAGTGTTTTCATCAGATGTGTAAAAATGTTGGTATAAAAGAAGAAAAGTTAACCTTATACAAAGCAGAACAGGCGGAATCAGTGCTGCCCATAGCCAAACTGGGGCCTTAAGCAGACTTTTTGTGGGGCATCGCACTGCGCTCCTCCCTGAATCCACTACATTAGAATTTCTTATAACAGGTTTAATTTGAACAATAAAAATATAAAAAAATAAATAAACAAACAAACTTAATTATAAAATTTAACATCAAATGCAAGTACTTTTTTTTAAATAATCAAAAATTTAAAGTGAATGATTAGGGTTTTTTTTCAGTCTCTTTGTTGCTTATCTCCACAGTACATGTCTGCATTTTCTTAAGGCAAAGTCATCTATTAAGTCATCACACAACAACTTCTACACAATGTCTAAGCTGATGCTGATGATGCCCAAGCTGCTTATATGTTGTAGTGCCATGGATGACCTCGAGTATGTCTTGATAATTTTGAAAACTAGTAGCTGGGAGGGTTGCTGCAATCCATAGGGAAGCCCATAGATTTGACAATGACCATACCAATTGATTTGTTTCTTTTATAAATGAAAGCCTAATTAGTAATAATAATGGTCCAGGGTATCAGTGTGCTGTTACTCTTTGTTACTTAATATAGCCAAATGTATCACTGTGAACTCAACTGTGTTTGCTTTGCCTCAATTTTGGAAAAATGACATGTTTGCAAATATCGCCAAACTCTGCAAACTGCATTTAAGTCATAGGGGAAGGACCAACTGAGCTAGATTTCACTGGATTATAATGGTGCAATCTTCTTTAAAGTGTCTCTGAGGGCTAGGGAAACATCTGCCAACTATACTGGACTGAATTATTTAGGCCAAAAAGGTGAACTGAGCTGTGCAGCAGCAATGCCATAAAGTGCACTACTGTGTCTCTGCGAGATCAAAGAAGAAAAAGTCAGATATATGTAATCATATATTCCATCAAAACAAAGCAGAAATGCCAAAATTTTAGTCAATAGTCAGAAAAAATACATAGGTCTTTTAAAGGCAGAAAATTCAAAGTGGGGTGTCATGAGTGAAGAGGCTGACTCGTTCTGTGTGATTGCTTTGTACTTTTTCTTCTATCCAAAAGATAGAAACATCTTGTAAATAGTAATAAATCTTTCATTATTATTATTATTTCATAGAGTTTCCTGTGTTTGGTGGGGGGCGTCAGGTTCCTTCAAGGTTTGTTTTTATCACGACTTAGCTAATTATGCATGCATAGGGCACGTGCAGTTTGTGAGACACAAGGACTGTGTTTCTGATATGAATGTGAGCAACACTGGATCACCAAAAGGAACAGTCTTGTCCTTTTCTCTTTACTCAATATACCTCTGACTGCATATATAACACCAGGTTATGTCACCTGCAGAAATTCTCAGATTCTGCACTTATGGGTTATTGATAAAGGGGATGAGACTGAGTATAGAAGTCAGGTGAAGAACTTTGTTTCTTAACATCAGCAAAACCGAGGAAAACGTTATTGACTTTCGTCACAACAAAGAGCCTCTTTGTCTAGTCACTATTCGAGGAGTGGATGTAGAGGTGGTCCACTCGTAAGTACTTGGGAGTCCATATTAATGACAGATAGGACTGGTCTTGGAACACAGATGAACTATATAAGGAAGGGAAGAGGATGCTCACTCTCCCTAGGAAACTGCAGTCCTTCAATGTGGGAAGTGACATCCTTTATATCTACTATAACTCTGTGATAGCTATTGTGATTTTCAATGCTGTGGTGTGCTTGGCTGGTAGCATCACTTCAAGAGAAGTCCACCAAATCAACAATCTAATTAATAGGGCAAGGTCAGATATAGGATGCGCTCTGGACCCTCTAGAAATAGTAGAGGAGAAGAGAATTAAAATAAACTGAGTGCCATTATGAAAAAATCTACACATCCTCTCTATGCTGCTCTTTCAGCCAACAAATTATTCAGCAGAAGTGTGTAAAATATAACACTACTGGGGCTTCTTTATACCACTAACGATACATATGTATAATGCCTCACTGTGACTGTGACAGCCAAGTCAGATCTTTTATCCTTTTTAATTGTATTGCTTTATAGTCATTCAGGTGTGTGTTCAGACCAATGTGTTTGTGTACTTATTTATTTACTACTAGCTGAAATACCCAGCGTTGCCCGGGAGGAAAATAAAGTGTTTTTTTTAAATATTTGAGAAAAGCAAAATAAAAAAAACACAACTTTAAAAATAAAAATAAATTGACAAACAATAAAGACTCACTAATGTGCTTGTTTTGCAGTCTTGTATGTATGTTATCATCCAGTTGATGCTCAGAACCGGACAACTCTATTTAATTTGAAAAGCAACAGGGGTGCAGTGGTGCTCAAACAAAGGATGCTGGCAATCACCTGCTATATACTGTGTAACAGCACAGGATCCTAGAAAGTATTGAAATCGTCAGAACTACTCTGGGCATCTCTCTGCTTTGAGGATTTGTGTTGCTGACATGCTCACATCGTTTGTGCTTTAGCAGCTAAGCGACTTTCTTTCTTAGGAGGTTTCCTTTTGCCGGTGTGCTAGCCTCGCTTGCATATCCTTGGAGCTGGAGCCCTCACTCCGACTCTACGTCTCACTTCTGAGCTGGACAGGTACACACACTTGCACGTGTAGAACTCTATTTAATTTCAAAAGCAACAGGGGCGTGCAGTGGTGGTGCTCAAACGTAACGAATGCTGGCAGTCACCTCCATTATGCCCTCTGGTGGTCGTTCTGATTGTCAAATGGATGATAACATGCATACATGAGCGCAAGATCACCCCCACCCTACCCAGTAGGGGGTGGGTTAGGGTTGATTTCACCCTACAGTATTTTTAGGTGACCATTGAGAAACATGTGTACCAAGTTTCATGGAAATCACTCTAGCCGTTCGGAAGTGATGTTGGAACATACATCCATACACACATTGACTTTTATATATATATAGATTTATCTACCTATTTATTATTTATTTTTTTAAAGAGCTTCTGTGAAAAGCCAAAACTCTCCCTGGGGACAAATAAAGCTTTATCTACTACTATTACTACTACTGTATGTGCTTAATAAAATTATTTAATGTAGAAAATACAGGGTCAAAATGATACTGATATTTAGATTTTTTAAAAACATTTTAACTTCACATAGTGAGACAAAGCAGTGAGACAGGATAAGAGCTGCTGTACAGGCTTTTAAATGATTGACACGCAGAGCGACAAGCTGAAAAAGCATCTTGGCAGACGCAGCACAGAGCCAACACAAAGTCCACTTCTCCTTAGCCTGCTTTCAGCTACCGTAGCACGCCTCCGGCAGGGGAGGCGGTTTGAATCGAAGCGATCGTGACCAGACACCAGCACTTCTACTTAGTGTGCGTTCAGCCGTCACACATCTCCTCCTCCTCCTCCTCCTTCAGAACGCACAGAGCAAAAAGAACAGCAATCTTGGCAGAAGCAGCACAAAGCCAGTAGCTGATCTGTCCACTTCTGTTTAGCATATGCTCAGACCCCACTCTTCAGAACACGGAGAGCATTATAAGTGCTGCGAGAAAGAGATTTAACCACGACCGGTGCAGGAAATAAAGGACAAATATTGTTTTTACAAACGTTTTAAAGTAAAAATGAAAATAATGCATATGTAACAATTCCCATGAAAATAACAATCTCTTTAAATTGTTTATCCGGTAAACCAAACGAGGGGGTGGACGAGCGAAGCAAGCAGGGGACGGAGCCCCCTAATGATAATAATAGTATTAATAAATCAACGAAGTAGCGGGGGCGCAATAGCTGAACCGCGATAGAGCGGGGGATTACTGTATACATAATGCTACTCCATTGTTACTTTAGTAAACCACTAGCTTTAGTGCAGTGGCAGTTAATGCAATGTGTGGAAGTTGGACATACTTAGATGTCTAAACACAACTGCAAATGCAGCACAAGCTGCTTCTCTGCTTCTTCATGCTTTCATTTTTTTTTCTTTTCTGCGCTCCTGACTGGTGAGGACTTGAAGCCATCTGTTTGCTCATTAATGTAAAATTATCACAACAGGTGACTGTCATCAGCAATAATTTGAAGATTCATGAAACAGCAATAACCCCAGAAGAGTTAAGCTGCAAACCTCCAGAGTTCCACTAACACTATGACTACCAGTCAAGAAAGTGTAGTGAAAAAAGTCCAATTGGCTGTCCAGAGGAGCTCCTTAATTATGGATGTCTGCAAAACCTTAATGGGCCACCTCACATCAGACCTTTGATCACAAGCCACATGAAGATTGCATCATGTGCATATAGGAAGAGGTGGCTCTGGGCTTAACTACTGTATAAACAGGGAATAAATTGACATTCATTTTTCAAGAGCCATGCCTACAGTCATTGTTTACTGTTAGTGCATACACATTGATTGGGATGAATGGCTTCATGATTTATAAAATTATCATGGTATGGCAGTTATTGATGTACGTCATGCCTAAAATAAAAATGCTAGATACAAATTGAAGAGTTTTAAAATGACTGATAATGAATGACAATGAATCTGACTGCACATTAATTATCCTAACATGGTAAGGTAATGGAAAAAAAACATTTGCTATGCAAGTCAAGGCCTTATCTGGATTTCAGTGTTTATTCATTTGTAATATGTTTTCCACCTCACTGGTTTTGTATGATTTTGCAGAGTCATTCTGCCTAGTTGCTACATAGAGAAATCTGAAATGCAATAAGAAAAGTACTTCTTGTGGAAAAAGCTGTGTTTAAAATGAAAAGTATGAACTTGTGCAAGGCTGATAATAAATATTTTGAGATATAAAGATAAAATTTAAATATTACGAAGCAAATTTTATTGGGTAAAATCGTTAAAAATAGTAAACATATTTTAAAGAGGAACAAGCAAAAGGAAATTCAAAACCAAGGCAAAATATATATGAGCATAGTTTTACAATAACTTTTCACTTACTGCATTCAAAATAATTCTTACTAGTCATACATCAAACTAAACATAAAAATCTTCAACTTTTATGTTGAAAAACTTCATAATAGTGCTCACTACTGAAATTGTTTTAACCTATAAGGTGATACAGTAAGAGAAATCATATTTTACTCTTAAACAAATATGTAATTTTGGTAGGCAAATTAAAAATTAATACTTCAGTTTTCCAAAACTGATAAACAGGAAAGTATTTGACAGTAGAAGTGCTCATGTGCAATGATTTTTATGTTCACTTTATCTAAAGTGTTACAAGAATGTGTTAATTGAATAATTAGAAAGATCATAAAGAGCTATAAGTTGGGGAGGTTTATCGTATTTAATTTTGACTGTAAAATTGGCATAGAAAAGGTAAACACCACTGATAAAGCAAACTCCATAGAGTTTGCCTCAGTGTTGAAAGATCATGGAAAAATTCATAGACTTCATTGGACTCCGCAAAATGAATTGAAGTCAGTGGTGAATGAGGAACTGAACTAGTTCTGAGTGGATTATAGTGGTGCAATGGTCTCTTAAGTGTCCCTGAAGACTAGGGAGCATCTGCCAACTATGCATGGGTCTGGCTTATTTAAAGTAGTGGCTCTGGGTGCGGCTGGCCAGTCTTTTTTGTTTCTTGTGTATCTTTTGTCAAAATTTGGCAAAGTGTTTTTGACAGAGAATATGCTGTGTTTGCTGAGAAATAATAAAAAAACAACTTTTTGCATTTGAGGACTACATTAGCTGACCATAATGTGCACTGGCATTTCAGCACCACATGCATAATTAGCCATGAGCCCTGCCCTTCTCAAAAAACAAAGGAGACCCTGTGAAATAATAGTAAAAAGATGTCTTACTGTTCACAATGTGTTATTTTCTACTTGATGGAAAGAAAAAATATGATGCATCTGCACATTTTTAGCCAAAAGATCACTGCACCATTATAATCCACTCAAGACTAGTTCAGTTTTTCCTTTTTCATTGACTTCAATGCATTTTGTGGAGTTCTTGAACATTTTCGAGATTTTTGTCAAACATACAGCGAAGTGAACTCTGTGGGATTTGCAAATCACTACTATCTATTTTAAATTTTCTAAGTTATATTTTTGAAATATGAGGCATGGTGGCATACACAATCGAGGACAGTTATGAGCTGAACTGGCAAACTGAGAATATAAGATGTCATACAGTAACCACCTAAAACTACCATTTTATATACCGGATGCATTATGAAATATCTAGAAAAGTATTGCTTCTTCTTGTTATTCTCTAAGTGAAATACGTATTTATAAGCAAGGTGAGACCTTTAACAACATCTGCGACATGGTGAGGTTTACCTAAATAAATTAATCATAATAACTTTATTGGTAACACTTTATAATAACTTTCATTAATAAAGCATTAACTAGCATTATGTAATGTTTAAAAGTTAATGATCATGTTCTCTGAAATAGTTATAAATGCCATAATTCATACAGTACATTAGGTAATATATTATGTATTGTAAAAGAACACTTGACAGACTATTTCATGGCATTTCAAGACAATACTAGTAAGGATTAAATGCATCAATTTTTTTGCTGTAGTTGTCTGGGGAATAGCTTGTTGATCCTTAAACCAATATATTCTATACACTTTTTGATATATTTTTTTGCCCATTTTCACCAAAGTAATAGTATTTCATAGACTAGTAAAACACTACTTATAAATAATTAATAATAATAATGATTTTGCCTTTTTTATTTGTATATGCATGTGTTTGTGTGTTAGTATAAATGTTAAATATTTTTAGGAAAAATAAAACATTGAAAATTTTTTTTAAATTGTATTTGCTGTTCCTTGTGATTTTGATAAATTGAATAAAATATTCAAGATTGAGGAAAAGTTGTAAAATACCATTGCTAGAAAATAATTACTTGTTGATACCACAGTAGTGTAATGTTTATCATAAATCTGTTATTAAGGCAATAAACATGATGTTTTGATTCAAACTGTGTTGTTCCTGCCATTAATTTCTATTACAAGGATACAACTAAACTGTTCAATAAACTATTCCTTAAATCACATTGCTTTCTTCACCAGGGCTCAGACCTGGTCATGTTGTTGTCCAGTGCCCATTAATGTTATTAATTACCCATTTAAATACCTTTATAATGAATGAAGAGTTACAAGTTTAGATTAGCCACAGCAAAAACCTCAACAACTAATGAATAAAATGGTTTATAAACATGTTCAAACCTGTATAATGCACAAAGAGTTTCAACTTGAGATTGCATACTGCAATAACATTTACAACTAATAAATAAATAATTTGAAAACAAGTGTGAAAGCAAAAAAAAAATCTTTTAGTGTTACAAGCAGCACAGAACATGATATAACCAGTTTTACAGACTGTACAACTCATGAACAACACACTTACATATGATAAATAAAACATGTGTAACTAACATGTAAAGATATTTGCCACCAATCAGCTGGACATTAGTAAATGCTCTATCAATTTGAGTAATGTGCTAACAAATGGTAAAGAAATATCTTACATACCTTAAATGTTTAAAAGCACATTACCTCATGTATGAATTATAATTTAATGACATTTATAACCGTTTGAATGAACATGAACTCATGATCTGTTAAACATTACATTATACTTGTTAATACTTTATTAATGAAAGTCATTATGAAATGTTACCACTTTATTTTATTGTAAATAACAGCTTTTAGAAATATTTTCAGCCCTTTTCATCCTTAGAAACATCATGCAGATTTATGTTTGAGCACATGGCTATATTGAAGGAAGTAGACTATTCATGAAAAAGATCAACTCTTGTTGTGGCCTATTGAAATACTAGGGCGCCCAACCCCCAGTTGTGGCCAGTCTGCCGCTTGCACTGTGAAGAGGAGGGCTGAACACACCCCAAAGAAATGCTGTTGCTCCTCCAAAATCCTCTCTTAAATGGTAATACAATGGGAAACAAATACAGTTTTTTTTTTTACCTACTCTTTGCTCAATCTGCTACTGGCTTGCTGGCTTCCTGCTGCTGCCATGTTGCATGATCTGCATCTTAGGCGGCTCTTTGAACATTTAATTGTACAGCAGCTGTCCTACTCTTTGTCTTTTATTTACTGCCCCGGACGTGGTTAAATCTCTTGGCACTCTTGGTTAAGTCTTGTCTCGCAGGATGTGAGTTCTTGATATTTTTTGGTTTATAATTTAAAAACAGAATAATAATCTGAAAATCTAACAACATCACAATAAAGTTCGATAAATTCTGAAAACAATGATACGAAACATATATGTACAGTAGGTTTTAAAATAAGCCCGATTTAAAGCATGACAAAAAAGTGACATAAAATCGTTGCACTTTTAGGCTTAGAATTTTATACAGTATATAGAGTAGATGAATGTCACTGCCTTTGTTAGCATGTGATGACTGTAAACCATCACCAGTTGCTGAACTCATTTATTAACTCTGTGAGGAGTAGGCAGCTATTTGAGTAGAAAAAGAAATGATGAAACACCTTTTTTCTGCAAAACAAAAACCTGCTCAACAGGCAAGGTAAGGGCTGTCAGAGTACTTGGGAGTAGCAGATGACTTTATGTACTGGTCACTGCTTCTGCCAAATATATAAATAAGAGGCAGCGTTAGAAGACCCAACTTTTTGGATCAGCCATTTGTGGCAGGTGCTTTTTGACTTAAGTGGTTGGCTTCAAATGCTTAGTATCTTTTCTTGGTTTTAATACCCTAAACTGATAGTTATGTGTTTCTGCATACAATCATTAACTTCTTTTAAAGCGCCAGAATAAATGTTGTTGGCCCCAGGCAATGTATTTATTTTCTTGTTTAATGTTTGTGCATCATTTTTTAACTATATAGTTTAATATTCTGTATTATAATATGCATTGAGTATTATCTGTTGCTGCTGGTATAGTAGTGATATACTGTAATATACTAGTAACTGGAAATGTTTAATCATATTATCAGATGAACCTAACACAAAAAGTACTAACTAACATTTTAGGTTATTTTCATAATGTGGGATAGGAGGAAATCTCAAAATCAGTTGCACAGCTGTTATCTGTGTCCTCTATACCCCACATATTCAACCTTAAGGATTTCTATAAAGAGGTGTCTTTGGAGGCACTTTTTACTTTCAATATTTTACTGTAACCCAGTTTTTCTACAAATAGACAGCTTCACAAGAATGTCATGTTGAGCCCTTAAAGGACCACTACTAGATAAGAAATGATCAATCTAGTTTCTCAGCTCGCTAATAGCATTCTGATAGATACGTTGATTTAAGCTTTGACTTTAAAGTTAGATTTATCTACATAAAAGCAAATAACAGTAAGTATAAGGACTACAAAGAATTATACAACCTGGGTTAAGGCTATATCAGCAAGATGTTCCAGGTGGTCCAGTTACTTAGCTTCTTAGCAAAAATATAAAAAGAAAAAGATTTCTTGTCAGAGACGTAGCTCCTTTCCAAGTATCCAGTCTGTAGTTATAATATATGGTCGCTTTGATAGGAACTATGACAGATTTATATAAAGTTTTGTCTTGTTCCACTTGAGGAAATGACAAGCTGGACCTGCTCTCTTCAAATATTGAAGACGCCTTTAATTGTAAACTACTGACTCCTTTAGGCAGATCTGACCACAATCTGATTCATCTTGTTCCCTGCTACAAGCCAGTTATTAGATAAGAACCTGTTACCACCAGAATAGTGAAGAAGTGGAGTCTGGAGGCTGAAATGTCTCTCTTTCAGAAGCTTCCATATGACAGACTGGGAAATGATTTGCAGGTCACATGGGGATGATTTTGAGGGACTAAATCAATGCTTCATAGACTATATTAACTTTTGTGTGGCCACTGTGGTACTCTCAAAGACTGCAATACTAAGGAGCTAAAAGCATCCAAATTTGAAAAAGAGGGTATTCAAATCTGGACCCTCATGTATAAACAGTGCGTACACACAAAAGTGTTGCATACACCTTCTTTTATGGCCGCCTCACACCATACGTACACACGTTTTTCTTCTTGGTTTTACAAACTCACAGTACCCAGTGTAAAGCAGTGCTACTGTTTTTGTGTTGTCTCCCTTTCTTTTTTAGATTCACATCAATGACATGGACTTTATCAGTCAGTCAGTCAGTCAGTTAAATTTAATTGCATATCATTTACATGTTTAAGGCACTTGATTGTAGTAATTCTGTAACAATATAATGGTCAACGGAATGGCCAAACTATTCCAAATACTATAGCTGCTTTAGTGTTGTTACTCACAGTTCACCACTCAGAGTATTTTAACCCACTGTATTTGTGTGTGGTACTGGTATCACAACTGCACAGCAGCTGATCAGAAAGCTCTACATCTGGTTGTGTCAAGAGCGCAGAAGATTATCAGAATATAGCTTCTATCCCTGGAGGACATTTATAGCACACGCTGGCTCAGGAAAGCCACCAGCATCCGCAAGGATTCCACTCACCAAAGCCAGCAAATGCTTCAGAGCCTTTTTTACATGGACCTTGAGGCACAGAAACAGTTTCATCCTAACAACTATAAATGCACTCAATCAGTCCATCATGTGCACCTGGTAGAACTGTTTGTACTTTTATTTGCAATTACCTCACTGTAAACTTCCATTACAATTGTAATACTGCACAACCTAAGCAAATTTATGAAGCATTTGCACTGTCTCCACTATATTTATATGTACATGTATATTGTACTTATGCTTTCATATTGTATATTTCCATTGTTTTTTATCACATTATTATTACTATTTGTATCATTTCATAGGCAAATAAGTATATGGAGGAGCTGCATATTTTATCTCAATGTACCATACAATGACAATAAAGGGATTTAATTCAATTCAATAGATGAGAGCGAGTATTTACAGATAATTATAACTGGCTTCTAAGTCAATTTACATTGGAGCTGTTTGCTGTTAGAATACAAGGATGTATACTTGATATCATTTTTATGATGAAATGCATTAAAGTATGTATATTACATTTTACAGTGCAGCGGTTGCAATGAGCTGGCTACCTGTCCAGGGATTGTTCTTGCCTCACCCCCTATGCTTGCTTGAAGTAGTGCAAATGGATGGATGGAATGATTAAACATGCATTAAAAAGATTTTTCCATGTTCCTTTAACATTTTGAAGATTCGGCGTTCTAAACCTATAGGTGGTTTTAGAATCAGAATCAGAATTATTGGCCAAAAGAATCTGACTCAATGTGACTCACCAATTATAAATTACATAATTGACATACAAACAACAGTTAAGAAACACCTGAGATTAAAAAAAAAAACAAGACAGAGAATGTGAAATACAGTATATATATATATATATATATATATATATATATATATATATATATATATATATATATATATATATATATATATATATACACACACTCGGGGGCTTCTCCCTCGCCTGTGCTATGCGCCAAACACGTTGTATCTCTGCCACTTGCGTTGTGAAGAGGGGGGCTGAACACACCCCAAGGAGACGCGATCACTCCTCTGACACCCCCTCTTAAATTGTGATACAATGGGAAACACATACATTTTTTTTTGCCTCCTCTTTGCTCGATCTGCTGCTGCTGCTGTTGTGCTGGGTAATCTTTATTTCGCGCGGCACAATTCTCTTATGTCACCTATGTCCATATATTACATTTCTTGTCGCTTTTACATTTTAATCAATATAACATTGAATTTTGATTCCGTGTTTGGAATTACATCATGACAATGCAACATATAACTGCTCGTGAGTGAATATCGTTTGTTTCTCTCTACAAGAAATGTGTCTGACATAACCACGCAGGACTTTTCCAAATCTCTTTGCATAAGCGCTTGTCTCGCGGCAATTCCATCCCCAGACGTGGTTACATCGCTTGGCACGTAGACTCGTCTCGCAGGATGTGAAAGTGTCTTTGAGACAACCATGTTTCGTCTCCTTCTGCGATTTTTATATATATATATATATATATATATATATATATATATATATATATATATATATATATCTTGTCATACACGTGCGAGTAAAAGGAAGCTAAAGGGTCTGAGTAATTGTAATAAAACATCCAAGGCGTGGCAGAGTACGTTGATTCTCTTTTTCAGTTCCCTACAGACCTTTCCCAGGAATTCCTCCAGGGTTGCTGTGCCTCAGAAGACATCACTTCCGGAGCTGGCCCCTTTGCTGACATCACTATCGAAGTTGGTCCCTTTGCTGATGTCACTTCCGGTCCAGATGACATCACTTCTGTTTCCAGCCCTTTTGATTACGTCACTTCTATGGGCCTTTAAAGCCTCCATCTTTGTCTATTGTGATCATTTCTGTTTTGGACTCTGTTCTATGCACTTCATGCTTAAAAATCTTAACTTTCACAGCCGGGAAAACAATATACGGGTGGCTGCCCCAAATCTTTATGATATCTGTGTTGTATTATTATCACAGTGGCTTAGTCAGCAGGATGAAGTACCAAAAGAAACCGCGGCACGAACATGAAACAAACCAGGTAGGAAAGTACCGGGGCCGAGTTTCTTGGGGGGAGTGGGTTTAGGGGTCAGGAAGGACTCAGTACAGGCTCCGCTCCCCAAATACAACCCCAGGCTTATAACTTACCAAGTGGAGAGTGTGAAAGGAACACACAGACATAGGCTGGTTTCTGGGTATGAAACAAAAAGGCTTATTATGCTCTCTCGGAGGAGAGAGCTGAGCCGCCCACTGGGGCTGAGGTCCCAGTTAAATATGGGCTATTCCCAGTCCAGCAGGCAAGAATAATAAAAAATTGGGAATTTGATCCAGAGAGATCAATCCAGGGGCAGGCTATGACCCTCTGGGATCAGTTTGCCTTATGGCTAAGGCCATTTGATCTGACCACCTGCCAAATATTGCAGCAGGTAGCCTGCTTTATTTTTCTAAAGAGCCTCCCAAAAAACTTTGCCCAGCCGGACTGGGGAGATTTCCATTCTATGGAAAAGCTTATACAGCTCATAAAAACACCCATGCCGGTCTTGAAATCTGGGAGAGCAAAACAGTCCTTTAGTTGATTTCCTAAAAATTACGTCTTACAAAATTAGTCTCTTCCACATAAGTCAGAGCCTGTTTCTGAGTTCCTGGGCTGCCGGGTGTGCGACCTACCCAGGAACAAGGGGGGATGTAGGTGGAGGGGAGGATATGGTTTGTGCGCTCTTGCCAATCCACTGACGTTATCGAATACGGGACCCGCAGTCATTAATGGTTACAAACTCAATGCCTTGCTTGATTCCATCAGCAGCATTTCCATTGTTGATTGCCGATATGTCTTACCGTGACAATGAATTCAAGAAAAGACGAGTATTCAATGTATTCACAGAGACAATGTACAATACCACCCTATGTTTTGTGAGTCAGGAAGGATTGCTAAAAAAATTCCCTATGGCGGTCCACCCTAATCCACCTTTTCCAGCGATTCTGGGGTGGATAATAAATGCAGTAAATGATACTCCCGATACAAACTTAGGCCTCGTTATAGATGGGGATAACTCGTCTCAAGCTGTCTCCACGCCATGTACACATCTGGCGGAGAGAGATACGGAAGCCCACGAGGAAGACGGGGAGATTCCTGGACCGTTGCAGGCAAATACGTCATCCACCCGCGCCTCGACAAGTCAGGAGGAATCCGTGCCCCTTGAGGTCAGACCGTATCCTCTTTCCAATATACACTTTCAGTGTAGAAAAACACCGGTTTCTTTTAAAAGGGAGCAGTGAAATGATGACTCCCTAAAATTTGCAAAAATTGTAGTAGTCCTTATCAACGGCCAACGCACACACCAGTCCATGCCACAAGGACCTGACTTTGTAATAGAAAATTATCTATTATATCGGGTTGAGGAACATGGGGCGGAGGTCCGGAAAATATTGTTAATCCCACAAACCTACCGGTGGCAGGTTTGTGAATTAGCACACGCCCACCTCCTTGGAGTCCATTTAGGCTCCGAAAAAACTTTAAAGAGGATCAAGCTCAGATTTTATTGTCTGGTAATTAACGAGGAGGTTCACCATTTTTGTATTCCTTGTTCTGGAATGTCAGTTTTGGGGCAAATTCCTAGGAGGAACCGTGCTCCTCTCGTTCCCCTTTCCTTAGTTGATGTCCCCTTTGAAAGAATCGGGGTCGATATTGTAGTACCCTTAGAGCCCTCAGCCCAAGGACATAAATATATATTAGTCCTCATGGATTATGCAAACCGATATCCGGAAGCTGTTTCCTTACGCTCAGCTACATCTAAAGCAATCGCACAGGAACTAGTAGGGGTCTTTGCACGTGTTGTCATTCCTAAAGAAGTCCTAACGGACCAAGAGACGTCTTTTACCTTAGAGACGTTCAGCGAAACAGCCAAGTTACTGAAAATAAAACACTTAAAGACCGCGGTATATCATCCTCAAACCGACGGTCTAATGGAGAGGTTTGATCAGACTCTCAAGCAGATGCTTCGCAAGGTGGTCAGTGGGAATGGGAGGAATTGAGATCAACTCCTCCCTCTCATTCTCTTTGGCTATCGGGAAGTCCCACAAACCTCCATGGGGTTCTCACCTTTTGAATTAGTATACGGATGACAACCCTGAGGTATATTGAATATTTTGAAAGAAGGTTGGGAAGGAGAGGCTGTTCCCTCTACAAATATTTTGGAATATATCGCCAATCATGCGATAGATTTCGGAAACATCTGACCTACTCTTAAAAGTCATGTGGAAGAGGCACAAGCAGCACAGGCCCGTTATTATGACTGTGGCACGACACTCCGAGAATTCCATCCGGGGGATCATGTCATGGTATTAGTTCCCACCTCCCATTCTAAATTACTCGCCCATTGGCAAGGCCCTTACGAAATTAAGGAGAGAAAACGATTGGCCGACTATTTGGTGAAACAACCCAATTGTAGACCAAGCGAGTGGGTTTATCATATGAACTTGCTGAAGCTGTGGAAGGAGAGGGAGTCAGATCCCTCCTCCGCTCAGCCCTGCTTATTCTTTGCTCACATTGAAACCCTTAAATTCGGCAAGGAATTAACTTATACACAAAGATGGAAGCTGGAATCAGCTATCCTGTCCGTCTCTGAGGTGGTGAGTAAAAAACCCGGGAGGACTTTTCTGATTGCGGACGACATAGTGACTGAACCGGGGGTTATAGTCTGAGAGCACCCTTATAGACTTCCTGAGGCAAAGAAAGCAGAAGTAAAGCAGGGAATCAAGCGAATGCTGGAACCAGGAGTGATAGAGGAAAGTTATAGTTTCTGGTCCAGCCCAATCGTCTTGCTTAGTAAGCCTGATGGCAGCTGGTGGTTTTGTAATGACTTCCGTCAGCTTAACCAGATCTCCATATTTGATGCTTATCCCATGCCTCACATGGATGACCTCCTCGAGAGGCTTGCCCAAGCAGAATGTTTGACCACACTTGACATGACAAAGGGGTATTGGCAGATTCCTTTAATGTACTCTGCAAAGATCAAGACGGCATTTAGCACCCCTAGCAGACACTGGCAGTATCGTGTAATTCCATTCCGGTTACACGGGCTCCTGCGACTTTCCAGCATCTGGTGGACAAAGTGCTCCAACCCCATAATGCGTATAGCGCTGCCTATCTGGATGACGTCGTCATCTATTCCAGCACATGGAAGGAACGCATACAGCAGATCACTGCTGTATTGCAGGCACTAGGAGAAGCTGGGCTTCGTATCAATCCAAAGAAATGTTTCTTTGGACTGAAAGAGGCTAAATATTTGGGCTACCTGGTGGATCAGGATACAGTGAAACCACAGTGTTCAAAAATAGATGCCGTTTTTAAAAGGTCCCATCTGCGTACCAAATGGTAAGTCCAAGCATTTCTCGGATTGGCCGGGTATTACGCCGGTTCATACCTAGGTTTTCAGAGAGAAGGGCACCCTAGACTTTGCTAACAAAAAAGAGGGTTCCTAATCTTGTGGTATGGACTGACAAGACAAACGCTGCATTCTGTGACTTAAAACAGGCTCTTACTTCAGCACCAATATTAAAAGCTCCTAATTTTTCTCTCCCTTTTATCCTCCAGACAGACGCTTCGGACACGTCAAAGCGTCAATGGTGTTGAACACCCCGTCATGTACCTGAGCCGGAAACTGTTGAATCGGGAGACCAGGTATGCAGCGGTGGAAAGGGAGGCCCTTGCGATTAAATGGCCGATTGCGCAGTTGCCTCTTGGGCCAGGAGTTCACTCTGGTGACGAATCATGCTCCCTTACAGTGGATGGCCCTTCACAAAGAGTTGAATCCAAAGGTCACTAGGTGGTTTCTTCACTTCCAACCTTACAAGTTTTCGCTAATTCATCGTTAGGGCTCTCTCCATGCCAACACTGATGCTCTCTCTTGTGCCCATGACCTCTCGATGCAGGACGCCTGACCCAATGGGTCTGGGCTGAGGTGGGGGGGGCCTTGTCATACATGTGCGAGCAGGAGGCAGCTAAAGGGTCTGAGTAATTGTAATAAAACATCCCACCAGGGGTGGAGTGCGCTGACTGTCTTTCTCAGTTCCCTACAGACCTTTCCCGGGAAATTCTGCACGGTTCCAGCGCCTCAGAAGACATCACTTCCAGAGCTGGCCCCTTTGCTGATGTCACTGCCGAAGCCGGTCCCTTTGCTGGCGTTACTTTCTGCACCGGTCCCATTGCTGACGTCACTTCTGGTCCAGACAACATCACTTCTGGTTCTGGCCCTTTTGATGACGTCACTTCCTCTACGGGCCTTTAAAACCTCCGTCTTTGTCTATTGTGATCAGTTCTGTTGTGGACTCTGTTCTATGCACATCGTGCTTTTGCAGCCGGGAAAACAATATACGGGTGGCTGCCCCAAATCTTTATGATGTCTGTGTTGTATCACAATATACATGCATACAAAGTACAGAGTGAAACTCAGTGTAAAAATGCTGAAATAAACACTGAAGAAAAAAAACAAGTACTAACAATATGTGAACAGTATTGCAAGACCCGGTAAGGCCTGGAGGTTGAAACTAACCATTTGTGAGCTTGTTGGCCTGTGGGGTAAAAACTGTTATTAACATTTGTTTGTTTTGACGTATGTTAATCTATACCACCTGGCTGATAGAAGAAGCTTTAAAAAGGTTGTGGCCTGGGTGTGAGGGGTCAGTAATGATTTCCCTAGTATGTTTCATGAATCTGGAATAACACAGGTCCTGTGAGTTGGACAGATTAGCACTAATGATTTTTTCATCAGATATGATTATTTGATGTAGACTGTTTTGGTCATATTTAGTCAATGATCCCAAACACACTGTTATGGATGAGCTGAGAACAGACTTAGTGACTGCTGTATAAAACTGAGTCAGCAGCTCCTGTGGCAGGTTGAACTTGCTCAACTGTCACAGGAAGTACATTCACTATTGTGTCCTTTTTATGATGGATCCTACATTGGTCTCCCATTTCAGGTTCCGGGGGATTATACATTCCAGAAACGTGAAGGTTTCCCCATCTTTCACAGCAGTATTAAGTATGAAGAGAGGGGATAATATTATGGGACCTCTCCTAAAATCCACTGTCATCTCCACAGTTTTGAGAGTGTTTAGCTCCAGATTGTTATGATTACATCAAAGGGCCAGCTGCTCAACCTACCATCTATATGCAGACTCTTCACCATTCCTGATATTCCATTCCATTGCCCAATAATGGTTGTGTTGTCTGCATATTTGATAAGTTTGACAGATGGGCACTTAGAGGTGCAGCCATTAGTGTAGGGGAAGAAGAGCACTGGTGAGAGCACACATCCCTCTGGGGCACCTGTGTTGGTGGTACAATAGCTAGAGTTTCCACAGTTTCACTTGCTATTTTCTATTGGTCAGGAAACTGGTGATCCATTGACAAGTGGAGGCAAGGATGGAAAGCAGGGTGAGTTTCGAGGGGAGGGGCTCTAGGATTATTGTGTTGAAAGCAGAGCTGAAGTCCACAAACAGAATCCTTGCATAAATCCCTGGATTGTCAAAATGTTGCAGGATGCAGTGCAAACCTATGTTGACTGCATCATCCAATGATGGTTCTCTCAGCAATCAAACTGAAGGGGGTCCAACAAGGGAGCTGTAATGTCCTTCAAGTGAGCTAACACCAGTCTTTGAAAGGTCTTCATGACCACAGATATCAGAGCAACAGGTCTGTAGTCATTCAGTCCTGTTATACTGGATTTTTTGGAGACTGGTGTGATAGTGGAAAGTTTGAAGCATAAGGCAACTTCACACAACCCTAATAATTTGTTGAAAATCCGACAGATGCTTATTCTGTGGCAATTTTTTACATGAAGAAAGAACATGGAAGGACAGGAATTGAAAGTTGGTATGTTTGACAGAAACAGTACTGCTGCAATAAATTATTCCATTATCCTTCATCGTTACTGCTGTACCACAAAGGCCCCACATGTTTAATACATGCTTTAATGCATTTCATCATGAATATTATATCAAGTGTATATATTAGTATTGTAAAATGTTCAAAGATCTGTAATATCATGAATATAATGTATTCTGTGTGACGATTACTGCTGGTGTAAGAGAAAGCCCATTTAAGAAGCATGTAGCAGTAAATGACTGGGTCGGGGAATAAAAAGCATTTAACGTGATATTTTAGTTACAATGGAATTTGAGAAGTTCTATTCAATTAAACATTGATTTTAAGATGATGTTTACAACTTTCTACTTTAATGACAAAACAAACTGTGAGATTAAAGTGGAAATTTCAAGATTAAATTGAACATTTTGACTTTAATCTCGACACAGACCTTTTTTTCTATTTCTTTTTTTTGTGTGGCCCTAATATGCTTCCGTATGACACTCAGATATCTATCTATCTATCTATCTATCTATCTATCTATCTATCTATCTATCTATCTATCTGTCTATCTATAAAACTCTATGAAAGTGCCTGCTTCATCTTGAGAAAATCTTTTTGATAGTGTTAATTTTTGCAAATGAGTTGAGCTTTTCACAAAAGTCCAATAAAAGGCAGTCACTTTCTCTGTCTCCACACACCTTCATTCATTTTTGTTTTTTCATTTATCCAGTTCAGGGTCGTTGGGAAAAAACTCCATATCCTAACAGCACTGTGCACACACACACACACACAGTGGTGGTCCTGGATCATTTTTTCATTTGGTGCCTTTGATCACACACAACTTGAGGAGTCTTCTAATGGAGGGCCATTGGGATGCAGTCATGCGGATCACAGAGAGGTGTGATGCATGGAAGAAGGAGGTGTTCATGTGCCTCAGTTACTGCTCTCTGCACACATACACCTCAGCTCTCCACCTCAGCTCTCCATAACTGACATATTTTAGAGTCAAAAGTATGTCTTTGAGATTCATAATCCTTCAATCCATTATCCAGCCCTCTACATCCTAACTACAGGGTCACAGGGGTCTGCTGGAGCCAATCCCAGCCAACACAGGGCACAAGGCAGGAACAAACCCTGGGCTGGGCGCCAGCCCACCGCAGGAGATTCATAATGTATGCAGTAATTGTTTCATAAACGTTCACAGATAAACATGGCATCAAATATAATTTTATATAAAAATGCAATGCCCCATCTTTCAGTACTGTTCTGAGAATATTGAATTTTTAAGAATATATCTACTTTTTTAAGACATTGAATATAAATGCTGGTTATACAATGTAGTACAAAGTTAAATGCATCTGTTTGTCATTCATCTAAGTTGTTTGTATTCATACCATCTACAATTTGTATGCATTGCATTCCATTATGACAAGTGTGTTCAAAACCATTACAAATCTGTGATTTCAGAGTGAAAAAACATAGTTAAGGAGGTTTATTCACTTGCAAAAGACAGTAAGTTGTGTTACCTAGAAACAAGTTGTTGAATTATCAAAATATTTTGAAAATGCAAAAAGAAGCTAGTCCACTGTTAAAGCTGGAACATTTCATTTAACATGTGGGTTTTGGTGTTTACTTTTGAAAGCAATTGCTAAGGAACCCTTTCATTTTTGAACATCTTAAGTGCTGAACCATATTTTGTAGGTGTTTCTCATTCCTTGTAGTTGAGAAATTCAATATTGTTGCTGTCTGAGAGCCGTAAACAGAAGCACAAAGTTGTAAAACAAAATCTGTGATATGAAGAGAATTGTTGTGAGTGATTTACTTTACATTATGCTAGGCATAACAGTGCAATTCCAAAATAATATGATAATAATAAGAAGATTGTACTGGTCGCTTTTAAGCAATTTTTTTATGCAATTTTTTTTTTATATCAAAACTTAGTGATACTAATTCTTCTTGTTACAACACTTCCATTTTTAAACATTATGTTAAGTTTAAAAAAAAAAAATCAATTTCAAAGATATTTTGGTAGCATTTGAGTTGCATGTAATCAAGGATGTAGTTAATTATCCCTCTAATGATCATTTTAGCCTGTTTCATGAGTTGCTTTTGAATTTCAAAATTTCTAATATCTGAATTTCACTATTGATAAATGTATGCTTACATGTTTATGTTTCTTTGTTTCTTACTCTCTGAACCTGGTCTGCCTATCTTCCTAAAAGGTGATACACTCCCAAAACGTGAGGCATTATTTACCTATAGATTTATTTGAAGGTGTAAACTTGATGATACATATGGAAAAAAGTATATTGCATCGGACACTCAAGAAGAAATATGTGTTTTTGAGTGCCTATTAAATGTCTCCATTCCCTCTCTGTAAATACCATCATCACAAATGACACATGCTGATTGGATGAATGAGGGTAACTTCCATCCACAGATTTCAATTTAGTTCTATTCCCTTCACATTGGAACAAGTTTTCAGACAAAAAGAGGCCATGAATTCCACCCAACATTCTCTGGCTGGCCAATTAGCAGGTTAACGTATTACATAAAGCAATTCAGTCACTTCTTAAAAATGTTGCACATCTGCTGTGGACAATGTGTCAAAATTGTAACTAGGCAGTTAATAAATGTTGCCTTTAAAACACCTTGCTTTATCTTTCACAGCTGTTTCTAAATGTTTATTGCACTGAATAGCAAATTTATTTTGGACTTTGGAAGGTATTTTTATCAATATCTCTGATATTTTCTTTCTAGAAAGTATATTGAATCAATTAATATAAGTAGGACGAGTATAACTTTTTTAGCATCTATAACAAAAAGTATGGGTTCAGAAAACAGCTGGACCTTTAAAAAGTCTGCCATTTGTGTTTGGAGTCAATCCTATAAAGTTCATTATATCAAGATCCACTTTGTGCCTTTATTCTATGTTTCTTATGTCCAACAACCAATCATAAACACACAGTATATTTTAATTAGTATAAATCTGAAGATGCTTTACAGAAAATGTGTTAGTGTCACTTTAAATCAATTATCATTCCTTTTGCTGGAATGCTCTGACACCAACAGTAACAGATATTTTCCTTTATATATTATTGAATTTGAAGAGAATTTCACCATAGACTTATTTTTTCATCCAAAAGAACATTTTTTTAGGTATGAGATACTATAAGATTTATTCAATCATTTTTCATGCCTGTTTTTTCTATTTGTTGGTTTCAGGGAACCATGCCAAAATGTTGCTCATGAGAGTACTAGGCAAAATTGAACCAAGGGAAGGAAGCTAAGCCAGACCACACCAACACTCACTAACTCACACAACCATGATTGCTTATATGGGGCCTTTTTAGAGTCACTAGATAAAACAGAATAACATTTGTGAGTAGACTGGAATCTCGATATAAAATTGTTAAAACAAATTTGTAATATTAAACTTCCTATCATTTTGGTTCACAGTACATTGCATTGCCAACTACTTCACAGCCTAATATGAAAACCTGAATAATCAGATTTGCTGGTAATGACCTGCAGATACCCTCCAAATAATGATGATGCTCTTACTCATTCTGTTCCAAAGTCACTTTATATTTTACACAATGTAAATAAATTTGTAACTAAAAAATTACAACAAAACAGAGTGCTCATCAAATAGCCAATTGTCATAAATGTGGCATGGTGATGTGGATAGGTGGTATTGTATGACACAAAGCAGAAATGAGCCAAAATGTCGAAATCACTATGTTTTGATCTCTGGTCCTAGAAGACTATGTGCTATTTAGTATAGCAGGTTAATGGATAATATTTTTTTCATTTAAATGTTAATGAGATTCAATTTTCAATCTTCTGTACGAGGTTATTTATAACAAATGATCAAAATGAAGATAAATAAAAGTTTTACCATATATGCATTTCACACTTTTGTTTTTAGTTTTTTTTTGTTTTTCTCTTGTAATACCGTTAGCTACCCATAGGTACATGGTTTCAGAATCTTGATGACCCAGTTTCTCAGGAACTGACTCATTAATGGCTGAAATAATTTAGATCTATCCTACTATTAAAAAATGTATATTTATATATGAAATCTAAGAAACAGAATATATAACCTTCTTTTATCATTGGTTATGCATAAGACATAACTTTTATTTTAATTATGTAATGTTATATAACATAAATCAAAATGGAGCCTGACCTCAGCCTGAGCCTGAATTACTGGATCTGAGTCCTGCTCCTAGAGAACTCTTTGCCATTTTTTTTATCATTGCCATCTGGTTTATTTTTTAAAACTAAACTCAGTTTAGGGGAGAAATACTATATGTAAAAATTAAAGTATAGTTCTTCACCTGCTTTAAACTTTCATAAAATTAATCAGGGTCTGATTGGGTAAATTGATGGATTTGAGTCCAATGCCCAGTTGCTATCTCTGTGAATCTGGTATGTCATTTCTGTTCCTGCATTGCCTTTTGTTTGGGTACACTGTTATTTTCCAATGACTATACTAATAAAAGGCAAAGCCCTCACTCACTCACTCACTCACTCACTGACTCACTCACTCACTGACTCATCACTAATTCTCCAACTTCCCGTGTGGGTAGAAGGCTGAAATTTGGCAGGTTCATTCCTTACAGCTTCCTTACAAAAGTTGGGCAAGTTTCATTTCGAAATTCTACGCGTAATGGTCATAACTGGAAGCAGTTTTTCTCCATTTACTGTAATGGAGATGAGCTTCAACGGCGTGGGGGCAGAGTTTTGTGTGACATCATCACGCCTCCCACGTAATCACGCAGTACATAGAAAACCAGGAAGACCTCAAAAAAGCGCTCAAGAAATTTTACATTCCAGCTACAAATTTCTTTCACTATCTTCAAATCAGGAACTTTGTTAAACAGAACCTTCCAGATTTTCCTCATCTTGCACCCTCATCCACGCTGGAAAAATTAATGCTCAATTTCAAGGAGTTAGACTCCATCTCTACAATATATAAAATCCTTTTACAATCCCTTCCTTTCAAAGATCCAAGAGGACACTGGGAAAATGACCTCTCAATTAATATATCAGAAAAGGAGTGGAAAGTAGCAATGCAGAGAATTCACTCAAGCTCCATATGCGCAAAGCATACAATTATACAACTCAAAATTATATATCGAGCACATCTGTTTCGACTAAAACTCTCCAAAATGTTTCCAGGACATGATCCAACCTGCGAACGTTGCAACCAAGCCCCAGCCTCACTAGGTCACATGTTCTGGGCCTGCTCCAAATTAACATTATTCTGGACAAAAATTTTTAATTACCTCTCAGACAGTCTTGGACTCACAATCCCTCCTAACCCATTAACAGCTGTGTTTGGGGTTCTTCCAGAGGGTCTTAAAGTGGAGAAAGACAAACAAATTGTGATTGCATTCACTACACTGTTGGCACGCAGACTTATTCTGATAAACTGGAAGAACCCAAACTCTCCTCTTTTAAGTCAGTGGGAAACTGATGTGTTATATTATTTAAAATTGGAAAAAATCAAATACTCAGTTAGAGGATCTGTGCAGATTTTTTCAAAACATGGCAGGATCTAATCGGTAATATTTTGAAATGATTTTATAAAGCACAGAGAATTTGTTGATTTAGGTATTTTTAAAAGCCTTAAATTTTACACGTTTGGCTTGCTCTCTCTCTCAAGGGTGGGGATCGATCTGTTCTTAGCATAATTCTTTTTTTTTTGTAAAAACTTGATTGCTATGTATTGATTGTAATAAAATTAATAAATAAATAAAAAAAAAAAAAGCGCTCAAGAAAACATGCATTATATAATTGAGAAGGCAGCGAAACAATAAGAAGCGTGCGAGTGACATATACAACCATATTCATGAGTTCTGCTACTTGGAAACAAAGCACGATGTAAACCTACACTTTAAATTAAGTTCATAGACAGGCTGCCGCTGGCGTTTGTAATTTAGTGCCTGCCCATATAAGGCCGTCCGTCAGCGGCAATCCAATAGCAAACTGCCACGGGTAAATATTCACGGGTGAAGGACTGTGCTTATGGAGAGGAAGATGAGATGGTCAGGGTGGTGTTTGACACAAACTCAGCGAAACTGCGAGAGAAAGTTTTAAGTGCCAGGACTAAGGTAACATTAAATAAAGCTATGGACATAGCACGAGATGGCACCAGCACAGCTGGGAACCTTCGATGCAAGTACACCGAGTGGCTCATGTGAACTGACGCAGTGCACAGATAAAAGCAACAGTTCCAAAGAGCTGAACAAAACCGAATTACACAATTGAAAAGGCAGCAAAAATATGAAGCGTCTGATAAGCATATTCATAAATGCAGCTACTGTGGAAACAAAGCACCGGTGGAAAAAGTCAATGTCCGCTAAAGGAAGACAGTGTAAAAAACCCGTGCATGCAGTGTGTCAGGTCTCGGATATAGAAGAAGACGAGCTGTTTATTGATGCAGTAAGAAACGAATCGATGAATGAAACCTGTCATCTTTACAACGATTGACAAACACGGAATGTAACTTGAACACAACACATCCTACAAATACGAACCTGATTGAAAGAAATAATGATAATCAAATCCTTGATGACAGCAACACTCAGTAACACTTGTAAAACAAATACTGTATATTGACAGTCATGTTACGTTATTTTTAAAATGTTCCCTTTTCTTTTCTACCTTTTTAACACACTACTTCTCTGCTGCGATACGCGGGTATATATATATATATATATATATCCCGCTCTACATACTCGAATAATGGATAATTTATTCGCCATCAATGATTGTTTTGGTAAAGCCATACTCAGTGTATTCATTAGATGAGCGGTAAAAAGTAAGAGCGAGGGAGGATGACTCATTGAGGCATGCAGGCTGTAGTCTTGCGTCAACTCTATCTGAATTGCGATCACATTTGAAAAAACATATCTTTTCAAGTTCTATTTAGTCCATATGTGTCAAACTCAAGGGCGCGGGCCACATCCGCCCGTGTAATTATATCTGGCACGAGATCATTTTATATACTGTATTATTGTTATTAATGGCCGGGTATATGAGCGCTGGTAACACAATAAACTACAGATCCCATAATGCAGCGCTTCAGCTGCCTTGCCGAACACTTACCGTGTTAATCAAGTCTACCTTATGATGCTGCAAGTTATTGCGAAGCTAGAGTTATTGGCACTGAGTTTGCACGGCGCTTTGGTGACTTTGAAGAACAAAAAAAGTCCGTCTACATGCGGCTCGAACCTTGTGCATGTTTGGTAGCACATATCTGTGTGAGAAGCTCTTCTCAGTGATAAAGACTAACAAAACAGCACACAGGAGTCGCCTCACTGATGAGCACCTGCAATCCATCCTGAGAATCTCCACAACACAGAACCTCACACCAAACAGAAACGAACTTGTGGCCAAAAAGATGCCAGGCGTCCAGCTCTAAAATGACATATGAGCAAAGACAACTGAATGATTTGATTTGTTATTGCACGTAAGAGCGGAGTCAACCGTTTTAACAAACAGCGTATTGCACTGATCTGAAATAGCTGTGTGTGTATATATGTAGATATGTATGTATATGTATATATATGTTTATATATGTGTGTGTATGTATGTATATATATATATGTATTTGTGTGTATATATGTGTGTGTATATATGTATGTGTGTGTATATATATATATATATATATATATATATATATATATGACAACAACACTCATCACTCACAACAGTGACAAAACAATTACATTGACAATCAGGTTACGTTATTTTCAAAGTGTTTCCTTTTCTTTTCATTGCTTCTTTAACACACTACTTCTCCGCTGCGAAGCGCGGGTATTTTGCTAGTTATCTATATTTGAGGTAGCCCTTTAAAGGACTGTTACCACATTGGTTCCTACCTTACACCCAGTTGTTCCTACCTTACACCCAGTTCTACTGAGATGGGCTCAAGGCTACTGTAACCCTAAACTGGATGAAAGGGGTTTGAGAAACCTATGTTTAATTATCCATAACCATGAAACAATCCCTAGTTTCTAAGGTGATGTCAGTCTATATAGTTGTACTGAGCATGTATTCAGTAATTTATTTTTTGTTATATTTATGGCTCACATTACTGATAGTTGCCGTTGTCTAATTGTAGAAGGCAGTCTCCGGCTGTTAGACTTATATCAAGGTAACTGAAGCAGTTTTAACAAACATCGATAAAAACAAGGATTACAAAAATATTGATAACTGCTTGTATATATTGACATATAAGGCAGGATGCAATAAGACAAGACAGACAAACACGTAACACAGAAGAGGCTGGTTGTTTACTGGCTATTTAGAGTTCTAACCTATCTTTGCACAAACAGTTTTATGATATCAAGTCTTTTAGGATGGTATCCAGTGTTGTGTGGAGTTGTTGCTGTTGTTGCTCTAGATTCAAGTGGAGAATCCTTCTTGCGTCGGAGTGCACTCATTCTCTTTTCTTCGTAGTCCTTTGTGTGTGGCATGCTGTGTTTTCTTCAATTTAAGGTTTTTACTGTGACATTCTGCATCTTTATAGGAAAAGTATTACTATTTTTGGCACAAAAGTTTAGATGCTGTTCCCTTCTTGCAGTAACAGCTCTTTATTAGTCTTCTCTACTGGCCTAGCTTGTGTGCCCAGAGGGTTCCGCCATGCCGAAATGCAGCTAGTTTTTAATGGAATCTGTGACCTCTCACGATTGGATTAAAGTCACTTCCCATTACAAAATCAGTGCCTTCTCATTGGCATGTTATTTTCTCCATCATAGTTGTCATTGGTTGCAGTATTGCTCTTTGCCTGAGTTCTAGTATCCATTTGGCACCTTTTAGATTTTAAAGGGCTCTCTGCAAAGATGCCAGGTCAACTCTGATACATATCTTTATTATCAAATGAAGTACAGTCTGAAATTGGTATAAAATGGAGTTTATTCACTTACTTTGGAATGCAAATTAAGGAAAGGGGAAGACTCATTTCTGCATTCCTGGTAAATCTGCTGTCTTAGCAGGCCTGTTGCTCCACTTAAAGCCTAGCAGAATGTACAGAGCCTACTTTGTCCTACAAAGGTCATCAGTTATTTTGCTAGTAACTGGCAGAAGTTGCTCAGTGTCTGTGTATATAATCTAATGTATAACATTATAACTGTAATTTAATAAAAGGTGAACTTCGCTAGTAGACTTCCAAGCATTTTTAAATAAGAAACACTAATGAGCGACAACTATTATAAAAAAAAATAGACTAAATTAAACTCCAGGCTAAAACTGACCATTTTGTATACGGGGTGCCACTTTAGAAGATTTGAAGGCTGATAAATGTGGCTTAGCAAGAAAAATACTTTTTATGCTTTTAAAGAGACACATTGGAGAAGAACATGCAAAGAAAACATGTACAGCTTTATCTACCTTGCACTGCTTTGCTTATATGTTGTGCTTTTTCTAAATCCAGAAACACCAGTAATTAATGGCTTTTTGCTAATAGCTTCGACTAAACTTGTGTAGTCTGCTGGGTGCTGTACAGGTATGTGCAAATGACTATAGAACTTAATTGTGAATATTTCACAACAACAGCCTTCCTTCTTAAGCAACAAATAACTTTGGTTAAATTGTTTGGCTCACCATGCTCAAGTGCTTTGAATCCAAACTGTTAACGAAAAGGTGAGGTTGACTTCTTCTTAGGCACCCATTGCCCATCTGTGTTTTACTTTACTTAACAAGGATACCTTGTTACAGTGCACCTTGCTACCCTGTGACCAAATTGAAAATTACATGATTTGCAAAAATGTTGTACACTGCCACTGCTCCAATTTGATGGCATATTCAGTTGGTGGTGTTTAAGGGGACGATTGATTGACCTGAGAATTTTAGACATCACCCAACCCTAATGTCTATAAAAATGTTGTGTTTGGTGTGCTATGTCCAACACTATACTGTGTTTTGTGTCCACTGTGGCTGAAGGCTTCAGACCAGACAGCAGGTGGAATTATAAAGCAGCTTTATTTTTGCAGAGTCACAGTGAGAAGAGTTTCAGAAAAGCAGACAATCAAATATACATGACAGCGTCAGGGCTCATCTGAACCTCGTCTGTTGGGTGGGGTCCAGTTTTATACCCCTAGAATGCGTGATTTAATATCATTATAAAATGTAACAGTCAACACATTTATTATACACAAACCTTGAGCCCCTTTAACGTCCCTTGTAAAACTTGATTTCTTGGCTCCTTTTGTTATGGCGTTCAGATGTAAGCTAAGGGAAAACGTGATAAGGCAGACTCATGTGTGGAATGCTCAGACCTTGAGTCCTTTGCCCAAATATTTTTCTGTTTGCTAAAACAAAGCATGCTTTTACATGGTTTCGTAAAGCTTACTTCTCAGACATGAATTAGTACAAGGGAACGAAGAGAACATTCGTCTTCCACACCACCAATATAGTTTTGCGTTTTGATGTTGAATGGTCTAGGCTAAGATTGGACTAAAGTTGATTGAAGACACTTTGGATTAAGTCCACATTGGTTGTTAGTGTTTAAGCTAGTATAATTTCCTTGTCATTTTATAGTTACCTTAGTGTGTATTATTAGGTTTTTCTGCAAGTAAAGAAAAGCTATAATAAACAAGAATATTGTTTTCTACACTTTTTTAAATATCAGTGTTAAAATAAAAATAAGCAAGCTTATAATTTATTTTGTTAGTCTCCATTTCTAATAATATAATGTGGCTATCCATTAATCCATCCACTTTTTCAGCCGGTTGCAATTCAGAGCAGAAAGAAGGTAGAGACGCCAGTAACAATAAATGAAAGGTTTAAAATACTCTTAAGGTGTTTTTGTCAGTCCATCACAGACATAACTACACATATTGACTGCATACACCTGGGGCCTCATGCATAATGCCATGCGTAGAATTCGTACTATAACATGATGTAAGCACAAAAGCTGAAATGTGCTTACACACAGAAAAATCTAGATGGAGGAATCTGTGCTTACTTCAACTTCCACGTTCTTCCGCTACTTAAATCCCAGTCAGTGTGAAAAGTAACACTCGTGCACGCGCCTTCTGTCCCTCCCTAACTTCTCCCAGAATTACGCCTCTATGAATATGCAAATCAATATAAATAGCCCTTAAGCTCAGCCTTCTGTGAAAAGACAATGGGAAAAGCACGGGGGAAAATATAAGAATTTCAGCGAATACCAAGTGGAGGCAAGGAAAAACTTACTATTTGTTGGTTTAAACAGTGGTATAATCAACAAAAAGAACTTGATCGAGTGACAGAGAAACTCGAAAGCTCAAGTCCACAAAGTCTCACAGTACCCAAAATAAAAAAGAAGTTGTCACATATCCAAGTTGCCTTGAAAAGGCGAGTCTTAGCCCAACATCTGAGTGTCATATGAAAGCTTATTAGGGTACAGAGAAAAAAAAAAGGCACACAGTGGGGAAAAAGCAGGAAATGTCAACTTTAATCTCGAAAGTTCCACTTTTATCACATAGTTTATTTTGTCATTAAAGTAGAACATCATAAACTTCATCTTAAAATCGATTAATTTACTTGTTTCTCAAATTGCATCGTAACTAAAGTAACACATTAAATGCTTTGTTTTGCATTTGATCTTCTTTGTGCTCTGTGTGTGAATCACTACATGGTTCTTAAACCGGCTTTCTCTTCCTCTGACAGGATACAGAATCCATTACATTCATGATATTATAGCTGTCTGAATAATTAAAATACTGAGATGTATACGTGATATCTTTTTCATGATGATAGGAATGAAAGCATGTTATTAAACATGGGAACACGGTGGCGGTACTGTCTCTTTCAAACGTACTAACCCCCAACTCCTGTCCTTACTTTTCTTTCTCCAAATACCCAATCGCCACACAATCAGCTCTGTAATAGACGTTAAACCATCTTCAAAACTTTCCTCAAAACTTTTAAGGACCTTTGAAATATCTTCGTAGTACGTGTTTAATTATTCGATCCATCTATCCTTCCAGCATACAGCAATCAATCAGGGTCAATCTGTGAATCTGTATTAACAATACAGATTATTTAAATGAAGTTAGTTTTATCTGTATAATATAATCAACATATCTTGCTGCATTTCATCTTAAAAATGATATCGTCATCATATGTAAATATACGCTTTATAAAGTGGCGCAGTTTGTGCAATATTATAACTGAAGTGCAAGTTTACAGTGAGCTAATTGTACTTATAAGTACAAACAGTTCTACAAGGAGTACTTGATGGACTGATTGACTGTGTTTAAAGTTCTTGAGATGAAACTTTTTCTGAACCACATGGTCCATACAGGAAAGACTCTGAAGCGTTTTGCCATGGCTGAGGCAGTGTGTGCTTGATGCTGTATCCTGATAATTCTCTTTCTGATCAGCTGCTGCTGTGATTCACCACTCAGATGCAGTGAAAATAAATATTCCGAGTGGTGGAGTGAGAGTAATATGGAAAAAGATGATCTGCTGTGGCAACCCCTAACGGGAGCAGCTGAAAGCAGAAGAAGAAGGTGCAGTGAGAGTAACAACGCTAAAGCATTTATGGTATTTGGAATACTATGGCTATTCCCTGGACCATTATATTGTTACAGGTTAATTACAATAAGATGCATTACACTAATAAACAATATGCAGTTACTTTCAGTGTATTTATAAAGCCACATCAGGAATGTGCATCTAAAAAAAGAAAGGGTAACCACGCAGGAACAGTAGCACTGCTTTGACGCTGGGTGCCGCGAGTAGGCAAAACCGTGCGGAGAACTTGCGTACGACATGGTATGAGGTACCATTGAAATGTGCGTGGCTTTATGCCAAGTTTAGGTTTTATACATCGCGATTTGAACATGGAAACGTTCTTACACAATATTTTTGTGCGTATGCACCATTTATACATGGTTTCTATAGCATTACCCATTTAGAGGATGGGCAAATTCCACTCAAGAGTTGACTAGGCCAAGTATTGAACCAATTACTACTTTCTGGAAACGTGATTCAGAAGGATTGATCATTTTGCTTTTCTGTTACCTTTATTGTATATGTGATGAAAAGCATCAACAGCCTATACATACAGTAAATGCATTATAAACCATCTTTCCATCATAAATAATATGTGAATGAAATTTTTAATGAAACCCATCTATCGTTTGAATATTTTTATTAAAAACTTCTGTAAAAGTGTATCTTATAATCCAACTCGCAGATAAACAAGCACATATTAGATACAGTATGAACTGTGAGGATTAAGTTTTAATACAATTAAGAGTAAGGTTCAGTGATTCAATGTAAATGGCTAGTGGTATCTGAATATGATGGCGTAAAGAGAACAGTAGAATTGTAGTAGAAAATGTTTGTTTGTAAACAAGAGTTTGTGACTGGATAAAATTATTATGTTGGTTTTTGGAAAACTGAAACTGAATTGACTGTTCAGTTCTCAAATGACGATTTTGGAAATGGTTTGTAGAATATGAAGCTGCTAAATAAGAACTTTACATGGGGTGGTCTGATAAATTCTGAAGAGTTACTAAATGTCTTTTAGTTGAAGGATGTTATCCCAATGTAACTTTATTTGGGAAAGAAAGGAGGATTGGGAAAAAATTTTGTTTGTTGTTTTATACTAAGCAAAGATTGCTTAGTTTAATTGTGCAATGTCCTGAGTGTTCATACATTAGCAGGCAGTACAGATGGTTGAGAAAATGTTAGAAAAGAAATATTATGGATGAGGTTAAAATTAATGTAATATGATGTGATTTGATTATTTGCTTCAGAAAATGTGAACCTTGTTGTGAGGCAAATATAAGTAAAACATCAAATAAAGAATATACATTTTACAAAAGTACATTTAAATTTAAGTTAGTTAAGTCTATACTACCTCAGAGGCATAGGAAATGGAAGGATGGATGGATGAATTAATGGATGGTTGGAGTCAATGCACACAGAAGTATTAAGATCGATCAAAGTAGCGACAGGAATGTTAAACCATTGAGGTTAAGGTTTCTTTAAGGATAATAATAATGATAGAACTGGTGTCCAGGAAGGTACAAGAGGTAGTGCCAAGGATGTCTTGACTTGCTTTGATGTAGTACAGATGACAAAAAGAAAGAGCAGTTAATAAAGAATATAATAAAATAGAAAACTTATATAGAAGCAAAAAAGCAAAGGGGAATGCTGAGTTAAAGGAGAGCAAATTCCTTACATTTCTCCATTCCCAGATTAAAGGTAAAGAGAAAATGAAACAGAAAAGCAAAATACGATTTCTCTCAACCCTTACTTGTTCCTTACTCCATTGAGATTCCAATCCAGTCTCCTCTTCAGACTTCAAACTCACTGAGTCTCTTCCCTGAAATCACTTTAAATCCTATGCCAGACTCACTTCTAATCTAAGCACCTCAATCGCTTGTTAAGTCAGGCTCATATAAGTTTGAGTGGAAAAAGATGGGCATCAGCAATAATAAAAAATAATAATACATTTTATTTATATAGCGCCTTTCCCATGCTCAAGGCACTTCACAGAGTTTAAGAGAGAACGGCAGGGTATACAGTATATAGCATTGTACAAACCAAATAAATAAATAAAGAAGATTAAGACAGTAAATTCTGAGAAAAGCCTAACAGACAACACAATTGATGGTCTAGCACACACACATACAGGTTATATGAGCATCTTGACAGAGAAAAGGGTAATAAGGTCAAGTAGAGCTAAAAGACAGATGAGTTTTAAGTTGTTTTTTAAAAGAATTCATGATCAGTCAGCTGATCTGATTAATTTCGTATGTCATTCCAGAGTCTGGGCTATACAGCTGAAGGCCCTGTCACCCATGGAGTGAAGATTAGTGTGGGGCACAACAAGATTGCCAGAATCAGAGGACCTTAGTGGGCGGGCAGGCACATAGTGATGGAGAAGGTCACTGATGTAGTTTGGCGCGAGGTTATTTAAGGCTTTGTAGGTTATTAGTAGGATTTTATATTCGATTCTGTAAGACACAGGGAGCCAGTGAAGACGGAGCAGGATGGGTGTGATGTGCTCACTGCTGCTGGTTCGAGTAAGGACTCTTGCAGCTGAGTTTTGAATAAGCTGGAGCTGTGATATAAGATTAGAAGGGCACCTGCCAACAGCGAGTTACAATAATCTATGCGGATGTGATAAAAGCATGGACAAGTTTCTCAGCATTAGAAAAGGAGAGAAAAGAGCGAACATGGGATATGTTACGGAGGTGAAAGTAAGAAAGTGATTAATGTGGGCAGAATAAGAAAGGGAGGAATCAAAAATGACACCAAGATTCTTTGCAGTAGAGGCAGGTCTGATGAGATCACCACCAAGATGGACTGGGAAGGAGCTCATTTTATTAAGCTGCATTTTAGTCCCAATTTGCAGGAGTTCAGTTTTGTTGCAATTTAATTTTAAAGAGTTCTGCTCCATCCAGGTTTTAATTTCACTAAGGCAGGTTGTGAGCTGAGAAAGCTCTGATGAAGTTCCACTTTTAACATTGAAGTAGAGTTGAGTATCATCTGCATAAAATGATAGCCCAGTCCATAGCTGAATAATATGGCCAAGGGAAGCATATAAATACAGAAGAGAAGAGGGCCGAGGACAGAGCCCTGAGGATCTCAGGCACTGAGCTGGATCTGCTGTTGCCAAGACTAACAAACTCTTGCCTATCAGTCAGATAGGACTTGAACCACTGGAGGGCAGTGCCAGAGATACCCAGCATGTTCTCCATTCTGGACAGTAGAATGTCATGTCTGACAGTGTCAAATGCTGCACTGAGGTCTAATAGAATTAATATGCTGGTTTGTCCAGAGTCTGCTGCCATAAGCAAATCATTGGTTACCTGTAGCAGAGCAGTTTCACAGCTGTGCTGCACCCTGAAACCAGACTGAAAGGGTTCCATCAAATTATTAGTGGTTAAGTAATTGGTGAGCTGGGAGGCTACAACACGCTCAAGAGCTTTTGACAGGAAAGGTAAGTGGGAAATAGGCCGGAAATTGTTAAGATTGTCAGCATCAAGACCAGACTTTTTTAACATTGGGGTTACAGAAGCATTTTTTTAACAGTGAGCAGCACAGAGCCAGTGTCAAGGGATGAGTTTATTATTGTTGTAACAGTCGGGATTATGGCATGAAGGCAGGATTTAAGTAGTGTGCTGGGGATGGGGTCCAGTACACAAGTAGTCGGCCTCATCTTACAAAGCAGGTTATTAACAAACGCAGATGTGACTGGTGAGAACTTAGAGAAGGAGCTGGATGGAGTGGGAAAACAGGGAGAGATATAAACAGATGATGTATTTATGTTAGTTGAATTATTTAGATCTTTAATTTTGTTACGGAAAAGTGGAGGAATTCCTCACATACTTCAGTAGAATAGGTAGTTGGGCCAGATGTAGGTTGGAGTAGTTTATTAACGACAGAAAACAAAACCCTTGGGTTATTGTGGCCACTTTCTATTATTCTGCCATAGTGGGTGTTCTTAGCAGCAGTTATTGCTTCTCTGTAAGGCTCTTTGGTGGTCAGAGAAAGCCTGGATGCGCACGGTGAGGCCAGTCTTACGTGACATTCTCTCAAGGCGTCAGCCAGCTGCTTTCATAGATCGCAATTCTGAATTATACCAAGGAGCTGAACGTTTAAAGGAAACCTCCTTATGTTTTAAAGGAGCTGTTTTATCTAATGCTGAATGAAGGGCTGAGTTATAGTGGTCAACAAGACTATCTAGTGTTGACGGAATAGGTGCAGACAGTAAAAGATCAGAAATGGATCCAGAAAGGATAGAGGGACAGATATTTAAAGGTTTCTGTAAGAAATTTGTCATTTACAGGTAAGAGGAGGGAAAGGCAGTGAGACAGTGAAAAATACTGCTTTATGGTCAGAGAGTCCCAAATCAGTGCTTTAGATGTTGGCAAGAGAAAGTGCAGATCAGATCCAATATATGACCACCAGTGTGGGTGGGTAAATCAACATGTTGTGTCAAGTCAAAAGTCCAGTAAGGAAAGGAATTCATTTCTCAGTTTAGATGTACTTTGTAGTAATCTCAAAATGGAATTTGAAATCACCGAGAAGGATAATTCTCTGAGAATAAGAGCTTAGGTGGGTTAAAAGTTCAATCAGATCAGATAAGAAGGATGCATTGTATTTTGGGGGATGATAAAGAACAATGAGTGAGACAGGACCTGATTCCGTTATTAGTTTAAGAGCCAGTTACTCAAAAGACAATGGACAGTCAATTGGGATTCGTTTGATATTTAAGCCTGCTCTGATAATTACTGCTAGCCCACCGCCTTGTCTAGAGCTGCGAGGTTCTGTGTGGAAAGTGAAACCAGGTGGAGTTGCCTCCGTGAGAGACGTAAATTTGTTCGGTTTTTGCCAAGTCTCCGTTAAACACAGTATATCAAGTTTAGTGTCAGTGATGAGTTCTGACAGTACCGATGCTTTGCCATTAAGAGATCTCGAGTTAAACAGAGCAATATTAGGTAATGAGGCTTCTTTTTGCACAGAGCCGTGATCAGGGTTTATTTCCACATAATGTAGAGCGGAGAATTCATTTTTACACATAATGACTGATAAATTCAGTAAACAGGTGAACCAAGTAAAGTCAACATTAAGATTTAAAATTGTACCCATTGATCAATGGAGGGCCAGTATAATTGAAACAATATTGGAATAACAATTTCTCACAACAGTGTGTGTATATAATTTCAAACTATCTGAAGGTTGTGTAACAAACTGTTAAGAATGTTACTATAAAGGGAATTACTGTAGTTTGGATGTGATCAAATAAAAGTGTCAATTTAAGCATTGGCAGAAGGATATTGCAAATAAACTGAATGTGCAAAATGTTCATAAAATGGAAATATTCCAGTTTGCAAACAGGTTTCTTTAATGCTTGGAACAATAGTTCAGAATCGAACACAGCACACGTTTACAAGCAGATACCAACTCTAAAAATGTTACTTTGTAAAATGAATTAAGTTAAGGATATGGAATTAACATTAGTTATGAATTTGTTTGAATTTGCCCCCTGGATTAATAAAGTTTATCTACTCTAATCTAATTTTATTTGGCTTTAAAACCCCAACCACCAATGCAAATTTAGCATTTGCTGATTTTTTGATAGTCTCAAAGTGTGTTTTTTTAACAGCCCCACTAACTGTCTATCAGTGATTATTTGCTTTCGTTTCCACATTGCGTATTGAATCACTAGCAGTATCACAGATACAGAGATGATCACATAATCACTTTCTTAATGCATACACGAATTATGCAAATCCCACAATCTTACAAGTTACCTGTCAGAATTATATAACACAGAAATAGACTAAAGAAAGACTGGGCTGAACCAACTGAAGAAAATGAACTTATTTCTGCAATCAACGCAAAGGTCTTGTTAAACTTACCTACAAAAGCAAGAAGGTCATTTGCAGAACCAAAAGTCCAGGGTTTGGAGTTGGATCAGGTACAGCTCCATCCACTAGAACTCAGTGCTCAACCTTTGGATGTGAAGGATGCCTTTACATTTATCATTTGATACTTACTAAATAGTTTGCTAAGCACATGGTAGTATGGCTTCTTTTTCCATTCTGCATTTCATGGCATCCCTATGTGGACTGGGACCCGGACACAGGCAGATGGACAACATAGTTCCACCACACACTGTTTATTTTACAACTATTATATATAAATTTGTGCACTCACACACCCCAGTGCCTCCAGCACCAATTCCCCCAATGTCCAGGCCTCACTCTTTCAGTGCCTTTCTCTTGGCCGCCTCCCGTCCTCTCTCCAGCTCTGTCCTCTTCCACCCGACATCCACTGCTGACTGGAGGGAGGCGGCCCCTTAAATGGGAACCTGGATGGGCTCCAGCTGCTTCCGGCAATCAGTCCTGGCCACACCCCAGTGTGGCGGAAGTGCCGCTGCGCACCCGGAAGCCATCCGGGTGTCCCCTGTCGTCTTCCCCAGCACTTCCTGGTGTGGCGGAAGTGCTGGGCTCCAGAGTTCCTCAGGCACCAGGGTGCCGCCTGGTGGTGGCCACGGGCCCCTACAGGGTTGGGCTTCTAAGCCCCCTACCCGTGGCCCCCAATACAACCAGGGCGATCGCCCCCTTGCGGTTTGGAGGAGGCACAAGCCCTCCTCTGGTCCTCCTGGGCGTCCCGGCCGGGCTCCAGCCCCGACCGGGTCCCACACGGGATACTCAGGCATCGGGGCGCCGCCTGGCGGTGGCCACGGGTCCCTACAGGGCTGGGCTTCCAAGCCCTGTACCCGAGGCCCCCAACATAACCAGGACGGACGCCCCCTCGCGGTCTGGAGGAGACACAAGCACAAGTAGTGTGTCCAAGAGAGGTTGGGAGTAAGACCTGATAGCGAGTTGCCGTACCCACCATACACTGAAACACCTGGATTAGGACCCAAGTGCAGCAGAAGACACCTCAGCACCACACTGCAACCTCACAGTGTGAGGTTTTTACAGTGGCTGGAGTGGGAATCCTGCCACCAACCCCCAAATTTTCCCTGTAAGTTGGAGGTCCTGCTGATACATCAGTAATCACAATTTTCTTTTTTAAAGGCAAATTGTCAACAGGAAAAGTAAAATATCGCACAGATGTACCTGTCAATTTTCATTATTTCAGTCACATCATTTATTCATTTACTTTTATTTTTACTAAAAAATGATTTATTGTAATGGAAAAAACAAATCCTAAACTTTACTTAATTATTCTCTTTATTTAACATATTTAAAACTGAATCTGTGTAACAACCATACTAATGCTAATATTGATGTGCTGCCCATTACCTATTACTGACAATCCACCTCTGGATACCTTCTGTAAAATTTGCTACAGAAGATAGAATCTATAATTATCTCATTTTAAGGTCTAATAAATTTCACATTAAATTTCTCTTAGATTATTATATAACTGCACCATCTTGAAAACCATTTCCCATGATCAGGAACAAACACAAGTTGAGCAACAGTCCATTGCAAGATACATTCATGGAAGCCCCCACCCTAAAACAATTTAGAAGTGTGAATTATACTAACATGCATATCATTGTAATATGGGTTAGAAAAATCAGCAGAGACACAGGGGAAACACAAAAATACCGCAAATAAATTGCCAAGGTTTGGATTCAATCTCAGGAGGTACAGAGAATTAGTACTAATGACTACAAACCATGCTGATTTTCTAGATCCTGTGAATGTTAATCTAAACGAATTTCAGTATATGAAAAAGACTCAGCACTTTTTGTTTAGGTTAAGGAAGCAATTTACATTTCAGTAAAATGTATAATATTATCTTACTCAGTTTGTTTTTTTCTGTATAGCACTCTTCACTTATTAATAATTGCATTTTTTTCAGATTCATTTTCACTTATTGTCAGAATAATCCCTCTTTATATATATATATACGCATACACACATGCCCAGTTCCAAAAATGTTGGGACAGGTGAAAAACAGTCCAGCCTATCATCCATGGACAATTTCATTGACCAACAGCTCAGTCCTGCTGGATACCATCATAAGCACTTGGGCAGATTTGTCATGTTTTGGTGTTGAAGCAAATAGGATGTGAGACCTCCAAGAGCCTTCACAAACCAAAACAGGCCAGGAAGGTCCTTAAATGTCCAAAATATACTGGCCTGCTTTGGGACTTGCAGACTCAAAGGGAATTTAATCCTCAAAAATATTCTTTGTCTCAAAATATAAAAATGCCTGGCAAGGGAAAGGAATTTGTAAAAACCTTTCGCTGACAGAGATTAATCCACAAAATAATCTTTATCTACTTCCTCCTCATCTTTTCTCACTTCTCAGTAATGTACTTCCTCACCAGTCAAGCCTTTTCTTTCATATCTTCTTTTACTTTATACATCCCCTCTGCTCTGGCCTCCCTCGCTTTCTCTTTTCCTGTACTTCCATTCCCATCACTCATTTGCCCACTACTCGCTGTCTCTCCTCATCAAATGTCCATACCACTTCAACCTAATTTCCTGTACTTTCTTAGATATCTTTCCCACTTTTGTTGTGCCTCTGATTGTCTCATTTCTAATTCAGTCCTTTTTTGTAACTCCACATATCCATCCCAATATTCTCATTTCTGGCACATGTAACTTCCCCTGTGTTCCCTTTACTGTCCATGTCTCAGCTCAATAAATCATCTATCCATCCTCTTTCGCTTATCCGAGGTCGGGTCGCGGGGGCAGCAGCTTGAGCAGAGATGTCCAGACTTCCTTCTCCCTGGCCACTTCTTCTAGCTCTTCCCGGAGAATCCTGAGGCATTCCCAGGCCAGCTGGGAGACATAGTCCCTCCAGAGTGTCCTGGGTCTTCCCCGGGGCCTCCTCTTGGTTGGACATGACCGGAACACTTCGCCAGGGAGGCGTCCAGGAGGCATCCTGATCAGATGCCCGAGCCACCTCATCTGACTCCTCTCGATGCAGAGGAGCAGCTGCTCTACTCAGAGCCTCTCCCGGATGATTGAGCTTCTCACCCTATCTTTAAGGGAAAGCCCAGGCACCCTGCAGAGGAAACTCATTTCAGCCTCTTGTATTCACAATCTTGTTCTTTCGGTCACTACCCATAGCTCATGACCATAGGTGAGGGTAGGAACGTAGATCGACTGGTAAATTAAGAGCTTTGCCTTGCGGCTCAGCTCCTTTTTCACCACGACAGACCAATGCAGAGCCGCATCACTGTAGATGCCGCACCGATCCGCCTGTCGATCTCGCGCTCCATTCTTCCCTCACTCGTGAATAAGACCCCAAGATAATTGAACTCCTCCACTTGGGGCAGGATCTCGCTCCCAACCCTGAGAGGGCACTCCACCCTTTTCCGGCTGAGGATCATGGTCTCGGATTTGGAGGTGCTGATTCCCATCCCAGCTGCTTCACACTCAGCTGCGAACCAATGCAGAGAGAGCTAAAGATCACGGCCTGATGATGCAAACAGGACAACATCATCTGCAAAAAGCAGTGACGCAATACTGAGTCCACCAAACCGGACCCCCTCAACACCCTGGCTGCACCTAGAAATTCTGTCTATAAAAGTTATTAACAGAATCTGTGACAAAGGGCAGCCCTGGCAGAGTCCAGCTCTCACTGGAAATGGGTTGGACTTACTGCCGCCAATGCAGACCAAGCTCTGACACCAGTTGTACAGAGGCCAAACAGCCCTTATCAGGGGGTCAGGTACCCCATACTCCCAGAGCACCCCCCACAGGATTCCCTGAGGGACACGGTCAAATGCCTTTTCCAAATCCACAAAACACATGTAGACTGGTTGGGCAAACTCCTGTGCACCCTCCAGGACCCTGCTAAGGGTGTAGAGCTGGTCCACTGTTACGCGACCAGGATGAACACCACACTGTTCCTCCTGAATCCGAGGTTCGACTATCCAACAGACCCTCCTCTCCAGAACCCCCGAATAGACTTTTCCAGGGAGGCTGAGGAGTGTGATCCCTCTGTAGTTCTTCTCCTTGAACCACCACCTTATCATGGTGGAGGGGTTTGCGTGTCCCAATGATCCTAGGAGCTCTGTTGTCTGGGGCTTTATGCCCCTGGTAGGGTCACCCAAGGCAAACTGGTCCTAGGCGAGGGATGAGACAAAGAGCGGTTCAACCAAAGCTCCTGTGAAGAGCAAAAACCTTGGATGATGTTTTCCCTCGCCCGGGCGCGGATCACCGGGGCCCCCCTCTGGAGCCAGGCCTAGAGGTGGGACTCGATGGTGAGTGCCTGGTGGCCGTACCTGCACCCATGGGGCTCGGCCGGGCACCGCCGAAGAGACAACGTGGGTCCCCCTTCCCATGGGCTCACCACCTATAGGAGGGGCCAAGGAGGTTGGGTGCAGTGTGAGTTGGGTGGTGGCCGAAGGCGGGGACCTTGGCGGTCTGATCTTTGGCTACAGAAACTGGCACTTGGGACATGGAATGTCACCTCTCTGAAGGGGAAGGAGCCTGAGCTAGTGCGCAAGGTTGAGAGGTTCCGGCTAGAAATAGTCGGGCTGCCCTCGACGCACAGCTTGGACTTTGGAACAAACTTCCTTGAGAGGGGCTCGATTCTTTCAATAAATTGTTGCTGGTTTAATCACTGTCTTTACACCTTACCTTTAACATTACCCTTAATTCTTCAATTACAAAATACTTCTGATACTTTTTTCCAGTTGTTCCTTCTTCACTGCACTCTGTGGGTTATCTTTGCATCTAGTTTTCCATCTTGGGCTGCCACTGATCCTAGATATTTAAATTTATCCACTCTTTTCAATAGCTCTCCCTACAGGCTAATGTCTGAATCCTGACCATAATTGAACCTCATATACTCTGTTGCCTTCTTCCTATTTAACTTCAACTCTCTATTTTCCAAAGCTCTTCTGTATTCTTTCAACTTCCTCCCCACTTTCTCTTTTCTGGTTCTACACAACACAGAGTGAAGTGCATGCATGCAAAAAGCATGCACCATGGGGATTGGTCTTTTATCCCATGACTCGATGTTTTGTATGAAAATGGCTGCATTTATATTGATACAGTATATAAACAGCTGCATTGTTTTCAAATTAATCCCAAGGTGTCAAAAATATTGAGATCAGGGGCCTCATGTATAAACGGTGCGTACGCACAGAAATGTTGCGTAAGAACTTTTCCACGTTCAAATCGCGATGTATAAAATCTACACTTGGCGTAAAGCCACGCACTTTTCCACGGTACCTTGTCGTACGCAAGTTCTCTGCTCGGTTTTGCAGACTGGCGGCACCCAGCGTCAAAGCAGTGGTTCTGTTCCTGTGTGGTTACTCTTTTATTTTCCTGGTGCAGCTTTATAAATACATGGAAACTAACTGCATATTGTTTATTAGTGTAATGCATCTGATTGTAATTAACTGGTAACAATATAATGGTCCAGGGAATAGCCATAGTATTGCAAATACCATAACTGCTTTAGCGTTGTTACTCTCACTGCACCTTCTTCTTCTTCTTCTTTCAGCTGCTCCCATTAGGAGTTGCCACAGCGGATCATCTTTTTTCATATTACTCTCACTGCACCACTCGGAGTATTTATATGACTGTATCTAAGTGTGAATCACAGCAGCAACAGATCTGAAAGAGAATTATCGGTATTATAGCATCAAGCACATGCTACCACAGCCTTTCCTGTATGGACCTCGCGGTTTAGAAACAGTTTCATCCCAAGAACTTTAAACGCTCTCAATCAATTGCTCCTTGTAGAACTATCTGTACTTATAAGTAGAATTACCTCACTGTAAACTTGCACTACAGTTATAATATTGGACAACCTGAGCCACTTTATATAGCGCGTATTTACATATGATGACAATATCATTTTTAAGATGAAATGCAGCAAAATATGCTTATTATATTATACAGGTAAAACTTAAACTTCATTTAAATAATATATATTCTTCACTAGGACTGGCGTGAAGGATAGAATAATTAAACATGTACTACGAAGATAGTTCAATGTTCCTTAAACGTTTTGAAGAAACGGCGCTCTAAGCTTACAATTGGCTTAACATCTATTACGGAGCTGATTGTGTGGCGATGTGTTACTTGGAGAAAGAAAAGCAAGGACTGCAGGGGCGGCCACGCGAATATATACTGAATATAAAACAGAAAGAGAAAATAAAACGCAGCGACAAATTTCAACAAAAGTTAAATGCTTAAGAACGAGGCGGCTATGCATGTCTGCAACATACGTGGCCATCCATCGTGCATAAGATACTATATTGACATTGGCGGGCAAAGGAGCAACCGATTCTTTCTCTGCCCAGGGCTGCCACAAGCCTAGAGTTGCCCATGAGTACTGCTGCAATAAATAATTTCATCGAAGGTCGTGCACAATCACTGCGCCATGAAACCCATGTTTGATAGCGTGCTTTAACTCCTATCATCATGAAAATTATATCACGTATTAATCTCAGTATTTTAGTTATTCAGAGAGCTGTAATATCACAAATGAAATGGCTTCTGTGTCCAGTCGGAGGAAGAGAGCCAGTTAAGAAGCAAGTAGTGATTCACACACATAGAGCACATAGAAGATCACATACAAAACAAAGCATTTAACGTGCTACTTTAATTACGATGTGATTTGAGAAACTGGTTACTTAAACAATTTTAAGATGATGTTTATGATGTTCTACTTTAATGACAAAATAAACTACATGATTAAAGTGGAAATTCCGAGATTAAAGTTGACATTTCGTGCTTTTTTCCCCACTGTGTGCCTTTTTTTTCTCTGTATTCTAATAAGCTTTCATATGACACTCAGATGGTGGGCTACGACTCGCCTTTTCATGGCGACTGATATCTGAGCTTTCAAGTTTCTCCAACACGCTATGTCACTTGATCAACTTCCTTTTGTTGATTATTCCATGGTTTGATTAAACAAATAGTATGTTTTTCCTTTGCCTTCACTTGGTATTCACTGAAATTCTTATATTTTCCCCCGTACTTTTCCCATTGTCTTTCACAGATGGCTGGGCTTAAGGGCTATTTATATTAGTTTGCATATTCATGGAGGCGTAATTCTGGGAGGAGTTGGGGCGGCACATAAGGCACGTGCACGAGCGTTAGTTTTCACGCTGACCGGGATTTATGTAGCATAAGAGCATATAAGTTGGAGTACGCACAGATTCCTGCATCTGGATTTTTCTGTGCGTAAGCACATTTCTGCTTTTGTGCTTACGCCATGTTATAGTGCGAATTCTATGCACGGCGTTATACATGAAGCCCCAGGGCTTTGTGCAGGTCAATTAAATTCCTCCACAACAAACTCATGAAACCATGTCTTTATGGACCTGGCTTTGTGCATTATAATACAGTCATGCTAGAAGAGAAAAGGGACCTTCCCCAAATTGTCGCCTCAAAGTTGGAAATGCAGTATGTCTTTCTATGCTGTGGCATTAACAGTACCCTTTACTGGAACCAAGGTGCCTAGCCCAAACCCTGAAAAACAGCCCAAGACCATTATACCACATCCACCAAACTTTACAGTAAGCACTGTGTAGTCTGGAAGGTAATGTTCTCCTGACATCAGTGAAACCTAGATTTGTCCATCAAACTGCCAGATAACACAGTGTTAATCATCACCCTAGAGAACACATTTCTAGTGCTCCAAAGAAATGGCAGTATGTTATATATCTGGGGACAGTCCAAGCAGACTTCCTGCGGCTAGGATTAAGAAATTTTTTTTCGTTCTATCCATACCACATCTGTCTCGATTTCTAATGATCTCCTGATAATAAATAATAAATTTGTAGATTACTATGCTAAACTATTTACTTATACTATCCCCTCAGATATCAAATCATTCCTTAGTACCCTTCCATTCCTTTGTCTCACTAAGGCAGAGGATTCTCTTCTATATGCTCCCATCTCTTTGCCTGAACTTAAAGAGGCACTAGACACAATGAGTGCAGGAAAGGCCCCAGGGATGGATGGGCTTCCGCCTGAGGTAATTTCTGTATTCTTGAAACACTTATCCTTTCCCCTTTTTGAGATAATCAGTGCAGCATCTTCCTCTGGCCATCTAAATCCTAGTAATAATGTTGCAGTTATTACGTTACTTTTGAAGCAAGGTAAAGACCCTACTTTGTGGCATAGTTACAGACCCCTCTCACTCATTAATATGGATACAAAACTGCTAGCTAAAGTTCTGGTCTGCTGCTTACAGAAAGACATTAGCAAATTAATCCACCTTGACCACTCTGGTTTCATACATTCACAGTTGGCCTTGGATAACATGAGAAGACTTCTGCATGCCATTTATTCATCTCCTTCCCTTCCCAGCCCTGCTGCACTCCTTACCCTGGATGCCGAAAAGGCTTTTAATCGCATGACTTGGCAATGTTTATGGCAAGTCATGGACAGAATGGGTTTTGTTCCAAGTTTGAGAAATCTGGTGAAAACTCTTCACTCCTCTCCCTGTGCAGTTCTCCTGTCTAATTCAAATATCTCACATCCCTTCTCTATTAATTGGGGAGCAAGGCTGTCCTTTGTCTCCTTTACTCTTTAACTTATCTCTTGAACCGCTTGCAATTGCAATCCGTAATTCCCAGCTCCTAAATCCTATTACAATTTCAAATTCCAGTAATGGGCGGCACGGTGGCGCAGTGGTAGCGCTGCTGCCTCGCAGTTAGGAGACCCGGGTTCGCTTCCCAGGTCCTCCCTGCGTGGAGTTTGCATGTTCTCCCCGTGTCTGTGTGGGTTTCCTCCGGGCGCTCCGGTTTCCTCCCACAATCCAAAGACATGCAGGTTAGGTGGATTGGCGATTCTAAATTGGCCCTAGTGTGTGCTTGGTGTGTGGGTGTGTTTGTGTGTGTCCTGCGGTGGGTTGGCACCCTGCCCAGGATTGGTTCCTGCCTTGTCCTGCCTACTGGAAATTCCAGTAATATAATATCCTTATATGCAAACGACATCCTCCTCTACCTAGGTAATGCCCTTATTGACATCCCTTGCGTGCTAGAACTGTTTAGGTGTTTCGAAGAAATGTCCGATTACAAAATTAATTGGTCTAAATCATCTCTCTTGTCTCTTAATGATATGTGCTGTCATTGCCTCCTACCTTCGATCATCCCTGTATCTAGTAGTACAAGATATTTGGGAGTTAATATTACTGCCTCAATGTCAGACATATCATCTAATTAAAGGGTGACCAATTGGTCGATTGCGATCGACCAGTAGATCAGAAAGGTAGTGCAGGTAGATCATGTTGCATTCAAAAAAAAATTTTTAGATGTTAGTTTATCGTCTATCCTCCCTATGGCATTTGCCAATTGATTGACATTCAGGGCGGCCAGTCTGAGATCTCTTCTCTTTTAACACACGGATCATATATAAAATTATCATTTTTAATGTCATTTTGACCTGGTCATTTTAAAAGTAGCTCTCAAGCCAAATATGTGTGGGCACCCCTGCTCTAATAACTATCGCTGTATCTTTGCTGATGCGAAAGCCTCTATAAACACCTGGTCAAATTTGCCCTCTCTTTTCAGTCTCGTTGTATTCAAAATGAATATCGTACCCCACTTCAGCTGCCAATTCCACCTCCTACTAAATATTGGTCCGAAGTTAGGTCACCGATCTTAAAGTTCCTCTGGAATGGCAAGCGACCAAACCTTAGACATTCAACCCTGGTTAGAGACAGACTGAGTGCAGGTATAGCAATAACTGAAATAGAACTATACCATTGGGCTTTCACCCTCCGCACTATTTTGTTATGACTGTGTCATCCACCTCATTCCCCTACATGGCTCCCTATAGCATCATCCCTTGCTTTCCCACTTTCACTTCAACTTGACCTGTTTACCTCCTTGAAGTCTAAAGCCACCAAAGTTGCCTTGGGACCTATTTTGCCATACGCCATCAACATCTGGCATTGTGTGGAAAAGTTACTTGCACCCTCTGGAAAATGGCACTCCCTCACTCCTATATTTCATAACTTTTTCAGTAGGTAATAGCCCTGTGTATTTCCTCCTTGGCAGCATGCTGGAATTATTGTGCTGGGAGATCTATTTAATAGTTCAGGGCTTATGACATTCCAGTCTTTACAAGCACATTTTAATCTTCCTGGTTCCAGTTTCTTTTTCTGTCTTCAGTTCTGATCAGTGCTCAGGATATGTGGAATTTCCCTAACTACCCCCACCAAATCACTCATTATACTCTTGGTATTGTTCTTTCTTTCTAAAGAAAAAAAAACTGTCTCTACCCTCTACTCTTTACTTTGTAAAGCATCCTATGAATCTCTGCCCTTCATTTCTCTCTTGTCCAGAGTCCCTTATCCTCTTCCTTCACCCCTTTCAAGGGACACAGTTCGCTCCAATGTAAGGCTTTGTTCTAGAAACCCAAACTACCAGCACACTCAGTTCAAACTTCTACACAGACTCTATTCTTCCCCCTGCAAGTGGATCCTCATGGGCCTCACTGCTGATCCTCTCTGTCATTTATGTTCCTTTATTGCACTTTTCTCCACATGTTCCGGCATTGTCCCCCTGTCTTTTCTTTTTGGACACATGTATGTCTCCTCCTGTCCTTTCTTTCCTGCAGTATCCCTCTGTTACTTCAAATCTTTCTTCTTTTGGACCTTTCTAGGCTTTCGCTCAAATTCTCTGAACACACATATTTCTTTTTGGGTACCCTTCAGCCAAACTAATTATTGCCTTCCACTAGAAGGCACTTGAATGTGTCATTGTCAACAACTGGCAGTCCTCCTTTTTTTAATAATCCCTTGGCTCAGGTTTGGGTGGGAGTGGGTTGGTTATGGGTTACTTTGTATGTTATGTCCTTTTATTCCTGTCAAGTTGTTTTTGTTCAATAAAAAGTTCATCACAAAAAAAAAGAAATGGCAGTATGCTTTACACCACTCCATTCTACGCTTGTCATTGTGTATAGCGATCTTAAGATTGTGTGCAGCTTTTTGGTCATTAAGACCCATTTAATGAAGCTTCCGGCGTACAGTTCTTGTACTGATGTTGCTTCAAGATGTAGTGTGGAACTCTGTTTTGAGTAAAGCAACAGAGAATATTCAATTTTTAATTTTTTGACTTCAGCATTTGGTAGCCCTGCTGAATGAGTTTGAATGGTCTTCCACTTGATGGCTGAGTTGTTGTTAGTTCTATTCCATTCCACTTCACAACAATAACAAAGTTCACTGGGGCAAATCTAGCAGAGCAGAAATTTCATATCCTTGTACCAAAGATGGCAACCTATGATAATTCCACATTAAAAGTCTCTGAACTCTAAAGTATGGCCCATTCTAGTTCCAGTGTTTGTCAGTGGACATTAAATATCTGTGAGCTTGATTTTATGCAACAATGGGGGCAGCTGAAATATCTGATCTCAATAATTTGGAGAGGTGTCCACATTCTTTTGGCTGCAAAGTACTTATCTAGTTGTCCTGTCTGTACATTTAAACAATTTTATACTAAATTACAATCAATAAAAAATGAGTTAGAAAACTGACCAACCCTCATTATACATATTAATGCATGGTTATGTATGCTTATTGAATGTGCTGATGGTTGTTCACTCTGTCTTATTTTATAGATTCATCACGAGCGGAAAAGAAAGAAAGCAAATGTCCGACCCCTGGGTGTGATGGAACAGGTCATGTGACTGGACTATATCCTCACCATCGAAGCTTATCAGGATGTCCGCATAAAGACAGGGTACCTCCAGAAAGTAAGCAGCCAGTGTGTAGTCTTTCAAATTAAAATACATTTTTTAAAATAGATTTGTATCATAATTCATTTTTTATTATTGGTCTAGTTTACGATATTGGTAATATTGTATTTTTTCTTGACTTTATTCAAAATTAGATATTATTTAAATTTTTAAAAGCTGTGTGTTTACCACATTATGAAAAGTGTTTTCATTTCAAGTTTATCATTAAAGATTTTATGTCTTTGTTAATTTTGTACCTTTATTTGCATATAGTTTGTGAATTTCATTTTTTTTTTTTTTGCCATTTTCCTGTATAGAAATGTAATTTCAGACTTTGGAACATCCTATAATTTTCACATCAATTTTCTGATTAAGTGTTATGCAAGAAGAACGAGCACAAAAACATTCTTTTCAAAATAATACAGTTTTGATGTTAAAATATTAGTGAAAGACCATAAGGTGTCGCAAAAAGCACCATGAATTTAGATGCATTCCAAAGTATTTATGTAGTTGTTATTTTGTTATGTATTTCAGATACAGTTTAAGCTTTAGCAAAAAGTAATGAATAACATCTTAAAAAAGTATAAAAATGTGACAATTTACAATATATATATAATTATATAGATATCCATGTCTGTGTCACTTTAGATGAAAAATAAAACATTTTGAGCTATTTTTGTGCTTTTAAGTAAAGTAGGCATAATCTTTATATTGCATCCAAAAATGTTCCTTATTCAACTAATGGCAAAATGTATGCATGAAGACCTATAAAGACTTGGACAGATACATTTTCTAAGTCAGCTATGTTAGGATCCATTTGGCTTCCTTCACATTAAGCATATTAGGTATAAGAGTCAGGTGTTATGAGGCTAAGCAGTATGATGTTACTTATGCCCTTAAGCTTTGTTTCACACTAGGCTGAAAGCTCAAATCCAAAGTCATAGCAGATTAAATCACCTCTTCAACTAAAATATAGATATGCCATTAAATGATATATTTATTTTTTATTGAGTAACAATCTTAAATATGGTATTTGTATTTTTTACAAAAATGTAAATTAAAGCAAAAAAAAAAAAACACGTTCTGCTTCACAAAAATACCATCTGTAGACAGAAAACATTTTAAGTATCTTTTATTCTGAGCATGTTTAAGAAGAGTAACTTTTTTGTTTTCTTTTTTTTGAGTATTTTATTATGTTTAGATTATTAATGCTAATACACTAGTCAGCATTCTGAATATATTTAGTAGATATTATTCAGGATTAGAGTGGTACAGTCATCAGTTTCTGAATCATGGGTCACTTATTGCCTGCATTCATTTTTGTCTGGGTAGTCCAATTTTTATCCAGCTTCCCTAGACATATGTAGGTTAGTTTAAATGGTGATTCTAAATTACCACTGTGTGACTTGAATGGACCCTGTGATGGACAGACACCCTCTTCAGAGCTGGTTTCTGCTTTTGCACTTGATGCCACTTGGCTCCAGCCCTATGCAACCCTGCATTGGATTAAGGAGATCTGAGCATATTATATTGTATTGTGTAGCCGCACACACTAGATTTCAAGTATACCTTATAATTTCTATTTTTTTATTTATTTATTATTTGACCCACAGCCTGAATTTAAATCTTTTATATCACATTTCATAAATATATTTATTAGATTTTGTTCTTTCCAGTACAACTTTACAGAACTGTAAGTAGGTATACTTACATACAGCAATATACGGGAATATACACACATGTAGGAATATTAACATGCAGAAACATAAAGTACAGGCACTAATATCTAGGATGTGACAAGTTACGCCATGATTATTAGTGGTAAAGGTGCAACCCAATTTCCAAAAACATTTTGGTAAAATGTAAATAAAAACTGAATGTGATGATTTGCAAATTATTTTAAACTCTATATTTAACTGAAAATAGTACGAAAACAACATATCAAATGCTGAAACTGAGAAAATGTCTTGTTTTGTGAACAATATGTGTTCACTTTTAATTTGATACCAGCAAAGTGTTTGAAGAAAGTTGGAACAGGCCATGTATACCACTATGTCACATTTCCTCTTGTAAAACGCTTGAGATCTGAGGTGACCAATTGCTGTAGTTTCGAAAGTAAAAAGTTGTCCCATTCTTGCTTGCTATAGGATTCTAGCTGCTTAACAGTTCAAGGTCTGATTTGTCATATTTTTCATTTCATATTGTGCCAGATTTCTGGGTTGCAGGTTTGGACTACAGTCAGGTCAGTTTAGCACCGAAATTCTTTTACTTTTATATGCTGTTGTGATACAAGCAGAATGTGGTTTGGCATTGTCTTGCTGAAATCAGAAAGGGCCTCCCTGAAAAAGATGTCTTTGTACTATTTTCAGTTAAATATAGGGATTAAATGTTTTGCTTTTGCAAATCACTGATTTTTTTCATTTACATTTTACACAGTTTTTAACGTTTTGGAAAACATAAGTAAAAATGTAATGTAGGTAAAGTAAAATGTGAGCAGCACAAAGAATAAAGACATTGTGAGACAAAATAGGCTAAAGCCAATTAAACAAATAGCCACAGCAGTCAGTTAAGGGAAATTCAGAATACAGGTATGTGGATATGAAAGTAGTGTAAAATCTGAGGAACAGTACTTTCAAAACTCAAAGATAAAATCATCAGTTAAAAGGCATCCCATAGAAATGGTGTCATTAGCTGCCTGGTGTAGACTAAACATAGAGACTTAGCTATTACATATGCATTGCTATACTGGCCTGTAGGTCCATGTGGCCAGATGTCATGGTTACTCTGTAAACTGGAAATATGATTTTATTTTGAGTCTGAAGTAGGCCTAAGTTAGTAGCCAGTGATCTTTTCACCCCATTTTAACAAACAACATCTCTCCTGATCGTGAAGTCTACAATCATCCCACAACATAGCTCAGCAAACATAGCAAAAACAGCAAACAATAAAATCAATAAAATCTTTTTAAAAAGGTAGTAAATGCATAGTGTCAGAAGACCTTTTTCAAATCTTTAACTATTAACAGTTTTAGCTGTGCTAAGAAGTGAATTATATACTTTTTACATATTCTTGCTGTTTATCTTGTATACATTATGTAGTTGTCTTTTCTTCAGCAACTTCTTTTTCATCTTGAAGGTTGCCTTTCTGAATTGAAATAAAAAAAGAGTGTGATACATTGACAAAACACTGTGAAACTTGCAATGTGGTGGACACTGGGGAGGCCTTCTGATCTTTGGTGGTGGATGCAAATATGTGCAGTTGGCTCTTCAGAAACATTTACTTTTACATCCTTTTTCTAATCATATCAGCCCTCAACTGCATTATGCCTAAATCTGAATTGCTCTTTTATGAACTGAGGTGCCATTTGAGATGAGAAGGCCCTATTCTGAAGTCTCCAGCTCTGAAAAGCATTCTTTCCATAAGGAAAGAGGCCATACCTGAACACACTGGCAGAACATTAAGTTAAACAGATTACTTACAGAGATGAAGGACAGAAACTATAGAAATAACATTCTCATCCAGATTTCCTGCAAAACTATTACAAGTTATATTCCTGTCATATTTTCTTTCTCCCATGACTACTTTCCTGTAGTCTAGAGGTGCTGAAACTCAATACACTGTGAAGGCTAGTGTGCGCCAGAGAGCCCCAAACCGGAACACACCAAGCAAAAAAACCATAAGTCATCACTCCTTCCTCTCTCTCTCACCAGCGCACTTCCCTCCTCCATTCAAGTGTTGCCTTCCTTCCTACCAGCTGTAACTCACCTGGACAAGGCAGTGCAGTCCCTTTGTTTGAAGACACAGGAGTACTTCTGGTGACAGGGCTGTTGTCCATTGGAAGTATTTCCAGGTCACATGGCAGTCTCAAACAGTAGGGAGTGTATCTCCCCGCAGTACCCTCTTGCGGTACCCCCAGACCCCAGCAAGGCTGCATTACAAGACTACAATTCGCAGCATTCCCTGTTGTTTCTTGAATCAGTGCTAATATCAACAGCCACTGCCATCCAGTGACTGTGGAAATAAATAGAGACAGTCCTTTCCTAACCTGCTCTACTACCCTGGTCAGGGATGGTTCTACACATATTTCCGGTTGGGGTGCCTGTCCATTTATGTGGGGTTTATGTGTAAGGAACCATCTTCTCTGTTAGTTGGGATGTCTGTCCATCCATTTGGGGAGCTTGGTCCAGATACGACATCCTTCCCTCTCTCAGCCAGGATGGCTTTCTGTCCACTCGGAGCTTCCCATCGGGGTAAGGTAACTTCCTAACTCCTTGTCGGGATAACCATCCATCCCATGTGCCACCTACACCTCAATGTAATTCATTTCAACTGATACCTTTAAAATTTACTATTTTTAAGCTGTAGCAATTGTCAAACTGTACTTGCTCAGCGATGAAAAGCTCTTAATTTAAATATTTATCAAATTCTTTACTTTCCTGATTTCAGGTTGTCAGTTGATGAAGCCAAGAACTCAGCTGCTTCACTGAACCATTTCTCTGACATTCGATTTTACATTTACGTACTTGAATAACACTGTTTATCTAAAGCGACTTACAACATTTGTGATACAATTGGTTATATTTCCTTTCGTTTTCCTATTACAGCAGAGGCAGGTCAAGTGAGTTGCTCATCATCACACAGTGTCAGTAGTGGGATTTGACCCCACATCCTGATGATTTGAAGTCCAAAGCCTTAATCACTACACCACACTGCATTTTCCTTACTATATTACATGCCTTAAGATATGTGGACTTTGAACTCAAAGCAAGCCATGAATGCTCTTAATACTTTCTGCGCTATAGATAATATCTAATGACCAGAAATAATGTTAAAAGTTGGGAGATGTTTTATGGCATGTTATTCTTATCTCTGTGGTTTTAGAGGGTTGTGGGAGACCCCAGCATTGCTGCCTTGATCAATGATTTCGCTTCGCATGGACTGGGTTGGGCAGTGGCTGAGCTGTAATCTGTAAAGTGTAGGTTCTTTTGCTTTGTTTACATGGTTGTATAGCTGCAGCAAATGTATATTTTGATAATTGACTTGATTAAAATAATAAAGTAATTAATCAGCTTAACTAGCAATTATTGTTTCTTAATTTAAATGGCTGTGACAATTATTGTTTGGCATTATTTGATACTTATACATCTTTATTAAATAATTAGAAATACAAAGCTTACAACAACATCTTACTTTTTACTACTTTCTATTTAACTTTTAAATTTAAGAAAGAGGGTTATTCTTTTTTCATACATAAAATTCAATATAAAGATTACAATAAAGTATAAAAAATACATTAAATAAAACAAGATTCAAATAAGTACTTTGAACGCCAAATGTGAACTCAGCAGGAAATCAATATTTTCGGATCAAACATGGCAGCTGAGGTCTCAGAAAATCCCATATTGAACTTAAATAGGTTAGTGTGCCATGTCATATTTGAGGCTTCCTTCATGAGCAGAGGTCTTCTGTATAGGTGCAGAGAAACATTCTTGTTTGTTTTTTTGTTTGTTTTATTTTTGTTGCTGTTGAAAGCTGCAGTAATGAACAATAATAAATAAAAAATGTACAATAGATTATATCTCTTTCTGCAATAGTATCACTTATCTCTTTCAAACCCTATGCTCGATTCTGATCATATTTTCATTTCATAAAATTAGCTTTACATTTGGGTAGTTTACATGAATACATATACAAGAAGATATATTTGTTTTTAGTATAAGCAACCAAATCTGTGTTCTGTTACAAGAGGGTGAGCTGCTAATTGTTAAATGATAGGTTTGGTATTTTTCAGGTCAAAGTTATTTCTTCAAAATCATGGTATATATATTAATTTAATATTGTGTATTTGATATGAAATTGTGTTCTACAATAAACTGTTTTTTATAAATTAAAAAAAAACCTTGTTTGTTCATGTAGCGTACAATAGCGCTAATGGGAACATGGGCCCATAGATAGATAAACCTTGAAAACTTATCAAATACATCTCAAAACTGTGCATCCATGTGGTTTTAAAACAGGAAAAATGAAAAATATTGTCTACAAATTTGGCCATTTTTAAAGGAGGCTAGCGGTGCAATTAAATTTTCTTTACTTCATCCTCCTCCACAGCAACCTTTCAGTCCAAGGGGCGTGGATTCACCCTGGAAGTAAAGTACCGTTGACATTATTCAGACATGAAATACAGTCTCTGTTCTCTGGACAGATAGACAATAATAACCTAAAAAGTCACATGTTGAAATTGCTTTTATTCTTTCACTATACAGAAGCTTATTTCATCTATCCATCCATCCACTTTCATTATTTTGCAAATATATACAGCTGCTGGATTAATTATGTACACATATGCTACAATGGATAGAAAATATTGAGCAGGTCCATAACATGCAATAAGAACTGCATTGACGTTATATGCAAAGTCTGAAGTGGAACCAAATTACTGGCAATACTCTGTGTTGTTGGCGTCTTGGTCATTTTCACAGTGTAATATTAATTTTAGATAACATTTAATCCCCCAAAGGAGATTGGAGTACATAGTTATAAGTATATGAAGCTGAATAGTCTTCAGGATTCTCCTTTTAGATCAGATGCCTGTAAGAATTAATAAGTCCACATCAAATTTCCATTATAGGCTTACATCCATCCATGAGTACAGGATCACAAGAAAGTAGCAAGACAGGAATGATATCTGGGCACAGCGTCAGGTCATTGCAGGGTGAACCCACACAGGCTTGGGTCAATTAGCAACAGCAATTTACCTAAGTTTAACCAGGGTGAAGTTAAGGTAGTTCGGTACTTATATTTTAACATGGGCACAATGATAGCGCAGAGCTGTCATTCCTGCCTCACAGCCCTATGATCTGCATAAGTTTTCCATGTTCTCTTTGTGTTTTACATATTGATTTGTATGAGGGAGTCTCAGTTGAGTTTACTTATTTAAATACGTTCTCCTCAATTCTTTTATTATCATGTCAGCAAGAGCAACACATTGATGAGGTCAAAGTTAGCTACTTAGTCATAGCTCCTTATAAAGTGTGGTTTGGCTCTCTCAAATATCTAAGGCTTTTATTAAAAATACAATGCAGTGTAATTAGTTCAATTCAAATTTACTGTCATGTGTACAGAGTACTATGAAACTCATATATGTTTTTTTCACTATGCCACTTTTTAGTATAATTTCTTGCCCTGTAGGCTATGTGAGATAACAACCCAGAATGTAATGAGTGAAATGTCTGTGCCGCTTAGGAAAATACAATCATATGATTTAAGCACACATCTGTCTGCCGTTTCAAGCCATGGCAGAACAAAACCACGGAAGAAACAGAAATGCAGAAGGAAAAGGAGGTTATTAATTTATCTTGGGTATGGGGCGGTGGAGCTGTCATAACTCCACTCCTGATGGTGACTGTGAGGAAATGAGTGAACAGGAAATACATTTTTACCTCAAGAAGACAGAACAAATTATCATTATCAGAAGGATGCCTCATACTGTAAATGTGGAAGGCATTTTTTCTTTGATCAAAACCTTTGCTGTTTCATCGTGAACATACTTGATAAGTTTTAGGTCTGTTTGATTCAGCTATGGACCCGTGTCCCCATTAGCCCATGGTAAGCTGCAACAATAAAGTATTTTTATAATGTATAAAAGAAATGTTTCACTTTAGAGCACAATGTTATGTGGCAAATTAATATAAAAATATACTAATTAATATATACATTAATTGTGAAGAAATAACTTTGAAAAATACAGAACCTCCTTTAAAGGAACAATTTTTCAAAGTGGCGTATTTTTAATTTTGGTAGACTGACATTTTGTTTTTCCTGTTTTTGAAAAAACTGCTATCCGCAGGGTTAGGATTAAGCAAACCACAAATATGCTTTCAGGTTAACTGAACTCTGGTAAACCTTATACTAATAGACAAAGGAGTGGGAGTTTGTGTTACTTTTAAATTGTAAAATAAATTAAAGGCATTTCCAAAACTTCTTATTTAGTAATGAAAATTTTGTTTTGAATTTGTTAGTAGTAACCTTAATTGCTAGCCAGACTTTTGTATTTCTGTTATGTAGTTACTCCAGTTCTACATTTAAAAACTTGGTACAGATGGGAAAACTTATTCTACTTAGCCTACTACAGGGGTTTATTCCACACAAGGATTTTTTTTTTCTTTTCAGATGCTGAAGTATGCATGTTTTACTACCATGTAATGTTAGATCTGCCTTGGATAAATCCTTATGTTGTGGTTTCATCTTTTCTTTTAATGAAATTTTCCCTCACTTTGTTTCTTTTTTAAATTTCTGCAATTGTTGTTATTTTTTATCTTGATCCTATTCTATAGTTATGCCTCTATAGAAGTAGAAACCTTTGTTAATAAATGTTTATTATCAGCAGTATCAAATAATTGTTTTAGCCCAGCATGGTTGTTTATATGTAGGTAGGGAAGGGAGGATGGAGGAAGAGCTATTGGTTGCTGAAAACTCAGAAATGTTTGGGTTAGGTTTTTGGTGGGAAGGCATGTAATATCCTTTGCATACTTGTACCTCACAGGAACACAGATATATCCTGGATAATCGTTCTTTTTGTATATTCTCTTTTCACTCCTTCGATTCTCTTCTTTACTCTGCTTATGGCTTATCTCTCAGTTGGGTAGTAGTATGTTCAGGACCTTAATTAGAGTGTCAGACAAGTAATTGTTAATTATTTGCCTGTGGCATAAAATAGTTATTGTTGCATTTCTACAGGAATCCAGACTGTTCCCTATGTCTAAAGTCATACCAAACTTTTGTAACAAGTCCTACTCCATTTACGCCTCTGCATTAGCTAACTTTAGGAAACTTTTAGGAGTATTTTCCTGGAGCAAAAATTGCAGATTAAAACATTTTGCTTAAATTTGGATGACTCCGGTAGGTTCTGTTATGTGCTGATTGAGATGGAAGGTAGTGCTATGTTGTATTTATACACCAACACCCCATCAGTCTGATTTTATTCCATATTAATATAATCAAATCTGAATTTTGAAAGCCTGTAGCATTATTTTGGGTATTTTGTGTTTTAAAAATGCAATGCTAGATAAAAGGTTAGCTAGCCCTTTCCTAGCATGTTCTCTAACTGACTACCACACAGAGTAATTTATTTATGATTTAAATCTTTTCAGTTCTTTCAGTTCTTGAATCCTTCTGATGAAGTGTTTTCATTATTTTCTCACCAGTAATAAACTTTTATCTCTCAGTTGCTCACTTCTCCTCTTGATTTTCTTGAAATGTCCTTTGTAGGGCAATAAATGTGCATTGTAATAGTATCATTTTCTGTTGTACTTTTCATGTGCTTCTCATTGGAGGCTTAACTCTTCCTTTCTCCAAACAATCTTTCCAGTAAAAAAATAATTCTTCCTTAGAAAGCTTGCATCCCTCTAAATTCTGCTTAAGGAGGCTCAACTGTGTTTGAGCATGGAAAATTGCAGAGGCCTGAGTACCTACTACCTAAATTCCTTTCTGATTTTTTGGAAACAGCTTGTTCCATCTTATACAAATGTTAATTCTGCTATTTTCTCCTCCACGACATGCACTTTAGTTAATTCAACAGTGATCTCCCTCATTTAAAAACAAAGCGAAGAACCATTAGATTGCTCAATCTATTTCTCAGTTTCTTTGATCAATAATGATGCGAAACTTGTCAAAGTCATTGCAGCTGGTCATTCACAATTATATAATGACACGTGACTCCACCTGGTGGGTATTTTTGGCTAATGCACTTCCAATGGTGCCATTGTGCTGGCAGCAGGGTTATAAGCCGGGAACCGCCTTCAATGGTGGTTTGCTCCTTTAGTCCTGGAACAAGATGAAGTGATGGAGCAGCATCCTGACTAGAGTAGTTTCATGAATTCTTGTAATTGACAACATATTGTCTTCTATGTATTATAGATGTACCTTCCACTTTGTTTCACCTTGCAGCCCTTCTTTCATGGAGAATGCTTTTGACCCCATGGATTAGACGTTTTTTCTGGCAGATCTTGTGGTCACTATGCCTAAATGAAGGTTATAATATTGTTTAAAATGTGCTCCTGCCCAATGGTGGAAATATCTCAATACCCGTTCAGATTCATAAAGGTACCATCACTCATCTCAACCTAGACCCATTCATTCTAATTATTTCTTATCACTCCGACTGTAAAATTTCTTTAGATGCAGATACTGTGTTTATTTTTGTTGCTCCCAGCAGTTTCTGTGACATCTTTAATTTGTTTGGTGTTTTGAGACTGCCAGTCTCCAGAATCAGCTATTCTAAATCTGCTTTTCATCTATTACCTTTGTTATTAATCTGTTTTATTTCTCTTTACATCCATCTAACAAGTTTGATAAAATATCTGGTTATTGAGCTCTCTACTTTTTGAAGTTCACACTAATATGCAAATACCAGTGTATTCAAGAGAATTAAAGAGTCCCTTTCCTTGTGTCCTTTTCTCCCTTCATTTCTCTGTTAATTAGAAATTACCAAATGAACCTAATCATGTGGACTGCTTGTTTTCCTAATAAATTTTCTGGATTTTGTTTATTTTATTTTTTTGGTGGACAGTGAAAGACCCTTCATTAATCCATCTGGGTTAGAAAGGGTGTCTCTGCTGGGCTTAGAACTGTATCATTGTATGCTTAAACTTTTCCTGATTTGGAGTTGGCAGGACCCCTGTTGATCCACTGTATAATAATATGGTCTCTCCCAGATTACTTTCTGTTTCTTCCTTTATTTCCTTGAATTTAAAATCTCATTCTCCAGGTTTAGATCTCTAAATGTCATATGCCCTCGTAACTTGGTGCAAGGTTGATGAATATCTTGGTGTTTGCCCAGTTTGGCATAAACATACAACCAATTTCCATAATGTGAATTATTTCATTATTGACAGCCCTGTCTCTTTTCCATCCTGGACATGTAGAGTGCTGCTTATAACAACTAGTCAAGTTCAAAATTATTCTTTTTAGTGGTTGATTTAATTTCATTCAGTTTACCAAATGATTTGAATCTCTGAATCATTGATTCATTCACTTCAAAAACACAAGTTATATTCTAGTTTAAAATTTAGAATAGTATCTGTGTAACTGTGTAACAACTTTAACCACCAAACAATACAAAAAATATAAAAAGCAACCAACAAAGTAAGTACTTCACACATAATAATAATAATAATAATAATAATAATAATAATAATAATAATAATTCTCTTTATTGAATTTTGACAATAAATAAAATTTCCACAAGAAATAAAATAAAAAACAATTGTAAAAATAGAACCTTAGAATAGTGCAGACATCATGATAATACTTTGAGAACATTGAAAAATGACAAAATAAAATTATTTTCAGTTTTGGATTAATCTCCTGCGATTTCCTTCTTTTATATCCCATCCATTCTGATGCAATCTGCCATACATATATCATCAGTGATTTGAACTGTGATTCAATATAGTGCGAGTGTCTTGACTGCAGTCCACAAACTGATTCTTTCGGTGAACTAGTTCAGTGTACTGTACTGCAAGTCTCTTGTCTGCAGTTCGCGTTAAGCTTGCAATGGTTCTTCAGATCAGTAGGGGACATACTGCTTCATTCAATCAGTCAGTGTACGTACTGAGACAGTCATAGTCACTCATTCAGAGTGAAGTGATCAATGGGAGGTGCTTGGTGTCTTCTACCAAGTCGGTCACTGACTAGCTGTTGTCATATCCATATTGCTGAAATAGTTTGCCATTTGCCAAAATAGCAGGCTATTTGCCAAAGACAGAAGTCATTTAAGTGATATTAAGATGATAACTGCAGACTGTCGTGGAATGCTATATAAAACGTAGCACACACTGCACATACCTCAAAAAAATGTATTCTTTAATGTCGGTGAACCAGTACGTTCGATTAGAGACCCAAGACAAGTACAAAAGAACTAGTGTGTTTGTTCACTGCACATCACTAATAACAACTCCAGGCTTGGAAAGATCTTGTAGTGTAGAGCCTTAGCGCTATGCCAAAGTAAAAGCAGTCAACAAAAAAAGTACATCTATTTATATCCAGCATGTTCTCATACAAATAGTTGAAACGGTGCACATACCTTTTTTTCTCGTTGTAGCATGTGTGTGAGTGCACAAGATGTGCTGAAAGCATCACCAGCATCTAAGGGCGGCGGTAAAAGCTTTGCCGACTACAGTTCTTGAAAGAAGCATTACCATGAGACCAAACTTAACACAGAGTGCCAGATACAGTTGCCTTGGCAAAGCAGCAGCCATGAAGCTGACAAGCAAGTAAATGAGAAGCCGGCTGGAAAGAGGAAGGCCCCTCTGGAAGAAAAAGCCGCTGTGCTATGAGCGTGGAGATAGTGCTGTAGATATCGTGGGAGCGCATGTGAAAATAACTAACTTTATACGAGTTTCTGGGAAGGCCCAAGACACGTGGATATAGCTAGATACGCTACGTAAACTGGGATAGGATGATATTCTGGAGCGTCACATATGATTGACCGCTAAGGAACCTACGGCCATATAAAGAGGTGGAATGGAAGCTAGAGGACGTCTGTCTTGGGGCTGAATCTGCATTGTGGTGTTAGTTGATGGCAATACAGATAGCGAGAAGGCACGCAGAAAGAACCCTTCGATTATATACGATGTGGAGGTTGCTGGTGAAGAAAGAAAGAGTGGGAAGGCAGGAACTTTGTGATTTTTTTTTTTTTTTTGCCGTTTGATTTCACATGTGAAAGATTTTCTTATATTGGGATTAAGGAAACCCTAACCCTAACCCTTTTATTTAAAATTTTTTTGGTTTTGTTTCAATCTTCAGATTTCATAGTACAGAACTTGTATATATTGTAAATAGCATCTCAATTTTCCACCTCGAGTATTTATTGCAATTTTGGATTTCTCAGCAGATTGGGTGTGGATACAAGTTTGTTTTTGTTCACGACCTTCAACTTTTATGGTTTTTCACTGGTACAGTAATTTTATTTGTTGTAAAGGACATTTTTTTTGTATTTTTTAAGAATCTAGGTGCCTTTTTTCTCATGTACCTCTGGTTTCAGTTTGGTTACGAACTGCTAGGAGTCTTACTATTAAGGTTGTGCCATGGGTTCAAAGCCTAGGGTTCCACAGGTACATTTACTGAGGTAGAGATGTTCTTCCTTCTTTTTCTATGAACAACTCAGATCACTCCTTAAAGTGAAAGAGGTCTAATTATCCTTTCCACTTTCATTCCACCCTCTCTGTAATTATGTTTGCTATTTCCAAATTTAAAATCAATCCCAGCTTTCACTCAGCTCTGTGATAGACTTCTCCTAAACTCTTACTAATACTTTACATATTATAGTATGACCTCCCTTCTTCTCCTTCCAAAGAAAATGACCTGTAATAACATATCTTTATTCTCTAACAACCCAAACGACCAGTATATTCATTTTAAATTTGTACACTATCTATAGTTTACCTTACGTAGCCTTTATGCTTGCATCTGGTTACAGATGCTAGTTGTCATCTCTTTCACTGGCAAATTTCTTCAGAAGATCTGAGATGGTATCCCAGTTTCTGATTTCTGGCCTGTTTTCTCTGACATGGCTTCCTTCTTTTCTATTAATATTTGTTTCTTACCTTATATATTCCCCCTCAAAGACATTACCTCTTTGTCCTGCTTTTATCCAGCAGAGCCTAACTGGTTGGCTCATCATTGTGAATGTACTGTTAATCTCTGATGTGTCCCTTTTTGTGTGTTTTTTGTTTCTTATTCTTCTGCTTTCTCTTTTTTACTGGGGCCTGCCATTTCTGACATAGAAAATAATAATAATAAAATAATAACTATTATTATTATTATTATTACTATTATTAGTATTATTATTATCTGTCTTCTGTCTATACAGGCTTTAATAATTCTAGATCCTCAAGTTTAAGGATAAGAGGAGGGTGAGGTAGAGTGAAGAAGGGTGGGAGGGCACCAAAGGAGTTTGATCTTTTTTCATTACTTTTTATTGTTATTTTGACAAATACAGTACTTATTATTACTGTTCCTTTTCTTGTTTGATTTTAATTAATATATTTGTCACAAAAATATTAAGATCATCGGGCCCTAACAGTTTAATTAGTGTATTTTAGATTCCATTTTAATTATTCCAAAATTGTAAGTATAGATAGGCATTTTCTCTTCTTGGTTCTTTGAAAGAGTGAGTTGCAAAATATTTAATTGAATGTACAAATTCCTTATCTCTAATAAAATATTTTTTGAGTTTCCTAGTTTAGTAGTAGCAGTAGTAGTATTGTGATATGTACATATTACAAAGTAATATACGTGAGTAATTAAAGTTGCTCATTACTAGTAGTAGTAATAATAATAATACATTATATTTATATAGTGTATGTAACCTCCTCCAGTGTTGTTTTATTGATATTGTTATAAAGATAACTAATATTACTCTTTTTAACAAGTCTATAATGCATTTCCATTGCCATATCTCTCTACTCTTACTGCTTTCTAATGTAACCTATATATTCTAAGATGTAACCTGCCTTTCATTTTATTTTTTTTATTCTGTCTTTATGCATGTACTGTACCCACATATTCTCTGTTACATCTTCCAGTCCTTTATAAATAATGTGAATCAATTAAGTATACAATGCTCAAGGAATTTGACAGTTTTCTTTAAACACTATATGTTTATTTGCAGTTACATACAACTTTATTTATTTCATAGCACTTATAAGAGGTTTTAGACTGTCATTATTATATGTCCTCTTTATTTTCACTTTTTAGACTATTATTATTATGCTCAAAATGGTTGGACACTTCTAGGTTTTATGTTCCTTGACAGTGTGCAGCTTTTACTCTGCACTTAATTTAATACTGATCCACCTGTCTGTTCCTCTCTGAATTGGAGTCTCCTCCCACATAGAAAGGCACACTGTCTCATCTCAACAATTTTCTCCAGTTCTCTGCTGAACATTTATTAAAACATCAACAAAATAATGGCTGAACAAGCTAAGTATCCCACATTCGTAAGTCCCGAATCCCACACAACCAGCTCCCTGTTCTTAATAAGCCATCCAAAGGAAGTTACTATGTTAAAGATGAAGAGCAATATTCACTTTAATAATGGCCAGGCATGAATGGAAGAAAAGAACAACCTTGGACCTGTAAATGGCAGAAGCACAGACTTCATTAAAGTTAGAATCATGTATGGAGGAAGAAGAAATGACACAGACTGAAGCAAAAATGTCTACTCCAAGATACTGTATCTAAAGCTTTATTGATGAGGTTGAAAGCAATAAAATGGGCCTTGAGATGCAACTTATTAAGAAAATTTGATGGAGTTGATTTTACAACCAGAAAGGGTATTTCATATGTCGTAATCAGATCTAGAATATGAAAGGTGTCCATTACCCCATAACCTAAATAAAGGGTAACATTTTCTGTATACAGAATATTTTTTTTCTGATAGACCTTAATATATTTTCAAAACTAAATTCAACAATTGTAAATTACTTCAATAACATTTCAAGAGATGGATTAGAATGGACGGGAGAATGTTGACATGCCTACATGGATCATTTCGTGATAAAAAGGGATAAGAGATTGAAGAATTGGTCTGGACAACGGCATAGGAAATAAGTAGAGATTTGTGAGTTTATTCACCTCTACTTCATTTCATTTGGGTTATGTCCTATCAGCAAATGCTTCCTTGGCATCATGTGGCAGCAACACTGGTAGGTAGGGTAAGCAGAGTTTAAGTCAGTGACGTGAATCAGCATCCTAAACTTGTCATTAGTTAGCTCAGAACAAATAAATATGGTTTTAATGGATGGTTTAACTTATGAATAATGTTCCGTAAGCAACACAGACTTTAGTTGGAAATTTGCATTATTGTTCCTAATAAAGGAAAGCTTACATATAATTTAGGTCCTTTCTTGCTTTAAAAGCAACATAATAATCATACTATTGACTCCTTAATTTAGATTTCTAAAAGAAGACACCTGCATAATCATTTCAAACAGAAGAAGAAATAATTACTTCCAATTGAAAAAAATTGGTTCAGGAGAAAAGCAATCTAGCCCTGGAATGTCTATTTTCATGGAGCCCAAAGACTCTTTTAACAGAATTTTAGCAATGAGGGCATCCAAGACCAGAGCTTCTCCTTCTTGTGTGAGTGTGAGGGTCCAGGACTTCAAAAATATCTTAAACTCAGTGAGAGGAGCATTGAAGAAATTACAGTACAATTTGATATAACAGTCTTACAATTCTTTATTAACTATTCGGAGATCATTGGAAATCGTACCAAATTTAATTTTAATGCCACAGATTGAAGCAAATACATTATTTTTCTTAGTCTTAATACCAACATTTTTCTTGGCTTTGAACCAGATATATAACAATGGTAACTTGTGCAGTAAATCTGAATTTCTGTCCTTTGACTCATTAGGGTATTAAGCTCAATTTTAATATTGGGCTCATGCTTCTTGTTAGCTAGAAGGCTGCATATTCTTTCCAAAAAATTGGATTTGGATTCTAATTCTACAGTGCTTCTAGAGCTTAGTATGGGCTTATTGGGAAGAGGATAAAAACAGCCTTGTATGGCTTGTGTAACACCATCAAATCCACTTAAAGGTAACCAAATGGCTGACTTCATATTTGCCTACATTAATCACAATGACCTGAAGACTGATCCAGATGACAATAAGAACATCACATTTCTTAGAGAAAGAAGATGTGATCCTATATTATTTGTTCTCACAATGGTGACATCAAAGGTCAGTATGTGTGATTCCTGGATTATAGCTAAATGTGAATCTGTGATATTGAAAAGGTTTACCATATTCTCGTGTAGATGATTGACACTTAGAACCCTAGTATTATAAAAAAATATTTTGAGATTCACAGTAAATAAGGAGTAAACAACAGTACATGAGAACAATGACATAATTAACAATGCATTTCAGCCAATCTAATCTAAATATCAGTTGAGCTTAATAGAACTTTACAATAATCAAAATTATGGGAGTTAGAAGTCCAACCTTTTGGCCAGATTCCATTTTGATGACAATATATGCATCAGTATTCAAACCGTAACATAATTTTCATAATTTTGGCCCTGTACACCACCACAATGGATTTGAATCAAAGCAGTTAAGATGTGATTGAAGTATAGAAGACTTTCAGTTTTAATTCAAGGTATTTAATAAAATATTGTATGAGCTGTTTTGAAAATACCAACATTTTTATACATGGTCTGCCTTTTTACAGGGGTTCAAAAGTATAACTAACAATCATAAATAAAATGATTATTTTCAGTACAGTATTTGGTTGAAAATCCTTTAGTGTCAATGACTGCCTGACGTCTGGAACTTTCCACCCTAGTGATACTTTGCCAAACCTTTACTGCAGCTGTCCTCAGTTGCTGCTTGTCCATTGTATTTTCTGCCATCAGTATTGTCAGCAAGTGAAATGCACGTCCAATTGGGTTGAGGTCAGTTGATTGACTTGGCCTTTGAAGAATACTCCACTACATTGCATTGAACAGCACTTGGTTTGCTTTCACAGGATGTTTCGGCTCATTCTCCATCTGTACTGTAAAGCAACATTCTATATGTTTTACAGCATTTGGCTGAATCTGAGCAGATAGTATAGCCCTGTACACTTCAGAATTCATCCTGCTACTTCTGTAAGCAGTCATATCATTAATAAACAATAGTGAATGACTTTCATTTACAGCTATGCATGATCGTGCCATAAAACTCCACCCTGTTTTATAGATGATGTGGTATTCATCATATCATGAGCCATTTCTTCTCTTCTACTGTTCTTTTTCTAGCATTCTGGTATATATTGATCTTAGGTTCCTTTCTTCAAAAAATTGTTTCAAAACTGGATAGTCTTTTAAAAATTACTTTCTGGCAAAGTCTAATTTATCCTTCCCACACTTGAGGTTTACCAGTGGTTTGTACCTTGTGATAAACTCTCTGTCTTTACTTTCATGAAGTCCTCTCTTGATTTAGACTTTAGGAATGAAAGGTCTACCTCCTGAATAGTGTTCTTGGTATACTTAAATGTTATGAAGGTGTTATTCTTCACCAAGAACAGAATTCTGCAATCATCCAGCAGAGTTGTCTTCTGTGGTTTTCTAGACCTTCAGGTTTTGCTGAGTTCACCAGTGTTTTCTTTCTTGTTAAGAATGTACCAAATGGTTGATTTGACCACTCCTTGTGTTTCTGCTATCTTTCTAAAGGGTTTGTTTTGTTTCCTCAGCCTAATGATTGACTGTTTTTACTTCCACAGACAGCTGTTTGGACCTCATATTGAGAGTTCACAGTGACAGCTTTCAAATGCAGATTCCACACTTGGAATCAATTCCAGACCTTTTACTTGCTTAATATTTAATGAAATAACAAGGGACCTGCCACCACCTGTCTATGGAACAGCTTGTCAGTCAAATATCCAAATACTTTAGAGCATTTGGAAATGGGGGGTGGGGCTATGCAGAAAAATGTCTGTCATTCCTAAGCAGCTCATACGATAATTTTTGGTAAACCACTTAAAGCCTAAAATCTACCCTTTAATCACATAATGATCATCATCTTATGCTAGTGTTACATTATAAATAGCTATTATAAATTTGAGAAGATCTATATACTTAATTTTTCAACCATTGGAAAATTTATTGTGTTACCTCCATGAGAATTTATAATGGCAAACTCATACTATAGTAAATAATACTACTGAAACAAAAAATGACAAAACAATAAACCTTATATATACTTTAACAGAGCAATGGCCACCCAATGGATAACTCTTGAGAACCACAGTGGTTAGAGTTTTAGTGACCAACTGGTGAGAAAAATGGTAAATACATGTCTAACCACTGTAAGAAATACTATTACAGTAATCCCTCCTCGATCGCGGGGGTTGCGTTCCAGAACCCCCCATGATAGATTAAAATCCGCGAAGTAGAAACCATATGCTTGTATGGTTATTTTTATATATTTTAAATCCTTATAAACTCTCCCACACTGTTAACATTAGAGCCCTCTAGACATGAAATAACACCCTTTAAAAGTTTAAACTGTGCTCCATGACAAGACAGAGATGACAGTTCTTTCTCACAATTAAAAGAATGCAAATATATGTTCTCTTCAAAGGAATGCGTGTCAGGAGCAGAGAATGTCAGAGAGAGTGAGAGCGAGAGAAAAGCAAACAATCAAAAAATCAATACGTGCTTTTGGGCTTTTAAGTATGCCAAAGCACCGCAATAAAGCGGCATTTTTTAGAGGAGCGTCCGTATCCTCTAGGCAAACAGTCTCTGTGAAAACAGCCCCTCTGCTCACGCCCCCTCCATCAGGCACAGAGAATGTCAGAGAGAGTGAGAGAGACAGAGAAAAGCAAACAATCAAGCACCGTGTGGGAAGCATATCATATATCATTGAGGAGTTTTAGTTAATACGTAATACATGCTCTGATTGGGTAGCTTCTAAGCCATCCGCCAATAGCGCCCCTTGTATGAAATCAAATGGGCAAACAAACTGAGGAAGCATGTACCATAATTTAAAAGACCCATTGTCCGTAGAAATCCGCAAACCAGCGGAAAATCCGTGATATATATTTAGATATGCTTACATTTAAAATCCGCGATAGTGTGAAGCCGCGAAAGTTGAAGCGCGATATAGCGAGGGATCACTGTATGCTGAATATTGTTTTATTGTCATAACAATATACATTCATTGTCTCACTAGTTTTATCAGAAAAAAAAATCTAGACTAAATTAATAAATTATCCAATTTGCAGCACTGCTCCTTTTCTAACACACTCTGATCTTTAGGAAAATTTTACCTATTGCCTGACAGTTGTAAAGAAACAATCTTGTATGGAAACAGCTAATGTGTATAAAGCGCAATATCAATTCAGAAATTTTAAATTTGTGTTTTTCTAAATTTTAACAGCATTTAAGGTGTATATCATAGTAGGTATAGATAGATATAGATTCATATAAAAAATGCAGTTTTAGATCAATTGGGTGCGCCTGTAATAATTTGAATATTGTTTGTTTTATATTATTCATATAACCAATGTGTATATTTTACATTTTGTTGGCAGTAAAACATTCAGATTTGTAGAAGACATTTTTTAAGAGGCTAAACAAAACCAGCAAATCTGGAAAAATTACAATACAGGAAGATTATCAGTAATTGCTAATTAGACAATTTTATGATTATTAAAGCTGTAGGTAAGGTGGGTATTTGTTTTTTGTTTGCAACATACTAAGATGCTTCTTTTTTCTTTGTTTTTATTTTGATAAGGGAAGTATTTTAATAGAAGGTATATACAGTAGAAAAGAAAACCTTTTGTTTATGTTAACATATTCTCGATTTGTGAGTCCACCTTCTGTAAGATTTTTTATGCATGGTGCAGTTATAGTTTGGGACTCTTTTCAGGAAGTATAAAGATGCTTCACCTTTCTTTCTGTTTTTTTTTTTTTCAAATTTCTTTTAATATAGTTCACTTGTAGTACAGTAACTCTGGATAAATTTAATTATGGTAAAATATCCTTTGTTGTAAATGCTGAGAAATATTGCCATATTAATTAATGCTCATACATATACGGTATACAAATATATGTGTGTGTGTGTGTGTGTATATATATATATATATATATATATATATGTGTGTGTGTGTGTGTATATATATATATATATATGTGTGTGTGTGTGTGTAATTTAACAGTGAATTCAAGGTAATTGCCTATCTTACAAACTCTGTATAAAATATAAAATGAATGAAAATTTTCCAGCTTTATATAAAGAAAATATCTAATTGGAATAAGCATTTTTGTTTTAGAGAATTTTTCATTTTTTCACTTCCCTTATTTTTATTATGTATCTTGTATTTTAAATGAATAATTATTTTATAGATCCTGCTTATTGTAATTATATGTATTTAGAAACTTTTAGTTTTCAGTCACAGAAACAGTGTACATTTTCTTTCAGTGTATTTATGCATTTAGATTAATTATTTGCATTTGTAACATACAGCATGTCATCACATACAGTAGTCTACCAAAATATTTACTGTATACATTTTTGAAGCTCCAATACTAAACATAGTCATCTACAGTAAATTATTTAAGTCACTGGCAGACTTCAGATGCGGTAGAGTATTAAGTATGTCTTTGCTGTTACTCATAACAATATAGATTTGCTATTCATAATGAAATTATGGCATAGCCACTTTCAGCAGTTTGGCATATCTTGTTCACCTGAAGGAATAATAGATGCAGTATTAAATAAAGAGCATGGCAATATTAAAATATGTAGAAGCAAGACTAAATGTCTTCATATTAAAACAGTTAAGAATTTGAAAGAAATCCAAAGTACAGCAACAGGATTCAGTAAGGAAATAGGCAAATTCCAAAAGATCAACAGAGTGTCCTGGTGTATTTTAAGTTTTTCAGCATATCAGCTGAAAGGGTAATGAACTTTCACTAATTTGAAAAATGGCACGACATTCCTAATTCAGTGGGCATAAGTATATAGCACAGCATGATTCAATTGAAGTGAAATGAGCTGTCTTTCCAACTGACATACCTCAGAATTAAATTGATCTTTACAATTAAAAAAATGCCCTTCTTCTTGCAGTTTTAAATGTATTTTAAATTAGTTCATTTTTTTTTAAATTTAGTGGTTCTATAAAGCACATTTTCTGCATGTTGTCATAAATGTGTTGTTTAAATTAATTCATAATTGTTAATTTTAGTTTTGCTACAATGCACATTTTTCACATGTTATAATTATTATTGCCAAATGTCTAATTGTGCCTAATGCCTTTGTTATTGTTCAAAACCAGACCATCTTCATATTTTAATAGTGTCATGTTGATGTCTTGAATATACAATATCAGAGTGGCTGTATACAGTATGATCACTCAGATTGTTGACAGTTGTTGATAGATAACTTTAATCATAATTTATTTTAACCATTTAGGAATAACTAAATTTAGGTTTCAGTCCTGCATGACCCTTTCCCTTATGCAATAAAAGCAATAGTTTTACTAATATGTTTAAATTATTATGCTCTGGGACTCCTGACCTTCCATTATTCTGTACTTTTTATCTTTCACTCTTTCTTGTCAAGTTCTTGCCATGCATGAAAATGTTCTTAAGTGTCCTACACCAGGCTGCACAGGACGAGGCCATGTAAATAGCAACAGGAACTCCCACCGAAGGTGAGTGATAGACAGTATTAGCATCATTATCTGACACAGTTTATAAAGGAGCACACATTAAGTAATCAGATTGGAAAGGATATTGCATGCTTTTTTGGCTGTGTAAATTTAACAGATATGGCTATATGCATTTCCGTCATGTGTTTAATTCATTTTACTCTACCAAAAATGTTGCAGCATAGAACAATCTGGGTCCACATTTCCTGAGTTATTCCCGATGTCATCCTGTAATTAGTCTTTAGCTTGTAGTATTATTTTTAAAGATGATTGTTTAAGGGAACACAAACTGAAATTACAGGAGCTTTCTACATATACTTTTTTTTTTTTTTTTGCTGTGCCAACATGCAAATTGTCTTAACACATGCTCCAACTTTTGAATGAAGCAGTGTACTAGATAATGGATTGGTTTGGAGCATGATACAAAAACTTTTAAAATTAATTTGCTCAGTGATATCATACCATGCGAATCAAAGTAGAGTATTAAACATTTCTATTATTAGTCAAACATTTAGTAATATTATACTATCTATAGTATGTGTAACCAAAATGTGTCTGAAGGTCTACTACATTATAACAGCCTCAGTCAGACATACTAGTTTTAAATAAGCTGTTAGTCTGTTGTGTTAAAACCAAGCACATCTCTGGAAGCTGACATATGCACCAGAAAATCGTTTTTCCAGTTCCACTACTGGTGACAGATTTCTCTTTGTTAGCTTCCCTCAACCCCAGTACTGTACATAAAAAGGATTCAAAATTATATAATCAAAAAAGTTAATAATACTTTTATAGTCATCATCAATTCTTTTTATCCTTTTTCCTGTAATTACTTGGCCTTTTGGTAATTAAAACAGCTTCTGACCTCCCATACACCAAAATTTTATATTCTTCTAAAATGCCTTCTTGAACAAAATGCCAGCCCTGCATATATTTATGTTAAGTAGCTGAAAATAAAACATGAACTGTAACAAAATAGATGCAGTGAGACTGTGCTAATGCTCTAAATATTGAAAATTACATGAAAATTAAAATGTTAAGTTAAAATCCTCTCGTAATGGAAAAGACAAAAGCAAATTGACCTTTTTGACTGAGAGTGTGAATGACCGTTTATATGCTTCACGTACTGTATATTCTTCTATGTTTCCTTGCGACTATATGTTTATTTTATTATTATAATATATTCAATGACAGTTTTTTTTAAAAGAAATGTCATCTTTTTTGTATTAACTTATTGTGTATTCATCTTATGATTTAGTATTTTTACTTATATGTGGTACATATACCTGATTATTTATTTAAATATTTACCTACATATTAATGCATTTTGCTTACCTATTAATTTACAGATACCCATTATTTATACTAGCTGTCCTAACTGGGTTTGCCCACAAGAGTCATAAAATCTACATTACATGCGCAAAATAGATCCATCCATCCATTTTCCAACCTGCTGAATCCGAACACAAGGTCATGGGGGTCTGCTGGAGCCAATCTCAGCCAACACAGGGCACAAGGCAGGAACCAATCCCGGGCAGGGTGCCAACCCACCCATACACCAAGCACACACTAGGGCCAATTTAGAATCGCCAATCCACCTAACCTGCATGTCTTTGGACTGTGGGAGGAAACCGGAGCACCTGGAGGAAACCCACGCAGACACGGTGAGAACATGCAAACTCCACGCAGGGAGGATCCAGGAAGCGAACCCGGGACTCCTAACTGCGAGGCAGCAGCACTACCACTGCGCTACCGTGCAAAATAGATAAAAAGAATATTTGATATTTTTGACTTCATCATAACAGCAGACATACATGTCATTTTTAGCATATGTAGTGCAATTAATTTAGTATTATTTCAGCTCATAACTGCAACGTTTGTTGAAGTTTGTCAGTTTTTTTATTTATATGTAGAAAATCTAAGTTTTATTGGCTTATATTTTAAGTTAGACTATACTGGGAAAAAACTTAAAAGTTTTGTAGAAATAGGTGCAATGGTTTTTATGTAACAATCTAATGGGTAGACAGTAATTTAATTTTATATGTGTAAAATAGATATCTAGTGCTGATGGATATACTCTCTAAATTACAGAAGTGTAAGGAAGGAAAAAGTGTAGTGCTTAAGAAAATGAATGGACAGATTCCCTTAGATTCAAATTTTGTATTAGTGTATATTTTGTTTTAGTTAAGTATGACAATGACAGAAAAATTTCCCTAAGTAATACATTTTGTGTGTGTTATTCTTCTTATACTTGTTAATGCTTATTATCTCCCTCAGACCTGTGTATACCCCACAACGAAACCCAGGGTCTTTTATTGTCTTGAATACACATGACCTTTAAGGGTCAAGTTTTTTGACCATGGCTGAGGCTGGAAATATAAAATGACAAGTGAATCAAACGCTTCTCTCAAGCATTTCCATGATCCGGTACAAGTCAGCAAAACTGCTGCCACTGCACTGACTCATTAGTAACAACTTCTACACCTCTTAGGAGCAAGTTCTCCAGGTACTTAAACTTTTCCAGTTGGAATAGCTGTACAACACTTAACTAAAGAAAACAAACCATTGTTCTGGGGATATGATTAGAGGGTAACATCATCTTTAAAACAACAGAGAGGCCACACTTAGGTTTAGGTTCCCAAAATATACTGTATACAGTCCAAACCTCAGCTGTGCATTGATATCCAGTCTATGAAAACCTTGAAAAAGAGAAAAGACAAGATGCACCATTTCCACTATTAGTAAAATAGTTACACGTGTTATGGTATGGAGGAATATTTTTAATAAAATTAAATAAATAAAAGTTCTGTGAAATATGAGCAAAAGTAAATGTGTTATGAAATGTGAGCATAAATAAGGAAATGTGTCATGAAATATGTGTTTTGTTGCTTATTTATTTACTTAATTTTGTCCGTAATATTCCTCCAAATGCATCATGAAATATGGCTTGAAATAAAACTATCACTTTCACTCGTCAAGGTTGAGAGTGTGGGCTCTAGCACATACTGTGTTTTGATTGGTGAATCGTCTTCTGCAGATTGCTCATGTCTAGTTAAATATGCCAGTACGTGAGATGGTAGTAAATGAGAGAGCACAAGAATTAATTTGAAAAATGCTTACTACTGCCAATGAAATGGATTCTGCCAAAGTTATCACATTATTTCAAAGATAAAATTGAAGATTTATCAGTAGAAATTACAATGTTGGAGGCCCTTTTAGAATACAATATCAATTAAACTATTTTTGAAAACATTGAAGAACTGGTGCAATAGACAAGGCGACACGTCAGTTCAGATGTCAAACTTACCTGCCTTGGGCGCCCATCCTTTCACATTCCAGCTGAGTCAATAGAACACTTTCTTTTATACAGTTTAAAAGTATGACAGATTGCAGATCTATACAGTATGATGTATCAGAGATGATGATCACAAGGCATATGAGACAGTGTGGGATATGGTGAGCTGCACCTTTATCGGTTTAGACACTTTGACACAGAAAACCCAAAGCGGCGCCAACTAATATATTGAACTGAATATCTGACCTTTTTTTAATCTAAAGTCAGGTGCATAGTCACAGTTACTTTTTCAAATAACTTTACATCTCTAATCAGTAGTAAAGGATAGGCGTCCAGGGCAGGTAACTTTGGCACCTGAACTGGCCTGTATCCTAGTCTGTTACACCAGTTCTTTGAGGTTTTCAAAATAGTTTAATTGTAGTCTTTTATTTATTTGTGCAGTTGTTTATTTATTTATTTTATTTTGTCCGAAATATTCCTACATATTGTGGTAATAATGAGCACTAAATTGTAAGAAAAAAGTAATATGCTGGAATTACTGTAGCTCTTAATGAAAGAAAAACAAATAATAAAGAAATATGCAAAAATAAATAAATAAAAGAAAAGCTAAATGAAAAAGACAAAAAGTTAAATTGAGTATATTTGAATTATATTTTTACAACAAAATATTAAAAATCCTTTCTACCATCCACTGTCTTAACAAACATTGTCAATAGAAGATTGTTACTCTCACAGACTCACTAACAGTCTTACTCTGGGACGGTTTTTATACACCAATCTTTGTAACTTAATGTCTTTGGGTTATATGGGGGAGCACAGGTGAAATTCAGGCAAACAAAATTAGGTATGTGAATATCACAGCCACAAATCAATGTAGGATCCAAACTTTGAAAGGCAACCATGCTATCTGCTATATCTCAGTATTGTTTGCATTTTTATTCAAAGGTTTCACTGATACTTCCAATAGGTTATCATCTCTTTTAGTGAGCATGTGTCTTTTATAGTATGTTAAAACTGCATTTGTACAGTAGTTCCTAAGTAAAACAAAGCTATGCATGGTACACCAGTTAACTGTAATACATTCATTAAATATGTACAAAACTTTTCTTATATTCATTTTCCAGTTATACTTTCAAATCAAAATTCACAAGTAGCCTTTCTTGGTGTAATACAGGACAGAAACATGGATTGGGTTTTTAGGAATCATTCAATTACAAAACACATTCACTCTCGCCAGGCCAAAATATAGTTAATCAGCCTAGCATTTATAATTAAATAATACGGGAGAGAAGCAGAGTAACTAGAGAAACCTAGATAGATAGATAGATAGATAGATAGATAGATAGATAGATAGATAGATAGATAGATAGATAGATACTTTATTAATCCCAAGGGGAAAATCACAGCAGCAGTATACTGATACAAAGAAACAATATTAAATTAAATAGTAATAAAAATGAAAAAAATTTAAATAAAAAAAGCAGACAATAACTGAGTAATGTTAGCATTTACTCCCCCGGGTGGAATTGAAGAGTCGCATAGTGTGGGGGAGGAACGATCTCCTAAGTCTGTCAGTGGAGCAGGACAGTGACAAAAGTCTGTCACTGAAGCTACTCCTCTGCCTGGAGATGACACTGTTCAGTGGATGCAGTGGATTCTTCATGATTGACAGGAGTTTGCTTAATGCCCATCGCTCTGCCACAGATGTTAAACTGTCCAACTTTACTCCTACAATAGAGCCTGCCTTCTTAACAAGTTTGTCCAGGCGTGAGGCGTCTTTCATCTTTATGCTGCCACCCCAGCACACCACCGCGTAGAAGAGGGCACTCGCCACAACCGTCTGGTAGAACATCTGCAGCATCTTACTGCAGATGTTGAAGGAGGCCAACCTTCTCAGAAAGTATAGTCTGCTCTGACCTTTCTTACATAGAGCATCAGTATTGGCAGTCCAGTCCAATTTGTCATCCAGCTGCACTCCCAGATATTTATAGGTCTGCACCCTCTGCACACAGTCACCTCTGATGATCACAGGGTCCATGAGGGGCCTGGGCCTCCTAAAATCCACCACCAGCTCCTTGGTTTTGCTGGTGTTAAGATGTAAGTGGTTTGAGTCGCACCATTTAACAAAGTCTTTGATTAGCTTCCTGTACTCCTCCTCCTGCCCACTCCTGATACAGCCCACAATAGCAGTGTCATCAGCGAACTTTTGCACGTGGCAGGACTCCGAGTCATATTGGAAGTCTGATGTATATAGATTGAACAGGACCGGAGAAAGTACAGTCCCCTGCGGCGCCCCTGTATTGCTGAACACAATGTCACACCTGCAGTTCCCAAGACGCACATATTGAGGTCTGTCTATAAGATAGTCCACAATCCATGCCACCAGGTGTGAGGCTACTCCCATCTCGGTAAGCTTGTCTCTATGGAGCAGAGGTTGGATGGTGTTGAAGGCGCTAGAGAAGTCCAAAAACATAATTCTTACAGCACCACTGCCTCTGTCCAAGTGTGCAGACGCCACACAGGTACTGACCAGGTAAATATTTGAACTAAGACCTCTGGAGCAGTGAAGCAGTAGCAGTATTCACTGTCCTTCTGTGCTGTCTCTACCTTGTACTACAAATTTTTCCTTTAATTTAAACTATAATATTATATGTCATTTGACTGTGGAAGAAAATCAGAACTAATAAGAAACTATCAATACAGGTTTTATGAAAAGTGTGAAATGATCTGTATACATTTACAACTACTGCATTAAGACATAGAAGAGTGCATTGTAATTGTTACAGCAATAGTTAAAGTAACAGTCGCAAAAGGAGATATTCAGATATACTAACAATAAGAATTTGGGATATACAGTACTGATAACGAAAAACTAAAATAATACAGTACAAGTGGAAGACTTGATAAAAAAACTGGTAAGCTTTCATGGCTAGCAGATCATGTTAGCATTATACAGTAGATTAGTGACAGTGTAATGTCATTAAGTCCTAGGAGCCATGAAAATTAAAAGATGAAGGGATAGCATTTGAAAAGTCTGTTTGGTCTAAACTTAAGTATCAAGATGAAACTTCACAAAAAATGTACTTGTTGGGAGCGAGTTCCAAAGAGTAGGAGCCATAAATACTTCCCAAGAACAGTAAAATTAATCAGCATTTTAAAGTACGAAGTTAATCACAGTTTTACAACTTTAACGGTGCAAACCATCCCAATGTTCTTAAAATTATAAAACACTAATTCATAAAATTGTAAAAATTGACAGGAATATGTGTAAGTGACTTTTTCATACATACAAGAATAGAATGAAAAAAAAACCAGTACAATAATTATATAATGCAGAGTCATGCATATGTCAGCAACAGACAAATTACATATTATTGCTAATATATTTTTTGCCAAGGCATTATAAACAGAGGTGAAGCCTTTTCTAATTATATCTAATTTCCCCCAATAGTCCATTGACATACTTATTGTTAATAATTCTGACATTTCATGATTGTCACAACATGATTTCCGTTGGGCCACAAACAATAACAACTATAATAAAATATTTTGTTATTTAGTACAGTATGTCTTAACGATTTTTTTTCTCAACAGTGCTTACTATTCACCTAGAAAAGAGGAAATAAAAGTTTCTCAAATTCTGTTGGCAACCTTTTGCAGTAAGCTTATTCTGCCTTTTTGGCCATGTAAATATATAAGATTTAATTCTGTCTTATAATTTTGACTTGCAGTTAGTATAATCCTAAACCGGCTTATGATAGAAAGAAAAAAACATAATTTTCTTAGCAAGTCTGCAAGTCAAGACATATATTGATGTTTAAGTCAGTGAAATCTTAGGCTTAGTATTTACGTCTCAGAACACCAATATTTAGATAATTAATGAATGGATGGATTTATATGTAAATTGTACATTATTCATTTTCGAATTTTCAAGTTACTTGTTTTTTAATTTTTTGTTAAAATGCTATGTGCAATGTACTCTTAATTATCTCCACAGAGTTTGACATTTAGGCTGTAGGGCAGATTAACCATATGAATAATTAAATTTTTTAGAGTCACAGCTGCACTGGTAGATATTTACTGTACATCACATCCCTTGATAAATGTGGTAAATTGTTTGTAGCATAAATGTATGTCTAACATTCACTCATATAAAACATCATAATTTCGAAAAAGTATCCAAATGCTATTAACAATACTTAAATTATGTAAAATGTTGTTTTTTTTTTAATTTAAAAGAGATAAATACTGAAAACAAAATATACAAGTTGAAGTAACCTCTCTCAAGATAAATCAGAAACAGTAAACAAATCTGTAATTGGAATTGTACAGAGTATTTTTCTATCTGTTTTAAGCATGTGGGATGTTCAAGAGAGAGTTGCTTTGGGAAGAACAGATTATAATATTTGTTGATCCATCCATCTTCAAAACCTGCTTATTCAGTGCAGAGGGCAGTTGGAACATTTCCCAAAAAGCAATGGGTTCAGGCAGGAACAGTCCCTGGACGGGGCACCAATCCACTGAAGGGTGAAGACATACACACATAGCATGGGATGAATTACCATTTCCAGTATCAGTATATGTACTGATAGACAAAACAAACACACTTGTTGTTTTACTGAAATTTCAACCTTCACTGGCAAACTTACAATAGACAACAAACAGGCAAACTAAAGAGTATAACTACAAAAGAGCAAAACACCTATAACAGCTGGGAACATTAACAACAGTCATGTCCTTCAATATGTTGTGACACTGTCTTTAGTAGCCACCCCTTGAGCATCCCAAAAGTTATTTATGAGTTATGGGCTTAAATTCATGTGCATTAAGTCAAACTCCTAGCACTAAATAAAGTTGGAGTTCTGAGCTGGAATTCATAATATGTCATAAGGTGGCTAAAAGCATATATAGTTTTTCTACATATCATGGTTTTAGGCTCTTTCAGAAAACTGGTTATACTATAAACTGAGGCCATGTACCAACTATTTGTAATTGTTCCTTGAATTCAGACATCTTTATGAAAAACAAAGGGGCTATTTCATTGGATGCTGTACTTCTGGTGCATAGTCAGTTTTGGCCTTCTTCCGGTTACCTAGTTGTGAAATTAAAATGCCAGAAATTCCAATCGTTGAATAAATAAAGTGAAACTGCACAGAATTCCAAGGATTTCTCTTTCAGTGTTCAATTTTTTGTAGTTCCAGCTCTCATAATTATAATGTACAGGGTGTATATACTATATTCCTTTCAACTGATAGAAGTTTTGCCCTGGTGACTGGGCTTTTGTTATAGTGCCTGGTGTTTTGTGAATAGATCTCCAGTGCTTTGTAAGCCTCACTTTTTAGGATTCAGGAACAAGTGCTACATTCTTTTTTTAACACTTTTAATATACAGAATAATTTTTAGTGAATGCCTACTTATGTGACTGGGTTTTGCTCTCTTGGAAATTGATGGTGTTTGAAATGCAAAGATTTTAGTGCAGTATCTGAGAAAGTGAAAGGCATCTTGGGTAGTAATGACATTTGTTCATGCTTCAAATTTTGGATTAGAAACTTTGCTAAACAAAATCTGCCCAATTTATTTCACCCCCACCTATTCCATAAGAAATATTGATCAGTCTTATAATATATAAAAACATTTTAAAGTCACTTCCTTTCAGTGGGAAAAGGATCTCTTGCTGAACATTTCAGAAAAGGAGTGCAAGACAGCCATGCACAGAATTCACTCTAGCTCCATATGTGCAAAGCATACAATTATTAATCTTTTATGGAGCACATCTGTGTTGTTTAGAATTGTCCAAAATGTTTCCAGGGCAAGATTCAACCTGTAAACGTTGCATTTGAGCTCCAGCCTCACTGGGCCACATGTTTTGGGTGTGTACCAAATTAACATCATTTTGGACCCAAATCTTTAAATGGCTATCAGAGAGCCTTGGTATCACAATCACTCTTAATCCATTAATAGCTGTGTTTGGTGTACTCCCAGACAGGATTAAAGTGGAGAAGACAAACAAATTATAATTGCCTTTATTATTAACATTTTTGGAATAATTGGAAGAATCCTAGCTCTCCTCTTTTAAGTCAGTGGGTAAATGATGTTATATACTATTTGAAAATTGAAAAAATCTAATTTAAAGGATCTGTTCAAAACTTCTTTAAAACCTGGTAGGATCTAATCAATAACATTTTAGAATAAGCATTTATATTAGGGATGATAATTTATTTCCCTCTTTTCTTCTGTTAAAGTTTTACTCTGGCTATTGGCCTTCCTCTCTTTCTCTTGGGTAGGGGTTTAACTGAATTTAGTTTTTTTTTAAGTTTGACCCATTTTTTATGGATTGTTACATCATTTTAATAAATTCAATAAAAAATTAATAAAATATTGGATTGAATTAATAATATAAATATGTAATTCAGTTTGAGGGAGAAAAAATATTTTCATAGAGAAATGCACTCCACTTATTTCTCATTCTAAAAATAGTCTCTTAAAAATTTTTATATGAAAAGACCCATGTAACTGGCTATGCACTAATTTCACAATAAATTCTATTATCTCTTTTTTGTGTATTAGTACACACTGTGCTCAATTTATTGTAATATTTGTGCTAGTGAACTTGGTACTTGAAAAAAATAGATTTTAACATTAGGAAATAACCTTCTAACAATCATACTATATAGATAAGCTCACATAAAGAGAGTTAGTACTGCAAGGTCTGAAAAAATAAGACAAATGGGTTTATTTCTATTAGTATGATTTCAAATTTGGAATGCTGAATAGTAGTTTTTGGGAAAAATGTTATTCAGCCAATTTGAATTAATTATGTATTAAATTAAATGTAGTTATTTGACTGAATAGATCAACACATTAAATAGATTATCTTCTTCAGATATATACACATGAGCTCTGTCAAAATGGTTAGTCATAGTTTGATCTGAAAATATATTTATTCTGTATTAACTTTGCTTGATTCAGTTTTTCAAGAATATTAAGGAATTCTGCTGAATCCTGTTTCTTCCCTTTGCATAAGCACATTTTTGGATGACTGATCTTTAGCCTCAATTGATTATCAGATGATTATTGAATATACTGTGCTATGCCTACACAATAGTTACACAATCAAGAACATTACTGAAATTCCGCTTGTCAGCCTAGTTCTGACAAAGCCAAAAACTGGCATCTATCACTAGTTAAATAATGCTTCACCTTCCTAAAAGTAATACTATTACTCTAAACAGTATCTTCGTTTTGATGTCTTTTTTAATGGAAGCATGTAAATGTTATCACCCAGCCTGGAGAATGATGAGCTAAAGGATTCAGAAGGACTTAAAAACACAGACACAGGAAACGGTTGACCAAAGTTAAGTACTAATGGTAAAACAAGGCAGAACAGAAAACAAATTTGAACTGTCCTACTGGATGTGGCTATACGATGTCCATTTCTGCATAGTGAGGTGACTTTCCCAATTTCAATTACTGTGCATCAAAGCTCCCAAAATCTCACTTTTTCTGTCCAAAAATCTGGCTGCACTACTTCCCTGACAAATGACTCTTTGTCGCAGTGACCTCACAACTACACACTCATTGTTAAAGGATAGGCTTGGTATTTTTGAAGTCAAAGTTATCTCTTCAATATCATCATACATACTAAAATGAAGATGAAGGAGCCAGGGACCAAATGTGAAAACAAAAAATGTAAAACTTAAAGAATAAATCCATTTTAAAGCAGCAAATGTTTCAGTTCAAGAAAACTGCCTTTCACATTTCTGAGGCATAACAGTTCTTGTGACAACAAAAGCATACTGTATTTAAGATTCTTGGTACTTTTCCTTGAGGTAAGGATACAATTCCTGTATGCTTGTCTGCTCGTAGCAGCAGCTGTGGGTGAAGTTTTCACATTTACCCCCTCCCACTATAAATATAATGCCAGGTCATGTCACTTGCAGGAATTCTCTGATTATTCTGCACTTAGGGGGTAGGTGTATTGATAAAAGGAATGACACTAAGTATAGGAGTTAGATGAACTTTTTTCCTGGTGCAAAGAGAACTATCTACACCTTAACATCAGCAAAACCATGGAACTGGTTATTGACTTTCGCTGGAAATAACAGCCACTATGTCCAGTCACTATTCAAGGAGTGGATGTAGAGGAGGTCCACTCCTACAAGTACTTGAGGATGCACATTAATGACAAGTTGGACTGGTCTCAGAACACAAAGGAGCTATATAAGAATGGGTAGAGCAGGCTCCTTTTACTTGGGAGACTGCATTCCTTTAATGTGGGAAATGAAATCCTTCACATCTTCTAGAACTTTGTAATGGCTCTTGATTTTTTGTGCTGTGGTGTGCTGGACTGGTAACATCACTTCAAGAGAGGCCCACCAACAAGCTAATTAAAAGGGCAGGATCAGTTATGGGACACACTCTGGACCCCCCATTGGTACTAACAAAGGAGAGAATTAAAACAAAATTGAGTGCCATCATGAACATCGTTGCACATCCTCTCTCTAACACACTAATACGGAGGACTTTCATCCAATGAATTATTCAGCAGAAGTTTGTCAAGAAACACTACTGGGTCTCCTTTTTACCAGTAATTGCATAATGCTTCACTGTGATTGTGACATACAAGTCAGAACTTTCCTTTATTTTTAATTTTCTTGCTGTATATTCATTCTAGTGTTTGTATTTATTTAAAGAGCTTCTGTAAATAGCAATATTTCACCCTGGGCACAAATAAAGTTCTTTCCATCCATCATGGAACACCGGGGCACTTACAGCCGCCCTAACCTAATATAGACAGACACAGAGGCCAACACACTTTTATTTACAGAGAGCAGACACTGTTTTCCTCACTCCCCAAAGTACAGCACAGTTTAAAGCATAGTCGACACTTTTCTTTCCTTTTTTTCTCTCGCCTCTACTCCTCCTTGAGCAAGATGTTGTCATCTTCCACCTAACTCAAGCTCCCCAATTAGAGTGAGGCTGCTCCTTTAAAGCTGGTCCTGAGAGTGTTCCAGGTGGCTCATTGATCAGACCTGGAATCACTCCCAGGTGTGTTGAAAGCCCACAGTAGGGCTGTGCAGGTACCCCTGGCAGCCCCCACGGAACCCAACAGGGTTGTGCCAAACTCTAACTCCCATTGTGCCGTGCAGAAATCCATGGTGCCACAGCTGCCCAGAAGGGCTACCCTCTAATGTCCCGGGGGAGGTAGGGCCTTGCAGATGCCTTGTCTCCCGGTCAGGTAACGGCCATAGCCGCCCATAGGGCTATGTAACATCTGTACGTCTCTGCTTCATTAATTATTTTTAGTTTAATGCAATACGATATATTTACTGTATACATAATGCTGCAATGCAGTAATGTATAAATGTATACTATTGTGTGACAATTTACAGTCTACTCATCTTCATTGTTACAAATTTTTCCAAACCCACCTAACTGTAAAAAAGAATCAAGGCACGTGTGAGATTTAAATGATAGTATTAGCTTAATGAGTGAGATGATGGGCCTGTTACACTCTTTACAGTTCCATTATTTTAGTAATAAATAATGCTACAGTATATGCAAAATGTCATAACCATCGAATATATAGTACTCTGGTCACATTGAAATACTGAAAATACACATGTACATTTATTAGAATATGAAAAATGAAAGTAAATTAGATTTTGAATGTGAAAGTTTTAACATATTTGTATATGTTTTCATCATCAAATTCCTTTACAAACTGTATGCAGTAAATATCTATATCTAGTAAATATTTATAGAGAAATACTTCCATGAACAAATAGTATCCTGTCTTAGCAGTTATATCTATCTGTATGATACCTGAGTGTCAGGTGGCATAGTGGTAGTGCTTCTCTCTTGTAAACAAGGATGCCAGAGTTACTTTTCCCAGTCTTTCCTGTAAGGAGCTTGCATGTTCCCCCATGTCTGTGTGGGTTCCCTCCAGGTGCTATGTTTCCACCCACATTATAATGACATGCAGGTTAGGTGGATTGTTTGATGCTAAATTGGCTGCTGATATGTCTGTGTGTATGTGTGTTAACTGGCACCATGGCCCTGAGGTTGTTTCTGCCTTTCACCCTATGCTTGCTGTGATAGGCTTCAGCTTCCATGCAACTCTGTTCAGAATTAAGCAGGATTAGAAAATCGATATATGAATGATGCCTCACAGATTAAAAAAAGAATACATTCTTTCTATCTAGCCTGTCCCATCTTGCTTCTGTTGTCCATATTTACAGCACATTATATGCAAATACACTATATCTCTCTAGAACATTGTTTATGTTGTCTGTCTTGTACTTACTGAGATTTATACAAAATATGTGTTTTATTGTTTATTTATTACAGCACCTAAAGACTACATGATTTAAATTCTAGTTTATTTTACCTACATATGGTAAAACTTAATTATATGCATCCCAACTGAGCTTTAAAATATTGTTTAGTATAAATTATACTATATAAAATGGACATGAGGAATTGACTGTGGTATTTAATTTCTTTAGTAATTGTTTGCAATCAAAGCATTTCTCAGTGGAGAAATATTTGAAAGAAACTTTATTTTTTGTCTCAATAGCCATTGTTCTGATTATTTTATGTGTATTATATTTGGTGTTTTCATTGGGATGAAACAATTTTGAGGATTAAACAAACAGCAGAAATCAGTATTTCAGTATATTTCTATTTTTTTTTACATTTTATTGATTTTATTTAAAGCAAATAACATTCCATACAAATAAGTCACATTTTACAGAAATAAGTTGAAGTCAAATCAATCCCCACCCTTGAGAAAGAGAGTAAAACTTTAATAGTAGGATGTTTTTGTATAAATAGTTTCTTTAAACATAAGAAAATGCTGAGCTATTCATTCCAGCTCTCAAGTTTTCACTTCTTAAGTAGTTAAGTAGTTAATTCAGACTCTAGCAGCAAGAGCTGAAAAAGACTCTACTTTTTGCATGTACTGTAAGACAAATTGTTTTTGTTTAGAGAGGTGCAGAGGGTCTAAGCACATTGAGAGTTATTAGCATTTCTACATAGAGTACCAAAGGAGGAGTTAGAGGCAGGTCTGAAAAGTCCCAAGTGTCTGCTGCTGATTTAGGACTTGGCAGTGATTGGCAATGGTTGGCTAGGCTATATCCTAAAAGCTCATATACTAATAGATGTAGCTGTAGGCAGCGATAAGTGGAACATCTCCCTGTAGACATTCTTTCTGAATTGCAATTGATTGAATTAAAACAGGAAAGAAAAACTGAATGTTAAGCCTAAAGTTAAAGGGGTGACCCCGCTATATTGTTTCTTAGACAAATATTGTTAAATGGTAGCAACTGCGATTCTGTCTCAAATGCTGTGTTGAATTGCAGTAAGTGTGTTCCTGTTGGCATAAAAGCAATTCTCTGATGATCTCCAGTCAACATAAATGGTAAGACTATTCACATTTTATTGCTTATTCAGTGTTTTCTTTGTTAAGCATTTGTGGCCCCTTTGCGTTCTAAATTATTAGTATTAACTGTATACTCTAACAGTCTAACACTCTTTACTGTCCTGAATTTTCTTTGTATCAGATATATATTTTTAAAAAGTGGTCTCAATTTCCAACAACCTAAATCGAATCTTTTAAAATATATGTGATGATATAATAGATTATGCTACATTTAGAAGGATATTCATCAATGTAATGTTTAATATTAAAACCATCTTTTCTCTTAAACTTCTAATGTGCGTTCTTAAAGTAAAGTATTATTGAGGCTTATTTTTAAAGACTTGTCACATGAAATGGTGATTATATCAAATATGAATATACCCACTGGAACCTCTAGAAAAAAATTGAAAGGCTAAAATTGCTTAAATTGAGTGTCCCTGAAGGAAAGATTCCCTGAACCTGAATATTTGCAGTATTTTTGGATAATAAAACAGTATCTGTTTCTAGATTGCGTAGGATGAAGGTAGTCAAGTAATAGAATGACATGTAGCAAACCTGTATGAATTGTAACTGTATGTGTAACTTTTCTGTCTCCTAAGAATATTAAAAAAATAAGACAATTTATGGTGAAAAATCAAAAATATAAATTGCAATATGTTGTGTGAAAATATATTTACCTTACCAATAGTTTGTATGAGTAAAGTCTTGTAATAAAATAGCTTTTAAAATATATTTAGCTTTCTGAGAAGAAAGAAATTTTCCTTAGATTTCAAAGGCTAATGCACTGCCATTACCTGTATGTTAAAAAGTCATTTAATGCCATATAACAAGGGTGGCATAACAGGACAACAATAGTTTTGTAATTTTGTCCATTGAGTATTAATTATTTAAAATATTAACATACTGCATGCTGTATAGTTTTAATTGTAAAATTTTATCATTCATGTCTTACATGCCATGCTTTTTCACAATAGACTAAGAAATGGTGATGAGAAAAGAATACACTAAGAAAATTGTGGTGGGTAGAATTAAATTCTCTTAACTTATCAGTCATCACAATCCATGTTTTAGTGTTGCTCAAACTTTCTTTTATGATGGTGAGAAAAATCACATTAGCAGATATAAACGATTGTTGATTTGTAGGGAACAGTACATTCCTTAATCAGGTTCCATTTCAACCTGAAATACTCTTTAGCACATCTACAACCCTATTTGTTATTTCGTACATGCAGCAGCAAATTGTGCAGAGGATTTTTCACCACTTCCATGTCTGCATAAAGTAGATGAACTAAATAAAATGCTTGTAAACTTTGACATATATTATTTAAAGCTAAAGGAGTAACTGTGAACACTGATGAAACGTATTTTTATCTTTCTTCATCTTCCATTACTATTATCATTATAAATTGGACGAAGACATTTATGCAAGGCAGTTTACAAGGTCATAATACATTAGAATTGTATATATGTATTTTTACAATTTGTGGAGAGGAAAGTTAAGTGACTTGTTCAGTGTCAGAGAGTGAGCCTGAGACATTACTTTAGCCTTTATTCTACACTATCTGTAATAATCCACACTGACATTAACTGAACAACAGTAATTTCTCTGCACCCATAATTTAAATGCTATTGTACTTCATTTGGATGTTTTTTCTGTCCTCTTCTAAAATCCATTGCTAGGAAAGTAAATAGTTGTGTACTGTCCATAGGGCTCCACTGAAATGCCAGAAATACAGCTCAAACGTATCTATACTTGGGTGGATACCAGCAGATTTACAAGGATTCAAAATTTTATATACAGCCAGTCAGAGTGGAGTTTTACACATGTTGTAAGATATTCAGTCACACACATTTTTGTAAGTATAAATTAATACACTGAATTATACAATGTATATTAAAAAGTAAAAACTACCCTTCTTGTTAAGCAACTTCCTCATGGCAAGTGTTGCATAATATTAAATTGTCATAAGATAAAAAGTATTTAAGTTGTTTAATAAACACAAAATCATAGTCATGCTTATTGAAAAATCTGTTTGAAAAACTAACATAAAAATAATATGAGTTAGTTTTATCTAGATGTCAGACATGGAAGCTTGTGGTGATATTTACCTGACAACACTACTTACATAGTTTTACTAAAGAAGAACAAACCAAAGAGGACAGTGGATCAGTCAGGCCAATTACAAGCAGATCCCAAGGACAATGTGGCAGAATGCAGGTGTCACCGTAGCAGAAAAGGACCAAACAACAAGCCCACACTTGATTAGCAGCAAGCACATTGAACAGCCAGGATATATCACCATATTAAACAAAAAACAGTGATTCATCTCTTATTCTCATTTTTAAAATCGACTGGAAATAATATGCCAGCAGAACATTATATGAAAAGTAATACAGACTAAAATGTGGATCTTTCAATAATCAGACTGAGAGAGAGAATTAAGCAGCTGAGCATTATCACATAGCTCACACAGAGTGTAAAATAAAATAATTTGGGTTAAAAATTAACAAGATTATTGCCTCGCTGAAAGACATAAAAAGAAATGTTAAAGTTACACATAGAAGAACTGGAACAGACAGCAATTGAGACAAGCAACAAGGTCACTGCTTTAGAAATCAGTAACAACACTTTACAGGGAAATATAAAGAGATTTTCAAAACAAGGCTCACAAGAAGAAACTGAGAATAATTAAGGTTTGCAAGGTGATTGAAGATGGAAATTCCATTTAAATTCATGTCAGGGTTTTTTGCAAAAAATATTTTAAAAAGATTGAGGAAAGCCTAAAAAATAAAACAATAGATCACTTACCAGGTAAACATTTCCCAAGAACTTTCATTGTTAAATTCCTGAAAATTCACAATAAAGAAAAAGTACTCTGATGCTTTAGGAAGAAAAATACAGTGGTGTATGAAGACAAGCAAATCAGTATTTTCCCTCATTTTAACAATGACTACACAAGGCAGGAATACCCAATGGAATATGTATCCAGCTGACTGAAAGTGATGATTGGAGATCAAACATGTATGTTTAACAAACCTGATGAAGGTGATAAGATCTTGAATAACAATTTGAAAACTGAATAAATAATGAATGTGCATAATGAAAAAGTGTGGCATCAAACAGTGTTTGCAAAAGTCAGGAAACACTTTGGTCTTATGTATAACAAAGAAACTCGAAATGCTATGAAAGAAATTAACTAGGTAGGTGGAATCAAAGTCAATGAAAAGAGAAAAAATAACGCATACGTAATGTAAATGTTTCACTCATAAATACTATTTTATAAACCATTTGTAATAAACAAAAATATTACATTAAAATATTAAAATTTGTAATTAAACAAAAATACCATTGCTCTAGGCATCATGTATAGATAAACAGCATAGATCTTTATCAATATCCAAGATCCTCAATGCCATTAAATGTCTACAAAACCTCCAGAACAGATGGCTATGCAGCAGAATTTAAAAAATAAAAACAACAACAAAAATATCTTACTGTTAGCTGAATTTATGGAAAGTAGGTAAAACTTAAAAACACTGTGCAAGGCATCAGTTTATATGTCCTTCAAAAAACATAAAAATAAATTTAAAATGGACTTCCAACTGACAAATTCCTGAAATGAGCAACAATGTTAAGACTGTTATTTTGCAAGATATAACTAGATTATTTTTAGTTATTTTAAAAACATTCTTATATGTTAAATGTAATATATGGCATACCACTGCACGAAATTAGTTTTTCAGAGGTCTTGTTTTCTCTAGATGTATACCATTTGACAGAGTTAAATGGGATTACTTATTCTTCATATTATATAAACAAGGTTTGTTACACAACATATACAGTATATATATATATATATATATATATATATATATGGATTAAAGTACAGTATTATAATCCTCCTGAGAAGCAACATTTTGTGTAAATAATACCCTAGAAGGTGTAATCAGACACAGGTGTTCTTTGCTAGCAGTTACAATTGCAATAACCATTAGAAGCCATCTACTTATGTAAGCAGTCGTAGGTTCAGAGATCTGTAAGAGAATTTAAATAATAAATGCCTCTATATTCAGAAGACATGTTTATATTGCTGACCTACACTTACCACTTCCATATGTACTAAATAAAAAGGAAGAGTTCTTTAGAAAGTTGTAGTTGAAGATTAATTTGACCAAGAGTATATTATTTGGATATCATCTTACATTCACTGTGAGAATTAAAATTGATAAAATGGATATCCGTCCAAAATTTTGCTATGTTTTTCTGTGTGCATTTCAGTATACAAATGATAGTTTACAAAACTGGATGTAACTTTGCTAATTTAAGTAAACTGAGCATTCTTTCAGATTAGGAACAAAGGGGAACAATGTGGTTCCAAATGTCCAATTGTACTCCAGACTTTTGAATATACATATTAGAGATTATGAAAACTATCAAAAAGAAATGTTTACTGACATGCTTAGCCATATGATGTACTGTAACTCCTATCCTCATTTCTCCTTATATGCATTGTATTGTTACAGAATTTCCTGTCAGCTAAGTAGAAATGTGGTGATTCTGCATTTATTTAGAATATGGTACCAATTCAAAGGGCATATTAACACTCAGATGTTGCAATCATATTTCCACCATTCCATAAACAACATTTAATATATGGAATGCGAGTGTTACTGGAACCTTAAGAGATCTATATATTGACAATTCTTTGAACAGTTGTGCCTTACTTATGACTAGTTGAGTCCATACCACGAATAATGCATGATGATTTTGAGTAATGAATTATAGAGGTGTCAGCTATTTGCAAAGTAAAGTCAGGGCAAAGGATGTGGTCCATACTCAGCCCTCCTACATTGTAGGTACCGGTGGTACATTTATTTAAGCCACTCTGGCTATTAGTTTCAAGACTAACTAAACACTTTCCCAATAAACTACATTTTAAGCAAAATACTACCAAACTGTTGTACTAATTTCTTATGATGGTGTCTTTCTGAATGAAAGCCATATAACCTTTTTATGCAGAACCACCAACAAAACAATCACGCTATGGACTACCACCTAAATACAGTAAGTTAAATTGTGAAATCAATAATACTAATATGAAAATGACTGTTGTACAAAGCAAGCAACTAAATTCATCATACATGCATCACATTATATTAAAAAATTAAAGTAGAAAATCAAATGGAATTGCAAGTGACTAATTGATTATTAACATTGAAGGGCTATTTTCAGTTTGAGAAATAGTGGTGCTATTTAAGAAAACTATTGTTTCCTAAAGAATTTGTTGTTGTAGTGTCATTACTCCTGACACATGACTGTTGTGAGCTGTATTCTTTACCCCCATCAGCCAAATTTATTTAATGCTAATTATTTTTTCCACACTAACATCCAACTCTCCAACTGCGTTCCAGACCCCTGGCCCTCCATCCCCCCCAAACCCTAAGCGATAGGTGAAAATCCGCGAAGTAGAAACCATATGTTTGTATGGTTATTTTTATATATTTTAAGCCCTTAGAAACTCTCCCACACTGTTTATAAATATTCTCTGTACAAGTTATACAGTAAACCCTTGTTTATCGCGGTTAATCCGCTCCTGACAGATAAATGAATTTCCACGAAGTAGGATTCTTTATTTATAAATCTTTATTTATAAATATTTTTGCAGTTAGAGCATAGAAAACCAGTTCACAACTTTCTAAATACGATTTAAACATTATTAGAGCCCTCTAGACATGAAATAACACTCTTTAGTCAAAAGTTTAAACTGTGCTCCATGACAAGACAGAGATGACAGTTCTTTCTCACAATTAAAAGAATGCAAAGATATCTTCTCTTCAAAGGAGCGCCATCAGGAACAGAGAATATCAGAGAGAGAGAAAAGTAAACAAAAATCAATAGGGCCGTTGTGCTTTTAAGTAAACGAATCACCGTGATAAAGCCACTGCAGTGAAGGGATCAATGTGAAGGTAGTCTTTTCAGCATTTTTTAGAGGAGCGTCCGTATCTTCTAAGCAAACAGCCTCTGTGCAAACAGCCCCTCTGCTTACACCCCCTCCATCAGGCGCAGAGAAAAGCAAACAATCGAAAATCAATACGGGCTGTTAGAGGTTTGAAATGTGCGAACGTATATCATCGAGGAGTTTTATTTAATATGTAATACGTGCTCTGATTGGGTAGCTTCTCAGCCATCTGCCAATAGCGTCCCTTGTATGAAATCAACTGGGCAAACAAACTGAGGAAGCGTGTACCATAAATTAAAAGACCCATTGTCCGCAGAAATCCGCGAACCAGCGTAAAATCCGTGATATGTATTTAAATATGCTTACATTTAAAATCCGCGATAGAGTGAAGCCGCGAAAGTCGAAGCGCGATATAGCGAGGGATTACTGTATATGTATATATAAATACTGTATATATATATATACTGTATATACACTGCTCACAAAAATTAAAGGAACACTTTAAAGAAACACATTAGATACATCAGATCTCAATATGAAGTTGGATATCTATACAAATAATGACAGGGCAATGTCTTAGGAACAAAAGGATGCCAAGTCTTTTAATGGAAATAAAAGTTTTCTGCCTACAGAGGGCTCAATTGTGTAGACACCCTAAAATCAGAGTGAAATGAAGATGTGGCAGGCTAGTCCATTTTTCAAAAACTTAATTTCTGCTACTCAAAATGCTTTTCAGTATCTTGTGTGGCCCCCACAAGCTTGTATGCATGCTTGACAACGTCGGGCATGCTCCTAATGAGACGATGGATGGTGTCTTGTGGCATTTCCTCCCAGATCTGTATGAGGGCATCCCTGAGCTGTTGTACAGTCTGAGGAGCAACCTGGCGGCGCCTAATGGACGAAACATAATGTCCCACAGATGTTCTATTGGGTTTAAGTCAGGGGATCGTGAAGGCCATTCAATTGTTTCAATTCCTTCATCCTCCAGGTACTGCCTGCATACTCTTGCCACATGAGGCCAGGCATTGTCGTGCATTAGGAGGAAACCAGGACCTACTGCACCAGCGTAGGGTCTGACAATGGGTCCAAGGATTTCATCCTGATACCTAATGGCAGTCAAGGTGTCTTTGTCTAGCTTGTAGAAGTCTGTGCGTCCCTCCATGGATATGCCTCCCCAGACCATCACTGACCCACCACCAAACTGGTCATGCCGAATGATGTTACAGACAGCATAACATTCTCCATGGCTTCTGCAGACCCTTCAACGTCTGTCACATGTGCTCAGGGTGAACCTGCTCTCATCTGTGAAAACACAGGGTGCCATTGGTGGACCTGACAATTCTGGTATTCTATGGTAAATGCCGATCGAGCTCCACTGCGCTGGGTTGTGAGCACAGGGCCCACTAGAGGACGTTGGGCCCTCGGACCACCCTCAAGAAGTCTGTTTCTGATTGTTTGGTCAGAGACATTCACACCAGTGGCCTGCTGGAGGTCATTTTGTAGAGCTCTGGAAATGCTCATCCTGTTTGTCCTTGTCCAAAGGAGCAGATACCAGTCCTGCTGATGGGTTAAGGACCTTCTATGGTCCTGTCCAGCTCTCCTAGACTAACTGCCTGTCTCCTGAATCTCCTCCATGCCCTTGAGACAGTGCTGGGAGACACAGCAAACCTTCTGGCAATGACACACATTGATGTGCCATCCTGGAGAAGTTGGATTTCCTGTGCAACCTCTGTAGGGTCCAGGTTTCCTCATGCTACCAGTAGTTACACTGACCATAGCGAAATGCAAAACTAGTGAAAAAAACAGTCAGAAAAGATGAGAAGGGAAAATGTCAGTGGCTTCCACCTGTTAAACCATTCCTGTTTTGGGGTCATCTCATTGTTGCCCCTCTAGTGCACCTGTTGTTAATTTCATTAACAGCAAAGCAGCTGAAACTGATTAACAACCTCCTGTGCTACTTAACTGACCAAATCAATATCCCAGAAGTTTCATTGACTTGATGCTATACTCTGATTAAAAAGTGTTCCTTTAATTTTTGAGCAGTATATATATATATATATATATATATATATATATATATATATATATATATATATATATATATATATATGATCCTAAGCCTAAATGTGCAATGATTTTATGTGATGTTTTAAATCGTGCTTACTTTAAAACCAACATATATATGTTTGCTATCATTCTTTTCAGAAGAATTTATCGAACTATATGTTGTTAGATTTTCAGATTCTTATTCCGTTTTTAAATTATAAACTAAAAAATATCAAGAACTCACATCCTATGAGACAAGACTTAACCAAAAGTGCCAAAAGATTTAACCATGCCTGGGGCCGGAAATAAAAGACAAAGAGTAGGACAGCTGCTGTACAGCCTTTTAAATGTTCGAAGCACTGTGCGAGAGGCAGATCACACAACATGGCAGCAGCAGCAAACCAGCTACTGATCGAGCAAGAAGGAGGTAAAAAAAAAACTATTTGTTTCCCATTGTATCACCATTTAAGAGGGTGGTTTTGGAGGAGTGACTGTGTCTCCTTGGGGTGCATTCAGCCCCCCCTCTTCATAACACCAGTGGCAGAGACGCGAAGTGGCAGGCGTGTAGCACAGAAAAGGTGGGTTGGCGACCGAAGCGAGTGTGTGTGTGTGTGTGTATATATATATATATATATATATATATATATACAGTGGAACCTTGGTTTGCGAGCATAATTCGTTCCGGAAACATGCTTGCAATCCAAAGCACTCGTATAACAAAGCGAATTTCCCCATAAGAAATAATGGAAACTCATGATTCATTTCACAACCCAAAACTATTCATATAAAAATGATTAATACAAAATATAAAGTAAAATACATAATACAAATTAACCTGCACTTTACCTTTATAAAGAATCATGGCTGGTGTGAGTTTCTAAACTCATGTGGGATTCCACCCAACGGGTCAACACCCGGAAGAGCGTCCCAAAGCAATCGCAGTCTCCCAGCGCTGTAGCAGTTCACCGTAAAAGCGCATCCAAAAAGATCGCAGACATGCTATAAGCGCCTGTCGTCAACGGGTCATACAAGGAACATTATAAAGATCCCAGTACAATAAATAACAGCGCTGTTGCTGTTTCAAGCTGAATAAAGCTGGTGTTAAAGTACTAAGACTCAGCTTCGTGTTTTGGGGAGCAAGATGGGGACTTGCACTTCACAGCGCGCACACACACAGTCACAATGCTGTAGTAAACAGATGTGACTATATGAGTGAGGCACACAGACTCAGACGGAGAATAGGAGACGATTGCCAGAGAGAGAGAGAGAGAGACGCGCTGCGGGCGAGCAAGATAGATAAGGAGAGAGAGAGAGACACGCTGGGCAAGCAAGCAAGTGAGATAAGGAGAGAGAGAGATGTGCTGGGCGATCGAGATGAGGAAAAAGAGAGAAAGACGCGCTGTGTGAGCAAGATAAGGAGAGAGAGAGAGACGTGCTGGGCGAGCGAGCGAGATAAGGAAAGAGAGAGAAGAACCATCAGCTCAGTTGTGATCACATAACGCTCAGCAGACAAAGTGTATCCATACTACTCGTATTGCAAGACATCGCTCATTTATCAAGTCAAAATTTATTAAAAATTTTTGCTAGTCTTGCAAAACACTCGTAAACCGAGGTTCCACTGTATATATATATATATATATATATATATATATATATATATATATATATATATACACAGTGGTGTGAAAAACTATTTGCCCCCTTCCTGATTTCTTATTCTTTTGCATGTTTGTCACACAAAATGTTTCTGATCATCATACTCATTTAACCATTAGTCAAATATAACACAAGTAAACACAAAATGCAGTTTTTAAATGATGGTTTTATTATTTAGGGAGAAAAAATCCAAACCTACATGGCCCTGTGTGAAAAAGTAATTGCCCCCTGAACCTAATAACTGGTTGGGCCACCCTTAGCAGCAATAACTGCAATCAAGCATTTGCGATAACTTGCAATGAGTCTTTTACAGTGCTCTGGAGGAATTTTGGCCCACTCATCTTTGCAGAATTGTTGTAATTCAGCTTTATTTTAGGTTTTTCTAGCCTGAACCGCCTTTTTAAGGTCATGCCATAGCATCTCAATTGGATTCAGGTCAGGACTTTGACTAGGCCACTCCAAAGTCTTCATTTTGTTTTTCTTCAGCCATTCAGAGGTGGATTTGCTGGTGTGTTTGGGTCATTGTCCTGTTGCAGCACCCAAGATCGCTTCAGCTTGAGTTGATGAACAGATGGCCGGACATTCTCCTTCAGGATTTTTTGGTAGACACTAGAATTCATGGTTCCATCTATCACAGCAAGCCTTCCAAGTCCTGAAGCAGCAAAACAACCCCAGACCATCACACTACCACCACCATATTTTACTGTTGGTATGATGTTCTTTTTCTGAAATGCTGTGTTCCTTTTACGCCAGATATAACGGGACGTTTGCCTTCCAAAAGTTCAACTTTTGTCTCATCAGTCCACAAGGTATTTTCCCAAAAGTCTTGGCAATCATTGAGATGTTTCTTAGCAAAATTGAGACGAGCCCTAATGTTCTTTTGCTTAACAGTGGTTTGTGTCTTGGAAATCTGCCATGCAGTCCGTTTTTGCCCAGTCTCTTTCTTATGGTGGAGTCGTGAACACTGACCTTAATTGAGGCAAGTGAGGCCTGCAGTTCTTTAGACGTTGTCCTGGGGTCTTTTGTGACCTCTTGGATGAGTCGTCTCTGCGCTCTTGGGGTAATTTTGGTCGGCCGGCCACTGCTGGGAGGGTTCACCACTGTTCAATGTTTTTGCCATTTGTGGATAATGGCTCTCACTGTGGTTCGCTGGAGTCCCAAAGCTTTAGAAATGTCTTTATAACCTTTACCAGACTGATAGATCTCAATTACTTCTGTTCTCATTTGTTCCTGAATTTCTTTGGATCTTGGCATGATGTCTAGCTTTTGAGGTGCTTTTGGTCTACTTCTCTGTGTCAGGCAGCTCCTATTTAAGTGATTTCTTGATTGAAACAGGTGTGGCAGTAATCAGGCCTGGGGTGGCTACGGAAATTGAACTCAGGTGTGATACACCACAGTTAGGTTATTTTTTAACAAGGGGGCAATTACATTTTCACACAGGGCCATGTAGATTTGGATTTTTTCCCCCTAAATAATAAAAACCATCATTTAAAAACTGCATTTTGTGTTTACTTGTGTTATATTTGACTAATGGTTAAATGTGTTTGATGATCAGAAACATTTTGTGTGACAAACATGCAAAAGAATAAGAAATCAGGAAGGGAGCAAATAGTTTTTCACACCACTGTATATATATTGTAAAAGATTCAAAAGCAGACAGCATAAAGGTTTGGGGTTTCCGGCCCCGTATACTGTAGAAATATCCACAATTAAACAAACAAAACAAGGTCAAAATATATAAACACAAATTGTTCATATGCGCGATGCGGAAGATGGCGTCGGCGGCCATTTTATGAAGGAGGAGCTGGAAGTGGAGGAATGCTGTGAAGGAACCGTGAGGGAAGATGGGATTGATGATGTCAGGAACAATGGCGGAGGAAGGGCAGAAGTAACGTGCTGCGAGAAAATGAGGCTTATGGTGGCGGAGCGTCTTTTTTTCTGCAAGAAAGCAAAGGAGAAAGGACTCCCTGCCGGCGAACGTCTTCCGAAGCGTGTTAAGGCCCGTCCACGGTCTCCTACTCTTGCGTGTGTGACACGACCCCCTCCTCAGCCCAAGACCGTCAGGTCGGGCGGACCTAACCAAGAGGTCATGGATACGAGAGAGGGCATCGGCATTGGCCTGAAGGTTGCCGTGACGATAAGTGACAGTGAACTTATAGGGTTGCAAGTCCAGAAACCACCTGGTGACCCGCGGATTCGACTCCTTGTGTAGGGACATCCACTGAAGCGCAGCGTGATCAGTCACCAGAGTGAATTCGCAACCCAACAGGTAGTAACGGAGATGAGTTACTGCCCACTTAATGGCCAAGGCTTCCCTCTCCACTGCCGCATACCTGGTCTCTCGGTCCAGCAGTTTCCGGCTTAAGTACATCACGGGGTGTTTGGCTCAACACAGCGCCTAGGCCTGTGTCCGAAGCGTCGGTCTGGAGAATAAAAGGGTGCCCAAAATCGGGTGTCCTTAATACAGGTGCCGACGTTAGGGCCTTTTTTAGGTCACTGAATGCGTGTTCCGCCTTATCGTTCCATACCACGTATAAGGGAGCGCCCTTCTTTGTTAAATTAGTCAAGGGTGCTGCCCTTTCGGAGAAGCGGGGTACGAACCGGCGGTAGTACCCCACCAACCCCAAGAAAGCCTGCACCTGTCTCTTCGTATTCAGACGGGGCCATTCCAAAATGTCTTTAATTTTTAACATTGTGGTCTCACCTGTCCTCGTCCCACAAGGTAGCCTAAATATTTGGCCTCCTTCAAGCCAAAAAAACACTTACGGGGGTTTATGCAGAGGCCGGCTTTAGCTAGTGTCGCGAGGACAGCAGAGACCTGCAATAGATGCTCCTTCCAGGTGCCGGTATAGATGACTACGTCATCCAGGTAGGCGGCACTATAGGACTGGTGGGGCTTCAGCACTCTATCCACCAGACTTTGAAAGGTCGCGGGGGCCCCCGTGCAGCCCAAATGGGAGGACCTTGTATTGCCAATGTCCGCTAGGGTTGCTAAAGGCCGTTTTCTCTTTTGCAGATGCCGTTAAGGGAATTTGCCAATACCCTTTCGTCATATCAAGAGTAGTCAAGTATCGAGTCGTACCCAGCCGTTCAAGTAGGTCATCAATGCGGGGCATCGGGTAGGCATCGAATTTGGAGACCTGATTCAGACATCTGAAGTCATTACAGAACCTCCAGGAGCCGTACGGCTTGGAAACGAGGACGATAGTACTAGACCAGGGACTATGGCTTTCCTCAATAATGTCCATATCCAACATCCGTTGCACCTCCAGTTCCACTTCAGCACGTTTTTGCCTCCGGGAGTCTACAGGGTCTCTCCCGGACAATTACTCCGGGGTCTATGACTATGTCGTGCGCAATCAGCGAGGTCCGGCCTGGTGACTCGCTCACTACTTCGGGTGCGGCCCGGATTGCCTGGGTTATCTCCTGCCGCTGTAGGGGTGTCAGCTCGTCACCGAGGTTAAGGGCAGACGTGCTTGTGAATAGGGAGAGGGATCTACGTGTATCGGGATTCTCCTCCCTGTCCTTCCAGTGTTTTAATAAATTAACGTGGTAGATCCTCTCACTCGGCTGACGATTAGGCTGTTTAACCAAATAGTCAACGAGCCCCTTTCTTTCCTTAACCTCGCATGGCCCTTGCCAGTGAGCTAGTAACTTGGAATGGGAGGTAGGAACGAGCACCATCACTCGATCCCCCGGGTGGAACTCCCAGAGGACGGAGTTGCGATTGTAACACCGGGCCTGAGCTGCCTGCGCACGAGTCACGTGGTCTTTTAGAAGCGGCCTGATTTTCGTGAGCCTGTCGCGCAGTTGCGCCACATACTCCAGTATATTGGAGGAGGGAAGCGCCTCAGCCTCCCAGCCCTCTTTTAGTATGTCCAAAATTCCTCGGAGTTGTCGCCCATACAACAACTCAAAAGGGGAGAACCCGTAGAGGCCAGGGGCACTTCCCAGTAGGCAAAAAGCACGAGTGGTAGGAGCCATCGGCATTGACTACTTTGCGGAGCATCTGTTTAAGCGTCTGATTAAACCGCTCTACCAGCCCGTCTGTTTGCGGGTGATAGACAGACGTCTTCAGGTGCTTTATCCGGAGTAATTTGGCGACCTCCCTGAACGTATCCGAGGTGAAGGGTGTACCCTGGTCCGTGAGGACTTCTTTGGGTATGCCCACTCTAGAAAATAAGGTGACTAATTCCCGTGCAATGTTTTTTGTGTTAGCGGAGCGCAGGGGAACCGCCTCTGGGTATCGGGTAGCGTAATCCACCATGACCAATATGTACTTATGGCCACGGTTTGAGGGTTCCAGGGGTCCTACTAAGTCCACCCCTATTCTGTCAAAGGGAATATCTATCAGGGGTATAGGGACGAGAGGAGCGCGGTCCCTCCTAGGAATCTGGCGAATCTGATATTCCGGACAGGATTGACAGAAACGCCGGACCTCCCCGTTGATCCCGGGCCAGTGAAAGCGGAGTCTTATCCTTTCTAAGGTTTTTTCGGCCCCGAGGTGGGCGCCTAGGAGGTGAGCGTGAGCTAGTTCACATACTTACCGCCAGAAGGTACGCGGAACTAGCAGCAGCTTCCGCACCTCACCCTCGTGGGTCGCCACCCGATACAGCAGATCATTTTATGGATGTATGGATCCGTCAGCTTGTGAGCTGCCTGGAAGAACAACCGCATTCCGGGCAAACCGCAGGGAATCATCATTCCACTGCTCCCTCTTAAATGAGGCAGGCGTGGACCGGAATTGATGGTCCAAGTTACTCAGGGGGTCTTTTGAGCTGGTCAGCGGAAGTGTTTCCTGGCTCGTCCCTTCTCCGGCGGATACTTCCGGGTCAGGGTCCGTCACCGGGAAAGCGTCCCCTGATGTGCCTGCGCCATTAGGGCCTACCCCAGAGCACGGCGTGGAGACCGTGGGAAGGGTGCCTCGCCCCCTCATAGCCAGACCCAGTGAGGCTCCGGGAGCAGTGTGTGTCTTACCGCATTTTTTGTGTGACCAGTCTTGTCCCAAAATCACTGGATAGGGGGGTTCGGGCAACACCGCGACAACTTAGACAATTCCCCCTTCCAGGTGATGTAGCACTGTGCGGAACGATATGACTTGGTCTCCCCATGCACGCAAGTGACTTGCAAATGTTGCTTAAGCCACTGTCGCGGTAATACATAACGGCGAGCGACAATGGTTATGTTGCTGCCGGAGTCAAACAGAGCCACCACCAAATGCCCATTCAATAACACCACTCCCGTGTTCGGACTCACCAAGGGATGCGACGGGGTACAGTACCCCTCTGCGGTGGCCCAGGTGCAGTCCATTGGCTCCGTGGCTGTGTTCAACGGACAGGTCGACAGTAGGTGGCCGGTCTCACCGCACTTGTAACAGCGCGGAGAGGCCGGCTTTTCTTTGGGTCTCTGCGGCGCTTCCGCAGCGTGTCGAGAGGGCTCGGGGGTGGCCGCCCGTCCCTGTCGGTTACCACGAGCTTGCCTTTCTGACCCCCCAGCTCGGAAGACCGCGAGCTGACGTTCCAGGACTTCCAGGAGTCCTGGCATGTCCTTATAAGGGTGGCGCCGGACCTGCTGGGCGAGGGAGCTAGGCATGGCATTAACCAGGCCCTCACAGGCCACCTGCTTCACGACCTTCCGGGCTTGGGGACCCTCGAGCCGTAGCCAACGCCCCATTTTTCCCCAGAAGTCGAAGGCCTGTGCTCGGGCCGGCTTCTCGGGGTCAAACTGCCAGCTCCGCCATTCACTCGCCTGCTGGCCCGGCATAATGCCGTAGCATGCCAGGATCTCCTCGGGAGATCGTATTAAGCCTGCTGCGCTGGTCCCTTCAGGTAGGGTGCCAGAATGGACACCCACTCGGACCACTGCCACTCGTTCCGGGTGGCCGTCCTTTCAAATATGCCCAAGTACGACTCGATGTCGTCCGCTTCCGCCATCGGCACTAGAGGCGGAGGCATTGGTCGAGGTGGGTCTGGTCTTACCCTCTGGGCTTCTGCCAACCTGGCCTTCGTTGCCTCCAACTCCCAGGTGGTAGCGGCTTGCGCTTGCTGCAGGGACAGGATCTGGGCATTCATCCCCTGCAGCACTGTGTTGAGGTCCTCCCCTTCAGTCATCTCTCTCGGAGCAGTATCCTGCCGACTACGCCACTGTAAAAGATTCAAAAGCAGACAGCATAAAGGTTTGGTGTTTCCGGCCCTGTATACTGTAGAAATATCCACAATTAAAGAAACAAAACAAGGTCAAAATATATAAACACAAATTGTTCATATGCGCAAAGCTGAAGATGGCTTCGGCGGCCATTTTATGGAGGAGGAGCCGGAAGTGGAGGAATGCTGGGAAGGAACCGTGAGGGAAGATGGGATTGATGACGTCAGGAACAATGGCGGAGGAAGGGCGGAAGTAACGTGCTGCAGGAAAATGAGGCTTATGGTGGCGGAGCGTCTTTTTTTCTGCAAGAAAGCAAAGGAGAAAGGTTAGTACCCCGCCACTTTATGCCGGCGAATGTCTTCCGAAGCGTGTTAAGGTCCGTCCGCGGTCTCCTACTCGCGCGTATATATACACACACACAGTGGAACCTCGGTTCACGGCCATAATTCGTTCCAAAACTCTGGTCGTAAACCGAGTTGGTTGTGAACTGAAGCAATTTCCCCCATAGGATTGTATGTAAATACAATTAATCCATTCCAGACCGTATTTAACTGTATGTAAATATATTTTTTAAAGATTAAGCACAAATATAATAAATTACACCATAGAATGCACAGTGTAATAGTAAACTAATGTAAAAACATTGAATAACACTGACACAAAACACTCAGGCTCCCTGCTCAGCTGCACGAGCAGGCTCGCTTGCTCGCTCTCTCTCTCTCTCTCTCTCTCTCTCTCTCTCAGCAGCACGCACCCTCCCCCTCTCTCTCAACAGCATGCACCCTCCCCCTCTCTCTCAGCAGCACCCAGGCTCCCTGCTCAGCTGCACGAGCAGGCTTGCTCTCTCTCTCTCTCTCAGAACAGAGAGGAACATTTGAACAAATCCGAACTTTAATTTAAAAACAGGAGTTCAGGCTAATAGCCTTACAGCCCGATTGCTGTACTGTACAGTAAACACTTTTTTTAAAATGAGTTTTAAGCACAGGAAATAAAAAACGTAACATTTGAAAAAAGAAAAAAGTAACATTGCAACAATTCACGCTACAAAGTGAAAAATTAACTTTTGAAAAATCCATAATACAAAAACTATAAACCACCAAGAAAACTAACCTTGCATGAGTCGAGTTCTGGCATGAAGTGAGGAGGAACTGGGTGGAGAGGAGGTTACAGTTTTGAGGGAAGAGTCCAGCTCTGTGATGGAGGGGTGTTTTCTCTGTTGTGATTTCTTGGGTTTCTTTTGCAGGCAGGCACGCATGGGCAGGCAGGCAGGCACACACGTACGCGCAGGCAGGCAGGCACATCTGACCAAGAACAATGCAACACGTGCGGAAATCACCGGCACGCACAAACCAAAAGGGAAACTGGCTTGTTCGTATACCGAGTGTGTGGTCATAAACCGAGGCAAAAGTTTGGCGAACTTTTTGGTTGTAAACCGAGTTGTACATGTACTGAGACGTTCGTGAACCAAGGTTCCACTGTATATATATACTGTACATACACCTAAATGCCTCAAAATGATCAGTAGCAAGCTAGCACTTAGACCATACATACTTAATTACCTACTTAGTAAAACCCTTGCATTGATTGATACATACTTACCTACCTAATAAAATTCTTGTATTAATTGATACTTACTTTCCTGTCCAGGGACTCTTCTGCACAGATGGATCTGTCACCTAAACATTGCTTTTGATATGTGTAAATTAAGAAATATTCTAACCTTTCATCAATATCCACTGCAGAAATTTTACTTTTTAGCTCTACTAAAAATAAAAGTATTACCTTTAAGCTGAACCGATGTGTTAAAAAGAATAACCCAATGGGTAATCTGAGCATGTTTTCGGAAAATAACTTGAAAATAAGATTTTCAATGAATGGAAGTCAGTCATCATTAAAATAAACTGTCAGTTTAAGCAAAATATTGTATAGTCCAGCATATTATTGAACATTGCAAACGTCTTTTTTTGGCTGTAACCATCTAAGATGAATTAATATCAAGAATGTGAACAGAGTTGCCTGACTCTGATTATATGATCTGTTAATGTCTTCGATAAATATTATATTATTTGTCAGCTTTGGGTTTATAATAATGGCAGATTCACTCACAGCACTGATTGGGTTAATACCATATGGACAGTATAACTGAAAGAACAATTTATTCTGATGACTTGTAGTACACTGCTAGCATATCATGTTATCTTTCTTAGCTGAAAGACAATTAACCCACTTAACATAATACAATGGGAAAAGGGCCACCCACAGTATTTCACTTATAACTGAAAAATATAAATGCACATAAAGAGCAATAATTCAATCTAGAAGTCATTCTAATTCATCATTACCAAATATATTAAGTTCATTAGATAAATTTAATAGAGTTTCCAGTTTTCAGATTAACAAATAAAACCGTATTGTTATTCCCAGCAATATCAAGTAACAATCATATTAAGTAATTATTAATATCAATTACACATATTCAATATTATCATGCTTTTCAATTATCTTTAAATTGGAACGTTTCAGTACATGGAATATTCTTGACATTGAAAGCCTCACAAATTCATATTTTGATAATAATTTTGGACCTTTAGAACATCTGTGTCTTAAATTTAATCAGCATTTCTTCTGTTTTATGAAAGTCATAAAGTTTGCTAAACAACACCTACCAAATTTGTGTATTCCTCCTGTAAGTAACAGAAACTATATACAGTATATGTTTCAATAATGATAATATAATCAATATTATGACTTGATGCAGTATTGGGAAATAGATATTTTATTGAATATTTCAGAAAAAGAACTGAAATCAACCATTGACAAAATATGATCCTCCTCAATTTGTCCAAAGTTTGATGTAATTCAGCTAACTGCACACCATTTTTTCATTTAGGCTCTGTACAATGTACCCAGGGCAGGTCTGTAATTGTGAACAATGTTTTCAGGTCCCTGCCACATTTGACCATGTTTTTGACTGTTCCATGCTCAGGATATATTTGCAAAAATCTTTACGTATTAGACAGTATTGGAACCAGAAATGATGGAATTGTATTGTGTAATGTGTGTTGTAACATTTTACACTTAATGACTCACCATTTATCTATCCATTGTCCAATCCGCTATATCCTAACACAGGGTCACGGGGTAATGACTCACTCATTGCCTAATTTTACTCGGTTGTAAATAATTTTAGTCCACCTTTTATAACAACGTGGGCAAAGGACATCTTGTATTAAATAAAACTTAATTAATAGTTAAATAATATAACTACAGAATTCTTAACTACAGTCATATGAACCCCTTTTAATTCTTTGGAGGTTTGTTTATCATTGGTTGAGCTTTCAAAGTAGCAACTTCCTTTTAATATATGACATGCCTTATGGAAACAGTAGTATTTCAGCAGTGGCATTAAGTTTATTGGATTAACAGAAAATATGGAATATGCATCATAACAATATTAGGTGCCTAAATGTGGGCATCCTTAAATAAGCATGCTGTATCTCTGGAAACCATTTACATACTTCAGTTTCTTTAAGTGGCAACCCCTATGTGTTGTCTTTTTCATTCCATTCCATAGCCCTTCCTATACAGTATGTTAGGAATGGTGTTGAATTTGCATTATCATAAACTAATGAAAGGGACATAGAAAAAGAATCTAGCAATCCCTGGCCTAAACCCCATTGAACACCTGTGAGGTGAGGTCAAGAGGAGATTGCACAAGACATAACCTAAATAATCTGGAGGAATTCTATAAAGAGGAATGGTCTCAGACTACCTGCTCTGTATTCTCTAACCTTAGAGGAGAGGACTCATTGTTGTTTCATTGTCAAACAGGAATTGTACAATGTATTAACTGTGGAGGTGAAATTAATTGAGTTCCATGTGGCTTTATTAAAGAGAATTCTTTCTTGATGATGAATTATTTTTTTCTCAGGATAAATATACTTCAGTTAGATGTTGGTTTTCTTTATTTATTTTTTTGTTTAAGACTAATTTAATTCACCAAAAGGTGAATTTTTAACTCTTTTACACATCTTCCCCAGCAGTGCCTATAATTGTGGAGGTGGCTGTGTATATAATCCTAAACAAAATGAACCCTTGCTATAAAGCCAAAAAGCTTACACACATAGCAACATTGTCAAAAAGGGTGTCATTCTGGGTTGTATGGTTAAATCTTGCAGTGAAGCTGATGCATGGTCTCTGATGTCTCTGTCCAGCCCAGTCTGTCAGTGATGAAATGAGGGGAGATCTCAAATGTATTTATTCGCTTTAATTTATGGTGGTCTTTTAGCTTCTTGATTGATCTCCCGACCAATGGGACATCATAGTGCAGGGCACTTCCCTGATTCAGATGTCATACCCTTTGACCTGTCAGTCCTGTTTTAGGCATACATAAGTCCATGGTGCTTCCCTGACCAGAACTAAATTGCTTGTCTTTTCAGTTTTCATCAGCATTGCAGTGGTTCATTTCTGTTTTTGTGGTATTTGTTCACATCCATTTCCAGAGATGGAAGTCTGAGAAGAAACTCCATTAGCAGCAATATTTTTCCTTTTATTTGTTTATCATCCTGAGGTATCCTGCATTTACTCAACCTGAGGGGCTTCAATTACAGTATATGCAAGTATTTTAAGCATGAGTAGCAGAAAAAAGACTCATAAATAGAAAAGACAGCTAAAGCTTTATCCAAGCTTAAACAAATGTACACAGGCCTCAGGTTCAGGTTCAAGGTATGGCCTTTCAGAGACTGACATGGAACAGATAGGAGAAAGCACAGATCTCCTGGGACCTGACGCTGCAGAATTGCCTCCAGCCAAGAGCAAAAGTAGGAGCGAAAGTGCAAATGAGTTGTGCCAGGATAATTTGTTGATTCCAGAAGTTTCATCGAAACTGAAAATGGCCTTACTTTCCACGCTGTCAACTGGGCTTGAAGCTGAAGGTAACGATCACTGCTATTACCACCACAAAAACTACTGCACTCAAGGGAGACATAAATGAGATAAAGAGTAATATAAAGAAGATTACGAAGAATATAAGAAAAAATATAAATGGCATAAACATTACAAATGAGAAGCAACTTCAGGATATTAAAGACTTGGAGAAACATTTCAGTAATCGATTTTGAGGCAAACTTATAAGGTATGCTAGAAAAATTTAGAAAAAATACAGGAAAATATGAGCAAGTTTGAAAATAAATTTAGAGCACTTGGTGCTTAGCTTGAAGACGTTAAGCAAATGTTCATGACTCGTATTGAAATAGTTGAACAATTGGCTTCTACTGCTGATGAAAAAGCAACATCTACAAAATTTGTTTGCAAAGTGCTTGGAGACAGACTAGCTGCGCTGGAAAATGGACATAGAAGAAATAATATCAGAATTGAATGTCTCCCTGAAAACCATGAAAGCCCAAATCCAGTGAAATTCATTGCTGAACTATTCTCTCAAATAACTGGAGAGGACATCAAATCAGACACCAGGATATCAGCAGCTTACCGCATACTTGGATCGAATGCCTCAAAATCTTGAAGCCTCATTGAGCGTTTCATTGAATTACAATATAAACTAAATCTGATGTCACTTCTCAGCGATATTATATTTGAAAACAACTGCATTTGCATTTTCCCTGATTTTTCAACTTCAACAGCTGCTAAACATGCTGCATTTTACTACACTAAACAGCTGTTACGGAAAGCTGAAATCAGATACAGCTTCTTGTGTCCTGCTAAATTGAGAGTGGATAATCAAGGCAAGTTCTACATTTTTATTTCTCCTGATAAAGCAGAAAAAAAATACAAAAATTATCCCGACACTTTTTGAAATATGATCGTAAGTTGCATCGAGTCCTGGCAAGGCAAAGAAGATTTCACCTGCAATTTAGCCTATCTGCAATGACACTTTTGCCGTGATTATACATTCTATTTCCTTCCTTGCTACTTTAAAGTTTTAATTATGATTATAATTATACATATATATATATATATTTATATTTTATCTGGGGAGGAGAGAAAGAGAGCAAGCTGTTTCTGATCTGTCCTTTTTATCTCTGCAATTGTAAGTACCAACACAACAATAGGCCATAACTTCTAGCAATATTGGAAATTAAGGTTAAAGCTATCATATGTAATAATATACCTATATCTTAATTTAAGACTATAAAATGACAACAAAAATTCAGAAGCAATCTCTCTATGACCAAACAGTGAACTTTGTGAGCTGGAATGTCAAAGGTCTCAATCACAAATTAAAGAGGAAGAAAGTATTCTCTCACCTAACAGGTCGAAACACCAAGATAGTATTTTTACAGAAGACTCACTTAATCAGCAAGGATCATTTTTGGTTGCAAAGAGACTAGACGGGCCAAATATTCCACTCCAGCTATACAAAGGAAACTAGAGGTATCTTAATTCAAAGAACAATTTCAGTTGCAATATCAGATGTAGTATCTGATCCTGAAGGGTAATATGTGATTGTGATGGGTAATTTATTTAATTGTAAAGTGATTTTCATAAATATCTTATGTACCCAATGTGGATGATAGAGACTTAATCTGAAACATATTTGCATCCATTCCTAACTTGAACACTCATTATAAGGGCCAGGGACTTTAACTGTGTTTTAAATTCAGACCTGGATAGGTCTACAAGTACAGGGGCAATAACATCTAAAATTGCAAAAATAATCACGCAGTTCTCAACTGATTGTAACTTATCAGACCCATGGAGATTCCTAAATCCATACTTAAGAGCATATTCCTATTTCTAATTAGTACATCATTGCTACTCAAGAACTGATTATTTTTTTATAGATAACAATTTCTTGCCCACAATCAAATCTTGCAAGTACGACGCTATTGCTATCTCTGACCATGCCCCTTTGATCATAGAGCTCATATCACTATGTTCCACATATTCTTGCTGGCAGCTGGCCTCTTATCTCCCTGCTATTAGCTGACAAGAACTGTACAGAATTTATATTCAAGCATATTGATTCTTTTTTTAGGGACAAATGCATCCTCAGAGGTTCCCGCAGGAATACTCGGGGAAACTCTGAAGGCATTTTTAAGAGGACAGATTATCTCATATCTCTCCCACAAAAATAAATCAGAAACTAAGAAGTCCTCAGAGTTAATCAGTGAAATTACCGGAACATATCAAGAACACGCCAGGTCTCCAAATGAGGCATTTTTTAGGAAAACACAGGCTTTGCGATCAGAACTCAACCTCTTGACAACAAAAGAAATGGAACAACTCATTTCTAAATCATGACATCATTACTATGAACAAACCGGATTTATTAAAGGTTATTCACTTAGCTTCCACTCTTCAACACCTATTTAATGTAATATATTCACCCACAAAGTCTAAGACTGTGGAGATCTAATTATCTTTGGATGCAGAAAAATCATTTGATATGGTTTCACTGGACTACCTATTCACCACATTGCATAAATTTGTGTTTGGCCTGGACATATGTGCATAGATCAAACTATTGTATACCAGTCCAAAAGCTTCAATTTATATTAACAACATTATTTCAGACTACTTCAGATTAGAACACAGTACTAGACAAGGATGCCCACTGTTATTTGCAATCGCCATTAAGCCACTGTCTATTCACTTTCAAAATTCATCAGAGATAAAGGGGATTTTCAGAGAAGGACTTGAACAGAAAATATCACTATATGCAGATGATATGGTACCCACAAAATTTTCTGCCTGCAGCTCTTACTGTACTAGCAGAATTTGAAAAGATATCTGGACTCAAAGTTAATTTGCACAAAAGTGTGCTTTTTGCAGCGAATTCTCCAACAAACAACATTAGAATGGAAACCTTCTCTTTTATCATTACAGATCCCTAGGGGTAAACATCGTAAGTAATAATATAGCTCTTTTTCAACAAAATTTTGTTGTCTGCTTTGGAAAACTTGAAAAAGAATTTAGCATGGAGAATTAATACTATCAAGATGAATATCCTCCCAACAACCCAATTGTCATTCATTCACTCAGAATATGGAATAAATGTAGGAAGCACTTCAAGTTAGAGAATATTTTATCTGTGGCACCTCTACATGATAACAACCTTTTTCCACCCTCTCAAACTTACACAGTTTTTAATGTTTGGAAAACTTATGGGATTAAATCATTTAGAGGTTTGTATATAAATAATGTATTTGTATCCTACAGACAATTACGCTCCAAGTTTAGCTTTCCATCAACTCAATTTTTCCACTATCTCCAAATTAGAAACTTTGCTAACGAAATCTGCCCAGTTTTCCTCACCTCCCACTTATTTCTATTCCAGAAGAAATATTGATGAGTCTTGAAGACTCAGACTTCATTTCTATAATATATAAAACCATTTTAAAGTCTATTTCTTTTAAAGATTCCAGAGTACATTGGGAAAATGATCTTTCACACAACATTTCAGAAAAGGAGTGGAAGGTGCAGCCATGCGCAGAATTCACTCTAGCTCCCTATGTGCAAAGCATTAAATTATTGAACTTAAAATCTTTTATCGAGCACATCTATCTCGTGCTTTGGATAAAATCCAACCTGTGAATGTATCAATAGGCCACATGTTCTGGGTGTGTAGCAAAATAATATCTTCCTGGACAAAAAATCGTAAATGCCTATCAGACAGCAGCTGTGTTTGGTGTACTCCCAGGTGGGCTTGAAAGTGGAGAAGGACAAACAAACTGTAATTACCATTACTTCACTATTACCACGTAGACTTATGTTGCTCAGCTGGAAGAATTCTAGTCCATCTCTTTTAAGTCAGTGGGTAACTGATGTTATATACTATTTGAAATTGGAAAAAATCAAATTCTCACTTAAAGTATCTGTTCAAAACTTTTTTAAACCTGGCAGGATCTAATCAATAACATTTTAGAGTAAGCATTTATATTGATAAGATCTTCATTCCCTCTTTACTACTCTCAATGTTTTCCTCTCTTTCTCATGGGTGGAGGTTGAATTGAATTTAGTTTTTTTAAAGTTTTACTTGATTGTATGGAATGTTACATGCTTTTAATAAATTCAATAAAAGTCATTAAAAAATTCTGTTTTGTAATTTGCCTGGCATTTTAAAGCAAGATTATACATGTAGAAAAATAAGAAAGAAAGAAAGAACATTAATTTGTATTAAAGAGTCTCGCAGATGTCCTTTATAGTTTTCCACACTCTATTTGAACAAAAGCTTGTAACTGTGGCAGATTACAGCTTGTTTTTAATGCCATGTTTATAGTTCCAAAACTCTCATAATAATAATAATAAACATTTTATTTATATAGCACGTTTCCCATTCTCAGAACCTTAAAATGATGATGTTACCTATGCAGGACAGATGTCATATTGTATACATATCACACTAATGTTACACTGTATTATAGTCTGTAATGAGTCCAGAAATGACTAGATGACAGTTACTGCATTCTTCCTGATGACTTTCTTCATGAAAACCAGAAGTGTTTTTAGGCTCCTGAAAGATTATTTAACTAATTGTATTATTACTGCCAACTTTAAATAATGATGAGGAGTATGTCAGTTACTGCATTGAGTAAAGAAAGTATTGTGATTAGAACCTCAGATATAAACAAATAACAAAAATACAGTGATAATTTCATTATACATTATAATCCAATTATGGGAAAATTTTAAATAGGAACTACCTTCAGTAAGTGCATTGATAAGGCTACTGCTGTTTAATAAGACTTTAACAAATGCTTTATTTGCTCTTAATATGACTTAAAAACAACCAGCGACAAAACTTTAAAATGTGGAAAAACCTAGAAGGCATCTATAACTCACTTACTGGTATGTAACAAAAACCTTGTTTATGTTCTATATACTTTTAATAAATACTGTAGATACTCTTTACTAGTCCTATAAATCCATCCATCCATATTCCAACCCGCTGAATCTAAACACAGGGTCACGGGGGTCTGCTGGAGCCAATCCCAGCCAACACAGGGCACAAGGCAGGAATCAATCCCGGGCAGGGTGCCAACACACCGCAGGACACACACAAACACACCCACACATCAAGTACACACTAGAGCCAATTTAGAATCACCAATCCACCTAACCTGCATGTCTTTGGACTGTGGGAGGAAACCGGAGGACCCGGAGGAAACCCACACAGACACGGGGAGAACATGCAAACTCCAAAGACTATTGTGACTTAAGTTGTGTTTTCAATCATGTATTCTGTATTTAGAAACATCCAGTCTTTTATCTAATTTGTAGGTAAATAAAAGTGTACAGTATGTCATGTCCCGGTAGTACAACTGTTGTATCATAAATTCATCAGTGGTTACTACTGGAAATTTGCAATTTGGGAAATCCATATACTAGTGGTGCTATCTCTGTTTAATGAAATAAATTTATCTTTGCTTTAGTTTTCTAGATGAAGCATATTATTCAAAGTTTCGTGTGGGGTTAATCTTGACATGCAGCTCTTCTTCCTCTTCCATTGAAATCATTAAGTTCAGAGCTTCCCTGTTCAGTCACTGTGTGTATAAAATGTGTGTGCTCCTCTGTGTTCTTTTGGGTTTTGTCTGTGTGTTTCATTGTTACCCTTGTCTTTAAATTAGATTTGTGTGAATGCAGTAATTTTCCATCTTGTGCCCAATGCTTAATGATGTTTAATGGGTACTGTTTGCATTGGGGTGTCTTGTATACAGTATATTGCACACATGTCACTTTATTGCTTACAAATGATATTTTAGTTGATACTGCAGTAACTCAGAAGGCACATTGCAGTGACACCATTTAATGGTCTGTTTTAAAGATTTTCACAGAACTGTTGGTTAGATAAAGTGCCAATCAATTTAATGATATCATCAACAGTCTTAGCAATGTTTGATCCAATGTGAATGTAACAGTAATTTATTCTAAAAATGCAAATACATTTATCATTTAAGAAAGTTGAGGAGTCTGACCGGAGAATATACTGGATGTACTGTATATTATTGTACCACCTGGATTGAAAGCCAGAACTGTGCAGATCACCATACACCTTAATTATACAAGTTATAAAGCATTGATTACTTATGCTTCTTTGTGGAATTTATATGTGTATCATGTCATTGAAAATTATCCTGAAACAGAAAAGCATCTGAGTTACTATGAACAATTGTACCTTTATTGTTCATAACACAACTTTGAACATTTTACTCAGCCCACATATTATGCTGTAAACATTCTTGATTTCAAAAGTATTAAAAATCAATAATTGCTACTTTAAACATTGCTTTCTTTTTCTATTTGATTTGTTTCTCACAACCTTTTCTACTATGATGCTGTAAGAAGTCATTCTTTGTCCAAATTCCAGATAATCATCTCACAGTGTTAATCTATTCTTAGATTAAAAGGAAAAATATAAACAATTTTACATTAACAGTATATATATTATTGACTTGGTAAAATCACTATTTAAAAAAGGTAAAGGTTACTACCAAGTTGAAACAAAATTAGAAAAGAAGTCTAATACACCATACCAGCTGTATAGCCTTCATCACGCTTGTGACTAGAAAAAAAACATGTTATATGTACATGATGGAAGGGTGTGAATAACAGCCATTATAAAGGATTAAGAAAGAGATTGAAAATGAGTCAGTCATTTAGTCCTAGAGAAATGTGTGAACCAGGACTGAAAATGAGCTTTGGTTCTTCTAGTTTTATTTGAAAGGTGTCTTTGAAATCTATGAAAAAATAAAAGCAGTGAGCTGAGTGTGGATAAGATTAACAGATTTGTTGTACAATAGTCTTTGTTGCACCGTAAAACCTTGGACATGCTCTCTTAGACAATCTGCAAGCTGTTGGATATTATGGACAAAGATAATGTCAGTTTTAATTTCAAGTGTTCCTGTTTTGTTGGATGTTATGAAGTCTGGCTTGGTTGAAAGTACTGCACCCAATATGAAACATGAATCGTTTGTCGATGAAGAGACATTCTGTATGCTTCTGCTTCATTGCTGCGGGGGTGAGGATTCTAACAAACGTGAGAAAAAAAGGAAAAAAGTGTTCATGGGATGGAAGATGTTGTAGAGAAGGTAATTGCTGAGTCAGTTGACATTGAATAAACAAAGACATTAAGTCCTAGAAAGTTGGTAGAGAGACTGATGTAAAGAAATGGTAGGTTAGGGTAGATACTATTGACAATAAACCAAAGAGAAGCTTGTAAACTGGTAAAATGGTTAATAAATTCCTGATACTAGTTTAAGGATTCAGAGGAATCTTCACCATAATCATTAGTATATATTTTGAATAGGTTAGGAGCATGGCCAAGGAAAGAAGAATTTAAATGCTCTTCTACACCAATGACAACAGTGCTGGTCTAGTCAAGTCTTAATACACTGCAAGTTCATTTACCTGGGGATAAAAGTTGTGCTCCAGTTTTGCTTAAAATGATTGTAGTTAGTTTTTTTATATTATATTATCCTGTGTGTAAGATCTTTTGCTTGTGTTTTTTGTATGAAACATATGGCATTGTCTTCTTGCTGCAATATGAATTCATAACACTTATTTACTTAGTCAGTGATTTTTCCAGCCAAACTAATGATTTAATGTTACATGACTAGTAAAAAGCAGAAAGTTGTTTTCCTTTTTATACTTGTGCAGTGATGAGAAAACCCATGTTTCTCAATCTTGACTATCCATTCACAAACTTATATTTTTAAGTCTAACAACTACTTCTTTTATTCAGAAAATATTTCGTATGTTCCCCTAAATTCATTTTAATGTTTGATTTTTTTATTCAAGAAAATGTTGTTCAGTATTTGATGTCATTGTTAAAGCCCAATAATGAATTGTCTAAGGCTAGATTTTATTATCTTCTGAAACTTCAGTTTTTAATTTATAACACATTTCTTGTCAAAATTCTAATCAGTAGTGGCTGATTTTGGAATGGCAGATTACTGTAGTTTGTTATTGTCTTTTTGTTTACGGCCCTTTCCATGTTCATTTGTCAGCATTTCCTGTTGTTTCCTGATAACTACCTCTTAGGGATATTGTATCCCATATACTATATCGTAGGTCAAATTGACCCAATGGATACTTGCCTTTTGCATCACAGGCACCTATAAGTAGTTAAGCCCACACCACACATAATGTGAGGTGTCATCGAACTGCAAAGAATTACTTAAGGCAGGGGGTTATGGATGTTGCTCACTGTGCTTTCCCATTGTCATTCTATTTTGAAAGTGCTGGCGGTACATTTATTTAAGCCACTGTTGCCTTTTAATTTCAGGATTAACCAAATATTTCCCAGTTAACTATGTTCTAAGTAAAAATATTGTCAGACTTTTCTATTAATTTCTCTTGGAACAGTGTTTGACTGAATGAAACCAACCAACAAAAACAATCATGCCAAGTAGTACTGCCTAACTACAATAAATAAAATTGCTAAAACGATTGTTAAAATAATAAATGACTGGTGGGCAAAGCAAACAACTGAATGCACCATACTTTATGCATCACATTGAATAACAAAGTAGAAACATGAAATGGAATTCCAAACTTTTTATCCATCATTCACAATAAAATGCTTATTTTAGGCTAATACTGGAGATGCTATTTTGGAAAAACTGTTGCTGTTTTCAAGATGTATGGTTGTAGTGTGATAACTACTGATTTTTCGGAGCTGTGCTCATTTCCAGCGGCAACCAAGTTAACTTAATGCAAATGAATTTTCCACAAAGACATCTACTTCTGTGCATAGACAAGTTTAATGCATTTGTTCGTACAGTGCTCACACTACATGAACATACAGTATATGTTAAGGCATGATGCAACATGGATAACACACACTAAGCAGTAGTAAGCTAGCACTTAGACCATACTGTATGTAGTATCTGTTTGACACAGAGGTACCGGAAATACATGCTTACTTACCTGACTAATAAAACTCTCATATTGACTGATACTTAGATGATTGAGATGAGGGATTTAAAAATGAAACACCTTAGAAAATGTGTAGATAGGAACATTTTAAATTTGATTTTGCATGGAAAACCATAGCAATATTTATAGTTTTTTTGATACAGCATCTATTGTTAAATATGGCGAAATACTATTAAAATGCAAATTGTTTAACCTGCCTAGCTACTTCTGGGTCTCAAGTAGTTGGAACCTAACTTGGTGGGACTGAACACATGAGAGAAAACAACCCTGGACAGCACTGGTCCATTGCAGGGTTCACTTACATGCATACCCACACTCACAAGGGGAGAATACTTGATGTGACTTTATTTCATACAGTATAGCTGACATTTTTAGTAGAACTACACGCTTTTCATATTGGCAAAGTAACTGTAAAAGGCAATTTTTTGTCGGTGCTATCCATAACGACTGCACTTCAAACTAGTCAATATTAACTTATGGTTTCTTATTAAATAACGTGAAAAAGTATCATATTAGTGTGAAATAAGGAGACATAAATTATTTAAATTATGACTAAATTGTGACAAAGTTGTCAACAAGAATACATATTGTATTACTTATTTTTATTATATGACAACATTTATGACTAAAATGTCCATGAAAGTAAAATAAATTTTAGTGTAACAAGTACAGTACCTCTAAAATGGCTCTCTGCAGGACTTTCTCCTGTCCAAGGTGGTTTCTTCTGTTCTGTCAAGTAATACTGCAACAGGCTTTGAATCTCTGTAACCCTGAATTGGATTTAGTGGGTTTCAGAATGTTATGTTATGAATACCACTAATTTAAAATTCTTAGAAAAATGTCTGTCTTTAATGTACCTTTAAGGCAGTCTTCTTTTTTCATACCAGTTACATGGGGTATAACTCATCTCTGGTCTAACATTTTTCTCATGCTGTGGCTCTGTTGGCTAAGTATGTTGCTCATTTTCGGCATAGTACTGGACACATATTGATAATTTACAACACATTTTGATATTTTAAATAATAACAGTAATAACAGTCTTACATAATGTCTAAAAGAGAGAAAAGTAAGCTACATGAGTTTCTTCATTTATTTTTTCTAGAATATAAGTATCATATTTACTTTGTGAAAGCCAGACGTATACTAGATTTACTTGTAAATAATAGCAGAAACACAATAGCATTATCAATTTCATATGCATTGTTCTATATTGTAACCACTACTTTTTATTGGAAAAATGATGCTGTGATTTTTAAGATAAAATGATCACTTCACACATTGTATTAATTTACTGTATATTTAAAATTTTATAGTTTTGTTTAAGTAAGGAAATTTCATGTAAAACAATAAAATCAATAAATAAAATGTGTTAAAATATAAGATGAAAGTACTCCTTAATCCACAACGCAAATAGGCACACTGGCCCAATGCCTTTTTTTGAAATATTTTCATATAATGCCAGAAATACCTTCTGTGATATCCATATCTGTCCATCTGTCTGTCTCATTGTTTGCATGAAACAACTTGGCCCACCATGGACTCATTTTGTTGAAACTTGGCCACTTATTCTTGAAAGAAATTTATCGAGACCATTCAGTTTTTGTTGACATATTTCAAACAGATTGCACTGTGCAAAGTTTGTATATTAAAAAAAGCCTATTGTAAAGCATTGGCAAATCAGGAAACTAATCAGTCTTAAAACAGAGAAACATTCTGTGCAACCTCAAATTATTTAACTATTTCAATTTTATCTTGACAGTGGTTACACCTACATGTACATTTTGTATATAATTTTGTATAAGCTAATTATTTACTGAAATAAAATGGAATAACAATAGCAAAATGTATAGTAGTTTTTAACAAAAATTATCTGGTATTACAGTACCTAACTGACACATTATAATGGATTAATAATTATCACTGTATAGGTCTATGAACCTTGTTAAAGGCTGCTAACATTAGTCGACCTTCACTAACATACAGGCTCTCTTGTTTACTAGTTTGTTACTGCCTGAATTGTGGAATAGCACCACACAAGCAACTTTGATCTACAAAAAGAGCAATTAGCTCAAGTTAACTTCAGTTGTTGGCTAATTTTATTGGTATCTAACATTATTAATTTAGATAATGCCTTATTGCTTTCTGCTGTCATCGGAAAGACAAAATGAATTTTAGATAAATTCATAAGTGAAGCTGATATATATTCACATATTCATTTTTTAAAATATGTAATTTAATTTTGACTGTTTATTTACTGCACTAAATAAGTTTGATTAGTATTAGTATTAGTAGTTTAGATTTAATTATTTTTATTACTATTAGTAGTAGTAGTATTTATATATTAGTAATAATAGTAGTTGTTGATTTTTATATTATTTTTTTAGGAGTAGAAGTAGTATTTTATATAAATTATTATTAGTAGTAGTGGTATTTTTATTATTATTATTATTATAAAAACCCATAAACATCCATTTTCAAGTTTCAATTATATTAAAAAAATATATTTTTATTTGATGCTTAAAAGTTAAGAGTTAAGCTTGTGATATGTGCTTCTTTGTTTATTTATTACTTATTTATATATGTTTTGTTCAAATTAAAGCTGTTATAAGAAATACTAAGGCTGTGGATTCAGGAAGGGTTGGAGTAAGAAGTTTGAGGTTGTGGGTGTCCAAGAAGAAGATTCTTCTTAGTTTGTCTAGGAGCAGTACTGTCTGTATAGTACAGATGTTTGTATTATTTATATTTGTATTTGTATACTTTGTACAATTACATGCAGATTAAGACAAAACGTAAATGTGTAATTTCCACTGTGAGAACCTGGAGCGTGACGTATAAAAACTAAACTTCTCTTAAAGCTACACACATTCTCACACCAGCCTTACCCAGTACATACTCAAGTTTCCAGTCAGTTTTTGCAAATGTCAAAACGGTGCTACTGTTCCTGTGTGGTCTCTCATTCGTTTTTAGAGTCACATCCCTGATGCGGCCTTATCAAATACATTGAAATTAACTGCATATCATTTATAAATTTAAGGCATCTGATTGTAATCAACCTGTAACAATATTATGGTTCACGAAATGGCCAAACTATTCCAAATACCACAGCTGTTTTAGCATTGTTACTCTCAGTGCACCACTCAAAGTATTTTAACCCATTGTATCTGAGCGTGGAATCACAGCTCAACAGCAAAATACACTGAAACTAACTTACAGCTGGTTTGACATTTCAGAGCTTATTGTGGCAATTGGTTATGTGGAGAAAGAAAAGGAAGGACAGGAATTTTGACAGACACAGTACTGCTGCAATAAATTATTTCATCAAGGGTTGCACACATCCCAGCAAGCATCTTGAGGTGGGCCAAGAATAATCCATGGACAGGATTCCAGCTCATCGCTACCACTGCGCTACCGTGCCCCCATTATTAATATATGCTGCAGTGCATTTCATCATGATAAGTATACATCTTAGAATTCTAAAATGTTCAGAGAACTGTAACATCATGAATGTAATGTACTATAAGTGGAGATCAGTGCCATAAGAGAAAGCTCATTTAAGAAGCATGTAGTGATTCACACACATTAAACACATAATATGAAGTATTTAACATGCTACTTTAGTTACGATAGGATCTGATAAACTCTAGTAAATTAAATATTGATTTTAAGATGACGTTTACAGCGTTCTACTTTAATGACAAAATAATAGATTAAAGTAGAAATTTCAAAATTAAAGTCGACAATTCCTTTTTTTCTGCACTGTGTCCCTATTTTTCTGTACCATAATATGCTTCCATATGACACTAAGACAGTGGGCTATGAGTCGCCTTTTCATAGTGACTTTGATATCTGACCACTTCTTTTTTTATTTCGAGCATTATGCAACTTTTTGAACTTGACCTGTCGAGTGTCTCCGCCACTATGTATCTCTCGATCAACTTCCTTTTGTTGTTTATACCATTACTTAAGCCAACAAATAGTACATTTTTCCTTGCCTCCAATTCGCATTTGTTGAAATTCTGTTTTTTCATGCGCTTTTGCCATTGTCTTTTAACAAAACACTGAATGGGGAAGGTGATATTTATACTAATTTGCATATTAAAATAGTCAGGGTGGGACTGCAGGTGCGTGAACATGCATGATTGTTCATGCTGACCAAGATTTATGGAGCTGAAGTGGTTGGAAATTGGCTTGCGCGGTTTTGTGCATCTGAATTTTTTTTTGCATACGCACATTTCCACTTTTGTCCATACACCAAGTTTTAGTGTGAGTTTTACACACGACGTTATGCATGAGGCTCTTGGTGTCTAGTAATCAAGGCATAAAAACTAAGAACTTTTTAAAATATGTTCACAGTATTCAGTAAAACGTATAAGTTAATACTGTACATCATAATAACTACACAACTCTCTCCAGTCTTTTTGTTGTTTTTTTAGTGGTGGATGTAACAGATTATTTTTATATGCAGTTCACCTTAAATATTTACAAGACAAATGGCAATTAAAAGTTTGTATTTTAGTATTCTTTAACTAAAATCAACATATTAAATGTGTGAGCAAGTCAAACACAGCAGCATTTTTAATTTTATATAAATTGTGCTATTCACAATATTAAATAATTAATAGTAATAATTTACTTGTTCAGCAAAATAAAACCAGATTTATAGCTCATGTTTTTTTTATATATATGTCTCATTCTGGCGGCACGGTGGCGCAGTGGTAGCGTTGCTGCCTCGCAGTTAGGAGACCCGGGTTTGCTTCCCGGGTCCTCCCTGCGTGGAGTTTGCATGTTCTCCCGTGTCTGCGTGGGTTTCCTCCGGGCGCTCCGGTTTCCTCCCACAATCCAAAGACATGCAGGTTAGGTGGATTGGTGTTTCTAAATTGGCTTGGTGTGTGGGTGTGTTTGTGTGTGTCCTGCGGTGGGTTGGCACCCTGCCCAGGATTGGTTCGTGCCCTGTGTTGGCTGGGATTGGCTCCAGCAGACCCCCGTGACCCTATTCGGATTCAGCGGGTTAGACAATGGATGGATGGATGGATGTCTCATTCTCCACTGTTTCTGTTTATTTCAATGGTTCTAAACCACAAATCCCCATTTTCTCTCTGTGACACATATGGCAGTATTTCCTATCAACTGTGCTTGTGTTACTGTGAAAAAGCTCCTCATAAAAGGGTCTGTTTGTTTATTTACTGTATCTATTATTTATTAATTTATATCAGGCTTTGGTATCTATTGGCAAAGATTTTGGTTACATGACGCCTGCCTTGACCATGATGCTATACTTCTATTGAAGATCAGCATTTCCCTTTCAATCAGCCTTAATTTTTTAACATTTACCTGTCACTTGGACTTCAGTTCAGCAGACTCTCTGTAATTTTCTTTCTATCTTTTTTCCGATAAATAATTGTACTGCTTCAATGTGAAGCTTCAATTTGTATGAACAACATTTGTTCAGACTACTTTAAACTAGAACGTGGTACCAGACAAGGATGCCCCCTGTCACCACTACTGTTTGCAATCGCCATTGAACCACTGGCAATACACTGTCGAAATACTGATCAGATAAAGGGGATTATCAGAGAAGGAGTGGAACAGAAAATTTCTCTATATGCAGATGATATGGTACTGTATATATCAGACCCACAAAATTCTGTGCCTGCAGTCTTAACAGCACTCACAGAATTTAAAAAGATCTCTGGTCTCAGAATTAATCTGAATAAAAGTGTACTCTTTCCAGTGAACTCTCAAGCATATAATATTAGATTAGACACCCTACCTTTTATCATTGCATAACAGTTTAAATACCAAGGGGTAAACATCACAAGTAACATAACGCTCTTTATCAACAAAATTTTGCCGTCTGCATGGAAAAAATTAAGCAAGACTTGCATAGATGGTCAACCCTTCATCTCACTCTAGCTGGAAGAATTAACACTGTTAAGATGAATATTCTTCTTAAGCTCCTTTTTTATTTCGTAACATTCCAATATACATCAATAAATCATTTTTAAAGCAATTAGATTCAACAATAACCCAAAATATATTTGGAACTCAAAACATCCACATATCCAAAGAGCGACCCTACAAAGACAAAAAGTAGAAGTTGGCATGGCTCTGCCTAACTTCCAGTTTTATTACTGGGCAGCAAACATACAAGTTATAAAAACCTGAACACAAATAGATGAACATACACAGGCTTGGTCCGCAATAGAAGTAAAATCCTGCAGTACTTCTTTATATTCCCTGCTCTGTGCCCCAATAAATGCAAGTTATCGGCAATATACTAACAACCCAATTGTGCTTCACTCACTCAGAATATGGAACCAATGTAGAAAGCATTTTAAGAGGGAGAATCTTTTATCTGTGGCACCTCTGCAAGAGAACCACCTGTATCAACCTTCGCAAACATATGCAGTTTTTAATATCTGGAAAAAATGTGGGATTAACTTGCTTAGAGATCTTTATATAGACAACGTTTTTGCATCCTATGAACAGTTACATTCCAAATTTAATATTCTAGCTACACATTTCTTTCACTATCTTCAAATTAGGAACTTTGGTAAACAGAACCTTCCCGATTTTCCTCATCTTGCACCCTCATCCATGCTAGAAAAAATATTGCTCAATTTCAAGGACTCAGACACCATCTCTGCAATATATAAAAGTATTTTACAGTCCCTCCATTTCAAAGATCCAAGAGAACACTGGGAAAAAGATCTTTCAATTAATATATCAGAAAAGGAGTGGAAAATAGTAATGCAGAGATTTCATTCGAGTTTCATATGCGCAAAGCATACAATTATTCAACTCAAAATTATATATCGCGCACATCTGTCTCACCTAAAACTCTACAAAATGCTTCCAGGGCAAGATCCAACCTGCGAATGCTGCAATCGTCCCAGCCTCACTGGGTCACATGTTTTGGGCCTACACCAAATTAACATAGTTCTGGACCAAAATTTTTAATTACCTTTCAGACAGCCTTGGTCTCACAATCCCTCCTAACCCATTAACAGCTGTGTTTGGGGTTCTTCCAGATGGTTTCAAGTGGAGATGGACAAACAAACTGTGATTGCATTCACTACACTTTTGGCACGCAGACTTATTTTGCTAAACTGGAAGAATCCTAACTCTCCTCTTTTAAGTCAGTGGGAAACCGATGTTTTATACTATTTGAAATTGAAAAAAATAAAATACTCAGTTAGAGGATGTGTACAGATATTTTTCAAAACATGGCAGAATCTAATTAGTAATATTGTAGAATAAGCTCTTAAAGCACAGAGGAAGCAATTATTTCTTTATTTCTTTTTCTTCTCCATTCATCTATATTGGCTTATCAAACTTATCAATTTAGGTATGTTTACAAGCCTTAAGTTTTACTCCGTTGGCCTTGCTCTCTCTCTCAGGGGTGGAGGTCGACTTGTTCTCAATCCTACTTTTTGTAAAAATTGATTGATTTGTATGGAATGACTGCAATAAAATTAAAAAAAATAATAATTGTATTGCAGCCCTGGGGCCTCATGTATAAACGGTGCGTGCACACAAAAATGTTGCATAAGCCCGTTTCCACGCTCATCGTGATGTATTAAACTAAACTTGGCATAAAGCCACCCACATTTTTACGGTAGCTAAATGCTTGGCGTACACAAGTTTTCTGCTCGGAACAGCAGTGCTACTGTTCCATTGTGGTTTCCCTTTCTTTTTTAGATCCCTGATGCGGCTTTATAAACACACTGAAATTAACCGCATATTGTTATTAGTTTAATGCATCTGATTGTAATTAACCTGTAACAATATAATGGTCCACAAAATGGTCAAACTATTATAAATACCATAGCTGCTTTAGCGTTGTTACTCTCACTGCACCTTGTTCTTCTTCTTTCAGCTGTTCCCGTTAGGGGTTGCCACAGTGGATCATCTTATTCCATATTACTCTCACTGCACCACTCAGAGTATTTATATCACTGCATCTGAGTGGGGAATCATAGCTGCACAGCAGCTGATCGGAAACAGAATTATCAGTATACAGCATCAAGCACACGCTTCCTCAGCCATGCTGTCTATTGAACTGCTTTCATACGGCAAACACTTCAGGATTTACACTTACCAGGATTTTTGGAGCAGAAGAACGTGGAAGTTGGTGAACACACAGATTTATGCACCTGGATGTTTTGTGCGTACACACTTTTCCGCTTTTGTCCTTACACCATGTTTTAGTGTGAATTCTATGCACGCCGTTATGCATTGAGCATATGTATATATACAGTGTGTGTATATTTATATATATATATACATTTTTTTTCTTAATAAATTATGATAAATGTCAAAATTGCAAGAACTAAATAGTAGTCTTTTGAATAACAGTTAAGGTAAGTGGCAGAGGTCTGCATTTTTGTTTTTTCTTTGAAGTGCAAAGCAAAGGAATATAGGATGAATGAAAGTTTTTCATAGATCAATAATTAAGTTTTTCAGGAAATAATTATATCAAAGGCAGAAACTGATTCTTTTCTAACATTAGAGGCTTACCATGTCTATAATAATGTCATGGATCATGAGGCCTTTAAACCACCTACTGTAGAATTATAACAAGAAAACACTAGAAACAAAAATGAGCAGCACTCATAAAAATACCCAATATGATGCCACCCCATGAAATAAAAGCTAGGATCTAGCACCACAAAGAAAAGTATCTGCAATTTAGCACTGAAGTGCCGCTAGGACCTGTTTTTAGGCACATCTATTCAAAGTTGCTCTCCAGTGTAGGTTTAGTCAGTGAAATTTTTGTTTGAGGCCAAAATCTTTCCTTAAGGGAATTTATTTAGTGATCACACCTGCACTTTATTCTACTCCAAGCAGCACCGTGTATCCCACTAATAAATTACAAAAATAAAAAAAAAATGTTATATAATAAAGTCTCTTTTTGTAGCTATGGTATCTTTATACTTTATTTGCACTCTGTTACTTTTTTTGTATTACTTTAATAGGTATAAATTACACAGTATAATTACAATTACATTTATCAACTGGTATATTTGTTACTGAGCAAATTAATGTTTCTTCATACCTTCTGGTAAATGGGCTATCTTATACATGCATAACAGTACTATTTCAGATTTTTATAGTTTCTCAAAAGGTTGTATGTGTATTATTTTTATAAGTATGATGCCTATCCATTGCTGTGTCAGCAAGGATATTCAAAGGCACTTGGGTTTTCTACTACTACTTCTTATTAATGACGGTGATTTGTTCTAGTATGAGTGAGGGCAGGTTTTTGTATATGCACTGTGTCATGGGCTGACATTACATTTAGAATCAAGTTTTGCCTTACATACATTGCTTCTGATGTTCTTTCTAGATATATCATCAAAATGGATATTAGTGAATTCTAAATAAAAAATGAATAAAATTGAACAACAAACATAACATTTGCTTTAATATACATTTTTCAACAGACCAAAATGAAGACATACAGTAAGGTTATGAATTTATGATTGTCACTATAGATATCTCAGACTATGAATTATAAGAAGCAGGTGTTAGTGTATCTTTTCTAGTTTAATCAGCTATTGGCCCTATTAACAATGACTAAACTTAAAAATCCAGAATGTACAGTGCTATGTAGTTAACTCTGTAGAGGATGTTAGGTTAGGTGAATTGGCAAGGCTAAACTGGGCCTAGTGAATGTATTTGTAGGTTAATGTTCACCCTGCAAATGGCTGGCACTCTGGGCTGTTCTTCTTGCCTTGCATCTTGTGACTGATGGGATAGGCTTCAGCTGTCCTATGAGCCTGCTCTGGATAAGTGGATGAGGAAAATGGATGGATAGTAAAGAAGGAGAAAAATAGAAAACATTATTGCAATAATAAATATAAAACAACTCACTAAACGGTCTTAATGTTTTGGATGAAATTACTTTCAAAAGACTGTCTTTTTCATGTTCTTCTTAGTAATAGTGGAAGCTAAAAAAACATTGAAGACATGGGCACTTACTAATTCAGCCAAGGATGCACATGGCAAGTGCACTACTGGTAGAGGTATAGGAAATATGAAAACTAATTTTGATAGAAAAGAAAGTACCATGTATGATACTGTAGCTGGTAAATGATATTTAAATATTCCCATGTCTTTTTTTTGGTGCTTGCTAGACTAAAATCAGAAATGATTTAAATGATCTTTGACAATACATCTTTGCTACATAACAACATCAGGTGAACTGGAAATACAGGAGATTAAGGAAGGATTTGCTGTTAGCTCTGAAATTTGTATGTAGGTCATTGCTGTTGTGCTTGGTTGCCTAATTCTGTTTCTAGTTTGCCTCTGGGGAATAAAACTTGAAACTTCAAAATCATCAAAGGTGGTTTCCAGTCCCTAGAATAAAAATGTACTAGATGACATCTTTCATCTATAAAGGGTACCTCTTAACATGCTGTACAGGATTAGTACAGAGCATAAAGCAACAAATATCAATTTTTCAACATTTATCCATTTCTTTAGGGAGACCAACTCTAGATATTAATTATGAGTCACTTACACTGTCAACGGAAAGTTGTTAATAGAAATGTTAGTCTGACTGGACATTTAAAGTAATTGTTATGTTTTCATTTTAGTGCAGTGTTTTCTGTTGCTCGTGTATTTACTGTCAAATTCTATAATTATGTATTTTCATTTGGTCCGTCCAAAAAGAAGAAAATAAATACCTGCAGATATGTTAGAAAAAATAGTTTCCTGATGGTTTCTTGACAGTGGGAAATAAGAGTCTTTTTATGGAACTACAAAGAACACTAATTTATTGTAGTTGGTTTAGCATTTTGTTGAAGGCTTTGCATTTGCTGTTTTAAGTAAAGTTGAGTTTTTAAACATACATTAATTAGAATTTGTTAAAACAATAATAATTTACGTAAACACACATTTCACAATAGGCCAGTTTTCATAAAATAATGTTAAATAACAAGGGGGAAAGATGATTGTTTTTGTTTAACAATATAAGAATGGAATGTTCAAACTGAAAATTTTAAGGATAAATCTAATTTATTAAATTAAAGAATTTAAAGAATGGCTGTGTTGGTGTTCATTCATTTCAAGGCTGCGTGGTGGCACACTACTTGACACTGCTGTCTCATAGCTCTAGCATCCTACATAAAAATCCAGCACACAGTTGTTCACAGTATGGAGTTTTACTCCAGGTACTTTCATTTTCATCCCACATGCCCAAATACATGCATGTTATGTTGCTTGGTAATTCTATGGTAGGCCATTGGAAATGTGTCATCCAGTGTGGGTTTGGGCCCTGCGATAGACCAGTACCCTGTCTAAGGATGTTTTGGCCTTGTTGGCAACACTGCTGAGATAGCTCTGCCCTTTTCACAGCCCTGTATTAAGTTAACCATACAAGTATGAGAATGTTATCATATAAGAATTAACCCAACATGTGGTCTATCACTGATGCAGTAAAAAAGATGTTTTTTTTGTGCTCAGATGTTATGAACTATATAACATTTCTTATTAATTCAAAAAAGGAAAAATAGTGATAGAAAAAAGATGACTGTTTTCATTGAGGTATTTGAAAAAGAAATGCATTACTGTACATTAAAATGTTTGCATTTGAAAGAAAATGAGTTCTGCGCAAGCCATTTAACTCATACAACCATTATCCTCTCTTCTTTTATATTTGTAATTAATTGTTGTTAATTTAAACTATTTCCCTCTCATTCTTATTAAAGATAGTGTACCCAGGTGCAAGAGTATTCTTTGGGCTTGCTATATTTATTTTCCATAATGCTTCATCATTAAAATCTGCAGTACCATTATTCTTCTTTACAGATTAAAGTTTGCTATCACATACAATTTTCTAATGATTTGGTTAGAAGACCTAAAGGAATTTACCTTAGCTTTGAATGAACTCAGTTTAATATAGCCTTTTTCTCTTAAATTCTGGACATATAAAAAATTTGTGTAAACTGCTTTACAGTAAAGCCCACAAAACTGTATAAAACATAAAAGCATGGAAGAAAAGAAATTCCACAGGGATCTGCGTAAACTCCATGGGATGAACAGATCTTACATTCTTTTTTTCCATTGACTCAGATAGGCATCACCTCTTTGAAATGACTGGAATTTTCTCTTGGCAGAAACTATAGAAGCTTGCAAGTGATGGCAATAATCCAGTTCACTGAAATCTGACAAACGTTTGTTTTATGTTTAAAAGAGGAAGATGGAATGTGATATTTCCTAAAAGTACTAGCTAATACTGCAACTAGCAAAAACACAATCTACTGTGTACTGACCTGAAACAATAATAACTAAATTGTTTATATATACTGTATATATATATATATATATATATATATATATATATATATATATATATATATATAGTATATAAAAATGCCAGTAAATTTGATGTTGTAATTGTTTTATAAGTAATTGGTATACAATTTTGATTCATCTTAAGATATACCTATATGTAAAAATCACTGATGTTTAGCTTTAATAAAATTAAATTATTAGAAATGTAAAAATGTATAGTAACTGAAAAATGATTTGCACACTTGTCCCTTTGCCAACAATCTTCAATTGCTTTAATGCTTATGCAGCCTCTCTGGGTGTCCTATTGCTGCGGCAGAGAAGCTGGCTAAGGCTCAAGAAAAGCATCAGACCTGCGACGGAACAAAAACAAACCAAGCATCTGACCGTGTTTTAAGGTACTGAATGTTTTCTATATAGTTCTATAGTTCACCATCTTTGAAGACAAAATGTTCAGTTATTTGTATTATTTAAAGGGAATATTCAGCTTCATAAATCTATTTGTAGCCTGTTAAATCTATTTTTACTTCTTTTTATAGCCTATATAGTATAACTATAATAATGAATATTACATTTAATTAGAAAGTTATGGTGGAGACCACAACAACAATAAGATGCAATCAAAATATGTATCTTTTTACTTTTATGACAGGGTGGTAAATCTTTGAATATATACATAATTTAAGATATAAGCTGGTTACATGGGAACTACCATATGCCAATTTATGTAATTGCAGGGTACATGTTTAATTCTCACTTCTTAAGCAACAGTGGGGACAGGAATATTTTGAGATATTACAGAGTAATATGGCTGACAATTAATAAAATCTAAACAAAATTTACAAAGCTGCTTTTGGTTTGTGTAAAATATCAAATTGAGCACATTTGGTAAGCACAAGTGATGTCCCTTGTGCTTGCTTTTCACACTGTCTGGTACCCAAAATCTGGCAGCAAAATGACTCTGAATAAATGAGATCAGTAATTAAGAGACATTAAGATTATGTGCACAAGATCAATTTAAGGACAAGCAGTTTAATTTTATAGGAGTCATTGCTAAACTCAAACTCTACTCTTGCTTTCTTCACAATCCTAAAATGGCAATGTAAAGTCAGTATTGAAAATATATGTAATGGCAGAAGAATTAAACATTTAAATAAAGTCTTTGTAGGCTTCCTTTTCCCAGAATATCACAGAGGAATTTCTTAAAACAGGTTCAAATTTATAAATATTTCTTAAATAGACATAACAGTAAAGAACATATGCAAGATATAATTCATATGATTGAATTGATTATGTCCAACATAGATCTGAATATTTTTAATAGAATACATAGCCCAAGTAACATTTCTATACTGAACCTGCATTATTTCCATGAACAGTTCAACCTTATATGCTTTTTTATTACTACTTTTATAAAGATAAATAAAGAGAATGTGAGGCTTTAGTAATTTTTGCTCTAACCGCTTGCAACATTGTTGTTTTTGCTTAAAAATAGAGAGAATGCAATGAATTGTATATTCAGTACTAGCAATATAATGAGAATGATGGTTTACAGTATACCTTAATTAAAAAATGTATTTTCTTTTGAGCAGGTTTGATTTCTATTTTTTAAAATACTTCTACTGCTCCTACTAAAAAATCAGTAACTTTTCATATCAGTTGGAAAGAATTAAAATAGGAGAGGTTCAAAAATTTCTCCAGGTACTTTGGAGTTCCTCTCACATTCTTAAAAAGAATGCAGGTTAGGTGTTAGGTGAAGTAATGACTGAAAATTGTCCACAGTGTTAGTGTGGGTGAGGCCTGTAGTAAACTTATTTCCTCACCAGAGCTGATTCTTTTCTTGTGCCCAGTGCTGCTGACATCAGTTCTGGGGCACCCAAAAACTGCCGGTTTGTGATTGGCATGTTATAGTATGTGATGTTAGTCAAAACAATGCTGTCTGTGTGGAGTTTGCATATTATTCTCATGTCTGAGTTTTTCTCCAAGTACTCCTGTTTTCATCCCACATCCAAAGACCACCACATTAAGTTAATTGGTGATTCTAAAATGGCCCCATATGCGTGTATGTGTGGGTGAGTGCATGAGTATGCTACTTAATTGACTGGCATCCTCCTCTAAGGCTGATTCCTGCTTTGCAGCCTTATGTGGCTATGATTGGCTCTGTCCTCTGAAACTCTTATTGGGATTGAGTAGGGTTCATTAAGAGATGGTGCTCTGCAACCCTTAAAAATAAAGCAGGAATGAAAATGTAAAATTTGGCAAATGCAAGACTTTGTACTCATTTCATCCCCTTTCTGTTGAAGTATGTGATGATGCTAAGCAAGACACCTTTTGATAAAAATGCAAAGGAGTTGCCATACAGGCAGCTTTTGGGAGTGTGTCATTTTACTCCTGTGTAAGTATGAGTTTAGAATTACATTGATGTGAAATACCATACCTTATCATGGATGACACCATGAATAAAGCTTCTCCTTAGAGGGTTATGGAAAAAAGATTTTTTGCCAGAAAAAAGACTGGCATAAGTGGCGTCAAACTTCCTTATGTCTGCAAATTAGAGATGGATTTTCAGCAGTAGTAGTAGAAGTAGTATTGTTATGCTACGTATACAGAAAAGAGGGATGTCTTGTATGCATGATATATTTTCTTTTGAAAACTGAGTGCAACTTAAAAAGACCATAGAAAGAGAGGCAAAAAGCCAGTGATGCACATTTTTAAGACAGAAAGCGCTCTAGATTAAGTAAAACCAGTCACATTTCAGAAACAGACTCTTGCCAAAAAAGTTCATTAAGCCTGCAGTTACTCAGCATGGGGTTGGATTTTAGTTCATCCTTGTTCTTTGATATGCCTGTGTTCTTTGTGCATGAAATCTTTCAAGCTGATGGGGCTACCTTTAGTTTCCTAAAAATGTTATCAGTGTAAAACTGTCAGGCAAATTGTCCTCTAGTCACATTTAAAGAAGCATTAAAAACTAGTTTTAAAAGCATAAATGTACATAACATAATCCCCCGTTTAAAGAAGTAACTAAATTAATTATCAAGCTATGATGGATATATCTGTTTACATTTTTGTTATGTTATGTTATGTTCATGACTATAACAATTAATTTTATAATTCATCATATGATTTAATTACAGGCCTATGTGCTTTGTAAAGCAGTTGGAAATTCCACAATATGGTTTTAAAAACAACGTCTCAACCACAACACCTCGTTCCAACCTGGCAAAGGAACTAGAGAAGTATTCCAAGACAACATTTGACTATAACAATTATGACAACCACGTCTATGGAAAACGAGCCATTGCACCAAAGGTCCAAGGCAGGGATTCATCGCCCAAAGCTTATGATGGTATGAAAAGTAACTTTATTATTATTGTTATTTTTAACAAAAGTAAGCTATTTATCCAGTTACTGTTGTAGATTCTTTATTTTAAAAACTCTTCATTTATTGATTTATTAACACCTGGAATTGTGTTCATTTAGCTACCTATACATATAGCAGTTTTATGATGGAGAAAGGACTAGCTCAGTTGAGTTCAGTTTCCAGGTTGTGTGGCCTCTATTTTTGAAACACCATGTGTTCACATGTGATTCCTCAGAAGTGTCTGGTGGCCTTGGTGATTTTAAATGGTCCTAGTGTGAAGATCTGCATCTCTGTGTTAAGTATACCCATTACGTGGCTGCTGCCTATGTACAGTAATACTGTATCTTTGTGATCATACTTTTTTATCACCAGGTGCTGCAACCAGGAGTAAGGACCGAAATTTTTTTTAAATTAGGTCATAGGAGCGGTGAAAAAAGAGAATAACTATATAGGACCAAATAAAAAGCAAGCACTTCAAATCATCTGTGAAGTTGTCAGTAAAATAATTGCCCTACATATGAAAGTGAAATGCATACCCATTTATCTGTCTCCAAAACACCTACTCATATCTAGCTTTCTTTTTTTAGTCTTTATGGCACCATTATTTCTTCACTATTCTCTGGTTTCCCTGTATAGCTAAAAGCTAATAGCAAAATTCATCACAAAAAGCAAATACAGTCATATGAAAAAGTTTGGGAACCCCTGTTAATTCTTTGGATTTTTGTTCATCATTGGCTGAGCTTTCAAAGTAGCAACTTCCTTTTAATATATGACATGCCTTATGGAAACAGTAGTGTTTCAGCAGTGACATTAAGTTTTTTGGATTAACAGAAAATATGCAACATGCTTCATAACAAAATTAGACAGGGGCATAAATTTGGGTACCCCAACAGAGACATTATATCAATATTTAGTTGAGCCTCCTTTTGCAAATATACCAGCCTCTAGACGCCTCCCACAGCCTTTGATGAGTGTCTGGATTCTGGATGGAGGTATTTTTGACCATTCTTCCATACAAAATCTCTCCAGTTAAATTTGATTGCTGTCGAGCATGGACAGCCTGCTTCAAACCATCCCATAAATTTTGATGATATTCAAGTCAAGGGATCGTGACGGCCATTCCAGAACATTGTACTTCGCCCTCTGCATGAATGCCTTTGTAGATTTCGAACTGTGTTTTGGGTCATTGCCTTGTTGGAATATCCAACCCTGCATAACTTCAACTTTGTGACTGATGCTTGAACATTATCCTGAATAATTTGTTGATATTTGATTGAATTCATTCGACCCTTGACTTTAACAAGGGCCCCAGTCCCTGAACTAGCCACACAGCCCCACAGCATGATGGAACCTCCACCAAATTTGACAGTAGGTAGCAGGTGTTTTTCTTGGACTGCAGTGTTCTTCTTCCGCCATGCAAAGCGCTTTTTGTTATGACCAAATAACTCAATTTTTGTCTCATCAGTCAAAAGCACTTTGTACCAAAATGAATCTGGCTTGTCTAAATGAGCATTTGCATACAACAAGCGACTCTGTTTGTGGCGTGAGTGCAGAAAGGGCTTCTTTCTCATCACCCTGCCATACAGATGTTCTTTGTGCAAATTGCACTGAATTGTAGAACGATGTACAGATACACCATCTGCAGCAAGATGTTCTTGCAGGCATTTGGAGGTGATCTGTGGGTTGTCTATAACCATTCTCACAATCCTGCGCAATGCTGCTCCTGTATTTTTCTTGGCCTGCCAGATCTAAGTTTAACAGCAACTGTGCCTGTGGCCTCCCATTTTCTGATTACATTCCTTACAATCAATCAATCAACATTTATTTGTATAGCACATTTTCATACAAAAAAATGTAGCTCAAAGTGCTTTACAAAATGAATAGAAAAATAGAAGACACAATAAAAAATAAACATAAGTCAACATTAATTAACATAGAATAAGTAAGGTCCGATGGCCAGGGTGGACAGAAAAACAAAAAAAAAACTCCAAAGGCTGGAGAAAAAAAATAAAATCTGTAGGGGTTCCAGACCACGAGACCGCCCAGTCCCCTCTGGGCAATCTACCTAACATAAATCAAACAGTCCTCTTTGTATTTAGGGTTTTCGTGGAAGGACCTGATGATGATGGTAACTTCTGGCTTTCAGTCCATCAATGTTGGTGCATCATGATGCTTACAGTTGAAACTGACTGTTTAAACCTCTGAGGTAGCTTTTTGTAGCCTTCCCTTAAACCATGATACTGAACAATCTTTATTTTCAGATCTTTTTAAAGTTTCTTTGAGGATCCCATGCTGTCACTCTTCAGAGGAGAGTCAAAGGGAAGCACAACTTGCAACTGACCACCTTAAATACCTTTTTATCATGATTGGACACATCTGTCTATGAAGTTCAAGGCTTAACAAGCTAATCCAACCAATTTGGTGTTGCAAGTAATCAGTATTGAGCAGTTACATGCATTTAAATCAGCAAAATTACAAGGGTACCCAAATTCTTGCACAGAACGTTTTTCACATTTGATTTCATTTCATACAACTAAATACTGTTTCACTAAAGATCACTGCAGTACTCAGATGCTCCTAGGAAATGAAAGACATACCACTGTCATCTTTTTTGTTGAAAGTAGAGTAAATTATTATGCAGGCTCAGAGGGGTCCCAAACTTTTTCATATGACTGTACTTTGTAAGTAGGCACCACCATAACTAGCCTTACCTAAACAGCCCCTGTCCCCCACATTAAACACTTTAAAACGGTGTTTCTCAACCTATATTGCCTCAGGACCCAGTTCTGCCTTTTTAATTTCATTTGGAGACCCACAGACAACTGTTTAAGAGTAGAGTCCTCCTTGGTGAAACAAGCATGATTAGTAAAGCTTTATCCTTGATTAAATGAGTGCAATTAGAAACAGGGAAAAATATAGTACGACACTGTTGATCATTTTGCCAGAATGTTGGAGGTCATGACTGCCACCCACTGCAACCCATAACCCAAAAGTGGTTAAGAAACAGTGCTTTAAGAGAGACACTTCCCAATTTAGCCACAGATACTCTAATGCAGACACCCACTAATTCAAATTACACCCATACAAAGTCAGTTCAAACCTGACAAATTTATATCTATGTAAGATAAGGAATCTACAATTATATAGGTACATGTCACTTAATTTCTCTATATTATATAAAAAAATCTTAAGATGAGACTAAACTTTTTCAGAGAGATACTTTCAAGTCCTGTGAGACGAGACTTTGTGCCAAGAGATTTAACCACACCGGGGCCGGAAATAAATAACAAAGAGTAGGTGACAAAGTAGAATGTCATAAAGAGGTTCAAAAACATTGGCACGATACACATGCAGAGCAGGTTGGAGATAATGAAAGTACTAAAATTTGAAAGTCTCAAAAAAATGATAGTAAAGATCACATTAACACAAACAAACTGAAAATATTACTCAGTGAAATAATGGAACAGCGAAAGATGGAATATATTGTTCGGATTTAAACTTTAAGTCGGACACTTGTATATCGTCTTATTTGTGCTGCCATCAGGGAAAAGTAGTGTTTCTTCCCAATGAAGAGGCGTATCCGTGAGAATTAAAAGATTTGTTGTTTGGTAAAAGTGAAATCCACATATGTGAGCAGCAGAAACGCAAAGTGGCTGGTGCGTAGCACAGGACAGGGGGTCGGCGAGTGAAGCAAGCAGGGGGCAAGCCCCCTAGTATTTCTCAAGAAAATCCTCACTGATTTGACCTAATCACATAACCTTTATTGATCAGCCTGAAAATAACATTCAAAATTCATGTTGCAAGTTAGCTATAAAAACAAGTTGGCCAGCAAAAATGTTTCAGTCAAAATGTCTTAAGAGGAAAACCATTGTCTAGAATCATCATGTTATGATTTATGATCTTTATTTTTGATTTATGTTTTTTAGCTTTAGAAATTTAATTCTATTGCTATTAATTTACTGCATTATTTAAAAGTTAATCATTTTTTAGGGTCATTTCTGACAATGTGCTGATTCCTTAAAGAACATTGCCATTTTTCAGAGTTTAGCTCTGTTGCCATGGCAATTTCCCCACAGTTCTTTGGTGAGTGCATAATCGATGACATCATGTTGCACAGTATAAAGGACAACCACCAGTAGGGACTGGATAAAAACTTAGCAACTTGTGTAACTTTCTTTATGACTTTGTTATTGCACCCTGTAATTCTTGTTTGACTGCTGTTCCTTTGGTTTTTGTTTTGGTTATGACAAAAGATTTTCTTTGATCATCCAGTATCAACACCGCTTTCTTTTCCTAACTATGGTTATCTCCCAGTGCATCAATCCATCCATCCATCCATCCATTATCCAACCTGCTATATCCCAACTATAGGGTCACGGGGGTCTGCTGGAGCCAATCCCAGCCAACACAGGGCGCAAGGCAGGAAACAAACCCTGGGCAGGGCGCCAGCCCACCGCAGTATCTCCCAGTCCTTTTATAAAAATTAATATTGATTAGCTGCTAGTCAGTACACGTCCTTACAATAACTAAATGGACAAGAAGTATGTCTTTATAATTACTAGTGATAAGTCAATGGATAATTTTAAGCTAATTCTTCTGTCAGTGCACTACTGTATGTTGTGTTAATGTCTTGGCAGAGAATACATTAAAATTCAGGTAATACACTAGATGATGTCAATCAGGTTGATCATATATTCCCAAACCATTGCTGAATCAATATACAAAACAGACTTGCCACAATTGTGTGTTAATGTCTGCTATTTTGAATAGGCATAATTCTGCGAGGAACAGCACACATATGTGGTTATGAGTTTGAGGGTATCTTTATGCTCCTTGCTTTTGAAGGCAATAATATCCAACTTCAGAGCCAGAGCAGCACACATCACCGCAGGTCTATGCCGGCAGTTCTAGACCAGCAGTTACTGTATAAGGAAGAAGTTGAGGTTGGGGTTAATATGGTTAGCATGTAGTATAAGGGGTTAATGTTAGGGGTTAGTTTTATTGTGGAGAGCATGTCAATCAATTTGATTTCCGGTAACCTATAAATGTTTGTTATGAAATTGGAGGTCAAGACACGCAGTGAAGTGTGGTACTGTGACTCTGCAGGTCGATATATCTCTTTGAAGGGGAGCCTTCCTGCTTGCCCCATCTATAGGCACTGAATTTATATTAAAAACAGCAAAACATGAAGTATTTACTCAATTATCTTGTTTTGCAATTGTAAGGCGTGGACTAAAATTGAAGTGTTAAAAGGTGGAGTAAATTATTTAACTTTGCTAATAAACTTCTCCTGCCTCTTGTATGCCTGATTAATGTGAATTTAGCACCCAATAAAGGTACTGGAGGAGGCAAAGAATGACTTAGAGGCAAGGACCTGCCAATTGATGATCCTAAGCTTAAAGTCTATTACAATATATAACATCCTGAGGTGTATCTGGCCTTAGTCTGCAAGAGAACGTCAGACACCTGACAATTTCTACCTGGTAATAGCTGCTGCCACACACAAGCTTAGGAATATACTATTGCCTCTTTAGAGGCCCACAACACATCTCCCTCTCAATGATCAGTGCCTCTTAAGTTTCTGTAAAGTGTGAGAATACCTGGCCCCTGATTTCTTCCCTATCGAGCCTGAAACTGGAACTTCACTTTGCGTAAATTATCACAATACACAGTGTTCCCCATCCCTACCCTGGTCTTGTCTCTGTATCTATAGATACAAATTTAAACTGATGAAAATAAGTAAAAACATACCTTTGGTATATTTTTCTAATGAATGTCACTGCAGTATAAAACCCATCTGCAACATTTTTTTTATTATAGTGCATCTGCTTTTCAACTTACTTGATCTAGTATTATACCAGCCTTTTTTTTTTTTTATAAAACGTTTTAAACTGTCTGGCAAGCCTTGAATGTACAGTAATTGTTATTCAGTGTAAAATCTAAGGGTCTGTTAAGACGTTACAGTTCTGATTCCTGTGTTGTTCTTCACATTCTGGAGATATTTTATCAGTTATAGTGTCACCCAAAATTTGCCATTGTTTTGGACTTTCAAAAATTCTGTAAGATAATGTGTCACTCAGACCCAAATGAAACTGTTTTGTATATTTGGCCTGAGCTGGCACAAAGGTTTGGTTAGTAATGTCTGCTAACAACAGAGCAAAGCCAAAACCTAAATGTATAAGAGTGTAAGAGTATTATATATTCTTTGGAAGGAATGGATCATGTAATTTTGCCTATGTCAAGAGAAGGATCCCTTTCCAATGCTGGAAAACATTAAAGTTAAATCTTTTAAAGGCTAAAGAAACTGCTAGGTTTATTGAGCTACCTGCACACGCCTAAATTGTTGTGCAGAGCTACACCACTAAAAGAAACAGGTAGCAGTCCTAAAAAACTCAAGCACTACAATATCCATCTCATAAGGATCCAAACAAATGGTATGAGAGGAAGCTGTTGGACAGTTTCATTTTTGTTCACATATGACAAAAGTAACATCAAAGCACTTCCAGGTGCCAGTATTTCCATAAGTGACGGGGAACTCTAAGAAATCAGGAAACCATGCTGTTAGAAATTAGCGTGTTTTACATTTGGCAAATGGATATGGAAATGAAGTGGAGAAAAGAATTTTAGGATGATAGAGAAATATAAGAAACTGGTAAAGGAAGCAAATGAAATGTTGTGTTAGAGAGATATCTAGTGTTTAGAACAGAAGTGCAAATTTTGCAGTGAGACAAATAATAGCCAGATGAGAGTAAAAACATATCCAGACATTTAGGGGGCGTGAAAATTGAAGATGAATGCAGAAAGTCAACAGAATGAAGGAGTGTATAAACTAGAAGCAAATTGCATCAGAGACATAAAACAACTAGTGATCAAGCAACATAAAATAAGATTTCTTCAACAATCAACAAGACAAAAAGAAAAAGTACATATAAGGGACACTGAAGTCAAAATCAAGACTGTGTGTTTTTATACATCAGAATTTTTGGATAGCTGCAGGAATCCTCAAGTTTCAGACAATTAAAAGACTGAAATGCTGAATCAGCTAGATAACCAGAATATTTTTATATGACATTCAGAAATGCAATTTAGAGGTTTATCCTTCTGTATAAACTGTCTTACTTAAAAAAGCTGGTGACATAACGCATAAACATACATTTTTTTTTGTTACAGTCATCATGTATGCATGCAGTTGAAATAAGTTTTTCATTTTTCTTTCATAATGAAGCTTTGGTATCATCTGGGTTACATGTATAGATGCAAATGACTTTGACTCGTAAGGTAATCCCGCACTATTAAAATGGTGTTTGTCACACATAGCACACCTACAAACACCTATGAAGACCATATTAGAATAATAACTGTACAGGTAAATGAAGCTTTTGGAAGTAGTGGAGGCTAAAACAACTGAAGGTTATTTAATAACCATTGCATTTTTTGCTGCCTTTCAGTATGACAAAATATAAATATTTTTTTGAGATTTTATACTCCCTACTATATTACATACATGTGATATGATATGTAGTATATCACAAACAATTAATATACACTGTTCATTCACTTAACTTCAGTCACCTAGGAAACTTTTAAAATAAGTTTTGGCTACTTAGGGTTACTTGATATTAAAGTTGCATTTTTCCTGTTACTGTATCCACATTAAACTGCTGTCATTGACCACATGTAATATATATTGTGACATCCATGTACTCCTTGAGCTTGAGCAGTTGATAATAATTCATGAGTCTTCTCATAGGTGAATATTATGATATGTGGCGGGGGGAACATTTAGGGAAACTGATTAATAGCATTAGATCAAATCATGTCAAAAACAGCAGTTTCTCATGCCTGTTGCAAGTTATCATTAAGCCTTTTAGGTAAAATGTTAACTGGAAATTTCTGCACTCAAAGAACTTTCTCTTTTGGTTAAATAAAATGTATTTTATGTTGCTCAGAGAAATGTGTTCACAATGTTTTCTGTGTTTACATTATGCTCCTAATTCTTCTGCCACTAAGATGGCCTATATCATTTTATTGGCAGTACATATTAATGCAACATTCAATCTTGCTTATCGTTAAGTGGCAGAAAATATAATGCCTTCCACTGTATTTATTATCAATGACTCTACTTTGAATGTAGTTGTTTCTAAATTTCTGTGTCAAAACCTTTTTGAGAATAACAGTGAAATTTGTATCAGGTTTTATTTGAAGACAGAGTGGATAGCTCAGATAAAGACATATAATTGTTATGAAATGGTTTGTTGTGCTTTATTTTGCTAATTTTTTTTCCTGTGGTTACATTTTTATGGGAATTTTTGAAATATTATGAATTTTTTTTATATTTGTTTTTTTCTCCAGCAATGTTTCATTAAAGAAGTTATTTTATTTAGCCATTTTGAAATTTTAGGACATTGCTAATTTGATGATGGGTTGCAAAGATCCACTGATGGGTTGTTAGGAAACCTTCCCTATAATCTACACCTTTATGTTGTCAGCATGACAACAGTTTTTAGGCTTTATTGTCCTACAGATCCCATCCATTATTGTGGACAAACTGTTCTTTTTCACATCTCCAACCACATCTTCTTACTTAGTGCGAAGGAGGTCACTCTTTGAGGAGAGGTCAATGTTTAAGTTTGCTAATGGTCCCATATATAGCCATGTTTCTTTTTGTCTAACTCTTCTACTGCTAGACAGGCAAGTGTTCTAACCTGACACTCAATCACCTACACTCACACTTGTTTGTTTGCTTTTTTAACTCCCGTGGCTGTTTATACTGCCGACTTCTCTCCTTATATATTTTTTAAATTGATTCTGGCTAGCTCTCTTGTTCTTGTTCTGCTTAATTGTTGACTGATTTCTTCTCTTTAGCTTGCAATCACGGGCTTGCCTTGTTTTAATGTTCCTGATTGTTATGGCTTTTGTACTCTTTATATGCTCCTTAAATACAGATTATTGCAAAACAATAAGAAAACCAAAAAACATTACTAGGTAAGAATATCTACCCTAAGACACCCAAACACCACCCACCCCGAGACACTTCTGAAACACTACAGCTGGCTACACTATTAATTCATGCGGCAGATAATTCAAGTAGCAAACAGTAAGTTTGTAGAAACAGGCTTTCCAAAAATTGAAGGATGGATAGTCAGAATCTAGGGCTAACTTTGTAGCAACTGTCCCCACTGTAAGAAGGACAGAGAAGTAGCAGAAAAGTCCAGGGGAGTGAAGGCTTGAGAAATAAAAGGGATATTGTAGGAAAAGACAGAAGAAAGGCTAAGACTGAGTGAGACTCCCAATACATATGTAAAAAACTTGGCTAGGGATTTAGATGAACATTAAAAACAAAGGGAATCCTTATTAAGGCCCACAGTAGAACTGGAGTGAGATACAACCAATGTACAAATTTGAACTGGATGTGTAGGCAATTTGAGCTTTTGAGTAATGTTCTTAAAAAAACAGGTGCCAGTCAAGAGGAGCAGATAGTAGAAAATCACACCCCCAGACTATTGAATACCGCAATGTGTACATCAGCACATTGTTTTAGAACGAAAATAAGATGAGAACAGACTGTTCATCCCAACAAAGTTTGGCAATCCTCTTCTCCTAATTTTTCCAAAATAACATTTAGTTAGGTTTTGAAGGTCCCCAAAGTACTACAGTCTACAATATTATATTGATAATATTGATAATGTACAGTAAACCATATTAATATGGTTCACTGGATTAACTTTTTTTTAACTGTTACTGTCTTTGTTTCCATGTTCATTTTGGAGAAGTAAAGTTAAAAATAACATTTGGGATCCAATGTACTAATTTCCTTTATAATTTTGCACACTTTAATCATTTCATCTCTTAACATCGGCTTGCTTAAACTGAAAATGTTCAGCTCTTTCAACCTGTCCTCATACTGTAACTCATATCCCACATACTTCTCTGCACTTTGTGTAGTGTTACTATGTCATTTTTTATTATGGAGGGCAAAACTTTATACCATATTCCAGTAACACCACACAAGTTCATTATATACTGTAGCTATATAAATTTCCTTAATTTGTATTCCACACACTGGGCTATATAACTTAAAATACATTAGGCTCTTTAATGGTTTCTATACACTGTCTGAAAGCGAAGAGTCCACTACAGATCCTAGGTTCTTCTCCTCAAGTTTCAAACCTCCCATTGTGTAATTAAATCTGATATTTGTACTCCTATGTGTAATGATTTAAATTTACTCACATTAAATTTAATCTGCCACAGATTTACCCAAGTCTGAATTCTGAGTAGGTCTGCCTGTAATAATTTGGCTGATTGAAGATAATCTGCTATTCCACCTAGTGTAGTATCATGCAGTATAATATATTAGAATAAAACATATTATGGTATAATATTGTTGAAAGAGCAGAAGTCCTAGCATTAATCCTTGAAACTTGAAAAACCCAGTTCTTTTAGTTTTATCACAAGTCCCTCATGTGAGGCATAATAAAAAACCTACTGAAAATTTAGATAAATATTGCGGGCATTATTTTATAATAACATCTAGTTAAAACATCACAAAACTTTCAGGAAATTTCATCTTCCAACAGTCAACATATAGAGTAAATTACTTAAACAAATTGATCTGAAATAGGTTCTGTTTTCATTGCTTTTAACCAAAACAACGTTTTTAATAAGAAGTGGTTCATCGTGACAATTAAAGTACAATGCACAGCCATTTTTTTGAAAAAGCAACAGATGTAAAATGAATCCCTATCACACAAAGAGACCTGTATTTTAAAATTGATCTGTTTTTGTGATTCCAAAATATTGCAGGAACTGAGTCTGACAAAGAATACAGTTTGTTTAGGGCACACACAAACATATTCACAATTCAGATATTAACAGCTCTTATCTACAATAAGTTAATTTAGAGCTCCTAGGTTACTAAACAGCCTTTCTTAGAAATATTTTAAGAAAACACCGCTGAACACAAAGCAAAAAAAAATCATTCTAAAGGACGGACAGAGTCCAAGTACTCTTAGGTATTCAAGCTTCATGCTGCCCTATTCTGTAAGGATACCGCAGTATATATCAATGCGATAAGAACTATAAAAATTTAGTAGAATTCTTTTCTTCAGAAATGCGTTTGTTAAGGTTTGTTCAGATATTGCACTATAATGTATCTTTGTCGACTATTGCCTGGAAACCCACATGCAGTTGTCTTATGTATCCTAGCAACCTCAGCACTGAAGTCGGGGCTAAGGGATTTTTTTGCTTCTTTCATATATAACAATTAATTTGAGATAAGTTTACAAAATGCTTTCTGAATAAATATAAAATATATAATTTTACTTGTTTTCATAGAATGGAATATTACTGTATAATATACATTTGTTTTAAAGATTGTTTAATATTTATTCAAACAATAGCAAAGTATACAGTTACATTTTATTGTTGACGTTTTCTTTAAGAATTTCAGCTACAAAGTGTGCATAATGCTACCCAAGCACTCACGTTTTTTTCTTTGCTTTTTATGGTGTTAATTGTGTTATTGCATGTTGTAGACAGATTTTTACTGTATGTGGTGTGAACAAAAAGCATGCATGCTGTGAAGATAACAAGTAAAAAAAAGGCTAATTAGAATCTACTTTAAAAAAAATCTCTGATATTAACTATAGAAGAGGAACTTACTTGTTTAATAGGGAAACACTTCTGGTAAAATTTTAATGCCAGCTTTTTATATTTTTGTCTGTTACTCTACACTGAAGATTATAATTTTAGATAAACGGATAGAGACCTGTGTTATCTATCTATCTATCTATCTATCTATCTATCTATCTATCTATCTATCTATCTATCTATCTATCTATCTATCTCTCTGAATGTTTTTGCTCAATACCACTTTTTAATCATCTAGTATATTTCTTTTTTTAGCTTGTGTAGGTAGGCCAGCAGATAGATGGATAGATGCTGTCTATCTGAATGCAGTATGTGTGTTGCCTTTTCTTTTCTTCCAGCCAAGCGGTACTGTAAAAATTCGAGTTCAGCAAGCAGCACAACGAGCAGTTATGCTCCCAGCAGCAGCAGCAGTAGCAGCAGCATGAGTTGTGGAGGAGGCAGTAGTGCCAGCAGCACCTGCAGCAAGAGCAGCTTTGACTACACCCATGATATGGAGGCAGCCCACATGGCTGCCACTGCCATCCTCAACCTGTCTACAAGATGCCGTGAGATGCCTCAGAACCTGTCTACCAAGCCCCAGGATCTCTGCTCAAGGGTAAACTTTGTTAACCCATTTACTGCACCTAAGGGAGCTACCCTTTTCTTTCTGTGGAGGGAGAGATTGACTTCAGTTAGGAAGAAATACTTCAGTTATGTCTGACATGCAGCAGGGCAAGAGAAACAGAGAAAAGAGAAAGGCAGACAATTTGAGTTCTGCGTGTTCTGTCATACAGTATAGTGGAAGGATGTGTAATATATTTTACTTTATAATGTTTGGAATTAAATAAATTTTGCCACAATTTTGATGTCCAAGAAAATAATCATTTTTGATAGCAAAGAAATGCAGCTTATATGTCTTTACAATTTCTTTAAAAGGAACTAGGATAAGTATTGGCATTTTTATATGGTTTCATTGTTAGCAGAATTAAACAACATAACAGAAACTGAGAGATAATTATTACCTAGGAAATAGGAAGTCCTGTGAGTAGTACTTCACATTTTTTTCTTCTGGTGGCATTCTTCATTTAATATTTACATATGAAGTGCAACATCTAAAAATAGATTATAAAAGTAGGATGCAACAAGGATAGCTCATTGAAGGATCACACAGAGTTATTCAGCAAAATAGCCATACATTGCTTTATTTCACTTTTTTGTGCTGATGATGAGAGTACTGTCCAGCAACAGTTAATGTTGATTTCAGAAAATGTAATCCTATAATTGCAAAGTGAAAGGCCTCTTCAAGCAAGGAATTTCCTTGACTTGTTTTTTTGGTCTGTCTTAATATTCAGTCACTGGCCTCTAAAGAAGGAAAGCCCTGCCAAAAAGGTAGTTGATGGTACCACCTTATTATTTTTTTGAGAAAAAAGTTACTATATTATACATATTTGAATTTCTTTACAGAAAAGAGACTATGCATTAATGTTTTTCATTAGTTTATTTTAGTTAATTGTACTAACATCTATATATTAACAATTTTCCTTAATAATTTTATCCTAGATAAAAACTTAAATTAATCGTTGCTTTATTAAAATGCTTATCTAATGTTTTGGACTTTGAATTCTTTTAATTAAACACAAGGGTAGGATTCTTCCCAGAAGGTAACAACTTGTGATCTTGTAAATAGATAGATTGATAGATTGATAGATAGATCATGCCAATATGATTTTATATATTATGTGTAAACAGAATTACTGTTTTTCAGTACATTTTACCACTTCTAAGACTGGTACCTTTGGAGATATTATAAGCAGTCATATATGACAGCTGATCTTATTGTTAAAGACAAATATGAGCACAGTAATTCTGCAGTAGGTGAAATGACTCATTATCAGTAAACGGAGGACATTCCCTGATTAAAATGTGACCTTGGGTCGGTGTTCATTTTATTGAGTTATTTCTTATTTGCTGGGATTGGCTGTAGTTGGAGCACAGGGTGTTAGATTAATGTGATGTGAATGAAGGACTGAGTAGAGAGCCTCATATCACTAGTATATAGAATAGAAAAAATAGAATAATAAACTAAAGGAGAGAGACAAAAAATAGAGAAATCCAAGGGTAAGCGTGATCCTGGACTAACAATGTATTTTAGAGCTCAAGCCATTGGCTGCCCTGCTTACTGTTAATTAGAGCTAATAAAAATATTCCCTCCAAGGAATTTCTACTGACACCTGTCTAGCGTGTTTTCCTGCAGACAGCTGAAGTTACTGAATATCTGTTCACTCTAGCAGTCTCTCTCAATGGTTTATTACAAGCAAATGATGGGCTGGCTGTTATAGGCTAATTTAATTTACACTTGTTCAGAAAAGATGCATTGAAATATAGGGTATTTCAATTAGGTGTAATTCAGAGGAAGTATAATTAATTATTAAGTAAAAAAAAAACAGCTCTCTTGGTTAGTGCATTTTTTTCAGGTATTACCAATTTACATTTAAAATGATCTGTAATTTATGCTAGATGTATACTGTATATTTTCTGTCCTCTAATATGTAATTAAAGGACACAGTTGGGAGCAGTTGTGTTGTGTTCAATCAAAAGTGAAGACTACATAATTCATTATGACCTCATGTAAAAAGGCATAACAGTTTTACTTCTATGGATTCTCTTTATCATACACTAGGGAATTCAGATTAAAATCTACACTGCATTTAGGCTTAATATAAAGAAGAAGTGCATTATACAGCAAGAAAATTAGAAACTTAACAGGTATATTTAGTGTGTGGTTAAAAAAATGTGTTCATCAGTATAAAGCTTAACTAATCAAACTTTGTTTTTTCCCCAATTACTAGATAGTAATTATGATATTTGGTTGAATATGCACTGTTAAATACTAGAAAATATATTTCTTATAAAGCATTCACAATTACATTCATAACACATCAAAGACATTATTCTTGTAATATACTGAAATAATTTGAATTTATAATATAGTCTAATATAATGTTTCCATTTTCTTTCCAAACACAGACTCCCTGTTTCCTTGAGTTTACCTTAGCTTACCAGCATCATGTTAAAGGCAGGATCCTGTCATAAATTCTATTGTCAGTCATTGCAAGTAACACTCACATTTAACAAATATTTTTTTTTTAATTAACCCATTGTAAAAAACACAAAGATGACTGACTAATGTGCTTGTGAATATTTCATTCTTTCAGTAGCATTTTTTGTTTTTGTTGCTATAGTGATTTTAATTTCTTCTTTTAGTTTTCAGTCTATAAATATTAACTCAGTGCAGTTGGACATAGTACCTTTCAACCGGCTATTTAATTAGTGGCATTAAAAATCATAAAATCCTAAAGATAATTTAGCTTAGACCATTGCGCCACTGTCAAACAACAACCTCCAGGCATAACATGTACAGTTAATATGCTTGTCTTTTAAAAGTTGATTTACAGTTGAATTGGGTATATGGGTTAAAAATAGAATATTTCCTTTACAATCTAATATTATCCAAATGCAACTAAAACCCAATTAAACCATTTTATTCCAAATTCAAGATCTATTTCATTTGAATAACCTGCTGATGGGATAGAGTTTTTGGCCCCATGTCCCTGAATTAAATTAAGCAGGTCAGAGAATGTTATGTGTTATCTTATTTATTGTATTAAGTTAGTATTCAGCCAGCAGTGCTCTTAATTGAGAAATCCTTTCTATTTCTGACCCTTTGAAAAACATTATCTGCCTAATTAAGAAAATTCTTTAGTGCAATAATGACAAAAGGCAAAATCTTATGACTTAAGGATAGTAAGCAGTAGTAAAATTTTTGCTTGACAAGTATTTTTACACATTTTTCAATATCTGAATGATTGTCTGCAGCTTCAAGTTGAAATAGTTATTTTAAGCTGTAATATGGTGGGTTTATATAAAGTTGACATTATACAAATATCTTCTTACATTCCAGTTTTACTTAATTTACACAAATTGCAATTTTATTTGATTAAGCAGTGATGTGGCAATATTTAAAAGTAATATTTTGACAAAGTCTTCAGAAGATGAAGTGATCATAGCGAATTATATTTCGGTAATTTTAGACAAGCTGTTTAAATTTTCTCTTCTTGCATATATTCACATTTTTCTTTTTTATTTCAAATAATTTTAAATACAGTGCATTTCATTGTATTCTTTGGCTAAAACAGCATTAATTTAAATAAACATGGTTACTTCTGCTAGCTACTAGTCGTGTCCAGTAGAACACAGGCTTAAAAAAAACGTAATGTTTTATAGTTTGTTCCCTTCTTGGCAGAATCCAGACATTGAAGTGGATGAAAATGGAACCCTTGACCTAAGTATGAACAAGCAGAAAGGGCGAGATGGTAGCTGTGCCATACTGACTCCTCTGGAGCCAATGTCTCCACAGAGACAAGCCATGATGAACAGTAGGTGCTACCAAATGAACGAGACAGACTGCTGGGATCTACCTGTTGATTACACCAAATTAAAACCTACAAGGATCGATGAGGATGATTCCAAAGAGGTATATAAAGAAATATAATTGCACATTGAAAAATGTCATTCAGTTTACAGCAACAAATAAAACTAGTGTGTGAAACCGTGTTACATTTTAAAGTTAAGTTAACCTTTAATAAATAAGCAGAAAGCCTTGGTGTTAATATAGAAAGTATGTATTTATACTGCAGTCATTTTCTAGTTATAATGCATAATATGTGATATCTGTTCCATTTTTTTAAAGAAAAAAACAAATGAAGTAGCAAATAGCCTATCAGATCTGCATTACAAATCTAATGTTTAAACAAATTGTTCTTTATCCATATATTTAAAGAGAATATGAGTTGTTTTTTTTTCAGCAATACCATTCCCAGAAATTTGCAAAAATTCTCTAAATCTAATCATCAATGTTTTACAGAAGAAAATGCTTATTTTCTCTATACCAGTTTGCCACCTAGTGGAAATTATTAGTAAGAACGGATTGGCTGCAGCCTTTTAATGCTTATTATTTATCTGGTAAAATATTTAAGAGTGCAGTTTTCTTAAAGAATTTTTGTAAGGAGCTGAATAATAAAGAGCTAGAATGAATGCTTTGCATATTTGAAATATTTTTTAAAAATCAAGTGTAGGTAAAATACCTTCAGTAACTGTCTGTTTAATATTATGCTGTATTTTCATAACTACCCAAATCCAAATAAGAAAGATCAAAAATAAAAATGAATACAGTTGATCAATTCCTGTACTGATTTAATTCATTTCAGGGTGGTGCAACACTGGGTGCAATGCATGAACTAACCTTGAAATGCAGCACCAGTCCATTGCAGGCCACACTCACACACATAAGTTCACTTAAATGTTACCTGTCAGTATGTTTAACAGTACAATAAGGCAATGTAAGACAGAGAGAATACTAATTCATCCATCTTGATTAACTCAGTAATGAATCATGCAATACAAGAACTACCTATGGATTGCATACCTGTCCATCTTAAAGTACATCCACCCACCCACATTCACTTATGCAGAGTTAGTTTACATTTTTTAATTAACCTAAGAATTGTATTTGGAAGCCAGAGTCCACAGAGAAAACCTGCACACAAACATACACATACAGAGAATCTGCAAAACAAAAGGAAGGCACTCCAGCTGGAAATCAAATTACACTCTGAAGCGTTGTTAGCCATTCCACTGTATCAAACAGACAGAAGATTTTTCATAATAGTCTACAATGGTTAAATGACAATGTTAACAAAGAATTAATTGGTTTATTTTGTAAATCTGTTTTTTTTTTAAAGATGGCTGTGAAGCAATAGCATTTGATGTAAGACAGGAAATGATCAATAATGCTGTTTCACCCCAGGTCACACTCATGTACACACTAATAGTCAACCTAACCTACATGAATCTAGAATATGGGAAGAATATTGGGACATGGGAAGAATTGGAATCTAAATGTGTGGATCAGAATACCTAAGCATTGTACCTCAATCTAAGCCTTTAGAAACTATTGTAACAAATTTCAGAATTTGTTTTATTGCATTTATTACAGAAGAGTAGTATAATGTAGATATTTAAGCATAAAAGTAAAAATATCTTTCTTTAAAACCAAATTAAATTCATGACAAATCAGGAACATTTGCCAAAACGACTAATGCATGACATATAATGTGCACCCTGTCATCTGATAAAAATTAGTGTAATCAAACAAAGAGAAGCATATCAGTGTGGTCAACAAACTTACTTATCTTTCTTCTCATTTACTAAATATTTGACTTTAAACATAATGACATCTTGCCTGAAGAAGGGCCTTGAAACCTTGCATATTGTAATCTTTTTTTATTTAGCCAATAAAAGATGTCATTTTGCTTGACTTCTCACTACTCTAAACAAAAAAGGACTTTAATGAGGGGAGACTGGCACTGGGATATTTAAAGTAATGTCTGTTACTGTATATGGTTGTAAATTAAAACTATGCTTCTGTACTAAAATGAGTAGTCAAAATGCAACATAATCACTTTATAAGAAATAATTATTTTAAAAAAATATGTAAAAAATTATTTTATATATGTTTTCTCATACATAAATACCCAATCTGTAACAGACATTTGAAAAGAAGAAACCTAAATTGTGAACTATTGCCTTTAACAGAAAACACATTGTCCTTCCCAAACTTGGAAAAAATAGACCATTTCCATTCATCTATTTGTCCATTTTGTACACAGCTTATGAAGATGACAGCTGCTGTAGTAACCAAAGGTATACTCACCAGATGTCTATGCTGCTTCATTTACCCCATTAGATTTACAGTGACAGCATTCCTAAATTTTTACCAAGCTAGACAACCTACTTATAGCTTCAAACATATCCTTTTGATAAAACAGTTTAGCTGGTGTTACGCTCTTACCATGAGAGAAAAACTTTAGATTTGAAGTTTTGAGTTCATCCTGATATCATCATATCATACTTTCAATGGTTCAGTCATACCTTGGTAATCACATTCAGATGAGGTTGAGAAGATAACCTTTATGTATATACATATACTACTATTGGGCCTAAGGACTACAGTGATCCCTCGCTATATAGCACTTCGACTTTCGCGGATTTTAAATGTACTATAAGCATATCTAAATATATATCACGGATTTTTCGTTGGTTCGTGAATTTCTGCGGACAGTGGGTCTTTTAATTTATGGTACATGCTTCCTCAGTTGGTTTGCCCAGTTGATTTCATACAAGGGACACTATTGGCGGATGGCTGAGAAGCTACCCAAATCAGAGCACGTATTACGTATTAAATAAAACTCCTCAATGATATACGATATACTTTCAGCGTGGTGCTTCTCATATTTGAAAGCCCGAACAGCACGTATTGATTTTTGATTGTTTGCTTTTCTCTGTCTCTCTCACTCTCTCTGACATTCTCTGCTCTTGACGGAGGGGGTGTGAATAGAGGGGCTGTTCGCACACTGGCCTAGAGGATACGGACGCTCCTCTAAAAAATGCTGAAATACTACCTTCACATTGCTCCCTTTCTTGCAGCTGCTTTGTCCGGCAGTGCTTTACATACTTAAAAGCCCAAACAGCCCTATTGATTTTTGATTTTTTGCTTCTCTCTCTCTCTCTCTCACTCTCTCTGACATTGTCTGCTCCTGACGCGCACTCCTTTGAAGAGGAAGATATGTTTGCATTCTTTTAATTGTGAGACTGAACTGTCATCTCTGTCTTGTCATGGGACACAGTTTAAACTTTTGACTAAAGGGTGTTATTTCATGTCTAGAGGGCTCTAATAATGTTAAAAAACGTATTTAGAAGGTTGTAAACAGGTTTTCTATGCTCTAACTGCGAAAATATTCGATTTATAAATCAAGAATCCTATTTCGCAGAAATTTATTTATCGCGGTAGAGTCTGGAACGGATTAACCGCGATAAACGTGGGTTCACTGTATATACTTTTCAAGCCTTGACTCATCCGTGATGTTTAATTACCAAATATTACTCATGAGTGGAGGCTAAAGGCACATGACAATAACCATCTTGAATGAAGTTGATGTAATGTCAAGAAGCTTTCCACCTACAGATACAGAGTCCAAGTGATGTCCAACAGTCCTGCCACATTCTTGCATTCCAAGTGAAATGATATGGTATTAACCTTCTCCATATGCATAAAATAAATGTAGATAAGATTGTTTCTGTTACCCATAAAATGTTTGTACAATGGTAAAATCTACTCTACTGTTTTAAAAAATGGAATCTGTATTAATCCAGTCTAAAAACTGAGTGGTGCAACAAACAGATGAAAGAAATGAATGACTGAACTACTGAGTGAACTCTCCTTGCAAGTTCCTGATAAAGCCTGGTTTATCTTGTAGAATAATAAGTGTGCAAGGGATGGGTGAAGCCCATTAATGGACTAGGGCTTATGGTCCACTGGTTTATGTTCCCCGTTTTTCGATCTTTAAGGCCTGAACCAAACACCTCTACCTCTAATTCACGCATCTTTCATTATACCTTTTTAAAGATGTCCCTTAGAGGTAGCATTTAAAAAGCACATTAATCATGACAATCTAATATTTTCTTTATAGTTTTCTTTTCTAATAAAATGTCTTCAAATTTATTATTTGCTACTAGAATTTCAGATGTGCTTTTACAAAAACTGAACTTTTAGTTTAAGGCTATAAAATGGTAAACATAACTTGTGGTTCAATATGAAGTATGCCTTCCTTATGCTGTTTGATTAAGTTGTGTTGTGACCAATGTGGTATGGAATGATGCTTTGAGCAGATGGCTATATCAACGAAGAAACAAATTTTGGCTTCATCACCATCTATTAACTACTGTACAGTGGTTATATATATTTCCTCTTAATCAGTTTTTTTTGTCAGACCTATAAGAATACCGTTAACACAATTTAGATCTTCGTAATAACAGGAAAAAAATCAATATCCAGTGTGTAATTTTAAAAAGCAAAGTAAAAATTATAAAAAAACAAACCACAAAAATCTTATCTTATCGTATCTTTCAGTTTTATAATGGTACCATTTGTAGTCAGAAGCAACACTCTACGGACTTTATTGTTATGTTCATATACAGTAATTCTAATAACACTTTGACAATTAATCTGAATTTAGACTCCTATTCTCAACATTAACTCTCAGTTCATTATACAGTAAACATGAGATATCCAATTAAATACAACACTACTGTTTGCTGGAGCTTTGTGATTTGTATTGGAGGTCATTGTACATTAAATAACGTTGGTGATAATAAAGGTGGTAGCTCTTGCCTTTTGTATGGTATTAATATTATCAAAAATCAAGTATTGGTTTCTTTAAAAGTCATAGAAACAGTAAATTTACTCACTGAATGATTCCTCACTCACTAACTGATTGACTAACATACCAAGCAGAACCCACATAAACCCAGTGAAGAATATTAACAAGTTAAAGGCTTCTCGTTTACCACCAATAAACTATTTAATTATATATGGTTTCACTGTTTTCTGCAACTCAGTTATGCCTCATTTACTTGACAGTTGTTTTAGATAATGTCCAATAATTAAGAATAAACACCATTCCCCCATGTTTTGTACTTAACATACATTTCTTTTCCTGTCATTTTCAAAGTCAGTAGCATTTCCATCTCACATCTTCAAGTGCTGGTGTTCACTTCTCGATCCAGTGAGTATCTGTATGGGGTTGTCCACGTGTACACTATTTTCCTTCCACAAAATACATAACTGTGGGGCCTACATTATGTCTGATACTGATTGATTAGAATCTATTGCCTAGTGATAGAAAAAGTAGTTTCAGAAAATAGACAGATGTATGGATGGGACACCCACCTTCATTCAACCTTCACAGGTGGCTGCATAATACTTCGATCAGGTGGTAGTGGTGCAAACCGGAACAAAAGGCAAAGGAAAGTAGAGATTAGTAAAGATTGCAAATCCATAAAGAATATGGTAATTCTTTGCATTGTAAGGGATGACCAGGAACCTTCGGAGTATGCTGTTTTAAAATGTAATTGTGACTGTGGGGTAGGAGTTTCCCACAAATCTTCTTGTTTATTGACAACTTTTGTCCTGAACCTTTGTATTGGGTGTTTGAGGAGCTGGAGCACCCCTTGGTGGCCACAACATATATAGTCAATTAAGAGTACAACTAAAAGTTAGCCATGATAAAGACAATTTAAATAAGTGGGGTTTTAGGAGATTTAAAAAATGTTCCACTGTGTTAGCCTGCCCAGCCTCTGTTGGCAAATTTATCCAGATGTTTGGTGCAAATGACTTCCTCACCACTTCTTTTATTCTTTGGGATAATAAGAAGGCAATTATTTAAAGATCTAATGTTACGACTTGAATTTTAGGGGGACAAGCATTCCAAGATATAGGAAGAAGCAAGTTCATTTAAAGCTATCATTAGCAGTATTTAAAATTCTATTCTAAAGGACATGGGTAACCAGTGTAACCATGCTAAAACAGAGGAGATGTGCTTAAAACAAAAGTCTGAACTACTCTCCCAGCATCTTGAAATGTTGTAAAAGGTCTAACTTTTGCAATGTTCCTTAAGTGAAAAACTGCAGTCCTGATAATCTGGTTAATGTGGGATTTAAAGTTTAGGTCAGAGTCCATGATTACACTGAAATGTTTTACCTCTGCCTTGACTTTCCATGCTAAGGAATCAAGTTTATTTCTGATACCCTCATTATTTCAATTTTTGCTAACCACTAACATTTCTGTTTTTTCCTAATTTAATTTGAGAATGTTACTACTCATCCAATAAGAAATGCAAGCAAGATGTTGGATTAGAGAGCCCAGAGAGTCAGGGACATCAGGTATTATACAGTAGATAAATAAAGTTGTGTATCACCTGCATAGCTGTGGTAGTTCACCTTGGGTTTAAAAATATTTTGGCCTAATGGAAACATGCCATTTGAAAAAAGCAGCAGGCCCAAAATATATACTTGTTGTACACCATATACAATATCACGGACCTCAAAATTACAGTCACCAGAATTTTCTACCTGTTAAATAAGAATGAAACCAATTTAAGCGACTACCAGAGTGACTCACCCATTGTCTAAGGCAATCAGATAAAACTACTGAGGTCTGTGGTGTGAAATGCTGCACTGAAGTCTAAAAGAACAAGAACAGATACTGTATGTGGCCTCTGTACACATTGACCCTTAAATCATTTACTACTTTAACCAGTGCAGTTTCTGTATTATTGTTTATTCTAAAACTGCCTGAAACTTATCAAGAATAGAATATTTGTTAAGGTAATCATTTAATTGCTTACAAACTGCTTTTTTCAATAATTTTACTTAAGAAAGACAGGTTAGAAATAAGCCTAAAGTTGTCAGAGACAGAGGTGTCTTAAGATAACTTTTCTTGAGCAGGGGTTTAACATCTGCAGTGCTTAGACAATCTCCAGTATTTTGTCTTTAGATCTTTGAGTCTTTCAAGGTATTTTAGTGCTGGAGGTCTTCTTAATTTTTTTAAAGGCTACTATGTCAGTCAGCTGCACCCGTCACCTTACTTTTTACATCACAAACCATATTAAGCCAAGTATTACAATCAGACTGAATGTTTAGAATATTAGGAAACTTTGAGGCTGCAGGAGAATTAAAATATAATTTTAACAATATGCTTTTTAGCATATTTAACTTTTTAGTTGTCGTTACCAACATTTCTACATCAAATAAAATGCAGAAATAGTCAGATATATTCATGATTTGCCACACATCAACTTTTAATATCTTTAAATGCCCCTTATCATTTGCTACTTTTAGTTTAAAGAATTGTTTACTAAACATATTCAAGGCCATTCTATTTGTCATTTTGCATATCCTCCAATACATAAGCTTTTGACTTGATGTATGCCATATTCTTCTTTACTAGCTGGTACCTTTTAGCCTCTCAGCTATATCCACAGACCACTAGTGATTAGAATTTGTTGGGAGGTTGACTCTCATCTTATTTAATGGCTTCTCATTTAATCTTGTGTGTACTTGCTTCTCCTAGGGTTATAAATGAAACAAGAATGGAGTATCTTCTGTCTCTGGCTTGTTATACCTGCCTCAGGCAGTGGGGTGTTAAACAGCAGCTATTTTAAATCTATGTCTTTGACATGTTTTAACTATTAGACACATATTTTTTCATGGCAACAATGCTGGACATTTGAATTGTGAGCAAGTGAGCAGTTGCAGCTATTTCACTTTGGAACTTCTAGAGCAGGAGTTCACCCAGAATGGTGTGTTCAGCTTTGGCTTCCATTTTATCAACTACTGTGGGGTAAACAGGACCATTTGCTGTTCCATACAAGCACTTACCATTTGCCACAGCTATATTATAGAAAGTCTACATACAGTATATGCACTGTTCAGATTCTTCTTGCAAGGCATTACAGCAGGTGGCAGGTCACACCAGACCCAGACAAATCTTACTTCAGTCTGGGGCATTGTACAGAATGCTGTCTAAGAATTTAGACAAAATAATCAGCCCCAGTGCACATTTTATCTCATGTCTTTTGGTAAACTGTGCATGTGAAAAGACATCCATATAAACTTAGAATATTTTTTACTTTAAGTGATAACACCTTTGAATACCACATAATAATAATATGCCTCAAGATGTGTGTACACTGGAGTGCTTTTAAATATACCTTTAGGTCTACTAATTATATGAATCATTATTACAATTTAATATAACTGTTTAACTTCCTATGCATGTGAGATTTTATACATAAGAAAATGAATAGAAATCAAACTAATTAATTTAACTGTGACATTCAGGAGAAAGATGCAACTAATCAGAGTGGTAGGATTGTAGGTGGGAGTGCTTGAAACACCAGATTATTGAGGTTAGTGAATGACATTGCATAGGGCAGTATTTCTCTGCCAAACACAGGGCGTCTTTCTAACCATTTTGACAGGTTGTGTATACACAAGGCACAGTTAACAGGCTGTATACACAAATGACTATTGAGTGTGTCGATATAATTCTGTGCCTCAATAAAAAATTTCATGAAACACTGTACAGTAAGCTAAAAGGAACAGTTGGTTATACATACTCACGTAACAAATAAATTCTTACATGCATAATGCAAAAGTAAAACCTTTTTAGAGAAATATATCCTTATTTAATTGTTGGTGTTATTAATCTTTTTAATTAATAATTTATCATTTAAAGGAGTTGACTAGAATTGTGATAAAACTTTCATTCCTAGTTAATTTTGTTTATTATTTGATGTTTAAAAATCTTTATTGTTATTGCTTAATATGTACTGCAAAACTTCTTAGAAATGCTGTTGGGACTTCTTCTCTAACTTAAAATCACTGATCAACTTAAAATATCTAAATTAATATATGGTATATAACAGAAGTATGTCTAAAGCAAATTGTTTTAAAAATATATATTGCGCAACACACAACACTACTTACAAAAAATGTTGCCCAGGCAATCATTAAAGTTTCTCAATGTATTGATTGTTTCCTGCAAATCTATACTTCATGGTCAAAATTTATGAATATTTAAACCAACACTAGGGCTAACTTTACATAAGTATATATGATATTAAACATCCATTAAGTGTAAGAAGCTGATGATGGATAGGATATGCCAGTCCTTGTCTCTAATGATTTGATGGCTTCTTTTATTGCTCAAAAATTGATTAGGAATTTCAAACCTAAAAGAAAAAAAAATCTATTTTTATTCCCAACTTTTTTTTTTTCAAAACTGAAATTGAAGTTCCACTTTAGTAAGTGTCCAATTCCTTTTTAATAAAAAAGAAATGCTAGTAAATCAGAAATTCCCATGAACAAATTTTGTTCAGACTTATCAGTACCATAATGTTACAGGATAAATTGTTACAACTGATCCCATAACGTGAAAACTATTAACAACTGAAATTAATAACAATATCTTGTTACAATGGCACCTGTCAAGGGTTGGACAGTCTGTTCTTGAAGGTGATGTTCTGGAAGTAGGAAAACTGGGCAAGTATAAGCATCTAAGCCACTCTGACAGAGGCCAAAATGTGATAGTTAGACCACTGGGTCAGAGCATCTCCAAAACAGCAGATCTTGTGGAGTGTTCCATGATATGCAGTGGTCCAAGCAAGGAAAATCAGTGAACCAGTGACCGAGTCATGGGTGTACAAGGCTCATTGATGTGCATGGTGAGCAAAAGCTAGTCTATCCGGCCCAGTCCCACAGAAGAGCTACTGTAGCACAGATAGCTGAAACGTGTAATGTTGACCATCGTGTTAGAACACACTGTGCATCACAGCTTACTGTGTATGGGACTGTGTAGCTGCAGATCTATCAGAGTGCCTATGCTGGCCCCAGTCCACCACCAAAAGTGCCTACAATGGGCACATGAGTGTTAAAACTGCACCCTGGAGTAATGGAAGAAAGTAGACTAGTTTGATGAATTATGTTTTCTTTTAGGTCATGTGGACAGCCGGGTATGTGTGCATAATTTCCTGGGGAAGAGATGACTGCAGAATGCACTATGGGAAAAAGGCAAGCCGGTTGAGGCACTGTGATCCCCTGACCAATGTTCTAATAAGAAACCTTGGGTCCTGGCATTCACTGAATGTTACATTGACACATATAAACTACCCAAAGATTTTTACAGACCAGATACACCCCTTCATGGCAACAGTATTCACTGCAGAAATTTCTTAGGAATAGTTTGAGGAACATGGCGACTAGATCAAGGTGTTGACTTGGCCTCCAGATTCCCCAGATGTTTATAGTATTTGATTGACCATCTGTGGGATGTTCTGGCAAAACAAGTCCGATCCATGGATGTCCCATCTCAACTTACAAGACTTAAAATATCTGCTGCTTATGTTTTAATGCCTTTCGCCACAGGGCACATTCAGATTTCTTATGGAGTCAATAACTCAATGGGTTAGAGCTGTTTTGGTGGCACAAGGGGAACCGATACAATATTAGGCAGGTGGTTTTAATGTTGTGGCTGATTGGTATATGTACCGTAGGCCCACTTACCCACTGACTGCTCGATACAACTAGTAAATGCCTCTATTATATTAGAAAAGTTTTCGGTTGTGTGATATTCAGCCTTGACCCCTCCTACCGCTCATCCGATCATTAATCCTACTGCACACATCCTCTCTCTGTATCACCCTGTGACACTCTCAGTGCTAACTCACCCTTCAACGCAGTTAGTTATAATGGCAAGGCAGAATAGCAAATTATCTATTCAAGAACATCGCATTTTAGATTGTGCTTTTTTTTGTATTACTTTTTACTACATTTTATTATGCTCTGATATTTTAAATAGAATAATGAATTTAGTGGCTTACACTTCTTGTGAAAAATGTCTTTGCTGTCCAATGGAAGTTGCAGGCAAACAGCATCATCCATAGCCTCAGGTTATTCTGTAATTTGACTTTATAGAGCAAGAAATGTATTACATTTCTGTTAATTTTTTTTCTGTATCTGCTTATTCCAGTGCAGGTTTAAAAAGGGACAGAGTAGCTTTGGGCATAAAGAGGGAGTAAATGTTTCACAAGCTACCTACAATTGTAGGGCATACTCACACACTTTCACTCATTCTGGGCCAATTTGGATGGCATATTCATAATTGTTATAAAATGTAAATGGCAGACTATAAGACCTCATTCTCCAACTATTCGACATGCAAACACAATTATTCTTTTTATCTTCAAAACCATTTTCTATGGTACATACAATTATTCAACTTAAAATCATCTATCAAGCACATCTGTCTCGTTTAAAATTGTCCAAAATGTTTCCAGGGCAAGATACAACCTGCAAATGTTGCAATCAAGTTCCAGACTCATTGAGTCATATGTTTTGGGCATGTGCCAATTTAACAATTTTAGACCAAAATCTTTAAATGCTTTGGTGTCACAATCCCTCCTAATCCATTAACATCTGTGTTTGGTGTACCTGTAGATGGGCTTAAAGTGGAGAAGGACAAACAAACTGTAATTGCCTTTACTTCACTACTGGCACATAGACTTATCTTGCTCAACTGGAAGAATCCTAACTCACCTCTTTTCAGTCATTGGGTAACCAATGTTATATACTACTTGAAATTGGAAAAAATTAAATACTCACTTAGAGGATCTGTGCAAAACTTTTTTAAAACCTGCCAAGATCTAACTAATAATAATTTAGAATAAGCATTTAAATTGAGGAAGTGAGTGCTCTTCCCCTTTTTATTCTATTTATTTACTTACTGATCTTTTCTACTATTAAAGTTTCACTCTGTTGATCTAGCTCTCTCATGGGTGGGGGTTGTCTTTATTTGAACCTACTTTTGTATAATTTGAGTTGCTAGTTTGAAATGTTGTTTGATTTTAATAAATTCAATAAAATGATTAAAAATAAAAAAAACACTGTATACATGTAAATTCAGTGACAGCCAAATGTGTCTCTGCACACTTCCCTCATGGAGACTGCTTTTTGATATACATTGTAAGACACTAGGGGTTGCTGTTGCCCCTTTCAACCCAACAGACACAAAAACTGAACACAGAGTAAAATCACCAAGAAGGTTTTTTAATAATTTTTTTACTGGTTGTCGTGCCCTGAAGCACCTCCGCCACCATAAACTGGCAATACAATAATACTAAATACAATAAACCAACACAAATCTCTTCTCCATACCTCCCAGCATGGTCTGTCCTACTCCTCCTGACTATGGCTCATTTGCTGGGTCTCAAACAGTGTCTGACCCAGAAGTGCTTCGGTTCTTCTGTCCATGTGATTTTCCTGCACTTCCAGATAAGATGGAGAAGTTGAGTTTTCTGTCAGCCCAGAAGTACTTCAGAATTTCTTTCCCTGTGACTTGATAGTACTTCCAGGCTATGTAAAAACTATGAGTCCCCAGGTTCCCCTGCCGAACTCCAGATCCCATGGTGTCCTGTGGGAATCCGGGGCACCGATACGCTGTAGGGAAATCACCATCTAGTATTCTGGGGGAGGCAGTGTCCCACAGTAGGTGCCTTACCCCATCCTTCTCCTCTTTTTAGAGGTTCTGCCAAGGTTTGGTTGCTGGAAGCTGCCCTGATATTTTCCAGTTCTTGTTTACCCAGTATTCAATAGAGTAAGTTTAGACAATAAATGAAAAGTTGTATGAATATACGTTTATATTATAGATAAGCAGGCTGTATAACTAAAAGCATCTGGGTGCACACCAAAGCACCTCATTTAATCTGAGTCAAAATTACAAAAGAACTGATGAAAGAATCAAAAAATACTAAAGGTATAGCTCTTTAGAATCATGGGGAGTCAGTCCTTACATCTTTCTGCCATTTTTAAAAATAATAAGAATATATAACATTGTGTTATATTGTGTTTGCAAATATTAATTGTCTTAACTACTTATAACATTACGATTTTTGAGTATCTTGGCAAAAATTTGCACAACAGAGGTTTTCAAGTTGGCAATGATGGTATCCCTTCAAAACTAAGAAAAGGTGATGTTAGATTTAAAAACAGGACATTAATATGTAAACTTGCAGAAAAGCTTCTACTGAATTATTTTAATTATGCAATTAAAAGCCATGTTATCATTTGCCTCTAGCCTGAAGATTTAGATCCTTTCCAAGACACTTTAGAAGAACGGAGATACCCTGGAGAAGTTACAATCCCCAGTCCCAAGCCAAAATATGCACAATGCAAAGAAAGCAAAAAGGATTTGATAACGTAAGCATTTTGGGAGGTGCACTGTTATAAATATAATGATGTGCTTGTATACAACATATAAATTTACATATGTATATATATTTATTTGCCCTCTTGTTGTTTTGCTTTAAAATGACAATATTATCTCTCTTTTGCACAAATAGCATGCTTACATATGCAGCATTTTACTGTTGCAGTCTCCCATTTACCTAACTTGTTAGCTAATGTGTATTGGCTTTTTATTATTTCAGATGCTTTATTGTAATAAAACATCACTTTCATGTAATTCATATTGCAGCTTTCTGTAAATTTGCTTATGAACCCATTGCAGACAGTGAAGCTAAACTGGAAACAATGAAACTATGGAAAACTCTTTTTAAACATACTTACTCTTTTGGTTGTTGTGTTTTTTTTTTCTTTTTGTTTGTTTTTTTTTTTTTTTTTTTGTTGGTGGCAGATGTCCAACACCAGGGTGTGATGGGAGTGGTCATGTGACTGGTAATTACGCCTCACATAGAAGGTGTGACTTCATTTTTTCATGGTGGATTCTGTCTTTTCGATTTATTGTTTTCAGCTTACCTCAATAATGCTGTCAAACAATAGTGTTAATTCTCACTGTTAACCCTTTGAGTAATAGATGTTGTAAAATTGGAAGCATGCTAAATCAGTTATGTATAGTAAATGTGTTTGATTGCGAGTCTGTTTTGGAGTGCATCATTTTTCTACCTGTTGTTTAAACTTTTGAAATGGTTAACCCTGGCACTGAAAATTGTATATAATATTTAATAGAATTTAAAATCAAAGTGTACATTAAAATATAAGTAAAACATGTTTTATTTTAAATAATCTTTATACTATTCAGAGGGTTAACTATGATTTAAACAACCCAGTATTCAGCACTTGCACCATCGCTTTCTTGCACATGCTTCTTTTTGTTTTGTTCTGTTATGTTCTTAAATATTACTATTATTTTATTGTCTATTTTGTCCTAATTTTGTATAAGGTGGAAATGGATTTCATGTAGCTAATATCAGTGTCCTGACATATTTTCCAGTCTGTCTGGCTGTCCCTTAGCTGACAAAAGTATACGAAGCATGATGGCAACCAACTCACAAGAGCTCAAGTAAGATTTAAACTCCTTATTTATATATACACATGCTTATTGTTTAGTATATAACATAGTTTACAGTACATATTTATGCATTATGATTAGTTATATGATAAAGATTAAGCCTGATAGATGATCTTCTTTTTTATTTAGTAAAGTTGGTACCTGAATCTCGGTATTCATGTAAATAAAATGCTTTCATTTTTAATATACAGGTGTAAGTCAACAGTTGGGCAATGAAAATACATATGTTTTCATGGCTCCAGCCTTGTTACTACTTACCAAATTTTATAGACATATCTGTGCACCTATATAAAAAGAAATGAAAATTATCACTAAAAGTAATTATACAATTGACTGGACTATTATATTTAACCTATACTAATAAAATGCAAAGCCCCCACTGACTCATCACTAATTCTCCAACTTCCCGTGTAGGTAGAAGGCTGAAATTTGGCAGGCTCATTCCTTACAGCTTACTTACAAAAGTTAGGCAGGTATCATTTCGAAATTCTATGCGTAACGGTCATAACTGGAACCTACTTATGTACATATATACGGCCTCAGCCTGCAGCTTGGTCGCCGTGTGAGGCAGAGTTGCGTCCCTCATCGACACGCCTCCCATGTAATTGAGTGCCTGCCCATATAAGGCCGTCAGTCGGCAGCAATTCAATAGACATGCTGCCGCTAAATATCCGCGGGTGAAGGACTGTGTTTATGCAAATGAAGATGAGATAGTCAGGGATAGACTAGTGTTTGGCACAAACTCAGCGAAAGCACGAGAGAAACTTTTCAGTGCCGGGTCTTAGCTAACATTAAATAAAGCCATGGACATGGCAAGATCGCACAAGATAGCACAAGCATAGCTGAGAACCTTCGATACATGTACTCCGAGCGGCTCACGTGAACTGACTGTGAACGCAGTACGCAGAGAACAAGGAAGAGCTCCAAAGAGCACTGTACAAAAAAAGCATTACACAATTGAGAAGGCATCAAAAGAATATGAAGCGATTGACGCATACAAGCATATTCATAAGTGCAGCTACGGCGGAAACAAAGCTCGGTATAAACCTTAACTTTAAATTAAGTTCATAGACAGGCTGCTGCTGGCATTTGTCATGCCTACGACGAATACGATATTCGCGAGATACAAGTTTAATGAGAAGATGCAGGGTATAAACGAGACTTTTGATCACTTTGTAACGGAGTTAAAATTGCTGGTTTAGGACTGTGCTTATGCAAACGAAGATGAGATGGTCAGGGATAGAATAGTGTTTGGCACAAACTCAGCAAAAGTGAGAGAGAAACTTTTAGGTGCCGGTTCTGAGCTAACATTAAATAAAGCCGTGGACATCGCAACATCGCATGAGATAGCACAAGCACAGCTGAGAACCTTCGATGCATGTACTCCGTGCGGCTCACGTGAACTGACTTTGCAGGACTGGGAAAGGTAAACCAGTGCATGAGTTTTTGATGTCTCTGATAAAGAGGAAAACGAGCTATTTATTGATGCAGTAAGAAAGGAACAACCCTCTGAATCTGAACAAGCCTTTGTAGACATATCAATAGGAAAGCAAGGTGTAAAGCTTAAGTTTAAATTAAGTTCATAGACACGCTGCCGCTAAATATTCGCAGGCAAATCCACAACTTAATACCGGGAATACCTGTTAAACATCTTAGATTCACGAGTACCGATTTGGGTAGTGAACACTTCGATGAATGAAACCTGTTATCTTTACAACGGTTGACAAACACGGAATATAACTTGAACACAAAACATCCTCCAAATACGAACCTGATTGAAAGAAATAATGATAATCAAATCCTTGATGACAGCAACACTCATAACAGTGACAAAACAATTATATTGACAATCATGTTACGTTATTTTTAAAATGTTTCCTTTTATTTTTTATAACTTCTTTAACACACTACTTCTCCACTGCGAAGCGTGGGTATTTTGCTAGTAATATAACATAATACTATTATATATGTATTTTAATAATTATCCTTTATTAGAATTTCTCATTTTCTATATGAAAAAACTATTTAAATTAAATGAGACATTTGAATTTTACACATGATGTTATTCATCTGCATTCACTTACAGGAGAACTTCAGAAAGATTCATCAGTTTTAATAAAAGACCAAAAGTTCTTTATTTTTAGTAAGAAAAATAAGTTTGATGATCTGACAGTTTTACATTTTAAAGGTTTTGAATATCATTCTCTCAAATTCCACAAATCAAGCAAAATTAACTTATGAGTATATTTTGCGATTTTTTTAGTTTGAGTCAGTTTTTTTTATATATTTTTATGGCAATGAGTCATTTTAAAAAATAAAAGTGATAACAGAATGTTATTGCATGTGTAGGAAGCCTACATTAAATTCATGCTTTTTAAAAGTACTTTACAATGTCATATAGTTAAAAATGTAACCTAACTATTCTTGTTGTAGCTGAATAGCTGTCATAGATAGCTGATTCCAATTCAAGTGATGTAAAAATGGCACTGGTTGATGTGCATTACTGGTGAAGCATCTGTGACTAACTGTTGTTCAGTTTTCTTAAACATGACCTTTTTTGAAAGTACCCAATAAAGAGTTAAGATCTCAGTTGAAGTTAAAAGTAAAATTTCCAGAGAATAGAACTGGAGCTTTACTGATAAATTGTAGTGCCATAGAATTTTCACTGTTAATTTAATATAAGATTTTTGCAATTTTTTGGATTCAAAAAAGGTAAAAATTCCAATAACCATCCAATAGGCATATAGTGCAGTCCTACCTTTCTCCACCGTAGTAACAATTTCACACCAGTAAATTACCCACTAAATGGCAACTCATATAGACAATATTGTGAAAATACCAAAAAATAACTATAATAATGAACAGTACAAAATCACTATCAGTATTACCCTATAAAAACAGAAAAGCAACTGAAATAAGTTTCCCATTTAGCTACAGTATTAATATTATAAGAACCAATTAATTAATTAAACTACATACTTACTTAAAATTACTTAAAACCATTATTTTTTAAATAACTAGGGGGCTCGCTATGCTCGCCAACCCCCAGGCGGGCGCTACACGCTAGCCACTTCGCGGCTCTGCCGTCTGCGTATGGGGAAGCAGATGCACGATTTAAACAGATTGTTATTTTCATAGGAATTGTTAGATATGCATAATAAACCTAACTATTTTACATTACAGCGAGCAGTTAACCATAGTAAAAAATAGTAAAATGTAATAAATTGAAAGAAAATTATGTTTCATGTTGCGTTAGAGGTATTTGTTGTGTTATATGTTTTCATTATGTTTGGCTTTGAAATTAACAGGCAAATACTTTTTAAACTTACACTTTTACTGTAAAATTTCAGTAAAAACATATTTGGAATTAACTTTTGGTCAATATCGCATTGAATTTTGATTCTGTGTTTGTACTTACATCGTGACAACGCAACGTATAACTGCCCATAAGTGAATATCATTTCTTTCTCTTTAATAAATAAACTGACTTTTTTGAATGTTTCTCCCTGTGATTTGTTAATTGTCATAGCAAAAGCTATTCTAACAGGAAACTCTAAACGTTTTAATTTCGAATGGCATATCAAGATCTCCTTTGGTGCCTAATATTATATGTGGAAGATGTACTACATTACCTTTCTTGTCGCCTGTTAAAATTTTACATGTCAGAATTGTTCAACCAATTTGAATACAACTAATCTTGTCCTATTGCATAGCCCATCACTCATACATAAATTACAAAATAACATTATGATACATCCTTCTTTCAACAGTAATTCGGCCAGTGGAAGATCGGGTGGTTTTAATGGTTGTAGATATTCTACAGGATATTGTAACTTGTAAGTTGTGACCACCAACTGTTTCAGCATAATCTATTGATACGCATTTAACCAATTTGCCGTGTAACTGATCAACAATTTTCACGTTAATTCGTTTGACTTCATCGTTTCTCAGTGCTAGGATTGTCTGTGTAATCATTGGGAACTTAAAGTGAGAAAAAGGTAAAAATTTATAAGAGGCGGGACCCCCTCTACTAACTTGAAAAAATCTCTTGGCAATAGTCTAATCTCGTCTCAAGATTTTCTTTTATAATAGAGAGACTAGGAATTTGGAAAGTAATTGATTTCTTGTATATTAGCAACATCAAAGATGACATTTATCTTAAAGATTTTAGTTCCAGACCAATGATACTCAGAAGCAAAAGCAACTCTTTAAACATTGATAAGCCATATCCCCTGCTCAGTGTGCTGTAACGTATACCACTAAGTAACTCTTTCAGCACATGCAAGCTTTAATCCTGCCCTGTTCTTGCTATTTGCTGTAAAATCAAACTTTTTGTGCATTGTACAAACTGTATAGCACAGCACAGTCTTTGCTGCATGCCCAGCAGCTTCGACCTTTAGCCTATAGATCAACTGCAGCTCCCTTTCTAAACACTTCCTATATTTATATCACTTAGAGAGCTGCATCTTTCCTGTTTAATTAATTAGTTCATTGTTAAGAGGCATGTTGATAAATTCCATTCTTTTCAATAATGATCTGAAGATAGTCTTATTGAAACTTACATAATTGCTTTTCTCTCCCATTCATTTTCAGACATGTGACATTTTTTAGTACTTTTGTGGTTAACTTACCTATAGCAGCAACAGAAGGGTACTACTGTATGAGCTGCTTGCGCATGTGTATCTCTTTCCTGGCATTGTATTAGGGATACAAACAGCAGTCAGACAAGTAAAAGAGAAAACATGCAAAATGCACAAATTTTTGTAACCGCTCTCAAGGTAAAACTGAAACTGATAGTTAAAATGATCCCAAACAGAGGCCTCTCTTTGCCATTTCCAGTACATCCTGTTTACCAAACAGACTCTCTGGTCATATGAGCCATTTCAGAGCCTCTTTTTATACTTTACATACAAAGTTAGATCAGACAACACAACTACAAAGCTGATGATTGACCTTTCACCCTGGGTACCGCTGTACTAGGTATGCTTAGGAACAACCTAGTTTTTGAACATAATGTTTATTATGGACAATCTATGAATAGCACAGAAAACAAATAAATTACACTGCAGAATCAGATCAGATATGTCATTCCTTCCAGTTACATCTCTCCATCCAACTTTGTCATTCCCCTTTTAAGCACTGAAGCCCTTCAGTACAACTATAAGCAATAAGTGGGATTTTTTTCAAACAATTAATCCAGAGTTTCTAAAAAGAACAGTGTAAATAAATTTTAGATAAATGCACAAAAACAAACAAGTTTTCAACTGAAAATCACATTGTGGCATACTCTATAGTCAAATGTACAATCCCCAGCTGGTGACTTGTAAGTATCCCTAGACCTGCCCAAGGCACTTCCATCCTCAGCTAAGTACCTTGGTTCCAGAACTAACCCTATAGGCCAAACTTATTTAATATTTTTTCCCTTTCATTAGCTACAGTATATAAAATTGAATGTATAATAATTGAGCACATTCAGAATTACCATGTTTTATATCAAGTTCAATTTTAACATCATCCCCAGCCCTTTTGGAGAACTATGAAATCAAATGGTCCAATATATAGTTATCACTTAAATATGCCGAAGCATCTAAAAGGTTACCTGAGGACAGAGTTAGGGGTAACAAGATAAAAGTAACGTGCATTACTTTAAAAAAAAGCAGATAGTTGTTACTGCATTACTATGGAATCTTATTCACGCCACTCTAAAAATAAATTATTTTACAGAATTATTGGCTTTATTTGCAAAGACTTTTTTCTGCTGTTTTTGGTATAACATTGCATGCGTGCACTCTGGGCATCTAGTGACATTTGAGAGAAAGATTAAGCACGTGCATAGCACACAATCAAGCAAAAATAATTAAACAGAATTTATAAGTGGACCTTTAATATTGTCTGTGCTGAGCGGTAAATTTAATTGGCCCAGTTTAGGACCATAGCGAGCCTATGATTACCACAGTGCCACTGTGTCAAGAAGCAAACATGGTGGATGGTACAACATTCCTTTGCTTGTACTGCATGCAATCCAGTAACATATACCTATAAATAAAATGTCAGGATAGTTTTAACCCAACTATTTCCTATGGATATTTTGAAACAGTATGATCAGGTGACACAGCAGCCAATGTTAATACTCAGAATCTTCAAGGGTTCAGGGTGAGGATACAAAAAGAGCATGGATGTTGTTTACTTCACAGTAGATGAAGGACTAAATGTATTTATAAAATTCTTGAAAGTTACTAAATTTAGCTGTGTTTATGGTCAGTTTCATGAAGGTTCATATATGTGCATAAGATTCAAAAATAAATACTGGCTAGTGAAATGTGCAGTTTTTCATACGAAAGAAGAAAAAGTAACAGCAAAGTAATGGACTGTTTGGAACATATGTCATTTAATAATAATTAAATAACATATTTAATTACTTTTTGTGAGTTATGAGTAATTTAAGTTACTTTTAAAAGTAATGTTCCCTAACACTGCCAGAGGGTATTTATTGAAAGAGAGTCACTGATTGTATAAATACTGCATACATCTTATTTACGGTTTATTTAAGGTTGTATAATTTCTACAAACAATATTGAGCAATGATTAGTAAAACTTAGTATCTTGTAACACAATTTCTGTTTTGCACATAATAGAAGAAATTGATTGTTTTAAGATTTAATTTGAGACATAGACAATTAAAGATGCTTAAGTAATGCTTCACATTGTGGTAAAGCGAGGTCCGCAGTTTCTAAATAAATAACCGCCGCACTCGCGTCTTTGTATGGGGGGACATGGTAGCATGGCGAGAATGGTTCCCAATGCGGGAGCGGATGGCCCTGCACTTATTGCACAGATCTAGCATCTCCTGCGACCCCAATTGGCGGCAGGAGCTGCTGATTGCTGCAGCTGTGCCACATCCCCACTTTAAAAAGGTAGGCGCGAGTGTAGGACGAAGAGAAAATCTATAAAAACAAACAGAACAATCAACCAGATCAGAGGAAAACTGACTGGCCAGTGACCATGAGGTTGAAAGTGAAATGGAAGAGAGACAGAGATGGAGAGAGCACAAGTGAAGCAGGTGGTCGGGAGTGAGCCTCAGGGCCATGGAAACCGGAGGTGATGATTGGGACGCTCCTACTGAGCACTTTCTTGGGGAGTAGGAGTGACTTGAGTGACTGTGTCTAACCGCAAGGGCCAATGGTGAGTGGCAGGATAGACATGTGGGGCTCGTCGGGTTGTCTTGCAGAGGCTAAAGGAAGGGCAGCAGGGAACTAAGCCCCGTTAAGAAAACTGACTGCACTTGCCAGCGGGTGTCTCCTTACATTGCAAGGTCTAAACATGATAAATGGAGAGTAGCATTGGGGCTCACTGTTTTTATAAACTGTGTCTGGATTTTAACCTCATCATTTGTTTGGATTTATTTATTGGATTTTAACCTCCATTGGGCACCTTTACTTTATGGATTATTTATTTATTGACATTTTGGAGCACTGCACCTTTTTGGACACCGTGTTTTTCGTGAATTGTTGTTAATAAAAGCAGTAGCACTTTTCACCATGTCCTTGCTTAGTGTGTTTGTCCTCATCTGCTCAGCTCATCCTGGTCAAGACTATCAAGTGCAAGAGGCTCCAAAAAATGAAGAGGGAGCAAGGAGCCAACCCACACCGTCACACAGATCTCAAGACCCAATGTCATTTACCAAGATATAGTATGTCTATATCTTTCCCAACCCATAACAGTGTTTTGATTGGCATCACACTGGAATTGTTACCCCTCATCTTGGATTTATTGAATCGACATGGCAACTCCACACAACTTTGTTATGATGACCACTCAGACTGAGTTTGACAACCACAGTTCACAACATTGGTACCCATTTCTTATATGCTGCATATAAGTTACAATATACATTTTTAATTTTTGTAAAATTATCAATAATGTGTTGTTCATATGTTTAAGACTTCAATTCAAGTAATGTTTTAATTTCTACTTGATATGTTAAAGGACGCTTAAACTAGGTGCTCCTTAAAAGGGAGACCCTTCATATTCGTAGTCTAGCAAGGATAATTGTTATGTCCTGTTGTACAATAAATATATGGTGATTGCCTGTTACAAATGCACTTTTAGATTACAAAATTATTTTTTAAAATTCTGCGTCATAAAATCTTACATGCAAAAAATATTGAGTGGTATTCCGGTAAAGCAGCCAACGATGTTGAACAGAATTAACAGCCCAAAAAAATGACTACATTAACAACAAATAAATATTTTTTAAATATTGTAAAGAAGATACTCTTCTTTCCCTCCCACAAACCAATCAATTAGCGGGACACTTTAAATTGGCCTAAAGTGAGTGATTACAGATTTGTGCAATACCAGGCTTTAATATGGTCTGCTGTCAATTACAGATTTGTTTTTTCCTTGCACCTGATGCTACCAGAACACTCCAGCCCCATGTATCTCTAAAATGAATAAATCATAAATTAATTAATAGATGAACAATGTGAAGTGTTTTAAAAAGCAACTACTGTAGTACTAAAGCACTAAATGAGTAAACTTTTATTTGTTTTGGCCTCCCACCCTTCATAATCCATAAGCTAAAACACCCTCTTTGCCATATTTGCAGGTCTTTATGCTTGTCTCCTGTATGTGCTTTCAGTCAAATTTTTAATGTCACACTCAAGATATCAAAGTAACAGAAACTCACATAATGAACCCTTGATAAAATATTCAACCATCAACACTATTGGAAAATATTATCGTCTGTGAATATGAATTGCAAATTATGTTTGGCCTTATAATTGGACCACTTTAAAAAGACTGATTTATTTGGATAATTTAACATCTCAATGTAAAGCATTTATTTATTGAATAACATTGTACTTAAACATTTCCATCTTAATATTTTGTTTTAATATTCATTTTACTTTGTGTTACCATTATTTTTACTTGCATTTTCATTTCTTTGTTTACTGTTATACTTTTCATTTATGATGTCATTGTTTGTTACATGTTCATTATTTCTAAATGTATTTTCATATTATATTAGATTTCTGTTCATCAATTTTTTGTCAATAATTAGAAATGAGGCAAATGTAAATAATGAGTTAATAGCAACTTGCTGCAAAGAGGCCTTCCTAATATACAGAATTCTGATAGTTTATCCATCCATCCATTTTCCAACCTGTTGAATCCAAACACAGTGTCATGGGGGTCTGCTGGAGCCAATCCCAGCCAACACAGGGCGCAAGGCAAGAACTAATCCCAGGCGGGGCGCCAACCCACTGCAGGACACACACACCCACACTCACACATCAAGCACACACTAGGGACAATTTAGAATCGCCAATCCACCTAACCTGCATGTCTTTGGACTGTGGGAGGAAACCGGAGTACCCGGAGAAAACCCACACAGACACGGGGAGAACATGCAAACTCCATGCAGGGAGGACCCAGGAAGTGAACCTGGGTCTCCTAACTGTGAGGCAGCAGCGCTACCACTGCACGTTTATGTTTTTTATAACACTTTATATGGCAAAAGGAATTTGAAGAGGTTTGATAATTAGTTAATTTTGCACAACATGCAAATATGAAAACTAGTCTCTAAAATAATTGACTGTTGTACAGTAATGCACTGATAAAAGCTATGCTCTCAAGTTCTACTAAATATTTTCCCAAGAAATAAAGATTGAAAATAGAAATAAAATTCCAGAGGACACACCTTAGAAAATAAGCCAGCCCTTTTTTAATTAATTTGAATCCCAGTACTGCTCCTAAATTGATTGGGTCCTGCAAAAGGGGCACCTCAGAAAAAATGAAGGTTTTTAAACAACTTGTACAATTTACTTTCTCCCATCCAAAATGAATAAGTAAAAGTAAAACTGTTGTGGATGAGACATTTCATAATTAAAACAATAAGACTTTGGGTATTAACCTAAGATCTAAAGATGTGGAGAGTTACATTTGCATTTACATTGACCAAACTTGCAATACATAGTGTAATTACTTTTTCCATGCATTTTAAGTTATAATAACCTGTATATACAGTATTTTGACACTTTGTAGTTAGAGAGGTAGCATATTGTTTTGTTCAAGAATCTTAATGAGATTAAATATATTTTGATATTACTAAGGTGCAGAGGTAAACTGGCTTTTCTAAATGTATCCTGTATGTGTGTGTGTGTGTTTGTGTCCGTGTCTGTATCTGTTTGAACTTTTTTGTTAATTGGTGTTACATTTTGATGCATCTTTTGCTTTTTACGTGCTGATGAGGGGTTAGGTTCCATTATCCAGTTACACTAAATGGAAACCTAAAAATCTCAGAAACCTTCAGTAGCCATTTAGTAAAAGAATTAAAAATGAATTGCTTCACTTTTCAAGTAAGGGTTCTTGGAACCAATGAATGCTATGCTTGAACCATTCATAAAATCTGTATATCTACTGATTGCAAACTAACTTTTTCTGTTGATTTAATTGTCTGTTATTGAGTAGCGCAGAACTTTGTACTTATAAAATATTACATAATATATTAAATAATGATATTTGGTGGACAGGTTACATATTTAGATATTTAATGCTACAAAATTATAAATTGGACAAGCTGGTCTATGTAGTCAACCGAATCCAAACAGAAACAATATTTGAGGTTTAGCTTTTTGCATTTTCTAAAATTATTACTGCAGGGCAACATGGTAGCACAATGGTTAACGTAGCTTCTTCATGGATCCAGCATCATGGGCTGCATTGACTACCTAGTCAATTTTATCACAGTATTATGCCCAAAGAAATGCCATTTATCTCTCTCTCTGTCTCCATTTAAAATCAATTACAGTTTCCAGCCTAACTGTATTTTAAACATTTATTGAGAACACATTGAGCAACCAAATGCTTGAACTACCATTTAGCAAAACCAGATGATGAGTGTCTGAAATTAAGTATCATCCAGAACAACTCAAGCATTTTCCCTTGCTGGCTATGCTTACTTGTTTAAACATTCTGGTTAGGTTATTTCAGAACACTCATTGAACTGATTAAGTAGATATTTGAAATGCATCTGGAATACTAGTTTAGCTCACTGACAAAATAAAATACAATGAATTTCAGAGACACATTAATTGTGTATTTTCCATTATTTGAATAATAATATGGTACATTATAACTTTTCCTTTTGCTTGTTACAGGTATTCCTTACACATATGTTTTGTCATTGCCTTAGGACATTTTATGTAGACATGAGTATCCAAAATCTTTGACTGTTGCTCTATTAAGCTATTAACCAACCTGCCCTGAAGCAGATGCAGCTGTTGTCTGCAACTCCACTTGTGATCACCATCAGAATCTACTATTGACTACGTCTATGGTTAAATTTTTTTCTCCCTTCTCTTATCTCTATGCCCAGGATGGTTTATTAGAAAGAATTCAAGGTGCAGCAGAGAAGCAAGTTCAAAAGTTTATTCACTCAGTCTAAAATAAAATTCTCTAAATTATAGTTCTTAAATGTGCAGAATCACATCAAGTGGATGTTACAATACAACCTGGATGAATTACAACTGTTCTTGCTAGAATGTCAAGGCATCCAATTGCCTATACATCAGGTGGCTCTTTTATACTTACATTTCAGAGCTGTTGAGTCTTTGATCTGAAGTGGTCTCTGGATGTTGATGGAAGTGCAGAAACAAGCGACTGCTGGGATGCCCCATATTTAAACTGGTCTTGCTCTACCTTACTGTAATCTTTGGACCAATGGGGTGTCATTGTTTAGGGCCCAGCTACATTGGTGTGCCATGGCCGTACACCTCTGAACCAATTCTGGCTAGACACAACCTATGTTCTTGAACCTTCTTCCAACAGTGTTCTACCTACAGTATGTCTGTGGGCCAATGAAAAGTTTCTTGCAGCCTCTAAAACTCTGGTTAAATATGTCAACTTAGACAACCCCATATTCCTCTTTTAACTGGTTCTGACCTGTTACACGATGAGAAGAGCAATACTATAAAATAATATATATAATAAATGACAAGTTACAGTTTTCTTTAAAGCCTAATTATTCTTTTAATATAGTTTATCACCGAAACAAATTTTAGTAAGTTGTCTATTACAATATGAAAACTGATACATCAAACAATGGTTAATAAGTTTAACTCAGAGTTCAAAAGTCCATCCTCATCACAACATACATACATTCATTATAACCATTTAACCTACATTATATTTTCTTGTTCAATATTTACCCTGATGAATAAATAATATAACAATGTTCCTGCTTGTTTATTTCAACACATTTAATATTTTAATGAAACTGTTTTTCAGGTGTCCAACACCAGGCTGTGACGGTTCAGGACATATAACAGGAAACTATGCCTCACACAGAAGGTATGTAGTAGCCACGTCATATCACAATGTTGTAGCAAATCAAATTTGTCATTTAAAAAGCTGTGTCTCTGAAAGCGTTATATTAGTTTAATGTACTTATAGCTTTACATTTGCACTATAATAATTTGATGAGCATACTATACTGGTTAATTATATGGTCTACAGTACTAATGGGCAGAACATAAAAATCTGGTGCTTGCTTAGCAATTGTCAAGCAAAATGAGGAAAAATGTTGCTATGTAACCATGGCCAGTACTTCAATGTTGATGTCTCTGAAGCCCAGTCTGTTTAAAGCAACATAATTAAACAAAATCTGAATTTTCAAATCTTTATTTTCTGTGAAGCATGCTAATTTTTTCTGAAAATGACAAATGACTTTTATGATATAATTCATTTTAAAGATGATATAATATGTGAGTTTATTCACAGGAATATTACTAATTATTTTAAATCTCATGACAGCACTAGGCATGAGTCTTGAAAATAAAGTCATGCAGTATTCCACATTCACTCAGAGCAGAATAATTTACACTCAAAAATCAATCTGATAGTTCTTGAAATGTGGGAAGTAAACTAATCAAACTTCTCAAACAAGAATGCCACCATATAAATGTTTTATTTTTTATAACCATTTTGAGCAGTGCTTGTTTTGTGTAAAACTAAGAGCTGTGAGACTGTCTTAGATGAAGGTCTTGGGGCCTCATGTATAAACGGTGCGTACGCACAGAAATGTTGCGTAAGAACTTTTCCATGTTCAAATCGCGATGTATAAAACCTACACTTGGCGTAAAGCCACGCACTTTTCCACGGTACCTCATGCCTTGTCGTATGCAAGTTCTCCACTCGGTTTTGCAAACTGGTGGCACCCAGCGTCAAAGCAATGGTACTGTTCTTGTGTGATTACTCATTATTTTCATGACGCGGCTTTATAAATACACAGAAACTAACCGCATATTGTTTATTAGTGTAATGCATCTGATTGTAATTAACTCATAACAATATAATGGTCCAGGGAACAGCCATAGTATTCCAAATACCATAACTGCTTTAGCGTTGTTACTCTCACTTCTTCTTCTTCTTCTTCTTCTTCTTCTTCTTCTTCTTCTTCTTTCAACTCCTCCCGTTAGGAGTTGCCACAGCAGATCATCTTTTTCCATATTACTCTCACTGCACGACTCGGAGTATTTATATCACTGTATCTGAGTGTGAATCACAGCAGCAGCTGATCGGAAAGAGAATTATCGGTATACAGCTTTAAGGACACGCTGTCTCAGCCACTGCAAAATGTTTTAAAGCCTTTCCTGTACAGACCTTGCGGTTCAGAAACAGTTTAATCCCAAGAACTTTAAATGCACTCAATCAATTGCTCCTTGTAGAACGGTTTGTACTTATAAGTACAATCACCCCACTGTAAACTTGCACTACAGTTATAATATCTCACAACCTGGGCCACTTTATAAAGCGCGTATTTACATATGATGCGATATCATTTTTAAGGTGAAATGCAGCAAAATATGTTTGTTAAATTATACACATAAAACTTTAACTTCATTTAAATAATCTATATTCTTCACTGGGAGTGTTGTGAAGGATAGAATAATTAAACATGTACTACGAAGATATTTCAATGTTCTTTAAGCGTTTTGAAGAATTGGCGCTAAGCTTACAGATGGCTTAACTTCTATTACAGAGCTGATTGTGTGGCGATCGGTTACTTGGGGAAAGAAAAGCAAGGACTCTTGGGGCAGCCACGCCAATTGAATATAAAACAGAAAGAGAAAATAACAACACAGCTAAAAGCATGCGACAAATTTCGACAAAAGATAAATGCTTGTCATGAGCACGAGGCTCATGAAACACATGTTTAATAATGTGCTTTAGCTCCTATCATCATGAAAATGACATCACGTATACATCTCAGTATTTTAGTTATTCAGAGAGCTGTAATATCACAAATGTAATGGACTCTGTGTCCAGTTGGAGGAAGAGAGCCAGTTTAAGAAGCAAGTAGTGATTCACACACATAGATCACATACAGTAGAAGATCAAATACAAAACAAAGCATTTAACGTGCTACTTTAATTACGATGTAATTTTGAGAAACTGGTTAATTAAACGATTTTAAGATGAAGTTTATAATGTTCTACTAAATGACAAAATAAACTACGTGATTAAAGTGGAAAATCGAGATTAAAGTTGACATTTCGTGCTTTTTCCCCACCGTGTGCCTTTTTTCTCTGTACCCTAATAAGCTTTCATATGACACTCAGACAGTGGGCTTACAACTCTTCTTTTCACGGCAACTTTGATATGTGACTTCTTTTTTATTTCCGGCACTGTGCGATTTTGTGAATGTGAGCTTTCAAGTTTCTCCAACACGCTATGTCACTCGATCAACTTCATTTTGTTGATTATACCACGGTTTATTTGAACAAATAGTATGTTTTTCCTTTGCCTCCACTTGGTATTCGCTGAAATTCTTATATTTTCCCTGTGCTTTTCCCAATGTCTTTTCACAGAAGGCTGCGCTTAAGGGCGATTTATATTGATTTGCATATTCAAATAGGCATAATTCTGGGAGGATTTGGGGCGTTACAAAATGCGCGCGTGCCGGCGTTAGTTTTCACGCTGATCGGGATTTATGTAGCGGAAGAACGTGGAAGTTGGAGTGCGCACAGATTCCTGCATCTGGATTTTTCTGTGCGTAAGCACATTTCGGCTTTTGTGCTTACGCCATGTTATAGTGCGAGTTCTACGCACGGCATTATACATGAGGCCCCTGGTCTGGTGAAGTAGTTGCTGTTTTCCTTACAGTATTCTCCAAGTTCCTTCTCATTTTCTTTATCCTTCTCAAATTTAAGCTGCACTACTGTCCTTTGGCACAGATTACACGATTCTATATTCTTTGTTCCTCCAAACAGCTCTATTTATATTCTATGCAATATTTTTCAGATATCCATCTGTCCCTCATTGCTCACAACTCTTTGGCTTGCCCAGTCACCAGTCTGTTTTGTTAAGATTAGGGACACAGCATTCCCATCTAATGAACTGGGAATCATCTAAATTTTATATTTCTTTCGTTCTTAGTAAGGAATGTATGAATGTATCACTGGGTAAGGAATCGCCAAGGGTTGCCTTTCCCACTCCCTCTGTATCTTGAGCTTCCTGTTCTCAGAACAGTTAAGATGCAACTCTCAGTGTTGGGATTACAATTTTGCCAGTTCTTCCTCTATATTAAAGGGAAACTTCCTCTAGGAAAACCACAGATGTGGTCACTGTTACACAGCTTTGCCCTGTGCATCATCTCTCTGTCTTGGCCGCTCTAACACAAGCCACTGGCTTTCTACTTCTACTTCTATTTTATTGTAAAATTGTCTGCACAAAATAATTTATAAAAAACTAATACATTAAAATAATACATAAAAAACTTAAAAAATGATATTCTGAGTTATTGATAAACATAAAAATTATAGAGAGAATAATTCTATTTAGGCAGGAAAGGGAGAACACAAAATAGATAAGACAAATCAAGTTTAACATAGAAAAGGCTGTTCTTAGAATGTTTAGAGATTTTCTGATTTTCTGTTTTGTTCAGATACAGAGGGGTTCTGTTTTTTGAATGCGTAGGCATTTTACCAGCTGTTTAAAGCAGTTTAATATTACCTAAAGTTTTAGACATTATCTTTAATCCAGGTTCTAACGAAGAATTTTAATAGCAATGAGGTGTCCTTATTTATCTTTGCTAAATTTTTCATTTTTTCTGTCCATGGTCTATTTATCTCACCTTATTTTAGATTGTACAATCTTACGTAATTTCGCGAAGGAAGTGAAATTGTTTATGTGGAAACAAGCTAATGTGTGATACAGTTGTCTCCTACTTTGCACAGTGTAGCCACTAAGATTTTCTTTGTGAAGTACTGTAAGGCTCTACAGACAGTCATTTGGGTTGTGCCGCTTGAACAGACTTAAGAGGTTTTTGGATCATAACACTTTCGACACACAGACATTAGAATGTACAGCAAAGGTAGAGCTCAGAAAAGAGCAGAAAGATATCAACCCATGTTTTACGGAAGGTGCAGCTTTTGTTGATTTCATCTAACTTCACTTCTACATACCAGTCAAATTTTACCTTACTGAAGCTGATAGATATCTGAACATGCTCATTAGTGTAGGCAAACAATCAGGTTGCAAATGAATGTCTTGGTATGGCAAAGATGTGATCTTAATTTAGTTAACATAGCTGTCATCAGATTAACCAGTCAAGTTTTGGAAGATGGTACAGGTTGCTGAAATACTTTTGTTCTGCTCAGCAATTAAAAAAAAGTTTTGGCTCTTTTTCCGTACAGTCTGGAAGAAGGAATGGGGAGAACAGTAGAGACGTTTTTCTGTTAATGTTCACTATTTATTTATCTCAGCATGTAGGCCGCTCTTGAGCCTACACCATTCATCATCTATTATATGACATGTGTGGTGTATTGGCTAAGGCACTGGACTTTTTAACCAGAAGTCTTCCATTTTAGTGTCCACCTCTAATTCACTGTGTGGTATAGCGGGTCCGCGGCTTCCGAACAAAGTCAGGTTTTTTAAATCCGTATGGCCGTGTCGTTCTCTGTGGGCGCGATTGCACAACCGCGGGGAGTTAATGGGGTGATTGGAGTGAGTCGCAACTGCACGTGAGGTTGGGGTCGCTCTTGTTTGCCTCATTGGCTTCCTGCGGTGTGTAATTAAGACGCTGTGCCCACGGAGGCAGAGAGGTGTATATATAAGCGAAGGTACACCAGAGGGGGGGATAAATCAGGAAAAAAAGAGATAAATCGGGGAAAGAAATGGAAGGAGGTAGAACGATGTGAGAAGGAGGTTAAAGTGCGGCAATGGCAGTCTAGGCTGGATGATCTGGCCTCCTTAAGAGAGAGACAGAACGAGCGAAGGAGCGTTAGATGGAGGCGCTCTAGGGGGCTAGTTCGCCCCACTGACAACTAGCTAGTGGGGTGAGCAGGAGAGGTGTCATCCCGCTGGATCTGAGGAGCGACTACGGGTGCGCGAAAGATCACAGGAGGAGAGCCAACCTCGTCGGTCTGGCAGTGACGTCCGTTTGGAGGCCAAGACGGAGGTTGACAGAAGGAGCTCGTGACTGTTGGTCTCCGCGGCTGCGAGTAATGGTGAGCCGGGAAGAGAGTGATGGAGGTGGGCCAGAGAACAAGAAGGGTGTGAGAGAATGCGTTTTTACCTTCTACATTTTACATGAACACAGACCAGTCGGTGCACTCAAAACAATCCTGTAGTGCGTTCATGGCTTCTTCTGGCCAAACTCTCACCTGTTTGAGTGATGGTTTTGATCTGATGAGCACAGATCTATATGCTGGGATTAGCATAATAGAGATGTGGTCTGATGAGCCAAGATGGGGGCGTGGGGATGCTTTGAATGCTCCTTTGATGTTGGTGTAGACATGATCCAATATATTGGTTCCCCGAGTTGCAAAATCCACATGTTGATAAAAATGGGGTAAACCTCTCTTCATGTTTTCCTGGTTAAAATCCCCAGCAACAATGACTACTCCCTCTGGATGTGTGGATTGCAGATCGTTGATGTAGTAGCAGAGTGTGTCAATGGCTGCCTTGGTGTCAGCGTCGGGGGGAATATACATAGCTACTATAAGTACAACGAAAAATTCCCATGGCAGATAAAAAGGCCTGCATTTAACTACCAAAAACTCAATGTCCAGAGAGCAACATGTGTGGATTTTTTTTGAGTCAACACACCATCTGTTGTTTATGTAGACGATGATACCTCCGCCCCGTGTTTTGCCGCTGAGACTGCTGCACCTATCTGCCCGGTGGATAGTTAGCCCCGCTAGGCTGATAGCAATGTCGGTTATGGAGTCGGTGAGCCAGGACTCCGTAAAGACAAAAGCACAGCAATTCTTAATCTCCCACTTCGATGTTAAATCCATCCGAATGTAGTCTAATTTATTCTCCAGTGAGCGGATATTTGCCACCAAGATCAATGGTAATGGCGTTCTGCATGGATTAGCTTTAGCCTTAGCACTCAGCCCACCGTGGACACCTGACTCTAATTTCACCTTAAAATAACTGCTAATCCTAGAGGTTCACATACTTTTGCCACACAAAAATAAGTAATATTTGATAATTATCGTTCAATAAATAAAGGACCAAGTATAATATTTTTGTCTCATTTGTTTAACTGGTTTCTCTTTATCTACATTTAGGACTTGAGTGAAAATCTGATGATGTTTGAGGTCATATTTATGCAGAAATATAGAAAATAATACTTAATTTGTTTTTTGCTCCTGTTTTTTATAAAACTTGGTCATGTGAAGCCAACCAATTCACTGCTGGGCACAGTTACATGTGTTCATATTATTCAGTTTTGCTAAGTAACTTAACATGCATCTTTAATCAGAGACAAAACCAAAAAAAAATCCATATATATATATTGATCTTTCATTAAGAGTGGCAGCAATAAATTAATGAATAAATAAATGACCCAGAAATGTAACTGACCTCCACTAGTTTGCTACTACCCACATTAAATATACAGAGTACGCCAAAAAGAAGTAATTGAAAGAATCTTAAGAAAGTTATCATTGTAAATACAGAAATTACAAACTACAAAATTTCAACTGCTTACAAAAACTCACACTGAAGCGTACCCTTCAGTACACAAATTACAATACAAAACAAGTAACAAATCCGTGACTAATGCACTGCACAGCAATAATACAATATGTTTACCGTAAGTAAAAAGAAAAATCCTTTAATGCCCATGAGAGGATTTTTCCAAACCATACCTCAAAGTCCAAGGGAAGGATTACTAACTATCAATTCATTCATGCAAACCAGACCCCGTCCCAAATTCACCACAAAAAGAAAAGGAATCTTCTCTGTCTCTCTTCAGATATTTTTTTTTTTACCTTTTGTAGAATTTAATCAATTTTCACCTGAGGGCATTGTGGGTATATGTGTATAGTTTTCCTCAACCAACCTTCGCTATCTTATTTTAAACTAAAATTTAGATTCATATGCACTGGTACAGTGAAATTCTGAAATGCATGTCAGACCAACATACAACAAGATGCGACATTCTGGTGTTTTCACGGTCAAGTATTGTTAGACAAACATGCACCTTTAGTAACTTGCATAACACCTCAAGAAAGTGAAAAATGTAGCATATGCTGAATATCATTTGCTGAAATTTAAGTATGAAAGGTTTCAGTTTCTCAATCATTTTGCAGTAGTTTTAACATAGATTTAAAATTATATTTTAACACATACTTAGATTAAAATTTCCCATGCCCACCTATACTGTAAAAACAAAGTAACCTATAAACACTGTACTTATACATCTTATATAGATTATGATATTATTTCATAATTAAAGGGAGTCTAAGGTAATTCAGATAAATATTCTTTGAAATCAATTAAGTGACAAATTAACAATGATTTTAAAAATACAAATACTAATAAAATATTGGATATGCTCAAAAAAAACTGTATGTTGTGTCCATTTCTTTCTATTCACTTGATAAACTGTCATTGTTATATCAGGCAGCAGTAAACTCCAGAGTTTGAATTAATTATGTGAGATATCTAATTTCACATAATTAATTTCTAATTTCTTTCACAAAAGCACTTCTTTTGAAGTTGGTTTTACCTCTATTGTCTCCCATTATAGTATTACTTTTTTGTCTTAATCCTCCATCACACTACACAACATTTCCTGTGATTTTTCAATTGTAAATCTACAGTTGTGTAGTGTGACATCCCCAGCAATTTAGAGGTGTGTCCCTTTGTTTGTGAGAATTGACAACCAATGAGACCTCAGTTGGAAATACAATACACATGATGTGATCACAAGGAAAGAAGAAAAACTTTTATTTTGGTCATATCAAATAAAATAGAGGGTTGTTTGCTCAATGTCTTGTGTCTGTTATACCACAACAGAAAGAGAAAAGAAAAAAGACAGGCCAAGAGTGCAGCTGAACTCATGATACCTAGAAGACATTCATACAGTCACTCACCCTATCAGTAATACAGGCCTAATTTGCATTTACTTCTTCCCAGTCTATTTCATGTTCTACTTCTGTTAAGTAGCTACCCTATTAGGTTTGGCTATGGTTGTTAAATGTTGATTGTTGTATTTTTGTCTACTGGTTGTAATTGCTACTTAATTCATTTGATTAGTGGTTTGTGCTTAACTTTTATTGTTGCTTTTGCAAAATTCCTGTTTCATGTAATTGTCTCCTTTTTGTTAATAAGACTTGTCTGTAGCTTGTTTATATATGATTATGCCTTTCTGTAGGCCATGATGGATATCATGGTGATTGGCTGTCAAAAATGTGTCAAGCTCACAAATTGTGCTAAAAAGCAGAAAGGAATCAACATTTCCTGCATTTCCAAGATACAGTCCATCCGGAAAGTATTCACAGCGCATCACTTTTTCCACATTTTATGTTACAGCCTTATTCCATAATGGATTAAATTCATTTTTTTCCTCAGAATTCTACAAACAACACCCCAGAATGACAACGTGAAAAAAGTTCTCTTGAGGTTTTTGCAAATTTATTAAAAAAAAAAAAACTGAGAAATCACATGTACATAAGTATTCACAGCCTTTGCTCAATACTCTGTCGATGTACCTTTGGCAGCAATTACAGCCTCGAGTCTTTTTGAATATGATGCCACAAGCTTGGCGCACCTATCCTTGGCCAGTTTCGCCCATTCCTCTTTGCAGCACCTCTCAAACTCCATCAGGTTGGATGGGAAGCGTCGGTGCACATCCATTTTAAGATCTCTCCAGAGATGTTCAATCGGATTCAAGTCTGGGCTCTGGCTGGGCCACTCAAGGACATACACAGAGTTGTCTTGAAGCCACTCCTTTGATATCTTGGCTGTGTGCTTAGCGTTGTTGTCCAGCTAAAAGATGAACCATCGCCCCAGTCTGAGGTCAAGAGCACTCTGGAGCAGGTTTTCATCCAGGATGTCTCTGTACATTGTTGCAGTCATCTTTCCTTTCATCCTGACTAGTTTCCCAGTTCCTGCCATTGAAAAACATCCCCACAGCATGATGCTGCCAACACCATGCTTCACTGTAGGGATGGTATTGGCCTGGTGATGAGTGGTGCCTGGTTTCCTCCAAACGTGACGCCTGGCATTCACACCAAAGAGTTTAATCTTTGTCTCATCAGACCAGAGAATTTTGTTTCTCATGGTCTGAGAGTCCTTCAGGTGCATTTTGGCAAACTAAGGGAGGGCTGCCATGTGCCTTTTACTAAGGAGTGGCTTCCATCTAGCTATTCTACCATAAAGGCCTGACTGGTGGATTGTTGCAGAGATGGTTGTCCTTCTGGAAGGTTCTCCTCTCTCCACAGAGGACCTCTGGAGCTGTGACAGAGTGACCAACGGGTTCTTGGTCACCTCCCTGACTAAGGCCCTTCTCTCCTGATCGCTCAGTTTAGATGGCCGGCCAGATCTAGGAAGAGTCCTGGTGGTTTCAAACTTCTTCCACTTACGGATGATGGAGGCCACTGTGCTCATTGGGACCTTCAAAGCAGCAGAAATTTTTCTGTAACCTTTCCCAGATTTGTGCCTCGAGACAATCCTGTCTCGGAGGTCTATGGACAATTCCTTTGACTTCATGCTTGGTTTGTGCTATGACATGAACTGTCAACTGTGGGACCTTATATAGACAGGTTTGTGCCTTTCCAAATCATGTCCAATCAACTGAATTTACCACAGGTGGACTCCAATTAAGCTGCAGAAACATCTCAAGGATGATTAATGGAAACGGGATGCACCTGAGCTCAATTTTGAGCTTCATGGCAAAGGCTGTGAATATTTATGTACATGTGCTTTCTCAATTTTTTTATTTTTAATAAATTTGCAACGATCTCAAGTAAACTTTTTTCACGTTGTCATTATGGGGTGCTGTGTGTAGAATTCTGAGGAAAAAAATGAATTTAATCCATTTTGGAATAAGGCTGTAACATAACAAAATGTTGAAAAAGTGATGCGCTGTGAATACTTTCCAGATGCACTGTATGTAATCGGATATCTTTACGCCAACATAGTGTACTGCTTGCCAAATTTCATTTGAATGTTCCACATGGAAATACTTCTAGATTCTTGTAATTCCTCAAACGTAAGTGCTGAAAGACCAGCCTTAATTAAAGAGGCAAATCACAATCCAGACTTTCAGGGATGGAGCATAATGGAATGGATGTAGGCATTACACCAGGCCTTATTGAGCCTGATGGATAACCAAAAGACAAGCCCTGTGCAACACACATCAAACTTAGCTCTAGTAGAACTGTAAACTTACTTTACAGCCTGTCCTCATCACTGTACCCAGCATCAATGATTAATTTATCATACTCATCCTTGACGAATATAATATAAATGGTGTGAGATATGGCTGGCCGTTCATTCCAGCCAATACCCCCACGCCGCTAGATGGAGCCCTTCCGGCAGCATGGAGGTGCCCAAATTCCAGTAGGGCATCATGGACATTGGAGTTTACCTTCACAGCCCTGCTGGATACCATGGGGGCCGCAAGGGGGCGCTGCAGGGAGGCTAAGAGACTTTTATTTGCCCTATAACCCGGAAGTACGTCCTGGTCACAGGGACAGAGGAAATGACGTACTTCCAGGATGAAAAAGAAGAGCTTTTGATCTGACTGAAAGTGCTAGGAAGTCACCTGGACCGAGGGTTCTGAAGCACTTCCGGGTTATGGACTATAAAGGACTATGGGAAATCCCAGACGGATGAGCTGCGTCGGGTGGCAGAGGGACAGCGCGTCTGGGAGAGGAGAATTGATTATTGATTGTACAGTGATCCCTCGCTATATCACGCTTCGACTTTCGCGGCTTCACTCTATTGCGATTTTTTTCTCATACACGCTTACGTCACTACGCATGCGCTTTCTGAGAACTTTTATCTAAGCTCTACGATGGCTCCTAAACGTGCTGCTTTTTCTAAGCTTCTGACAATAAAACTAAGCGCCGGAGGAATATGCTTACTATCCAGGAGAAGGCGAAACTCTTGGATATGATTAAAGATGGCAGTACCCTACAAAAGCCTCCTCACGCATATGAAAAGACAGCGCCAGCAACTGCCTTTCAAGATGTTCTTCAGCTGCGCACCCAGACACCCACTGCCTACTCCTAGTACTTCTTCACTGAAGACAACAACGCACCTGCTGAAGATACTGCACCACCTCTGAAGACTCTCCTACTGAGGTCGTGCCTTCATAGGTTAGTGGTTGTGTGCAATTAAATGTACAGTGCAATAATCTACTATATAAAAGCGTTCGGGATTGTCCTTCCGTCCCGTGAGTGCAAAGCGTAGCGGTATTCCGCTTATTACAGACTTACTACTTGCGGCTTGAGGTACGAAGCGACGCGATGTGAGCAGAGTTCTGGTGCTCTCATCGTTCCCTTGCTTTTGTGCGCGATGTGCTGGAAAAATAGACAAAATTATGTCTCTGGAAATAATTAATGTTGATGGAGTACGAATGCCTCACCGCGTAGTAAATATCAGGGGAGATGGTGCTTGCTTATTCTCATCTATAGCTTATTTAGTGCATGAAACTCCGTCTTTAGCGGTACAGATTCGGGCTGACATTGTACGACTTTGGACAGGCACTTGAGGGGTTAAAAAAAAAACGTAGGTTTTCGGGAGATGTTATGAATGGGCACTTTGATGTTTTCATTCCCTACACTTACATGCCTGATGTACACATGGAGCGCACAAAAATTGAGGATAAAAGTCAGTCGCCTTAAAAGGCGAGTGCGCCTAGTAATATGATATTTGTAACGTCTAATACGTCTTATTTTCTCTTATTTTGTCTAATATATTGGGTAATACGAGTGTAATGGTGACTAAAGGGTGTTATTTCATGTCTAGAGGGCTCTAATAATGTTAAAAAACGTATTTAGAAGGTCGTAAACAGGTTTTCTATACTCTAACTGCGAAAATATTCGATTTATAAATAAAGAATCCTACTTCGCGAAAATTCATTTATCACGGTAGAGTCTGAAACGGATTAACCGTGATAAACGAGGGTTCACTGTGTATTGTTTGATTTATATGAGTATAGTGGAGTGGAGGGTGCTTTGTGCACTGTATAGTCTAAATAAAAATAATTATTGGACTTTTACCTGGTGTGTGGCGTTTCAGCTGAGGGTTCAAGGCGACGACAGCGCCCCCTATCTGTCACAATGGTAATGCAGAATACAGGGTGGAGTATAATATGGAACTGATAGACCTGATATTTGGACTTAGTAGAAGAGTGTAACTTCAGAACAAGAGTGATTGTACACAATTAGTGCACACAAGGAATAAATAAAAATAATGTTAATATCCCATATTGAAAAAATGGAGGAAACTTCAGTTGAGTCTAGTTACAAAGATACAGCATTAGAAATTACTAAGTGGGGTATTTGGAATGAATATAATAATCACTGCGATTCCGGAAGTCAAGAAAATGGCAGTCGTCACCCAAATTCTTGAAAAGGCTACTGAGGAAACTGATTTCTGTATAACTCATATGTGCTTTACTCTGAAAGAAACCAGATATGTATTTTTCACTAATTTCAGCACTGAAATCTTCAAAAAAAAATTGTTTTGGAAAGCAAGATATGAAATGAAGTAGGGAAGCTATTCTCGGCTTCCTTCTTTTTATCAACAGAGTTCATTATTTCAAGATATCACTGATGGTAGGGTGTACCATGTGAAACTATTCAACAGTTAAATACAAGTAGGAGAAAGTGCTGTTTTCCGTTGAAACTCAAAACCTACCACTTTAAATAACAACAGTTACTAAAAAGTATGAAGTGTAGAAAATAAAGTGTCACTTGTTTCATAAGATCAAGTTAGATTTGCTAAAGGTGGACAGATACTTTCAGATTTTGACATATATTCAACATAATATATATCCTAGTAGAAATAGAGCTTCCTGATGTCTTGACATTTCTGGATGCGGGAAAAGGCTTTGATGGAGCTGACTGGAGTTACTTATTCATTGCATTATGAACATTTTGATTTACACCCAATATATATTCATGGATTAAACTATCATATGGACTATTAAACCAATCTAGGTATAATTTAAAACTAACAACATGTGAGATCAAAACATACCAACTATAACCATGTAATAATAGCATTAAAAAACAATTACATAATTAAGAAAAATGTTTTTGTTTTATGTAACCAGCTGACTGTATGTGACAATTGGAAATCAATCATACAGTACATGTACTGTACACCTGAGGGAGCTAAGAAAAACATAGAAGATCGTCCTGAAGTGTAACCAGATATATAAAGATAAGCTATAGACATTTTTGTGGCAGAAAGAATTATGTTTGTGAGGAAACAATGGTCAATATTATATATTGACATACTACTTTACTATCTGCTTACTATATTTTAAATATTGTTACATAGTTTTACTTCCTTTTTAATACTTATTCATTGCATTATGAAAATCTTTATTTATACCCAATATACTGTATATTCAATATATATTCTATAATTTAAAACTAACAACATGTGAGATCAAAACATACCAACTATAACCAACCTTAATACAGAGTATATAATACTAAAGATAAATCTAGCAAGTTATACAAAAGTCATTTGTTTCAATGAATAGAGAAAATGTGTAATTAATATACAGTATAATTAAATTAATGATAATAGGAATAAGGCCTCTACCAAACACCTACAAACTTGAAAATCTTTTTTGACAATAGATGCATAATTCATTGTGTGTCCAGTCCCAGTATATTGTACCATTAGATGTAGGATTTACCCAAAAATGTAACCATACACAATTCACTAACAGATCTGCCCACTTAATACACTAATAATAATACATGTCAGTACACAACAGCGAGTCAGCTAGCTTCAAAGTTAAGAATGATTCAATACACTCTTGGCAACAGTAATATAAAAAATACTAAGGGTAGTGGTACCAAATTAATCCAGAGTGTTTGTGGAAGGATAATATATAATGAAATATTTGCACCAAGGTACCGATCCCACAAATTCTCCAAATAAACAATATTGTGCTGCAGATTAAGGATTGGATGCCTAAATCCTCTCTGCTCATAAATCTAACTAAAAAGGAGACCAAAAAAAGAGTCACTGCCTCAGGCAGTCTTGCTGTTCAACAAGTTTCAGGACTGCCCTTTTTTCAAGGATAATATAGTCCATTTCTCAGTAATGGAGCAGCTTTCAATTGTAGGTCAATGCTGTATACACATATACATATTTAAAACATAGACTGCAAAAAAAATACTTTTCAAACATAAATATTTTGGTACAACAAACCGGTAATGGGATACTAAGAAATAATGGTGGCATATTATTATATATTTATTGGTCTGCTCCTTTCCTTATCTTATTTCTATGTCATAGAAATTCAGTTTATCTTATTTTAATGATGGCTGTCTTTTTTTGCATCAGATTTAAATCATGAACAAATTTTTGGTAATATGCCAGTCTATTTAAGGGTATGCTGCCTTCACAACCACACTCATCTACACCCAATTACAAATTACCCAATTTGAAATAGCCAGTCTACCTACTTTCATGTTGTTAGAAGACTACTTGAAAAAGAAAGAAAGTGACTTAAATCGACATCAGCTAAGCTTGTATGGATGACCTGGTGCAACCCGTGTTGTAAACATTTTTTGAAAAATATTCCTGTTAATGAGGGATTAGACTCCTCAGCTTCATTGGGAAAGTCTATGATAGGATACTAGAAACTTTAAAAGTAACAACTTGGATTCAAAAGAAACAATGCAAATAATGCCTTGGGCATTACAACAGACTCCACCAATGGTGTGCCTTGACTCTAACTCTTGTGTCTCATTTTAATGGATAGAATATAATAGTGCAACCAAAGCTCAAAGAGTATCCTTTTGGCAGAAATGGCTGGTATTACTCTGAATTTCTTTAAATTTCTGACTGTGAACTATGCACTGGAGTAGATCACAGTCAGATGTTCTCATGGTTTAAATGAGAATCATCATCTCTTAAAGAAACATCATTGTTCTTTACTGGGCAAGAGTGGTATGTATTTTGCAGAGGAGGACAACTGCTCTAGGTAATGGAGTTCACTTGGCCTGAAGTTTTGTTAGTGACTGTGATTGAGGCTACAAGTGATTGTGAGGTAGATTAGTAGATCAGCACAGTACTACTAGCATTGAACTGGATGGAGGTGGTGATGGGGATCTAGATTTTTAACAAATTTTTCAGTTAATTGATCAAACTACATCATCACTTATTTCCATAAGCTATGGGTTATGGCCAAATCATACTGTATGTTACTTGCAATATTTATAAACTACTTGCATATATTCATTATGGATTATAAGAAACAAACTGGAAGTAATACAATGTTAATTAAAATGTGTATCTGCTACAAAAAAAGACCTAACAATATCATCACATAAGTTAATGTAAAAAAAGAAAAAAATGTGTCTTGCTAAGGAGATATTATAGTACTTAATGTACAGGAACTGATTTTACTCTGCTTATTTTGTATTTGTTATTATGTATTTCTATATTTTAAATGTATTTTTGTTTTCATTTAAAATTTTTGTACATCACAGGTTTTTACAGTATCCGTGATAATGAGTCACGTTAACTTAAACTGCAAAGTCATTAGTATTACTTACAAATTTCTAGTTAATATTTTCTGTTTTACATTTTGTCATGAAGTCACATACATCTGACAGAAACCTATGATACTGTATTTATGTTAGTAAAGCTTGAAAAAGGAGGCATGAAGATGGTGTAGTGAATTATTAATATAAATTCTTTAATAGTCCTTTGCTGTCTCTTGTTAAACTATGATATGTTTTACTTACTTATCCAGCTTGTCCGGTTGCCCAAGAGCAAAGAAAAGTGGTATCAAGATTGCACATAGTAAAGAGGATAAAGAAGACCAGGAACCAATAAGGTACTAAATTGAATGTAGTTGTTTCTTTGTTAATGCTGTTTTTTTGGGTAATATAAAACATTATAAAAATTGTGTAATTTAATATCTATTGTCACACCACCTGTATATTGTTCTAGTTCCCTTCAATTTTACAGTTGAGATAAGAAAATTTTGAAAATAAATTAATAATATTAGAGTACTAGCTGTGTTACCTGGCTTTCCCTGGGAAATTTTGTAAGACAATGTCAGTTACAGTGCTGTTGGTTAATCAGGTGTATCAGAAGTACTATGTTACCAACCAAATACATTTCTGTATATACTGTAATATATGTATTTTTTACTAAGTGCTAATATTATTAGCAGGCACTATGTTGTAGTGTTTAAGGTTTTGGACCTAGAACATCAAACCCTGAGTTTGTGGATTCAAATCTACTGACACTGTGTGTTCATGGGCATATCATTTCACCTGCCTGTTCTCCAATTACAAAAACAAAAGAAAAATTACCAATTGTATCTCATATGTGGTAAATTTTCTTGGATAAATGCATCAATCAAAAAAAGATGTAGTAATAGTAATATATAAAGGTCACTAAGGAAAACATTCCTGAATTAGCTCAATTCCTGATTTTTTCTGCTTTTCCTAGTAACTTGGCTTTTGCTGATGGTAATTACAAAACAAAATATTACAGGAAAGTGTATTCTTTTGAACTGAAATGGGTAATCAGCATGAACAGTGTGATATTTTAGTATATAATGTAATGAAACACCGTAGTGTGGTGAAAGAAATGAGCACAGTGCAAAGATTCATTAGAGTTTGAGGTAATGGCCTTTGTATTATAAATCAAATAAAAAAACTGGAAAAACTGTCATAGACTGATAACTTTTTTCGTCAAGTTGTTTCCTGTTCCATCAGGGGAAAGAAGGTTACCACTTAAAAGTTCCGAGTTGCCTTTTAGGAAAAAAAGAATGATTTGAGTACAGCTGTATATTGAAATGTTGGTGCATGTACTGAATTACATACACACACAGATAGACAGGTTTTTATGGCAGAGTCATAGATATGAAAAGAAAGCCAACTATTTTTCTTGTTTTTGCATTCATGATATATGATTCAATATGTTCAAGAGTATGTTAAAGGAATGGCATGGATCCACTGTACTAATTCCTTTCATAATTTTAAAAATCATGTCACCTCTTAATTTTAATCTTAAAGAAACAACTAATTTATTCTGTCTTAACATGTATTTGGTTATTCCATCATGTATGCCCATTTGTAACAGTGAATATTATAAATGCCTTTACAGAAATTTGGATAACTTCCACATTTTTTGTTAACTTCATGCAAGATGCTGATTATATAATTATAATTATAAAACTAATTAAAATCAATCACATGGTGTTGTTAAGACATTCTGTCATCAAGTAAGTGTTATGATAACATTTGTCAGGAGACTCCTCACAGTTATTGTATTGCAGTATATTAAAAAAGTAAAATGCATTATCAAACCTATGTAAGGAAGAATGGAATAAACTTTGGTGAATAATACAATTTAGTGTGTACTCATACAGTGCTATCACCACATAATCTTGTCTGCACTATCAATTTGTAAGAAACAATGTCTAATGTTCATAATTTATTCTGTTTTTTTAATTTTCTTGTTATATGAAGATGTCCAGTTCCTGGTTGTGATGGACAGGGTCACGTGACCGGCAAGTATGCCTCTCATCGTAGTGCATCAGGTTGTCCTCTAGCTGCAAAACGGCAAAAGGATGGTTATTTGAATGGCTCTCAGTTTTCTTGGAAATCAGGGAAAACAGATGGCATGTCATGTCCAACACCTGGTTGTGATGGTTCAGGCCATGTCAGTGGAAGCTTTTTAACACATCGGAGGTAGGTCATTATATATTTGTGACTTCAAAGATAAAGTAATATTTTAAAGTGCTACTATCATCTTGAAGAGAGTATGTCTATATGTAGTAGTAATGTTCAGAAGGAGAGATACTGTGCTGTTTTAAAATAAACAGCAGAGTCACATTAGCACAAATACTGCAGTATTTTTCTTTCCATACAGACATGTTAGTCCATGTTCAAATTTATTGCAAAGAAGAGAAATGTAATTTAATGTAAACATATTAACGTATTACAGGCTACCACATACTACTGCTTGAATTAAGAAAAAATATATCCCAGCATTCAAGTTACTATAATATCTTTCCATTATCCAACCCACTATATCCTAACTACAGGGTCACGGGGGTCTGCTGGATCCAATCCCAACCAACACAGGGCACAAGGCAGGAAACAAACCCCGGGCAGGGCGCGCACACACACAAACACACACACCAAGCACACACTAGGGACAATTTAGAATTGCCAATTCACCTAACCTACATGTCTTATGTAATATGATTTTCAGTTAAATAATAAATTAGGTTTGCAAAGATTAGCTAATGCCATTGTTTAACACTCCCACTACCACCTTCTTCCAATGACCAGTCCCCTCCCTACCATCTATATTACGTCAACAACTCTTACCACATCACTTGGGATGGCCAGTGTCGAGTCCATCAATGACCATCAGTACAGACTGTCCATAACTGAAGATCAAGTAAGGAGACAACTGAGGAACCTAAACACAGGAAAAGCCACGAAACCAGATGTAGTCAGTCCTTGATTTCTTAAGGCCTATGTTGTCCAGCTTTGTGGTGCCATCTGTTACTTTTTCATGCTGCCCCTAAACTCCAGAAAGTCAGCTGCTTGGAAAACATTCTGCATTGTTTCTGTTTCAAACAAGGCAGGATCTTCTTCACTTAATGACTGTGGACAGGTGGCACATATGTCAAACATCATGAAAACCTTTGACAGGCTTGTCCTGGACTATATGAGTACTCTTGTGGAAGACCACCTGGACCTTCTACAGTTTGGACTGGAGGATGTAACTGTCTATCTGCTGCACAAGGCAGATTCTCATCTAGAAAAAGCTGATAGCACTGTGAGGTTTATTTTTTTGATTTCTCCAGTGCCTTCAATGCCATCCAGCCATCAGTGTAAGGTCAGAAATATGCAGGTGGATTAGCATATGGTGTCCTGGATAATGGACTATCTGTTGGGCAGACTGTGGTTTGTAAGACTCATGGACTGTGTCTCTGATACTGATACAACACTGGAACACCACAATGAACATCCCTGTCTACTTTTCTCTTCAGAGTATAGGAGTCAGGTGGACAACTTTGTGCATTGGTGCAGATAGATTTGTCTGCAGCTTAACGTAAGTAAAATCAAGGAACTGATTATTGACCATCACCCCATCAAGGTGCCTCTGTGTCCAGTCAATATTTAGGGAATAGATACGTAGAGGTGATGCACTCCTATAAGTACTTGGGGGTCTACATCAATGACAGGTTGGACTGGTCTCATAACATAGAGGAAATATATAAGAAAAGGCACACCAGGCTCTTTTTTCTTAGAAGATTATGTTCCATTAATGTTGGTAATGACATCATTTACATCTTCTGCAACTCTGTGATGGCCAGTGTAATTTTCTATGTTGTAGTATGATGGGCTGGTCACGTCAAAAGAGGCCCACCGAATCAACAAGCTAATTAAATGGGCAGGCTCAGTTATGGGATGCACTCTGGACTCCCTGGAGGCAATAGTAAAGGAGAGAATTAAAACAACACTGACACACTAACACTGGGTACATTCAGTAAAAGTGCATCAAGAAACACTAGTGGAGCTCTTTTATAACAACAGCAATACGCCTGCATAATGCTTCACCGAGACTGTGACTGCCAAGTCAAACGTTTTCTCTCATTTTAATTTTATGGTGTGCGCTCAGGTGTGCGCTCTGGTGTGTGTGTGTGTATATATATATATATATATATATATATAGTTCCAGATGACTGGGACGATACCTCCCTTGGACCACGAGAGGGCAACTGCCCGGGTCTGCTTTTGGGCCACAGGAACGGAGCTGGGATGCTCATCACACCAGGAAGTGCTGCCGGAAGAAATCCCAGGGGCACCCAGAGTGCTTCCAGGGGCTCTCCTGACACTTCTGCCACACCAGGAAGTGTCGTCAGATGGAGCACCTGGATTTCATCCGGGTCATTATATAAGGGGCCCCCCTTCCCTCCAGTAGACGAGCCAGAGTTGGGAGGAAGGAGACAGAGCTTGTGAGGAGGGGAGTGGAGGACAGAAGAAGAGAAAAAAAGAGTAGAGGAAGGCATTGTGGTGTAAAGGAAAAATAAAGAAGTGTGTTTTGGACACTCTGCTGTCTGTCTGTCTGTGTCTGGGGGTATGCTTTCCACTATATATATATATATATATATATGGGCAAAAGTAGGTTTATAGTTGTGAGTATGTAAAATACAGAGTTTATTGCTGTATTAATTTTTATTTATTTGTTACAAACAACCTGTATCTTAAGTGCAGTGTGCCATTGTGGCATTCTTTTCAGTTAATAAACCTATTGTAATAATCATAACCTGAATGTCTTTTTCCATATGGTCAACTGTAAACCTACTTTTGCACACCCCTGTATGTATGTATGTATGTGTATATATATATATATATATATATATATATATATATATATATAGTATATATATATATATATACTGTATATACTGTATATATATATATATATATTAGCTGTGTAAGCCCGTGCTGTAAAACGGGCCAGGCTTCTAAAAACTATTGAAATCGTCAGAAAAAAAATTGAAATGCAGAGTTGTAGGTTTCGTTTTACGGATGTGCTCAACCCCCCAAACCCAACCCTTTGCACTTTCTCTTTGAAGTTTTTTCCCCCTTCGTTGCATCTTATTAGTGACAATTTAAAACAAGCAAATCAGACACCCAGGCAAACAACACAGAATAATCAAAAGCTGCAAATACTTTAGAGTCAGACCCACTAATTAGTAAATAATGGATTAATTAAACAATTAGAACATCTTGAAAAGTAGAATGAAAATCAAGATGAAAATACTGTTAAAATGTAAAAAATACATTATTCCTATATAACTGCTTGGTACATTTTAATATTTTTTTTTAAGCAAACTTAGCTTTCTAATTTCTATATCGTTCCCTAAACACAGAACTTGGGAAACATCAGTTCACTTAATTAGCCCAGGAGTTCAATTAAAAACAGAAGCTGGTTGGACAAAATCCTGGGGTTCCCCAGGACCAAGCCTGGGAAACACTGCTGTAGCCTTGTGCTTCTTTCTTCTTCATATACATATTGGAAAATCTTTAAACAGAACATAAAGTGATACAGTCATAATCATTTAGCTAACCATTGCTGCAGACTACCATGCCTCTTTTTATTATTTATTAGCAGGATATACAACAAAAAGAAAAGTAGGAACATTCCACAATTTTCCAGCAAACTGCAATAATACACTGCCACCTAGTGACGAGATAAACAGTAACTGTTAAGCTATATATAGTACCTGTATATTGTAGTTGTTGCATCAAATCAGTGTTAATAATAATAATACTACATTTTAATTTATATAGTGCCTCTCAACTTGCTCCATCAATAAATATTTATTTATCAATTTACTTATATATTTAAAGAACTTCTTTAAAAATCAAAATTGTATGTGTATGGAGTGTTATTTGATTTAAACAAACATTAAAAAATATTTTTAAAAAAATTGAAATTTACCCCGGGACAAAAATAGCTGTATTTATGTATCTTTTAGACATCTTTTGTAATATTTGTTTTCAATTTTGCAACATTTTAATATTTAGAGTAAATGGTTGGCTTCTTGCATTTCTTTTTATCAGCTGGTGTTAAATATTTAATTATAGTGAAAATACATTTAGAAGAATAGAAATTACATATTTTAGCAGTTACATTTATTACTATGTACTGTATTTTTCTCTGTACAAAATAGGCTCACTAATATTATAATATATTTTTGCAGTGCTTAAGAAAAGTATTATATTTTATTATTATACAACAGTAAATTGCAATGTATTTCAATAGCAATTTTTGAACCTGATAAGCAGAAAAATACTCTATAATATCAAAATGAAAATAGATGTCTAGAAGATGCAGGGTTAAATTAATGACAAATATAAAACCAAAAATATTTGATGATGTAAGTATTCCATTCAAGTCAGTATTTAGTAGATGCACCTTTGGGAGCCATGGCAGCCTTGAGTCTATGTGGAGAGGTCTGTCAGCTTTGCATATCTGAACATTGTAGATTTTCCCATTCTTCTCCACAAAACTGCTCAACCTCTATTAGTTTGCATGGGGAATCATGAGTAAGTAGCCTTTTTAAGTCAAAACCCAAAACCCAGTTGGATTGAGACCAGGAATCTGACTTGCATTCATTTTATCCTATACCCTCACAAGTCTTACAGGGCCTACTGCAGAGAAGTACTCCTCACAGCATGATGGTGATAACACCATGCTTTACAATTGACAATGGTGTGTTTTTGATAATGCACAAAGTTCAAACATAGTGTTCAGTCTGATGGCCAAAAAGCCATCTCATCAGACCATAGGACCTTCTTCCAGCTGACTTCAGAGTCTCTTGTGTGCCTTCTGGCAAACTCTTGCCAGAATGTCTTGCTTTTATTACCAGTAGGTTTCTCCTTAACATTCAGCCCTAAAGCTGTGACTGGTAAAACACACAGGCAGCAGTTGCTGTACATATAGTCAATCTACAGTAGCTTGTAACATTTTCAGTTATCATAGGTCTCCTGGTGACATATCTCACTTCTTTCTGTCACTCAGTTTTTGTGTACTATATTGTAAGGGATATTCAGTGACTTTGATATTTTCTTGTATCCATACACTGACTTGCGCTTTTTAACCACTTTTTAACAGTATCTTTTTTTTGTCTTCATTGTGTATGTAAGGCCCCAGTATTGACTAACCCCAAGTTGGATCTTCCAGATAAGGTCCATTTATACTTTAGTCGATTTAACCCCATGACTACAACAACAACATTTATTTATATAGCACATTTTCATACAAATAACGTAGCTCAAAGTGCTTTACATGATGAAGAAAAGAGAAATAAAAGACAAAGTAAGAATTAGAATAAGACAACACTCATTAACACAGAATAAGAGTAAGGTCTGATGGCCAAGGAGGCCAGAAAAAACAAAAAAAACTCCAGACGGCCGGAGAAAAAAAAAAAAAATCTGCAGGGGTTCCAGGCCACGGGACCGCCCAGTCCCCTCTGGGCATTCTACCTAACATAAATGAAACAGTCCTCTTTGTATTTAGGATTCTCTTGGAAGGACTTGATGATGGTGGTCATGTAGACTTCTGGCTTTTAATTCATCAATATAGGACATCACGGTGCTTTGATTAGGTGGTGATGGCGCAGATCGCCACCACAGAAAACATGGAAAAGAAACAGATGAGAAAGTTGGAGTCAGTACGGATTTTAAAGCCACCATAAATAGTTATTATGATGAATTGAATATACAGAGTATCAGTATTAAATGAAGGTCAAGTTATCAGAAACCCATGTTAAAGTAATGTGTTTTCAGCAGTTTTTTTAAAGTGTTCCAACTGTATCAGCCTGGTGAGTTCCTATTGGCAGGCTATTCCAGATTTTAGGTACATAACAGCAGAAGGCCACCTCACCACTTCTTTTAAGTTTTGCTCTTGGAATTCTAAGCAGACACTCATTTGAGGATCTGAGGATTTGGAATATAAGGTGTCAGACACTCCGATACAGTGGGATGCAAAAGTTTGGGCAACCTTGTTAATAGTTATTATTTTCCTGTATAAGTCATTGGTTGTTACGATAAAAATGTCAGTTAATATCATATAGGAGACACACACAGTGATATTTGAGAAGTGAAATGAAGTTTATTGGATTTACAGAAAGTGTGCAATAATTGTTCAAACAAAATCAGGCAGGTACATAAATTTGGGCACCGTTATCATTTTATTGATTCCAAAACTTTTAGAACTAATTATTGGAACTCAAATTGGCTTGGTAAGCTCAGTGACCCCTGACCTACATACACAGGTGAATCCTATAATGAGAAAGAGTATTTAAGGGGGTCAATTGTAAGTTTCCCTCCTCCTTTAATTTTCTCTGAAGAGTAGCAACATGGGGGTCACAAAACAACTCTCAAATGACCTGAAGACAAAGATTGTTCACCATCATGGTTTAGGGGAAGGATACAGAAAGCTGTCCCAGAGATTTAAGCTGTCTGTTTCCACAGTTAGGAACATATTGAGGAAATGGAAGACCACAGGCTCAGTTCAAGTTAAGGCTCGAAGTGGCAGACCAAGAAAGATTTCGGATAGACAGAAGTGACAAATGGTGAGAACAGTCAGAGTCAACCCACAGACCAGCACCAAAGACCTACAACATCATCTTGCAGCAGATGGAGTCACTGTGCATCGTTCAACCATTCGGCGCACTTTACACAAGGAGATGCTGTATGCGAGAGCCTTTTCTCTGCCCACAGCACAAACAGAGGCGCTTGAGGTATACTCAAGCACATTTGGACAAGCCAGCTTCATTTTGGAATAAGGTGCTGTGAACTGATGAAACTAAAATTGAGTTATTTGGGCATAACAAGGGGCGTTATGCATGGAGGAAAAAGAACACAGCATTCCAAGAAAAACACCTGCTACCTACAGTAAAATATGGTGGTGGTTCCATCATGCTGTGGGGCTGTGTGGCCAGTGCAGGGACTGGGAATCTTGTCAAAGTTGAGGGACGCATGGATTCCACTCAGTATCAGCAGATTCTGGAGACCAATGTCCAGGAATCAGTGACAAAGCTGAAGCTGCGCCGGGCTGGATCTTTCAACAAGACAACGACCTGAAACACTGCTCAAAATCCACTAAGGCATTCATGCAGAGGAACAAGTACAACGTTCTGGAATGGCCATCTCAGTCCCCAGACCTGAATATAATTGAAAATCTGTGGTGTGAGTTAAAGAGAGCTGTCCATGCTCGGAAGCCATCAAACCTGAATGAACTAGAGATGTTTTGTAAAGAGGAATGGTCCAAAATACCTTCAACCACAATCCAGACTCTCATTGGAACCTACAGGAAGTGTTTAGAGGCTGTAATTTCTGCAAAAGGCGGATCTACTAAATATTGATTTCATTTCTTTTTTGTGGTGCCCAAATTTATGCACCTGCCTGATTTTGTTTGAACAATTATTGCACACTTTCTGTAAATCCAATAAACTTCATTTTACTTCTCAAATATCACTGTGTGTGTCTCCTATATGATATATTTAACTGACATTTTTTATCGTAACAACCAACGATTTATACAGAAAAATAATGACTATTAACAAGGTTGCCCAAACTTTTGCATCCCACTGTATATAAGATGGAGCAAGATTATTTAAGGCTTTGTAAACCATAAGCAGCATTTTAAAGTCAATTCTGAATGACACAGGTAACCAGTGTAGTGACATCAAAACTGGAAAAATGTGCTCAGATTTTCTTTTCCTAGTTAGGATTCTAGCAGCTGCATTCTGCACTAGTTGCAAAAGATTTATGTCTTTTTTGGGTAGTCCTGAGAGGAGTGCGTTACAGTAATCTAGACGACTGAAAACAAAAGTGTGAACTAATTTCTCAGCATTTTTCAATGATATAAGAGGTCTAACTTTTGCTATGTTTCTTAAGTGAAAAAATGTTGTCCTAGTGATCTGATTAATATGCGATTTAAAATTTAGGTTACAGTCAGCAGTTACCCCTAAGTTCTTTACCTCCGTCTTGACTTTTAATCCTAATGCATCAAGTTTATTTCTAATAATCTCATGGTCTCCATTATTGCAAATCACTAAGATTTCTGTTTTCACTTTGTTTAGCTTGAGAAAATTACTATTCATCCAATTAGAGACAAAAGTAAGAGATTGTTAGTGAATTAACAGCATCTGGGTCATTGGGTGCTATTGATAAATACAGTTGTGTGTCATCAGCATAGCTTTGGTAGCTCACGTTGTGCCTCAAGATAATCTACATATAATAGATGATCTCCGTTTAACTAATTATGTTATTTCATAAACCAATTGGCTACACTAGTGATGAGTCATGTTTGGGCGGTGAATATTTGTGCAGTTATTTTGTATTTTTATATTTATAATCAATTGAGATAACTATGCAGTGTTCATTTACAGTATGACATTAATGAGTCTTTTTCTGTTGATCGGTGACAAAAGAGTCAAATTTAAGTGAATGTGATTCAGTGTTGTATTGCAATAAAATGCAAAAACTTGCAATTGATAAATACCTTTTATAGGCACTGTATTCAGTTGTTATTATATACTAAGCAGACTTTTAAATGTTCTTAAAACTTAAATGTTGTTCTAACCTACTGGGATATTTTTGCTTTTGCTTTATGTTTTAGTCTGTCAGGGTGTCCCAGAGCTACATCAGCCATGAAGAAAGCTAGATTGTCTGGGGAGGAAATGCTAACGATTAAACAGCGAGCCAGCAATGGTAATTAATATGCTCTTTACAAGTAATGTTTTTTAAATAGACAATACTAAAACCTTTATTTCCCATTGCTTGCCATATATTTTTTTGTATTTCAGAGTATAATTGTTAGTTTGGAAGATGGAAATGACTCTCAAAGTAATAATTTCTTTATAACCAGTTAGTTGGTTCTTGTTTTTGGTATTGTACACTTGAGCAACTTAAATCATTTGCATATTATATTATATTGATCAAATGTTTGCTAATTACTCTTTTCCCCAGTCAAACAGTTTTCTAGCTATTTTTCATAGATTCAATTCATGGTCTGGGGGTCGCGGCTAACCCAGGCCAAACTTAGCACAAAGCAAGAAAAAGGTGCTAGTCCACTATATCATAAACACAAGACTAATTTGAAATCCCAAATTAACCTACCCAGCACATCTCACGAAATGTGGTAGAAAACCCATTGAGAAACAAAAGGGAACATGCAGGCTCCAAATAGACAATATACAGACTCAGTATTTAAACTAAGGACACTTGTTAAACAATTTGGAGTAAAGTCAACGCAAATTAAGAAAACATGAAGAACAGACTATTAAATAAAAAGTACAAATTGATTTATTTCATGACAAAAGTTGTGACTTTAACACATTTTAGTTTTTTTTTTGTTTTTTTTTTAATTTTTATTTATTAATTTTATTACAATCAATATATAGCAATCAAGTTTTTACAAAAAAAAGAATTATGTTAAGAACAGATCGATCCCCACCCTTGAGAGAGAGAGCAAGCCAAACGGTGTAAAATTTTAGGCTTGTAAAAATACCTAAATTAATAAATTCTCTGTGCTTTATAAACTTATTTTAAAATATTACTGATTAGATCCTGCCATGTTTTGAAAAAAGTCTGTACAGATCCTCTAACTGAGTATTTGATTTTTTCCAATTTTAAATAATATAACACATCAGTTTCCCACTGACTTAAAAGAGGAGAGTTTGGGTTCTTCCAGTTTATCAGAATAAGTCTGCGTGCCAAAAGTGTAGTGAATGCAATCACAATTTGTTTGTCTTTCTCCACCTTAAGACCCTCTGGAAGAACCCCAAACACAGCTGTTAATGGGTTAGGAGGGATTGTGAGTCACATTTTAGTTTTTGAATGGTGACATAGAGCTGTGTAAATGTCATCTTGTTTACAATTTCAGATCATCACTTTACCCTTTTAAATGCATTATTTAATATGTAGCAACAAAATAAAAAATGAAGCAAAAAGAGGAATCACGTAGACTATCCCAGCGATAGCAAACCTAAGTTCCTTAACATACACTGATAGGGACTCCAGTCCATTGGTCTATATTAAAGTGTTAAAAAATAAAATAGAACAATTATTTTTATTGTAGAAGGAGTCAGGCCCCAACAACAAAAATATTAGCATGAAAAATTTCCAAAAACAATTTAAACTCATGACCAAAGAACATAAATCTGTAGTACACAGAACAGAAGTCAGAGGAATTGTCTGAAAGTGAAATGTAATATAAACTGGCATCACAGCTGCAACAAACTAACCCTAGAATGTCCTTTAATTCTGGAAGAGAATTTTATTTCTAACAAACATTATACATACATTGGAGAACACATTGGAGCGCTACTAAAAGCTGTTGCCTAACCAGTCAATGGACCAGGATTTGATCTCCTGGTTGGTCACTTTATGTGAAGTTTGCAGATTCTCTGTTACATATGCATTTCATTTTCTTCTCAAGTTAATTGGTTTCTCAAAACTGGACAATTATAAGCAAGTTTTAGTTTATTTGGGTCCTCTCCAAGTATAAACTGTACCATTAAAGCATGGATTCAGACGTTTTAGAGCCAGCACAAGGCATTGCCTTTGAAATATTGCTATAATGCTTACTTTAACTGTCATAAACACCTATTATATTATGTTAATTTGGAACTGTGCTATGTTAAACCTATTTTTGTTTTATTTCTGGGCATGAATATTAGTGAAAGTCAGTTTATCAATTGAATTTATTTAATATTTTTCAGGCATTGAGAATGATGAAGAAATTAAACAGCTGGATGAAGAAATCAAAGAACTAAATGACTCCAATTCTCAAGTGGAAGCAGACATGATTAGACTTAGAACTCAGGTAAGTTACATTCATTATAAAGTTTCTGTGTAATTATTAAAGTGTAAATGTGAAAATGTGTGTATTAAACAGTTGTTAACTTGTTAAGACATAAGTAAAACAATGCAATATACAATGGGTGGTGTTTAATATACAGTAGTAAGTGTGGTGTTAAATTTGCTTTACACTGCACAGTCAGAATTATGATAAAATTGGCATATACTGTACACATACTCTGGATATACTTTCAGTTTCACTGTGCTCTGTACACATGGCAATGAACTTCAAATGTGGTATCATTTCCTGAATTTAGGACTTCAATCAATAACTTTGAAAAGTTTCTTTGAATAATTGTATTCATAGAATGCTGATACATTTTATTTGTATTCATGAACTACTGTTTATCATTAAAATGCCTGTTTGAATATTAGTCAACAGATTAATAAAACCATCTGTATTTAAACTGACTTATCCTGAGGAGGGACCTGAAAACTTTGAGCTAGTACCCCGGAAAGCAATAGGCACAAAGCAGGGACACTCCTTGGAGAGGGCTCCAATATCAATCCATCTATCCATTTTCCAACCCGCTGAATCCGAACACAGGGTCACGGGGGTCTGCTGGAGCCAATCCCAGCCAACACAGGGCACAAGGCAGGAACCAATCCCGAGCAAGGTGCCAACCCACCGCAGGACACACACAAACACACCCACACACCAAGCACACACTAGGGGGCGCCAATATCAGCAGATAAATTTAACATAAAATATATGTCATGTACAGTACTTAGTTGAACAGACAATTACTAATAGCCACTATAAAATATAACTGAAGCACACAGTATTTTTATTTTATATATTGAAGAGTTTTTGGAACATTTAAAAATCATCATGTAAACAATAAAAACAAGTTAAAAAATGTCCAGATATGTTATGATGTCCATTAAGCCTAGGTATTTCGGAAATGTCTTTTATTGCATCAGGGCCAACTCTCAAATGGCATTTGAACATATTTTAAAAATGAACATTTTTTAACAATTTTAGGAGATCAACAAGTATTAGTTTATTCTCAATCGAGATGCTCACCATGACACTGGAAACCATAAAATATTATGACTTTAAAAGAACATCCTTGGGCATGTAGCATCTGAAAATGCCCTCATGTTTATTTAAATTCATTAATATTTAGGGTAATTACCTTTTCAAATCTAATTGACTGAGATCAATTAAGTTCAATTAGATACATAAGATATTATTCCAAAATTAATTTACCTCAAGTATACATATAACTGTGTGTCAACAGAATGTAAACACCCCACAGATGCAGTTTGCTTCTAGGTATGTTATAAAATTCTGAATTAGAATTACCTTTGGATGGTCTGATAATAGGCAGCAGTGCCAATCCTAGTCCCAATATTATATTGAAAATGTATTTTTTGCATTTTGCCTACTTAAATAGATACTTTGTACAACAAATATCTTTAAACTTCTATTACATTGTTCTTATTGCATACTGTTTAAATATGTAAAAGAAGAATCTCTAGCTCTCCTTACTATAGCATGTTCATATATAGGATTATTATAATATGTCGACAGTCTTCCAGCAGAAGGATACATTTATAACTAATAAATGTGTGCATTTTTAAATGTGAATTCATTTTTATTTTATATTGCATAGTTAGAACCATATCAATATATTTGATGAAACAAATAAAAAAGGTTAAGATATAAGCCTAATTAAATCATACTGTGCATCAGGTCAAACACACTTTAATTACATGAATAAAATAAATATGAGTTCTGCTAAACAAGTTTATATTGTTTTAAAAAACTTTTCCTTAGAGAAAGATAATTTGGAACACCACATGAAGTCTTTGATAAGATGGCTAGAAAATTCTGCTAAATTTATTTGTCTTACTTCTTATACGTGAATGTTTGAATTTTTTCCAGAATTTCAATTTGGCTTTAATTTTTGTTTGTATGTTTCATGTCATCCTTCTAGTAAAATAAATAGTACAATATGCACATACAGGATCTCTTCAGTGCAAATGATAATGACACCTGCTGCGATAAGTCCATAATAACAGCTTTTTACAAAAAACTAGACTACTTGCTTGCTCAAAGCTGGGCAGTAATTATGTTCCGTACACCCTGGTGGGCAGAATAACCCATTGTTAACTCTCCCAAGAGACAGCTTATAAGGTGAAATAAACTTGCCAGATTCCTGAATTTATATTTTTTCATGACTTCGGACCAAGCACAACACAGAATAGGAAAGTGTTTAACTCAGGTCCTGATAACGATCGTGCTGTACTCACTTGCTCTAAGTATTTCATACCTCAGAAGCACTTGAACACTCTACAGATGTTATTTCTCCCCAAAGAGTTTTAACTCTTTCCTATGCAACAACATTAGTATCTATGCATTTATTTTTTATTCAATTGTGATATTTCAAATACTTATAAAGTTACTGTAGTTTTTTTACTATGACTTCTCTTCATAAGGGTGGATGAGGAAACTAAATAAAATGCCATTAGTTTACAAGAAAAGTATTATTAATTCATACATATCTGATTGACACCTTTATCCAAGGCAACTTACAAGACTGGGATACTGTATGTTCCAACTGTTTACTGTTATTTTTTATAGCTGAAGCATGAGTGGGTCAAAGACACGTTCAGGGTCAACCGCAGTGACACCTTGGTGTTTAACCTCTAGTGCCTTAGCCACTACACCAGGCTGCTTGCCACTAAAGCACCCTGATTAAATAGGATTCCTTTTGTCCAAATTATAAAGTTGTCCATGGAATTACTATAGCCTTGTAGTTGTTGCTGCTGCTGATAGACCAGACTGGGTTGTGTACTCCATTTTTCAGTACTATTTTAATATGCTACGAGAAGAGTAAATGTGATGAACTAATTTCTATAAAAGATTTAAAAATTCTATTGTGGATTCCCCATATTTTATGTGATCCCTGTCCTCTGACACCTTTGTGACCTTCAAGCCCCTAGCAACCCTATATCACTCCTGTAATTTTGTGACAACAATCACAATGATTCACTTTGTAGATATTCAGACTTTATGTAATACATCATAATTTAAACTTTTGTAAATGTTTGTGCTGTGGTGAGCTGCACAATTGCTGTGGTGAGAAACACAAAGGGCCCAACCACAAATATCTGAAAAAATAAATACATTATTTTAAATGAAATGTAGTGGTATTGTGTATTTTTGACCTGCATTTGAAGAAGCTTCATGCAGCTAAGACTTGATTAATAGGGCCAGAAAAGGTGAATGAGCTTTTGCTGACAGATGAGTAGCTGTGGTAATAGACAAATGAATGTTGAAATACTTCTGTTGCTTAGGGGATTATCATTGTACAAAAGTATTCTAAAGTAAATAATATAAAAATGCTTAATAAATGGCTATAAAAGAAAAAGAAACATATATAGCAACATGGTGACCAGAATTAAACACACTTAGCTGGGCTGTAATATTTGTTTAGTTCAATAAAGTATGAAGGTAACAGCTGTTAATGTATATTTTTTAGTTATAAAAGTAGAGCATTGGCAATATCACATTATCACCACACTGTAAAAAGGACATAACAGCACAAGAAGCTGTGCAGGGAAGAGTAACCAAGGGCTTATTCTGACAGGCAAAAGTAATTAAACCTATTTAGCCTTGAACAAACTAGAACAAGCAACATAGTAATATAGTTAATGGACAAATTCTTACAGTTTTTAAAAAGTGGCTTGACAAAGTCTTAGGTCAACTCAGTTATTAGCCAACTGGATCAAACACAATCCTTTCATTTTTAAAATTTCATATGTTGTGAAATTTTATTTTAATAGTATATAGAAACAGAATAATTGTCATTATGTTTTATTACATTGGTTTTCTTGAATTTTCATATGGATATGATTGTATTTACTAAATTATATGTAGATACTATATGTACTGTGCCTATAAAAAGTATTCTTCCATTGGAAGATTCCATATTTTATCATTATATAACATTGAATCATTATGTATTTAATCTGGCTCTTTGACAGTCATCAACACAAAATGAAAACAGTCCTCTGCAAAGTAGCCAAATTAATTACAAACTTTAATCTCAAAATAATTGATCACATAAGTATTCACACTTTCAAGTCAATATTTAGTAGATGCACCTTTGGCAGCCATGAAAGCCTTGTGTCTGTGTGGACATCTGGACATTGTATGTTTTCTCAAATGTTCTTTGTAAAACTAGTCAAGCTCTGTCAGGCTGAATGGGGATTGGGAGTAAACAGCCTTTTTCAAGTCCAGCCACAAATTCTAAATTGGATTACAATCTGAGCTCTGACCTTTTTTTAAGCCATTCACCTATAGCTTTGGCATTATGCTTGGGGTTTGCTGAAAAAAAACATTTCTCAAAGTGAAGATTTCTGCATCAAGTTTTCCTCTTGAATCATCCTTTTTTAGCAGTGGCTTTCACTTTGCCACTCTCTCAAAAAGCCTAGGCTAACAAAGTACCCAGTAACAGTTTTTGTAGCCACAGTCTCTCCAATCTTAAGTATTGTAGCTTGTAACTTCATCAGAGTTATCATGTGTGTCTTGGCAGCCTCCCTCACTAGACTTCTTCTTGTATGAGTACTTAGTTTTTACGGCTGTCCTACTCTACAGCTTTTACATTTACAACTGTGCCATACTATTTCCACTTCTTAATGTCTGATTTAATTGTGCTCCAGGTGATATACAGTGACTTGGATTTTTCTTATGTCATCCGCTTGCTTTTGCTTTTCAATCACATTTTCCTAGAGTTGCTTGTGTTCTTTTATCTTTATTGTGTAGGTTAGGCCACAATACTGACACCCACAAGTTGGACTGACCAGATAAGGTGCATTTACACTACAATCAATTGAAACTCCTTGACTACAGACAGATTATCTTTATTGAACTAATTATGTGATATGTAAAACCAACTGGCTACACCTTTAATTATTTAGGTGTGTCGTATTCAACAGGGTGAATATTTATGTGATCAATTATTTTGTTTTTTATATTTTTAATTAATTTATATGATTTTTTTTAGAGATATGTTTTCATTTTAACATTAAGTAGTCTATTTCTCCTGATTAGTGTCAAGAAATCTCATTAAATCTACTAATATGCAATGTTGTATAACAATAAAACTCAAAAGCTTCCAACAGATTCAATACTTTTTATAGCCACTGTATGTGTGGGAACATGTAAGTAATCTAATATGGTAAATGTTTAGCATTATTTTTTATTGATTCATCTACTTTGCTTAGACGCACCAATCAAAAGGGCCAAGAATAACTGATATTCTACAGTACCACCTACCATGCAGGAAAAAATATTAAAAAATAAAACAGGGACATGCACTAAGTAATGTCACTAGAGAGCCACTAAGATACTTTTTTTCCTTTTTAAATACAGAGGAAAACCATTCACCTTCTCTTGGGAGCTCCTTCCTGCCCTACCAATGAGGTTTATCCACCCAGCTGCAGTCTTAAGGTAGTAAAGGCTACAAAGATGTTCTGTTTTTTTGCTGGTGAAGGGTCAGCACCAAAGGTTCAAAGTTAATTGTTCAGCATTTTTGGACCTCTATCTCTTTGCCTGTTTGGGATCAAATCTGTAAAACAAAAGAATACATAAGATGAGACAAGCCCATACTGTGCTGAATTGTATTTAACTGTATCCTGCATAGTAGGGGTACCACAGACTTATTTTCGGATTAAAGGCCCATATTAAGATTTACAAAATTAAGATAAATAAATCAATAAAATAAAATAAAAGGCAGTTCTATGTGAGTCATATTTGGTTTTGTGAGTGTGTGAATTTTTACTGTCTACATATGAAAAGAAGTTACCGGGGGAATGCAGTAATGAATAAGTATAAGTGTACTGCAGATGCGATGTGTTGAAGAGGCTAAGGCATGGGCCTTTAAATGACATTGTTCAGTCCACAGGTATGACATGTGGTTTGACCTTGAGCAAGTCACTTAATCTGATTGTGCTCTAGTTGATTTAAACAATAGAAACACAGTATATTTTTTTGTAATCTTATAAGCTGCCTTAGGCAATGGTGTCTGCCAAATATTTTATTATGGTACATCCTTGCACTTTCTCTTTCTGATTGAAATCATGCCTCTCTTTCATGTACTTCTGCTTCTGTTTTTTTTTTTTTAATTTACTTTCTAAGTTGCCAAGGGGGAAATGGTGGCACCAAACAGCAATTGCTCTTCCTAAGTACACTGGAGAAAGAGAGAGGGAGAGAGAGAGAGTAAGCAGAGGTGTAGTTAGAAGTTAAAACACCTTATGACTGATTGATGACTGCACATGGTCCCATGTCAAGAGAACTGTGGCACTGCTGCCCTTATGTACAGTAAGTGTGAGGTCAGAAAGGATTTGCAGGAGGGTAATAATTAACTTCCAGCCTATTAAGTGACAGTGCACTGTTTCCTAATGGAAGACTGCCTGAGAGCTCGCTGGGAAAAAATTGGCTCTTTAAAGGCTGCATAGGGTTCAGGGCTACGAGGACAATAGGATCTGGTAGGGAGCATTCTAGCCTTTTGTCCCTTTAGCAAGAGATCTTAGGCATGATTCAGCAGCTTAAGGGAATTGGGGTTTAAAGCCCTCTTGAGCCAGTACCTAATATCAATAGTTTTACATATTGCTGAAGATCATTTTACAATTATTTTTATGTAAAATTAGAGTTAATTTATTTCTGCAGTATATGATCTGTGTTCAAATCTGAATACAAATATCCAGTGAAAGTAACCACTAACAAGGTGTTATTTTCCGAAAGACTAATAATAATATTTATTTCAGAAATATGGTACCAGTAAAAATAGCTATAGATTAATAAGTTCTAGTGTGTTATTTTCTAAATGATATAACTGTCATAAAGTTCATTGCAACTAGTAATTTGACCTCTCCTTCATAACATAGGCTTCCTTGACTGTCCTGACAAATATACTGATCACTGAAGCAGAAAATGTCCTTCTTGACATAAATAATGCTATCATCAAGTAGTCATAGTCACTTCAAGTAGGCTATTTGTTTTCTGGGTCATGCACTTGTCTTACTTTACTAAAAACATATTGTTTTAAAATTCATATTTAGATTGTTTGCCACTCATTTTCAACAACTTGCTTTTCTATCAAATTATATGGCTAGTATATGGTGCAAGTCAGTTGATTCAAAAGAATCTTAGATTGATACCAGGGGTAATAATTTAAATTTTTTTTCTTACACAACATACTGTACTAATAAAATGGTTTGGTCAAAGCTTGTGTTCTTGAACAAAATAAATGATTTTGTTGTATTATTTATGTTTAAATGATATTTTCACATATGAAAAAATTTCTAAAAAAGGGCTTGTACTTTACACTTGATATATAGTACCAAATTCTAAAGATGAAATACTTAATAAAAATACCATGGAGAATCATTAGTCAGTTGACAGTAGTGAGTCGTGTGTGTTTGATATGAAAAAGTCAAGAAAATGAAAATCCATGGTTTTGTCCACCCAAAAACATTTTTTTTGGTCTTATAATAATGTAACAATTTATTATAAGGCCAGTAAAGCATGATTTTGGTATTTTTGAGGCTATTGCCAAGAAGCAACATTTAGAACTAGCTTTAGCATTAGTATATTTAATACATAGAATGAGGAAAACATCACATTACATACAAAAAAGATTTTTCATTTCCTGGAGTGAATAAAAGAGCACATTTTCTTAACCCTCACTGGCCACTTTATTAGGTACTAGGAAGGACTCCCCTTTGCCTACGATGATCCTGAATTCTGTGAGTCATGGATTTAACATTGTGATGAAAACATTTCTTAGGGATTCTTGTGAATAGCTTCTAGCATTTCCCACAGTTTTTGACCACATTGTCATCAACCCAAAGCTCCTTTATTGGATTGAGTTTTGGTGACACTGCAGAACAATGGAGAAAACTCAAATCACTGTCACATTCATTGAACTAGCATGGGATGTTGGATGCTTTGAGACATGTTGCATTATCCTGTTGGAAAAAAGAGTTAACTGAAAACATAATGTGATGCACATGGTCAACAACAAAGCTTAGCTATTCTGTGAAACTGAAATGACACTCAGTTAGTATTAAGATATTTAATGTGTACCAAGGCAATATTTTCCACACCATTAGACTTTCATCAACAGACTGTACAGATTAAAAAGGCTACAATAGACCAATGAATTTATGCAGTTTACAATCTATCGTGTGCATATTACCCAGGTTTTACTCTTGTAATATCATCTGTAAGAAGCTGAACATTAATGAATGATGCAAGTAGAAACATTAAATTGTTTAGTAAATCAGTATACTAATCAAATAAAACCTGCTATTATACTCTAGTAAAGGCTGAAACCAATTCAGTCTTTCAGCTTTCCTGTAGGTGAAGCAGAAAATTTGACACTGGTCAGTGGATCCAGTGTGACACAAACATTTATACATATTAGACATGCTGATAGTATTTGGAAATACAGTAAACTGGGTGCTTTAATTTATACATATTCCCTTCGAGCTGTCATACAATCAGTTGCATCTAGCATTATACAGTAGCACTTACTTGTTTCTGCTGGCACAATATGTTTTGCTTTCAGAACAAAAACAGTTTCTAGCACATACAAAATAGTAATGAAATACTTTGGCCGGAAACATATTGTTAAATAATGAAAAGGACAGAAACAAAACAATGTAGTGTGGCATGATCTTAGCAAGATTCTTTATATAACGATATCTTATCTATACATTGTGCCACCTTGGTGATGCTCTTCTCCCTGGAATTGCCTCTGTATCTAGTGTATCCTTTAATAATATATTTAGGCTCATTATATAAAGGCACATTTATGTATACCATATATGCACACACACATTATGGGTTGCTGTACAGGAAAAAAACCATTAATGAATGGTAAATGTACACATTGACTCAGAGACACAGTGCATTCAGAAAATATTCAGACCCTTTCACTTTCTGCACACTTTGTTGTATTGTAGATTTAACTTTAAATTGATACATTTGTCATCAATCTACACTTAATAACCCATAAAGACAAATAAAAACAAGAACGGACTCAAAAAGGTCTGTAAATTTATTAAAAACCAAAAACTAAAATCTCTCATTTACATAAATATGCAAACTCTTTACCATGGCACTCCAAATTGTGGTGAGGTGCCTACTGTCTGCTTTTTTATTCTTGTGATGTGTCTAAAACCTGATTGGAGTCCACCTGTGGCAAACTGAACTAATTGGACATTGTTTAGAAAATCACATAGCTGTGTACATAAGGTCCAACAATTCAAACTACATGTCATGTGAAATACCAAGCAATGAAGTCCAAGGAACTCTCAGCAGACCTCTGTGACCAAACTGTGGTGAGGCATAGATTATGGCAAGGGTATAAAACCATTTCTAAAACTTTGAGTGTTCCCAAGAGCACATTTGCCTCATTAAGTTTGAAACAGAAGAAGTGTGGAAGTAGTAAGGACCTTGGTCAGGGTGGTAACTAAGAACTTACGGATCACTATAACAGAGCTTCATCATTCCTTTGCTGAGATAGATGACCCTGTCAGAAAGACAACCATCTTAGCAACACTCCATCAATCAGGCGCTTATGGTAGAGTGACTACAGTAGATGGAAGCCACTTTTGAGTAAAAGACATATGACAGCCCACTAGCATTTAAAGGACTCCAGTCTGATAAGACAAAATTGTAACTATTTGAGCAGAACTCCAAGCCCTATGTCTGCCAAAGTCCAGGAACCATTCATCACCAGTCTAATACCATTCCAAAATGAAGCATGATGGTGGCAGCATCATGCTCTATGGGTGCTTCTCAGAAAGGATAAATGCAACAGAGAGGTCCTTGAAGAAAACCTGCACTAGAGCGCACACAACCTCCGATGATTCACCTTTCACCACAACAATAACCCAAAGCATACAGCCAAGACAACGTAAGAGTGGCTTCAGGACAAGCCACTGATTCTCCTTGAGTGGCCCAGCTAAAGCCCAGACTTAAACCACATAGAACATTTTTTGAGACTTGAAGATGGCAGTTTACAGACACTTCCAGTCTAATCTAATAATATTTTCTTAGGATCTACCAGCAAGAATGGGATAAACTGCCCCAATCCTGGTGTACTTACCCAAGAAGACTCAAAGCTATAAATGCTGCCAAAAGGACATCAGCAAAGTATTGAATTAAGGGTCTGAATACTTACATGAATGAGAGATTTTAAATTTTGATTTTTATAAATTTGCAAACCTTTCCTAAAACATGATTTTATTTTGTCATTATGGGTTATTTAGTATAAAAATGCCATATTTATCCATTAAAAAATGGAATCTACAGTATAATACAGAAAGTGTGCAGAAAGTAAAAGGTTGTGGATATTTTCTAAATCCACTGTATTTTTTTTTTTTCATTTTGCCAAATGTTATCATGTGAGCTGTGCTGAAATCATGCCAAATTTTCATTATATTCTTTAGCTGCATGGTCCTTTTAATTGCTGCCTCAAACTTTTCTAATGTATACCTTGGTTTACTGTGATCTCACAATATTCTACACATTTGCCAAATTTGTTACATTTTAGCAAAGTGTTTCCTAAGTAGAATAAAAATGTCTAAAAATACCTTTGAAATTATAATAGGATTCTTGGAATCCCAATTGATAAAGATTTCAGACAAGTTATTATGTGAGCATGTGTTTTAACAAGACAATACTGTATAAATTTACATTAAAACAGAGTATATGGTATCTGCAGAAAATGTCTGAAGGCATGCATTAAAATGAATATTATTTACTATAGCTACTTCTGCTGTACAAATGTGGTTCAAGTTAAATAATAATTGATAAATGCAAATTTTTCTGCAGATTCACTTAAAATTTTATGAATCAGTTGCAAGTAAAAAGAAGTGCATAGCTTGTTAGACTGGTAAAGAGCATCTTGCCTTTTTCACGCCAGATAAGGGAGGGGAGTATTCCTTTTGTGAGACTGTGTATATGATGTGGTGCTGTTACTTTGAATAAGTTTATATGCTTAGTTCTTTCTGAAATAAACTAAAACATATGACATTTGAACAGCTATAATGAGGAGATGAAAGGCAAGTTGTAAATCTTGGGCATTATTTAATATTTTGTGCTCCAGTGGATAATGTACTTATGTTTACACCTCTTTAGATTACCACAATGGAGACTAATCTGAAGTCTATAGAGGAAGAAAACAAGGTGATTGAACAGCAAAATGAGTCTCTCCTGCATGAGCTGGCCAACCTCAGCCAGTCACTGATAAACAGTTTAGCTAATATCCAGCTCCCACATATGGTAAGGGCCACAGAGAATGGGAATGCAAAACGCTCTGTAATGCAAAAGAACCTATGCCAAAGCTGTTATTAAAAATAGTCTTTGTGCTAATGCATGCTATATGGCAAAGTAAAGCTGCTGTTATCAAATAAAAATAAATTTTTGTTTTCCCAATATTATTTTTTTAGTTTGAGGATTTTATAAAAATGAGCAGGGGAGATCTATTTTTAATATCTAGAAGCAAAATTATGATACACATGTCATTACTGAAATTATTTTTATTTATCTTATAAAATAATTTAGAGGCAGTCATTTATACCAGGAGAATTAAAATAATTTATGTGTTTTCAAATATTATGCAGACTTAACCCTGTGATGCCAGAAGAATCCAGGCACTTTATGACACAATATCCTGTTCACATTGAATTCACTATACAGTACTTCACATGCTACAATATGGGCCTAAACCTGTGAACTGATTCTGTTCTCTAGCTTAGGTATGATTAATGTAACACTCATAGCTAACCTCTCAGTGAGACTGTCCAAAATCAGATACTCAGTCCTTATAAATCTATAAGCTATTATTTGCAACTAATTAAAAAGATTTAAATGACTAACTTTCTATGAATATATGGCTGTTTTGTCCCTAATGAAAAAATAGATGGATTAAATTGTTATTAATGTTATTAATGATTTCTTTGTTATGCTGCTGACCTCTGATATGTACATTATAGGGTGGTCCAGATCTAATTATGCAATTTTCATTATGCTATAACATGTTAAGTTTATTACATAGAAAATTACCTGAAAAATCCCAGACCATCGAGAAGTGTGCGAACTGACGACATGAAGAATTGCCTTTGCACCAAACTGGAATCATCCCAGCATAAATCAAAGTCATCTAGATTATCTGGGTCTGCGTAATTAGATCTGGACCACTGTCCAGATCTAATACATTTGGCCTGTACATGGCCAAATATGTTGGTAACCATAGAGCTCATTGAAAAAGTGCTGTATGCCTCCTGAAAAGTGATTAAATGAAAAGCAATCGTCCCATGTACTGCATATCTGCATGCCGTTGATATGTCAACGAGTAAACCAAAGCAAGAGTGAAAAGAGATAAAGTGTTGCTTTTTCTACAAAGACATTCTGAAATGGCCTGGATACATTTGTTAGTACCCCTGAATTTTTCAAACTAGCTGTTTTCTTTATTTAATACCACAAATGTCTTTTATCATGCATTAAGCGTATTTAAATGGAGGCAAATAGTCATTCTGCTGTTTGGAAGTATTGAGTGTCCCACAATGAACAAGCTCCAGAGAAAGCAATGGAGAAAGTTGCTTGAGAAGATGAAAAAGAAAATTATAAACAGGCATGTTAAAGTCAAAGGCTATAAGACCATCTCCTAGCAGCTTGATGTTACTGTGACAACAGTTGCAAAATTTATTAAGAAGTTTAAGGTCCAAGGGACTGTGGCTAGTCCCTACACACAAGTGCAAGAGGAGAATTGACCCCAGATTCAGCACAAAGATAGTAAGAATGGTAGAGAAAAAGCCAAGGACAACTTCCAAAGAGATACAAGATGAACTCCAAGGTCAAGGTCCATCAGCCCTAGGAGGTCTGTTTAAAGAAACACATAAAAAAGACAGACTATAATTTACCATAAGGCATATTGACAAGTCACAAAGCTTCTTGGAAAATATCCTTTGGACAGGTGCGAAAAAACTGGAGTTTTTGGCAAGTCACAATAGCTCTATATCCACAGATGAAAAAATAAAGCTTTCAAAAAAAAAAGAACACCATATCTACTGTGAAACATGGAGGAGGCTCAGTTATGTTTTGGGGCTGCTGTACTGCATCTGGCATGGGGTGCCTTGAGTCTGTGCATTGGACAGTGAAATCTCAAGACTATAAAGACATTCTGGAGCAAAACATACTGCCCAGTGTCACAAAGCTCTATCTCTGGCCCCGGTTATGGATCCTCCAACAGTATTATAATGACCCAAAACACACAGCAGCACCCAAGAATGACTCGGACCTAAACATTGGACTACTCTGAAGTGACCTTCTATGAGCCCTTATTTGAATCCTTTTAAGCATCAATTGAAATAACGGAAACATGAAGTTTGGAGAAGGCCCCCTTCAAGCCTATCATAGTTGGCTTAGTTTGCTCAGGAACAGCAGGCCAAACTACAAGTTGTAGGTGCAAACGTTTCATTGAAAACTTCAGGAGCCGCTTGTTTGCAGCGATTGTCGCTAAAGGTTGTTCAACAAAATATTGGCAAATGCCATTTTCATTTGTGTTATTATTTAAAATATTCTGTTGAATCAAAACTCTAAAGCAATGTGATTTCTGTGAAATACAGAATGAACAATGATGGGTGTTAATTACTTTTGTCAGTCTCAAGTTAAATATTTGTGGGTTTTAATTTTTTGTGGCAGGGTACCAACAAATGTGTCCATGTTCATTTACCTGAAAATCATGTATACATTGTATAAATAATTCTAAATAATCTCCCTTAGTCTGCAAAGTTCAGTACTTGGAAACAAAACTACTATTGTGAGAATTCATTTTGTAATTAAGACATTTATGAATGAAAGTACAATACAGTAGTTACAATGGAAATTTGCAGTTCCTAATCTACAATTGTTTTTCAGAATTATCAAAACCTTTGCTGCAGTACATAATGTGTGCTGTACAGTCACCTGTGTGAATGCTTAATGCTGATTCCTCTCAGTAATTCCAAACTTTCAAAGGGTTGACGGTTACAGTTGTCATATGCATTGGAATTCTATTGATAATACAGGTAAAGGCATTCCACACTCTACTTTCAAATCCAGTATCGATTTGTAATTATAATGGGAACCACTGTTTTATGGTATCTCCCCCTTTGGCACATACCTTGAAGATTTTTAACATTGTATGTGTCAGATCTGTGCAATGACTATATGAATTCTAAATTAAGGTCCGCCATAATTAAGGTCCAGAAATATGAAATACTGGAAGTTGCCATTTTGCTTTTTTTCCTAAATTTTATGCTGGAGTCATTTTTTTAAAATGCATATCCTCAGGAAAAGCCTTAAAGGAAAAAGTTCAGTAATTTTCAAGTCAAAGTTATTTATTTACAAATATGGTATATATACATTAGCCACATGAAATTCTGTTAAGTTCAGTTAAGTGTTTTCTATAAATATTAAAAAACATCTTGCTCACACTGGAGCTTTATAATGGAGTCAATGGGGCACAAGGCACCACCAGAAGGTAAAAGCTTTAAACTTTCCAAATATGACAATGTTTCAAGACAGGAAAGTTATCAAGTATTGATTAGCATGTTGAGATTACAAACACATTGTAAATTAGTTTTTACATATCATTTTTAACCAAAAAAAACAGTATTATGAGATTCCATCTTTTTTTAACGATGCCTAGCTGTGTGCATTCCCTCAGTGCTTGTCTTCCTTTTGCAATAATCTTTAAACACCCCGTGTTTCCTCTCGAAAGAGCAAATTACTGTACTCCTACCCTGCCACGTGTTTGGTATCATTTTGATTTACTTCCATATTTATGTGAGATTTCCTCCTCTTAATACACATGCAAATAGGGAATGCATTATTGCCTTGAGAAATACCAAGAACAACAACAACATTTATTTATATAGCACATTTTCATACAAAAAGTAGCTCAAAGTGCTTTACATAATGAAGAAAAATAAAAGACAAAATAAGAAATTAAAATAAGACAACATTAGTTAACATAGAAAAAGAGTAAGGTCCGATGGCCAGGGAGGACAGAAAAAACAAAAAAAACTCCAGAAAGCTGGAGAAAAAAATAAAATCTGCAGGGGTTCCAGGCCACGAGACCTCCCAGTCCCCTCTGGGCATTCTACCCTACATCAATGAAACAGTCCTCTTTGGATTTAGGGTTCTCACGGAAGGACTTGATGTTGATGGTCATGCAGACTTCTGGCTTTTAATCCATCAATGTAGGAACATCACGGTGCTTTGAGTAGATGGTGGTGGTGCAGATTGCCACCACCAAAAGGACACCAGAAAAAGAAACAGAGGAGAGAGTTGGGGTTAGTACAGATTTTAAAGCCACCATGAATAGTTATTATGATGAATTGAATACACAGAGTTTCAGGATTAAATTACAGTGAAGGCCATGTTAAAGTAATGTGTTTTCAGCAGTTTTTTAAAGTGCTCCGCTGTATTAGCCTGGCGAATTCTTATTGGCAGGCTATTCCAGATTTTAGGTGCATAACAGCAGAAGGCCACCTCACCACTTCTTCTAAGTTTTGCTTTTGGAATTCTAAGGAGACACTCATTTGAAGATCTAAGGTTATGATTTGGAATATAAGGTGTCAGACATTCCGATATATAAGATGGGGCGAGATTATTTAAGGCTTTATAAACCATAAGCAGAATTTTAAAGTCAATCCTGAATGACACAGGTAACCAGTGTAGTGACATCAAAACTGGAGAAATGTGTTCGGATTTTCTTTTCCTAGTTAGGATTCTAGCAGCTGCATTCTGCACCCGTTGCAATAGATGTATGTCTTTTTTGGGTAGTCCTGAGAGGAGTGCGTTACAGTAATCTAGTCGACTGAAAACAAAAGCGTGAATTAATTTCTCAGCATCTTTCAGTGATATAAGAGGTCTAACTTTTGCTATGTTTCTTAAGTGAAAAAATGCTGATTATGCGAGAAAATTATTATTTCCAGTTCCCTTTTGCAGTCAGAAACATGTGTTGGAAATATGGCATTCCTGCTTTCTCATATGAAAACTTTTGCCACTTTTAGGTTTTAGGCTTTTAGTTTCTGGTGGTGCTCCAAGCCCAGTTCCCTACATTATTAAGTGCCAGTGTAGGCAAGATGTTTTTTAACATTACAGAAACTATTTACGTTTAAATGACAAATGCATATATACCATGTTTGTGAAGAAACAGGTTTGGCTTGAAACCTTCTGAACGTATCTTTTAAATGTGCACACAATTCTGTTATTATACTGTAGTGACTGGATTCTTGTGGCTGAACTGTACATCGTGAAGATCACTTTAAAGGAAGTGCTGTACAGAAGTTGTTACAAACTTTTTCCTCAATTTGTTTTTCACCATATATTCATAGACAGAAGCTTTACCGAAATAATAAAAAAAAGTTTTATTCCCTACTCAGAATCACAACCCGTCCCCACCCAAACACCAAACTAAATATTTTCTGTAACATCAATCAATAGAGGTTGAAATACTGCAGAAATTCATGAAGGGAAATTTACTTTATAGCTAGTGAGGATTTTAAAAAGCAACGTGATTTTCTTTTCTTTTTTTGTTTTTCTTTTCTTTTTTTTTTTTTTTTTGCTTTTTTTTTTTTTTTTGCTTTTTTGCTTTGCTATATGTTGGGTTAAAAATGAACTAAATAAGATTCTTGTTTTGTTTTGGGTGCAACTAAACCAATGCCCAACATTGTAAAAGAAAGAAGGTCAACAATTCCAGAATAACTCTTGGTCTGGCCTTTTTGGAAGCTAAGCCTACTGGCCACCTTAAACGTGTTGGTGTGTGGTGAGCTGGATTCAGTGCCAGGAGCCAATTGGCAACAGCCCAGATATTGAGTCCGATGCGCACGCCCGGGAGTGGCTTTCTTTATCTTATTTATCTTATTATTTGTTATTATTCATGTATGTCTTTTTATTGGTTTGATTACTTTTTTGGATGTTGTCTTTTGTTTGTTTATTGTTTTCTTAAATGCATACAACACTTATTTTGTTTACTTTTTTTTTAATAAACCCTGGAATGCCTTTGAAATGGGCACCAAAGTGATTTATAAGGCTAATAGAATGTTGTTTACACCTTTCCCCTTAGAAACCACCGCAACAAAAAGAGGCTCCCCTTAGAAATTACAGCTGTTTACCGTTGCATCAGAGAGTAAGAGAATAATTTTCATAGTCTGATTATCCTTTTTTCCCGTCTTTATTTCTCTTTAATCTCTTTCTTCTATTTTTGTTTGTTTCCATATTTAATTTTGTTTTTTTTCATAGATGTTCCCTCATTCTTCAATGTGCTTTAAAGCTCCATTCCCAGTTGTTGTTAAAGGCTCTTGCCATTTTTAGCACTGCCCCTCCTGCCAGAGATACCCAGTATATGATTTGGTAATGTTGTATTTGTACACCTCACCTGTGCAATTCTGGGGCCTACCAACATCCAAAGTTCATTGTTGCCATTTGCTACGGGTCTGCTTAGCAACATTTGGACTGAGTTCTATTGAAGCAGTCCGCCTTTGACTGGTTCGGTTGAGAATTACAGTGCCACAAAATGCTCAAGTACTTTATGAAAGTGGCTTTTAAAAATCTGAATGTCAACTCGGCTGGCATTTACAAAACAGTTTGCACAATTTTAAAGGAGGGCTGTAATATATACAGTAGTTCAAATTCTAAATTGGTCAATGACTTGAGCTCTCATCCACAAAGGTGATCCCCAATGTTAAGCTTTTGACTCTTCTAATGCTTCTGTATATGCTACAAATATTAATAGAACACATGAACAATTATAAATTGGGCTTCATTGATTAACAATGGTGATAATGGATAAGAGTAGGTGGTACTGCACTCACCAGAATACCTGACTTAATAGTACTGTCCGTGTTCACATTCCCCTTATTTGGCCCAGTTTGTATTTCTGTTTTCAGTTATTGTTGGTTTTTATTTTTTCTGTTGCTTAAGCATGATACGTGTGACCCAGATTGTGTGAAATCTCCAAAATAGGTTGAGTAATTCCTGCTTTTGAGTTCCATTGCATGACATCTAAATGTGTTGGTTATTTTGTGATTAAAACTATTCTGTTTATTTCCCCCTCCCTTTCAGAAAATTAAATCAATAGCTACATCCAGTTTCATGTGCTACAAAATGTATACGTTTGTTTTCTGTTTTTAAAATATTAGATGACATAGGAAGAATGTCAAATAGCTTAATGGGATGGATGTGTTACTCTTCTGTTTGGCTAGAAGTTAATTGTAACAGTTCTGCTTAACATGTGCATAGCTTAGCAATGGCAGAGTCAACCTAGCATTTCAGGGCTCCTCTTAAACTGCCCAGAGCTCTTTATTGCCTTTTATTGATGCCCGCCATGTGTCCATGTTTCTCTTGCAGGAGCCGATTAACGAACAGAACTTTGACGCGTACGTGACCACACTGACAGACATGTACACCAACCAGGACCGGTACCAGAGTCCGGAGAACAAGGCCCTGCTGGAAAACATTAAGCAAGCAGTCCAAGGGATTCAAGTCTAGCAACATGGCAAGTGGAAGACTTGCTTGACAAAAACAAAAATATAAAGGGATGCCTCGTGTTTTGCTGCTGTAACTTATCAAACAATGTTAAATATTTATTTCTGTTACAAAAGTGTTATGCTTACAAGACTTCATAATGATTTTTTTGTCTTGCTTTATTAATAGTTAACGGCAGAATAGTTTTTGGAGACATTCACATTTTGTACGTTTTCATATGAGCTAACATAGTGTGATATGCCATGTAATGTTTATAGCTGCTAATGTATGCACATTTTTGACTGTATATTTCTGAACAGTAAGCTGAACAAAAATAGGACATTAAGTTCTTTTTAATGCTTTAGTGAAGAAACATTTTAGTATTAAGTACTGGACTGGACGATAAAAAAAGAAGAAGAAGAAAAAAAAAATCAGAGGTTAGAGTAAAAATTGCATCAAGCAACCACTTTTTAATTGTTCTCTTTTTTCCTCATTGGAGGATTTTATGGAATTTTAAAAAATGTTTTGTGCTCAGATTGTTTAATAGTAAGAATTGGTTGTAAAATGCTTTATTTTTGAACAATGCTTGAAAATTTTTCACTTTTGTTTTCAAATGGCTTTTGTTGGTTAGGTGGTGGGTGGGGGCATTTAAAGAAGAAGAGGATTGAACTGAGAGTGAAAAGGAAAAGACAAGACGAGTGAGTAAATGAATGTTTCAGTTTAATTGTAAACATCAGGACACGGAAACTTGATGGTGGAAGTCCCAACATTTCGAAAGCACGACTCTGAATTAAACAACTCTCCATTCTCTGTGCTTAGACCAACCAGACACGCCGCGATGTGCAATGGCAATAGAGTAATTAGGCTACATCTCTTTGCATTCGTTTCCTTTCAGTGTCAAAACCTTCCTAGTTTGAGTCCGTTAATGTTTTAGCAATATATAATAAAGGGTAAATCACGTATTTGAATAGAAATGGGATGCAATCTACAGTAACAGTTTGGGTATATGCAATTTCTTATTTATAACATAGTGGAAAAGAAATCTTTTTACTATATGTAAAATATTAATTTTTATATGAATCTTTTAATACAAAAGCATTAAAAAATGACATCAACCTTCAGTTTAGAAGCTAAAGATTCTTATATGAGTTTACTTTATTTATCTACAAGTTTGCACAGGAACACCTTCGTTTCCATGTTTTGATGTTTTTACATAAACTAGAGCTGTACTTGAAAGCCTAAATATGAAGAGATGGGTTTTGTAAAGAAAAAAAAAAAAAATTATATATATATCAGAGCGGGACTTACAGGGTCACTGTCCCCACAAATGTGCCAGTAGACTATTTGCACTTATCCTATATGTCGCGTAATATACGGAGGTGTGCAATTTTTCCAGTGTCATTAGTCACGTGACACAAAATCAGAAGAAATAATAATTGCTTGGAGCCACTATGGCGAGTTTAACAATATCACCGATGGAATCTACAGGGATTAAAAAAAAAATAAATAAATGACAATACGATGATCTCTTATTTCATTTTGGTATATTATATATGAAGACAATATCCCAGCAGCACTTTATATTTAATCACTGTACAAAAATTTGCCAGTTTTCCCAATGGACTTAATAACTAGCTGGGAAAAATTCTGTAATTAGTGTGGGTCTCTGCGGCGCCATGTCTGTGTGGCCCCACTTTCTGTTGTGCTATTAGTTGTAGCGATCATGTTCAGAATTGCCTTTTCAAGAGCTAACGCGAGGTGCTTGTTGTTCATCTTCTCTCATATATTGTACTTTCCGTCCTGCTTCAGGGCTCCATTCTACATGACTGCATCTGCCTTTCCCCACTGCATCGTGTCTGCAGCTTTTTGCCAATATAGTAATGCTTTCAGTAGAGTAATAGCTAGTATCGGTTTTTGAATTTATTATTGTTATCAGTACAATGGAAAGGGATTTTAAGCACAAATCTGCTGCTCATCTACTGTTGGTACATAATATCAAATCAGAAGTTATCTGTGACTATTTACATAGGGAACACAATGGTGTCACATATTAGAATGCTGAATTTTCATAAGAATTATTGTGAATTCATCAAGAGTTTTATTTATTATAACTTATTCATTTCTTAGTTAATTTAAGTAATCATTTATTAATACAGGATTTTGTATAAACTATTGTGCTCTCTGTGGAACTGAAGTTTAATTTATTTTTGTACTACACGGCATGAATTTGTTGACATTTTAATTTTGCTATAAATGTGTGAAATCACAAGTTGCTGTGATAATTCATTTTTAAATTGTGAACTTTGTACAATTTTGTCATGCTGGATGTTGACACATCTTACTCTGAATAAAGAAAAAAAAATTGTGTTGCCACACTTTGTCGCATGGTAGATCTCTGTGCAGCGTGGGAGCGTTGACAGTCAAGGCGGCTTCTTTAAGCTTTGACAAAAGATTATTTTACATTTTATGTTACGCTTTATTTTAAAAGCGTCAAAGCGCTCTGGGCCTATTAAAGGGCACTATATAAGAAAAGGGGGGATTCGATACGCGCTACAGATGTGACCGTCAGAACTGCCACATGTTAACTGTCCTTCACATTAGAGATGTTTGTCCACATCTTATCTTTAAATGCAGCGACCTCCTGCAGTGCTCCGGCGTCCTGAGCTCGAGTCACTTGGCACGTCCTGACCCCGTCTGAGGCCCTCAATTCCACAGACGTGCTCATCATGCTCGATTACTGGCGATCCTGTGTTAGTAGGCCTTGTTGTGGCCTGGTGTCCTACCCTGTGCCCGCCGTAAGACTCTAGGTGACCTGGAACTGGATTATACAGGTTTTAGAAAGGGTCTGCTAAGCTATTCAAGGAACTGTACCTATTTTGACAGCTTTATCTCACATTTGAGTCTCACAATGCTTACAGGAAATGATAAGTAATCCGGCCTTTAGCCAATTTACAGGATGACAGTTTCAGATGGAAGTCCCACACGAGAGGCTGGGTATCACAGTTAAAGAAGTGGGCATTCAGGACTTGCTGGGTGCAAAATTGTGTGATGTTAACTGTTGTTTCTCCCTCAGGTGTCCTCGCTTCTATTAATATACAATATATAAATGATCTGAAGAAGAATATAAGTAACAAGCTGCTTATGTTTGTGGATGATCCCAAGATAGGTGGACTGGCAGATAATCAGGAATCTGTTGAATCATCACAGAGGGACTTGGACAGCATACAGGCTTGGGCAGATTTGTGGCAGATGAAATTTAATGTCAGTAAATGTGAAGTAATAAACGTAGGAAGTAAAAATATTAGGTCTGAACAGAAAATAGGAGGTCATGAAACTTCAGAAGTACCTGTGAGTCATAAACATCTACACAAAGTGCAAAAAAAATGAACAAGGATGTTAGGCTTTAAGTTACTTAGAGAGTAACAGATAGTGCAGAGAGTAAGACGAGGGAGGTTTTTACATTTGATCTTCAGGACAAACGGGTGAAGCCTCAACTGGAGGACTACTAGAAGCTTTGGTCTTTGGGCTCTAAAAAACATAGAAGCTTTAGAAAATGTCCGGAGAAGAGCTACTAGGCCGAGTCTAGGACCACAGCGTATGATTTATGAGGTGAGACAGAGGGAGCTGAGCCTTTACAGTGTAAGCAAAAGAAGATTAAGAGGAGACCTGACTGAAGTGATTCAAATTATGAAGGAAATTAGTACAGTGGATCAAGACTGTGATTTTAAAATGAGTTCAACAAGAACACATGGACATGGTTGGAAACTTCTTAAGGGTAAATTTCACACAAACATTAGGAAGATTTTCTTTACACAGAGAACCATAGACCCATGAAATAAGGTACCAAGTAGTGTGGTAGACAGTAAGACATTAGGGACTTTCAAAACTACACTTGATGTTATTTTAGAAGAATTAGGTTGATAGGAACAACAAGCTTTGTTGGGCTGAATGGCCTGTTCTCATCTAGATGGTTCAAATGTTCTAAAGTCGCAAGTTCCAAGACACAACTTCTACCCAGTCTTAAAGCGAGGCAGTTTTCTTCCTGCCATCAGCAGATGCCTCTGAACAGTAAAAGCTAAGTGTCCTGTAAATTATTTATAAGTTTGGGAAGACATGGAATTGAAGAAGCTAGTTAATGCAACCACAGAACCAAAGGAAGAAAACCACACTGGGATTGAAACAGGGACATTTTAATGGTGGTGTTATGCAAGGTGTTCCTGACAAATTCTGTTAGAGGGAGCATATCAAACATCTCCAGGCTGATGAACCCTTTCAGTTTGACCATTACACTCCATTGATAATCCAAAGTGGTTTTAACCTGAATACCAACTGTGGTAACACATCTAGTCGATTGAGTATTAAATCATTTAGCCATCTTCAAATAAATGATCTTTTTGTTATCTGTAAAAATCATAAAAGGGTGAGCTGCCCCCTCCAACCAATGCCACTACAGTTCTAATGCCAGTCTTCTGGCCAGCATATCTCTGTCACTTACATCATAATTATGTTCATAAGCTAATAATTTCCTGGAAAAATAAGCACACAATTGAAACTTATTATCCAGAAAAGGTTGTGACAAAACTGCCCCCACCCCATACTAGGCCCCTACCTGACAGCTGAACGTCTAAGTATGGTAGCTGAGGTAAACGCTTCTTTTTAAAACATCCAAAGCCTTTTGTGCATCTCAGTCCAACAAATGTTTCGAAGGATTTCTTAGTTATGCAAAGGCAGGAGCAATGAAGGAACTCAAATTCCTCATAAATTGATGAGACTAGTTATCAAAGCCAAGAAACAGTTTTAGTAATACTATTAGGATCTGAATGTTTTTGGGATCCTTCTCAAGACCTGCCCTACTAAAGTGATAATCCAAGAATAAGAGAGAAGGATGATGGAATTACCAGTTTTCTAATGTGACCACAACTGGGCAAATGTACAGCATGGACCGACCACAATTGTAATTGGCACAAGTGTCTCTCTATTCTCTCCTTCTGCTCCTCCTTTGAGCGTCGCCCACTGCCTCCTGGCTCTGACTCTCTGATATGAGGTGGTGGAGTCCTTTTAAAGCTGGTCTTGGGAATGTTTCTGGTGCCACAGCATGTCTTCACTTCCAGGTGACATGGACAGCAATTAGCCAACCCCAGGTGGCACCCAGGGACCCAAACAGGGTTGCACTTCCGGACTCCAATGTCCAAGCAGCCCTGTGCATGTCCAAACTGGGATGCCACCAGAGGACCACTGGCACTTACCTTATGGGGGATGACTGCTCCCAGCCTTCGACTTGTGCTGGTCAGTGCGTTACGTTTCTACAGTTGGGCACAAAGTTGTTTCTTCGCCCAGCTGACCAACCCATCTGTCCTTCTGCTCTGGGTATGAAATTATCCTCCTTCTTGGCCGTGATGCCTGTTCTCCTTCTTGCATATTTCCATATTGTAATCTTTTTAGTTCGTCAATAAAAGGTGTCATTTTGCTTGACTTCTCACTACATTCATAATGGCTAACACGGTACAACACCCTAGGACTTAAAAAACAACACCTGAAGTACAAATTTAAATACGTTATAATCGCTCAAAATTCAACAGAGAAATTCTACTGGAAGGCAACTAAAATAAAATTAAAAGACCTTTTCCAGGGTGCTTGACACAAGATTTTAAATCTGTCAAAACCTTTTGGTTTCTAAACCAACATTAATAATAGACGGGACCACACGTGACGACCCACCCATTAGTTTTGGTCTCCCCTTTAGTTTCTGTTAAAGTTAAGCTTTGCTCCTTTTATTGTACGTCATGGCTTAGAGTACATTGAGTTATGGGGGGCGACCAAATGTGATGACCTGCCCAGTTTGAGTTCATGTGAATGTGCATTGCTTTTATATTATGAGACACATAACACGATTGAACTGATTTATTTCTTATTCCTTATCACAGGTGAATCGTCCTGCTCCCCTCCACTAGCGATCATCTCTGCATGCTGTACACTGGAGAACAAAGCCACAGGGACAAAAAATGTGTTAGAAAACACTGGAAATGGTATTTATTTTATGTTGTGAAGGGCAAAATACGGACAGAAACAGATTAAGGGTTGGGCAACCGTCGCGGTCTACCTGTAAGCAACTCAGGCAGTGAAAACAACGCTGAGCCGCTGGTTGTTGGCAAACAAACTGCACAAAAGACAAGGCGTAGTTGACAGAGGGAGGAAGGAAGCGAAGGGGACATAAACGGAGTGGGACGGAGGCGACGTCATCACAGGAGCCGGAAGTGAGGACATCAGTAAGGGACCTGGGATGAAGTCATCACAGGAGGGCAGTAAGCGATGCCGAAGTGCGTTGGCTCATCTTCAGAACATCCTTTTACACATTTTCAGACCTCAGATCTTCAGGTTTTTTGGTAAGGAAGAGAGATAGGCATTAATATGACTGCAAATCGCGTGTGTGTGACAAGCTGTAAAGGCACATTAAAAGGATCGAGCGTTGCAAGCACCATTATGACCTGCGAATGCACTCTTGGGGGCTCCCTAATGCTGCAGGAGGGGCATTCGGAAAGACTTTTTTTGTTTTTTTTTTTAACTTTTTTATTCAAGAGAGTAGAATTTGGACCTTGTCGTGATCCGCAGAGAAGGGCGATTTCTAGTATTGATTTCTGTGCAGGCCCTGATCGTGAAACGTCACTGATTTTGAGGTTTGATTGGCATTCGAGGAATTGGATATTTAACCTCATGTTTCATTGAGAATGAATGTAACGATGTTTCTGACAGAGTGTGGACAAACAGCACACAATGTCAAACTCGTGCCACACAATCCACAAATGAAGTCATCCAATCATATGTGCACAGTGGGAAGAAATGTGTGTTGTCTTTGCCTAAAGTATTGTGGAATAAATACCTCTGTGAAATGAAAGTAGTCCCCTTCACACCGAGAACCCTACCAATGAATTCTTCCATCCACTGCAGTGTCACTCCTCCCTGACTTGGAGGAAAACGTCACACAATCCTCACCTGGATGAGAGGACCCTAATAAGAAGACCACCCTGTGAGAACTTGCTGACATTTGTGCCACACTGGAATGATACAGCTGAGGTCAGTCAGGGAAGGGCAGGGTCTTCATAGGAGGATAATGGTGTCTGCCACAATGCCAAGGCCATCAGAGTGATGGTGCAGATGGAATGAGCTGCACAGAAAAGACACAAAGCACCAGCCGTCTCCGGGGGCACACCTGAGGCTCCATGACGCACAGAGAAGCAGGGCTTGCTGGATCACCACTGACCTTCTCTGCCTTTCACCAAAGTTTGAGGGCAGCAAAGGTCCTGAAATGCACCATGTGTCCTCTAATAGAGTTCCTTCTCTGATTATGAAGATTTATCAGAGCAGACAAAACAAAAATTAAATCGATCACATTTTTGTAACTAGATTATAAATTAACATTCAAGTGTCAGAGATTGTGTGAGCACTCCTGTGACCTGCTGGTCCTGAAGGCTGTCCTTGAATGGATCCAGAACACAACTCCCAGCGTGGGCTCCCCTGACTTTAAAAGAAACAAAATTCTAATTTGTTAGCAATACAAATTTCAAACAGTTTTTGTAAACATATTTTTATATGCCTTTCGGAATTTTGTCTTTCTGGAGCGAGATGTTAACACTGCATGGCAAACGTTCAAAAGCAGCACCAGAAGCGCAGAGTCACAGTGCGAAAATGTCAGCCCCACTTGATTGTCCAGCACATAGCTAAGTGACATGGCTTTGATTCACATCTGTAATGGGACAATTAATGACACTTGATTAATTTGTGCAGTAAAGTTATTATTGCTATAAGGACATACTAGCCTTTCTTCTCTTTCCAGACACTGTTATGAAAGCACATCTTCTAATCACATTGTTCAGTGACTCCGCCGCTTGAGTTTATTTCATGTTCTAAATCAAATACATCACCGCAGTGGCATGGCCGCTTTTCATCATCATCACTGAATAAAACAATCTGATTATAGGAAAGGAAACGCATAGCAAACAGTGTGGCACGCCAGCGCATACAAGTTCACCTAAACAAATCCTGCTCGAGTGGGCTCATGGGAGTTTCGACATGCCATTTGGGCAATCACACATACGTTATGACCGGCTGGGCTGCAGTCTGCTTTTTTATTTCAGTCCTGGCACAGCTTCATCCTGCACATTAGTACCAAACATTGGTTAAGGCTGACAAGTGGCCAGTCATCCAGGAATTCACTTCCGTAGTCCATTGTAAGGACTCAGAAAACTGCAAACTAACCCACCAGTATCAGGCGTAGGGCATGCAGGGCGTTTTCTGATAACGGTAACACTTCACCAATCAGGTGTCTACTAGCTGTGCCACCCATCTAAATGTAAGTAATCAACATCTATTGGAATGTATGAAGTAATAAAATACATTCATTGCATTCTAACAGAATAACATTTGCAGCAATAAAATCTGTTAGAATGACAAATGCAATACATATATCTCTGTTATATGCCATTTGGTATGGGATTCATAAAAGCAGCGTTAATGTTTGTGATGTGCCATCTGTTGAAATGACTAATGCAATGCATATGTAAGAAAGGTCAGAGCAGACTATACTTTCTGAGAAGGTTGGCATCCTTCAACATCTGCAGTAAGATGCTGCAGATGTTCTACCAGACGGTTGTGGCGAGTGCCCTCTTCAAACTTGTTAAGAAGGCAGGCTCTATTGTAGGAGTAAACTTAATGTCATTTTTTTTTTTTTTTTCTATTTAATTTAATATTGTTTCTTTGTATCAGTATACTGCTGCTGGATTATGTGAATTTCCCCTTGGGATTAATAAAGTATCTATCTATCTATCTATCTATCTATCTATCTATCTATCTATCTATCTATCTATCTATCTATTTTATTGTAGCACTGCCACCTAAAGTCTTTTCTGGTGTGTCTCATTCTCAGTGTAGATCCTGTCAGCACCTAAGCACCTCAAGTCAAGTGGAAGGACAAGGCAGGTGAATTGGGCAGACGGAGGAGATTTTTCCTTTCACGTTATTTGCGTACTGGATATGTTGGTCTGGGGGTGGCGTTTTACAGATTCAGCTACTGCCAGTTATGATTGTGTGTTTTTATATAATTGATTTAATACATTTGTTCTCCCCTTTGAGTGTTACTCCTTGTCGTTTTGTTGATATTATTTTAATTATATTATTTATTCTATTAGTATCGCAGGAAGGGGTCTGAGGATGGTTTAGTGGTGACCTGCTATTGGGATCACCGAAACTATGGTGACTTATAGTGGCATTGTCTGGGAAAAGGCGAAGCATTACTACAAATGTGTGTGAAGCACCATCTGTTGGAATGTCAGAGACACGTCCACCAGACAGGCACACAGATACACAGACAATTATCATTTTATTACAGTGCAAGTAAGATGAACGGCAAGCTTTTACCATCCCAGTATTTCTTACTTAAAATCTATGTTATCATCTGAATGTTACACTACACAAGTGTAATTATAAGGGGAAGTTGTTCTGCTATAAAGGATAAAGACAGGGAAAATCATTTTAAGAAAAAAACAGTTAATACAAGAAAACACAATCTAACTCAGAATAGGTTTCAAGGACACAAAGACATTAGAATAAAATAAAATGTTAGTCAACATCAAAATAATATGCAAAAAAATTGGTTGCACCAAAAGTTCTTTTGCACCTGCCTATCATTTTGAAAGTTTTGTTTTGGGAGAATCCGAAATCTTGGACACCAGAAAAAGCGCCGCAACGTCCCTAATATCTTGCATGTGTAGAAGACCCTGGAGTCACATCACAGCAACAGGAGGACGCTGCTAACCATAAAATGGCCACTGATTCCAAAACAAACCACAAAATGGCTGAAATTAACAAAATGACAGCTGGTATATTAACTATCCATCCATCCATCCATTGTCTAACCCGCTGAATCGAAACACAGGGTCACGGGGGTATATTAACTACCAACTTCATATTTCATAACAAAAATAATAATAATAATAATAATTGATGATTAATAATGAGATATAGAAACTAAAATAGTCCAAACAAATGTGTGTGGCTCAGTTAATGTCCTGTCGCTGAGCTGAGCTGAGTTAGTTGACATTGTCGAAACGTATGCAAAAGTACAGAAGATCCAAATGGAATCAGAGGAGTTGGAGTGGAACTGCTGCTGCATGAAATGAAATTTCCCATTTCAGATGATTGCCCTGTAAATTATAAACTGCTTTAATGCACTTTAGATTTTTTTAAGTGGCACCTAATCTATATACTGTATATAAAAGTCAATGTATGTGTGTATGTATGTTTGTTCCAGCATCACTTCTGAACGGCTGGAGTGATTTTCATGAAACTTGGTACACATGTTTCTCATTGGTCAACTAAAAATACTGTTGGGTGAAATTGTCGTGCCGAAAAATAGTCACCAGAAGGCTTTTTACCTGAAAATAATGGCTATTAGGACTCAGGATAGGCAAACAGAGTTTTAAAGCTTTATTGCAATAAAACAACAACACGGACTCAACCCAACTCGGCCAAATCAGATTGAGCCCCGAACAGTTCAAAACTCAAAACTTATATAGTAATTTCTTATCACTCCGACCTCGTTCATTTAGCTCATTCTGCACCTGTCCTCACTGTCCATTGTTCATCTCTAGTTTCGGTTTTTGCTTATTTCTTTCACTGGCCAAGGCCAGGACAGACATTCTCTGTCTTCCATTTGTAGGCTTTCCTCTCGTCATTTCTGCATTCTCGGACTTTTAAGCTGGTTTGTCTGATGCCCAAAGCTAAGCTTTAATTAAAAAGAAATATGGCATATGCAGATAGATAGATAGATAGATAGATAGATAGATAGATAGATAGATAGATAGATAGATAGATAGATAGATAGATAGATAGATAGATACTTTATTAATCCCAAGAGGAAATTCACATAATCCAGCAGCAGTATACTGATACAAAAAACAATATTAAATTAAATAGTAATAAAAATGCATGTAAAAGCAGACAATAACTTTGAGTAATGTTAGCATTTACTCCCCCAGGTGGAATTGAAGAGTCGCATAGTGTGGGGGAGGAATGATCTCCTCAGTCTGTCAGTGGAGCAGGACAGTGATAGCAGTCTGTCAGTGGAGCTACTCCTCTGCCTGGAGATGACACTGTTAAGTGGATGCAGTGGATTCTTCATGATTGACAGGAGTTTGCTTAGTGCCCGTCGCTCTGCCACAGATGTTAAACTGTCCAACTTTACTCCTATAATAGAGCCTGCCTTCTTAACAAGATTGTCCAGGCGTGAGGCGTCTTTCATCTTTATGCTGCCACCCCAGCACACCACCGCGTAGAAGAGGGCACTCGCCACAACCGTCTGGTAGAACATCTGCAGCATCTTACTGCAGATGTTGAAGGATGCCAACCTTCTCAGAAAGTATAGTCTGCTTTGACCTTTCTTACATAGAGCATCAGTATTGGCAGTCCAGTCCAATTTGTCATCCAGCTGCACTCCCAGATATTTATAGGTCTGCACCCTCTGCACACAGTCACCTCTGATGATCACAGGGTCCATGAGGGGCCTGGGCCTCCTAAAATCCACCACCAGCTCCTTGGTCTTGCTGGTGTTAAGGTGTAAGTGGTTTGAGTCGCACCATTTAACAAAGTCTTTGATTAACTTTCTGTACTCCTCCTCCTGCCCACTCCTGATGCAGCCCACAATAGCAGTGTCATCAGCGAACTTTTGCACGTGGCAGGACTCAGAGTCATATTGGAAGTTTGATGTACATTTAAAAAAAAAAATCAAAGAATTGAATCATGTGCTCGGCATACTTGCCTTAATTTCTGCGCTAAAGTTAATTTCTAATATATTCTTCTATATTTATTTATGCTAGTGCCTGAATATACTAATTTTACTTTCATGCATTACATCATTTTGACCTTGTTTATAGCAAAGCCTTTTGCTGTCTTTCTGCTGATTCACCATTCCAGCTGGTTTCTCACATGTCTACCAAGGCCACCCTTTCCTTAGCTTCTTATCTTGTCGACCACAGGTGCGCACACACACACACACACACACACACCTCCTTCCCCTGTCCTGGGCGGTTTCTATGCGTCATTCCTGTCCTGTCCTGTCCTTCTTTCCCACACTAACAATTCTGCCTCAAGCTTCAAAAAATAATGCAATATGACTGATTTTGTAGTTAACCATTTGCTTGACATTCTAATTTATGCTTAATCTAATGTTTCAGAAGCTTTTAATTGCTTTTATGGCTATTTATGCTAATATATACATTTTTTCTCTTCCCGACATTTGCGTGATAGACATATGAGTGCCGACAAAATAGCGCAGATTAAAATGCGACGTCAAAATCACACCAACAAAATCGCAAAAGTTTCATTAAATATGAATTACTAGCTTAAAACATATATAATAATGTTTATTTTAGAAGTCAATATTATGAGACGTGGCATGCCATCAGCACGGTACGTAGATAGTCCTTAAGATCATGCCCTGCATATGTAGGAAGAATTGCAGCAAGACGTCTTGATAGTTGAGCGTATTTAGACTTGCTGGCTGCCTGACTGCTGGTAACTCCGCTTTGTATACGACGTGTTATGCCAACCCTCGACTGAGTTATTTGTTCGTGGCATGCCATCAGCAGTTATAACAGTTATAACCTAGCACATTATGTGTACATAATGCGCGTACGCGTCCCACTCTCTTGGCCTCTCTCGCAATTTTGTTGTGGCGATTTTGTCGGCGCACATTTGTCAAAACCAGTTAGCGAGTTTGTTGGTGCTCATTTGTCCGGTACGGTTTTTTCGGGGCTCATATGTCTATCGCACTTTTGTCGGTGAACTGGAGGGTGGTCTTGCGATCTTGTATGCATGTTATCATCAAGTTGACACTCGGAACAACCACCAGAGGGTGAACTGGAGGCGACTGCCAGCATTCTTTATGTTTGAGTGCCACTACTGCACGCCCCTGTGGCTTTTCAAATTAAATAGAGTTGGCCGGTTCTGAGCGTCAACTAGATGATAACATACATACAAAACCGCAAGACAAGCACATTAGTGAGTCTTCATTGTTTGTAAATTATTTAAATGTATATTCCTCCCGGGCAACACCGAGTATTTCAGCCATGTTAGCTAGTGTTTAATAAAAGTCACATTGGAAGCGCAGTTTTTAAAAAGTGAAAGTGATAGTAAAGGTAAAAAATCGGGACGCTTGACAGTTTGTGGCACCAAACCTCTCTCAGTTTGAGATCTTAGAGGAGAGATTTGTTTTCAAAATGGGGAATTTCTCATTTCCAAAAACTGAGCATATGACCACATTTAAGATGCATATTTACTTGTATATACGCTGGAATACGTTGAAAGGAGTTTGTCTGGAATCTCTCGTTAATGAGCTGACAACAGTTACGAGGCTTTCTCTGTGCTGTTATTTTTTATTTTTAATGTGTGTTAGCATGGTTGCTTCTCTGTTTAGTCCGTTTGTCTTTTTTTGCACGTTGCCCATTTACTGTAACCTCAAGTTTTGCGCACTGACCTTTTGGATTCCATCGCTGACCACTCTTGAGCGTTTCCCCTTAAAATTTCACATTAGCTGATCCGTGCCATTCACACCACATGCTCGACAAAATGGATGCTTCGATCCAATCTCATGACATGTGGGAATGTGGGAAGAAACATGAACTGCATTAATCCGCCCCTTCCTACTGCAGGTGAATAGCCAGTCAGAAAAATCTGCCTTGAGTTCTGTTTTGTTAGGTCTCATCTCTTTTTAATCCTTTCTTTTTTTTAACTTTCTGATGTTTTTATCTCCCTAGTTTGAATATGACGTCTTTTTGTGTATTAGTTTGACTTGATTGAATGCAATGTTATTTTCTTAAAGTAAAATAAAAACCCTGCTAAACATGTTCCAAAAGAGAATTCAAATTTTATTTAAACAAAACTTTAAAGGTTTGTTGATGGTGAGCCCAAATACATAAATTAATGAGACAGTTTAAGGAAACCTTTCAAATTTAAATTTATGAGCTCTAATTTCTAATGACTCAGATCAAGAAACTGTTAGTTTTTATGTTAACGGACCAACATAAGAAATGAACTGATCTATCAACAAGATCAACATCAAACGCCAGGGAAAAGCGCAAACATTCAAGAACGAAAGAAAGTGCAGATCATTTGCTGTTCTACTATGTACAGTAAAGCAATGGTGATGGCTGCTGGGCTTTGGGGCTTTATTCACATTCTAACTCAAAAAAGGGAAGGTCAAAACAATACATCAGTGCCCCAGAACCAGTCCTGCTCCAATCAATGAGGAACTGTAAATTCCTTATTGCCTTACGTGCCCATGATTGCCCGTCTTGTGGAAGAGGAACACTCAGAAGTAGAACTGAACTTTGGAGCCTGCAGGTAAGACAGATGCTTACTTCTGTTCTGTGAAGCTGCTTTGCTAGAGGAACTGGAGTCTCCTCCTTATTAAGCACTTGTTTACATCTTGACTGATATTAAAGAACATAATTTTGTGTGGCAAATGCATATTACGCCATAACATACGCCATGTTTGTGAAGAAACAACTTTGACTTGAAAAAATACCAAACTTATCCTTTAACCTTTTACGAGAATGGACTTTGGGACTTTAGTGTTCACGTTTGTTTATTTTTCCATCCATCCATCCATTATTTAACCGGATATATCCTAACTACAGGGTCACCGGTAGGGAATCCATTCCCGGGAATGAAATTGCTGTAATTCCCGGGAAACCAGGAGTGGCCAAGCTCACATTCACTATGTAGCATGTAAAAGTGTAAAAATCGATCAAGAAATAACAGAGTTATAGTTGAAAATAATTAAGTGGCACGGTTTTTTGGCCCACGGTGTAGTGTGTTGCCGATTAATTCAGTCACAACAGACCAGCAGTCGTCAGTCACCCGGCTCCGACTAAGACTGAGTATAGTGGACTGGGAGGAGTCAGCACTCGGCAGCTCACGAATGCCGGGACAGGGCAGACTTCATTGACGTCTGTCAGACAACAGCTTTGAACAGCAAATTGAAATTGCAATGCGTCAGTCTGTTGCATTCGCATTATCTGTGCCAAGAAACTTGCCATCACAGAAAGATGACAAGAAACTGGATGCATCAGTAAAAGCTGAAATGGCGGTGTTTCAGAGCAACGGCAAGCGCGGGCGTTGTTTAGAACAAGTGTATCAGTATCTGATCAGGTAGATCACGTTGTATCCAAAAAGAATTTTTTTAAACGTTAGTCTATCATATATCCTCCCTATGGCATTTGCCACTTGATTGACATACAGGGCGGCCAGTCTGAGATCTCTTTCCTTCTAACACACTGGTCATCCCACACGCACCCATACTATCACTTTGTGATTCAGACTACAAATGCCATGACATGCTGTCAAATAAACAAACCATATGCCATGGCACAGCGTAAAGGGTGAAACACGTGTCGTGTACTCTTTGCATTATTTGACAGTAAAACTATGCTATATATATATATATATATATATATATATATACACAGTGGTGTGAAAAACTATTTGCCCCCTTCCTGATTTCTTATTCTTTTGCATGTTTGTCACACAAAATGTTTCTGATCATCAAACACATTTAACCATTAGTCAAATATAACACAAGAAAACACAAAATGCAGTTTTTAAATGATGATTTAAAATGATTTTCACACCACTGTATATATCATTTTTAATGCAGGTAGATCATTTCGACCTGGTCATTTTAAAAGTAGCTCGCAAGTCGAAAAAGTGTGGGCACCCCTGAACTAGATACATGTATTTATATGACAGCATGAACTGCTTGTAGATAAGGTTAGCCTTTTATTGGTGTCAACATATTGCAGTAGTTTTATTAAAAATAAATGTCGGTCATTCTAAAACCGTTCACATGTGAGATGCCCGTGCACTGTGTCATCCCCGGAAGCCCGCGATTACCGGGAATGACATGCGGGATTCCTGAATTCCCGGGAATGGATAAACCCATCTGGGAATGGATTCCCTAGTAACGTGGGTCTGCTGGAGCCAATCCCAGCCAACACAGGGTGCAAGGCAGGAAACAAACCCCAGGCAGGGCGCCACCTCACTGCAGTTGTTATTTTTTGTGTTTGTTTATTGTATATGCCCTATGGTGGGCTGGCACCTTGCCCGGGGTTTGTTCCTGCCTTATGCCCTGTGGCCCTGTGTTAGGATATAGCGGGTTGGACAATGACTGACTGACTATATTGTATATATTTTGGGGGTTGTGACAATATAATCAAAATTCAAACATTTTTCTGTTGCAATCAATTTAGTTGAATGGGTGGTCAGGTGGATTTCTCTAAACTATTAGGTTAATCTTGGCCTTAAAATCCTCTCCTCTTTATCAAGTTTATTTATTAACCATAGGAGTTTGAAGTTACACAAACCTTATGACGGTCATACAATCGTGGTAGGCCATTAGAATCTATTATCTGTAACACAGGATGGAGTTACATATCATCTGAATAAATGTAAAATATTTGTACTGCATTGTATTTTTCATTTCTATGACCTTAATATGAATTCATACACAGATGTAAAGGACTCAAAAGCGATGGAAAACAAAAGAAGAGAGAGGATAGCCATGTCTTACTTAAATATAAAAACATAAGTGCTTAGCTAACTGCTGCTCCTTCTTTAACATCTGGATGTGAATGAGCAGTTGTTCATCCCGCTCTTCTTGCTCACATGACGACAGCAGCTATGGCTCCTGTCCACACAAGGCTCTCTCTCTCTGCTCTCGGGTACATCTGACTTCTTTATGGTCTTCTTTGTTGATGACTTTGCTCTCCTCTGAAAAGAGAAAAGAGGATGCTTTTAGTTAGCAGGAGTTCCTCAGCTTTCCCTGTGTTTCTGACTCAGACATCACATGAAAGGAGGAGAAAACTGTAACATTAAGATTTTGGAGCTGAAATCATCCAGTAAAGCAGAAAGTAAGAAGTTCTTTACAAATTTATAAAAAGAATGTTTGGAATCTTTTTGAGCTTGTTCCTTTGGATGCTCAGTGAAAATGGGAAACAGAGAGTAACAAGTGCCTGCTCTTGATAAACACTTTCTGGTCATATAATTGAAGTCTAACATCTTTCAGACTGTTCCTAACAATATTTAATAGAGAAATAGGTCAGATATATTTTGTTATTAACCAGGCAAGACAGTGACTTATTTCTCCTAGTTTAATAGAACATTCATTGTTATTCAGTGATTTTAAACCAGTAATTAATAAAATCGACAAGACAATAACATAATATGAGAAAAATGTTATATAGGTCAAATCTCTGGGTTCTTTAATATATGATCTTGTTTTTGAACTATAATTGGAATATAAAAGCCCATGAGTTATGTGACCACTTTTAAAAAGAATTAACTAAGATTTTATAATGCCTCAGGTTTTGTGTATCTTTCTCTGTCTTAAAGAGTAAATAAAATACACAAAAGAGTTCCTAATAAGGAGAAAAATAGCTAGACGTTTAACAGTGAAGTTATCATTAGACTCTGTCATTTCACAGATTGTGTTGAGCTATTCATGAGAACAAATGTTATTTAAATGTAATGTACTGTATTTATGAATGTCCGTAATGACAAGAGCCTGTCTTTATTAGGTTTACAAGCAATAAACAATATTTTAGCAAAAAATTACACATTTTGCACATACAATTGGATACCAAAGATTTGGATTATACAACATGAATTACGTGAGAATTATATTTTTTTTCCATGGACTTTTTTCAAAGTGTTTGGCAGTGTATAGCACTCGTCACCTATCAACCCTGTTGAGTTTAAATATTCAATAATTAATTTCTCCATGAAAACATGAGATTAAACTTTTTTCTTGGCCACTACAAACTACATGGGTTAAGTAGCATTTAAAAAATATATCATTTGTGAGTGGAGTATTCCTTTAAACTTACTGAGGATTACAAACTGGTCCTGCATTTGTATGAGTGGACATTAAAAGTGGACAACTGGTCAATCCAGAGTTGGTTCCTGCCGTACATGTGATGCTACCAGAGTAGGCTTCACCCTATTGGAACTGAGAATGTTATGTCACTGTTAACGGATCACCCTGTCAGAGCCTGGCAGTCTTCGGGTGTTGTTTCATTATTATTTTATTCTTATAGGCATAGTAAGCTATTATTTGACTTAGCAGCTTTATCTTATAGGAATCCATCAAAATACGCCGCAAACCTTTGGCTCTCTATGGAGTTTATCTCATTACATACACCGCCATTTGTCATTGTCATGAGTGTTGCTGGCATATATATATACACACAGAGACACATATATAAACATATATATATACATATACACACATACATATATATACATATACATATATATATACACACACACACATATATACATACTGTATATACACATATATATACAAATCTACATATATATATTAGGGGTGGGGACTCGATCAAAAAAATTAATCCAATTAATTAGAGGCTGTGTAAGAATTAATCTTGATTAATCGTATGTAATCGCACACGTAAATTTGCCCCAAATCGCAAATGTTTTTTTTAATTTAAAAGGGTTTTAGTGGGCGACAGAATCAAATAATAGACATGGACATGAATATTGTAAACTGAAGCTGTTTTAATTTCTGAAAAAAAAAAAGCTTTTAAACTGCATTTGAATTCAAAACAGAAACAAAAATATCATCCCTGGTTAAAATTGGGCAGACTTAAAAATAAAGTGGTAGTTTAAGTACTTTAAGTACATTTTCAGAATAGTATTGTCTTTAAATAATAATAACCAAAATTTCAACATAAAGTGCAGTTTTCTTCTTAAAAAAATAAGTCAGAAACATAAAAGGTAATTTGACCAACTTAATCTTTAAACTCTGAGTAACCTTAGCCAAAATTATTTTGTACATTAGGCTAAAACAGTGTGATCATTGAACATTTTGTAATTAGATGTATTTAGAATTACTAACGGTCACAGAAGTCCAATGACTGCTTTCTGTAATGCATCTAATTTTGCTTGCTTTTCAGTGTGCACAAAACCATGCTTTTATCAAGGCTTCGCTCGGGTAGTCGAAATGATCAGTCGTAGGAACGCGCTTTATTCCGACTCTAACATTTTTGTAGCTGTGATGTGTGCATCAGTGTAATGGATGTACCAGGAAATCATGCATTGACAAAAGTTCCCGTTTGCTTGGAATTGAAAGTGTGATTAAATGCGTTATTTTTTAACGCGTTATGGAGTACATGCATCGAAGCTTCTCAGCTGTGCTTGTGCTAAGAAAGGGAAAAATTTTAAAAATAACGTAACATGATTCTGCGTTAACCTAATATTTTTCATACGTCCCAAACCAAGGAAATGCGAAGGTAAAATGAATCGGGTAGCGCACGTACATAGTCAGTGCATCCCCTCTCAGGAATCGAACCTCGAATGTCGGCGTTAGAGGCGAAGACTCTACAATTGCGCCACAGCGTGTGGCTTGTCTATGCGAGAGTATGTATGTAGATCGGGGTATATATATACATTTATATATATACCGCGTATCGCAGTGGAGAAGTAGAAGTTATGAAAAAGAAAAGGGAACATTTTAAAAATAACGTAACATGATTGTCAATATACAGTAATTGTTTTGTGAGTGTTATTGAATGTTGCTGTCATCAAGGATTTGATTATCATTATTTGTTTCAATCAGGGTCGTATTTGTACGATGTATTGTGTTCAAGTTACATTCCGTGTTTGTCAATCGTTGTAAAGATAAGAGGTTTCATTCATCGATTAGTTTCTTACTGCATCAATAAACAGCTCGTCTTCCTCTTTATCTGAGATGTGACAAACTGCATGCACAGGTTTTTTTACACTGTCTTCCTTTAGCAGGACATTCACTTTTTCCACCGTGTGCTTTGTTTCCGCAGTAGCTGCACTTATGAATATGATTGTATGTATCAGACGCTTCATATTTTTTGCTGCCTTCTCAATTGTGTAATTCGGTTTTGTTCAGCACTCTTTGGAACTGTTGCTTTTTGTCTGTGCACTGCGTCAGTTCACGTGAGCCGCTTGGTGTTCTTGCATCGAAGGTTCCCAGCTGTGCTGGTGCCATCTCGTGTAATGTCAGCTAAGACCCGGCACTTAAAAGTTTCTCTCGCAGTTTCAATGAGTTTGTGCCAAACACCACCCTGACCATCTCATCTTCCTCTGCATAAGCACAGTCCTTCACCGTGAATATTTACCGGCAGTGTTTGTATTGGATTGCCGCTGATGGACGGCCTTATATGGGCAGGCACTAAATTACAAACGCTAGTGGCAGCCTGTCTATGAACTTAATTTAATATAAACTTACGGTTCACGCCGTGCTTTGTTTCCGCAGTAGCTGTACTTATGAATATGCTTGTATGCATCATTTGCTTCATAATGTTTTTCTGCCTTCTCAATTGTGAAATGGCGTTTTGTGCTCATCGCTGTTTGGAGTTCTTCCTTGTTCTCTACGTACTTACGTAGGAGGCGTGATGATGTCACACGAAACTCCGCCCCCACGGCCATCTCCAACTCAACTCCATTACATTATATGGAGAAAAATAGGTTCCAGTTATGACCCTTACGCGTAGAATTTCGAAATGAAACCTGCCCAACTTTTGTAAGTAAGCTGTAAGGAATAAGCCTGCCAAATTTCAGCCTTCTACCTACACGGGAAGTTGGAGAATTAGTGATGAGTCAGTGAGTGAGTGAGTGAGTGAGTGAGTGAGTGAGGGCTTTGCATTTTATTAGTATAGATAAAGAAAAACTAAATGTGCAAGTGACTGTGGAGAAACAGTGAGAAATCCCCTGAGCCTGCCACTCAACTTGTCTGGACTTTCTTAACTTATCGACTGACCTGTTTGCATGATGCCTTAAGTCCATATTTTTTAGTATTCTGAACCAAGCAGATGACAAATCAACAAGTGTCTGCTCCATGTAACACAGTCACTGAAATAAATGTTGATTTACTGTATTACACATACAGTTCACAGATGAATTACATAAGATTAAACGTTTTCCTTATGTATGTAACATTTTATACATAAGCATGATTTTAAACTATTCAGCTCACCAGACCTCGAGCACGCAACCATGAAGCTTTTCAGCTATCTAGGAAGAGGAAGAAGAAACGACCTGCTCTGCTGGTTCTACTGAATGTGCACTTCAACAGAGACGCACATCACCAGAGGAGAGGCGTTGGTGCCTTCTGCACTGTATACTGGGTACATCATAAATAAAATAAGTCTGGTGAGCACCGCAAAACATCTTGGTTGTCCCCGCAGTTTCTTTCTATCGCCATCTTATAGTGTGTGCCATGGCACCATGTCGTCTTCACATTTGCATGGATTTCCTCTGCGTTCAAATATGTGGATGACAAGTGACAAGAGTGTGGTCATCCAAAGATGGTTCCTGGTACACATTAAAGGCAGTGGGCTGCAGAAATGGACAAGTAGGTGACTTTTCAACTCTTCAAAAGGTATGTAACTTTTAGGCCTTATAGGGCATATTTCATAAATTAAAACCTTGGTATCATAACTAAACTTTCATCACTAGTGCTAATTGTATTTGAGATACTGTAAGAACTCGTTACAGAACTCTGAATGTGCACTGAGTGAAGAGCGCTGCACACAAATAATCAATTGGACTGAATCAATATTTGATAAATACTGTACTTAAGAAAGCTGCTTTGATTCATCTCATCCTTGGACCTAACAGCCAGAAGAACTTTCAAAATCCAGGGTGAAAGTACAAAGCACTGTTGCCACGGGCCTGCCTTTAGTCCTAAACTGGTAAAATACAATGTGAGTTTGTGCTTATCATAAATCAAGGTGCAAATAATGAATCAGTCTAAAAAACACTTGAAATGACTGAAATATAAACAAGCTGTACAAAAGAGTAGCGTTGATTTTTGAATTTGTTTATCACGATTGGGAGATGAGGATATAAGTGGCGAGATAATCACAAATCAGGCCCACTCACTGTGCTCAGCCCACTTTCATACTCCTTATCTATGGGAATCAAAAGTTGGCTTGTCAGAGTCAGAGCCTTTCAAGATACCCCCCCCCCGCCCCAAAAAAAGCAAAAACCCCCGCCTCAACCCACTCCCCCCCCACCCAACCCCCGCCTCAACCCACTCGGCATAACTTAAAAAACTCACACTTGGGTTGAGACCAAACAGAGATGAGCACCGGTCGGCTAATATTTTGAAATACAGCAATGTGTTTGTTGGGCCGGTCTGATTTAACGACTTATATAATCACATCTTCTCTTAAGTTAACATTTGAGTGAGGGATTATCTTGACAGTCTTGCAAAGGTTTTAACTTTACTTAATAACAAACTTAATGCAACAGGATGAAAATGAATTTGTAGTTCAGATGTTTTGCCACAAGATGGAGACAAAGTTGTTTTGCTAAGATGAGGTTTGGTTTTCTGCAGAATAAAACAAACAAACTGGAAGATTTTTCCCATCTTCAGGAATACGGGCTGAATTTTTATATAATTAAATATTGAATCAGTATATTGGAATTTTCAGTTATACTTTTAGTATCTTGTGTCGTTTTACTTTATTTATCAGCACACAATCCAGTTTCTTATCCCAGTTTTTCACGGCAGGGTTGTTTGATTTTTTCATCTATTTGTTTATTTAATTTGTTTGTAAGACACTAATCAACTTCATTTAAGAATTAATCTGATGAAAACTCTTGCCATAGCTAAACATGACATTGAAGTTAATGCACTTTTGTAAGTTATGCAATAATCTTGCTCAGTACTTGACTCCTTGATTGGTCGGCATGTATTAACTATCATGAATTAGTAGATCCAGGAACATTTATAAGAATTTCCCCCACAACTTTGTGGAGACAGGACTCCCTGCTCTCTTCCAGATGTTCTTGGAGTTGAAGTCAGCTGTATACTTCCTAAGAATTCTCATTCCTTTTCACATCAGTATTCTATAAATAATCCCAAGTTGACCCAATGAAAGCAAGCGTACTGTATGTTGAGAAGAGCTTGGAAGTTTAAATGGGGTGCACTAAGAGAATAGCCATTTTACAAATTGTTTCCTGTCTGGTACTATATGATCTGTTACACGTTCACATATTAAAGTCACTGTCTGAGAAAAATGCAGCTCAAATCTCCTTCTTAACAGAGTAACGTCGGATTCATCACCCCGTCACAGCATATCTGGAAACTAACTCCCTCAATCAAAAAAAGAAAAAACAACAGATGAATGACGCTGTACGGTGCTACTGAAAGGAAGAACTTGAAGGAATCCACAGCTGGGATCCTGTAAGCACAATCAACGCTCAGACTTGCAAAACTATCTCCGTTATGTTATGTCTGTGGGCACAAAGTCAGAAAACACCCGTATGGCTGAGCTGTAAGAGCAGAGATGATCAAACAGAATCCTTGGTTCCTTCCGTTAAGGTGTTTTGAAACTGAACATAAAACATCTGGAACAATATTCATAATGCAGGGAAGGGGGAGATAAAGTAATAGAAATAAAAAAGTAGAAAGACAGACATAGAAACAGGAAGGAAGTTAGAGAAAGATAAGTATGAAAAGTAACGTGATAAAAATAAACTCAGAGATAAATGGGAAAGGCAATATATCAGGCAGATTGACAGTCAGACAGACAGACAAAGATAGATAGATAGATAGATAGATAGATAGATAGATAGATAGATAGATAGATAGATAGATAGATAGAACCTTTTCGTTTTCAGCTGTCTCTGTAAATGAAATGAACAAAGCAATGAAAAACCTAGCACTACTTGAAATAAGAAGAAAAACCAACAAGTAGTTTGAAGCCCTTTCAGTCGGTTCTAATAATTGTCATTAATAACAGCTAACGATTTCCTGCGTCTGTTTTTCCCATTACAGCATTGCTGGGAGCCTCTCCAGCCCGTCGCTGGACACACTAGGCAGTGCTAACCGAAGTGCACATGGGGAGATGTGTGAGGAGGATTGTATGGTGAGAATGTCGACCTCCACGCAGACAGTGAGTCACCCGACTGTGAAGGAAAGCCCAGGGCCCTGGGGGCGCGAGGCCAGCATGCCACCCACCATTAAGCACAATCATCACTAAATGTTTTGTTCTCTTTCTAAACATGGAGGCTAGGATTACTTAAAAAACAAATGGAACTGCAGTTATTTACCTAACAAATGATCCTTTACAGAATGCAGCTGACATAAGATACTTGAAATTTGGACTTAAAACCATCATGTTTATATTTGTATAGTGCTATATGTATTGTGTGATGCTGTTTCGACATTATACTTTGCATTTGTTGTGTTTTTTTTTCAGATTATATTTGTAATAATAGATGGATTCATAATACAACTGAATCCAAAATTCAATAAAGAAACACATTTGCTGGATGTCTGTAAAGCACAGAGCCACAGATTTGGTTCTTGGTGCTATGTCTGCAAGGCAGGAACACAGGCCAAGAATGTAGTCCCAAATACAAGCTTGTAGCCCCAAGCTTTAAAAGACTAAAGGAACAGAATGGGAGACCCTATTTGCAAAATTCTTTGAAGCCCCCATGAAAGAGTTTGTCCGGACTATGTGCAGACTCAAGGACTCAGTGGTCTAAATGTTGACAATTTGCAGCCCAGAAGTAACTTCAAAGAGGACCAAAGGCCTGGACCAGTGGCTCCAGATGTTGAGTAAAGAAGCAGCTCAAAGAACTAAAGCAGTTCCTTAGCTCATAGTGGTCCTGATGTATTATCCAGATGTTTTGTTAATTTGTTCCAAAAAGCACAATGAGTCAGCATGTACTCTAAGCTGACATAAAGGTGACTAATTACTGCGTAGTCAGTCGCTGCTTCTGTCACTTTTAAGTGCCAACCATTTCAGTCTACTAAGCAGTCCAGATCACGGGGGGCCATGTCACGTACTTTACAGGGTTATGTTTTGTTTTTTTTTAATATTCTCAGTGAGCTCTTTATGTCATACTTTCTCTATTCAGTCATGAACGTCATGTGATATATTTGTTAAAAGTAAACATGTTGACATATCAAATAATAATAACAGATTCTTTCTCGTGTGCCATTACATTTAAACTGTTCTTTAAAGCAGACGAGAAGGCCCATGGCTAGGGTCCATATTGAGGCCTCGAAGAAACAATCCCAGCTACAGTATAAAAGAAATAAAAATGAAATAAGCCTCCATCCATATTCTAGACTAGAAGTTCACTCCTGAGCCCACCTGCCCACAAACGGAAAAGTGGAATAGACCTGCCACCCATGAACAGGGGGCCATAGTGTTTTGGTTATTGCCCTCCCATATGCTGGGTCATTTCAGAGTCGCCAATCAAGCCATTGGCTTGTGCCTGGACTGTGGAGGTGAACCACAACCCCAGATGGACACTAACATGAACATGTTTTGCCCAGAACTGCACACAGTACTCCTGATGTAGTCTCATATGTTTGCCTTATCAACCTTTACATTTTTCATTTTATGGATTCATTTGTTCAGCAAACATCACTAGAATAGGGAAACTTTTCTCTAGCAGGCTAATGTATGGATGTTGTGGAAGGACCAAAGTGTGGTAAGACCCCAGGCAGTATTCAATTCATACCCCCTGCCGCTGTGCCAATTGTAAAACATACATGTGTATCATTTCACTAGAGACTGGTGTTACACGAAATAAAGGTTGGTCATTTAGTAGAGTTCAATTTCTGTTAGGCCCCGCCACCACCCCAGTCCATGATACCATAATAATATCCATCCATCTATCACTCCATTGCTAAATCCAATTATTGATTATGTGGGAAGGAGCTAATCCTGGCAGGATCAAGTCCAAAGCAGGAGCTGTCAACTGGTCGCTAATCCATTACAGGGCCCATACTGTATATGGAAGGAATTTCTAATGTAACCTAACTTATCATGCACATCTTTAAGATGTGGGAGCAAACCCCAGAAAAAAGGACACATGGACATGGAGAGAAAAAAAAAAAAACCTACACAGAAGTAGCGACCAGAAGGCAGCATTGAGCATTGTGCAGTCTTAAAAATAGGCAGGGGCGTAAGCAGAGCCCCGAACACCCAGATACACAAGTCCCGGGGTCAAAATAAAGTATTTTTTATTTCTCACAAATACCTTATATTCAGTAGGTCTCTTCTCTCTCCAGAATAAAGGATAAACAATTCTTTTGTTTTCTTTTGCTTCTCCTCCACTCCCACAGGAGCTTTGCCTGACTCTGCTCCCACTCTGAGACTCCCCTGAGGAGGGCACAGCAGCTCCTTTTCCACCCTGACCCAGGAGTACTTCCATTACAACAGCGGCTGCCACCAGGTAGGACTTCTGATTCAGACATAGTCTCCCCAGGACAGAGGAGTGTCCCTTCAACAGCTCCCCCTGGCGGCACCCGAGTACTCCAACAGGGCTTCCAATTGGGACTATAGTTTCCAAGCTGCCCTGCAGGTCCACAAATGGGAGCTTCAACAGGGGGTGCTGTCACTTAGGGTACCACCCATCTCAGGGTGGACATCTTCCACTGTCCTTTCATTCTAAAGGCCTCCTGGCCAGTTATGGAATTATCAACAAATCCATGACATCCGTGACAAAGTACATGGTGGATGTCAACCCATACAAGAAGAAATCTCGTGTTAGGAGGCAAAGCACCTTGGAGCAACAGCAATACAGAGAATGTAGCCCCCGTCTTGACAAAATGTGCTATTATATCTTTAAACATTTATTTGTCCATGGTTGGTATATTTAAAAATAATAACTTTACTGACAAAGGAAATTAATAAAAACCTGTCATCAGGTATATACTGCTCATGTTTATGCAACACACAGTAGCATTTCTTGCTCCATCACTGGTGCCTTTCATCAGAGGTGAGCAAAACCAGTTTTTAAACTAAAAAAAAGAATATTACCTCGACCAGACATACATGTGTCACCCTCCGCCCAGTACAACACATTGTGCACCAGAAGACAAGATCTTGGGCCCCACCAGCTTTGGCTTTCTTCTACTGTTGGATGCCCATTCTTCTCCTCTCATTTCTTTATAACAAAACTATTGTTCTGTGACCCTGAAAGGGAAAAGGGCGTTCAGAAAATGGATGGATGAATAATCCCATTATTCTCATACTACTTTATACCCTTTTGTATGACAAGTAGTGAGCCATATTTGGTTGGCTGCTCCTGCTTTTGAGGGGGCCTCGTCTACTCCATACGTTTCCATGCTGTCAACAGAAGTCATCCAAGCCCTCAGCAGGGTACGACTTGAGAGACCTGGTGGGAAGTGTGGAGGGTTCTTTGTGCCACCACGAAATCTCATAAGCTGCCTGCAGCAAAATCACTAACGCTAACTTAGTGCAGACGAGCAAAAGTAAGTTTTCAGAACTCATTTATTTGCACATAATTAATCATTAATCTGTAAATGGCAGTTTCGTTCTTTTCAAAAACACTTCACAGCAAGTTGCTGTTTTGTGGATGTTTATTGACTAAGAGTCAGGCCATCCAATTTCTGCATACAATACAGGTTCATGATATCTACTGCAAGCACATGTTTGGAAGCTGGGGTTAATCTTCTACTACATCAAGCTCCTTGAAGCATCATGGGTGGCCATGACAGAAGCACATGTCCTGCTGGAACATTCATAAGCAGCAAAACAGTAATTGGTGAACCATTACTGTACTGTCCAACAAGAAATGTTAAACTGGACTAAAGCCCCACATCTACCAGACTAGGCTTTCATGAGTTTGCTTTTGCAATACTGGAGCCAAGCTGGCAGTTATTGTGCGCCATCTGAGTGTCTTGCACCACTGTATAATAATATTAAAGGCGCTGCTCCAGGGTGCAGGCTTATGGGGCAAAATGAGCTTGAAGGAGTTTGTTGGATAACCAGCACCTAAAATTAAACGGGAATGGCACTTAAATGACTGGCAAGACAGATGTTGAAGAACAGAAACTGGGGATTTGTTATGTTTGACAAATACCTTCAATAAGCAATAATATTTGGCATCAGGCACACCTTTCCTCGCCAACATCCCACTCTTGTCATTTTTATAGAAGCGCAAACTCAAAAGTAAAATTTTCATGACAATCATGACAAATGTGGTCTCCGTTTTTTCAGGTAAGGCAGACAGAAGCTTTAAAGCAGCAGTTCTGCTCACTTATGGTGCTGAAGGGCGGTGATGTGGCGCACGTTGATTAGTATAAGCAAGTACGGATTTCATTGTATGACATGTGACAATAGTGAGTCCTTTTGGTAATCTGTACAAACAATGGAAATGATCTCTTGATTAGCTGATACCATGAGCTACAAACACAAACCTCCTTCTTTCCTCTACCTGCTTTTTTCCATATAATGGCATTTGACCCTATATAGTAGATTCAGAAGGAATTCAGACCCTTTCACATTGTGCAAACTTTATTATGTGTTTATTTTAAATTGATTTGTTTTCTGTTTTTGCTCATCAATCTACACTCAGTAATCCATAATGACAATATGATAACATGTTTTTAGAGAAATTTACAAATTTCAAAAACAAAAAAATGGAAATCTCTTATTCATATAAATAGTCAGACCCTTCATTCAGGACTTTGCAGAAGCCTCTTTGGCAGCAATTTGAGTCTTCATAGGAGAGTCTCTACAGGTCTTACACATCTGGTTTTGGAAAGTTTACCCTGCATTGGATTGGCTGGTAGAGTCCATAAACTGCCATCTTCAGATCTCATCACAGACGCTCTGTGGAGTTTAAGTTTGGGTTTTGGCTGGGCCACTCAAGGAAAGTCTTGTCCCAATTCCACTCCAACGTTGTCTTGCCTGTATTCTCCAGTCATTGCTGTGCTGAACGGTCAACTGTTAACCCAGTATGAGGTTGCACTCTCAAGCACAACCTTCCCTCGATTCTGACAAATCCTCCTGTCCCTGCCACTGTGAGGCACCCTGATAACATGGCTGACGCCATCATGCTCCCCATAGGTATAGTATTAGACAGGTAATAAGCGGTGCCTGGTTTCTGCCAGACGTAGTACTTGGAGTTTTACCCAAAGAGTTCAGTTTTTGTCTCATCAGACCAGAGTCCTTGGATTAGAAAACTCCAAACTGCCTTATACTGAAGAGTGTCTTCTATTTATCATAAATGCCTGACTGATGGAGTGCTGCTGTCAACAGGTTCTCCCACTGCAGCAGAGGATTTCTGAAGCTCTGTAAGAGTGACCACTGGGTTCTTGGTCACCACCCTGACTAAGGCCTTTCTTGTCCAGCATTCCATTTGGCCAGATGGCCAACTCTAAGAAGAGTCCTGGTAGTTCCAAACTTCTTTACTTTCACATTTAGTAAGGCCATGATGCTCCTGGGAACACTCAAAGCTTTAGAAGTTGTTTTATACCCTCGCTCTAATCCTTGCCTCACCTCAGTATGGTTGTGGAGATCTTCAGAGAGTTTCTTGGACCTCTTAGCTTGGTTTTTGACCTGACATGTAGTTTGAGTAGTGGGACCTTATATACACGGGGGTGTTCCCCTCTAAACTCCTTGCAATTTAGTTTGCTGCAGGTGGACTCCAATCAATTTGGAGATACAACTCAAGGATAATTAAAGCAAATAGGATGAACTTGACCACAATTTACAGATCCACAGCAAAGGCTCTAAATATTTACTGTATTTAAATGAAAGATTTCAGTTTTTGATATTTAATAAATTTGCAAACCTTTCTCAAAACGTGTTTTCACTTTGTCATTATGGGTTATTGAGCGCAGATTTATCCATTTGAAATTACATCTACAACACAGTAAAGTGTGCAGAGAGTGAACAGGAAGGAAGTTAGAGAAAGATGAGTATGAAAAGTAACGCGATAAAAATAAACTGAGAGATAAATGGGAAAGGCAATATATCAGGCAGATTGACAGTCAGACAGACAGACAAAGATAGATAGATAGATAGATAGATAGATAGATAGATAGATAGATAGATAGATAGATAGATAGATAGATAGATAGATTAGATATTAATCCCAAGGGAAATTCACATAATCCAGCAGCAGTATACTGATAAAGAACAATATTTAAATTAAAGAGTGATAACAATGAAAGTATAACAGACAGAAAATTATTTTGTATAATATTAACGTTTACCCCACCTAACCCCCGGGTGGAACTGAAGAGTCGCATAGTGTGGGGGAGAAAAGTCGTATGAAGGCTTTGTAATTCTACTGCAACTCTGAAAAGGATTAGGAGGGTCTGAGAATGCTATCCTGTACTATAAATGATGGCTTGAAACAGTACTCATTCAGTGATATTACAAACTGTTTGGGGAGCAATGAAGAAACAATAAAATGAGTTTAATCACACCATTGATGCTATCAGCAAATCCATCAGGCAGGTGAATCACCCAGAAGAAATATTGCTTAAAAGATTCAAATGAATTACCTCCATTGTTTGGGTCAGTCTACTTCACGACAGGCAGGTCATTTCAGAGAGAGCTTCAGAATTCACAGCTTCACTACTAGTGAAAGTATTCATTCCTCAAATCTCAATGTGCATTTATTCATAAATTGTGATGGAACAACATGAGTTGGGCCTGCCTTCCTGTGCCAGTGTCTATTAAAATTAGTGAATATACTATTTGTTTTTTTGAGAATATTGGAAATTTTAAATATTTATATTTTTCTTTCAATGCTTTATTCTGATATGCATACCAATACAAAGCAAAAATGCTGTTTATATTTCCAAGTTGACTAAACCACTAATATTTTAAAATGTACCATATATACTTGTGCATAAGCTGGGTCTTGAAACCAGAAAAATTGATTATAAAATCAGACCCCGACTTAAACGGCCGTTCAAAAATATGACACTTCATTTTTTTTTACATCTTCTTACTTCCTCCAGTCTCACACCAGTTTCTCAGACACATCGAATTTTGTTGCAGCAGCGCAGTTACCAATTTCTTTCACCACTTCAGCGACTTTTAATTTAAAACCTGCTTCATATTTTCTTCTGATCGAACGCTCCATTGTAGATACGGGATGCTCTTTCGATAAAGGTGTATGAGTGTGTGAGATACAAAAAACACAAATCAGTGCAAACGTCGCTTTGGAATAGTTTGGGTTTTACCGTGTGGTCATGTAGGACAATACATAGAAAAACAAAGGCAGTGTGCTCTTACTCTCTCAGGTGGGCGTTAACAAATCCTAATCTCTTGGACCAATAGTGTGAGTTTCCTGCATTTGACTTATACGACCAACATTAAGTAATACCAGAAATTATATGGTAAAATCAAGCCCCGACTTATCCGCGGGAGAACTTAAACGCGAGTATATACAGTAGTTATTATTTCTTATATGAATGCTACATACAGTAAGCAATGGTTTTATTCTACGTTTGGCAAGCAACTTTCTGTGGTGGAGATGTATCAAAATAAGGTAGAGAACGTGGCTAAATATACATACCCAAGACACAGAAAGAGCAGTCTTGGTGAAGTTCTGCACAATCCACATCTCATCTTTTTCTTTGAGGTTTGGATATTCTGGAGTATAACTTCTACAGTATGTGGTCTGTGTTACACTTTTAAAAATAATATCTTTAGTCTTCCATATTCCATCCATCCATTATCCTAACACAGGGTCACGGGGTCTGCTGGAGCCAATCCGAGCCAACACAGGGTGCAAGGCAGGAACAAACCTGCGCCAGCCCACCGCAGTCTTCAATATTCCAAAGGAATTAAATATCCTAATCCACAAACATTTTAACACAAATTGCACCTTAAATTCACCCCAGCCTTTGTGTTCAGTATCAGTACATGGACTCTGAAATTGTCAAAAGAAATGGGTCTCCTATCCAGACAGTCATTGGTTGTGTGCAGTCATCTATGTGACAGTAACACAGCAATGTTGCCTCGTATGATGACAGAGTTCTGGCTTCGGGTTCACGGCATGTTCAAAATTCTTTAATTTTCTTAACCTGCTTTGTCCACAGGAGGTCACAGGGAGAAAATGAATATTTCAGAAGAAACCTACAATGCCTCAAACTGTATAAGGAATCTGAGACAAGAAAGATAAAAGAAGAAAAAGAAAAGTGGAGACAATCAAGGAAGACTGAGAGATATGTAATCCTCTGTAAACAAAGCAAGGTGGTCGGGTGGCCCTGCAGTGAGTGAAGGGAATGACAGTCCAGGGGTGGGTTGCTCCTGCTGAGCAATGGAAAGAGCAAGAACAGTCAAAGGCTTTGAGGGTCGTCTCATGGAGAATGATGGATGGTGGTGGGACAATAGGTATCATAGTGGGCTACTAAAAAAGCGCCTGGGGCAAAACACGATGACAGAGGACCACTCTTGCTGGCGTTGTAGACCTAAGTGGGTGAGAGGCGCATTGAGACTCAGACAGAGTGACAGACAATATAGAGAAGAAAGGGAACCCAATTTTAATGCTGTGTTTTAGACTTGATTTTAACCAATTTTTGGATCTGTTTATTTATTGGTTTTATCATCCTTGGGAGTACTTGTTTTGACATTGTATTTATTTATTTATTACAGAATTTGCACTGCACTTTTGGCCACTGGTTTGTTTGAATAAACTCCACTAAGCACTTTTTACAACAGTCTTGTTGTTTGCGTCCTCAATGCCCTGATCTATCCATGGTGTATGACTATAAAGATGTATCAGGAAACAGGTAATGCCAATGCTGTGGTCACTGAGGGCATAGCAGTGTCCCAAGTGCTAGTTTCAATTGCCAAGGTGTACCATTTTCTGCTCTGTCCCACTATTGTGCTGCAGGTGATGAGCCCACATGGTGACCCTGCTTGACTTTTTCAGACAAAGTCCAACTGATGGGTCACTCAGACACCAGGCATTCTCCAATGCACACCAATTTGGCTCTCTAGGAGGAGGGGGTATATGGTCATTATTGTCACATGCAGAGAGTACAGTAATATTCTAGTTTTCCTTTACTGAATCTTTAAATGAATCTACAATACAAGGGTGACCATTAATGGATTGTCCTTCGTCTGTCTCTCTCCTTAGACCTGTTTGTCACGGGTAATCCTGCCAGAGGACACTGCTCTGATAATCATTGAAGCGCACAAGCCCAGCACCACACCAATGCCTCAATCCCAGTACATTAAAATACCAAACATTATGTACATGATCATTGTAAAGAAGAACTCTTTTGAGCAAATACTTACTGATATAAAGGTTGTCGCGGGTGACCAGGCCCCATGCCCGCCTGGGACGCCCCTTCTACTTATGTTCCGGGGGAGCGGCCATGGGCTCCTCAGTACCTCTCCCGGGACGCTTAGTGGCAGCCTCCTGGCTGACGATGGTGCCTCAGTTTCCCGCATGGTTCCATGGGATTCGATGGAGTTCTCCACAACCCTGTGGGAAACTGGGGTGGCCACCAGGGGGTGCTGCATGGATCCCGGAACCAGCCTGGACAACTCTACAGTCCCGCCCAGAAGTGCAATCAGGAACAGGTGATCAAGCACCCGCAGCACTTCTGTGTGGGCTATAAAGGACCGCCACCACCACTCAAGGTCAGAATCGGGAGGAAGAGGATGAGGTTGCCTGGGAGGAGTGGTGGTGCCAGAAGAAGGGTTGTGATTTGTGTTGTGCTTAGTACCTAGGACTGTGTTGTGGCTGGGGGGTTCACGGGGAAGACGTGTCCTGCAGCTGAAGAAAGAAATAAAGTCTTTGAGTTTTTACATATGCCTCTGTGTAAGCCGGGTCGGGTCGGGTGCTATATAGTGTCCAGTTCACAAGGTAAAATATAGAAAGGCTGATGCAACAGAATAAATTAAGTTAGAAAATATATGCATGCAACACATATAACATTCAGGTATATTCTGGAACTAAGTTAACTGATTTGAAAGTTTTTTGTTACATCAAAGAGTTGGTTACCACTTTTTGTTGATTAAATATTTTCAGTGATGATACAATGTAATTACATATGATAGGAGACTGCATTAACTACATGCATTTTAACAGAACTTCATGTTCTTAAAAGTGTAGCCTAAATAGGCGTGTGGTGGCTCAACAGCTTTCATACACTGCAGAGTCCAACTAAAGAAAGCATTGATTAATGTTGTTGGTTGTGGAAGGTCAATGACTAATTGTTCTTCAGATTTTTTAAACACAACAGTTTTGAAAGATGTGCCCAAAGATTTAAAATCTGTTGAACTCTCAAGTTTAAATTGTTGCCTATTTCAGAGCATAATGGAGAGCAGGCCTGGAGCTTTCTTTTGTCATACTGTATACGTATGCACGTCTTACGCTCTGATCAGATATACGTTACCACCCCAAGGGGAGAGGGGGCGCTGTCGCTAACTGTTCTGTCTCTTCCCCCCACAATTTCAAATGAGATCCCCAAGAAGGCCAGCTCACCATACCTTATCACCTCCAAAAGTCTTGCCCCTCTGCTCTGGAGCATATAAAACCAACCATCCCGTGCCTTCAACAGAATGGAGCTCCCAGTCAGATCACTTATTGTGGAAACGCAGCTTTGTGTTGTAGCACCCATTTATTTCGTTGAACGTGATTGATTTTTCTGTTACCTCTCAATTAAACAGGGTGGCTGGGCTGGCACTTCAACTCTTTTTGGGTCTCTGTAAGTCACTCTGTTCCACACCGATAAATTACAGTGTCAGACAAATGCTGAACCCTTATGATCTAAATTGTAGGTAATGCAGCTGCTTTTATTGTTGCGTACTGTAAATACTGAGTACAAATTTGCCTACTTTGTGCTTACACAGTAATGCTTGCATAATTCCTTTCCTCATGCATTCATTTTAAGATAGATGACACCTTCTATTATTTTGTATTTATTTTACCTCAAGTAACAGGAGCCAGATGAACAAGCGGCTGGTGTATATGTGCCTTCCCCGTGCTTCACTAATCTGCACTGGAGATCTGTTTGCTCTCACGGGGTAGCTGGAAGAAAAGCAAAGGAGGAAAATACACAAGCTTAAGTGACCCCTCTCTGGGTACATTTAAAGCAGTAAGCAAATCTGTAATTGAAATCACACAGAATGTTACTCTGTTTTGACACACAGGAGTCTGCAAAGTTGTGAAAGCTTTGCAATGGGAAATGTAGACATTTTAAAAATGTGTACAGGGTGCTGTATTCAAGATAGCACAACAAAACCTACACTTTCTCTAGCATATTTCATTGAAGAGTAAGTAATGGTCTGCTGGGACCCAAGTTGTTTCATGTGGACAGACAGACAGACAGACAGAGGCATGGTGATTCGCATTATATGCAAATGCACCAGAAAATGAATATCTTCAATTGCCTAAGACTTGGTCAGGCCTGCTGGATTATGACTGTGTCTGCCTTTGTCTTTGTACTGTCTCTGGTATAACTAACCGTAGTCTATTTTCTCGAGGGATACTGCTGACTATTTTTTTTTTCTCTCCTCTGTTGTCAATTGGCCATAGTTCAATGGTTAGTTAATGGGCCGATGGTGCTGGGCTCCATTTACGTTAATCAGTTTTGAACCAATTTTCTGAAGCTGGTTGAAATGATTTCAACATTAAGGTTTTGGCTAACCCTCTCTATTTACTTGGGTTTGGGACTGGCACCAAGTTGGGCAGGTTTGCCACCCTGGTAGCTAGATTTGGTTGAAGTGGTATGGGCATGTGATGAGGAGAGACAATAAATATGTGGATAAAAGAGTGATGGGAATGGAAGTACAGGGGAAGAGAGAGTGTGGTAGGTCAAAATGAAATTGGAAAGATAAAGTAAAAGAAGATCTGACGGAAAAGGGTCTGTCTGGGGATGAGGTACAGGACCAAGATGTTTGGAGAACATTGATCAAGCACATCAACCCCCACATAGAATTAAGAAAAGATGAAGAGGAAAAAGAAGAAAAAGAAGTCTTGAACCATACCATACCACACCATACAATCTTCTAAGCTCACCAATTCCTGAGCAGGGTTGCAGCGGGTGGCGCCTATTCAAGCAAGCATAGGGCACAAGGCAGAATCAATAGCCAGGGTAGGGCACCAGTCAGTCCATCACAGGTGTACTTATTATGTAATTTGTCAAGTTGTATTTGTTATCTGCCCGTGAATGTGTCTCATTGCTCTGTGCCTGCACTCCATGAAGAGCACTATACAAAGATAAACTGAACTGAAATACATTGAATTCAATTCCAGTTATCTTTTCATGCTGTAGAGAACTGAGCTGGCTTTGAAATGGACAGTGCTACTCCTTCCTTATCAAGTAGAAGTTTATCCCATCTTGTTCTTAAACCTGCTTAATCCATTTAGGATTAAAGCCTATCATGGCAGCACTGGGCACAAAGCAGGAAAATGACCTGGATGGGTGGCAGTCCATTTCACAGCCCAGCACAAGTTTTAATGTAAATGTTGTTCATTTCATATGCTTTGATCTTTCCTTACATTTTCTTGTTTAGAATAAAAATAATTTGCTGTTATTTCATCTCTTTCATTTTTGTTTTTCAGTTATTTAAATTATCTGATGAGTCAACTGAATTACCTTGTCATCATGCTTTGTATTGTAAAATTTCAAGATATCTGCTCCTGGCACGTGTTGTGCTTTTTCATCCTCCTGATCCGTGAAGCAATGAGACAGTCACCTCAGGTGGCACACTGGTAAGGGTGGCGTTTTCATGCAACAATATATACAACAAAATACAAAGAAAGGAGAGCTAAGTGTGAACTTTGATAATTACATACTGTACATATCTAGTGCCTTAAATATACAAGGGATGTTCAAAAAGTTTCTGCACTTTTTTAAACTCTATTTATTAAGAATTTCAAAAATAAATTAAATTACATTTCTACATAGTCACCTTCTTTTTTGATGCAATTTTCCCAGTGTCGTACCAACTTTTCAATGCTTATTTACTACTCCCATCTTCACTACTTCCAGTGAAAATACAAAAGTGTGGAAACTTTTTGAACGTTCCTCGTACAAATTTTTTTAAATTATGAGACATATTTTCATTGTAAAAGTTCCCAGTTTCATTTAATGCAGTTTGCACCAAAGCAGAAAACAGCACATGTACATTGTGATGCTGCAGAATACCAGTGCATGATATGGGCATTTATTGTCTCGATTTTCACATATTCTATTGTGCACATGCTGATTATGTAATTTAGTAAACTTTTGCCAATTTCTGAATCATTTAGGAATTCTGGTACATGTACAATTTCTGTTTAATGTCTGTTCTGTTTGCGCAGGTGAGTTTACTTAAAAAGGGCAGGTGTCTTTTAGCTTACAGCAGAGAGTTTTGAAACTGCCAGGGTATTTAGAGAAGCATGGAAGATGAGCGAACAATCAGAAAACACATTCATTTGTGGGGGAGATTCAAACAAGTGGTAAAGAATGTACACACTTTTATTGTTCTTATGCCTGCTTTGAATGTTTTAATTTTATAAAGCTAATCTTGAGACGAGACTTTTGCCAAAAGATTTTTTCAAGCCCCGCCCTCCTCTCAACCATTTTCAACCACGCCCACAGTCCTCTCACCTCTCATTTGTGAGAATGCCTTTGTCAGACACAGTTCCTGTGCTCTCAGCTCTTATAAATGTTTACATTTTCCTCGCTTTAAGTTCCCAATAAAAGAAGACTTATTATGTCCAGATCTTATTGAAGAATTTCATCCTGAAGGGCTATCAGCAGAAGAAATGAGTATACGGACAATCCTAGCACCGAGAAACAATGAAGTCAAACAAATTAGCGTCAAAATTGTCAATCGGTTACACTGTAAATTGGTTAAATGCGTATCAATAGATTATGCTGAAACAGTTGGTGGTGATTGTGCGGAAGATGAAAACGTCAAATTACAATATCCCGTGGAATATCTACAAGCGTTAACATTGTCCGGTCATCCAACCACCGAATTACTATTGAAAGAAGGATGTATCATAATGTTATTGCATAATTTATGTACAGTATGAGTGATGGGCTATGCAATCGAACAAGATTAGTTGTATTCAAAATTGGTCGAACAATTCTGACATGTAAAATTTTAACAGGCGACAAGAAAGGTAATGTAGTACATATTAGACACCAAAAGAGATCTTGATATGCCATTAGTATTAAAACGTTTAGAGTTTCCCGTTAGAATAGCTTTTGCCATTGACAATTAACAAATCACAGGGAGAAACATTTGAAAAAGTCGGGTTATTTATTAGAGAGAATATTCACTCACGGGCAGTGTTGTCACGATGTAAATCCAAACACAGACTCAAAATTCAAAGTGATACTGACGAAAGGTTAATTCCAAATATTGATTTTACTGAAGTTTCTGTGTTAATTTCAAAGCCAAAAAGAAAGAAAACATATAACGCAACAAATACCTCAAACGCAACATGAAATAATTTTCTTTCAATTTATTACATTTTACTATTTTCTACTATAGTTAATTACTCGCTGTAATGTAAAATAGTTAATTCTATTATGCATATGTAACAATTCTCATGAAACTAATAATCTGTTTAAATCTGTTTCCCATATGCGAGTGGCAGGGCTGCGAAGTGGCTTGTGTGTAGCACCCGCCGGGTTGGTGAGCAAGCGAGCATTGGGCAGAGCCCTCTAGTTTTCTTAGAATGATATTATTTATGCATTTTTATCTCTTTTCCTGAGGATGTGCCACATTGGGGATGATTGTAACGTGAAGCCTAAATCATAGCACGTATTCTATGTGGATTATGTGTATTATCTGAAGCCTAGTTGGGTTATATATAGGGGTACAGCCCAGGCTCCAGACCTTAATATTAAAGGGGGGTTATTGCTACAAGTGGCAATATTAACAGGCTGGCCTCACCCTGACAGGACAGTAGGAACAAGCTAATGGTGGAAACAGTTGGAAACTTATTAAGGGTACATTTCGCACAAACATTAGGAAGTTTTTCTTTACACAAAGGACCATAGACACTTGGAATAAACTACCATATAGTGTGGTAGACAGTAAGATGTTAGGGACTTTCACAACTCGACTTGATGTTGTTTTGGAAGAAATAAGCGGATAGGACTGGCAAGCTTTGTTGGGCTGAATGGCCTGTTCTCATCTAGAATGTTCTAATGTCTGGTGCATGGGAGGGGACATTCACGCACACTCAAACATACGAGGCCAGATTCACCAGTCAACACCAGCTGCATGTTGCTGGGGTGTGAGAACTAAAGTACTCTGAAGAAAAAAGACCCATGAATGGACAGGAAGAACAAAGAAAGTCCACAATGACAATGCTCGGGCTAGGAGCCTGACTCAGCTTGTTGGGGCTGGAAGCTAGGAGCGTCACCCATCGGGTCTAACACTGTTTTGTACTCACTTCTAAAAATAATCTATGTGCATACTTATGAATATACTGTAAATAGTATGAAGGGATACTCCACCATAAATGTTTAGATCTACTTATGTTTCTGTTTTTTAAGGATTACAGATACACCCTAATGTTCTGCTGTTACCAGGTAAATAAACACATAAATGTCTGCCAATTAGACAATGCACATTGTTCAAAGAGGAAATAAGCTTCCCAAGCTACCTAAAATGTCACACGATAAAACAAGGAAACAACGTAATTATTCAGTGTCAGAAGAATGGATGTATTGCTTTCACATCAAATAGAAAACAAAAACAACTATCAGTCCTAATGAGCAATGCCAGGGGTTTCACGCAGTCTCCCCAAAGCCTTCTAACTTCAGAGCTTCGTGATGGTCTGACACAGTGGGAACAAAGCCCCCTTCAGGAACGAAGTGTACAATAAAATGACTGGCCCCTTCTTTAAAAAGGGCTGGTAGTGTTCCTGCTTGATCCGTCTTATCGGGGGCATACAGAAATTCTGCAGTGTGTTCATATTTAGGTACGCGACAACTGAAAGCAACAAAGCGAGAGCGGCACTGCTCAGTTACTCGAGGAACTGCAAATCCAGACCCTGCTTTAATAATTTATTATCCATTTGCTATTCTTTCCATATGTGAATATGGAGGATTTTTCCACTCCCGTTGCCACGGCCACCACGGGGACTGGGAGAATTTCAGATTCTGGGATTTACTCCTTTTCAGGCTCTCGCTCATTGGCTTATTTTTTTTATCGTTTACATGAAGGACAAGTTGATGAATGAGCTACAACGGGCGCTATATAATATGAACACCGATTGATTTACGTGGTGTATTCAATTATTTTTTGTACTCACAAAAGCAAGACCTTTTATTTTTAAATAAGGCATTCTGAGCAGAATCGTCTTCGTCATAGCTGAGACGTTTAATGTGTGGGCACGAACACGTCCTGTGCTCCACTCCACGGACTGTTTTGTTGTTGATTGACTGTAACAGTCTGTAACACTGCCCTACTTGTGCTGCGCAGCAAAACGCGAAGGAGGAGGAGGAGGAGGAGGAGGAGAGGAAGACGGGGGGCGAGGAGGGCTAGAGGACTGACTTGCTCGGGTGGGCTTTCCCCAAATCTCGACCGGAGCTTGTCAGTGAGGCAACGAGTGAGCGAGCGAGCGGAGGGCTGCTTGAGTGCTGTTCGGCGCCGCGGACCCCCTCACAATGGCGCTCCGGAATGCCGCCGCATCGTACTCTTCTTTTTCCCTTCTCGTGCCCGCACTAGGAATTCTCTTTTGCGCCTTTCTGCCTCAGCCTGTTGCTCCGTGTCCGAGTCGATGCCTTTGTTTTCGGACCACCGTCAGATGTATGCATTTAATGCTGGAAAATGTACCTGCAGTATCTCCTCAGACTACGATCTTGTAAGTCTTTTTTCTTGGTTATTGGGGGAAGGGGGCGTCAGTGTTCATAGGAAGAGCAGGAAAAAGTTTTGGCAGAGTGGCAGTAACTGTTGAAAATGGTAAGAAATGAGCGATCTGTGATAACTTGGAAATGACTAACGTGCATATAAAAGTGACATTAATGTGAGAGATTAATGTGAGTTTTTAGGAGACGTTGAAAGACATCCGTAAGTGACAGCAACTCCAGACTTGATTCATTTAGGGAACAAATTTAATATTTGATTTCTTTTGCTCATGAGGTATCCACTCCTACCTTATGGAAACGATGTCTATTTTTCATTTTCCTTTTGCCGGGTGGCACCAGTTCCGCTTCAGAGGAGGTGTTGTTCGGCTAGTTGATGAGCTTTGTTTTCGGACCTTCCGAAATTCCATCCCGTGGGCTAGAAAAGCGGCAGACTGCACCGTGACTTCTAACTCGCTAATCCGCTAGTAACACAAGTTGCACATTCTGTATTGAACGAAGTCGCGCAAGAAATTCCAGCAAACTTTATGGCGGATTTCGATCGCGTTCCCCGCGTCAACCAGAGGGCTTGAAGTCGGATTGAGTAAATGAAATCTGTCACCCCTCATGCGTGGAATTTGTTGTTTTATACACAATGACAAAAAGAAGCGCATGTCCAGCTATGAACTGCTGTGCTTCGCTAAAAGAGCCAAGTAGTACAAGAGTTAAAGTCGTGAATGCTGTGCATATCAACCGTTACAAATAAAAATCATAATAACGAACAAAATTAGCTGTCAAATAAATGTTACGCGGTAATGTTATAAGTGTTCGCTTCGGAAACCGGACTTCCAATTATTAGAGACATCGCCGTATTATTCAGCAAACACGCAGCTTTGTCCCTTGTGTTGTAAAGAAGTCACGACAAAGGTCGCCACGCGTGGCTGTGGCCCGTTTATGCAAAACACGAAGCCATCGACTGATGTTATGTGGTGACACGAGGCGACTGATGGGGGCAGAGAGGTCCGTGTCAGGCCGTTGGCAGCGGTGGTCTTTTTGAAATGAACAGGGTGGTAATTAGAGAGGCAGATCCTTTTGTTTAATTCAAACCCTAAAAATGACAGGGAAACAAAAACAGCGCTATAGTAGCGATTTATCAAGAGTGTCTTAGCAATAAAAGGGCAGCTAGTGGTACCGGCAGTCACTACAGTCGTACTTTTAATTACTGTATTTATTTCTTTGTGTTAAGGTTACAGTCATTGGTCACTATACGGTTTTTATTTTCAAAGCTAGACAACCGAAATCATTTTATTAATTGTTCATTCACTTCAATACATTTTTTTTTTTTTTTTTATCTACAGAATAGCATGCCTTCTGACACAAGATTAAGGTTTTTAAAATAAAAAAAATCTACTGAGAATCTAAATTAAAATAAAAATAAGAAAAATATAAAAGTCATTGCACAATTACTTCTGGTATACATAATGAAGCAATGGCCTTAACAATTTCTATCTATCTATCTATCTATCTATCTATCTATCTATCTATCTATCTATCTATCTATCTATCTATCTATCTATCTATCTATCTATCTATCTATCTATCTCAGTTTGTCTGTCTTTCTCTGCTTTTGAACATGCATAACTATTTTAAAAACTACTGCTCTTATTCATTTGAGTGAACCGTCTTTTCCTGCCTTCCTTTAGTATGAGCCTTGCAGTGATTTTATTCCATTGTATTTACAAGTTTTAGAGATGAGTAACCACTAGCCGAATACAGTATGTGTGTTATGTTTGGGTTCAGTTTCTTATAATGGAAGTTTTAACAGCAGCATAATGAGCAAAACTGTAAGGAAGCAAGAGAAAAGCCCAGTGGATAAATGATTTCTTATTGGTTAAAGTGAAGATTAAGGAATAAGCTGCAGCTGTTTCTCAGCTGTTCATTGTATTAAAGTTAGAAAGTTAGACTTTTGTAAATGTCTTTTCTCTACAATTCTAGCCTTACATTGCCTAATTGCAATATATCAATAGTTTTAGTTAGCGATATGGTCTGTTGTGCGTTGTGTTTAAAGGCTGATTAGAGAGTATTTTAAATTGGACTAAAGAGAACTACAATGAAAAGAGTATTCGGATCATCTTGCTTTGTTGTCAGAGTCAGAGTTTGTTGCATTGGGACCTTATTTTCAGTTTAATGCTGGCCATTTTAGTGCAGACAATTAGATCACTTTCCTCCCTCCTTTGAATGGGTGTTATCAGTGTTCAGGCCCTTTGCCATCTATGGCTCCTGCTTGAAGGTTGAGGAGGTTTGCTATGAGTGATTCAGTTGGTGACAGCAGTGCTCATTCATGTTAATATCAAGCTCTTTGATAGCCGCCATACACACATGCTGAAGGGCCTTTTCTTGCATGCGCAGGTGTAAGTGAATGGCAATTTTAAGAAAGGCTGATTAATATCCACAACATTTTCCTTTTTTTTTTAAAATGTGTTGTATTTTCAACCATGGTTACGGTGAGAGCTGAATAATTAAGTAATCATTTTATTCATGCATCATGCTGTAACAGCAGTAATAAAATGAGAGCGTTGCAATTTATTCGTTACAATTATTAATATACTTGTACAGCTTTTGCAGTGGTTACTTGATGTGTTTGTGAGGATTTAGTGCTTGCAGTACAGTCAGGTCAGGCCCCTCGCTCAGGCTCACACAATGAATCAGAAACAGGGATGGAACCTGGAAGCTTGTGGTTTCAAGTCATTAGGCTGACACACAAAGAAAGGGTACAGGTTTCCATCTTCACGTAAAGAGAGTTTTCTCAAATATAATGAATGTTGTAAAGTGTTTAAATGAATGTCTGGGTTAAGATTACAAGTTCTAATTGTGAGAGTAGTTGTCAGTTGCTGCCTCTTATAATTCCCTACATGTGTACTCCCTCTCAATTTGTATGGGCATTCTTATCAGTCGTTCAGTCACTGATAAGGAACACCCTAAACTAATCGCTTACCAGCCTGTTCCTACTGGACTGATACCATCCATACAAAGATAACACGCTGATGGTGTGGGGTGAATGGGTGTGTGCTCATCTGTGTGCATTAAAATGTCCTCCTGTTTACTGTTGGCTGCTAAATAGTGTCTGATGCTGTGGCGTCTTTTACTCCTCATGACCTTTTACTGGGATTAGGAAAGTAGAAGGGCACACCATTGGCTGAAGATGTGTCCACCAAGGAAGATGGCCTCACTTGAGTTGAACTGTGATTTGTGTCTGTTAGTTGATTAGGGGTGGGCTACACCCTCATGGTGTTGCGATTGTGTTTCTTCACAAAGACCCTTGAGACACTTGCACAGCAGTTATGTGTTCAGAAGTCTCAGCTTCAGTTTAGCACATCGACTGTTTTGAAACTCAGACTGCCATAATCTGGAAGAGGTATTCCTCTAGGTAAGTCTTGCAGTTTAAACATTTAGGTGGAAAGTCCTGGCATTGCTCTAGCTGGGAGGGCATGCAGAGATTTGTCTTCAACAGGCCTGACATCACCTCTGCACAGACATTTTGGAAAATATAATAGATAGACTTATAATGACCGGCAGGTAATAATGTTTTTTTGGAAGATACCTGAAGAAAGGTAAATGAAAACGTAAGCAGAGTGTGAACCAATACTAAATAAAAGACAAAAAAGTCTCAAATGTTCACTCATGGCATGCCCACCCATATTTAATGACAGGAGGTTTTACTGCCAAGATAACAGCTTAACCTAATACTGCGTTTGCTTGATTCTGCAAACAAAGGAGCGTTAAGTATGAACTTTGATAATTACGTTCATATCTAGTGCCTTACATATACGAGGGATGTTCGAAATGTTTCCGCACTTTTTTAAACTCTATTTATTAATTAAGAATTTCAAAAGCAAATGACATCACTTTTCTACATAGTCACCTTCTTTTGCGATTTTCCCAGCATTGTACCAACTTTTTAATGCCTAATTAGTACTCCTCCCGTCTTCACCGTTTCCAACGAAAAATATCCAAGTGTGGAAACTTATTGAACGTCCCTTGTACATTTTTTTAAAATTATGAGACATATTTTCATTGTAAAAAAAACAGTTTTTGGAAGATACCTGAAGAAAGGTAAATGAAAACGCAAGCAGAGTGTGAAACAATACTAAATAAAAGAGAAGAAAGTCTCAAATGTTCACTACAATTTACTGCCAAGATCACAGCTTGTCTTACTTAATACTGCCAGTCCTGCTGTTTGTAGTGTTTGTGTTGTGTTTACTGCCATTCGCCATGTTGCTTATCATAGACTGATTCATCTACGCCATCAGTCCCTATCTGACTCGATTTCCTGTGGACTTTGGCCACTGTCATTTGTTATCTAAAGTACTCGGCCTGATACAAAAGCAGCCATACTGTGTTTTAATATGAAAAATGCCAAAAGGTGTTTTGATTGATATGTTTGGGAAATCAAAGTTGGCAGAGTGTCTGAAACTGCAAACCTGCATGGCTGTTCAGGGCATACATGTTTTACTGGGTGTATAGCAGGATCGAGAGGAGCAGGCTAGAAGGAAGCTTTTAAATCTCTGCTGAATTTAACATTCTTTCCATGAAGCCTGGTAGTCAAACATTCCATTTGTATCCGGTAATGAAATGTTTTTATTAGACACAAGCAGTCATTTTTTTTATATTTTTTTATTTTCTTGACACTCAAGATAATTGCTGTGGATACATTTTAACTTTTGTTACAATTCTTATCTGTTGAATTAATGCCAAATCTGTCTGCAGGTCTCTTTTAAGAGATATTGTTTATGTGTATCTGCTCTAAATGGTACTTTTAACTATTCCAGATATAATACCCCTTTAGTATGACCGCCGCCGCATGCAACCACAGTGGTAGGTCTGAATGCATCGGCTTTGTTCTTTTGGGGAAAACATGCATTTAGCCGCACTTGGCCCATAAAGGAACGTTTTCAGGCAATTGACACTTCACATGTTTTCTTCAAAAATGACTTTTATTCAGCCATTTTTTTTACAGTGATATCTTTGTTTTTTTCATTGTTAAATATCATAAACATATATTTACTTTATGAGTGAGGTGTGCTGAAGAGGACATTGTGCAGATTTTAAAGACACATCTGGTGCCAATTGTAGCTAATTTAACACAGCCTCATCGAAGTTCTTCCTCACATGTATTGCTATAATACGTATACAGTAGAACATGGCCTATCTGAGATCAGAGTTATTAAGCTATTTGTCCTTTGTGTTTCCCCCAGGAGCAGACAAAAAAAGAGGGCCTGAGAACGGGCTTCTATTGTTAATGACTGATGACCCAGTGGCAGTTTTGAAACTTTAGTCGTGCGCCTCAGGTATTCTGGCTCCAGTGCTGTGTCAGGATTTCTACAGAGACTCGGCCTGCGGCTCTAGAAGAGTCTCAGTTATAACTGATTTGAATTAGAGGGCAGCACATTGGTGCCATGGGTGGTGCTGCTGCATCATGGATTCAACATCTGGTTGATGTTTTTGTGGACACTGTGTGGATTTTTCTTTGATATCCTAAAGATGTCAGTGTTAGGGCTGACTCCTGCCTTCCAGTTGGTGCTGCTGGGATAGACTCTAGGCCCCTAAAGGCCATTTCACATTACGTAACTTTTCCATGATTTTCAGTCATAGCCTTCATATACATAATCTTAGAGAATTGGGGGCAGTTAGTGGTACACTCCTGTGAAGCTGGTTTTGTAAAGTGACATACCCTGTGACTTACTCTATCTCGTCCATAACTTGTTTCAACAAATTCCAGCCGGTTTGATTTGTTCTTAGTCGCAGGGGTGAGCTCTCTGTGTATGAGAGCTGACAGACCAATGAAGGGCCATCCAGAAGTACAATGTATATAATGCAGGAATAAGGAACACAAGCGCTTTGGACCTCACAGACAGAAGGGAAGCTGACCTGTCTGATGTCTGGTGTTTTACATGTCATGACAGAGTAGAAAAAGGGGTCTTACCTGTTAACGCTAATCAGGCAACTCACAATTGGCTGTCAGAGAAAAAGGCAAGCTTGATTGTGCTGGAAGGTCAGCAAACTGCAGCCAGCACTTCTGACAGACCCCACGAGTAGAAGTCTCATCATATAAGACTTTAAATTAGATTGAACATATCTGAGAATGTTATGTTTTGTTGATATGAGTTCAGTTTATAAACTGAGTGGTATCTTGATGTGCTTCTGGACTCTCCTAAAAAAGATCAGATCTATAATGGTCTTTGGCATGGGCCATTTAGTACTGTACATAGTATGAATTTGATCTCTTTTGTAGTAAAGTGTTTTGATGTGAGACAACAGAGGATGGAGTAGTGAGGCAGAATTTGTTAGCATTTTGCAGACTTTATGAAGTTGTCCTTTATGAAAAAGGGCTGTTTGTCACCATTAGCAGAGTTAATTCTGCCTACGTTTAGATTAAAATAAGTTCTTACACCCTTTGACAGGCACTAGAGATGATGAAATGATCTTTTTCAACTGTAATGCTGAAATTGGAGGTTAGCTTACTGGAGTACTTTAGAGTGTAATTTATAGAGGTTTAGAAACACGTGGTTTACATGAGTCTCTCTTTCATGGGAACAAAGTGAAGGCTGTGATTACACAAAGTCATCCTAGAAGCTTAGTAGAATTTTGTAGTCATTGGTGGAGGCGGCAGGTTTCCATGGCTTTCAATTCATCCCATCTGGAAAAATAGATCTGGCAGAGTCCACAGCTCATTGAGCCACGGGATTGCTTTGTGTTCTTGATTGGAGACATGAAAGCTTTGAACCCGTTGTTGTTGTTGTTGTTTTTTTAAATTCCAGAAGTATTTAGTTTCTGTAGAGCTGCAAACATTTTTTTAAATGGTCTCTTTCTTCTATCGACATACCCATGTCCTTGGTGCGCTCCATATTCTGATAGTTGTTTCCATTCATATCTTTTCCTAATTCTTATATTCACTATATAGAATAGTTAAATTGATCCACTCATTCTTTGAGCCCATGAGGAGCCAGAGACATCCCCACATGGATTACTAATCCACTGCAGGATGCCAGAATTAAGATACCCATGCTGATTACACAGGACAACTTAGAGCCATCGGTTAACTAAAATGCATATATCTTTGGGCTTTGGAAGGCAAGAGAAGTACCTGGAGGAAATGCACTTGTGTATTTTACGTATTATGTACCTCAAAATTCAGAATGAATTAAAGTAGATCAAGTTACACAAGTGTTTTGTATACTTGAGATATTTGAGTATATATATATATATACAGTATAGATAAACGTAATTTTCATGACAGGATCATGAGGATCTGCACCTTCTGGTGCAATGTAACAACTAACGAGGGATGGAACAGCAGTCTTTCGAACGTATTCAGAAGCACACTCATATTCATTAACACAGGGATAGTTCTGAGACAGAATTGAATTTTACATGTGCTAATTTGTGAAACTGGGTGATAGGAGGATGTCCATGTGGACAAGGGAAGAAAATACAACCTGCACTTGGTCAGTGATTTGATGAGGACCAAGTCACAGTCAGGTCTGTGAAGGCAGGAGGCAGCAGCACTATCTGCTGTGCGTGCTGTCGGTGTGTCAATAAGCACACATGGGGCGAAGCCATGCATACGGTACACTCACATAGACAGCGTAACATTCCTTTATTAGGGGAGTATTGTCTGCTTTACTACCTCCAGCTGCAATCATCTCCCGAGATTCAGCAGGTCCCAAAATGAATGCATGTATGGTGTTCATTTTCCTAAGAAGTAGAATTTAATGCTTTTGGAATATACAATATTTAGTTTTACTCTGCCGCATTATTTTATGTGGAGTGAGGAAATACTTTACACCTGGGACTCCTTAAAAGAAAATTGTTTGCAGAATGTTTGACCAGAACTTAATGGAAAACATCTCCCTATAGGCACATACCAAAGTCATGATAAATGATCTTGCAGATATTGTTGAGAATCGTTGCATCTCCCCTGACAAGCAGTACTTTGTACGTAAATAACATGCAGCTTTCCATTTGTTTCTTCTTACCCTCCTGAATAGAAACATTTTCATTGAATCCATTTTAATGTAACTGTCCTTTTTAGTATTACTGAAGCATTACAAGGAGATTTTAAACATAACATAATGCAGTGACACAATTATTCGACTGTTTAATAAAGCACAAAACACACTCCTTATTCAAAAATTTCACAAGTCCAAGTGGGCTGATTCGAGATGGACATTGTTCCTTTGAAAGGAATTATGCTTCATTTACAATTTTTGAAAATGTTCTCACTCTGTGAAAAATATGCATGCAAGGAATTTTAGTACAACTCAGTGTTCCAGAAAGCTGCATTTTATCCCAGAAGCATCAAGAAATAGGCAGGAGCCGCAAACATGATGTCAGTTCATTGGAGAGTACAGTTGCCCACATTCCCACAATCTCTTACGCCAAGCCAGTTTAGTATTACCGGCCAATGTACTGTACAACAGGCTGCCTAATACAATTCACACACTTTATGATACTGAGCAAAATATTAAAAAAAGCCTCAAGTATGATTTGGTAAACTAAAATTCCTGACAGGAACTCAATTTTTCTTAAATAGCACAGAAAGGTTAAGCTGTTAACTTTTTCATAATTATTGCTGTGAATTTAAAACTTGAGACCAAAACATGAGCTCAGTCTTACTTACAGATTAGTGTCTTATTAAGAAACAAGCTACACTGCAGCCGTTTGTGGTCAAAGTTTAATACCTAAGGCGTGAGCCATCCTGGTACACAGCATATTGAAGGTTCTGCGTCCCTGAATTTCCCTGAGAAGATTAATAAAGTATCTATCTATCTATCTATCTATCTATCTATCTATCTATCTATCTATCTATCTATCTATCTATCTATCTATCTATCTATCTATCTATCTATCTATCTATCTATCTGTCTATCTGTCTGTCTGTCTATCTTTGAGGTGTCAGCTGAACAGATTATTTGTCTTTATTGTGCTATACACGACTACTAGATTTTTCTTCATATTTTTAACTCTTTTAATCAGATTTGGCATACTATGGAGTAGTACATCTGTATATTTGGCCATTTATGACCTCTCTTCCTGATGCTGAAGGCCTTCAGGCTTATCTTTTAATTGTAATTTTGTTATGCTAAGAATACTGCAGGAAATAATAAGGAAGCATTCAAAAAGATGATTGACTCTTTTATTGCTAAATATAAGCGTCTGTCTACAAGTTTTGACAAGAGGATTTTAATTTCGGCAGTTTATACCTTTAAGCAGCAAGTAGTTGGATTAAGTCAAACATGTAGGTTTGCAACCAGAATATTAGAAACACAAGAAAACTCAGTTTTAAATGTCTGATGAAATTTTGTATTTTACTCAATGTGATAACTTGTATACACATACCAGGGTGTATTCCAAGAAACACGCTTATGAAATCGAAACTTAGCTCTGTAAACCTCACTTGAATAAGCCTTGTTTTCCTATCAAGGCTCAGTCAGTTCCAGAAATGCAAAGTGTCTCTTATTAACTTAAGATGGGTTTTGGCAATCCACGATTATGAACGCACTTGTGAAATTTAAGCAGCCCTAACAACCAATCATCGATAACACCAATCATAGCTTGGAAAACACAGAGGAGAATGCAGTACCTGCAGATTAGTTACTTCTTACTTTAAGCATGAAACTGAGGAGATGAATGATGTATTATGGAACAGCTTGGAAATGTTTAGAGTTTTAATTGTCATAAAGGAGAAAGACATGTAACAGAGGCAGTGGTGGTCTTTTTAGAATTTGATCAAGAAATAATAGTTGATCTTTAATAACACAAAATACAATGAAGGAATCGAGATGTTGCAATCCATGGTAGACCAATGTTGAAGTACACTACAGTTCTGAAGTTGTATATTGCATAATTAAATAGTAATGGAATCATTCTGCTTTTGTTTAAAGTTTTTTTTGCATTGCCTAGTTTGATGGTAGACATCATACTCAACTCTTTAAACAGGTGAGTATTCAACAGTAATATGAAGCACATTAGGCAACAATTGAATATTATATATAAGAACATCTTGTACTTACTTCAGAATTACTGGAACAGTACATTAGGTAAAAGCAAACACATAAAAGGTCTAGATTCAGCCACTAGTGTGATGTTCCAATGTCACTCCTGCTGAAGGAGTCTGCTCTCTTCAGATGTGTGTTTTCTCAGTACAAATGGTCAGTGTCATTTAAAAGTACTGACCTGTGCATTGGTGCTATGAATGATTTGCATTTAATATATTCAGTCTCTAATGAAAAATTTGATGAGCCACAGCATGAAGTTATGGGAAAGAGTAGGGGAAGCTAGGTTAAGAAGTGAGGTGATGATTAGTGAGCAGCAGTATGGTTTCATGCCAAGAAAGAGCACCACAGATGTGATGTTTGCTCTGAGGATGTTGATGGAGAAGTATAGGGAAGGTCAGAATGAGTTGCATTGCGTCTTTGTGAACCTGGAGAAAGCATATGACAGGGTGCCTCGACAGCAGTTGTGGTATTGTATGAGGAAGTCGGGAGTGGCAGAGAAGTACGTAAGAGTTGTACAGGATATGTACGAGGGAAGTGTGACCATGGTGAGGTCTGCGGTAGAAGTGACAGATGCATTCAATGTGGAGGTGGGATTACATGAGGGATCGGGTCTGAGCCCTTTCTTATTTGCAATGGTGATGGGCAGGTTGACAGAAGAGATTAGACAGGAGTCCCCGTGGACTATGATGTTTGCTGATGACATTGAGATCTGTAGCGATAGTAGGGAGCAGGTTGAGGAGACCATGGAGAGGTGGAGATATGCTCTAGAGAGGAGAGGAATGAAGATCAGTAGGAACAAGACAGAATACATGTGTGTAAATGAGAGGGAGGTCAGTGGAATGGTGAGGATGCAAGGAGTAGAGTTGGCGAAGGTGGATGAGTTTAAATACTTGGGATCAACAGTACAGAGTAATGGGGATTGTGGAAGTGAGGTGAAAAAGAGAGTGCAGGCAGGTTGGAATGGGTGCAGAAGAGTGTCAGGAGTGATTTGTTACAGACGGGTATCAGCAAGAGTGAAAGGGAAGGTCTACAGCACGGTAGTGAGACCAGCTATGTTATATGGGTTGGAGACGGTGGCACTGACCATAAAGCAGGAGACTGAGCTGGAGGTAGCAGAGTTAAAGATGCTAAGATTTACACTGGGTGTGACGAGGATGAATAGGATTAGAAATGAGTACATTAGAGGGTCAGCTCAAGTTGGACGGTTAGGAGACAAAGTCAGGGAGGCGAGATTGGTTTGGACATGTGCAGAGGAGAGATGCTGGTTATATTGGTTATTTAACAAATATTCACTTACCACTTTATGCCCTGAATGTAACCACAAACATCTGTATGAAAATCTTTGTCACCAGTAACAGACCAGACTTGACAATTTTTATAATGAGCGTTTCTATTTTGCTGCCATATCCTTAATTATAAAACATTTTGTATTTTTAGTATCTTACTAGTAAAAAAATATAGACTATTATGAAAATAATAATTATTTAAGTGTGCAGTTGAATCTGTTCACTGTTTTCTTAATCAGTTTGAAACGTTTCTCACACCAAAAAAGCCTTTCTCACAACTGTGGAAGCATTTCCCAAAACAAAACATGCACAAAGTAGATGATTTCTACAACACTATGACCAAATAGTTACACAATGCTTGTCATTTACAGAGACTTATACCACAATATTCTTTATCTGTTCATCAAAACTTAACATTTGGAATACTGCTGTCACAACAAAGGTGAAACCAATAAAATACTGTACAACGATGTAACTGTAGAAGACATTTACTGAATTTACAGTATATACTGTACACATACATTTGTCCATCAAGTAAAAATAATTGTAGTAAAATGATACAGGAAATGGAAATGTTCTGTAAAAACAAATCTGTTTGAACTGAGGAAAATACTACATGGAAAAATATCCTGAAAATGAAACAGTATCAACAGACCCGCTTATGCGCTATCCCTTCTTTCTTTGGCTTCAGGCCACAGAACTGGATCCACATCACACCTTATAGTTTGTCTTTCAAGGCACAGGGGGAAAAATCTTTTTGCATGTCACACCCATCCACGATATGCTTTAGGTGTTATGTCTTCACACCTAGCCCTCATTTCCTGTGGCACTGACATTTGGTTATGGGACTGGTGCTTGTGCTCTTCTGCCTCCATACAGAAAAAAAAAAAACTCTTTATTTCGGTTAAGAAATGGTAAATGTGGGGGCAGAAACAAGTTGAACATCCTTAGATGGGCATCAAACCAAGCTTTTACTTTTACTGTCCCAGAGAGTAATGGCATTATTTGCCCTCGCCACATTTATTACTTCCAATTTTTGGTCAGCAGTAAATACAGAGGTTCTTCCGACAGCATGGGGCAGTTGTTCAACTCGGGCAATAAGGGATGTAGCCAACCAGTTACATATAAAGGACAAAAGCCATAGATTATTCAGTAATATCTGCGATGATAGACAATAGATCATTCTACTCACTATGACATACTTTTCAATACTCTATGGCAATTACAGTATGTGCAAATGTAGTAGTGAATTGGTACAATATTGGTGTAGCATTGAACATAAATGTACAGCATTTTCAGTACCTCTTCTTATTCTCAAGTATCCGCAGTATAGATGGTATACTGTAGTTGACCGCCTCACCTGAACTTGTGCCCATCACCCTGCCTCAGCCTTGTGTAGACCATGCTTGACTACACGATCAACAATTGTGGCTCTTATTTATGGACCTACTCTGGTGTTCCATCATCCACTCTTCCCTCTCTCTCTTCTCTGTCCCCTTCACCCTGTGTGTTCTCGGATCCCTTCCACTCAACATGCCTTGTCCCTGTGTGACAGCATGTAGCACCACACACTGCAGTAACTCACAAAGGGAATAAATGAATCCAAGGACATGCATCTGTGAGAGAGGCTGACCTGATGGCATGTGCTTTCAGTTGTCTGACACAGAAGAAACGCCAGTAGAAACATTTACTCTACGCTTCTTCTCATCAGCTTTGTTCTGTGGGAATACATATTAAAAGCTGCATGTCTGAATTGTTTTATATGCTGTCATTGACAGCTTTTTGAGGTTTTTGAGTTGACTGATGTATGTTTAAACCATTATGATAAGTTTCTTAGATTTGAATGAGAAATGCACTATGCAATGAAGAATGTGTTTAGAGTTGGCCAATATGTGCCTAAGCATTTGCTGTTTGTTTAAAAAAAATAAACGAATAAATAAAAAATGTGAGTGTGCCATGACAACATGCATTGTTGCTGTGAGGATTTGGTGAACGATTGTGAGAATGATATTTTTGTTGTAAGAAAAACTGTAGTATATGTTACTCATTACTATTGTACAATGGACTGTGAATCACCAGGGGGCGCACCAGCCACCCAAACACCTAACACAACAGACACAGAGACAAGTGCCATAAAATGAAAGGCTTTTATTCAGTAGGAAACATTTTCCACCCATTTCCCACTAGCACCAGTTACAGTACAGCCCAAGAATGCAGCACACTTTCTTTCTTTCTTTCTTTCTTTCTTTCTTTCTTTCTTTCTTTCTTTCTTTCTTTCCGAATCGACTCAACATGACATGACACAACACGACTTCTCCACTGACAAGCTTCATCATCCCTTTTCTTCCCAACTCTGGCTTGTCTCTACGAGGCAACTGGCTCGATTTTAAGCTGCACCCAGGAGCATTCCAAGTGGCTCGATAGAGGGGTCTAGAATTACTCCCATTTGTGGTGAAAGCCCAAGGAGGGCTCTGCAGCACTCACAGCTTCACTTGGTGGCATCCATGGAGCCCAATAGGGCTGTGCCAACAAATAGTAATTCCCATACAGCCCCGTGGCAATCTGAGGTGCCATTGCAACCCAGGGGGGCTATCCAAGTAGCAGTTTGAGATAGCACCTAAAAATTATAAGAGGCTTTTTTTTCTACTCATCATTTTGACAGGTGGTTTATAAGTTCTTGCTAGTATGTGATGAAAGGAGCACACCAAGGTCTTAAAGCATGATTTTATCTTGTACTTTACATTACTATAAGCTTCATCTTTAATCTGGAATGGACTAGTGCTGAGCTGAAGGTCGATAATATTGTCTATTGCCAGTAGGCTGGACGCATCATTGATGGAAATAAACATTGTTGTCTGGCTTCAGACATTTCCTCAAAGTGCCAAACTGTAGCTGTCACTTTTTTTTTAATCTTGCATGCCTCACAAGAATGTCAGGCATTCATATTCTCGGCAGGAGGCAAGTGAGATTCCTTTGCTTAACTAGTTTAACACAAGTGTGCTGTACCTGATTGAAGGCAGCCTGATCAGTGCGTCACGAACATGAATGTGGGGAGTGAAGGTATATTTGTAGTATTGTGCCACTGTGATGTTAGCTTGGAGGGGACCTCCCATGCCTTTGATATCATATACTAATATACACATACTCTGACCTCAAAGGGGAAGCCCCCTTCCCATCATGTAAAAGTAATAACAGATTAGGATAAGGAAAAGATGTTAACTAAACAGAGTACTGAAAGTAATTTGGTTACACATAAAGCACTGATTGTAGGCAAATAGTTTAGTGTCTCTTGGCTGTGAAGTGGCACATCAATAAGCTTAAGTGGCTGACTCACCATTTGTTTTTGGCACCAGCCTTTACAAAGGTCAGCAAACCTCACCCTATGCAAATTAAAACCACTGAAAGAAACTGCAGGTGTTCTACCAGACGGTTGTGGCGAGTGCCCTCTTCTACGCGGTGGTGTGCTGGGGTGGCAGCATAAAGATGAAAGACGCCTCACGCCTGGACAAACTTGTTAAGAAGGCAGGCTCTATTGTAGGATTAAAGTTGGACAGTTTAACATCTGTGGCAGAGCGACGGGCATTAAGCAAACTCCTATCAATCATGAATAATCCACTGCATCCACTGAACAGTGTCATCTCCAGACAGAGGAGTAGCTTCAGTGACAGACTTTTGTCACTGTCCTGCTCCACTGACAGACTGAGGAGATCATTCCTCCCCCACACTATGCAACTCTTCAATTCCAGTAAATGCGAACATTAATTTAATTTTAATTCTTTTCATTTTTATTACTATTTAATTTAATATTGTTTTTTTGTATCAGTATACTGCTGCTGGATTATGTGAATTTCCCCTTGGGATTAATAAAGTATCTATCTATCTATCTATCTATCTATCTATCTATCTATCTATCTATCTATCTATCTATCTATCTATCTATCTATCTATCATATAGCACCTTTCACATCTATCTATCTATCTATCTATCTATCTATCTATCTATCTATCTATCTATCTGTCTGTCTGTCTGTCTGTCTGTCTGTCTGTCTGTCTGTCTGTCTGTCTGTCTATCTGAGGGCAGAACTCACCAAGCTCACTGCAGCCAAAGGAGAGGGCCCCATGTGGCTCTCAATGCAAAGACAAACGTGTGTTAAAAATGGCTACACAAGTTGGAAGTGTCAACAAGTAATGAACGGGACTAAAAGGAGCAAAAGTGCACAAGTAACAATAGCAAGACACTATGCTTTGGGGACGAATGAAACATCAGAGCAGTAGTCAGGATAGTCTCCTTTGCAATGACAATGGAAAGTGTCAGACATGGATGGAAATAGTTATAGCTTCTGCCTTTTCTTACTGCAACATCACTTAAAGGGACTGTTCCTGTTGTCATCTTTACTGTAACCTTAAAGAAGAATATACCTTTCACATTTTTTTCTGCTTCCACAATAATGTTGTCTTCCTTTCTCCTCTATCCACATGGCAGGTTGCTACAATGGGAATTATTTAATTGTACTGTGTACACAAGATAATAAACCAAAATAAACTGATTACAATAAACATCACAGCACCTTATATTTTTTAAAAAGACAGAGGTGTTATCCTACTGCAAGGCATTACAGTACTAATCAAAGGTCAGGTTGATGTGCTTTTTGTGGAGTGCTGTTTGCACGCATGATTATTTTTTGTATAATGCATCTCGAGTCACTTTTCTTGGTCAGAAGATGGTTGAAAGAGAACAACTGAGGATGTCATTTTTGATTGAGTAGAAATAATTAGTAACTTCTTGCTTTTTTTTTTTTTTTTTAAATTTCTAGTTTCCATCCATCTATCCATCCATTATCCAACCTGCTGTATCATAACACAGGGTCATGGGGGTCTGCTGGAGCCAATCCCAGCCAGCACAGGGCGCAAGGCAGGAACAAATCGCGGGCAGGGCACACACACCCACACACCAAGCACACACTAGGGGACAATTTAGGATTGCCAATGCACCTAACCTGCATGTCTTTGGACTTTGGGAAGAAACCGGAGCAACCGGAGGAAACCCACGGTGACATGTGGAGAACAATGTCCAGTTTGTAGACGTTTATTCAAATCCATTTTATCATGAGACAGATCTAATTTTTGATTTACGTGCCAATATGTTATTGTGACTTACAGCAACTTTAACTAAGCTTGAAATGAATCCCCTTTGAATCATCATAACAACATTACCAAATACCACTATGTGTGTTGTGTTGCTGCCAAAAAAAAATGATAGCATCCAGATCTAAAATATCCGCGCACCATTCCCTTAGCGCCACCTCCACAGTGCCAGTGTAGATACTTTTCGTGGTACATGAGTGCAGCAGCTAATTATTCATAATCCACAAGCATCACTGTGTCTCTCCAATGTCCAAGGCCAATGGCATGGTACACTGTCGATGTGCCCAAATGACCATGTGACAATGTGCAGCCCTAGTATGGACCAGGAGAAGATAAGACATTTAGTTTGCGACTCAGTTACCAAGTGTGATTTGCCCTAATCATATTTGGAGGAATCCAAACTGGCACCGATAAGCCCAGTTTCATGAACAAAATTGCACGTCTAGAATAATGACCGAAAGTTAATTGAGTTATTGTCATAAGTTTCATGAGTGTCCACCCTATAGCCTCCTTGCGTCTCATGTCAGTCCTAATGAGGTAGATCAGTTTCTTTTCACAAGATTAATTTGTCTACCCGTTCACTCATATTTTCACACTGCAGAGAACAGGTCATATGCTGAGTGATGCTGATGTATTAGCAAAACTGTAAGTAACCAGGTCTTGTGTCTTTTAGCTTTTTTTAAGCTTTTCAGAAAACTCCTAAATTTACTTAAATTAAAATGGAGTCGGGTGAATAGGTTTGTTGACTTTCATAAGACTCTATTGCCTCTGGTATTAGGTGCCATGGCTGATGCTGAGGCACTGTCCAAACTACTTGGTTTTTGTTTAAAAATGTAGACATCAGCCTCCATTTTTAATTTTCGTTTTCACCACCCTGGCATTTGAAACCTTCAAAAATGGAGAATTATGAAAATGGAGCCTCAGTGTTCTGATGAGAATAGAAAATGTTTTTGAAAACACAGACTCTAATCTCACTCTGATTTATTCATGCTCATTACGAGTCCCTTCCCTGCTTGGATTCTGCTCTTTACATTCTCTGATTGGTCACTCTTTACGGAAGAAAACTGTATTCCAACAAAGCGACATTGAGGACTTGTTTACCATGGCACTTGTGGTGATTCTTCTTTCGGCTGTTCCTGTTAGGGGTTGCCACAGTGGATCATCTTCTTCCATATTGTCCCGTCTTCTGCATCTTGCTCTGTTACACCCACCACTTGCATGTCCTCTCTCAGCACATATTCAAAGTTCCAACCCTCAGTATCACTCTCTTTACCTTCCTCCTGTCCTTCTGCCTCCAGACACGTCTCTCCCCTCTTCTTCTCCTTCTTATGCGTGCATCTAATTGTGTTTTGTACAGTTTGAATGGTGCATACATGTGTCAAAGGTAAATAATTTACTGACCACTACAGTTCTGCAATAAATTACAAAGCTGGTGGTGTTACTATCCCTTTAAAGATCGCCAGTTTTGTGTTGCATGCATGCCCAGTGTATGCAGACAACTATGTCATATGTGTTTTTGGTCATTTTAGCATGGATGGAGTTACTTTTGTATACTATGTATAAATGCTAGTGTGGACAGAGATTGTTTTTGTTTAAATGAACCATTTGTAAATGGAAGTATAGTAGTGTGGACATAGCCCTGAGGATTTTCTGCTGCTTTCCTCAATGAGCTACTTCTCAGTGAATGAACTGTCTGATTTACAATTGATTCAAAGTTTTGAGGTGGGTTTTATGATCAGACATGCAAAGGTTATCATCTCCTTCAAGCAAAAACAGGAACACAGCAGCAGGTAAAAAGAGGAGCATGCAAAAAAATAAAAAAATAAATTGGTGACCTGTCTCATAAGAAACAAGACGAATGTTATAGTGGAACCACCCAAAGAGTGAAGTTTAAAACCAAAAAAGGGGAGAAAATGGTCTAACCGAAGACAATGAAAATAACAAAGTAAACCAGTAAAAGAGTGCTGGGCTAGAAACAGGACACTGCTTAAAAAATAAAATAATCAAGCTTAAAATGGGCTTTTGGTGGCAGAAGAGTAAATGTTGTTGTTGGACATCTATAAGCGGGAGGCATGTTGAAGAGTATGAATGAGCAGAATCCCACAACATCATACATACATTTAATTATGCTGTTGATTTAGCCAGTTATTGGTATGTATGAAAACATGTTAACAAGTGAAATATGGTAAATTAGCCACTTACATCTATTACATTCATTCCAGTTATTTCATTTCTCATTTTCTTTTTTAATTATGTAATTGCATGTCAACCTCCTTCTTTCACTTTCCCGGATAAGAATGATCCATATTAATGTAATGGCAGATTTTAGGGAAGTGGTTAACTGAAAAAGAGATGGGATGAAGCTATGATGTCCCTATAGAGCTTTTCTTAAAAATAAAGAAATAAAGAAATCAGAAGTCAATGATCTTTTGTATTGTCAGGGGAGTAAGCAAGTTGGGCACATTTTATGTTGGTTACCATTTATATCCTTTATCTTGTATTTTTATTATGTTTGTTGACCTGCCCTGTTTTGAGCAAGATGGCTGCTACATCATGAGGTTATGGGGTTGTGATCAAGTGGGTTCAGCTGCCAATTCTCCCTTAATGTAAAAAAAGGCCACAACAAAGTAAAGATTATGAACTCCTCTGATATGTATTACAAACCTGTATGCCAGCTTTTACTGCTGCTGTTGTTTTTTGCTTCTGTTGTGCATTGAGAGTCCTACTTTTTAGCATTAGGGATATTTTGTAAATTTTTCATGTATTGTTTTTTTTCTTTTTTGTTTCGTCTTTTTTTCTGCTTTTGATGTATTATGGCTGACTAGGAGTAAATTAGTTATACAGACCTTGCTTAACTACCCAGGACCTGGAGATAGAATAAATCTTCACAGCCTCCGTGTATGGCTGACTTTTGACCTTGTTTTCAGACTGCTACAGGGGTCTGTTGTTTTTGGAAAAAAAACAACTCCATATGCATGTAATGATATGGCCATCTTGGATCCTGGAATTTCATTCAAGGTTGTCAAAAACAAAACAATGTAGAATTTGTAGAAAATAGCTTGCATTTTATCTGGAATGTAGATACTTACAGTGGGGAACATTTTAAAGCCCCAACCAGCCTTTGTTTGCTGCCTTGCATAACTTTTAGGGTAAGATGTGCTGATTACTCAGATGATTTGCTGCAATTTTGCTTCTGATTTGTCTTTTTCATCACTGCTTTGTACAGAGGAAGATCATACTTGTTTGAAATTAAAGTCAAAATGTCAGAATGATAATATTGAGATTTTTCTATTCACTCAAAAGTTGCACTAAAAAGTTTACTTTTGTTTTACTGCTTACCCAAGTACAGCAAAGTGACTGGTAGAATTCAAATTCTCTTCTGTAGAAGGCAATGAGGCAACTTAGAGGTGTTAATTACTTTTATAGCACATTTTAAAATGGCGAGGGGACATCCAAATGGGCAGAGTCCAGGTTCAGTTTCTGGTCCTGTATTTCTTGCACATTCCTGTGTAACACTGATTGAATATGAGCTGAATGAATTTACAGCGAGGCAAACAGCATCATTTCATGAATCTACTTTGAACATACTCTTTTTTGTGATCATTTGTTTATTAAAGGGCAAAACAACCAAATGCAGACAAAGTGTAAACAGAACAGTGTATACAAATACGTTACATAAAGAAGGATACCTTCCATTTATTTTTCATGAAATGTCATCAGCCACAAATTTTCTCAAGCCTGTATGCTGTCCATGTCCCTCTGAAATGATTTAGTTGACTCTACATTTTTATCCCTTCCTCTTAGTATGGCATCATTTACCAAATATTATTGTCTAAACCATGTATGTATATAAAAACAGCAGCTGCCCTAGCACTCATCCCTGAGGTACACCTCTTTTAACATCCCTTAATTCTAAAAAATTCCCCTCACTGTACTTCTTGTGTTTAAGCCAACTTGTGCACCCACCTGCAAACTGCTCCCTGAATTCCTACTTCTTTTCGTTTGATTACTAATATTTCATGTGATATCTTTTCACCTCCATTTGAAAACCAAGTTAAATAATATCATTTTTCTCTCTTACTATATGCTATGTTCATTAACTACAGAATTCCAGTATATTAGTCTAAACCCATGCTGACTATTTGTAAAAGCACTTGTTCTAGAGATGTGCTGCTCGATCGTTTCCTTAACAATTTCTTCTGTTAATTTTAATGTCACGCTCTTTAAGCTTACTGGCCAATAGTTGCTTGGATCAACCCAGTCATCATTTTTATACAACAGGGTAATATTTGCTAGCTTCAAGTCTTTAGGAATTTCTGCATTGTGCAGAGATTTTTGAAATTTATGCATCTAAGGTTTATATATTTACTCATTAACTTTCTCAAGCAGAGGATAAATGTGTGGTTCTTGTGATTTGTTACATTTCAACCTTATTAATCTAAGCAGTACATCTCCCTAAACAATATTCAAAACTCTTAAGTACCTACTTAGTAGGTTCTGTTAATTTGAGGTGGCTATCAACTTCTTTGCATATTTAAACTTATGAAAAATGCAAATTCAAGCATTTGCTGTTTCACTTTCTATACATTGTAGCTAGCCTTTACTGTTACTAATCCACTTCTCCTTGATTATTTTTATACTGAATACTAGAATATTGAAAGGAACTACTGTATTTGGGTCTTTTCTGCAATCTTCTTCATCTTTCGGCTGCTCCCGTTAGTTGTTGCCACAGCAGATCATCTTCTTCCATATCTTTCTGTCCTCTGCACCCATCACCTGCATGTCCTCTCTCACCACATCCATAAACCTTCGCTTAGGCCTTCCTCTTTTCCTCTTCCCTGGTAGCTCTATCCTTAGCATCCTTCCCCCAATATACCCAGCATCTCTCCTTTGCACATGTCCAAACCAACGCAATCTCGCCTCTCTATCACTTCCTCGTCTCCACTGTTCCCTTCACCAACATGCCCATTCAAATCCGCTCCAATCACTACTTTCTGTCCCTTGATTACACTGTTCATCACTTCATCCAACTCACTCTAAAAATCTTCTTTCTCACCCGTTGCACACCCAACTTGCGGTGTATATGCACAAGCAACATTCATCATCACACCTCCAATTTCCAGCTTCATAATCATTACTCTGCCTGACACTCTTTTCACCTCCAAAACACTCTTGACATACTGTTTCTTCAGAATAACTCTTACCCCATTTCTCCTCCCATCCACACCATGATAAAACTATTTGAATTCACCTCCAATCCACCTGGCCTTACTCCCCTTCCATTTAGTCTCTTGCACACACAATATATCAACCTTCCTTCTCTCCATCATATCTGCTAACTCTCTCCCCTTACCAGTCATACTGCCAACATTCAAAGTTCCTACCCTCAGTCCCACTCTCTTTACTTTCCTCCTCTCCTCCTGCCTCCGGACACGTAACCCCCCTTCTTCTCCTTCTTCTTCTTCGGCCAACAGTAGCCCAATTTCTACCAACACCCTGTTGGCTAACAGTACTGGTGGCGGTCGTTGTTAACCCGGGGCTAGTATGGAAATTTGTATTGTTGTCCGCATATTGATTTGGCAAAATTTTACACCAGATGCCCTTCCTGACGTAACCCTCCCCATTTATCCGGGCTTGGGACTGGCACGAAGAAACACACTGGTGTGTGCATCCCTGTGGCTGCAATATTTTTCCCAATTCTCTTTTAGCTTTCCTAATACCCCTTTTATCCATTGCTCTCATATGCCTTATGGTTAGTGCTGTAAGTATTAGTCTTATACGCCTTATAAAGTAATTAAGTCATTGACATTTAGACCCATGATAAGGACCTCTAATATAAGATTAAATAGCAAAGTGGGTAGCACACAGCACTGCCTGGCACCTTTAAAAATAGACAAATTAAGTAGGTATTAACAACATTATTTCAGACTACTTCAAACTAGAACATGGTACTAGTCAAGGATGCCCCTTGTCACCACTGCCTTTTGCAATCGCCATTGAGCCACTGGCAATTCACTATCGAAATGTTTATGAGATAAAGGGAATTATCAAAGAAGGACTGGAACAGAAAATTTCTCTATATGCAGATGCTATGGTACTGTATATATCAGATCTACAAAATACTGTGCCTGCAGTCCTAACACCACTAACAGAATTTCAAAAGATTTCTGGTCTCAGAATCAATTCTCTTTCCAGTGAACTCTCATGAACACAATATTAGATTGAACACCTTCCCTTTTATCATAGCAGATCAGTTTAAATACCTCGGGGTAAACAGCACAAGTAAACATAAAGCTCTTTATCAACAAAAGTTTGCTGTCTGCATAGAAAAAATTAAGCAAGATTTGCACAGATGGTCCACCCTTCATCTCACTTTAGCTGGAAGAATTAACATTGTTAAGATGAATATCCTTCCTAAGCTTCGTTTTCCATTTCAAAACATTCCAAAACACTCCAAAACACATGAAAAAAATCATTATTTAAGAAGTTAGATTCTATCATAACGTCATTTATTTGGAATTCAAAACATCTATGTATCCAAAGGGCGACCCTACAAAGACCTAAGGCAGAAGGTGGCATGGCTCTACATCAGGGGTGCCCACACTTTTTCGGCTTGCGAGCTACTTTTAAAATGACCAGGTCGAAATGATCTACCTACATTAAAAATTATATATATATACACATACTGAGTACACTTTATACATAAAATATATGTTGTCGTACCTTGCATAACTGAATAACCTTTATGACACAATAACAATTCAATACATTTATAGACACTACAGTATTTGGATTAAATAATTGTCATGTGGGAAAAGACTGACTTGCATAAATAAGTAGAATAATGCAGTCAAGGAGCTTTTGAATTCAGCCGAGTGAAAAATGACGGCTGTCCGATTTACTGCGATTTTAGTTCCCTTTCCTTTCTTTTTCTCAGATCGGTTTTCTGAAGGAAGTCAGTTTTGTTGATACATTGACAGATCAGACAAACGCTCTTCGATTGTGACATTGTGAGAGAAAAAAATCATCTTCTAATTCCACATAAAGCCCATACCCGCCCCAAACATTTTTTTTTAAATCCCTTCTTTAGTTGATATAAATTGGAAGGCTAACTACATCATAGCCGGAGTTTTGCAGTAGCTTGCGTGTTTGACCGTGCGTGCGGGATGATCAGCGTGTTAGAAGAAAGGAGATCTCAGACTGGCTGCCCTGTATGTTAATCAAGTGGCAAATGCCATAGGGAGGATATATGATAGACAAACGTTTAAAACAAATTTTTTTGAATGCAACGCAATCTACCTGCACTACCTTTGCGATCTACCGGTCGATCACGATCGATGCATTGGGCACCCATGCTCTACTTAACTTTCAATTTTATTACTGGGTGGCAAATATACAAGCTATAAAAACCTGGACATTGACATAAATACATGAACATACAGTACACAGGCTTGGTCCGCAATAGAAATAAAATCTTGTAGTACGTTATTATATTCCTTGCTTTGTACCCCAATAAATACAAGTCATTGCCAGTATACTAATAACCCAATTGTGCTTCATTGACTTAGAATATGGAAACAATGCAGGAAGTACTTCAAGACAGCTTTTATGTATGGAACCTCTGCATGATAACCACTTTTTTCCACCCTCTCAAACGTACGCAGTTTTTAATGTCTGGAAATCATTCAGGATTAAATCACTTAGAGATCTGTACATAGACAACGTCTTCACATCCTACAAATAATTACACTCCAAATTTAACTTTCCAGCAACACATTTCTTTCACTACCTCCAAATTGGAAACTTTACTAAACAAAACCTGCCCAATTTTCTTCACCTACCACCTACCTTTATTCCAGAAAAAATATTGAACAGTCTTGAGAAGTCAGGCAGCATTTCTGTAATATATAAACACATTTTAAATTTCCTCCCTTTCAAAGATCCCAGAGTACAGTGGGGAAAATGATCTCACTTAATATTTCAGAAAAGGAGTGGAAGGTAGCAATGCACAGAATTCACTCGAGCTTCATATGCGTAAAGCATACAATTATTCATCTGCATCTGTCTCGTTTAAAATTGGGCAAGATACAACCTGTGAATGGTGCAAACAAGTTCCAGCCTCACTGGGCCACATGTTTTAGGCCTGCACCAAATTATCATCACTTTGGACCAAAATCTTTAAATGCCTTTCAGACAGCCTTGATGTCACAATCCCTTCTAGGACATTAACAGCTGTGCTTGTACTTCCAGATGAGCCTAAAGTGGAGAAGGACAAATAAACTGTAATTGCCTTTACTACACTTTTGGCATGTAGACTTATCTTGCTCAACTAGAAGAATCCTAACTCACTTCTTTTCAGTCATTGGGTAACTGATGTTATATATTATTTGAAACTGGAAAAAATCTAATTCTCACTTAGAGGATCTGTACAGAACTTTTTCAAAACCTGGTAGGATCTAATCAATAACATTTTAAAATAAGCATTTAAATTGAGGAAGCGATTCTATTCCCTTTTTTCCTATTTTTATTAAATAATTTATTTATCCTACTATTAAAGTTTTACTCTTTTGGCCTAGCACTCTTTCTGATGGGTGGGGGTTGATTTTTTTCAAAGCTAGTTTTGTAAAACTTGACTTGCTTTAATGGAATGTTTTAAGATGTTAAATAAATTCAATTAAATGTTAAAGTAGAAAAATTAACGGCAATATTTTTGTTAAGAAGGATAAATGCCATATGTGAGGAGTGCAGTGTTTTAACTATATTTATGAAGCGAGTTCCAAAACCCATGTGAATCAACACTGGCTATACAGATCATAAAGTTGAATGCTTTTTCAGTGTTTACAGTGAGACAAAAGATCAGATGAGACAACGTTGGGGCTGTTAGATATCTAAGAAATGCAATAGCCTCCTAACATTATCTGCACCATGATGGATGAGCCCTGACTGATATAAATGAATCAATTTATGAATAACTCACTGTACCCATCTTGCAAGTAGCTTTGCTAGCAGCTTGATATCAAAATTCATCAAAGAAATTGGGTGGTAGTTGGAGCAGTCATTTAAATCTTTGCCCTGTTTTAATAGTTAAATAATTAGGGCTGAGGTAATTGTGGGTGTAGCTGCGTTTTCCCAAAATTACCAGTTCTGTAGCTTCAACTCAAAAAAAGTGGGATTCAACAAAAGCCTGACGCGTAGAAATGATTCCACAGACAAAATATCTTGGTTTTTTGTAAGTTTAGTTAAGTTTTGAAGTAAAACAGTTCACACAAAAAGAAAAGATTAATGTTAAGAAAAGTTCAATTCTAAGCTTAATCTTGTTACATCACAAATCGTTACTTCTCACTTAACATTTCTGAACCATTTCAAAACGGTCAGAAAACTGTATGCTTATCCCATTTCTAAGCTTAAATGGGTCTTTCAAGTCCTTCTTTACTGGGACTTGTTCCAAACAAACTGAGCTTATTATCACACTGTTATTCAGTTATAGTAAGAAGGTTCTATCTCTTGCTAACTTATAGGGGGAAAAGACTATACCATAAGCTATGACTATGAAAGACATTAATATTCTATTCAAATTAAGCAAACATCAATGTGAGTTTAACTCAAAACTTTAACTTTCTAAGATTGGCTCTTACATTTCCGGCCCCTAATTGGCTATGCAGGAGCTGAGACAATTACTTTACTTTACTTCAATATGAGCCAATTACTTTTATATTAACTATTCGTCTCAAATCATTAGCAATAACACTGCAAACAAACATTTTTTTTTTTTTTTAAATTTCATATTTTAAACATTGGCTGTTTCTTGAAGTAGGCACAGTTTATTCACGGTCTGTCCAGTGTGCTGGTTTTGGTCTGCACACAAACTCTTCTGACTGCACCTTTAGCATCTGGCATTGTCTTGATGACTCGACCCATTACCCAGGAATTGCGAGGTGTAGCTTTATCTACAATTAGAACAACGTCCCCTGGTTCAAAATTTCTTCTTGGTGCAAGCCACTTTTGACGTTTTGAAGTATTGGCAAATACTCTTTTGTCCATCTTTTCCAAAACAAATCGGCCATGTATTGAATTTGTTTCCAGCGTCTTCTTGGGTATGGTTCATTTTCTGAAATGAGTTTAGGTGGTATTTCAGGTTTTGTCTTCAATAATAACAAGTGATTGGGTGTGAGTGGTTCTAAATCATTTGGGTCATCTGATGTCTTCGTAAGGGGTCTGTTATTGAGTATTGATTCCACTCTACACATCATTGTAGGGAGGTTTTCATCATCAAGTGTTTGTTGATTTAGTGTTGAATTTAAAATCTTTCTTATGCTTCTGATTTGTCTTTCCCACACTCCACCTTGGTGAGAGGCTGATGGTGGATTAAAAATCCATTTGATTTGTTCTTGCATCATAGCGTCACTGATTTTTTTGTGTTCCAGTTTTTTAATAGCTTCTCGTAGTTCTCTTTCTGCTCCAACGAAATTTGTTCCATTGTCTGAGCGCATGATTTTAACTTGTCCTCTTCTATCTGTAAATCGGAGTATGGCTTGGATACAAGAATCAGTGTCTAAGCTATGTGCAATCTCTATGTGCGGCTCTGGTTGTTAGACATGTGAAGATTACTCCGTACCTCTTGACAAGACTTCTTCCTCTTTTGACTTGGAAGGGACCAAAATAATCAACTCCAACATTAGTGAACGGTGGTTGGTTTGATGCTAGGCGATCTTCTGGCAAATCTGCCATTTTTTGCTCACCTGCTTTCGCATTGTATCTTCTGCATGTTGTGCACTTTGAAATTATTTTTCTGATAGCTGAATTTGCTTGAGGTATCCAGTATTTCTGGCGTAATTGTGCGAGCACGTAGTTCGCCACAATGTCCGATCGTTTATGAATATGCTGCAATATGAGAGAAGCAACATGTGAATGCTTGTGTAAATTGCAGGATGTTTAGCTTCTTCGGGCATTGCAGCTTTACAGAGTCTTCCTCCAACTCTTAATATTCCATCTTGTATGATCGGGTCGAGTTTATAGATTTTACTGTTCTTTTTAACACAAGTCTTTTTCTTTAGAGCTTTTAATTCTTCTGGAAATTCTTGCTGTTGACTTAGACGGATAAGCTCGGTTTCAGCTTTAACTAAGTCATCTAAAGAAATTGTACTTGGTTTTAAAGTCTGTTTATATTTTTCATGTGTTTTGTGATTAGTGATTCTTGTTCTTTTGGATTACCTTTAATCTTACTGGCTTCTAGTTGAAATGTTTTTCTTTCATTTCTTAAGTGCAGCAATAAGTCTTTAAACTTGAGAAACCAAGCTACCGCTTTCTTCAAGCGATGCCAATCTGAAAAGTAAGTGATTAGTTTGTTGATGGGTTCGGTCACCTCCTCTACTCTCGTCATGTTAACTACACAAATTTTAGTTTCTGGATCATCTTCAAACAATGACTCATTCAGTTGGTCTGGTCTTTTTGGCCACTCACATTCTGACTTCAATAAGAAACTTGGACCATGTGACCATGTGGTGTTCTTGAGAAAGTTTTCTATGCTCAGCCCTCTAGAGGCTTGATCAGCCGGATTAAGGACAGATGTGACATACCTCCACTGTGAAGGTTGTGAATGATCTCTGATCACGGAGATTCTGTTTGCAACAAAGGTCTTGAATCTAGTGCTTTCGTTTGAGATGTATTTTAGCACCGTGGTGCTGTCAGTCCAAAATGTAGATTCTCGTAAGGGCATTTGAAGCTCACCTTTAAGCATTTTGTCCATTTTAACTGCCACAACTGCTGCTGTCAGCTCCATTCTTGGAATTGTGACCTGTTTCAATGGTGCGACTCTTGACTTGCCCATCAGGAATGAACAATGCCCTTTGCCCTCTTCATTTGTTAAAACAAGGTAGGTGACAGTGCCATATCCATCTTCACTAGCATCTGCAAAATGGTGCATTTGTGCTGTCTTTATGGTTCCAAACCCAGTAGGTTTGAAGCATCTGTTCACTTTATAGTCTGTAAGTAACTTCAAATCTTCCATCCATTTTTTCCATTTCTGAATGTGTTTGACTTCTACTTCTTCATCCCACCCACGTTTCTCTTTACATAAGTCTCTTAGAATAAGCTTTGCTGGCAGTAACGCAGGTGCTAGAAAGCCAAGTGGATCATAAACTGAGCTAACAACAGACAGGATACCACGCCTTGTAGCGGGCTTGTTTTGCAACTTAATCTGAAATTTGAAACTGTCAGTTTCTGTGCACCACTGGATGCCCAGGGCACGCTCTGTGGGAAGGAGACTGTGGCTCAAATCTAAGTCCTTTTGTTCATGAGCTCTGTCTTCTTCAGGTATGGACAATAAAACTGCTCTGTTGTTACTCACCCACTTAGTCAAATGGAATCCCCCTTTGAGGCATAGAGCTTGGAGGTCCTTAGCCAGCTTTATTGCTTGTTCTTCTGTAGTCACTGACCTTAAACAGTCATCCACGTAGAAGTTGTTGAGAATGGTGTTAACAGCTTCTTCAGGAAATGTCTCTCTGGCATCTTCAGGCTGTTCTTCTCAAAGCATAAGAGGCACAACTGGGTGAAGAAGTAGCGCCAAAAGATGTACTGTCATTTTGAATTCTTCTAGGTCTTTACTTAGATTACCTTCAGGCCACCATAGAAAACGTAAAAGATCTGTGTCTTTGACTGGTATCTTAACTTGGTAGAACATTGACTTAATGTCTGCCATTAAGGCTACTGGCTCCTTTCTGAATCTTGTAAGGACGCCAATGAGTGTGTTAGTTAGGTCAGGGCCTTTTAGTAATTGTTCGTTAAGTGAAATCCCCTGGTAGGTGGCAGTGCAGTCAAAGACTACTCGAATCTTATTTTTCTTTGGATGATACACACCGTGATGTGGAATGTACCACACTCTGCCTTCATTGCAATTCAGGCTTTTTTTGGGTACTTTAACAGCATAGCCATTGTCTATAATATCTTTCATGAAGGCTTTATAGTCTTTGTGGAAACCTGAATTTTGCTCAATTTTCTTTTGAGTCCAATAGCACGCTGTTCAGCAATGCAGCGGTTGTTCGGCATTTTAAGTGATTCATCCTTCAAAGGCAAATTTAAACAATAGTGGCCACCTACCAGTCTTGCAGATTCTGAAGCTATGCGCATGAACTTGATGTCTTCTTGTGACATTTCCTCCTTTTCTTCACAATTGCGCTCTGGAAAATCTGTGTTATACTGTTGCAGCAACATATCTTCAATCTCTGTTATTGAGACACGATTGATTGAATGTTTAGGCATCTTACCACTTTGTTTTGCGAGGTCGTCTTTCTCTTTGTATGGTCCACCAACTACCCATCCAAGTGCAGTCTTCATAGCATGAGGTCCACCTCCTTGGCTAGGTATGATTCGTGACTGCTTGAAGATTTCTGGATAGTTGATTCCTATTAAAAGATCAACTTCAGAGTCAATACGAGATAGACGTACCTCTTTAAGATATGCCCACTTATCGAGATCTTCTTGTAGTGGAATGCTTTCTCTGTTCACTGGAATGGAGACCTGTGTGAAGACCTTTGGCAAATCAATATATTCAACATCATTGAGACCACAGACTTGTAAATCTGATAAAACAGAACATTGGGTTAGCATTTTTGAATCATCATCATAATTACTCATAGTTTTGAGGAATACTTGCGTCCTTTTCCTTGAAGGCTCAGTTGTCTCTGGAGCCTTTCAGTACAAATTGTTACTGTACTGCGAGGTCTATAAAGGCGTATGTTTCTACATACCTTTCACTTTTTTGGATTTTACCTTAACAGGAACTACTTGTAGTGCATTCTTCTCCAGCCCCTATAAAGATACAAGTTCCAGTCTCGGTTTCCGTTTCAGTAGATGTTGCCACACTGGCTAGCTTTAAATACTGCTCCACTGTTCCTTTGAATGTGCAGGATATCTGGGTGCTGTAAAGAACATGTCTGACATTTCATTCTCTCTTTACAATTCTTACTTAGATGACCCTGTTTGAGACAGCGAAAACATAAACCTTTAGATTTTAAAAGTCTATTCTTTCTTTATGTGGCAATTCTTTGATTTTTTACATTCGAGAATATGCTGGTTACTGCAAAATGCACATGTATCATTAACAATATTTTTGACAAAGCTTTCTTGAGTCTCCTTTTCGGCTACATCAGAAATATTGGTGGTGAAAATACTTCCTGATCTCTGTCCGTACTTCTGAGGAGACCTACTTTTGTCAGTTTTTTCCTTTTTCTCCATGTTACCTTGTGTAACATCTCCATAAAAGGGATCCATCATCATCCTCACCTGGCGATGTAGAAAGATAATCAATTCATCAATGCCTGCCCTTCTACTTTCCTTTTCTTTAAATTCAAAAGCCCAGCTTCTCCACTTGTCTCGTAAAGTGTATGGGAGCTTAGAGATTATTATACGAATATTTGGGTTGTTACTGAATGTATCTGACTTCCTGCACTTGTCATTGCGTCTTTGCAACTATCAAGAAAGGATGCATATTCTCTCAGAGCTGCGCTATCATTTTGCTTTATTTGAGGCCATTTCAATGCCTTTTCCATGTATGCATCAGCTATGAATACTTCATCACCAAAATAAATTTCAAGTTGCTTTCTGGCCTTTTCATAACCCAGACTCGATGGCAGTCGCACACAGCCTTTAACTAAATCCTGAGCAGGACCTCTTGTAATTGGATTAAATAATCTAATTTATCTTGAGGATTTTGTAGCACATCCCCAATAGCATTATCAAAGGCTCTGATAAAATCTGCATAAGCTAATGGGTCTCCTGAAAATAAAGGGACCTGCCTGTGAGGTACTTCACCACGCGGAGCTGGGGGTGCTGGAGCAGGCGTTGTCTTTTGATCAGTTAACGATTTGGCCATTTCGGTAATTGCCTTACTACATTCAGCTTGTTTCTGCGCTAAGAAATCCATAAGACCGTGTCCGTACAATTGAGGCTGTGCCGAGGTAGTTAGTGACCGTATTTGCCTTTCAGACTCTAGTTCATCTAACCTTTGTAGGATTCTATCAAGTGTCGATTGTTCAATCAGCACTGACGTAGAAGGTGATGATGTGGCTTTCTGAGCTAAAGAGTCAAGTCTAACATCAAGAGTATGTTTTAATTGAGGTGACGTCTTTCGTTTTTTTGGCTTTAAACGAACCCGTTCTTGAAATTGCATCTCTTGAACTGATTTACTAGCTGTTCATCAACTTTATGTGCTAACAGTCTATTTGCGTCTTCTAACCAAGCAGTAGTAGCGACAGTGAATTCATTCCATTTCTTAAAGCGTTCGGCGAATGTCGTTTTCTGTTTCTGAATCGCTCCCTCCTTATTTAATATACAAAGTAGCTTTTCATGTAGTTCTTCTAGCTCTCTGTGTGTCGACGAAAATCTTCAAATCTTTTGCCACCATCAGCGGTTTTCTGGAATGTTTTAAGACTTTCGATCTCAGCTATGAACACATGAAGCTTATCTTCTCTCTGACTTATGTGATCTTTAAGATCTCTAATTATATTTTCTGACTTCGAGTCTGAACTCAGATCACTGCCGATCTCACTTGAGCTCTGTTTAGACATCGCCATGACAACTGTTCAATAAAATGACAGGACGTTTCCTGACAGCAGTTTCGTCACAATAGGGACGTTCCAACAAGGCAGATTACTTTCTTGAAACAAGGTTCCAATGACTCAAGCAAAGGCACATCCAATCATCCAAAATGTCTTTTTCCAAGACGTCATTTAATAATATCACAGTCTCTCAAATCTTCTTAAGGTACGGCGACCTTGCTTTCATTAATGATCATGCGAAGATAGTAGATAATATCACAGTACCTTCTGAATGATTCAGTTCTTTTCCTTCGTTGACGAGTTCTGTAGCAGAAGTGTCTTCTGTTCTCGATTGGTAGATTCCAGTTCAGGCCTTAGATAGCAAGTTTTCTGACGAATTTGTAGCTGCGTTTTCCCAAAATTACCAGTTCTGTAGCTTCAACTCAAAAAAAGTGGGATTCAACAAAAGCCTGACGCGTAGAAATGATTCCACAGACAAAATATCTTGGTTTTTTGTAAGTTTAGTTAAGTTTTAAAGTAAAACAGTTCACACAAAAAGAAAAGATTAATGTTAAGAAAAGTTCAATTCTAAGCTTAATCTTGTTACATCACAAATCGTTACTTCTCACTTAACATTTCTGAACCATTTCAAAACGGTCAGAAAACTGTATGCTTATCCCATTTCTAAGCTTAAATGGGTCTTTCAAGTCCTTCTTTACTGGGACTTGTTCCAAACAAACTGAGCTTATTATCACACTGTTATTCAGTTATAGTAAGAAGGTTCTATCTCTTGCTAACTTATAGGGGGAAAAGACTATACCATAAGCTATGACTATGAAAGACATTAATATTCTATTCAAATTAAGCAAACATCAATGTGAGTTTAACTCAAAACTTTAACTTTCTAAGATTGGCTCTTACAGTGGGGTTTAGTTTACTGGTAGAGATTTAGAGTAGCATAGATTAAGATATTGAGATCAGCAACTGCTGATCCCAAAATCTTAAAAGACCCGTTTTCACATACGTCTGTATCTCCTTCAGCTCATTGACAATCAGCAAAGCATCAAGCATAACAATATCTTCAGCAGATAATAAGGGAAATGGCAGGCTCATTATTCACAAGAAGCATTCCATATTGGCTTGTAGTAGGTAGGAAAACAATTCCACAATGCAGTTGTTTATTTATAGGGGCTTGGTAACAACAGTTTCAGATTTATTTTTAACAGCTGCTGTAGCAGTAAATTCCTTACATCTGCCAAGTCTGAGGGCTTTGCACCTGAAGAATATTTTGCATGTGTTCTACACGTATGTAAGCTGTATTCTGCTTTCTGAAAAAGAGCATTTAATGAAGATCTGATATAAGTAACCTAAAGCTCGTCCACTTTAGTATATTGTTGTTCCTCTATATGCCTGAGATGTACAACGAGATTCACTCAAAACAGTGTGTAATTTGCTTCTCGGTATATGGAGTTTCGAAGAAGCCGGAATGCCCCTGCATTGGAGTGATGAGGTTGGCGCCGGACAGCTGTTGTGACAGCCATACTTTCTGTACCCCTTCACTGAGTCACTCGACTTCTCATCAGGATGGTGGTATATAGCATTGAGCAGTGCATCTTCATGGTGCAAAACTACTGGGTCACCAATTCGTTTAAGCGATGTCTGAATCAACTGATCGTGAGTTAATGGAAGCTTACTTCTGGCAAGATGGCGCAACGTGTCATACATTGGCAAGGAGCATGGTAGAAATTGAGTCTCTCAATTGTGGAAGATTTGAAGGAAAACATCCAGTGTGAAATTGCTGCTATTCCCCCAAAGACACTTGCCAATATGCTCAGTAACATGGAGCACCGCGTCGAAATGTGTCTGGCAGAAAATAGAAACCAGTTCCAGCCACACATGTAATGCAATCGATTACACATATGTCAAGGTGTATAGAGTATTTTTTTTGGTTCAGATTGCTTCATCCTAACGGGAGCTACAACAGAATATTCAGGGCCTCTTTTGAGTGAATCTCCCTGTACTTTCAGACCATTTATGGTTTGTCTTTGTGTCCGCTACAGATTTGTGGAGTACACAATCATGAAATCACAAATTGCTTTAACTGCCAGCACAATCTTATCAACATATAATATAGAAGTAACACTGACAAACATTGAGCAAAGAAGTAAATTTTCATGAAAACAAAAGCAGCTGATCCCTCACCTCCACGTACTTGGCTAGTGTGTGCTAAGTCAAATATGGAGTGAGGCAGCACCCTGTTTAAACCATCCAGTGACTCATGATGAAGTACCTGATGAATTATTGGGAAATTTACCCTGAATAAGAAATGTACCTTTACTCAAAACAGAAATATAAATGACAACATTCCAGAATAGTGAAACTGGGATGCAGTTTGCTGGCAAACATAAAGCTCCTGGTATGATGACACTGGTTATGAAAGGGATGGTCCACTCAGTTGAAAGGTCTCTGTGGTCTAAATAACTGTTTCATTTAGTCAAAGGTAATGCTCAGTGCAGTATGGAGCAGCAAAAGCTCATCAGGGTAAAGAAGAAAAAGAACGTAGCCCTGCAACACTTGCACTTTTTATTGCTGGTTGCATAGCCTTCCTTCTGTTGCAGTTTCAGAAGAGTAGACAGTAAAAAAATGGATATGATGGCCTTCGTATGAATGATTGAAAGTTTTTCATAGCTTCTTGAAAGAGCCGCTTGCAGTGGTTGTAATTCATAAAAAAGTAGATTTTGGCATGAAAAATAAACTCATGTGAAATATGAAAAAATATGAAATATGCAGAGAAGGGCACATTATCTTCCACGGTTTTCTCTGCCTTTAGTATTCTCCTAGAACCCAATAAAACACACACACTGCAGAGACTATGCCTGTCTTTTAGCTGAGACAAATTAGCACTTAAAGACACTACACTGCCTTCCTCAGGGACCAGATCTGTTTATCATGTTTGCCCAGGTTGTTCATTAATTTACCGACATTATGAGAAAGAGCTGAATGCTCAGTGCTCACTGCAGCCAGGTGTGCTTACAGAGAGCCAACCTCCTCTTTAGAGCTTAAGCCCTATTTGAAAAAGTCGTGTGGTGGTAAACAGTTCAGACACAAAGGACTTTATATTTTCCAAAAGGGTGTCCGTCATTGCTGTAATGATTTTCACAACTTCAGTTCAGAGAACCATTTTCACTGGTCTGGAAGGTTCATAGTGTGATTTAAGGAAAGTAGATGACATCTTCTGAATGAGGGGCAAGTTCTCAATATTTTGTGAATGATTGTGGAAATTTTGAATTGGGAGAGAGGAGAAGTAATAGACAGTACATCTACCAAATGCAGGCCTCCATCTGCAACCAGAGGCCACGCGGTCTTCCAGCTAAGAACATACAGTAAGTACTCTTGGTGTAATTTTACAAAGAGATTACTTGTTACGATACAAAAGTTTGAACTTCAGTATGATACTAAGAAAAGTATTGAAGCTTGATACAATACAGTATATTATGAAACTCAATAATAACACTTATTTAAATAAACTGTGATTCTGTATGCATTGAAATAGCTACATTGATGAAAGCGAAAATAAAAATTGTAGTCATTAAATGCACATGCAGTACTTCAAGGTACAGTAAGAGTAAAGCTTTGCAAGCCAATAATGAAGTGTAAATCTAGTCAACAGTTTTTTACATTGGTGAAAACAAATACTGTTACCGATGTAATACAATGAATTGTTACCAATTATTGTCATTATATGTTGATTGAATATGTATTGCAATATTTTGTAAACAATATAGTTAAAAATATTAAAACAAACATTAAATAAACATTCAAATCAAAATAATATTAATGTGGTCTTTTTTAAACAATTGTTTAGAGAAGTCATACACAGACCTTTAACACATTTAAATGCACAAATGCAAACGGTGCATATTGCATCTTTGTGTAAATAAACTACTCATTTTTTGCTAGAAAGACTAGCCTGTCCGCATGCACTAGATGAGGCTATGGTATGCGTTTGTTGGGCCTCGACATACTAAATACATGCTCTGAAGCCCACCTGTAAGTATATGAACACCCAGAGGAGTGGCACTGAAGTTTATGCAGTTGTGCACTGAAAACATACAGTATAGCGCCTTATGTTACATTATATGGTAAATACAAAGTACAAGTTTAAAAAGTAATGCGCTACAGCAGCACGTTTAGCAACAGCAGTTTGAAAACAAAGGGAGTGAAGGATCCCCAGCTCTAAAGACTGTTGCCCCTGAATGAACAGCAGAGAATAAAACAGGCCCACAGGTGGAGATTCTGGTCTTAATTTGGTAAACGTTTAACTGAGTACAAAAATAAAACGTTTTAACCTTTAGAAATACATTAACATCACATCCCTACTTCAAACACAACAGTTTACAGGTTTATACTTATTAATGTTTCCATAATTTAGAAATAAGGTGCCTCTTAAAATTCTTTGTATTGACTTGCATGATGGTCCTTTAAGCAAAGCCAGGCAACCCATTAGGCGACCTAGGCGGTGTCATCGGTAGGGTGCTGTTTAGGTAAGTTGAGGGGCATGCGCCCCAGACCCAGAGAGATACCACTCCGTCTAGAGTTCTGTGTGGGCTTTGACTGTAACTGCCTTTGAGTGTTTCACAAAACTGATTGTGTTATCCTCTGTATTTAGTATTGTGCAATAGAAAACCTTGCATATAGGTGTGTGTGTTATCTTGTGTTCTTTCATCCCAGAATTGATACTATGAAAAATGAGTATAGAAGTGGTTTTAAAATGTTAAAATTAGTATTTATCGATATTTTGATAACCCTACTCCCCATATTTCTTTTCCATGGACCTCACAGATTGCAGCACTCACTTTTATAGTTGTCAGTTTTTTGTTTGTCTGATTATTTTGAAGCAAATAGCTTAAATAAAACATATTTTTTGAAAATTAAACAAATTACAATGCTTAAAATCTAAGGGTAGACACAGCACAGAGCTGTCAAGTGCAGACATTTACAACAGCTTTCACCAGTATCCCTGACGGCACAATGATGTCAGTGAAAACACTATGGTCAGATGTCTCAATGCATGAATGTAAGGAGGGTGGTGGAGGTTGATGGGATTTTTCAAGCCACAGATTTGTTTATTAGGCAGAAAAGAGAAAAGGACATATCAAGCCAAAGGTGTTCATGTTACTGAATTTTACTTTCTATAAAATGTTTGAATTATATTGCTACAAAAGCAACAAAACATAAAGAAAAAATATCTGTATTCATCAGGTCTGTAAATGCACAGCTCAAGCAAAATATTAGCCAGTGATATTTATACAGCGTATATCAAAAAATGCTGTGATGAACAGGCAGTTTAATGCCCTGCACCATTGCGTTCTCCAGTTTTCTGTAACCTTGAATTGGATTCTGAGCATTGAATTGTTCTGAGTATGTTATACTTATTTAACAAGAAAGGGGGCCTTTGAATTGTGTCTGATGCAAACTGCAGTAGATGCAAGATATAAGATATGTGCATATACTGGTAAACATTTATTGTGTTACTAGGCTGACCCGCTTTTAAGGCGACTGACTTTTAAGTTGACCACTTCTTAAGGCAATTCAATATGTAGATCAATCTGATATTTTATACAAACTCATTAATTTGGTTATATTGCATTTGAGCGGTATTACTTTAATACTCGTAGTTTCTATTATTTTTGTGATGAAATTTTAACTTTTTTTCTATATTGCGGTCACCCTTTTAAACCCCCCTGATATTTACTACGCGGTGAGGCATTTGTACTCCATCAACATTAATTATTTCCAGAGACATAATTTTGTCTATTTTTCCAGCGCATTGCGCACAAAAGCAAGGGAACAATGGGAGCACCAGAACTCTGCTCACATCATGTCGCTTCGTACCGAAAGCTGCAAGTAGTAAGTCTGTGATAAGCGGAATACCGCTACGCTTTCCACTCACGGGACGGATGGACAATCCCGACCGCTTTTATATAGTAAGAAAGAAGAAGAAGATATCGCACAGTCTGGAGTAGAAAATCATCTTTTACCAGGAAAAACAAAACTACAAATCCCATCGTGCATTGCAAAATGGACAGGGCGTGTGTGAAACTTCGCGCTTGCGTAGCACTCACGGGACGAAAGGACAATCCCGACTGCTTTTATATAGAAGGATTATTTATTTTTTAAAAGGAAAAGCATTTAGAAATGAGAAGAAAGGGAGTAAAATGAAATGGCAGTGCTTATCCCAGTGTTGGATGGGATACAAGTATGTAAAACTGATCCCTTGTATCACAGGCTCAGAGTCTGCCAGTGGAAGCCACTCCTCAGCCACAGTACATAGAGAAGAGGCTTACAACCACAGATGATCAGTGTACAGCTCCTGCTCCTCCACATTCTCCAATACCCCTCATTGTACAGGACCAGTCCTCCGTCTCCCAGATGTTGGAGTGTAAGAAGACCCTTCTGCCCAGCCATTCCCAAATCCAGTGTCTAAAAGGGCGCCTGGCAAACTTGGTGTTTTTTCAGCTACTCCCTTGTCGAATTTTATCATCCCCAACTGTCAGAGATAAAATGAAATTTCCAGTCCCATATTGCTAATTCCATGGCCTCCATTCCATGGGTTCCTCATCTGTCCCTCCCAATATCTCTCCTTCTGGGTTATGTGCAGTGGGGTTTTGAGGGCCAAGCCTCAGTGAATTCATGCTTCCTGCTCCTGTTGTTTGCATTAATTTTACTGTTCTGTTCTTAAATTCTATCAATGTTATCTCTGGTGTATCTGTGAGGACAAAGCCTCAGTGATTTCATGCTTCCTGCTCCTGTTGCCACTGTCTACAAGAAATTTTACTGTTTTGACATTTTAATTCTATGAATTGTTATTTTTTGGGTCAAGAATTTCACAAATCCAGCATCTCTTTGACTTCTGTATGTGTGAAAGTGTTTTCTCTGTAACTGAACTGGCTTTAGAAAGTAACACTGTGACATAATTTTATCACAGAAGGCCCTACAGCAATGCTGCCTCACAACTCAGGTGACATTGTTGGCCACAATAATCAGTCCAGTATAGATGGAAGCTGGCTAGGCCTCAGGGACGCTTTAAAGACTTCAAGTGTCTCTGATGGTTAACCAACTGTCAACTTGCGCCATTGTAATCCACTCAAAACTAGTTCAGTTTCTCCTTCCCCACCAACAAAATACATTTCACCAAGTTCACAGAAATTCCTGAACCTTTCAGTGATTTTGCCAATCTCAAGGTGAAGCAAATTCAGCAAAGTTTGCTTATCACTACTACAGACATAGTATTCTCACACTAGCTTGAGCCAAATCTGAGTCTTGGGTAACACAAGGTAGAAACTGTGGATGTGTTGCTAGTCATGCACACACAACATACAGGGAGCAAAATTGAGGTTACAGGTTAACTTAACTTGCTTGTATTTTGGATGCTAAGATTAAATTGTCCAAAAAGAACCCCCCATGTAGTCCAGGGTAAAAAGCATAAACTCAGAACACAGAATGCTAGCTTCATGAGGCAGTAGCTCTGACCATTGCACCACATTGCTGCCGCTCCACAAATATGGTGTGTCTTTTCTCAATTAGCTAAAGTTAGGACTAGGTTAATGTTTATCCATAAAGTTGTAATCGTTCATTATGTAGTGCACACATTTTGTAACACTTGAATCTTGGTGAATTATTTTTTCATGCTGTTTCTCTGTTTACAGTAAAACATGAACACATCTATGAATACATAGTTCATTTATGGCCAGTTACCATCTTTGTTCTGCAAACATAATCTCATTGTCTAGATGGTGGCAGATTGAAGATTTTAATTCGATCAATTAATCCAACTTTTGTTAAGCAACATCCATCATGTTTTCTGTTCATTTGTATTATAATCTTAGGCTGCTTTCACAGAGCTATTGCAATTGCAATTTGTTATTTCTTTGTGTCAATGTATTTCTTGCCAACCACAAGACTTTTATTTGCCACCGTTATTATTTTCCATTGCCTTATGCATATTTTATTTATGTATTTTGATTTCTTGCATGGACATATCTTTTGTTTATGATTTGTTTAATAGAAATGATTTCTATTATTTGTTCTACACAAACAGCCATTTTTAATTTCTTTACATTTCCATGTAATTTCTACTGCAAATATGTACTTGTTTTATTAATTTACTAATTTTCAGTTTAAATGTAAAATTTCTTAGGATGTTATGATAATTTGTTTTGTTCAATTTAATCAGGATTATTAACATTGTAGTGTTAGTATGGATGCAGTCTTTGCTACTGTCCAGATTAGATAAAACTCATTTTTCTAGGATCTTGTTTAGTTCTTACATAGTCATTCCAAGGATAAAAATAACTTGGAACACCCTGACATACTCCTTGGCCTGTGCCCAAAAACATAAAAATTCTTCTTACAAAATCATGTACCAATGAATACTCATATAAATTCCCTTAAAGTTAAATTTGAGGCTGAGTAACTCCAATCCAAAATGCCTAGGACTAGAGGAATTTTGGATTTTTTTTAGATTTTGGAAAATGTGCATATGCATAATGAGATATCTTGGAGACACACGTGATTCACTAGGGAAGTGCAGTCAAACCAGCTAAATGATGACTCACGTGTATAATAATTCATATCACCGAGCTGCTATTATAATATACATTGATGTGACAAACATGTTAAATGTGAAAAGCAATGAATATTATACATAAACTGTATTTTAACTCCCTTTTAAGAAGACCAACTTTGTGTATTTGCACAGAACAATTTTTTTTTTAGTTTTTAGCCATTTTGTATCAGCTACCTGTTGTCACTTTTCAGGGAGCTGGCTGACAGGTCAGTAATATCTCAGCCAAGCTTCACTCCGTCATGCTTACTGTGCTGGAAACCATTAGCTGAATGAGGAGGAGTTACATCCAGTTTTTGTGTGGTGTGGGTGTGAAACATGCGTAAAACATAGCATATTTTTGTCAATATATAAAGTCAATTTGCAGCAGTGCCTCGTTCTCCTAATGTAATTGGAGCATTTTACTGCACTCATATTACAATAAGGGCACCTAGTGAGAATGAAGCTGCTTTTGTTAACTGTAAGCAATGATATTCCATTAACACATAGCATGGGTGTTAGCGTTTCACTCTCAAAACAACCACTCAGCATATTGAAACTGCCACACAGAATTTATTCAGCTTTGCAGAACTTCAAAACCCAAACCAACAGTCATTGACTGTGTCCCCTACCTTCATGGTGGACAACACTACTCTTTTTGGAATCTGTTATTCAAATCTGATCAGCAGTAACAAAGGTGGCATCATGTCGGTGTGTGAAAGCTGTCAGATTTTGACGTTTCGATTTAGGGATTCTCAACCTGTATAAATGAAATTGGATCATGTGCAGATATTAATCAGAAACAACACTTGATTGCTTTGCAGTTACTATAAAGCAGTGCTTCTCAATTATTTTCTGTCATGCCCCCCCAGGAAGAAGAAGAAAACATCTCGCGCCCCCCGCGCGACTATAAATAGTATCATTTGTCTATAAAATTGTTATAAGTACACCTCTGCATAACACTGTATCCTTATTAACGTATAAGAGAATAAAAAAAGAAAGAAGTATGGACCAATTTACAACAAAGAATAGCTTTATTAAATGTAACAGAAAAGATTTAAAGTGCATTCTAAATTCAAAAAAAATTTAAAAGAAAAATAAAAAAGCATGTTCCCCGAGGTCAAACGTACCCCCCTTGACGGAGCCACAGGAGGCGCGCCCCACTATTTGAGAAACACTGCTATAAAGCAACACACTTTTAAGTGTAACTCAAGATTCCTAAATTTTGAAGATCTAAAATGGCAGCTTCTTTTGCTACTGTTTAGTGACCATGAGTGGAAAATCAAAGTGAAGCAGAAGAGACAAAAAATCATCTTTGCAGAAATTGAATAACTAGTGTGGGTAGAGGTGGTTTTTAAAACCTTTTGAATAATTATGTTTTACTCTTAATAATTAAAAACAGCTCCAATACCATTCAATCATACAGTATCGTCTCACTGAATATCATCAGTGTATTGTTGTAATACCATAGCAAAAATTTGGCAATATAGATAGCATGCTTATTTTTCATCAACTTGAAATAATATCAGTAAGCATGATTTTAATTTTTGTATATTGCCTAGGAATTTTTTTAAACTGTTCACAGTCAAAGACCAGTTGCTAAACAGACTTAACACGTACGGCAGCCTTGTATAATAACATATGTGAGGTGAGAGGTCAATGACAAAATGTTGCTGAAAATTTGGAAACTAGCAGCAAAATAACAGAAGTATTTCTCACTTTCCAAATTATGACTGTGACATGGCAGGTTGAACCCAGTGGTAAACTTGATTTTTTGAATAATTAAAGCATGACAATTGGGGTTCATTTTGTTCCAGTTTAATAATGTTTCATTTAAACATTCACATGCCACCTGTTGGTGACTTGTGAGCCTATTCAGATCTGGATTTAAAACGCAATTTAAGTGTCTGGCCATTATAATTTTATGAGAGTTCACATTAGTGAGAGATGCAAATACATTTTGGAAGAAAGCTCTATTATCTATGTTAGGTGCATATACAGTATATTAATCAAAATCATTTTAGTATTGGATAGATTGCCTGTCACCATGACTTCAGAGTCTGATATTGCATCTGACACTATAAATGGAATAGTTCTGTAGATTAAGATTACCAGTTCTGTGTATTAAGATTACCAGTTCTGTGTATTAAGATTACCATACCTTTTACATTTTTCTTTGTATAGTAGGAGTGAAAAATTTGGCCAGACCACTCTCTTTGCAACCGAAACTGGTCTTTACTTAGTAGGTGGGTCTCCTGTAAAAATATTATCTTGGTATTTAGACTTGTTAAGTACGAAAGTACTTTCTTTCTCTTTAATTCATGATTGAGACCCTTGACATTGCAGCTAACAATGTTCACTATTTGGTCATAGAAATTTTGCTTCTGAACTTTTGTTGACATTTTGTAGTGTTAGGTTAAGGTAGTATATATTGTTAACCATAATAGTTTTGACGTAGACCTCATATCTTCCCAAGTGAAAGAGCGGTTATTGGGGAGAAAGGGGGGGAAAAAGAGAAATGGCGTTGCTCTCTTTCTCCCCAACTGCCACCCCAATTGTGCCTCAATGGGTGAGACAAAACACACTTCGCAAAGTCCCATTCCTCTGACTTACCAAGAGACAGAGCATATCTAGTGTGAAACAGTCCCCCCAGCAGTGGTCTAGAGTAGATTAAAAACGGAGGTATCTTCTGACGGTACAGTCCAAATTCAGTAAACTAAGGATATGATCTTAAACAGTTCAAATATAATAAACCAAAGGTATGTTGTTAAAAAAAAGAGAAAAAAAATTATAAATACACTGTAATAAGCAGGTTACACAATTAAAATTTAACAAAAAGTCAATAGCTGGTTGCTTTGTGGAAGCTAAAGTGTGCTTATAATTAATGGAAGAAATTTCAATATAATAACTTAAACATACTGTCAATAGCTGTTTACTTTTTGGTAACCAATTAGCCAAGATGTAGCCAAATTGTGTATATAATTAATGAAAGAAATACCAATATAATAATAGGAAATAAAGTATAAAATAAAATAAATTAAATTAAATATAACATATAGTTATGGCAAAAAATGTAACATTACAAATGATCCAGAGTGCAAGCTTCAAGTAGAATCTTGTTTGCCTTGTTGGAATAAGGTGTGACTCAGCACAGTGCTGTTTTTTTAAGCAAAGTCATACCGTTTGCAATGTGTCCAATCTTTCAAAAGTAAGAGAAAAACACATCCTCGCAAATTTATAATTCATTCTCATAAGTCACCTGGGTAATCGAAAACTTACAAAAATTTATGTAAAACAAGCAAAATCCATACAGGCCCTCTAGTCCAGTCTCTCAATGTTGGATATCAACAGTGTTCAGCAACCCCTCTTTATAAATAGCATCAAAAAATTTGGTAGTGTAAAGTGAAAACTCTTCAAACACACTCTTTAGTTGTGCAGAAGTATTGTGTGGAATTTGCTGCTGTCAAGCTTTGATTCATTGTGGAAGTGTGGAATGCAAAGCCTGAAATCCCCAAAGCTTTGTGCAGGAAGATTCAGGGTTAGATAAACTGTGAGGGATAAATCAATATCACTTACCATGAATTAAACAGCTGCACCACTGTTAAAACCGATCCCTATATATATATATATATATATATATATATATATATATATATATATATATACAGTATATATACAGTATGTGTATGTATATATATATATATATATATATATATATATATATATATATATATATATTTAGTCATTTACATACTATCTTTCTTATTCCTGGCTTGCTTTATTTGTGCACTTTAATGATATTTTAAGTTTGTATCTTTTTATGTTGTTTTCAATTCTGAATTTCTCTGGATTAGTAAGTTAGTAATAAAAATGGTACAATCTAAGAACCTGCATTACAGGTATCTGAATTTAGCGTCTAGTCTGCTTTATTATTTAAAAACTAAGCTGTAAAGGTTGGTCTGGAACTACAAGCTTTTTATATGGGTTTTGGCTTAATGGCATTAAACGTACAGCAATTGAAAATTGTTTTGATTTGCTTAATATTAAAGAATATTAATACACTATACTAACACTATACAGTATTTATTTTTAACTAGCTAAAACCTCCTTTGCACTAAAATGTGCATGACTAAAATGTCCAGCATTCGTGGTTTGTAGTGTATATTCCTTGTTAAGAATGAAGTCAACATGGATGACAAAAGACAAAAATCAAGTTTGTGCTGTTATATTTTTAATACACTCATTGTCATTTTGTCTGTATGTACCAGAATCAGATGTCTTCATGTGCCCTAGATAGTAGCAGGTCTGTAGAGCTCCATCATGGCAGGATACTTCTGAAATATGACAAGGTCTGGCTAGTGTTTTGCCATTTACTATATAAGAACATTTCACCTGTGAGGAGCAAATTGTAAAGGGGAATCAAAGAGTGATGTTGCATGAGAAGGTAGACCCTGTACAAATTAGTTATGGGTCTGCTGACTGTATTGTAACAAATATCCATAGTCCAGACATCCATTTTTCAACCCACTTAATCAGTTCAGGATCATAGTGTTTTGGGCTAATGCAAAACTGGCCCAGGATGGGGCACCACATCATTACTGGGTGTACACGTAACCACACACAAGCCAATTTAGAATTGACATTTAACCTAACATCCTCACCAATTTTGAGAATATCGAAGAAAAGACTACACAAACATGGGGAGAATATGAAAATTCAATGCAAATATCCATTGCATGTTTGTTTCAAACTGAGGAATTAACACTATCCATTGGAACACCTTGCCATCCTCATAAAGAATGTAAGAAACAGATTTGTGCCAAGAATTTCTTAAAAATACTGGTAAATTAGTTATTTTGGTTTATGTATTTCTAAAGGGACAGGCTTACCTCTGTCTATGGATTTTATTGTCTTTCACATAATAACATATATATGATGTGTGTGCTTGTATATACAGATCCTCACTTATGCTATAGTTAAAACTAACTTAACAGGTTTTATGTACTACTGTATAAGTACTAAGTCAGTTTTTAAATATCTGCTTAATTGGTATCATTTAAAGAGAAGGTACAGGCTCACACACACACACAATTTGTCATTTCCTAAATGGTGTGTTTGTTTCAAGGAATGCTGGATTTTGACAGCACAAGAAAAATGCATTTGCTGTATTCCAGACTTGGAATGTTGTCCTAATTGCATTGTTTATTATTATAAGATGTACAGTTTTCAGCATGCACTCTGCAGATAAGGAAAATTGTGTGTAGTCTCTTAAAATAAGATATTCATCAATGTAAAGCTGAAACCGATACCATTTTGCATTCATTTTCCTTTACAGTGTTATTTTTTGTGAGATTACTGCTAATTTTTATTTTTTCAAGTTTTTAAATGGTCACAGAGTGCCACAACTTATGTTGTACTTGTAGCTCTTCATGCAAAGCGAGTACCAGCTCTGGATGAAATACCACTTTATAATACACAAGGCACAACCTGTTCTGTATATGGGTTTATGCATGCCTGAGAAAATTTGAGTGCACTGAAGAACGATACTTGGAAAAGACTTGGCAAACTCCACACAGACTATAACCTAGGTGCCATAGGAGAGAGGATGTATTGCTCCCTGCAGTTTTTTTTTTATCCTCCAGCCTCCACTGTTTGTGTTACTTAACCTGCTTGTGCCTTCTTATTTGTCACTATTGGCATTTGACCTAGATTGGTTTGTTGGCTGCATACGTTTGCATGTGCCACCACTCTTGTCCTCAGCTCTATGGTAACTGAAGTCTATCTGCTTCTCTGAACTAGTCCTTTCATTAAGGACCTATTAGATGATTTTGGGTGGTGATCCAGGAGCTTTTATAGTGCTGGTCTATGTTAAAAAAACAGCGGGGGTGCCTCTCCTTTAAAACTTTAGTCTTGGTATTTGCCTTTCTGAAATGTGCAGACACACTCACATACACACACAAATACACTCAGTCAATTGATACCTCCTTATGTATTTTAAATAACTTTACATATTGAATGTTATCACTAAGTAAACATACAGTTATATTTGAAAGGCAAGTGCACCTAATAAAGTAGCTACTCAGTGCACCTTATACACATTGATGCCTTTTTCTTTTTGTTTTAGATATAAGTAGAACAACACAAACAAAATCTTTGTCTACATATTTTATTTATTATTGCTGCTTAAGGTAAGGTCAGGTCAGGTTAGGTTGGGGAGCATGCACTGGTACAGCGTGTTGCCGCACCCACCACATGACAAAACAGCTCGGGATCCTGGTTAGCAACCCTCCAGGCAGACATGTGGTCCAGTCCCACCCTCCGGAAATGACCCTCTATCTGCCACAGCCAGGTGTTACGTGGGTGTCCTCTTGACCTAGTGAAGCCACTAGGGTCCTCGACAATAAGGAACCTGCGAGCCGGATCACCCTCTGGAAATCATACTACATGGCCATAGTGCTGTAACTGACGCTTTCTCCTAATGCAGGTAATGTGCCTCATTTAGAATTTCATGAGCAACCGTTGATTTGTCACAAAGTACCCAAGGATTCTCCGAAAAAAGAAAGTACCAAAAGAGTTCAGTCTTCGTCTCAGGTCACTGGATAGCGTCTATGTCTCGCAACCATATAGCTATATTGTATATTGGATGGTTGCTTAATGTACAGTAAATCCATATCAAAACACGGGGAAGTTGACATTCACTTGTGTAGTTTATTCAATTCATTATTAGTGGTGAGGACCACGAGGGACACCAGAATTATTATTTTATTATGAATTTTGAGCCACAATACAATGCGATTGTGTTTGTTTATGTACTGCAATACAATTGAATTTTATTCCCTTTTTATCTGAATAAAGACCGTGCAGACATAATATTCAAAATTCAAAAATGTAAATATAATACCTAATAAAAAATCTGTCCCAAAATGTGGAAAAGGATTTCAGGTATCTCAGCAGTCACATACAGGGCAATAAAAGGAAATGATAAAAAGTGCCAACAAGCAGTGCACATTTGTTCAGCATAAATGACATAGAAAATATTTTAAAAATGATAAAATTGTTCATATTCAATATGTGGTTTTGATTATGCTTGTTTTTATCAGACAAAAACAAAACCAGATAGTAAACCATGTAGTTTAGTAAGCTTCCACTAACATATCCAAATCTTTGAATTCTACAGTTCTGTCTGATTGTGACACAAAACTAAAATCCATAATAGCTTTTTTAACCATACCAACTCTCTCTATATAAAATCCAACGTTTGTCTGTCTTTATGTCCATCCACTTTTCACAAGACAACTGCTAAATGGATTTAGATCAGGTTTTTTTCTGTAATTTGCTGGAACATTCCGACTGATTTTGTGAGCTGCAGTGATTTATTTGCGCAAATCCAAGAGAAAGGCTGTGGGCCGAGGGGAGGGGGAAGCGGGACCTCAGCAGTAGGGAGTTAGGCGGGGCCCTCCTCACTCATGTGCCAGCCACCGTTCAAATCGGTCTGCCACTCACCACGTGTTGGAGTGTACCTGGCCTCCGCTTAGCTAGTGATATCTGTTTGTTCAGCAGACATTATCATCTAGTGATTGTTAAGGAGTAACCTTTGATGCTTTTGAGAGAAAGATCACAGCTACGTGTGTTTTAGAGGGTAGCTGCTGATAGCAAGAGATATCACGGCCAAATGCTCTTCTCCCCACACGGGGGACACTCTCCCATTAGAGCTGAAAACGATCAAATACAGTGGCAATGTTTGACGTTGGAGAGTACCTTACCTTCTGCTTGGCCAGAGATCCCTTGCCAACGTTTTTACATTTTTGGCAAAGAGATCACAGCTACATTCTTGAACCGTGATAGCAAAACAAAAAATATTGTATATGAAGAGGCCCTTGGATATGAAAGGTATCAATATAAATTCTTCAAAACAAATTACATTTTTAAAATTGTTTTTATTGATTTTAAAGTTGGTCCTGTTTCACTACTACGTGGGTGGAACTGTGGGGGACAGCTAGTAATTACTAAAACTGAAACTAATAGATATAAAAATAACATAGAAATGTCTTTGTGAAATAAAAACTAAATAAAACTAAAAATACATGATGATGGAAAACTAAAACTAAACTGAATTTCCAGGTAAGGTCAGAAAAAGTATAGAAATAAAAACTCATATAAAAAGGCAAAACTATATTAACCTTGGTCCAACCTGCTATTAGCAAAGTGTGCCTATTAAAGTGGCTGGAGAGTGTATATGAAAATGCATTTGAAATTCTGTAGGCTACATACAACTATGCTGTTTTTTATTAAAAATTATTTATTAAACTTTCACACACAGCAAAACCTATTGGAAGATGTTTAGGTTTCAAAAAATAAAAAATGAAGTGTTAATTGGCTATGGGGAAAACATTCTGAAATGATCAGTCTTCTGCTTCATTTTTGTTTTAGGAACCTTTCCTTTTTTGGTTAAAGAGTTTGTTGTAGCTCAGGCTTAGATATTCAGGGACATAAGAACTGGCTAATCATGGTGAGGTTAGCAAACTGCTCTCTGTGCGCGTATGGACACAATAGCCAAATGTGACGAGTGGTTTCTGCTGAGGATTTTTCTACTGCAGTGCTAATGTTATCACTACAGAATGTGGAAGCTATTTATTTTGTGATGTATGAAATAATGAAATGCATTGTGGCCACATTCTCAAAGATGGTGTAAAAGACATTTCTGTACTTTTTTTTGTACTGTATATTTGTGACATATTACAAGGAAAATTATTGCTATGCAATTCAATATTGATATTTCCCTGACTGTATTCATTATAGTGAATGGAATCCAAAACTGTCACTCATAAGTGTTTTTACTTGTGAGCTCTCCAATAGTTTTACTTCTGGCTATTTTTCCTTCTAGTTATTTGATCCTTCTATTTAATGTAAATTGGCCTGGTGTGGTCAAGCGTGATATGTGCTTGAGTGTGTGCTGTTTTGGAATTGGCCCTGGTGCCAGTTACTAGGAAGATAGCCTCTGGCACAATGTAACCATTAAACTTGATTTTAGGATTTTCTGTAAAAGAAAACAGGGTGGATTACACACATTATTGATCTATCAAGCAAGTTTTGTATTTATACATTTTTATTACTTTATGGACCAATGTGGCACAAGTGCCCACTACCACTGTTCTGTGCCACCATACCTTAGAAATAAACTATTTAATGATAACTGTACAGAGTTATGGTAATTTAATTACAGATTTGTCCTTTGATCAGAGGAGGTTTGTGCTGTGAAAAGCCAGTAGCTCTGCATCACTTAACATTAAGTTCAGTAAGCCATCCAGGACACTGAAACCACAACTTGAAGGGTGACTTGCTTTTATTTGTGAAGAACTGAGTAATTAAATGGCCAGGTTTCCAGTAACATCTTTACTGTTGTAAACTTTACAAAGGAGTAAACAAATTGGAAGTGTTTTTTACATTTGCCAAAATGCTCTAACCAATATGTTTTGTTGAGGAAGAGAATATGGGGCATAATGCCATAAAAAGTTGTAAGCAGTTGTATTTTCCTGAGAAAATTTAGTGTAATTTAAGGTCTTGAACAAGCATATTTTTAGAAAATAAGTTTTATTTTTAGAGATAACTACAATTAATTAAAATTGGAGTTTAATATTTTAACACGTATTGCATGGGTATTGTCTTTTGTCGAACATCTTAAGGCATGGGGGTTAGGCTAAGTGGCAAGTGTGAATTGACTCTATGAATAGGTGCGAATGGATTCTTAAGTGAACCCTGTGATGGACCTCTATGATGTCTAGGGTTGCATTCTACATCTCTAGCTCCAGCCTCACATTTTACAGCATACATACACTATCGCACTGCTCTGTTTTAAATTGAAAATGAACTTGAACAGGAAGAGGTGAGTGTTCACAATGGATGAGCATGAATGGAGCCTTGGATTTGCCATGTTTTTATTTTTTTACTTTCAGGGAGAGCTCTAGGATTTGATTACAGTTAAAATGTTAAGTCCGGTTTGTACCTGCAGTTCCTTGTTTCTTTCTGTTATTATAATCATTTAGGATTTTGTCATTGGCCTCAAGGTAATTTTGAGTAGTATTTGAAATGCACTCTTAAAGATTGAATTGGTTAAAATACAATATATAGAATGTGGCATATAGTATAATTTTTAAAAGTTTAAGAGTTAGTTTATAGTACTATGGTGTTGTACCATGTTAGTCATTATGAATGTAGTGAGAAGTCAAGTAAAATGACACTTTGTATTGGCTAAATAAAAAGATTACAATATGCAAGCTTTTGAGGCAACTCAGGCCCCTTCTTCAGGCAAGATGTCGTCAAGAGTCAGTTTAGTAATTTTCATATGCATGAGGGAGACTTTGGCACTGAAAATTCATTTCTATTAGTGAAATGCTAATGTCTACATCTTGAGTACAAATACAAATCTCTGACTGATTATTAACAGTAAATATACAAATTTCTGAACTGAGTTCAGGGTCACCTGAAGTGGGACATGGTTTCCTTGAGTCATGAGTGATATATACATATATATATATATATATATATATATATATATATATATATATATATATATATATATATATATATATATATATACACAGTCAACCCCCGAAATTCATGGGGGTTATGTTCCTAGAGCACCCACGAATTGTGAAAAACCATGAATTTTGGATGTGGTCCAAAAATGCCTATAAATGTCTATTTTTATAGTTTAGACCCTAAATATGCCCTTTAACGCTTTAATTTAATTTCAAACTCAGCTTGATACATTACCCTAAAAAAAAGAATGTAACAGTAAACCCGTATACTGCACAGTACTGTACTGCTATGTCTCCCTCAGTGCTAGAATGTAAAATACCGTTGTTACCGCTATATGTACTGTAATTCATGCAAGTGCGTTTTCTTTTCTTTGGTATAAGTAGGGTAAATACAGTAATAATTTAATTTAATAAAAATGCAGTAATATGTATGGGTACTCACTAGTAATGAATGATATTGATTGAAGGTAATGATGATGAATTAGCTGTGCAGTAAGATGAAGGTATGTAATGAAGATAATGACTGCACAGCAAAGCAGAGAAATTTACAACTCCTCGGGTGGCATCATTTCTTCAGGCGCTTGGGCATCCTAGTGCTTTAAGAAGAACAAAGTGAAAAACACGAGAACACTCAGCGAAACACTCGCGATAGCTACATGTGGTAAACTGTTATGATGCGGGAATGCTGGGCTGCATCTGCCAGAGATGTGTCATAGGGCAGTAGCCAATCAGCAGGAAGGAGAAATGAATAACGCTCTTGGATTGGCTACTTTCAAACCTCCTGCCTCAGAGAAGAGGGGTATTTCACATCCCAAGGCGCTTTTTCCTCTACAGTTGCTTTGTGTTCTCTCTACAGTAGAGTATTTCCACGAAAAAAGCCATAAAAATATTGCGGAGAATATTTGCGATTTCCGCAAACAATTATTAGTTAGGTTCTAAGTAAAACTCCGCAAAGACTGAGGCCGCAATCTCTGAACTGTCTTACAGTACACAATTTTATTAAAGTATTTTTTTGTTAGAAGATTGTTTATGGTTGTACTTTGCATTTATTATGATTTACAGTAATGCAGCAAATTTCAGGGCCTGTGAATGATGCTTACAGTTACAAAAATACTTAATTTATCTGCAGTTTTAATCAGTCGCATATCCTGTTCTTTGAAGTTTTACATTCTATAAACATAATAAAAGTATACTAGATTACACACTGCTATCATGAATGCCCAATGCCTTGCAATTTTTAATGTGTCTCTGCGATTTACAGATGTCATATAAAAATTCTCCTGTTAGGAATTGGGCTCAAAGGTGCCAATGGGTGAATTTTGTCCAAAAAAAGTTGCATCTGTTGAACACATTTACTTCATTTAGAAAAACTGTTTAAACAGTCACAACCCAGAGATGTTTTTGATAGCTTAATTGTCCCTTCCAAGTTAGTCCAGTGTGAGTGGAGTGTGATTGAGCACACATAGATTCTTTGATGGATCAGCCAGGGTTTGCTCCGGCCATATGCTTGAACACTACTTGGTAAGGCTCTGTTCCCCCACAACCCTGGATTGTAGTATGTGAGTTTGATATTGTTGCAGTATGTTATAGTTAATCTTAATCTTTGCAATAGTACATTTAGATACTCTATATTTGTGTATTCAGCAGTATAAAACCTCTTGTGAAAGATCAAATACATAAACACATTCTTGAGAATAGATTAAATGTACCATATAATAATGCTCAGTCAATTGTTAAAGGTCATCAATGGTTGAATGGGCAATTTTTACAATACCAAGCAACAGGTACAAGTGCTGACAAGAAATTTTCTAAATGAAGATGTTAGTCAGTTAAAACTGCATTTCTGAAAAACAATGAATGCAGATTTAATTTATTTCTGACAATTGCCTTCTCTTTTTGTGCTATGCGGCAAAGTATGATGCCTACATGTTGATTGCATTCATCTCTTTTATTTGTATTGTGCCAGGTATACCTGCTGGCTTTCCAGCTTGTGGAGTACAAAAAAGGAAATCATTTTTATATTAACAACTGGCTGTCCCCCACTAGCTAGTGGGGGGTGGTTACGCTTCAACACGTGGCGAGAGGTACAGCGACTCAAATGGAGGCTGGCGCAGACCGACATACAGATAGACTTTGGATTTATATATATAGAGTTGTATATAAAAATATTTACTTTAACAAAAAGAAAGCAGCAATTGTTGCAAAGAAATATAAATAACAGCATCCTAACAATATTGCATTTATCCAACAAATACATATTGGCCTTTACTAGAATATAAAATACATCATTCCATTTTGTCTTCTCCTGAAGAGTTTATCATTAGTTGCTTTTTGTGTGGAGAAATCAGCAGGAACCTCAAATTTACCTCAAACATTGACTGTACTGTATATTCAAATGAATGCAATCAAGTGTGATGATGAGATATCACTTGAGTTGTCTCCAAAACTTCCCATAGCAGATAAAAGCAGCATCACTTGCACCGCAAGACCAGCTGGAAGTGGAGAAAAGAGAATCCTGAGCGGAAATCTACACAATTGCAAGAAGGATGGTGAAACTCCATATAGAAAACATAACATAGCCCACAGAAGGAAAGGTGGTGTAAGTAACCACTAAGTTATTATGCCATCCTGTAGAAAATGCAGTGTCATCTCAATATGTCATCATAGAATGAACTGAAAGATTTTACTAGCAATCACTAGTTGTTTATTTTGTAACAAGAACTAAAAGTAAATGTTAAGTTTTAATGGCCTTGGCATAGTAGAGACATCCATCCATCCATCCATTTTCTAACCCGCTGAATCCGAATACAGGGTCACGGGGGTCTGCTGGAGCCAATCCCAGCCAACACAGGGCACAAGGCAGGAACCAATCCTGGGCAGGGTGCCAACCCACCGCAGTAGTAGAGACATCACTGCAATAATATGTTTACTGCCTGTATTGTTAAAATATATACTGTATTGTATTTTATTAGTTGACACAAACTAGTGGAAATAACATATTCCTTAAATAACAGTCTTACTACATTAAGTGCAATGAAGCATAGCTGGAGTTCACTTTACGGATTTATACTTTCATTATATTGCTAGCCAGATTGTCTATACATCAGCTGAAATAGTCAACTTAAATGTAAAATTTAGTTGCCATTGCCTTTTGGGCATCAGTGTCTTATAAATTAAAACCAGAAAAAATGCCTTAAAAATTCAAAGGGAAACCATAAAAGGAGAAAACAAATTTGGACAGTTACAGGCAAAAGTATTATCATCTGATGAAGAGCTCAATTAGCCTCACCCATCCTCAGACTCTCACGAGTGATGTAATGGTAGAGCTAGTTTTTTTTCATTAAATATTAGGTCGCCACGCTCTTTGTGATAAATTTTTCTATCACTTCTGCTATACCTCAAAACAATGAAAAATTACATTGTTTTTTATCAGTATTACTAAATAATATATAATTTTAGAAGATCAAGAAACCTCACAGAATATCCCTTATCTGTACTGAAGATTTTCATAAAGTGTTGGAAAACTGAAATGAAAGGTTATTATAAAAGTGTGCATAATGTAACATGTTGTGATCTTAAAATTAGGCACATACTCAGTAGACAGAATGTTGCTTTGTACTGTTAAGTGTGCTGGTGAAGGAGCCACATTCACTTTTGATGGTTGATGCTGGAAGCAGTGCGAAAAAGCTGTGCGTATGGAGGGCAAAGTTGAATCACTGAGCAGCAGCCAGAATTTATGATTTCAAAATGTGGTAAGTGGCTGGGGTGTTCTTTGTGGTGGACCCCGGAATAATTCAACCTAGTAATTTTTTTTGAGATAACAAATCAACTGGTTACTCATGTTGAGGTTTTTAAATGCTAGGCATCACATTGTAGTGATGGCAGATGTGCATGGTAAAATACTAGTTCTACCCAAAAGTAAGTGAAAAAAAAGAAAATATTTTGCCCATTGAGAAGCTCCTATTTCACGTAATTTACTTCGAGGACACAAGCTGTTGGCCCATACCATCTGCATGTTGCAATGAGCAAAATGTGAAAAAACACCTCCTGCCTTGTGATTGTTTTTTATTCTCTTTAATTTAAGCCTGTCTGGAGATGGCAAGAGAAAGTAATAAAGTCTCATGAAGTGAGGTTGTATCGAAACACTTCCAGATAATTATATTTTTTTTCCTGACGGCACTCAGAATAATCTGGAAATCTTTACAATTTAACATTTTTATAGTAACCGTCATTCAGATATTTTTATATGTATTCAGAAATCTTGTACATAATTATTTTCACAGTCGGTATCTTCACCTAATAGCTCATTTGCTTTTCCTTCTATGTGGTGATGTACTTTTCCTTCAAAAATATAAAAACTGTCAGGTCAGTTGAGTTTTGTTTTACACACCTTGTTCAAACACATTTTCAGACGGCAAAATATTAGGTACAGCATAGTTATTTGAACAAATGCTCAATTATGTACCCAGTAGTACATCTGCTATTGGCGAGTGCTCATTCAGATGGATAACACAATTACTAAATGTCCGCTTGTTTTTTTTTTTTCTTTTTTTGTGGGCAGTTTTTTTTATTCAGAAAAACATAAGCATATGATGAGTAAATAATTGTACTTGAAGGTTACTGATCTTTAAGAGATCTGAAATAAAATGGAAAATAACTTTCCATGTAACAACATTCTTGAAACCTTTTAACCCAATTTTGGGTCTCTCAAACAGCGCAGGTAACAGTCCTCTGCAGTACAGGATGCCAGTCCATTTCAGGGATTTCTGAAGCAGACAGACACACTCACTCACAGGAGCCAATTTAGAATTCATCAATCTGCTCATCTCCGTATCCTGCTTATGTTTAGTTAACATACACATCCCTGGAGTGGAGGAATATGTTGAACAAAAATAAATAAATGTTCTGTGAAATTTGACAGTAAATAACAAAATTATATGTGAGCATACATAATTAAATGTGTCATAAAATATACTGTATATGCTGCTTATTTCATTGTGTATTTGATTATTTCTTCATTTATTTATTTCAGTGACACCACAGCCAACATGAAATGTGGTTTGAAATAACAAAAAACACTGTGGAATGTGAAAGTCCTCCAGACAATGACCAGTATGTGAGATTTTAGCTGACAGCACTAGATGCATGAAACCGCAGTGGTAACCACTTCACCACTATACCAACAGAAACTTACAATACCACATGTAATCTTTACTTACAAATACACATAAGGACATATTCCTTAAAATATTTAGGCAGAGGAGTTATTTGAATTATTTTGGATTCGTGAAGTTTATGGCTAAAGATAATTTTAGTAAGCTGTAATGTAATATACAATATATTAAGATAAACCAAGCTAACCTAAGGCAACAGAGATGAGCAAGGAAAATTGAATTCTGGGTGTAGACACCAGAGGAACATAAACCTCTGCAGTCCATTCTCCTTAAGGAAAGGCATGTCAGACTCTGTTGATTTGGGCCAGCAGGCGACTTTGCCTCACCTCTCAGTGGTCTTTAGTATAATATAGTCCAATTTGTTTTATTTAATTATGATGGAAATATTTGCTGCTCTGATGCTGTACGTATCACAGGTGATGCCATTGTCATCTGCTTTATGCCAGTAGCATACGCGTGTATTGTGGAGTAGGGTGCATTTGATTTTTATGTTATCTTTCACTGTGAAACACATGTCAAAAACATGTTTATAAATTCAGTGATATAGTGCCTAGTGTTATTGTAAAAGGAACACAGGTGCTTTACATAACTTGCTCAGGGTGACACAGCGAGTGAACCTTTGACCTCCTATATTTAAGTCCGGCACATTTAGTGCAAGGAATCACCTAGGGCTGAAAGCCAGTGGAAGCATGTATATCACTTGAGCGACTGACTGTGCATCTCAAGGGCCAACTTACACTTCTTGAAATGATTCAAGGGATTCTGTGGGTATTAAATATTTCTGAATATGGATACATTTTAGTCAGTTTACAATTTCATTTCAGATAAGAATTGTAGTCATTTTGTAGTCAGTTTTCATGCTGTTGGCTTTGGTGTATAATGCCTGAGACAAACTAAAAACCTAAGGAATTTGTCTCCCTTTTTACTGTCGCCAATCAGATTTTGATTCAGCTGGGATGAGTTTCGAAGTGATTCACTGGTGTTATTTTCTTTTTGGATAAAGTCAAAAGGAATTTATAAGCTTCAGAAGAAAAAAAAACATTTGTTAGCATTAATAAAATATGATATCAGTGTGAGTAAATGGTTTCTTTTTACACCTTTAGGACTTAGTTTTCTTCATTATAAATGTATTGCAAAGTAGACCTGTCAGTTGACATTAGCATTGCTGGGTGCGCTTTTCTTTCTATGAAAGGCTTAAAATGGCTTAATGCCCATCTTGGTTGTTTAATATTTATTTCATCATTGTATCAAGTGGCCAAAGTATTAAGTTTCATAAATTCATGAAGCCCTAATTCTTCATGAATTTATGATGCTTATTATGACGATTATAATAATTTTTGTGTGTTTCCATACATCATCTGTGTTACTTTTTTGTTGTGTTTTGATTAAACTTGCAAAATGAAAAACTGCATTGCTTTTTACTGATTTTTAGATAAACTCCAGCATCTAGTTTAATGATGCAGTCTATCTTTATACTTCTTGCATCCTTGAGTTGATGGTGTGATTATTGTATTTGCAGGTTTTCTATAAAGAAAAATGTATCAGTTTATAATCAATTCATTGATGTTTTTGTCTTTTTTGAACCAGGCAGGTATTTATAGTGGTGCAGATTTTAGCACTGTGCCTTAAATGAAATCATTTGGTCATCTACAGTACTTTTCCTTGTCTTTGGTGTCTTGTAGCTGTAGTCCATCAAATCAAGTTGACATTGTATGGAGTGCAGATGAGGAGTTTTAACCTAAAATGAGATGCCAAGCCTGCTTGGTTAGTAATGTTCTCACTTTCTTCAAGGAATTTGCAAAAAAAGTGAGACAACTACTAACAGCACACTCTGTGCTATCCTAAGTTACAGCACTATTCTTGAGATCAGTTTCTTCAATAAATATGACTAATCTATTTTAAACCTTCTATTTATATTTGAAATATGCACCTTTTATAAATACAGTAGATGTTATCAATTGTACAGTATGCAAGAATATAAAAAAATAGCATTATCCACGATGTGGGCTACTTTAAGTTGGCATCACAAAAAAGTAATTCCAAATAGAACAAAACTAAATGTATAAAATAATTAATTTCAGAAGGAAATCATTCTGTATACTGCACAAAGGTTACTCAGCTTGCAGAAACAATTGGTGGGAGCCAGTTGAAGTAATGATGAAGCCAGAGCCCCCTTATTTCATTAGCTCCAGGTGCACTTACACCTGCTCCTGTGACCATCCATTCTACAGTTTGTTTGGTTCTTCTCGACTGTTTGTATAAATGGAAGTGAATGCTTAGCAATTCAAACAGTAGAGGAAAATATTTTGTTTCAGTTTAAGAGATACAATAGTTATGATAAATGCTTAATTGATGGTGTGACAGGATTGTAGTAATGTGAAGTAGTCCCAGTAAGATACCAGTTCAGGAAATGTAAATTTATTGTACCTCATAAAATATACCATCCAGAGTGAAATGGAAGGAACTCAAGTGAACTCAAGGAAAATGGTTGACTAGCCAACTAATAAAAAGAATGAGATTTTTCCAACTTCCCAGCCTTCATTTTCCACAACTCACTTGGCCTCCTTCTCACATTTCTCTTCTTCCTCCTCTTTCTGTTTCACACCAGGGGAGTCTTTGCCCTATGCAGACTCCAAACTCATTTGACTACAGAGATTAAGGTTCTTATATGGCTACATTACATCAAGGAGTACTTCTGGTGTCATTTCAGGAAACACTTCTGGGTTCACTCCCCATGTCACAGGGCCTCCTCCAAAAAACACACTTTCCAGGAGTCTCTGCAGGAGGTTAGGCACTGTAGCTAAATGTTTCTGCTGCCCACTACCATCTCTGGGAATTCCTACACTTTTGTAATATGTCCCCAGCTGAGGACCATTTAGCTGAGCATTCTGGCTGGGTAATGACATTCCATCTGAGATGTGTCCTTTCCTGTAGTTTACCCAGATAGTCTGTTTTCCATTACAGTGGTTAGAGACTTTCTGTATAAATGGTGTATTGTATTGAAATATTTGTGTGCAGAATTTGTTTGCACAATGAACCAACAAAAGTTGTGGTGTTCTGTTGTAGGCCTAAAAGGAGTTTATTTGATAAGTAATGTGTAGTTTCAATTAAATATATTAATTAATGCTGATAGGGCAATAAAGATGTAAGTAGGAGATTACTTAAGAAGAGTCCACTCAGTCCATCAAGCTGCTTCGGTTGTACGATAGTTAAGTCATTCTAGAATTTTAAAAGTTTTCAGGATATCGACTTAAACTAGATAACTTGTGAACTGATGTACATCCCAACACTATACATTATATGGTCAAAAGTATTGGGACACACCTCTTAAGTATTAAATTTAGGTGTTTCAATCAGACCCATTGCCACAGGTGTAGAAAATCAAGCACCTACCCATGCAGTCTTCATTTACAAACATTTGTGAAATAAAATAGTTGTTCTGAAGAACACAGTGACTTCAAGCGTGTGATAGGATGGCATCTTTGCAATAAGATGATTCATGAAATTTCATCCCTGCTAGATATTTCATGGTCAACAAAAAGTGGTATTTTTGTAAAATGGAAGCATTTAGGAACAACAGTAACTTACCCACGAAGCAGAAGACCACGTAAAGTCGCAGAGTGGGGTCAGTAACTGCTAAGGTGCATAGTGCGTAAAAATTCCCAATGCTCTGCTGATTCCCTAGCTTAAGAGTTCCAAACATCCATTGGCATTAATTGTAGCCCAAAAAAAGTGAGGCGGGAGCATCATGGAATGGGTTTTTATGGCTGAGCTGCTGCATGCAAGCCTCACATCAACAAGTCCAATGCCAAGCATTGGATGGAATGGTGGAAATGTGTTCTATAGAGTAACAAATCACACTTCTTTGTTTGGCAGTCAGATGGGCGAGTCTGGGTTTGTCAGATGTTGGGAGATTGTTACCTACCTGACTGCAATGTGCCAACTGTAAAGTTTTGGTTTTTTCAGGGTTTGAGCTATGCCCCTTACTTCCAATGAAGGGCAATCTTAATGCTTTAGTATACTATGACATTTTGGACCACACTATGCTTCCAAATTTGTGGAAACAATTTGTGGAAAGTCTTTTTCTATTCGAGGATGACTGTGTCCCAGTGCACAAAGCAAGATCCATAAAGAGATGGTTAGATGAGTTTAGAGACCTGATCTCAACCCCATCAAACACATTTAGGATGAACAACATGGTCAAAACTCTGGCCCTGGGATTTATAGTTCTAGCAAATACTAAAACTATTGAAAATTGGTGTCTATGCAAGATGAATGATAATCTACTTGCTAAAGTATCGCAAGTACAGTGGAACCTCGATTTACGAACGTCTCGGAACACGTACAAATCGGTTTACGATCAAAAAGTTCGCCAAAATTTTGCATCTGTTCACGATCACAGACTCGGTACACGAACAAGCCAGTTTCCCTTTCGGTTTGTGCGTGCCAATGATTTACGCACGTGTTCAGTCTCTCCCTGTGCATTCTCTGTGCAGCGAGCGCGAGAGAGACACACACACACAGACACACACACAAGAGAGAGAGAAAGAGAGAGACGGCTGTACGCATAAGGCCGAGAAGGCAGTTAAAGAATGCACCAGGCTTGTTTTTAAAGAGACCGATCTGAGCATTGTTTTAACCTCATTGTATTTAAGCAATACTTTTTTTCTATTGGATTTTAACCTCCACTTCACTTCTGTTTACAGCGATCGGTTCGTAGTGTGCATTGTTGCAATGTTACTTTTCTTGGTTGTTTATTAAATTACTTTAAATTATTTTTCTCTGTTGTTCAAGGTTTTCTTAGTGTTATGCAATGTTTTTACATTTAGTTTACTATTACACTGTGCATTCTATGGTGTAATTAACTATATTTATGCTTAAAAATCTTTAAAAAAATATATTTACATACAGTTTGTACAGTCTGGAATGAATTAATTGTATTTACATACAATCCTACGGGGAAAATTATTTCGGTTCATGACCAAATTGGGTTACGACCAGAGTTTTGGAACGAATTATGGTTGTGAACCGAGGTTCCACTGTATCTAACTTAGGAAGGAATATGATTTCTCCTGCATGATCACCAGTCATGATTTTGTTGTCAGTTGAATGTTTATGCATTTTTTTATGCGTTTTTGAAGAAAAATGAGTGTTGCATGAAAATATCACATGTAAACATTACTTGATTTCGCCAGTCTTTTTATATATAAATATATATACAGTATATATACTGTATATACAGTAACTGCTCAAAAAAATTAAAGGAACACTTTGAAAACACATATCTTTACTGACATGTAATGTGTTAGGAATGAAAGGATGCCACATCAAAATGAAAATTATCAAGCTACAGAGGGCTGAATTCAAAGACACCCGAAAATCAAAGTGAAAAAAATGATGCAGCAGGCTAGTCCAATTTGCCAAAATTTCAGTGCAGCAACTCAAAATCGTACTCAGTAGTTTCTATGGTGCCCATGTGCTTGTATGCATGGGTGTGCTCCTAATGAGATGACGGATGGTGTCCTGGGGGATCTCCTCCCAGACCTGGACCAGGGCATCACTGAGCTCCTGGATAGTCTGACGTGCAACCTGGCCTTGTCAGATGGACCAAAACATAATGTCCCAGAGGTGTTCTATTGGGGGCCAGTCAATGTTATGAATTCCTTCATCCTCCAGGAATTGCCTGCATATTCTTGCCACATGAGACCAGGCATTGTCGTGCACCAGGAGGAATCCAGGACCCACTGCACCAGCATAGGGTCTGACAATGGGTCATCTTGCTACCTAATGGCAGTCAAGGTGCCGTTGTCTAGCCTGTAGAGGACTGTGCGTCCCTCCATGGACATGTCTCCCCAGACCATCACTGACCCACCACCAAACCAGTCATGCTGAACGATGTTACAGGCAGCATAACATTCTCCATGGCTTCTCCAGACTCTTTCACATCTGTCACATGTGCTCAGGGTGAACCTGCTCTCATCTATGAAAAGCACAGGGTGCCAGTGGTGGACCTGCCAATTCTGGTATTCTATGGCAAATGTCAATCGAGTTCCATGGTGCCGGGCAGTGAGCACAGGGCCCACTAGAGGATGTCGAGCCCTCAGGCCACCCTCATAATGTCTGTTTCTGATTCATCAGAGACATTCACACCAATGCCTACTGGAGATCATTTTGTAGGGTATCACCTCATGCTACCAGTAGTGACACTGACCGTAGCCAAATGCAAAACTAGTGAAAAAAGCAGTCAGAAAAGATGAGAAGGGAAAAATGTCAGTGGCCTCCACCTGTTAAACCATTCCTGTTTTGGGGGGCATCTCATTGTTGCCCCTCTAGTGCATCTGTTGTTAATTTCATTAACACCAAAGCAGCTGAAATTGTTACTGCTACTTAACTGATCAGATCAATATCCTAGAGGTTTCACTGTCTTGATGCTGTACTCTTTTTGAGCAGTATATTGTATTGTAATTGAATTGTAATTCTTTAATTTTTTTGTGTACAGGTGTGTCTTTTTGTTGGTAGTTTTTAACTTCCACTATACTGTGGACACATGCAAGTAAAAGTTTTATTCTGCTATGCACTAGTACTTGTATATTACTGTATACTTGTGAGTGTGAAAGTGCACATGCTAGTAATCTTGAAGTTGAATTATAAAAATACATCTAGAAAATATCTGTAAAGAAGTTGTAGGTTTTTATCTGTAAGTACTATCAGACCACCATACTTACTGCTTGATGGAAAATCATCATCTGCTTTATGAACACCAATGAGCTGATAGAGATTTGTTGTTTCCAGAAGTGGATAATATAAATCATAATCAGCTAAGAATTGTAATAGTCAAATATCCTTTAATTGTAGCAATTGAATACCAAAGTTGTTTTTAAAATGACATGATCCTTCTACATTGAAATCCATGTGAATGTAATGATAGAGACTTTCATTTGTTGCAGTATTTCTATTCAGGCTCTACTAAATCCAACAATATATTCTGTAAAGGTTACTAGAAGATCTCTTGTCCATTTTGGGGAGGAAATGGATTTGTTCTCAAATAAATATTAAAGTTGAAGTAACATACTGTACTTATTTGAAAATAATAATGGAGTCAGCCTTTTGTGTCTCTGTTACTAGTGGCATTTTGCCATACCAATGACAAATGTAATTCTACCTACTAGAGAGAAATTAGATGTTAAACTGCTCTTCTGTGGGTCATCTTTGAAAGGGTCTTTGGTGGATGTAAAACTACCCATTCTATGAAAGCACTGAGTAATCGGAATATGGGTGAAATGTGAAATGGGATCTGCCAACAAATGTCCAGGATGACATGTCAGTCTCAGCACTTAAAGAGTGGCTGAACACTTCAAATTTATGTCATCTATGGTGACTTTCATCCCAGAATGTTTTATTAATACAGAACTGCAGTGTGCTTGACAGTATACGGTTTATGTTTCAGAACTGAGGCCTGGGTAGATGTAGTGACTTCTTTAGGGTCACACATTGTGCCACCAGCAACAAGATAGTTACAGTCCAACACCTTAAACACTAGACTCGTGCCTAGAGAGCTGCTATTTTAGAATATCCTGCTCCTGCCTATGTTTGACATATCCTATGCATAACAGAAGTACTGCTGCACCATTGCTGGATGCCTTATTCTTTTTTCATATAGCTTAAAAACATCGATAAAGACACAGCTTTGGACAGTACATGTAGTCAACAGCCTAGAGCAAGTTTCACATTTAATTCATATAAAATATATATTGGCCACATAGGTTAGTGTTTTGCATGTTTCATATTTTCATTTGTCCATATTTTTTCTTTTTTTTTGTCTTCCTGCTGTGAATCGATTCATATACAGTGTATACCCATAGCTGGTTTGTTTTTGATGGATGTTTTAGTTCCCTGAAATCTGTGTTAAATACTAACAATAATTGCCATTGTATAACTTCTTCAGAGTAATGTCTGTTAAATGTAGTATAATAATAATTAGGATACAAGTATAAAGAAAAAAAAGTTATCTAGCTTTTTAATGGAAAATATTTTGCATCTTAGCTTTTGTTTTTTGAGTAGCTCAGTGTTCTGTATATGAATGGGCATGTATTGCTTGGCCTGTTGTCAAAACAGTTTCTAATATTCTTTCTTAACACAAGGACTATCCTTGTTTAGGCTTTATGTTGAAGGCATAGGCACTACACATGTAGGATAAAAGCTTTTATTTGGCATTATTTGCTTGTGCGGTAACACCCAACAATTTTCCAGGTGCTTCTGAAAACCCTCAGTATGAGAAATGGTCTTTCAGAATGTTAGGAAACACTGTTTTCATTAACATTTTTTCTTTCATCTTAAGGAACAAACTCTATTTTTTAAATAAATCCTTCTATCTGTTGATTCCCAAAGGTAAAATCAAATCACCTAATTATTTAATTAATATCCATTATCTGACACAGAATTACTGTACATATGAAACACATGATGATGAAATGTCAACTGTTTTGCATATGAGAAGCAACTTCTCTTTGTTTTTATGGTTATTGAAGTTGGGTCAGACCTGCTGTCTGAATAAGTGAGAAAAGAGCATGTTGATGACTCGAAACTGTCCCAGTATGAGTGAGAATAAATAAGTGCGAGTAGGGATGTCATGATAGCAGAGTGTTTGTGTTCAATACCAATACAAAGGAAATTTTACGATACCTGTTCAATAACAACGCAAAAACAGTAATCCCATTCAGTGGCTTTTTATTAAAGGTACCTCCATTATCAAGTGAACCATATTTTGCCCTTTTCCATAATAGAGTGTCAAATATTCAGTACATATCCACTAATAGTAACAACAGCTTTGAAATACTGGTAACCAACTATCATTTATGCAAACCAGCATTGGCATTCATAAATATCAAAATACAATCTAGGTCATGAATTGTAATGTGTGGTAGACGGGGGAATCCCTAGTGGCTATATTATAATCTTCAGAGGATTTCAGCATTGAGTTTATAAAAAATTATATCATCGGGAACATCTGATTTATTTTACCATGTGCACATTCTTTTTTTTTTTTTTTAGTTTTATTGAGTTTATTGTAATCATTCCATACAAATAGATCAATTTTTACAAAAAAAAAAAAATAGGATTGAAAACAAATCCACCCCCAACCCTGAGAAACAGAGCCTGGCAACGGACTAAAACTTAAAAATAGTAAAAATGAATAAATTGATGAGTTTATTAGGTGATACAGATACATGGAGAAGAAAAAGAAATGGGGAGAGAATCTACTTCCTCAGTGCTTTAAGAGCTTATTCTAAAATATTATTGATTAGATCCTGCCAGGTTACACATGTACCATGAGCACATTCTAAATTTATTTCGACATTTTCTCTCCAGCAACTAAAAAATGCTGTTTCAATACTAAAAATGAAAATTCAAATGTTATTATGTTTTTACTGTTAAATTAGTGAATTCAGGGTATTTTCATTTAGATAAACTCTTTAAAACTGATTTTGTAACATTCTTTTCAAATCTGGGTTGTCTGTTAGATTTGTAACGCTTCCTATTGTAAGATTAAATAAAGTGTAATATTTAACATATGAGTCAAACTAATTGAAATTTCAAATGTCACAGACTCCTGGTGCTTTAATTGTTCAAATTTGTCCTTCCTTTATTTACCTTTGTCTAAACCTGAAGGCTTTGTATGTGAAACCAAGCGTGTCAGTTTTATATTAATCCGTATTTTCAGAACTCTTGTAAAACACCCTCTGTTGTGCTGTTTTCAAAGTATCGTATTTGGGTGCCTAAACTTTATTGCTTATCCTGTTCACAAATCCACAATTAAAACATTAACTGGACTGATGTTACCTGTAGTCAGTTAATCTTAACCATTCATATATATATAACATTATGTATGTTCATTTACTATGTTCAGAACATTTTGGGGCTTATACTTGTGAACATTAGTTTGCCTTCAACCTAACAATGGCCACTAAATTAGCATTTGTGTATTTGTATTCAGCCATGAAGTATGCTGTTTTGCCAGTCCAGCTAACTCCGCTGTTTCAGCAGTTATGCATTTCTGGTAACACAGTCCATGTCTTATTAATAGTGAGAGGTTCTTTGAGCTGTGAAGCATTGAAAGAACAGGTGAATATTATTTTGGTATTAACAAATGTCATTGGTGTAGACAAGCCAAACCACAACTTCACTTGAAATATAGCTTGATTTTCACTTGCTACAACTGTTGTTAGCATTATTAGTGTGAAGTTACCTCCCCTGTCCCACGGTGCTATTGCGTATTTGTGGGTGCATGTGAGGTTTCCCCTGTGACCCTGAACTTTATGCTCCAGTTAGAAAATGAATAATTGCTTGTACATACGTCTGTAGAGGTGATCGCTACAATTTAAGAATGAATGCAAAGCCTCCATTCTTTTACTGGGACTGTACAGGACACTGTATTAAAAAGTGATTAATCTCACCCACATTTCAGCTCCTCTTACAATTTCATGACACTACAAATTAAATAATCACAGCTCACATCTGATTGACCACATCCGATCTATTTTTGAGCAAATTCAAAAATGAGATAAAAGCGTCCATAACAAAAGTGAATATGCGTGTGTGTGTGTTGACTTCTTTATTTTCAAATAATAGGCACAATTCTTTTAATCACATGCTTAAATTTTCCTGCCCCAAACACAAAGAATTCTCTGATGTGACCGTTTTGAGCCATTTTCATAAACACTTTTTCTCTCACATATTGTTGTGCTTTCTACTTGCAGTGACTATCACTGTGTACTACTCTACTCTATACTGTAAAAAAAAAAAACTAGTACCAATAAGTTTGTGGAATTCTGATATCGACTTGTTACTGAAGTATTGTTTGTTGTGACATCCATATTTTTGTGAGTGTGCCTTACAATGACCCATGTTGTCCTCTTAGCTCCCAGTATAAGTTTCTGGTTACAGACATCCCCAAATGAACAAATGGATTAGAAATTGGATAGACTGATATAGTGTGATTTAATACCTCCGGGTGCAACTTCTATTGTAGTGTACATTTGTTCAGGATTGTTTGTTGGTTGTAGTGTGGGTGCTACCTTGGCATGTTCAGTGAATTCTATTATCGATTACCAGTGTACATTCTTTTTAACTTCTTGAATTCCTTTCCCTTTAAACTGTCCTTTCTCTGTATTATTTGTTTTGAAAGGGTGCACCATATACAAAAAACAGATACTTGGTTCTTGGATTGGTGTAGCTGGATGGTAGACACAGTGAAGGTGACTTGGCAAAACAATTTCAGCAAGAAACACACGTTTAACAGTTCTTAGCCACTGTTCTAAAGTTCATTCTTCAGGTTTGATAACATTGGTTTCAGAAGTAGTGACATGGATTCTGACAGGCATGAAGGTGCCAGCAATCCAAGTGGATAGCAAATTTAGAGATCTGATAGTACTTTGCAGTGAAAGACTTAAGTAAATTTGGGGTGGACAAATAGTTTAAAGGTTGGTTGTGTGAAATAATGACGGTCTACCTAGCCTTTGTGCTGAAAGGACAAATCTTGTGGGTACTTTGTGATGCTATGGCCATCCTTATGAATAAACGTGGACAGGGTGATGAGGATGGGGATTAAAGTTTCCACTAAGGCAGAGTGCCAGAGCTTCATGAGCAAATCTTCTAACTCAAGCTTTTGGTATAAGAGCTGGAAAATGGCAAAAGGCAGAGCTCTGGAGTGAGATGCTGCATTTCTTTACCAGAAGGAGGACAGCTTGGCACCAGCAGCAGAGACAAAGGGTCTGTGCCTCTATCCAGCAGTCTGGGCATTAAGGCAGAGACCATGGTGCCAGTGCCCTCTGGGTACCAAGGCAAGGAATCTCCCACAAACAATCAAAGGAATGTCATGCAGAATATATCCACTTTTTGTGCTGGATGTTAAATTTCTGACATGCTTTTATTTTCACACCTGATATAGACTCACTACTGAGGGTAGCCATTGTCCTGGATATTAAAAGTGATTACAGCGGGAGGTGCCAGCATGTCAATGAAGTGACCAGTTGCTTTTTTTGGGCATGTATGAAATGGCAGTGAGGGATTAAATTTGGCAGTCATCCCAGAGACTGCAGGAGGAAAAACAAAACACACACAAAAGGATTGTGCCTCAGAACAAACTCTGTCCATGTAGTGTTCTGAATCATATGACACAGAGGTGGGCAGCATTAATTTTATGAGAAACAAATTCCAGCAATCAGATAAAAATAGGTTTTATGTTGCTGCATACGCCTTTGTAAACTTCTCCTGTTGTTTTCTCTTTGGAGCACAATAACAATTGAGGAAATAACGATCTCACTTAGACAAATCATTGGATACAACTATAGAAATGCAAGATGTTATTTTTTCTTTTTTTGCTTGAGTATCTGGTAATATTATCAGTCTTGTACTTTATAATGCATTAAACATGCAGACAGGAAGTTCTATGTCTTGGCCCCTGGATCATACAGTGGAACTGCAATTCTTTTAAAACGCACGAAAACGTTGATTGAAAATCATCATGTTGAATGTTCACATAGCAACAGAGAAAGATTAAAGTAGTCGACAGTTGCCTTCTAGAAAAAGTAACTTAGGTGGTCTGTTGAGGCGCTTTTTACTTGTTGATGCCCTCTGTGTGTGCCCGTAGGTCCCCAGTGTGACAAGCTATCTCAGGGCTTCAGTATTAACAGGGGCAAAGCAGGAGATACCAACTCTTATCAAAGAACATCTCACGATTGAACTAGTAATTAAGGGGACAGTGAGTGAGCGTTTGCATATATTATTACTTCAGAATTCATTACAGGTTTAGACATTTGCATGGAAACATGGATTCATTGCCTTAGCACCCTGTCGCTTTGTGCTATTTTTGATTTTCTTTTTTTCTGTAGAAGTTTTTAAAACATTCCTCCATAAAAACGGTTATTTTATCTTGAAATTCACCTCACCTGGAGCGTGTGGTTATGGTATTAAATGCTGACCTTGTATGAAAGGGCCCATCCACCTCAAGCTGACAGATGTAGTGGTGCAGATGGCTCACTCTTATTTATTTACAGTACTTATCTTTTCCACTGGCACTATGCCTTGTGCAACACTAATGAGAAGGATGGGGAGAAAGTTAGAATATGACATATATATGACGGTGATTGGTGTGCCAACGCCTTTGTGTTCAACTGTGTTGTGACAATATGCAAACGTAACTATACTGTAGTATGGATGAAACAGCTTCATTGACTCTCTCTCTCTCACTATCAGTATGGTCTATTGGCAGATCCACTGAGTTTTAAATTATGTGTGGTGGCTTAATCCATGCCCAGGTCACGCTGTAGGAGCAGGAGCAAATTGCTTAACCAGTGGTTGCTCTAACTGTGAAAAAATGGTAAAATAATTGTACTATAAGGCCGTGATTGTAAATCACCTCGGATTGGTGCTCACTTTGGGAAGGAGCCATGTAAAATAAAGGTTTGCTAGTTTGTTTCTCTTGAACATATTATACAGTTTGCTGTCAGTAAGGCATAATTGCAGATGCCTTGTCTGCAACTATATAAAGAAAATGTTCTGTGAGACAGAACAAAAAAATCTGTGTGCGCAGTCTGTATTTAATCTCATACCGCCATGCTCTTGTTCTGGCAAATAACAAGTTCTCAGTGTCACAAAAGTTTTCCATTAATTATCCAGTGTGAAAAAGAGCCAACGGAACTCTCAGCTTCAATATACTGCAGTATTTGAGCTCTTTTTGCTGGCTAGAAAATAAAACACAACTCATATATTGCATTGCTTTTAAAGTGCACTACACTGGACATGAAATCCAATTAGTGTGCCAGTTTAAGTGGAAAAGGATCAAAATGATTTATGTTCTATATTTCTATCCTTTTTCATTTTGTTATTTTACTTAAAAACATGAACTAGATCAAACACATTATAAACACCTCTTTGCTTAATATTCCTGTTAATTCTTCACATTGCCAAAACTGTGTTGCTCTTAGTTAAACTTTATACAGAATATTAAATTCTCTACAGTGAGGCAGTCTATAAATATGAGAAAGTGTGTTACAGTGCACTCGGGTAATTGAAAACCACAAGGTTTCTGGTTTAGATATCACTCCATGACCTTGAGCACATCACTTGAGCAGTCAGACTATCCCAAGGAGGAATAAGTCCTTTTCATTTTGTATAAAATGAGAATAGCAGTATGTACAGAAAGTTGCTGTATAATATTATATCAAAATGTGACTTTGTGACAAGTTTACTGCACTATAATGTGTGCGGAGTGCAGTACATGATCTAAACGTTTATGAATCAGGAAATTGTAATGCAATGTCAGTTATTGAATTTTTGTGGAACATAAACAGCTCTGCTGCAGACTTCATGTGAAAGTGTGAAGCATGTAAAAAATCATTTTTTTAATTTGCTTTGCCGAAAGTGTTCATCAAAGCCAAAGAAGCAGCAAAGGAATTGATTAAAGATTATTTTACTACGTGGCTGTAAATTCCACAGACATAAGGGTTTTGTTAACACTGATTGTATCATCGGGTGGGGCTTGCATTGTACAAGTGTGAATTAAATAAAAATAAATACTGTATCAGGTAAGTAGTATACATATACAGCAGAAGAAGACCTAACTGTGTAACACATAACAGTGCGCAACTGAAACTGCGTTATCTTTTTTTCCGTTGAAAATTTTTTTTTTCTCTAACAATAAAAAAGACATCTGAATTTTCTAACATTTAGGGTGGCTTTGTTTTGATTTAAAAAAATGCCAAACGTAATGAAAAGCATATAATTCTGATTTCTCAGAACATTTTATTCAAAATTACAAGTGTTTGTGAGTAATATGTGATCTTGTAATCTGAGTCTCAGTTGGTGATGCTCTTTTTAATTGAAGTGTTAAAAGTGATTTGGGATGCCAGTGCATCACAAGACATATAAGTATGAGAGTAAACATGAAAGAGCACCGGCATGGATGAAAGTTGTCTGATTCATTGAAGGCAATAATAACTACTATATCTAACCAAAACTTGAAAGTGATATACAGTGGTGACATGTTGCATTTTGGTTCTGATGTAAATCCAGGAATTTCACCATACTTGTACACATGACAGTACTACTGCTACTACTACTACAATGCTCATCTGAACAGTTGTGTTTACTGTACACTGCTGCGGGCTTCCAATGGCTTCATTTTTTGTACAAACCAGTGTCTTAATCACTGCACCATTCTCACTCTAATTGATCTCACTGATCAATTGCCTCGTTATTTTTCTTTTTTCTTTTTTTTTCTACTTTCAGAAAACTACAGTAGCATGAAATTTATAGTAATTAGAGATTTAGAAAATGGCTGGTGTAAAATAACGCTGAGTGGAGGATTTCTGAAATGTAATGTACATTCAGATATATTCAAACTACAAATGTGAAAATGACAACTCATTTCTTTGAATTTTGTGGGGGGCAACTGCATTGAAAGGAAGAGTTCAAATACCTCAAGGTCTTTGTGACGTGTGACAGAGGAGACTATTGTGAAATTGGCTAAAGGTGTGGCAGAAGAGCATTTGCAAAAGTTTTACTAGGATTTGGTGGTAAGTCGAGTACAGTAAATTCATAAATTAACCTTTTGTTTTTACTGGTCAGTTTACATCACCCTCTTCACCTGTACATAACAAACTCTCTGTTAAAGAGTCTAAAAGAATTGAATTGTGATTACAAAAGGGCAAAATGAGGCACCTGTGCAGGGCTCAGCCTCAAGTGGTCTGGATGTGGTGCCTAACACAGAGGTGAATCTGGCTGGTCCCATTAGCCTGGAAACATCTCAAAGTTCCTCTGGAGAGCCTTGGGACTGTTCCTGTGGGTACAGTTACAACTCTGTTCGTGGGTATAGTGGCATCTGTGCTTTGTGTCACTGGGATATGTGCCAGGATAAGTGGATGGTTGAAGGCTTAGAAGAAGATATTATAGTTTTTAAGATATACTTACTGTATGAATGTTGTTTTGTTTACTTTTGTTTTCTTTTTCTTATTATTTTTTTAGTGTAGATGATTTAAGACAATAACAAAAATACAGCAAAGTCAGCAGTTCAAGGTGAGTTGCCAGAGGCAACACCTTGTGGTTAACTAGTTTTCACACCTGTAACCCCTAGGGTCATATTGTCATTATATTCTCTTTTTGGTTGGTGTCAAGCAAGCAGATCTTTATAAATAACCAAGTGGAACATTATAATACACATTGCTTTGGCTAATACGGAAATTGCTTAAGCCAGGGGAAAACGCATTTAAACATTGTGCTTAGTAGGTACTGATTTTAAATGTCTTTCATGGTTATATGCCATACAGATAAAATACCATCTCAAATCAGCCTGTTTTAAACAAGATTGTGTATGACAAGCTGTAAGGCATTGCCAAAGAGACAGTTTTATTATGTATCTGTGAAAGTAAAAAAAAAAATAAATGTGTGTCAAAAGCTGAAAAAAAGCGTTTTTTCAAATGTAGGCCTGAGTGTTGCAGCAAACAAAGAGCATAATTTTATTAGATATTCTAAACTATTTTGAGTACAATTTCTTTTTAAAGTTTTTAATGCAGATATTGGTCATTTTTCTAAAATAATGAAGCAAAAGAAAGCATAATGAAAGGTTTGCATTTCTTCTAACTGAATTTAATTTTAAAATTGTGAAAAGTGTGCAATAAAATATGAGTTACTTATTAAATGTATGCAATGTCACTTTACTATGCTTAAGGATTATACAATTTATAAAATAATAGTAAAACTGATATTTTTCTCCTTGTTTCTTTTTTAAGGGACTTAAGATTTAACAGAATAAAAGACATTCAACCTGGTTCGTTTAGGAGGCTCAAAAATCTCAATACGCTGTAAGTACTGGAAGTCTTAAAACTGGATTTAATTAGGATTTAGTTACATAAATTAAAAATGAATGTTTAGTAATAAACAACATGCCTATCTTAAATTACATGTTTAAATCTAAACCTGTGTTCCATTTTTCAATTAGACACAGTGACATCCATGTCTTATTATAATAATGACTATAAATTGAATATAGTGTGAAATTACCTAGGGCTCTGTAAAAAATCAGCAAAAAATGTTTTATGTTAATCATTTCAAATAACTGCCAACTTTTAACTATTTTACTGTTTCCCTGGTTTGAACACCTGCATATCTGACAGGCGAAGAGCAGAGCACACTTCATGATGCGTGCCCATGGCTGCCGTGATAAGGCTGAGATGATCATGAGGTGCTCAGAGTGATTACACTGCCAAATGCAATTCAGATTGTGTAGATACTCAGGATCCAGATCAAAATGTTTTTCTCATGAGGTATCTGTAGAGTGATTTTACTAGTTACACCCCTAAAGTGTCTGTTCTTTTCCATCTTAGTGTAAAAGAAAAAATATATATATGTAAAGTATGAAAACATGGCATGTTACGTTTATTTGGGAATAGACATATATTATTATTTTTTTTAATCTGACAGTTTTTAAAGAGGTATTAAGTTATTTACATATCAGTCACAAAAGCTTATTCCTGTATTTTCCCATTTACATATCTTTTTCCATTTTTATCTTACATATCCTGTGACTTCAATACAAGTAAAGCCATGCACTGAATGCACACACAAGTTAAGGGAGAATGTTCCTTTAGCTTCAGTTGTCTTGTTTTATTGTAGTTAGAACTACCAGCAAACAACATAAATTATAACTGATCTGATTTTTACATGGCAGAATACAGGGGCAACTGCTGCATAACACATTTTTAACTTTAAAGCAGAAATTTTATTTTTGGGGGCATTGTTTTGGTTAAGTGATAAAAATGTTAAAAGTTCAGGAAGCTGTCTGAGAATTAAATTTTTGGTTGAAATACAGTAGAATGCCTGTCAGACTGTTTATGCTTCCCAAAAGGAACACTAAAGTATGATTTAATAAGGAAGCTTGAGTTTAAATCATAATTTTGCTTGAAAGAAATTTTTATTAACATATTTAATCAACTGTTTTGAGGTGGTGCCAACTCATTGTGAAATTTTGTTCCTAATCCAGAAGAGACAATTAATAGTCGACATAATAAGATATATCCTTATGTAAGCAATTTAGAAATAAACATGAAATAGTTTTTTTTATGTTAGATTTGCATATATGAGTGAACTGATTACAAATGAGCAAGCAAGGTACAGAAAATGAGTGCATTCAATTTTAGTGCAATCCCATTCAAAGTCTCAGCAACATATAAACAATGGACTGGAATTTAGGAGATGGATTTAAATTGTTCTGACATGGCATGGATGGGAAGAGAAATGGGGTAGGGATTATTCTAAAGGAGCAGTATGTCAAGAGTGTTTTGGAGGTGAGAAGAGTGTCAGACAGAGTAGTGATTATGAAGCTGGAAACTAAAGGTGAATGTTGTTAGTGCATATGCCCTGCAAGTTGGGTGTTCAATGGATGAGAAAGAAGATTTCTGGAGTGAGTTGGATGAAGTGTTTCAAGGGACATAAAGTGGTGATTGGAGTGGATTTCAATGGACATGTTGGTGAAGGGAACAGAAGAGATGAGGAGGTGATGGGTAGGTATGGTGTCAAAGAGAGGAATGAAAAAGGTTGGAGGATAGTGGATTTTGCAAAAAGGATGGGCATGGCTGTGGTGAATTTGTATTTTAAGAAGAGGGAGGAACATAGGGTGATGTACAAGAGTGGAGGAAGATGCACACAGGTAGATTATATCCTATGCAGGAGTCAATCTCGAAGGAGATTAAAGACTGCAAATTGGTGACGAGGGAAAATGTAGTTAGGTAGCATAGGATGGTGATCTGTAGGATGATGTTGGAAATCAAGTGGAAGCGGAAGAGAGGGAGGGCAGAGCAAAGGATCAGATGGTGGAAACTGAAAAAGGAAGACTGCAATGTTGAGTTTTGGGAGGAAATAAGACAGGCAGTGGGTGGCAGTGAAGAGTTGCCAGACAACTGGGCAACTACAGTAGAAGTAGTAAGAGTGACAGCAAGAAGGGTGCTTGGCGTGACATCTGGACAGAAGGAGGAGGAAAAGGAAACATGGTGGTGGAATGGGGAAGTACAGGAGAGTATACAGAGGAAGAGGATGGCAATGAAGTAGTGGGATAGTCAGAGAGATTTAGACAGGAGTACAAGGAGATAAGGTGCAAGGTGAAGAGAGAGGTGGGGAAGGCTAAAGAAAAGGCATATGATGAGTTGTATGAGAGGCTGGACACTAAGGAGGGAGAAAAGGACCTGTACTGATTGGCTACACAGAGGGACCAAGCTGGGAAAGATGTGCAGCAGGATAGGGTGGTAAAGGATACGGATGGAAATGTACTCACAAGTGAGGAGGGTGTGTTGAGCAGATGGAGAGAGTACTTTGAGAGGCTGATGAATGAAGAGTATGAGAGAGAGAGAAAGCTGGATGATGTGGAGACAGTGAATCAGGAAGTGCAACGGATTAGCAAGGAGGAAGTAAGGACAGCTATGAAGAGGATGAAGAATTGGAAGACCTTTGGTCCAGATGATATACCTGTGGAAGCATGGAGGTGTTTAGGAGAGATGACAGTGGAGCTTTTAACCAGATTATTTAATGGAATCTTAGAAAGTGAGTGGATGCCTGAGGAGTGGGGAAGAAGTGTACTGGTACCAACTTGGTACCAACAAGGGGGATGTGCAAAGCTGTATTAACTACAGGGGGAAAAATTGATGAGCCATAGCAGGAAGTTATGGGAAAGAGAAGTGGAAGCTAGGTTAAGAAAGGAGGTGATAATTAGTGAGCAGCAGTATGGTTTCATGCCAGGAAAGAGCACCACAGATGCAATGTTTGCTCTGAGGGTGTTGATGGAGAAGTATAGCGAAGCCCAGAAGGAGTTGCATTGTGTCTTTGTGGACTTGGAGAAAGCATATGGCAGGGTGCCTCAAGAGGAGTTGTGGTATTGTATGAGGAAGTCGGGAGTGGCAGAGAAGTATGTAAGAGTTGTACAGGGAAGTATGACAGTGGTGAGAACTGCAGTAGTATAGACGGATGTATTCAAAGTGGAGATGGGATTATATCAGGGATCGGCTCTGAGCCCTTTTTTATTTGCAATGGTAATGGACAGGTTGACAGATGAGATTAGACAGGAGTCTCCATGGACTATGATGTTTGCTGATGGCATTGTGATCTGTAGCGAGAGTCGGGAGCAGGTCGAGGAGACCCTGGAGAGTTGAAGGTTTGTTCTAGAGAGGAGAGGAATGAAGGTCAGTAAGAACAAGACAGAATACATTTATGTGAATGAGAGGGAGGTCAGAGGAATAGTGAGGATGCAGGGAGTAGAACTTTTGAAGGTGGACGAGTTTAAATACCTGGGATTAACAATTCGGGGATTGGGATTGTGGAAGTGAGTCGAAAAAGAGAATGCAGGCAGGGTGGAATGGGTGGAGAACAGTGTCAGGAGTGATTTGTGACAGACGGATATCAGCAAGAGTGAAAGGGAAGGTCTACAGGATGGTAGTGAGACCAGCTATGTTCCAGTATATGGGTTGGAGACTGTGGCACTGACCATAAGCAGGAGACAGAGCTGGAGGTGGCAGAGTTAAAGATGTTAAGATTTGCATTGAGTGTGATGAGGAAGGACAGGATTAGAAATGAGTATGTTAGAGGGTTGGCTCAGGCTGGAAGGGTGGGAAGACAAAGTCAGAGAGGTTAGATTGCGTTGGTTGGACATGTGCAGAGGAGAGATGCTGGGTATATTGGGATAAGAATGTTAACGATAGAGCTGCCAGAAAAGAGGAAGCCTTAAGAAAAGGTTTATGGATGTGGTGAGAGAGGACATGCATGTGGTGGGTATAACAGAGAAGGATGCGGAAGACAGGGTGATATGGAAGAAGACGATCCACTGTGGCAAACCCTAACGGGAGCAGCCAAAAGAACAAGAAGAAGAAGAAGAAGATGGACTTAATTTAATTGGAATACATTAAAAGCCTTGCTTGATTTTCTTAGATAATCTTGTTTTAATAGTTTTTTTTTTATTCAAGCAAGTTCAAGTAAGTTTATGTTTATAGAGATGTTTTCAATGAGTCTGAAGTGGTGGCTCTGAGGTAGAGAGAGTTGCTGATTTGAATCCTGTAAATGCCAGAAGTGATTTCACTCTGTTGGGCCCTTGAGGAAAGCCCTTAACCTGCAATTGCTTCATCCTGGGTATGAAGCAAGCAGGTCCTCCAACTTGCAGGGAAAACTTGGGGGTTGGTGCCAGGATTGGCACTCCAGCCATCGTAAAAAACCTCACACCTTTCCATTCCATTCAAACTAGTGTAGTGCTGAGGTGTCACCTATTGCACAGCTGTGCTCGGGTCTTAATTTGGGATCCTGAGGTGGTTCATTGTGTGGTGGGTGCAACAATGCACCATATCAGTGCATCCCAACATCTCCTTCTTTCAATGAGTAAATGCTTAGATTGCTTGTGCAGATATAATATAACTAAAATAAAAGAGATCAGTGCACCATGTAATCCCTATTTCAAGAATCTGAAACAACTATATGGGATGTTGTATGCAGTGAATGTACAACAGAACCAGTGAAATATTAACTACTGAGTAGGAAACTATTGGGTCCTCACCTTCTATTGACTACTTGCACTTACCCAGGGCTGTCCATATATTTACTAAATTCAAACGAGTCACTCAGGCATTAAGTGAATAGAGTTTATAATTTTTATTTGAAACATTAATTCAATAAGGGAGAGGGACAGACAGAAAAATCAGAGGTATAGTTGACAAACTAAGAGTAGAATGACAAATGGTCATAAACAGGAACAAAATGAACAGGAGAATCCTACATGGAGACATAAACATTAACAAATACCCTGGTAACCTTTCACCATTTTCATGTGACTCTTGTTCTAAATGCCTGTAATGTAGCACATTTTTTGGGATTCATTAAGTTAACCATTCAGGATGGACAGAACATAAAATGATTTTTCAATTTGATCAACTTTTTCATATACAGTGGAACCTCACGTACAAATCGGTTTAAGACCAAAAAGTTTGGCAAATTTTTGCATCTGTTTACGACCACAGACTCGGTATACGAACAAGCCAGTTTCCCTTTCGGTTTGTGCGCGCCAATGATTTCCGCACGTGTTCAGTCTCTCCCTGTGCATTCTCTGTGCAGCGAGAGAGAGAGAGAGACACACACAAATGCGTGCGTGAGAGAGAGAGACACACGTGAGAGAGAGACGGCTGGACGCATAAGGCTTGTTTTTAAAGAGACAGATCCGAGCATTGTTTTAACCTCATTGTATTTAATGAAGACTTTTTTCTGTTGGATTTTAACCTTCACTTCTGTTTACAGCGATCGGTTCGTAGTGTGCATTGTGTGGTATAGCGGGTCCGCGGCTTCCGAACAAAGTCAGGTTTTTTAAATCCGTATGGCCGTGTCGTTCTGCGTGGGCGCTATTGCACAACCGCGGGGAGTTAATGGAGTGATTGGAGCGAGTCGCAACTGCACGTGAGGTTGCGGTCGCTCTTGTTTGCCTCATTGGCTTCCTGCGGTGTGTAATTAAGACGCTGTGCCCACTGAGGCAGAGAGAGGTGTGTATATATAAGCGAAGGTACACCAGAGGGGGGGATAAATCGGGAATCGTGGAAAAAAAAAGAGATTAATCGGGAGGAAAAAGAGAGAAATGGAAGGAGGTTAAAGTACGGCAATGGCAGTCTAGGCTGGATGATCTGGTCACCTTAAAAGAGAGAGACAGAACGAGCAGGGGCCCCGCGAAGGAGCGTTAGATGGAGGTGCTCTAGGGGGCTAGTTCGCCCCACTGACAACTAGCGATTGGGGTGAGCAGGAGAGGTGTCATCCAGCTGGATCTGAGGAGCGACTATGGGTGCGCAAAAGATCATGGGAGGAGAGCCAACCTCCTCGGTCTGGCAGTGACGTCCGTTTGGAGGCCAAGACGGAGGTTGACAGAAGGAGCTTGTGACTGTTGGTCTCCGCGGCTGCGAGTAATGGTGAGCTGGGGAGAGAGTGATGGAGGTGGGCCAGAGGACAAGAAGGGTGTGAGACTGCGTTTTTAACTCCTACATTTTAAGCCTCAGATTTTAAAGGATTTATTTATTGTTGATGGTTTTAACCCCACTGGCACTTGATTTTTATGGATTTATTTATTGAACTTTGACACTGCACTTTGCACTTTTTTTGATTTGGTTGTTTTTGAATAAAAGCACTTTATGGAATATCCCCTGGCCTTGAGAGATTTGTCCCTATGTGTCAGCTCATCTCGGTGACATTATCGACGGTGTTGGGTTCTAGGGCTCCTGAACAGCAATAGGAGCATGGAGTTGAACCCGCATCGTCACACATTGTTGCAATGTTACTTTTCTTGGTGGTTTATTAAATTAAGGATTTTTCAAATGTTCATTTTTTTCCCTGTACTTAAAACTCATTAAAAAAATGTTTTTAGCTTTCATAGCGGTACAGCCCAAACTCTTGTAGTGTTAGTTTTCTCTGTTGTTCAAGGTTTTCTCAGTGTTATTCAATATTTTTTTAGTTTACTATTACACTGTGCATTCTATGGTATAATTAACTATATTTGTGCTTAAATATCTTTAAAAAAGAAATATTTAGATAGATAAATTTACATATAGTTCGTATGGTCTGGAATGGATTAATTGTTTTTACATAAATCCTATGTGGGAAATTACTTAGGTTCACGACCAAATCGGTTTACGACTAGAGTTTTGGAACGAATTATGGTTGCGAACCGAGGTTCCACTGTAATCATTTGTTAAATAGTTTATTATGCAAGAAAGTAAGAAATGCTAGAGAATTTAAGATGCATTTTCTCCACCATTTGTATAATAAGTAGGCTGTTCATTAAATATATGCAACAGTTGGAATGCCAGTTTTATCGGGATAATGAAAATAGAGCAGAATGTAAACACAATAATGCTAATACATTATAAGAGCAGCCTTGGTGAGAATTAAAATATCAGTGCCAGGAAAGATCAGAAAGGAAGCAGAGGGTGTGCACTGCTAGTCAGAATTCACTGATGTGCGGGAGCCTCAAAGTAACAAGGTTGAACGATACACCGGAGGCAGACAGTGCCAAGTTCCTGCCACCATACTTGGAATTGGAGTTTGAAAGTAAACAGCTTGTCGAAATTATAATAAAGTTATTTATTTAAAAATAGACCTGATATAAATTAACTGGTTTGGAATGGCATTCTTCATTTGAATCAAAACCAAAAGCACATGTGCTCAGTGGGGCAGTATTAGAATGATTGGAATGAGGAGTTATGTGTTTACATGTGGAAAAGGCCGGCTACAAACACTGTACAGTTTGATAAACAGTACTCACATAATTTACCTTCTGTAGTGTGTGAAAGGCAAGGTAAAATAAACTGTATAGTGTACTGTAATAGTTAAAATACAGTCTGCATGAGTCCAGGAATAGGCACCATAAGCATGTAAACTGGTCACAGAAAAAAGCTTTGTGCAGTTTTACAAATTAAAAAAAAAATTATATGAAATTCGTGATGAGATGGTGCTTTGTGAAAAGCACCAGACTTTTACAAGAATAAATAATTTTATATTTTGCTGTAATGCTGCCTGTGGGGGGCTGCCGCCCTGCCCGGGGTTTGTTTCCTGCCTTGCGCCCTGTGTTGGCTGGGATTGGCTCCAGCAGACCCCCGTGACCCTGTGTTAGGATATAGCAGGTTGGATAATGACTGACTGACTGTAGTGCTGCAGGTAAGCTTTTAATTTCCTTACACCATACCCTTTTTAGCATGCAGTGCCTTGGTATAGTGAATAGTATTTTGGCTCAAATTCACATATGGTCTTTTAGGTCAGATGGAAGTGAATTTAAGAAAGCTGTATTCTGTTAAGCACAGCACAGTTGTTTCTCTCAAGATTCCAGCCTCTGTGCTCTTTTATATGCAGTATAATTTCTCAAAACTTGATGGTTTTTTGTGGTTGCCTGCCTCCGAGTTCAGATCCAAGATGGCAGAAAGGGGCAATACTGATTTCTTTCAAAGGCAGCCTTAATATTTCGTAATTTTGTCAGCAAGTGAATTAAGTACAATGCTTAAAAATGTCAACAACAGTATAATGCTAATGTATTTTTATGACTCTTAAAATAATAAAAATTTTACTTACATGTATTATTTTTAACCCCACTGATAGGCAGTATGCTTCAGTGTGAAGTGGCAAATCAGTCAGTGTTGCTGTTGAGTACAGAGAAAAAGTAGTTTGACAGCAGAGAATGAAACAGGTTCAGTATACTGTAAAGCCATATTCAGTATTGAAGAGGCAGTTGAAAAATTAAGAGATGTATATTTGTTCTGCTTTTCTTGAGATTAATCAAATTAACACTTTATTTAAAGAGATTTCTATATTAATGTCTGAATGAGAGTATTTTAAGTATTTACAAAGCAAAATCTGACAACTATACTTTAAAATATTACTACATTAGGGGTGCTCTAGGCTTCTCTTGAAACTGCCTTGTTTTAATTATTCTAGTTTAGCCTTTTACACAAGAGATTGCTATTGAATTTAATTAAACTAATGACATAAAAATTACCAAATAGCAGCTTAATGTTATTGTTATTCATGTCGCACTGAGTAGTTGTCTATAATTGCTACAGATAATCCAAAGATGGTGATAACCTAGTGCAGGATGCCTTTACTTTCACACAATTTTGTACACATCTATATCTATGCCATGCCAATTTAGGGTTTCCAGTAAATGTATCATGGAAATCTTTTATATGTATATGTAAGCTGGTAGGAGCTATTGCTGACTGTGAGCTGTGACACTGGATCTGTGAGGAAACAGCGCTAACCACTGCCCCAATATGAAACTGCATTATAAACTTTAGAACATTAAAACAATCTAGACGAGAAGAGGCCATTCAGCCCAGCAAAGCTCGTCAGTCCTATCCACTTTAATTCTTCTAAAAAACATCAAGCCTAGTTTTGAAAGTCCCTTTAATCTTACTGACTACCACACTACTTCATAGCTTATTCCAGGTGTCCATGGTTCTCTGTGTAAAGAAAAACTTCCTAATGTGTGTGTGAAATTTACCCTTAACACATTTTCAACTGTATGTCTGTGTCCTTGATGAACTCATTTTAAAAAAAACTGTCTCAATCCATTGTATTTCTCTGTTCATAATTTTAAACCCTTCAGTCATGTCATCTCTTAATCTTCCTTTGCTTAAACTAAAAAGGCTCAGCTCTTTTAATCTTTCTTCCTAATCCATCCCCTGTAGCTCTGCAATCAGTATAGTTGCTCCTCTCAGGACATTTTCTAGCGCTGCTATGTCCTTTTTGTTGCCTGAAGACCAAAACTGCACACAGTACTCCAGATGAGGCCTCACCAGTGCATTATAAACCTTGAGCATAACCTCCTTAGACTTGTACTCCATACATCGTGCTATATAACCTAATATTCTGTTTTCCTTCTTAATGGCTTTTGAACACTGTCTCTAAATTGATAGCATAAAGTCCATTATGACTCATAAATCCCTCTCATAAGGTGTACTCTCAATTTTCAGACTTAACATTGTGCATTCTAACCCTAACATTTTTACTTCCTATGTGTAATACTTTACATTTACTGACATTAGATTTCATCTGCCACAAATCTGCCCAAGCCTGTATGCTGTCCTAATCCTTCTGTAATGATGTAACAGATTTCATACTATCTTCCAATCTACCTATCTTGGTATCATCTGGAAAATTAACCAGCTTGTTACTTATATTCCTATCTAAATCATTTATATATATTAAAAATCAAAGTGGCCCTTGCATTGTCCTCATTTGTACTCACTAGCCTTCTTAAGAACTCAAGGGTAAATATTATTTGGTCCTAGTGATTTGTTTGTCAGCCTATTTAATCTGAGCAGTATTTCTCCCTCTACAATTGCTAAATCACTCAGAAATTCCTTAGTAGTCGCCTTGTACAGCTGTTTTTTCCTTTGCAGCTTCTTTTTTAACTCTTTATTAACCCACTGTGGGGTTTTTAAAATGTCCTATTAATTCTAAATTTAGGTATGTACCTGTCCTGCATTACATGTAAAATACTTTGAGCCTGTTTTACTCTTCCTCAACTGTCTCCACCTTTAAAAGCTTATCCCAGTCTGTCCTCCTTCGACTTTGTCACATCTGTTCAAAATTTGCCACACCAAAGTTTAACTTAAGAATTTTAATCTTTGCATCCGCACTCTTACAAAACACAGACAATTGTATTACATTATGGTCACTTGACCATAGTGGTTCAACCACCTCTACAACCTCAATTTTATCCTGATTATTACAAAATAATAAATCCAGTGTAACAAATGGAGCAGGAGACAGCACAAAGGTTTGGGGTTCTCCGGCCCCGTATATTGTCTGGAATCCACTACAGACAAAAGAACAAAAACAGGTCAGTTTAATAAACATAAAGTCCATAAGCGTGACGCCGAACCATGGCGTCCGTGGCCATTTTATAGGGGAGGAGCCGGAAGTGGAGGAATGCTGGGAAGGACCGTGAGGGAGGACGGGATGGATGACGTCAGGGCAAGATGGCGGAGGAAGGGCGGAAGTGCCGCACTGCGGTCAACAGTCGGCTATGGTGGAGGAAGGTCTTTTTTCCTATGAGGAAGCAGAGGGAGAAAGTTAGTACCCCGCCATTCCCTGCCGGCGAATACGTTCCCAGGTGCGCTCGAATCCGTCCGCGGCCTCCTACTCGCGCGTGCGTGACACCAGACAGGCTTCACTCCACATTGGTGCTTTAACCTTTAACACCAATTTTTATTTTGTACTGTAAGACTAATTTAACTATAATTAAATTGGTTGCAAATATATGTAATATAAAACTAATAAAGTAGTAAGACAGAAATAGATTTTTGCATACTTGCCTTATCATGGAGAGGAAATCCTTCTCTAATTCCTCCTTGTTTGCAATTATTTTTACAAACTAAGCAAAGACCAGGGGTCTCATGTATAAACGGTGCGTATGCACAAAAATGTTACGTACGCACATTCTCATGCCAGCTCAATCCATTGCGTACGCAAGTTTTCAGCTCGGTTTTGCAAACTGGCAGCACCCCACGTCAAAGCAGTGCTACTGTGTGGTTTCCTCTTCTTTTTTAGATTCACATACAACAAACGTTTCAGAGCCTTTCCTGTAGGGACCTCATGGTTCAGAAACAGTTTCATCCCAAGAGCTCTAAACACACTCAATCAGTCCATCAAGTGCTCATGGTAGAACTGTTTGTACTTATAAGTACAATTACCTTACTGTAAACTTGCACTACAATTGTCATATTGCACAACCTGAACCACTTTTTGAACCATTTCACTATCTGCACTATATGTACATGTATATTGTACTTATGCTTCATATTGTATATTTTTAATTGTTTTTTTATCTTACTAGCCAAAGCCCACCGTAGCATACAGCAGTGTAAGAATAGGAATGGAAAACGGTGAGAAAGGAATTCAGTATAACAAAGGCTTAGGAAACCACCGTCGCAGTATAACGAAAATAGCAAGGAGTGAAACCATTGCCAATGGTCGAGAGAGTACCTTCCTGTAGCAGGCTACAGAAAACATAGACATATATAGATAGATGCCGCATTCACTGTGTTGCCCAGTTGATACGATAAGTCAGCGCGTCCTCTGTATTGCGAGTGGTAAAAGTGCCATTTAAACTAATACAGGTAGACGTGGAAACCGGGTTTTCTGATGAAAAAACAATAACGTTTTAAACAGTATCGTTTACATACAACAGATTTTTGGCGAATCGTTTACATGCAATTATTTATATCCATTTATACACTAATAATGGCAATTATTAAATAGTTCCTCCCGTATAAGTAACATTTCTCAGACTGCTTTCTTCCATCTCTGAAACATTTCAAGACTTCGTCCTGTTCTTACGCAGCACAGTACTAAAGTATTCGTTAATGAGAGAGTCACCTGACGTATAGATTACTGTAATGGTATTTTATTTGTCATCCCACAAAAGCGTATCCATCACTTACAATTTATTCAAAACTCTGCTGCCAGTATAATAACCTGCTGTTCTAAATCCACTGAACATACTACACCTATTGTCTCTCAACTTCACTGGCTCCCTGTTAACTACAGAATACAATACTAAATACAACTCTTAACATTTAAAGCTCTCCACAACCTCACTGATCTCCTACAGAGTGACACTTGTCTCGTTGACTCAGATTCTCATCTGCAGCTTTACTTTCTGTACCACACATCAAACTCTGTGCTATGGGAGCTATCTCTCATAGTGCTCTTCAACTCGGGAATTCTCTTCTCTCTCATATACATATATATTCAATAACACATTTTAAAACTACCCTCAAAACTTATCTTTTCAAACTAGCATACCAATTATGAATTTTGCACTGTTACTGCCAGTTATCTTTGTTTGTTTGCTAATTATTGCTGTTTGATTGAGAGCGACAGTGGACGCGGATGTAGGATTAGAGATGGCGGGCAGGGCTCTGTGAGTTGGCGGGCATGGCTCTCTGTCTTGCTTGCCCTTAATTAGAGTTGGCGGGCGGGTGTGGCTGTCTGTCTTGCATGCGCTCTCTGTCTTGCTTGCGCTTGTGTGCCCTTAGAGAATTATATATATAGATTATTAGTATTATTATTGTTATAACTGTTATTTCATCATTTTATAGGAAAATAAGTTTATGGAGAATTTGTATATTGAATCTCATTGTACCATACAATAACAGTAAAGGAATTCAATTCAATTCAATAGAAGAAAGCGCATATTTACATATGATGATGACTGGCTCCTAAATCGATTTAGATTTCCAAGTGCTATCTTTTTGGAGCTCTTGATATCATTTTAAGGTGAAATGCAGTAATGTATATATATTACATTATACAGATAATTTTTAAATAATATATAGGTAGTCCCCAAGTTACGGATATACGACATTCGACTTACAAACAGGGCCGCAGCTGCTTCTTCAATTGTCTGGGGTATGCGATGCAGTCTCCTCAGTAACTGCCGCTCCATCATCTTCGACCTGGGGACGCTGCAAGCGGAGGCTAGAGGGGGTGATTTTGCTGCTCATGCAGTGTAATGTCCTTCGGGCGGCTCTGGTTGACAAATGGGGTGGTGGGAGCCGTACCCTATTCATTCTCAGTGGGCGGCTGGGTGTGCGTTAAGTGGTGACCCGGGGTCCATAGTCGCTGAGGCCCCTGCTGCCACTCGTGTTCAAGACGGAGACTTGATGGGGCGGTTCGCTGCCCGTCCACCACATCGCTGCTGCTACTGCTCCTGACTGCCCCGTTAGTTCTTGGTGGACGGCTTGTGATGCTACAAGCAGTGACCCAGTTGTGGCTGAACAGAGGCCATTGAGGGTGAATGGGGTGGCAGGGGGCAGCATTGTATAGTGTGCCTCAGGCGGTTGCTTGTTGAATGGGGGGGCGGTGGTGGGTGATTCACTACCTGCCTTTGGCCGCACCCTGTTCGTTCTCGGTGAGCAGATGCTGCAGCATCCTGTATGCAAGTGGAGGTGACTGTGTGGTAGGAGAATGGTGAATCGCCCCCTCGCCGCTCCCATTCATTCTCAATAGCAAGCCTGCTTGTACTGTTGTACATAGCAGGAAGTTGTCTCTCATTCAGTACACCAGACGTGCTGCTGTGATAGCATGAACTGTGTTGTGCAGAAGAGTTCAACTTAACCTTTTTTCTTCACCCTTCAAGAATGTCTCTGAAACACAAATATGATGCAAGTGCTGGTGATACAGTAAAGAAGAGAAAAACCATCACCATGGAAAATAAATTAGAAATAACAAAAAGGTCAGAGAGAGGTGAAACTCCATCATTCATTGGCAGAGCACTTGGTTACAGTCGGTCAACAATAGCATTTATTAAAATAATGTACCTGTTCCGACTTACAGTACAGAACAAACCTACAGTCCCTATCTCGTATGTAACCAGGAGACTGCCAGTATACTGTTGATAATTAAACGTGTGGGCATGGAGGTGCAGCAGTAATGATGAGCTGGTGCCCCATTCAGGGACTGTTCCTGCCTCGCGCTATATGCTTGCTGGGAATGGCGTGACTCTGGATGGACAGATGGATGGAATAGTTAAACATGTATTATGAAGAGATTTCAATGTTCCTTAAAAATTTGAAAGAATGGTAGTTCTAAGCTAATTGATGGCTTGACATTTATTATAGAGCTTGTGTGGCGATTGGTTAAGTGGAGAAAAAAAGGAAGGGCGGGAATTAGGGTTTAGTATGTTTGAAAGAGACAGTACTGCTGCAATAAATTATTCCACTGAGAGTCACGCACGGCTCAGCAAGCATCTTGTGGGAGGCTTGAACAATCTCTGGACGGGGCACCAGTTTGTCGTTACCACATTGCCACCGTGCCCCCATGTTTAATACATGCTTCAATTCCTACCATCATGAAAATGATATCAAGTATACATCTTAGTATTTAAATTGTTCAGAGAGCTGTAATATAATGAATGTAATGTATTCTGTGTCCTGTTGGCAAAAGAGAGAGCCTGTTTAAGAAGCATGCAGTGATTCACACACATAGAGCACATATACTCAGCAAAAAAGAAACGTCCTCTGACTTTCAACTGTTTTTACTTTCAGTAAACTTAATGTGTAAATATTTGTATGAACACTAAAAGAGTCAACACCATAAGACATAAACTAAAAATGTTTCACAATGTGTCCCTGAATGAAGGGAGGCTCAAAATCAAAAGTACCAGTCAGTATCTGGTGTGGCCACCAGCTGCTTGAAGTACTGCAGTGCATCTCCTCCTCATGGACTGGACCAGATTTGTCAGTTCTTGCTGTGAGATGTTACCCCACTCTTCCACCAAGGCACCTGCAAGTTCCTGGACATTTCTGGGGGGAATGGCCCTAGCCCTCACCCTGCGATCCAACAGGTCTCAGACGTGCTCAATTCCTTCAACGATAAACACAAATCCGTCATTCACCCCTGGTGAGACAAAACCGTGACTCATCAGTGAAGAGCACTTTTTGCCACTCCTGTCTGGTCCAGCGAAGGTGGGTTTGTGCCCATAGGCGGCGTTGTTGCTGGTGATGTCTGGTAAGGACCTGCCTTACAACAGGCCTACAAGCCCTCAGTCCAGCCTCTCTCAGCCTATTGCGGACAGTCTGAGCACTGATGGAGGGAATGTGTGTTCCTGGTGTGACTCAGGCAGTTGTTGTGGCCATTGGAATCCTGTACCTGTCACGCAGGTGTGATATTCGGATGTACCGATCCTGTGCAGGTGTTGTTACACGTGGTCTTCCACTGCGAGGATGATCACCTGTCCTTCCTGTCTCCCTGTAGCGCTGTCTTAGGCGTCTCACAGTGCGGACATGGCAATTTATTGCCCTAGCCACATCAGCAGTCCCTCATGCCTCCCTGCAGCATGCCTAATGCACGTTCACGCAGATGAGCAGGGACCCTGGGCATCTTTCTTTGGGTGTTTTTCACAGTCGATAGACAAGTCTCTTTAGTGTCCTGCGTTTTTAGAACTGTGACCTTAAATGCCTACTTTCTGTAAGCTGTTAAGGTCTTAACGACCATTCCACAGGTGCATGTTAATTAATTGATTATGGTTAATTGAACATGCATGGAAAACATTGTTTAAACCCTTTACAATGAAGATCTGTAAAGTTATTTGGATTTTTAAAACATTATTGTTGAAATACACAGTCCTGAAAAAGGGACGTTTCTTTTTTTGCTGAGTATAGAAGAACACAAAGAATACGAAGAAGCATTTAAGGTGCTACTTTAGTTACGATGCTATTTGAGAAACTAGTAAATTAAACAGTTTTAAGGTTTAGTTTAAGACATTCTACTTTAATGACAAAATAAACTACGTGATTAAGCAGAAACTTTTAGATTAAAGTTGACATTTCAACCTTTTTTTTCTACAGTGTCCCTATTTTTTTTTCTCTGTTCCCGTAATTCTGGGAGGAGTCGCAGTGGGGCAGCAGGCGTGTGCACATGCGTTACATTTCACACTGACAGAGATTAATGTAGCAGAAGAACGTTGAAGTTGGCGTACGCACAGATTTATGTATCTGGATTTTTTTGTGCATACACACATTACTGTTTTTGTCCGTACACCATGTTTTAGTGTGAATTCTACCCATGACATTATACATGAGGCCCCTGGTATTTCAGCACTCACTTGGAATATACTACCTGTGGAGGAGACACTGTAAGAATGAGATGTGACAATTGAATGAATGGAATTCTTATTGGACAGTTACTGTGTCCACCATCCCTAAAGTACACATCACTTCATAGATTTGTATAGTGACAACATATTTGCATTTTTTCAATACCTACAAACAAAATATAATCTTTTATCAAAAGATTTTTTGTACTACATGTAGTTTAGAGACTTTGATAAAGAAACGTTACCACCTTTAGTAACCTTTCTTCAATATCTGCTTCACAAATTATTGTGTTTTTTTTTTTTAGCTAAGATAAAGACATATGTAGCATTTTGAAACCATACCAGTGTTTTCAAATGAATATACCTCCAGATAATGACAGACAATATGAGGAATATGACCTTTCACTTATTTTATTTTTTTTTTTTTGCCTAAGTAAGTCAGTCTTTGAAAAAAGACTTAAAAAAGACTCTTTTCCAGTTTGTGTAAGATGTGGTCTAACAGAACTCAAAACTGTACATTGCATAGTTCTTCCCACAACTGGAAGTCTTTAGACTGACTACTTACGATTGCTCTTATATCAGAGTTGAATGTGTCCCACATGGAATTGTGTCCTCTATTGGCCTTTATTGTAGACAGGTTACTTGAGTACAAAATAAGGTCATTAAATGGATGGATGACACGAACTGTATACTGTATGTACTAGCTTATTTTCATAAGTGCCTTGGATTAGGACATTAACTAAATAAAGAATTAAATAATAATTTAAGCCATGTGTTTTTCATGCTGCCAATTTCCTATTCTCTGTGCTGGCTTTATCTAGATGAATGGTGATATTAATTACGGAAATGCTGGACTGACAACCAGGGGTGTGATTGAGAAGCCAACAGTGGTTTTGAATGCTTAACAAAGACTCCTGTGTTTATCAAGGTGACTTGGAAAGCATGCCAACAGATGGTAGAAATTATGATGGCAGTCGTTGGGTTAGCAGTGCTCATAAAATATAATTAAGTGTACAGGAAAATAGTAAATCACATGTTGCATGTTAATAGAATTAAGTTATTTAGAGTGACACCTAATACTACTTTTTAAAATTAAGTTTCATTTTAAAAATGAAAACTGCATGGTAAAATACAACTTTTATAAACTATCAGTGCTACCATTTGATTTTTACATTTTCTGTTTGAGGTGACAGAAATTGCACGCAGTACTGTGAGAAGTGGGTCACACTAGTATGTTATGAAGCCTGGAAGTCATATTCATTGACTGGTTTTCAAATACAACTCAACATTTGATTTACCATTTTATTTTCTAGTTTCAAAATTTGAAATCATTGCATTATTATGGAAAATAAATTTGTTGTCAGTGAATAACATGTATATTCACCAAACATGTAGAAGTAGAGGTAGTTGTTGTACTACTTGTATAGTCACAGTACATATTGTCACAGTATATAGTACAATTCCTACTTGTATTTCTGACCAATATACAACATATCGTCATTCTCATGCATCATAATAAAGAAGAATTTGTTAAAATGCATCAGTTCATTTTCAATGGAAAATACAAAATAGCTTACCCAATCCCTGTCTCTACACTCCTTTTACTTGAAACATTGGAGACAAAAATCCAGTACAGTTAGCATTTACAATTGACACACATCCATATTAGAAAATAACTTAGCTAAAGTGCCCCTTTAGTGTTATAGACTGATTATGATTAAGTGGGTTCTATCGTTCATTGATTTTTTTTCATTTCTCTCCTTTCTGAAATTGTTATTTTCAATTCAGGATTGCAGGAAACTGAAGCCTACTCCAACAGCATTATCTAGAAGGCAAGAACTAACACAGTGACGTTCACTGTTAGCAGACCACTCACTCTTTAGATTGACCAACTAATCCGAAAACTGTGTGTTTTGAATGTGGAAATACTGTTAAGCTTAGCTGTATAAATCTTATAAAAACAGAAGGAGACTGGTTAAAGCTGCAGAGCCAGCAGTGCTAATCACTCCACCAGTGTGTCACTGAAGCGATTGTTATCAATCCATCAATTTTCTTAACCTGCTTTTTAAACCACAGACTTGCAGGATATCTGATCATGCACATAACAAACTGTACATTTTATCTTAACAGTCACTTTCAGAAATGAAGAAGAGGAGGCCATGCACACTGTACACAGACACACTTCCCTGGAGTTAAAAGGCAACAGCCCTTGTATCTACTAACATGGAGATAAAGGATTTAAATCACTGAATATACAGCATAACATCAACTTGGGCAAATTCATCTTAATGTGAATTTAATACTGTCTGTCTGTCTTAGGCACAGCACTAGGAGTGTCTCTAATAGTTTTGCACTTTCAGGGTACTCTCACTCCCTTTTTTTGAGTTATGGGTACTTGGAAGGTCAGGTTAGGCTGGGAACCATACACTGGTATAGTGTGTTAATGCACTCACCACGCGATGAAACAGCTCAGGATCCTGGTTGGCAACCCACAGCCAGACACGCAGTCCAGACCAACCCTCCGGAAATGACCATCTATCTGCCGCAGCCAGGTGTTATGTGGGCATCCCCTTGGCTTGGTCCAGCCACTTGGGCCCTCAACAATAAGGATCCTGTGAGCCAGATCACCTTCAGGAAATCACGCCACATGGCTGTAGTGCCGTAACTGACGCTCCCTCACAATGCTAATGTGCCTCATTTGGGACTCCATGAGCAACTGTTCATTCAACACAAAGTCAAACCAGCAGTACCCAAGTATTCACAGAAGAGACACAATACCAAAGAAGTCCAGTCTTCGTCTCAGGTCACTGGATAGTGTCCATGTCTCACAAACATACAGCAAGATAGGAAGCACCAGGGCTCTAAAGTCTTGGACCTTCATCCTTTTGCATAGGTACTGGGAGCGCCACACACCCCTTTCCAGTGACCGCATGACCTCCCATGCTCTCCCAATCCGTCTACTGACTTCATGAATGTCACTTCTGAGGTAAGTAAACCTCTCAACAAGGTTGACACTCTCTCCACAAACAGACACACTACTGATGGCTGTGCCTAAGAGGTCATTAAAGGCCTGGATCTTGGTTTTTATGCAGGACACTCGCAACCATGAGTTCCACAACAGATAGATTCTCTGCTCTTTACGTGGCTCTTTGAGGCAACTTACTATCCTTAAAAGGACTGCTTGGGTTTTGCCATGTTAGCTGTAAAAAGCACCTGTAACTGTGCGGAGTTGCCCTTTTTATAGGCATCCTGCTATAGATGTAATGCCAGCTCGTTCTTTTGGTGATTCATCCTTGGCTCATACAGTACATGGAAGTAGTCTTACAGCACTAGACACTGAGTTTATTTGTCTGCCTAGTAGGGATCTAAGTATAGCTGCACCTCTTCCAAACTCCCAGAGAACCATTTAATAAGTGGCTTGCATCTATAAAGAGCATCTATTAGAATTAAATCAGGGTAGCTTATTTTGGCACCGATTTGATTTAAAAGGAATAATAACATGGAACTTTTTTCAAAGTCATATATAAAAGTTGAATTTTAAACTACAAATATTATAGTACTTTTAAAGTTTAACATGCATGTGCATTGCTGCTTATGCGTCCAGTATCCACAGTTTCACACAGTTACACCAAGGCCAACAGAAATAAATTTGTGTAGTAAAACTTTGTACAGTATATAGCACAGTAAATCTTCTCTTCAGAATAAATAAATAAGACAATTGGTATCAGTATAATTTTTATTAACATAATTTACCAAGTTGAATGTAAATCAAAACAGTATTTCTTTAGTTTGTTACTTATCTATAGGCTCAAGCAAGCTTTTATATAGGAAAAGAAATTTCCTTTTCAATGGTTCTTGAATTTTTGTATTAGTTTTTGTGGCAGGACATACTAAATAAAATTCTGGCAGTTTTCATATTTTGTTTGTGTATAACCTAAGATAATTTTGAAGGCTCATCTAAACAGCTACTTCCTCAGGTCTGTGAAGATTTAGAGCCTGGGTGGAAAACAAGTAACAGTTTGGTCTTTTATTAGCCAGAAAGGAAATTGCGATTGATAGTAATATAACATCCTGACGCCACTACTCTGCCAAACACATTTTTTTCCCTGAAGGTAAATTATTACAAACAAATTTAACACAGAATTTCTTTGGCATTGTCATATTGGTTGTGCAAAGATAATGCCACATACCCTCCTGAACTGAAAGTTGTTTTTTTTTTACTGTCAGGATTAATAGGTTTGATTGCATTATTCTCTGTATTTTAATTAATAGCAGATGACACCATCTCCTACTGTTTGGTGTGTTTGTCACTTCCCAGGCATGGAGGTGGTAGGAGACAAGTGAAATTTCATTAAGGTTCATTTGTTTTTTGGAAGCATAGCATTACATTTGATGTCCACAAAGTTGGGCTTTGTTAATATGCCATTATAAGAATGATTCAGTGATATTTAGTTATGTTTTTTTCATTTTTACTAATTGAAGACACTTAAGTAGGTTTGAAAAATTCTTACTGTGTGCCACATGCTCAAATAAATCCCTGTAGCACTGCCATGTCCTTTCATAAATCCTGGAAAGGGAAGGCACACTGAGATAGATACAGATAGTAGATAAAATCCTCAGTCACTGTTCATTTTGTATGGCACCCTTTACAGAGCAAGCCATCACAAGGTGCTTTGCAAAGCAAAAATGGATATGACTCAGTGTATCATAACATTCCCAAACTCACTTAATCAATTCCTAGCCCTACACAATATGTACTTGTCACACACCCACATTTAGAAAGAGCCATTTAGAAAGGTGATTTAAACCAATTTTTGACATCTTTGGAAATTGGGAGCTATGGCATAAAAAAACTCTGCACAGAAAGTGTCCAGTTGTGGAACTTGAACCCAGGGCATAGTATTTGTAAGTAGGAGTCAACCACTGTGCCATCTTATGTATAACGCCGCGTAGAACTCGACTATAACATGGCGTAAGCACAAAAGTCGAAATGTGCTTACGCACAGAAAAATCCAGATGCAGGAATCTGTGCGCATCTAACTTCCACGCTCTTCCGCTACATAAATCCCGATCAGCGTGAAAACTAACGCCGCACGCCAAGATTTTGTAACGCCCCAAATCCTCCCAGAATTACGCCTATTTGAATATGCAAATCAATATAAATCGCCTTAAGCGCAGCCTTCTGTGAAAAGACAATGGGAAAAGCACGGGAAAATATAAGAATTTCAGCTAATACCAAGTGGAGGCAAAGGAAAACATACTATTTGTTCAAATAAACCGTGGTATAATCAACAAAATGAAGTTGATCGAGTGACATAGCGTGTTGGAGAAACTTGAAAGCTCACATTCACAAAATCGCACAGTGCCGGAAATAAAAAAGAAGTCACATATCAAAGTTGCCGTGAAAAGAAGAGTTGTAAGCCCACTGTCTGAGTGTCATATGAAAGTTTATTAGGTACAGAGAAAAAGGCACACGGTGGGGAAAAGCACTAAATGTCAACTTTAATCTCGAATTTTCCACTTTAATCACGTAGTTTATTTTGTCATTTAGTAGAACATTATAAACTTCATCTTAAAATCGTTTAATTAACCAGTTTCTCAAATTACATCGTAATTAAAGTAGCACGCTAAATGCTTTGTTTTGTATTTGATCTTCTACTGTATGTGATCTATGTGTGTGAATCACTACTTGCTTCTTAAACTGGCTCTCTTCCTCCAACTGGACACAGAGTCCATTACATTTGTGATATTACAGCTCTCTGAATAACTAAAATACTGAGATGTATACGTGATGTCATTTTCATGATGATAGGAGCTAAAGCACATTATTAAACATGTGTTTCATGAGCCTCGTGCTCATGACAAGCATTTATCTTTTGTCGAAATTTGTCGCTGCTTTTAGCTGTGTTGTTATTTTCTTTCTGTTTTATATTCAATATATATTGGCGTAGCGCCCAAGAGTCCTTGCTTTTCTTTCCCAAGTAACCGATCGCCACACAATCAGCTCTGTAATAGACGTTAAGCCATCTGTAAGCTTAGCCCGATTCTTCAAAACGCTTAAAGAACATTGAAATATCTTCGTAGTACATGTTTAATTATTCTATCCTTCACGACACTCCCAGTGAAGAATATAGATTATTTAAATGAAGTTAAAGTTTTATGTGTATAATTTAACAAACATATTTTGCTGCATTTCACCTTAAAATGATATCGCATCATATGTAAATACGCTTTATAAAGTGGCCCAGGTTGTGAGATATTATAACTGTAGTGCAAGTTTACAGTGGGGTGATTGTACTTATAAGTACAAACCGTTCTACAAGGAGCAATTGATTGAGTGCATTTAAAGTTCTTGGGATTAAACTGTTTCTGAACCGCGAGGTCCGTACAGGAAAGGCTTTAAAACGTTTTGCAGTGGCTGAGACAGCGTGTCCTTAAAGCTGTATACCGATAATTTCTTCCGATCAGCTGCTGCTGTGATTCACACTCAGATACAGTGATATAAATACTCGAGTCGCAGTGAGAGTAATATGGAAAAAGATGATCCGCTGTGGCAACTCCTAACGGGAGGAGCTGAAAGAAGAAGAAGAAGAAGAAGAAGAAGTGAGAGTAACAACGCTAAAGCAGTTATGGTATTTGGAATACTATGGCTGTTCCCTGGACCATTATATTGTTACGAAGTTAATTACAATCAGATGCATTACACTAATAAACAATATGCGGTTAGTTTCTGTGTATTTATAAAGCCGCCATGAAAATAATGAGTAATCACACAAGAACAGTACCATTGCTTTGACGCTGGGTGCCGCCAGTTTGCAAAACCGAGCGGAGAACTTGCGCACGACAAGGCATGAGGTACCGTGGAAAAGTGCGTGGCTTTACGCCAAGTGTAGGTTTTATACATCGCGATTTGAACGTGGAAAAGTTCTTACGCAACATTTCTGTGCGTACGCACCGTTTATACATGAGGCCCCATATATCCAAGTGTATGTTTGCTAAAAATATATTTTTCATAAATGGTGGTATACATATAAAAATGTCTTGAGAATTATTTTGGTAAATAAGAATGATTTATTAAGTCTTCATTGCATATTCAAATTATGTCCTTTATGTAAGGGTAATCTAACATACTCATTAAGGATCAGTTTGAGATGGTTTCGTGACTTTGATGTAACACTACTGAACAAGAACATGAAATACACTTGTGTTGTCAGAATCTGTAATATTTGAATGCCTTTTTGAAATAAACAAGTTGTATACTTCCCTCTCGCTCTACAATCATCTCTGACTGGGACACTAATCCATCGCATGGGACACCCATGCTTTCACACTTGAAAACATTGCAAATATTCAATTTCAGCAATACAGTTCATGACCTTTGACAGCAAGAAGGACTATTTAGTAATGAATCAGTTACCTATATGCTAGGCTGTAATTAAATAAATGGTTAGTTTTCTGACTACAGTGTTCACATTGCATTGTACTATTACCTCACATATTCTCCTAATATGAACTTTACTAAAGTGGTTCTGTGAAATTTGTGAACAGTTATACTTTGTGTATTAAGATCTTTGGGATGGTGTTCACCTCTAAAATGTTTCAATTTTGGAATGAGAAGAATTTTGGAATTATAGCATTATAATCTATTGTGGAACCTGGCCCGGACACAGACAGACGGACATCATTTAAAGTCATCCAACACACGTTTATTTACAATATTTACAATAATAAGTGCACAACCCAGTGCCTCAGCACCAATCACCCCAAAGTCCAGGCCTCTTCCAAATACCTTGTCCTTTCTTCAGGCCTCCTCCTGCCTCTCCTCCTGAACTCTGTTTACTTCCACCCGACTCCAGCCTCGAGTGGAGGGAGGCGGCCCCTTTTATATCCACCTGGATGTGCTCCAGGTGTCCTCCAGTAATCTTCTGCCGGCACTCCCCTGTGTGGCGGAAGTACCAGCTGTGTACCCGGAAGCACTCCGGGTGTCCCCGATACTCTTCCCTCCCCAGCACTTCCGCCACACCCGGTCCAGGGCTCTCCAGGCATTGGGGCACCCCCTGGCGGTGACCACGGGCCCCTACAGGGTTGAGCTTCAGAGCTCTGCAGCTGTGGTCCCCAACACAACCAGGGCGGTCGCCCCCTTGTTGTCTGGAGGGGGCTTAAGCCCACCTCTGGTCCTAATGGGCGTCCCAGTTGGGTACCACCCCCAGCCGTGTGCCACACTATATAAAAATAAATTTATTTAACTTTATTTTGGACTGGAGTTGACAACTGTTGAAAAATAAATTGTATTTTGTTTTTATCAATCTGTTATTCATAGAAGTAAAATCATTTTTGTTATTTCCTACTGCAATCTAATTAAATACCATCAAATAAAAAATTTACAGCTCTTTTCAGTGGGTTTAAACTAATTTGCCACTGGGTTCTGTCAATATGTTTTTATTTTGCGAATGGTGAAAATGCCAAGTTTGCAAACCTAAGAGGTCAAAGAGATGAGCTTACCAAATTGTTGTTAAAGGAAGATATAAAAGAATTACCAGAACTCAGGTAAAGATCAGTACCAAAATTAACAGATTTTAAAAATTCTAACAATGAAACAAAACAAATCAGAGTCGAAATAAACAAGTCAGAAGTTTTAAACCTGCCAACAGCCATATCTTTACTTAAAGCTATCCAGCATCTGCATCAGTGTTGAAATTCATTCACAGGATTGGTTACTTGTTACTACAGGGTGTTGTCTTTTATAGACAAAGTGTGATATTATTGTAAGGTCACAAGACATGTAACTAGCAGCTTGGGTCATTGCTAAAAAAAAGGAAAAATATATGGTAGTGCCTGTGCAACTCATTCACAAAATGGAGGGGCCCCATCAAGCAAACCTTAAAGTGGTGAAGACACCAAAAAATGACAACAAAAGAAACAAAAATAAATAGAATAATATATCCAAAAATGCCCTAAAGATAATAAAAAGTCACTGCAGAAAAAGAATTAGGTGAGGAAGGATTCTTTAAAAATGGTTGTTCTTGCATTAAGTTGAGAAAGTTAAACAGTGCCATCAAAGTCTATAGGCAGTCTGTGCTAGACTTAGCTTTCCTTTTTTATGCTTGTTAATGGAGAGGAATTCAATTTAACATTAATCGTGTGCCCCCTTTATTTCAGAAAAAAGCGAACTTCACTCCCAACACATATCTCTCACATTGATTTTTATGTAGTACTAGCAAAATACCCGCGCTTCGCAGTGGAGAAGTAGTGTGTTAAAGAAGCAATGAAAAAGAAAAGGAAACATTTTGAAAATAACGTAACATGATTGTCAATGTAATTGTTTTGTCACTGTTGTGAGTGATGAGTGTTGTTGTCATATATATATATATATTTACACACACATACATAAACATATATATATATATACATATCTATACATATACACACATATATATATACATATATATATCTACATATATACACATACATATACACACACACATAAATACATACACACATACATACATACACACACAAATACATATATATATACATACATACACACACATATATAAACATATATATACATATACATACATATCTACATATATACACACACAGCTATTTCAGTATCAGTGCAATACGCTGTTTGTTAAAACGGATGACACCCGCTCTTACGTGCAAGTCTGCGTGGATATTATGAACTATCAAGTTCAAGTTCTATTTAAATTTTAAATAGAAGGAATTTTTATTTAGTCGACAGAAATATCTTTGGTAGGAATGGTAAAAACAGACAGGAATATTATTCGTGAATAAATCAACTCAAACCTTAAACAACTTATAATATTTTGCTCTCCATAAAAATTTATCCTGTCTAAATTATACAAGTTAGAAATAAAGTAAACGTTAAAAGAACAAACATTCACATTTCTTTACTCTTATGTAATTTTATATAAAAATAAACTTAGATTTTAAATATCCCAAAAGATTTTGCTCTCCATAAAAATATATCCTGTCAAAATGATACAAATTCAAATATGAACATGCTGCATAACAAAACCTAGAAATATAAATGAAATGTGTTATTTTCAGCAATAACAAATCAAATCATTCAGTTGTCTTTGCTCATATGTCATTTTAGAGCTGGACGCCTGGCATCTTTTTTTGGCAACAGGTTCGTTTCTGTTTGGTGTGAGGTTCTGTGTTGTGGAGATTCTCAGGATGGATTGCAGGTGCTCATCAGTGAGGCGACTCCTGTGTGCTGTTTTGTTAGTCTTTATCACTGAGAAGAGCTTCTCACACAGATATGTGCTACCAAACATGCACAAGGTTCGAGCCGCATGTAGACGGACTTTTTGTTCTTCAAAGTCACCAAAGCGCCGTGCAAACTCAGTGCGCCAGTTTATCAGCAAAGTGCGATTTGGGAACACCGTAGTGACGACTTGGTTTAACATTACTTGGCAACAGGGAAAGTGAGGCAAGGTGCACTGGTGCATTTGTGTCTCCCATAAAAGCAGCTTCACTTGAAATCACTTTGTGATTGTGCACGGGTTAAAACGTCCGCTGAAGTGTCAGATTCTTATTTAATTATGCTGCTTTCTGTATCTTCTGCATTGCATTCAGGTTAACCTGATGTTTTGTCTCATAGTGCCGCCTTAGATTAAATTCTGTAATTACAGCCACATTAGCTCCACAAATGAGACACACGGGTTCAGTAAACATATACTCAGCCTCCCATCGGTTTTAAAGGCTCTATTTTCAGAATCAACTTTTCTCTTCAGCATCGTGTGAGCTAGCTTCGCAATAACTTGATTAACTCGGTAAGTGTTGGCAAGGCAGCTGAAGCGCTGCATTATGGGATCTGTAGTTTATTGTGTTACCAGCGCTTCATATACCCGGCTTTAATAACAATAATACAGTATATAAAATGATCTCGGGGCGGATATAATTACACCGGGCGGATGTGGCCCGCCCTTGAGTTTGACACATATGGACTAAATAGAACTTGAAAAGATATATTTTTTCAAATGTGATCGCGAATTCAGATAGAGTTGACGCAAGACTACAGCCTGCATGCCTCAATAAGTCATCCTTCCTCGCTCTTACTTTTTACCGCTCATCTAATGAATACACTGAGTATGGCTTTACCAAAACAATCATTGATGGCGAATAAAGTATCCATTATTCGAGTATGTAGATCGGGATATATATATATATATATATATATATATATATATATATACCCGCGTATCGCAGCGAGAAGTAGTGTGTTAAAAAGCTAGAAAAGAAAAGGGAACATTTTAAAAATAACGTAACATGACTGTCAATATACAGTATTTGTTTTGTGAGTGTTACTGAGTGTTGCTGTCATCAAGGATTTGATTATCATTATTTCTTTCAATCAGGTTCGTATTTGTAGGATGTGTTGTGTTCAAGTTACATTCCGTGTTTGTCAATCGTTGTAAAGATGACAGGTTTCATTCATCGATTCGTTTCTTACTGCATCAATAAACAGCTCGTCTTCTTCTTTATCTGAGACCTGACACACTGCATGCACGGTTTTTTACACTGTCTTCCTTTAGCGGGACATTGACTTTTTCCAACGTGTGCTTTGTTTTGGATTTATGAATATGCTTGTATGTATCAGACGCTTCATATTTTTGCTGCCTTTTCAATTGTGTAATTCGGTTTTGTTCAGCTCTTTGGAACTGTTGCTTTTATCTGTGCACTCGCCAGTTCACGTGAGCCGCTCGGTGTACATGCATCGAAGTTTCCCAGCTGTGCTGGTGCCATCTCGTGCTATGTCCATGGCTGTATTTAATGTTACCTTAGTCCTGGCACTTAAAACTTTCTCTCGCAGTTTCGCTGAGTTTGTGTCAAACACCACCCTGACCATCTCATCTTCCTCTCCATAAGCACAGTCCTTCACCCGTGAATATTTAGTGGGAGTTTGCTATTGGATTGCCGCGGACGGACGGCCTTATATGGGCAGGCACTAAATTACAAACGCCAGCGCAGCCTGTCTATGAACTTAATTTAAAGTGTAGGTTTACATCGTGCTTTGTTTCCGAAGTAGCAGAACTCATGAATATGGTTGTATATGTCACTCGCTCGCTTCTTATTGTTTCGCTGCCTTCTCAATTATATAATGCATGTTTTCTTCAGCCCTTTTTTTAGGTCTTCCTGGTTTTCTATGTACTGCGTGATTACGTGGGAGGCGTGATGATGTCACACGAAACTCCGCCCCCACGGCGTTGAAGCTCATCTCCATTACAGTAAATGGAGAAAAACTGCTTCCAGTTATGACCATTACGCGTAGAATTTCGATATAAAACCTGCCCAACTTTTGTAAGGAAGCTGTAAGGAATGAACCTGCCAAATTTCAGCCTTCCACCCACACGGGAAGTTGGAGAATTAGTGATGAGTCAGTGAGTGAGTGAGTGAGTGAGTGAGTGAGGGCTTTGCCTTTTATTAGTATAGATTTGTATTAAAGAATGTCAGTATTTACACAATAAACAAACAGAGAAACAAACAAACAAATAAATAAATAAATAAACTGTGCTGTATTCTGTTTTTGGAGCTGTTATTATTTTTTGGCTTTTTATTATAAATTATCTTCATTATTACCATAATGAGATAGATTGTGTTTTTATGACATTTATCAAACACAATGAAGTTATTAATTAATAATTATTAAGTATTCATTATTTTATATTTAGATATGCTATGTATTTTTCCTAAAAATGAAGAGTAAGATAGAGACATTAGCTACACAATGTGACGATTTAAATGTTTTTGTAAAATTTTGATTATTTTATCTGGGATACATGACTGTACTGACTGCACTAAATGGCAACAGTCTGAAATAAGAATGGAATCAGGAGATAGGAGTGGGCAAAATAAACCAGCCAATGTCAAAACAGGTAGATCAAGAATCGAGGAAACAAGTTCAGAATGGGAAACCAAAACTGTAGCTAAGGATGTTGAAATAGAGTCCAAAACCTTCTTTGTGAAAAGAGCCAAGATGCTAACCAAAAGAGATACTTAAAATCCAGAAAAACATTTTGTAACCATAAACCAACATATAATTCAAAGGAAATCAAGCAAGTGTTTTAAGTTGTATCCACATACTTAGGCATTCAGGAATTGTGCAGCGCTAACATTTTTACTTAGATTAGATATTATATTATATTAGTATTGAAAAGGAAATGAGGTACCATTAGCACTTGAATTTCATTATATAAACAAAACCAGATAGTTTGTCCTTAGAAATGAAGGGGTCTTTTGTTATAGAAATACAGGTATTGTGATTCTTCATCAATCATGATCATTAGATATCTCTTGGTATTTACATGGCACTTCAGCCACTGTAAAAAAACTCACACTGTTCCATTCCATTTGCCATGCAAAGGGTGACACCTCAGCCTCACACAGTGACACTGAGGTGTCACCCTTTGCATGGCTGTGCTCAGTTCCTAACTTGGTATCCTGAGGTGTTTTGTCGTGTGGTGGGTGTGTGTGACGATGTGGGTTCGGCTCCACGCTCCCATCGCTGTTCAGGAGCCCTTCAACCCAACGCCGTTGATAATGTCACCGAGATGAGCTAGACAGTGAGACAACATTTGAGCAAGGGGATGGTTCAAAAAGGTGCATAGTGCTTTTATTAAAAAACAATCAAAAACAAAGTGTTCAATAAATAAAGTGCTGTGCAGTTCCAAAGTTCAATCATTAAATAAATAATCCATAAAAAGAAAAACGTGGAGGTTTAAAAATCAATAAAAAGAAAATCTTCTTAAAACAACGAGGTTAAAACATTCAAGAGGAAACAGTCTTTAAAATCATTAGCAAGCCCGGTGTCTTTCACTCCAGCGTCTCTCCTGCTTCACCCGTCTAAGCCGTGCAACAAGTGAGACGCTCACTTTGCAGCTGACCTTCTTTATACCTGCATCTGCTGTCAGTTGCCTTACCAATCCTTGGCTCCGGTCGGCTCCTCCAGACAGCGACTTGGGAATTCCCCATGACCAAGGCTCTCACGCAGGGAACACCACGTCCCAAGTCCCGACTCTCACTACCTCATGCAGAGAGTCCTTCACCTTCCGATCACTCCCGCCCTTCATATCTTACTCTACGGGAGCGACCACAACTTCTCCCAGGTGTTGGCCAAACACCTAGGCTGCCTCAGCTGCCTGCGAGCGTTTGCTCGCCTGCTTCCTGCTGCACCGACTTGCTCTCTCCCTCCTCACTGCTTCCTGCTCCAACCTCCGTTTACTTCTGTTCTTTTACCGATCTTTCCTTTTCTCCCTCGTGCTTCTTTTATATAGTGAGGGGCCATAGCAGCTGCTGCACATTAGCCACGGGAACAATCACGGATGTGGGCACTTGGTGAGAAACGCCCACACCGCAGATTGACCCGTGGCTTGCTATGGCCCAACGCCCCCTCGCTAACCCGCTGCAAAAGCGGTGATTATTTATTTTAAAAAATGGCCTTTGCTCAGCGAGCTGTGGACCCATAACACCACAGTGTGCAAATGCACTGTATCAGTGCATGCTCCCATCGTCTCCTCTCTCTTTGGTCCAAAGGCATGTAGGTGCTGGTATAGCTTCAGATCCACAATAAATTTCAGTGTAATAATAGCACTTTTGACTGTATTCAGCTGGTCAGTTTAATTAAGCGTTTGACGTATATTTGATAATTAACAAAGTTAAGACTTATCAGGTAGTGATTAGCATACTTTGTGCTAGTGTGGTCTCTTTAATCATGTGTGCCACTCTGCAAATTGTGTAAACTGGAATTCACATTGAATTTGAGATGTACTGTACTGTAGCTCTCCTGATATAACTGATATATGAATGTAAAAATGCTGATAAAAAATTTGTTTATTTTCTCATTTTTCCTTAGAAAATGAATTGAATTAGAAAACAATCCTCCAGTGGATATACATTTTTGTAATTTTTTCTCTATCCTTTATTTGCAGGCTTCTGAACAATAATCTAATTCGAAGAATCCCAAGAAGTGCATTTGAAGATTTGGAAAACCTTAAATATCTGTGAGTGGAACACTAAAACTATCATATATATATATGTATGCAAGTATGTACATGTGTATGTAGTGTACTCATGTAAATGCAGTACATATATATTACCCTTTATCCCTTAGCTTTCTGTTTCTTCTTAGTGGCTCGTTGTTATGTTTGCCCATTTTGTTGTGCAATACATGGGGTATGGAAAGCTCAGTGGTGCTTACTGAATCTTGAGTGTGAACAGGTCTTGAATCTGAGCTGAGCAGTTCACTGTTAGGTGATGGTGGCAGTGATGCAATCAGTTTCTTTCAATAACACCTGGAGGTTTATTCCATGTGTAAAGTTTGTGCCATACCCCAGTAATTTCATATTCCAAAGCTGACTTTCGAAATAGGACAATCAGCTTAGAAAAAATGGGCAAATGTAACAATTTAATAATAAAAATGAACCATTTACTCAGTTTTGCATATTTAGGTGACTGATAATATTTAGTGCAGTAACATCATGCACTTGCTCCTAAACGCAAGCAGGATATTTGGTTTCCACTACAGGGCAGTTTATACAGCCATGTTTATAATAAGCGCTCTGGTGTTTTTGTGTGATTATTTTCCTTGATAAAATCTGATTTTCACTTTGTTGCTTTCATTGGGCACCTGGATGAGGAGCCAGTGAAAATCTAAAGAGACTAAGCTCATTCATGTTTTTTAGGTAGGATGCTGCCCCCATTCCCAGGCACTAATTCTGTAGTAGCTATCCTTTTTTGCAATGTGAATTTGCTCAGTAATCCTCAAACCATTACACAATAACTGTGACTTGATACCCCACATCCTCTGGCATGTAGAACATGGTGTTGGTAAATGCACTAAAAATGACTTTCAGCTGTCCCATGTTTCTGTTGCCTTAGAAACATTTCATTCACAACACTGGGCTGTCATTATTATGTCTTAATCAAGCTTTTGGGAATTAGAAACTGGATTTCTTTCATGTTGGAGAATTCTTTCTTTCCATGATATTTTTGATATTTCATAACAGAAGACTGAAAAAGCAGACAATAGAAATGCAGTAAATAGAATATTTTTAATTACTTATAATGTAATGTACAGAGTTAAATGTTTAGTCTGGACTGCCTCTTTATAAACGACTGATTAAGCAACTTGTCTAGACTGTTAATTTGCAATAAATCAAGCTTTTCAGTGCATGCTTTGGTTAAATATAGTTGTTCTCATGCCTTGTCTCAGCTCACTTCTGTGATTTTTGTTGATCTTGTTCCTGACTTGTGACTAGTGTCATGAGGTGAATCAGACATCCTGTCTTAGTCTGTGAGAAATTTAAGTCTGTGAAGCGATGTGTAAAAGCCTCTATTGTGCTGTAATTGTGATGCAGTGGGCACTTAGTGATTCACATTCCTTAATTATAAGGCCTTCTGTTCTCCAGGAGCAGAGCGGATCTTGACCATTTTTTTGAGATCAAAGAAGGAAAAAATCAATGCTGGTCTGATCTTGGATACACCATAATCACACCGTAGTGTAATTCACTTTTAGATTTGCTGAGCCAACACAAAGTTTTATGCTTAGCATGTATTTTCTGGCCAAATGTCATTTGAAAATCTATCTTTCGATCTTTTAATCGTTCAATCAAATGAGGTATTTGTGAACCAGGTTTAGCATAAAAAGTTCAGTATACATTTGACAGAATGTCCCTTGCACCAAAGATGAGGATTCTTCATCAATTTTGTTAACAAAAAAAAAGAACCCATCAGCTTTTTTATTAGTTGGTTAGCAAACACCTTTAGCAAAGTATCTTACAGATCAAGATGTATTATAAATGTTCCATAATTTTCTGCAGTAGGAGCACAGGTGAGTTAGCGGTGTTGCTGAGAGCTGCGGGGTCAGTCAGAGATGAAAGTTGAACCAGCAGCCTGGTAGTTTACAGTATAATGTCCTAGCCATTAGTCACACTTCCTGTGCCTTAGAAAATTAAAGAGACACAGTTTCTTCCTTTGCACTTTGCAAATGAACATTATTTGCAACCATCCACTTTATCTGCAACCCTTAAATTTCTCAAGAAAGGAAATATTTTAAAGTGGAATTACTGTTACTCATTTATGAAGGTTTTTCAGGTTTCTTTATTCATTTATTTATTTTATTTTTTCATTCATGGAATGTTACTGATGTGGCCAATAGTACAGGTCTCCAAATGATAACTCACAGATTCATTACACCAACAATATGATCAAGTATTACCACATACTAATTAAAACAGCACTTGTTGGCGAATGTGCAGATTCTCTCTAATGCAAAATGTTTTTTTCTTAAATGGGAAGCAGTGTGAAAAAAGCACCATAGCACTTTAAATGTTATCGCTTGTTTGTTCTTTTGTTAATTCTACAAATGACTCTTAATCAGAGTGGATTGAATACCCAGTTCAAGTGTTATGTACCTCTGGCACAGACCTCCATATTTGTTATCCCACTTTCACCTGTACTAAAAATTGCTTCCTCTGCTTTACAAATTTTGCAAAATTAAGGCAATTTCTTAATATGCAGAGTCTTACACAGCTAGTTAATTTATGTCAAGTAAAATTGACGACTGCAACGCTTTCTTTTTTGGCTGTTCAAATTATTTGATTGTTAATGTGTATTTTATTCAAAACACAGCAAGGATTATGGCTAAAACTAACTCCTCTGCGCTAGAAATAAACAATGGCACCAAGTACTCCCAAAAAATGATGAAGCAAGAAACTGAAACTGCCCTTTCACTAACATACTATAAGAACCAAAAGAGGTAGCCTTATGGACAAGTTCACAAGTAGCTTGCATTTCCTCAAGTGAATCTAGAGAAGCAAGAAATTGATTAGGCTAACGCTTGTGGTTGGAAGAATTAAACATAACACGCAGCACAAATCTTATTAACTGAAAACGTATTGCTTTGAATTTACAGTATTTTGTTCAATGGTGGCATTTTTGTCATTACAATTGTTGTGGGGCCATACCTGAGTGTTCTGTATGTGTACGGACTTCTCTAACATAAACATTAACTTACCTTTCCTTATACCGTAGTATCTGCTCTTCATTTGCTAATTATTAGTAAAACATGCAAGCACATTTCATGTAACAAGAAATCAATCATTATGATGCTGGTGCATGATCAATTTCAACTGGCATCAGATCACTGTGATATCCTCTGACCATCAGTATTAACTGAAAAAATACAGCCATGCTGTATAGACTTAAATGTTTTAAAAAAGTTTGAGACATGCAACCACTTGCTACTCAGAAAAATGCATTGGCTAAGAATTTCTTAAATGTCACATATGCAGTCTGCACACATTCAAAACACGCGGTGGGTGAAAGTCGGAGAGGACGGTAGAACATCTAGTAAAAAATGCATTCCTGATATTGATCTGCTTTTTCTTTTCAAACTACTGTGGCTACCTTTAAAGAAATAAATAATGCAGAACTTTTTGTACCTCTTTGCTGTTATGTGCTGCAGAGCCTTCATCTGGGAAAACCTCAAAGTGGAAACTTACAAATAAAAAAAAAAAAAATTGATAGTCTATTTTTGATATGGGTGATGACCTTCAAGTCCAGGTACTTGCTTGAACTGAAAAATTCAGACAGCAAATGCACACACGCAACCAGTGGTATACAGAACACTACAGGGCCAATCGGTCCAGCCCTTGAGACAAAAACAGTGTTGCAGCACATAGCATAAAGACACGTTCACAAACCACAAAAAGAAATATTTTACTAGGTAAGAAATTACATACAGCGTGTGACAGAAAATTGGAAAAAATGTTTAAGACGACAAAGCTGTTGTAAGTATCTTAGTAATACCGATATGTTAAATTACTTACTGATTGCTCTCACTTTACAGAACATTTGGTGGGGTTGCCCCCCCTTTAAAAGCAGAAATGCTACTGATGTTGATGCTGGCTTTGCTTTGCTTTGCTCTTTATCAGTTTTTACATTAGTCTTCACACAAGTAAACATTTGTTTACTGTTTTATATTCTGTTTGATGCTTTTACTATTGGTGGTCTCTTTCCAGTGTGTTATTCATGTGTTGATTGGATGCTAAATCACAAAGTTGTTGGTTTATTCTCCAGGTCTGACTTACTGTGTGGCTCTAAGAAAATCATTAATACAGGAAGTGATGTGGTTGTTAAATATATACAGTTACAATGTATTTATGTTGACATCTCCATTGTATTATTTTGTTGATATGTTATGGTGACTGAAGTCTAAGTTTCTGAATAATAAAAGACTTTGATTTGTTGAAGACAAGACCCATTGGCTAGCTTGTCTACACCAGCTTCATATTGGATGCCAAAGCATCTTCAAAACTTTGCTACTGAATATTTGTTCCAAAACTCCAGAATACATGTCTGCATTGATCACACTATATATACCTAGTAAACAGTATATATACACATTGTGCCATTTAAACCTTGGTTACTCAACACTTATTCAACTTTATGGCTCCCACACTCTTTTGGATTCTCTTGCTATTTCTGTTTGTGTGGCTGTATCTACTCCTATTTGCTCTAGATTTTAAAATTTTAGCAGCTCCCCTCTTCACTGGAATACTACTGACTATATAGTAACTTGCCATGCTAGTTTTGCAAGGCCTACCTTAAATTTATCAATGTGTTATGTGTTCTTTGTCACTTGAACAATTACTGTGTTCCATCCTACCTTGTTGTTTTATATTGTAGGTGTGCTTGATTTATTAAGTGTCTGCCATTTGCTCTTGTTCTTAAAATTTGTTTCTCTGGTATGATGCCTGGTTTAGTTTTGCTTATATTAGCAAGACTGGATTTTAATCAGTTTGTATATTTGATGCAGTGTAGTAACCTTTTTCTAAGGTACTTAGTGTTGGTACATGCAATTAGTGGTACAAACTGTGGTATAGCGGGTCCGCGGCTTCAAAAAAAAAAGGGCCAGTTTTAATTCCATAGAGCCATGTTGTTCTCCGTGTGCGTGACTGCACAACCGCGGGGAGTTAATGAGGTAGTTGGAGTGAGTCGCACCTGCACGTGCGGGTACAATCGTTGTCAGTTGCTTCATTGGCTTCCTGCAGCGTGTGATTAAGGCGCTGCACCCTCAGAGATGTGAGTGTATATATATACGGGTTGGCACAAGGAAAGTGGTAGAAAATCAAAAAAGATGGAAGGAAATCAAAGAAGAAAGAAATCAAAGAGGGGAAAAAGGATCGAAAGTGAAGGAGGTTAAAGTACGTGAAAGGCAGGCTGAGGAACGACGATCTGGCCACCTGGAAGGAGGAGACAGCACGAGCTGGGGTCCCTTGAAGGAGTGTTAGCTGTACAATTGACACTTTTGTTGGTTTTACCTTTGTTTTGACTGGTTTTTAATAAAGGCACTTGAGCACTTTTTCCACCATCATGTGGTCTCATCAGTGAATTGTCACTGTCAGCTCATCGACGGTGTCGGTTCAGCAGACTCCCATGTGGGATGAGGGAGTCTGTAGGGGACCAGCATCATCACACAAATTGATTCTCTGATCTACAGTCTCTTTGGGTAGTGCTGCATGGTTAAAGGAGAGGTGAAGACATAGCAGATGTGCTCTAGATTCACCATTAGTATTTTATATTAAGTGTCATTAATGTCACCAGTCTCAGAATCACTATTAGTTAACCAAACTGCAGCTAATACTCACAACGTTTTAGTAAAGAGTAGCTGATCTAATTTATTTGTAACATATTGAAAATTAATGTTTTTATTTATGTAGCTATTTATTAGTGACTTAGTCATATTGACATTGTTAAGTGCAGAGATCATCTAAACAAATCTGAATGGTAGTTTAAGGTGTAGTTTGTACCTGCTAGTAAAAACAGTAATTTACAAACCTGAACATTAAAGACAGCACAGATGCATAGTGCAGTATACAGATACTTGTGTCAGCATTTGCTGCGAATTTTTTGAAATACCCGAATTAGTTTGGATTATGGACCAACATGAATGTTGGGAATGAAGTGGTGCAGGTTTTTAAAGCTCAGGCCTTACAGTTCCAAGGGCCTGTTTTCATTTATTGCTGGCTCACAGTTTTTATGGTTTTTGCATGTTTTCCCTTTGATTTTTTTTTCAGGTACTCTGATTTTCTCTTATTTGCATTGGAAGGTTACATGGTCGGTCTGAATTTTTCTGGTGTATATAAGTATAGGTGTGTAAGTGATTGTAGTCTGTACTGGACTAGCAGCCTATCTAAAGCTACTTCCATCCAGTGCTGCTGCAGCAAGATGTCCTTCTCCCATGACCATGTACTAGAAAAGCAGGTTTAATGCCTACCAGTAATATTACTTGTAATGTATTAGTCATTTTTCAACTTGTATGTTACACTTTTGGGGCACAGTATGATCATGCCTTTCCTGTAGCTGGAACTAGACTTGAAGTGGACATCATTTTCTGACAAGTTACACTTACTCACTGCTATGCCAATCCAGAGCACCTAGTCAGGCTATCCTGTGCCTCTACATTCAGATGTAGAGGAAAACTGTTGTATCCAAAGAAATACGTATACACAGTAAAAGAGAACACGCAAACTTATATATATATATATATATATATATATATATATATATATATACTTATATGTTCATTATTGTAGCATTTGCTCCAAAGATGTACTTGTATTTAATGTAGAACAGTTTTGTAGTTTTAATTTCTCTTGTGAGATTCTTTGCTCAGCTGCTTTGCAGATGTTTTAGGTGTAGGAGAGTGCAAAATATACTCTAAACTTTGCCAAAAATGTTGTTATTCTTCAGAAAGCATTTTTGCTTTTGTGTATACAGTCCTATCATATACTGTTGTCACTTGCCAAGTAAAAATAAAGGGCTGGGAACCCCGACACTATAGGGATCCAGTCAACAACTGAACTCTTTGTTACGATATAACAGAAAATGCACTCACTAGCACTATGATGGCCTGACTGACTGACATCCCAACTGACTGGAAAAAGTGGCCAACTCTGAACTTATCTCCACACTTCAGAAGCTACAACTTATGTTCAAGAAAGGAACCCCTCAAGATTTTATTTTGTCTTACATTCCAAAAAAGCTTATTTGGTCCTTGTCAAATTTTGTTAAAATAAAACATGAATGAGGCTTATTTTTGGCATTAGCATCATTTTGTTTAAAATTAGTTTTGAAAGATTTATCATGCTTTCATTTTTGGTTGTATGCCCTGTAGATTTTCAGTTGAGTTTTAGTTATAGCAAAAATAAAAAAGTAGTCATTTTTGAACAGATGTTTTCAGATTTGATACTTTGATACACATGAAATATAACTCATAAACTGTCCTTAAAATTTTGCATTAAACTAAAAAAAGATATAATCCAAATAAAATGTGGAAAATTTAAGAATATGCACCAGTACCATCTTAAAATACATTTTTGCTTTACTGAAATTAATAATAATTCTGAACACATTGTAGTGTTTATATACTGAGGTATAGAAAGTAATCAAAGTGGTTTTATTCCACCTGCACAAGCAGCCTTTTTTTGTTTGGACTTATTCTCAGCCCCTGGTGAGACAGAGAGAAAGATGGAAAGGGAGTGGAAGCTCCTCCGTGTATGTTACTGCATGAGTAAGCAGTGAGCAGTGAGCCACCATAAAAGCTTTGAGAAAGACGTGAGAGTTCTGTTCATCTTGCAGTGACTTGCAGCCTTTAAAAAACCAATAGTTTGTGTTGTGTTCTGTAATATATTCATTTTTTTTTGTTTGGTTGCTGAGTGTACAATAGATTTTTATTTATTCATTTGTATTTAAAATTAAGATTACACAGATGCTGAACCAGTTGAGGGCAAGGAAGTCTGCAGGGATCTGTGATATCCGGGGTGAATTTCTCCAGGCTGGTGGTAAGGTTGTTCTTTTGGCATTGCAAGCAATCTTTGCCTCCATTTGGGAGACTGGCATCATCCCAACTAACTGGAAAATGAGACTTGTCCGTTGTCCCTATCTGGAAAGGGAACAGTGATCGCCTGGGTTGTGGCAACTACTGTATAGGGGGATAACACTGCTCTTGGTGCCGGGTAAGGTCCTTGCTTGCTGCGGGGCATCTGTTGGTGAAGAAAGATTCACTGATCTTGACTTTGCTGACGATGCTGTGATGTTTGCGGAGTCAACAGAGACTCTGATTGGGGCTCTTGATAGACTGAGCGAGGAGTCTGAGTCTCTGGGCTTGCAAGTGTCCTGGATAAAAACCAAAATCTAGGCCTTTAATTAGAATGGAGAGAGTGTTGACCTTATGGAGAGGTTTACTTACCTTGGTAGTGACATTCATATCTCTGGTGACTTTTCCAATTAAGTCTGTAAATGGGTTGGGAGAGCATGGGGGGGTCATGAGTTCGCTGGAAAGGGGTGTGTAGCACTCCTGATATTTATGTAAAAGGACGAAGGTCCAAGTCTTTAGATTACAGATGCTTCCTGTCTTGCTATATGGTTCAGAGACATGGACGCTATCCAGTGACCTGAGATGAAGACTGGACTCCTTTGGTACTGTGTCTCTTCTGTGAATTCTTGGGTAGCTCTGGTTTGACACTATGTCGATTGAGCAGTTACTTATGGAGTCCCGATGTGACAGTGTGGGTCCTGCTTCACGCTCCCTCTTCCAAATTTGGAAGCTCTCGAACCCAAAACTGCTTGTAATGTAACTGGAAGAACTGTGCAATAAGGACAAATAACACTGGTAGCAAGGGGATCCTCCTGGTTCGTATGTGGAGGATGTGTTATGTTCAAGTTATATTCCGTGTTTGTCAACCGTTGCAAAGATAACAGGTTTCATTCATCAAAGTGTTCACTACCCAAATCGGTACTCGTGAATCTAAGATGTTTAACGCATTCCCGCTATTAAGTTGTGGATTTGCCTGCGAATATCAGCTCATCTTCCTCTTTATCTGAGACATCACACACTGCATGCACAGGTTTACCTTTCCCAGTCCTGCAAAGTCAGTTCACGTGAGCCACTCGGAGTACATGCATCGAAGGTTCTCAGCTGTGCTTGTGCTATCTCGTGCGATCTTGCGATGTCCACGGCTTTATTTAATGTTAGCTCAGACCTGGCACTTAAAAGTTTCTCTCTCACTTTGGCTGAGTTTGTGCCAAACACTATTCTATCCCTGACCATTTCATCTTCGTTTGCATAAGCACAGTCCTTCACCAGCAATTTTAACTCCGTTACAAAGTGATGAAAAGTCTCCTTTATACCCTGTGTGCTCTCATTAAACTTGTATCTTGCGAATATTGTATTCGTCTTAGGCAAGACAAACGCCAGCGGCAGCGTGTCCATGAACCTAATTTAAAGTTAAGCTTTACACCCTGCTTTCCTATTCGTTTGCATAAGCACAGTCCTTCACCAGCAATTTTAACTCCGTTACAGCAATTTTAACTCTGTTACAAAGTGATCAAAAGTCTTGTTTATACCCTGCATTTTCTCATTAAACTTGTATCTCGCGAATATTGTATTCGTCGTAGGCATGACAAACGCCAGCGGCAGCCTGTCTATGAACTTAATTTAAACTTAAGGTTTACACCGTGCTTTGTTTCCGCAGTAGCTGCACTTATGAATATGCTTGTATGTGTCACTCGCTTCATATTCTTTTGCTGCCTTCTCAATTGTGTAATGCGTTTTTTGAACAAGTTTCATTCATCGAAGTGTTCACTACCCAAATCGGTACTCGTGAATCTAAGATGTTTAACAGACATTCCCGGTATTAAGTTGTGGATTTGCCTGCAAATATTTAGCGGCAGCATGTCTATGAACGTAATTTAAACTTAAGCTTTACACCTTGCTTTCCTATTGATATGTCTACAAAGGCTTGTTCAGTGTCAGAGGGTTGTTCCTTTCCTACTGCATCAATAAACAGCTAGTCTTCCTCTTTATCTGAGACATCACACACTGCATGCACGGGCTTACCTTTTCCCAGTCCTGCAAAGTCAGTTCACGTGAGCCGCTCGGAGTACATGCATTGAAGGTTCTCAGCTGTGCTTGTGCTATGTCGTACGATCTTGCCATGTCCATGGCTTTATTTAATGTTAGCTAAGACAAAACACTAGTCTATCCCTGACCATCTCATCTTCGTTTGCATAAGCACAGTCCTTCACCTGCGAATATTTCGCAGCAGCGTGTCTATTGGATAGCTGCTGACGGATGGACTTATATGGGCAGGCATTCAATTACGTGGGAGGTGTGATGATGAGGGACGCAACTCCGCCTCACACGGCGACCGAGCTGTAGGCTATGGTCGTATATATGTACGTAAGTAGGTTCCAGTTATGACCATTACGTGTACAATTTCGAAATGAAACCTGCCTAACTTTTGTAAGTAAGCTGTAAGGAATGAGCCTGCCAAATTTCAGCCTTCTACCTACATGGGAAGTTGGAGAATTAGTGATGAGTCAGTCAGTCAGTGAGGGCTTTGCCTTTTATTAGTATAGATACTCAAACAAACAGTGTCCAAGAAGAAAGTGCAGTGATTCAAAGTTAATAAATAAATAAACCATAAAAACAATTAAATAAAGGGGGAAGTTAAAAATCCAAAATAAATAAATCCCTTAAAACAAAGTTAAAATCAAGAGGCTAGAAGCTGTCCCTTTTTTAAAAACCTAGTCCATTCTCCATTTAATCTCCCCTGCTTCTTCCGTACAGGCCCTGCAATTAGAGAGTAATTCTATCTGCAGGGGCAGCTGACTTTACTTTTGTCCGCATGCTTTCCATCCCCTGGCTCCATACAGCTTATCCACTGGACCGAGACTCGTTCTCCAGCAACCAGGGTGCTCACACTGGGGTTCACTCTCCCAAGCCTGCCTGACTCCTGCGGCCTAACGCGGAATGCCAACCACCTTCTTGGTCACTGCAGCTCCTTACAATTGCTCAGCTGGAGCAACTTCTTCTTACTGCCCACAAGTGTTGACCAAACACTCCTTCCGGGGCTCTACTCCCAGCTGTCTGCATTAACCAGCGAGTATGTTCTCTCTCTTCTCTGTCTGTCGCTTGCTCGCTTTGTCATTCCTACACTGGCACTCCTGCCACCTTCTTCTTCCTCTAACTTCCACTCTTTTTTCGATCTCTTTGTTTCCTTTTTTTTCCCCTCTGCACTCATGTTTCTCATTTTTATAATGGGGACATGGCACATGTGTGGCCATTAGCAGCTCCTGGCATCAATTACTGACACAGGTGACCCCGCACCTGTGCAGTTCAGTGCGGAAATGTCTACACCCGTATCAAGCCCGGGAACTGCTCCAGCCACACTACCACGCCCCCTCCTTAAGCCGCGAGTGCGGTGATTATTTATTTTAAAAACTGGCCATTCATTTAGAGCCACGGACCTGCTATACCATACCTGAATGAACTACGGCCATGTGATGCAATTCCCAGAGGGTGATCCAGCTTGCAGGGTCATCATTGTTGAAGACCTGAGTTGCTGGACCAGGCCAAGGGGACACCCACGTAACACTTGGCTGTGGCAGATAGAGGGTCATTTCCAGATGGTAGGACTGGATTGCGAGTCTGCCTGGGAGGTTTCCAACCAGGATCCTGAACTGTTTGGTCATGTGGTGGGTGCGGCAATGCACTGACCCCCACAACCTGACCTGACCTGTATTTAAAACATTAGGTACAGTACAGAAATGGATTGCCCAGTTTGTTTGTGTAAATAACTTTTGTCCAAAACTCTAAGGCCTTATTCACTATACGTTGTTGACTATTGTTGGTTCTGTAGTTTGTAAATTCCAGTCTTAAAAAATAAATATAGAGCAGCTATGTGTGTCCAGAGCAAGAAATATAGAAGAAAAAAGCAAGAGAATAATTAGAAATAAAAAACAGAAACTCTCCATTAACTGCTGCCTATGCCCTCCTCCAAACTAGGCTTATAAAAGCCCCAATCAGACCTGTGGTCTCTCACATGTTATATCAAGGAGACAGAAGTGAGGAACAAAGCCAAAGAAAAAAGCCATTTCAAGTAGGGATGCTAAAATTCAAGAAATTTGGTAAATTTTTTGTATAAAGAATCATAAACATTTAAATGTTTACACAAAAAGCTGAAGTTAATCTCATATTACAGCAACTTTAAATTGGCAGATTTTAATATTCTGTTTATTTTTGGTGCATTTTGCTGAGCACTGGAAGGACACATGGACTGCACTATGCCTCTAGACTTTCTCAACACAAAAACTCTAATTACGTTTTATACTTATTGGTACTGGTTGCTGCTTAAATGTTGGGAGATGTGGTTTGAAATGTACGTTCTCCTGTTTCACGTTATGAAGCCTTTCCCTTTTTCCCATTCTTATACTCTCCGTCTCTCTCTCACTTTGTAGTATGCTGTGCCCATACTATACACTCCAGTATCTCAATCTCACTAACATGCCTTTTTTCTCAAAATTGTTTGCTTGCCGCTTCACTATAACCTCACTCTGTCTTCTTTACCTGTATTATAAAATGTGTAACAGTGCAGGAACGCATACTGTATAAGTTTTCATCTTACATATCTTTGGAGTACACAAAAACAGAAGGGTTGGTGAGGAAGGCTTCCAAAACCCTTTTTATCTGGGTCTATCGGTGTTGCTTTGTTACAATCTGATTCAGCTGCACAAATTCGATTTATAGAGTCAACCTGAAATTTGAGAAGGAGGCTGTCGAAATCTTAATTTCTGTGTTCAGCATATATTGGAAGTGGAGTGGGGTAGAAGGTAATGGGGCTTAGATGCTAACTATTTTTTTATTTCTTAAGTAGTTTTCAACCTCAAATTGACTAAGTATTTATTTTTTTATTTTTTTCATATCCCTTGTTTCAATCCATACAGTCATTCATAACCGACTAGATTTATCAGTGGTTCATCTATATTACTGTTAGGTACTGCCACTTTATGAATGCTGAATCAGCAGTCTGCCTGAACAGCAGTTTAATATATAAATGTTAACTAAACTGACAAGCCTTGTTTTCTGTTTTTTGACATTTCCCTTCTGACCTACAGCACTGTAACCGTAACTTAAGAAACAGTTTGTTCAGTGGCAAAACCAAGTGGTGCTAATGCAAAAAAAAAAATAAATAAAATAAAAAAGTAAATAAAGAAGTAGAACCTTGCAAATTAAATTAAATCCAATAAAAATGCGCATTCTTAATGAGATCAACCCTATTAGCTACAGAAAATTCCTTTTGTCAAAATTAAGCTTTATGGAAATAATAAACATTAACCTTTTCATTTTCAATGCCTATTAGGCAAGCATTTTAATAATAAAGTCTTGTGAAACATCATCCATGCAGTTCCCTGGGGCTCGGTGTCACTGTTGCAGTTGTGCTGCCTATAGTTCACTACTGGGTGGTTTAGAAAGTCAATCCTCATAACAAAGCTATACTCCTCTTGTCAGGAAGACATCTGGGAGAGTATAAACAACGCTACGCCAATTCTGAATATCTATGATTAAATTTAACTGGCACTAAGACACTTTAGACACCCTGACCTACACAGGTGTTTATACTGGTTATTGGTGTCTACTTACATGCAGTTATGGAGTTTTACAAATCTTTGGTAGCTGTCACAGTTCAGTAATTGTAATTGTAATCAACCAAATAGATAGTTCATCGTCTCTTTATGTATATACGAGGGACATTCAAAATGTTTCCTCACTTTTACAGTATATTTTCGTTGGAAACAGTGATGGCGGGAGGAATAGTAATTGGGCATTACAAAGTTGGTGTCACAAAAGAAGGTGACTATGTAGAAAAGTGATGCAATTTGTTTTTGAAATTCTTATTAAATAGAGTTAAAGTGTGGAAACTTTTTGAACATCCCTCGGAGAAGCTGAAACTAGTCATTATTTAAAGTATACTAACTTTACATAGGAGAATGATGTGTCACACGTTAGAGTATGCAAGTAGGAATTTCACTGTATTCTGTAGACAAAGAAAATAATAACCATATAAACCTATTACCATATTTGTATGTACATTATAATAATAAATTAATGTATTTACTGGGAAGACAGTATTTTTGAGTCTCTCTTCGTCTGCCTGTGGTTTTGGGCTTTATTCTAAATGAATCACTGTCTCTCCTAGTGTATGTAAACATGAACGTTATCCTCGGTTTCTTGTACGTACAGCATGTTTTCACTGTTATGTTTCTGTGTTAAAAGCCTTTGTTTTTACTTTATCTTCTCCATAATCACTAGATCTGTTTACATTTAAACCAAAGAAAACAATATTGTCTTTTCACAACTGCCTGAAGTTTTGAGAATCAATGTCTAATGATTCAGGCTTAGGTTCAGAAGCCAAACTAACAAGAAATGTGCCCTCACAAAATGTTTGATTCTTTTGATATCATCCCAAGACTAGGATATCAAACATTCCAAATTGCTCTCCTAAAAAGTTGATCAGTGATGACATCATAAGTCACATCAACAAATATTATATGACAGCAACCAGCCTAACAACAGGTAAATAAAATGGACAAATATTTACAAATATAAATACGAACTGCAACATGGAATCTCAAAATGGTGAATGCTGAATGTTACCGTCATAGCATGAAAGCATTATAAATTGGTTCTTAGATTCACATGGTGAATATGATGCACAAACAAAAAATAATAAGGTGTATGAAAAAATTATTACATTATACATAATACATTAGAATGAAATCTTATTTCATAATAACCATTTTTGCAAAAATATGGCAGCATTTTATTTCATTTTTACTTCATAATTTTTTGCCTGGTGTTTCTGAGTCCAGGGTTTAAGTCCCAGCCTGTTCTGTAGCTGTGTGCATTTTGTAAATTTTTGTATGTTAATATCAGTTCCCTCTCACTTTTAGGTTAGGTTAATTGGTGACTCAGGTTTCTCCCACATTGGTCATCTGCTTCTTTGTCCTTCTCTTTATTTATACACCTCATGAAGTAATTTTCTAAAGTTTGATTCTCCACAGATAACTAATAAAATCATTTAAAGTGAACATTGTGTGTTGTAAGTTTGAAAATAAACATTTTCTCATAGAAACAAAAAAATAAAAAAATAGAAATGTTTATAATTTTATATAAAGAGAGCAAAACATAAAACTGGACTTCTGAGTGGCACAGTGCAAAGCCTTTCAGGAGCAGTTTGATTGTCCTTCCTGCGATCTAACAGTAACATGTTTATAATTAATAAACTTAACATCCTTTTGCCCACTTTAAATCTGTTTTCCCTCCCCTATTTCAGCCCCTTTTTTGTTACTAACATTACTGATTATTTCTTGTTTCAGCTATTTGTACAAGAATGAAATCCAATCAATTGACAGGCAAGCATTTAAGGGACTTGTCTCTCTAGAGCAACTGTAAGTGCTTTTTGCCTTCTGTGTCCTAATGCCTACCCTTTGCACCATAGATTGTGTTGTTTATGTCTGCATGTCTGCCTGTTAAGATAAGATGTGCTTTTCTTGCAAGTACTCCATATGTGACATTTTAGGGAGCATATTTCACAGTAATTCTATGATTTCTCCTCAAGTGCTACACTGGCTTGCGAATGCTTTTAGTTTGTTTGTTCCAATTTAATGATAGAAATTATTTGGTTGTTTTTTACAAGGTTCTGAGGAATGAATTGAATGTATCAATTAAAATATGAGACCAATGTAAGGAAAAAAAAAATAACTGATAACTATTAAATATAATTTATTTTCATATTAGCAGGGTATTCCAATTTCCGTGTTCATTTATGCTTTCAGAAGCAATAAGTAACATGGTTTACAGTGCTTTTTATTATCTAACTTTTATTCCTTCTCTTGCTTATGACTCATTCTTAGCCCTGCTGCATGCAGTAAGGTAACAAACACATCCTCAGACTATAAGCAGAAGAGTCTAAAAAGAATAGGACAGAGGAGACATCCCAGTGTAACATCAGCCCCCAAACAAAAAATATGATCAAGACTGATGTGCAGTCGTTGTCTGACAACACGTAAGGCTCTGGTGTGTTTCTAGTTATAAGTAAATCCTTGTATTTGCCTGTGGAATCCAATCATCCCAAAGTACAGAAACATTTGTCATAAATTTATAGCCTAAAAATGGATCAAAATTGTATTCAGTTTTGATCATTACAATACGCAGATAACAAAGCTTTTAAAGAAATTATCATTTCAAATTTGGAACGTAGATCTTGTACAACTTAGTTACCCTAGCCACTATATTTGTCACTTGCTTAGGTTTAAACTATGGATTAATATTGTGGACAAAATTAATTAAGTAAAAATACAAATGAATAAATTTATTGTGAAATGTGACAATAGAGGAAGAGCAACAAAATGATATGAGAGTGTAAATAATTAAATGTCACTAAATATGTGCATTTTGTTGTGCATTTCTTTATTTAATTGTTTCTTCAATTGTTTTATTCATTGACACTGCACGCCACATGAAATAAGCCCTTCACAATATGTTTTATTTCTTTGCATACAGTACTTAATTATTTATTTTTGTCTGAAAAATGCCTTTGTCACCAGCATCAATAAGTATACAGTTCATAATTAAAATCTTTATACTGCTTTGCCAAGTTCCACAAACTATTACCACTGCACTCTCCAAATACAAATGTTTGTAATGTTTGTATTCAGTTCAGTTAATTTACTTATTTTCTGACCTGCTTGAGCTAATCTTGGATGCTGGGAGGCTAGCTTGCTCCAGTGTTGTTCCATTCAAGGCTTACACTGACTGTAGCCACAGTGCCAGTGTATTCCAGAGCACACCTAAACGCCTATATTCATACATAGCGAGTTAATTTATAGAACATAACCTGTTCGTCTTTAGATGGACAGATATTAAGAAAACAATACACAGAGGGTGCCCATTGCTCTATTCCAACCTGGGGCTGTGACGCAGAAGCATCATCTAATCATACTTTGTAATAAGTTGTTTATTCTATTTCTTAAAGCATGTGCATTCCTCATGTACAAAAAGCACTTTTCTATTTCAGAAACTAAAAAAGAATACATAAAACATTAGCTTTTGAGCGTATATGTTACAGGTAAAGCCAGAAATTGGATAAACCTGGCAGTACTCAAAGATATTACCCAGGTATAGTTAGAAATTCATATGTTATTCCAGCTTTACCCAGGTCTTCTGGAAAATGCAAGCTTTACCTGAGTAATGCTTGGTTTATCCAATTTTTGGGCTTTACCCCTAATATATATAAACCAAAAAATTAAAGAGAAATTTTGATATGAATGAAAATTAACAACTGTAAAAAGAGTTGTATACACTGAAAAACTGGCAGTTTTAAATGAACTCTTACAATACTTCAGTAACCCTTACAAGTGTATATTCGGTGACAAATGTGGTGTTTATGAACTTAGGACATTGACAAATGTGTTAAAATGTAAAAAACAAATGTTTTATCATCTGTGTAATTCAAAGTATACTTTTGCAATATACTGTCAATTTCCTGAAATAAGTATTTCGCTTTATAGTTTAATTGTTTATACCCTTCAAAGTGTTAGAATTTCCTTTTGCTTTCTTTTTTATTGTATAGTGGAAATTCTTTCTTTTGTTTAGAACTGTTTGGGTTATGTTTTATGTTACTTATTTTTAGAATATAAAATCATTAGCTTAGAGTGACTACAGGCACAGATTGTTAGGCTGAGTCAGATAATGATTCAGATTTTTGTGATTGTGGGGTGATGTCTCACTGCTTTTAGTCTTGACCTCTCTTCACACTGCCTGTTTACTGTAAATCATGTCAATAACTTCTAAATGGAAAGAAGTGCAAGGGCCTGAATCCCGCAGTCTGCTCATTAGATCACTGTGACAGTCAGCTTGGCAGGAGGTATTTCCAGTTTGGCAGCCAGCTGCTAATAAGAAGAAGCAGCATGCAGTTTTTTACAATTATCCCATCATAATGCACCTACTCTATTTAGGGGATTGAGTCTGTGAAAAAAGATATATTATAATACTATAATGTGCAATTTTATGTTTCAATTTGTTTTGTAACTATGGTATCATAAAAGAAAATCGTTTAGAAGCAGATATTCAGCATGCATTAGCTGATAACAACAGTGAAGTACAATCTGGCTAAGCCAAAATGAGTGTTTTCTTGTATGTTCAATAGTATGTCCCAGCATAGCATGCGGTGATGTGACATAATCACATTTTCGTTAGGAAAGGCATGTACTTGTTGACATACTGTTACAACTAGACTCAGAATTATTAAGTAGAAATGTTTATTGTCACTGTTCCTAGTCGTACATTTCATTTTTTTTAAGTTATAGTTATGATTGGTGCAACCTTTAAGACCACCACATTGTTGAGAAAATCAGGTCATGCAGTTCAGTCTGTCTTATGTGTTTGGATATGTAGTAGAGTTGACGCACAGTTTTATTTCATGTATCTAGACAAGTTGTAAATATGGGGTTTCTGCAATACAATGCAACATTGCTTTTCATAGTGAACAGGTCAGAACCAACAATGGTGCCAACATGTAAATAATGAAAGGTATAACTAATACTGTATTTTTTCCTGTTATTTGCAAGCTAAAAGTACCTGTGAATAGAGAAAAGATAAAATTGTTGCAAACTACCCATTCATTTATATTGTTTTTCAAAAACAGTGAAATACCCGGATAAAAGTTTAAACACACACGCACACACATATACTGTATATATACTAGAGGGGCAAGCCCCCCTGGCACCTTTGGTGCCCAACCCCCAGATGCAGCCAGTCTGCCACTCACGCTGTGAAGAGGGGGGCTGAACGCACCCCAAGGAGACGCGGTCGCTCCTCTGAAACCCCCTCTTAAATGGTGATACAATGGCAAACAAATACAGTATTTTTTTACCTCCTCTTTGCTCAGACAGCTGCTGGATTGCTGCTGCTGCTGTACCGCATGATCTGCATCTTGTGCGGCGCTTTGAACATTTAAAAGCCTGTACAGCAGCTGTCCTACTCTTTGTCTTTTATTTCCATCCCCGGGCATGGTTAAATCTTTTGGCACTCTTGGTTAAGGCTCATCTCGTGAGATGTGAGTTCCTGATATTTTCTAGCTTATAATTTAAAAACGGAATAAGAATCTGAAAATCTAACAACATCACATTAAAGTTCTGAAAAAATTCTGAAAAGAATGATACAAAACATTTATATGTAGGTTTTAAAATAAGCCCTATTTAAAGTGTGACAAAAAACATCACATAATATTGTTGCACAAAATCTTGTACTTTTAGGCTTAGGATTTTATATAGAGAGAGAGTAGATATATATAGAAATGTGTACAGTTATGAGGAGGTTCCAGTTCCATCTGAATTATAAGGCAGGAAATGCAGTACAGAAAAGAAAGATGCTTAAAAGTTTGAACAGATCACTTGATCAACATGGTTGCGTTACTGAGAACTTGTGAGCTTATTTACAAGATTTGATTAGTGTGATAGGTCATTTAGTGAAATCACAGGCAATATGTGTGTATATTTTAATTTATTTTGAGGCCTAATGTAGAAGGTCTATAAACAAGAGAGAATGCCAAAGGAGTGGAGGAACAGTGTGATTGTAACCGTTTATAAGGAGAAGAACAATCTCCAGAACTGTAGAAACTATAAAGGGATAAAGCTGATGTCACATAAAATGAAAATTTGGGAAAGGGTTATAGAGAAAAGGTTAAGGGAAGAGACCACCATAGGGAGGAGCAATTTAGTTTTATACCAGGGAAAGTTACAAGTGATGCAGTCCTTGCATTGAGACAGCTCATAGAATTTGAACTACTGTAAAGTGGGAGAAATATTTAAGAAAGTACAGGAAACCAGATTGAAGTGGTATGGATTTGACGAGAAGAGACAATGAATATGTCAGCAAAAGGCAAAAGATTGTTGGGAATGGAAATACAGGGGAAAAGAAAGTGAGGGAGGCCAAAGTGGAGGTGGATGGATAAAGTAAAAGAATATCTAATGTAAAAGGCCTTGATTGGCAAGGAGGTACAGGACCGAGCTAAATGAAGAAGGTTGATCCAGGATATCAACCTCACATAAGTGGGAAAAGATGAAGAGGAAGAAGAAGAAGAATTTTATTTTGCTTCTTATAAACAGTGCATTGCTGCCTCATGCCCAAATTAAAATATCACTAAAACCTAAAAGTATACATCTTTTACCAGCTCAATAGTGTTTTAAGTAAGAGGCTATTATTAAACAATACATTTAGTTAAGAATGCTTCCCAAACACACTTCTTTTCTGTCTCTTAAGAATTCATAACAAATATACTGTGTCCCATTTTACTCCTGAAAATTGAAATGGCATATCACTTGTATCATTTTTGTAAATAACACCTGTGAAGTACATCATTATTCATCCTGCCAGATAATTAAAGGCACTGGATAAACTGTTGCCATGGCCTGTCATTTTTTTACATTAAAGATATCAACCTAGTAACAGCTGCACTAAGTTGGGTGAGTCCTGCTTGCCTTTATGAGGTCAGCAAAACTGCAAAGGCATTTGCAGTTGAATACACAGCCACAATCAGCACTATGATAGATGAGATGCAGGTTGTATCTTAGTGATTAAATCACATTAATAATAAAAATATATTTTTTTATTTTTTTAAATACTTAACTGACATGCACTCCTAAACGCTATATTTTCAGTATCTTGTTTTCCTTAAAGAATGACATCACTTCACATCTGTTTTTTGTTACATGACTAACATAACGTAAGTTGTATGCCTACATTAATTTAAGGGAACTTGGTGTTAGTAAATGTCTGTATGGCACACACATGGGCAATTATACGACTTTTCCATGATTCCTACTTTGTTTTATTCAGCCATACCAGATTGTATTCTGTCCATTTCATTATTTCTTTAGCTGACTTTGGCAGAGTAATTATACTGTATGTAGTGCAGAACTGGGCCAGGAAAAACACCTTTAAAAATAGACATTTATTCTGCATAATATAATTGAATTTCATGATTATTGGACTTTAATGCCTGATCACAGATATATGATTTAGCTTAAATTTCTTAATTTTTCTATTTACAAGTTTTACATACTGTAAATAAATAGACATAACATAAAAAATGTAATTTTTTTGTATAGGCTAATAAAATATTCATGTGGCATGTATATATTGTTTGTTATTGAAAAACATATTATCCGATTTTTCTTCTTTTTTTTTTTTCTCCATCATATCTTTTTGGTAACTTTATACAAGCCTCTGTAAGAGGTTTAATCAAAATGCCTAGCCTAAGTGAGCCTAAATGTAATTCAATAATGAAGATCAGAGGCCAAAAATAAAAATATAGATCTCCTCCCAGATCTGGACCAGGGCACTGAACTCCTGAACAGTCTGAGGTGCAACCTAGCAGCATTGAATAGACCAAAACATAGATATTTCCTCCCCAGACATCACTGACCCACCACCAAACCTGTCATGCTGAATCATGTACAGGCAGCATAACAATCTCCATGTCTTCTCAGGAGCCTTTCACATTTGTAACATGTGCTTAGGGTGAACCTGTTCTCATCTGTGAAAAGCACAGGGTGCCAGTGGTGGACCTGCCAATTCTGGTATTCTATGGCAAATGCCAGTCGAGGTCCAGCGCACCGGGCAGTGATCACATGGCTGATTAGAGGACATTGGGCCCTCAGGCCACCCTCATGAAGTCTGTTTCTGATTGTTTTGTCAGAGACATTCACACCAGTGGCCTGCTGGAGGCCATTTTGTAGGGCTCTGACAGTGCTTATCCTGTTCCTGCTTGCCCAAAGGAGCAGATACCGGTCCTGCTGATGGGTTAAGGACCTTCTACGGCCCTGTCCAGCTCTCCTAGAGTTAACTTCCTGTCTCCTGGAATCTCCTCAATGCTTTTGAGACTGTGCTGGGAGACACAGCAAACCTTCTGGCAATGGCACGTATTGATGTGCCATCCTGGAGAAGTCACACTTTCTGTGCAACCTCTGTAGGGTCCAGGTATCACCTCATACTACCAGTAGTGACACTGACAGTAGCCAAATGCAAAACTAGTGAAAAAACAGTCAGAAAAGATGAGGAAGGAAAAATGTCAGTGGCCTCCACCTGTTAAACCATTCCTGTTTTGGGGGTCGTCTCATTGTTGCCCCTCTAGTGCACCTGTGGTTAATTTCATTAACACCAAAGCAGCTGAAACTGATGAACAACCCCCTCTGCTACTTAACTTACCGGATCAATATCCTAGAGGTTTTATTGACATGATACTATACTCTGATTAAAAAGTGTTCCTTTAATAATATATATGTTACTGGCAAAGTATGAAAAGCTGGCATTCTATAGAATACCTAGGCATTGTATATAATGGCTGGAATTTTTAGGCAATGTATGAAATATGAGAATTATTACACACTTTCCCTAGGCATTGTATATAATACCTAGGCATTCTATAGAATGACAAATGCTATTTAGGCAAAGTATGAAAAAAGGTCCTGATAAGGCTATTATATAATTGACGTGCATTCCTCAAAAATACAAATGTTACTCTGAAAAAAATAATGAGAGTGCAATTAAAAAAAAAATATTCAAAATACGTAAAGAAAAATGAAAGTTGTACAAAACAAAATTTATGCCTTTTTTATTAAGGGAAACAAAATTTTCATATAAAAAATAAGAAATTAAAATTAACCTACTTGTTGCAATATGGTAGGCTTGAATGACATTTTGAATTACATTTCATTACATTTTTTAAGCAATGACATTCCATATTTTGGCACTTTGTTTTACACACACATTTGACGATTCCTTGGCCGCTTCCACTGGACTGAGCAATTGCAACTGACCGGAGAGGAATTCATGGTCAGGAATATCTTCAATTCTAAGCAAGTTCTTAGGGCATAAAGTGAATTGTGATTTCGCATATACTTGTTTTAAAATTCCTTCAGAAGTTCCAAGTCAGTAGAAACCATCCTCTGTCACACTCATTACAACTGCCAATATATTGCGTGAATCACCTTCATGGAGCACAGTAAAAAAACAAATTTTTTTTTAACTAATTTAAGTAAAATTGCATATTTTGACACTCCCGAACAAAACGCAAAGTGCAACTGACAAATTCTAAGCCTGAGGCGCACGTTAAAAGTCACGTGCCTTGCCACTTGATATTCAAAACGAATCAGAGATGTATTTCATACTTTGCCGGTTTCTCATTTGGCATTCTATAGAATGCCTAGGAAATGTGTGAAATATTAATCGTTTCATACATTGCCGGCTAGTTTTGGGCATTATATACAATGCCTAGGCATTCTATAGAATACTGGCTTTCAAACTTTGCCGGTAACATATATATTGTGGAACCTGACCTGGACACAGACAGACGGACATCGTTTGAGATCACCACACACATGTTTATTTACAATATATTTACAATAAAGTGCACAACCCAGTGCCTCAGCACCAATCACCCCAAAAGTCCAGGCCTCTTCCTTAATGCCCTGTCCTTTCTTCAGGCTGCCTCCTGCCTCTCTTCACAAGCTCTGTCCACTTCCACCTGACTCCAGCCTCAAGTGGAGGGAGGCGGCCCCTTTTATATCTACCCGGATGTGCTCCAGGTGCCCTCCAGTAATCTTCCGCTGGCACTCCCCTGTGGGTGCCCCTGATACTCTTCCCCCCAGCACACTTCAGGGTGTGGCGGAAGTGCTGCGGTCCAGGGTTCTCCAGGCATTGGCGCGCCCCCTGGCGGTGACCACGGGCCCCTACAGGGTTGCACCCGTGGTCCCCAACACAACCAGGGTGGTCGCCCCCTCGTGGTCTGGAGGAGGCGTAAGCCCTCCTCCGGTCCTCTTGGGCGTCCTGGCTGAGTACCACCCCCAGCCATGTGCCACAATATATATATATATATATACTAATAAAAGGCAAAGCCCTCACTGACTGACTGACTGACTCACTGACTCATCACTAATTCTCCAACTTCCCGTATAGGTAGAAGGCTGAAATTTGGCAGGCTCATTCCTTACAGCTTCCTTACAAAAGTTGGGCAGGTTTCATTTCGAAATTCTACGCGTAATGGTCATAACTGGAAGCTATTTATCTCCATATACTGTAATGGAGTTGAGCTGGATGGCCGCGGGGGGCGGAGTTTCGTGTGACATCATCACGCCTCCTATGTAATCACGTGAACTGACTGTCAACGCAGTACGTAGAAAACAAGGAAGAGCTCCAAAAAGCGCTGAAGAAAACATGCATTAGCATTTCAATCTTATGGTACCATCTAAATACAAAACATGTTACAGCAAAACTGTGTTTGCTGTTAGCACTAGCAATAGCAGTTTGAGTACCAACAAAAGGTGTCGACAGCCCAAACCTGATGAAATGACTGGCTTCAGGACCAAAATTAGTAAGTCAACATCGGTCAAACACATACAAGCATATTCATGAGTGCAACTACTTCGAAAACAAAGCACGGTGTAAACCTAAAGTTTAAATTAAGTTCATAGACAGGCTGCCACTGGCGTTTGTCATGCCCACAGCTAATGCGGGATACAAATTTAATGAGAAGACGCAGGATATAAACGAGAGTTTTGATCACTTTGTAACTTGTAATAATAACGTAACATGATTGACAATGTAATTGTTTTGTCATTGTCATGAGTGTTGCTGGCATATACAAAGTATATATATATATATAAATATATACATACATACATGTGTACATATATACACACACACATATACTATGGGGTGCCAAACAGGCAAATAAATTGATTTTGTGAATATATAAAGTTGGCGTCAGAATATATAAAGTCAAAACTGGGAGCGGCAGCCTGTCTATGAACTCAATTTAAACTTTAGGTTTACACAGTGCTTTGTTTCCGAAGTAGCAGCACTCATGAATATGGTTGTAAATGTCAGTCGCTCGCTTCTTATTGTTTCGCTGCCTTCTCAATTATATAATGCATGTTTTCTTCAGCGCTTTTTGGAGCTCTTCCTGGTTTTCTACGTACTGCGTTGATAGTCAGTTCACATGATTACATTGGAAGGCGTGATGATGTCACACGAAACTCCGCCCCCCCACGGCCATCCAGCTCAACTCCATTACAGTATATGGAGAAAAATAGCTTCCAGTTATGACCATTACGCGTAGAATTTCCAAATGAAACCTGCCCAACTTTTGTAAGTAAGCTGTAAGGAATGAGCCTGCCAAATTTGAGCCTTCTACCTATACGGGAAGTTGGAGAATTAGTGATGAGTCAGTGAGTGAGTCAGTGAGTCAGTCAGTGAGGGCTTTGCCTTTTATTAGTATAGATTTATTTATATAGATATATAGATATGACAACAACACTCATGTCAAAGACAAAACAATTACATTAACAATCATGTTACGTTATTAAAATGTTTCCTTTTCTTTTTCATTACTTCTTTAACACACTACTTCTCCGCTGTGAAGCGCAGGCATTTTGCTAGTATATATATATATATATATATATATATACACACACAGGTAAAATTCCATTACAACGAAATTTTCATTACAACAAAGTATTTTTATGGTCCTGACAGTTTCCCCATATGACATGAGTTTATAGAAATCTCGTTACTACGAAATCCATTCAGCAGATATTTTCATTACAACGAAATGCCCAAAAGACTTCCAAATGCTTGAATGAATCATCCACAGAGTAGTTAGTTCTGTGGTCGCAGCTCAGTTGTGCACAACAATCCCTAAACAGAAACATTGTAAAAAAATGTTCTTTCTTCGTACTTTCCTTGTACTTTTTTTTTTTGCTGTTTTTGTTTTTGGTGGTTTTCAGTGACACCTTTTGCCTCTTGCTCATCAACATTTGAAAAACATCTATTGGAATTTAACTCATTGTCACCCTCCTATAGGAATGCCAGACACGAATAAACGATTAACAATTCATATTAGGGAAAAAAACTTTACATTTTTGCAGCTCTCGATTCTGACAAAAAGAAAAAAGACGTTGCGAGTGAATTCAAAATTTCGCCCTTGATACTGTCAACTTTCTTAAAAAAGACTGAGCAAAAAAAGAAGGAAAATTTCGGGTTGCAAACATATGCGACCTGCTGCATTTGAAGACATTAAAAAAGCTGTTTTTATGTGGTTTAGTGATGCTCGTTCAGTTGAGAAACCTCACAATATGAGGAAGAAGAAAAGGATGATTCGGCTACTGATTGATAACTGTGCTGCCCAAAACATGCTTCCGCATTTAGATAATGTTCGCGTTGAATTCCTCGCACCCAATTGCACAGCAGTGCTTCAGCCATTGGCATGACTTGTAGACAGGAGAAGATTAAAAGTAATGCGAAAGAAGCTGTTGAAATGATTGCAAAATCCTGGATGCAAGTTAAAGTAAGCACTATAGTGACAAATACAGAATCTGAAATTTTCATTACAACGAAATACTTTTTAGGTCCCTGGCAGTTTGTTGTAATGGAAGTTTACCTGTACTGTATATATATGTATACAGTATATATGTATGTACTGTATATTGTAAAGGGCAGCCCTGACACAGACAGATGTAGGGCACAAGTTCAAAGCACACAGGGCTAAAATTTTCTTTATTCTCCCCTCGTGGAGAACGTCTCTTTCTTTGTTTTTAAAAGGTCGGATGTGGACCATTATGTTCACATGTGTGAATACTGTTTCTATACTACTGGATAATACTGCAAGCCAAGTTGTACTTGTTTCATATTTTTTTTCAATACTTTGCAATGTACCTGGGTACTGTGCAATAGTGTGATGAAATGAATTTATTCTTGACATTTCCACTTTAATCTTGATGCTTATGACAAGAATAATGTCGACATTTTGACTTTATTCTCGACATACAGTTTTTTTTTTTTCACTGTGTCCGTATTTTTTTTTCTTCACCATTGTCCTAATACGATTCCGTAGGGCTATACCACAAATAATATTATAAATGCAAGTTTCAGTTTTATTATTTATGTATATAGCTTAGCTTGAAGCAAGGTCCATATTAATGCAATTTGCCTTAATGATGGTTCAGTTGGTAAAGATGTCATCACCAAGATGCACTTGTTTTTAGGAGGGGTTTTCCAAGGAGCATCTGTATCCTCTAGGGGTGCGATGAGCACCCGAGCTCACAATATATATATATATATATATTTTTTTTGGCAGGTTATGCTTCGGCTTTTTAACGCACTGGTAACACCTCATCTGGAGTAATGTGTGCAGTTTTAGAGGAGCAACTAGGCTGATTCCAGGATTGTAAAGGGATGAATTCTATGGAAAAATTAAAAAAGAGCTGAGCCTTTTCAGTTTAAGCAAAAGAAGATTAAGAGGAGACATGAATGAATAAATGAATAAAATTGTGAAAAGAATTAGTATAGTTGATCAAGACTGTTAGAAATAAGTTCATCAAGAACACGGGGACACAGTTGGAAACTTGTTAAGGGTAAATTTTGCACATAGCTTAGATTTTTAATAACTTATAGAACCATAGACAGATGGAATTAGTTACCAAGTAGTGTGGTAGCCAGTAGAAATTTAGGGAACTTCAAAACTATACTTGAAATTATTTTGGAAGAATTAAGTGGATATGACTATCAAGCTTTGTTGGGCTGACTGGTTTGTTCTCTTCTAGATTGTTCTAATGTTCTAATAAGACTGGAGTTTTGCCTGCTTCTGTCTGTGTATGATCTCCTAGTCTATTAAGAACGCCTACCGTTTTCAGTTTAGTTCTTACTTCTTCCATTATTCCATTGCACCATTGGTGTAGAATATATTGTTTATCTTAGTATATAAGTCCCCTTTTTGATCTTTCTTGCATTAATTGTATCTTCACCACAGCATTGAAAAAAACTGTATTATGTCATGCATTGTTGATGCTAGAATACCCTCTACATTGCTGTTTAATCATCACACTGCTGTCTCTGATATACTGTTCAAGTGACAAAAGAATTACAATATGCTGGAGTTTTTGGAACATGTTGCTTCAAGATGTTGTCTGTGTTATATGGCTTAAGGTTCACTTCTGTTCAATGTTTGTATGTTGCCATTGGGTTTACTTGATTTTCAGCCACTTCTTATGTTCTACCTTCATATTGTATATATAAGTCACTCCCAAATGCATAAAATGTAGACAAACTCACTGCATGTCTCACTGATATCAATGTAAGGATGTCTGGTAAGTTCCTGTAAATGAAATTAACTGACAAAGCTGAATTTTAAGACCACTAGCTTAACTCCTTTTTACCGGATCATAGGTCTTACAAACTTCACTCACTTACTTTCCCTCCAGCCTAGGAGTCATTCTTAACAGTAGTAGATTGCTTGTCTTTTTAGGAATGGTGCACAAATGCTATGTTGTGCCTTCATCATTCCTTAGTTGGTGTAGTTCTGTTTACTTTTTCTTTCACAATGAAATTTACTAATACTAATCTACTTACATCAGCACATCCTGTGATTGTTGACTGTTTTATAATGGTCTATAAAAGACCTGAGATCCTCAGACACCTGCCTTCTGATTTTTTCAAAGCCTTATTATGCAACTCTTGGGGAATGCTTATTTAGATTTATCGTCCTTTCTCTATTCAATACTCCTATTAGGTCTCTGTGTAAAACTTCATCAATGTTACTATTTAAATCATGACCACATTTTAATTGTCTGTATCTGTCACTGATAATTTTCTTATTGGCTCATTTGTAAATTAACTGACAAGTCAATCTCCACTGTCAGTTTGTGTTGTTTTTAGGGTCATTATTTTGTAAATCATTATATACTAAATAAAACATACTGTGCTTCATCTTTTATGCTACAGTACTCTATAATGGTGTGTTCTGTAAAGAATGTTACATTAAGTAAAGACTGACTGATTAATTAATGTGCTAAAGGGTTATGTCTCCTCCCTACACACTTCCATTTGTATGCCCTGAAATGCCTCTACCAAACACTTTGTGGTGCCCTGGCAAGAGTTATTCTGGGCAGTCATATGTTACAGAGGGCTTGTATGTTTAGGCAGCATATTGAGTTCATTCAGGACACATTGCCTGAGTCCTTATTGCTTGAGCTTTTGACGTCTTTCCAGGATGAAGTTTCATCTCTGTGTAATGTATTTTGTTTTTAGTTATTTTACTTTATTTACTAACTTAAGTTTTAGTGTGACGGGTCTGTTGTTTCCATCCATATGATGTTTTGCGTTGTACCATAGTAGTTAATGCTGCTGCCTTTCAACTCCAGGCGACTGAGTTGAAATCCTGGTATGCTCCGTGGTTCTACATTGGTTTCTACGAGTGTTATGGTGTACCAACCACATCAGCAGAACATGGAATTTAATTTATTTGTGAATTTAAATTTGGTTGGTGTGGCCAAGTGTGTCCTGGCCGGTTCTTGTCATGTGTTCAGTTATGTTGAAATGGTCTTTTTCTTGGGCGATCCTGAGTTAGATTTAACAGGGTTGAAAATGAATACATGAAGTAATATGTTTTTTTGGTTGACAATGGCTGCTTCATATTAATAATCCTTGTTTGTAAGGAAGTAAAATTGTTAGGTTTGAAGAAACAATGGGAGGTCTGAAAATTGAAATTCACACAGAGAACCATAGACACATGGCATATGTTACCAATTAGTGTGGTAGACTTTAGGGACCTTCAAAAGTAGACTTGATGTTTTTTTGGAAGAATTGAGTCGATAGGACTGGTGAGCTTTGTTGGGCTGAATGGCCTGTTCTCATCTGGCCTGCTTTAATGTTCTAATGTCAGTAATTGGCTTCATGGCTGCTTTGTGACCACAATCTTTATTGACTTTTTTGTGATTAATTGTATATTGAATATTAGGGGGAGTACTGACCTAATAGAGTTGTTCCTATAGGACTTAGACTTCAGTGATGCAAAGAGAATCCCTCCTAGAGAGTTAAGGGACACAATGGAGGATTCTTATATCTAACCATGGGACAGTAAAGACCAAACAAATTCAAGGCTCAGTGATAGTATTACATGTAAGGTAGAGATAGGCATCAAACCTACTTTGAATTGGTGTTGCATGTATACGATTGGGCCTTGTGACATTACTTGCCTTTTTAACTTTTTGATTTCTAGCTACATACTTTTGCTAGTTGTTATGTAAACCTGTACTTTTTGTGGCAATAAGAATTACAAAGATGGATCTACCTTTATTTTTCTATCGGCTGTTTTTGCCCCTTCAAGCACAGTGTAGCTCTCTGTTTCTCCAGAAAACACTGTTTTTATGGTGAGGCTTATCTTACTAATAGAACAGAAGTAGGATTGCAGTTACAAGCAGATGTCTGGTAGCTTACTGATTGTGGCCATATTTAATCTGCTAACATGTTCACAACAGTAAACAAGTTGCAGAGACTTTATAACTTATCAGTAATTGTATATTAACTGGTCTAGACTTACAAATAAGAAAGCATGCAAGAAGAACAGAAGTTTTTGGAGGAAGTCAATGATTGTTAAAATAATATGTTAAAGCACAAACAAGTAGGGAAACTTGTCTTGATGTAGTATTCTGTAATAACCAGGATAGGATTCAGGTAATAAATGTGGGGATAGATATGATTGAACCATTACGGTCTACTGACCACAGTGTAGTAGACTTCATAGTGTTTTGGCAGTGTGCATATTCAAACATTTTAGCAGGACAAATTTTAAGCACATAGGGCAAGGGTTAAATTGGATAAACTGGGATAAGCTTTTAAATATTGGGACTGTCGATGAGCTGTGGGTCAGGTTTAATAGTGTTTCATGTATAATGCAGGACAAATGTATACCAAAATTTAGATGTAAGAAATGACATAGAAGTCTCTGGTGGATAAATATAGAGCTAATAAAGTACTGTAGTTATAAAGGAAAAAACAGTATGCTGTGTGTGGTATAACACTAATAAGCACTAACTGTACTGAATATGAATGAGATTGTGAGAGCAATATTTAAAAGGGATATTAGGAAACCTAATAGGCAGTTGGAGAGAAAAATTGCAGAAAAGGCAAAAGGTGGCCGTAACAGATTTTTTCAATAATTTACCGGTAAAAGAATGGCCAAGAAAAGGTGAAAAGTATTAGGAATGGTAAATATGATCTAGCAAATGCTTTAAAGTTGCCTTTTATTGAAAAGTATATGTGTGACAACATCAATTACCTTCCAAAAGTAACAGCGACTACTATGGATTTAGGATTTGGAGATTGAAGAGTGAGAAGTAGTGATTAGATTAAATAGGTCAAAATCTGACAAGCTGCCAGAAAAACATAACATTTATCCCAGTGAGCTTAAGGAAGTTAGTAATTACATATATAAACAGTTAACCTAGATTTATCGAAAATCTCTGCACAATGTTTTCAAATTCCTAAAGATTGTAAGCTACCAGATGTTATCACATTATATAAACAGATGATTGGACTTTTCCAAGTGACTATAAGTCAGTAAGCATAAACGTGCATTATAGGTCAATTAATGGACACAAATCTTTAGGACAAGATCAAGAAGCACCTGTAAAGAACAAGTGTATTACAAATAGTCAGTATGGGTTCAGACAGGGAAGGTCCTGTTTCACTAATACAGTATGCTGGATTCTGTGAGGAAGCAGCAAAAGTATATGACAAAAAGTGGGGCACATTAAAATTTATCTTAATTTTCAGAAGGCTTTTGATAAGGTACCACATGAAAAGTTAGTGATGAAACTGCAACAACTGGGAATTTAAGGTGCATTGTGTAGGATGGTAAAAAATTAGCGCGCACACAGAAAGCAAATGGTTATGGTGAGGAGAACTTTCTCAGAATTAGATGGTGTTAAAAGTGATGTCTCTCATGGATCAGTGCTGGGGGCACTACTGTTTTTAATATACAGTACATAAATGGTTTGGACAAGAATATAATCAATAAGCTGGTTAAGTAGGCAGAAGAAACCATGGGCAGGGCAGATGTTACAAAGGCACCTGGACAGCTTACAGATTTGAGCAGATTTACAGCAGTTGAAATTCAGTGTAATTAAATGTAAAGTAGTATAGGGTGGTCCAGATCTAATTATGCAATTTTCATTACACTATAACTTATTAAGTTTATTACAAAGAAAATCACCTGAAAAATCCTGGATCATTGAGAATTGTGTGAACTGACGACATGAAGAATCGTCTTTGTGCCGAACTGGAATCGTCCCCGCATAAATCAAAGTCATCCAAACGATCTGGATCTGCATAATTAGATCTGGACCACCCTGTACATGTGTGATTTGAATATATAGGGTGATCCAAAAGGAAGTACCACATTTCAAATGTTTATTCTAGCAAAACGCTACAAGATAAAATAAATTTCATTATGACACAAGAAAGGTTATACAAAGCAGATTTTTTTTACTGTATTTTAAAAATGATGTCTTCAAGGTGGTGGCCATCATTAGTGATACACTCTTCGAGACGATTTCTGAACGCTTGCATGACTCATTCAGCCATTTCAAGGGGAATAGTAGTGAATTCATGGCAAATAATGTCCTTGAGGGTTTTTAGGTCAGTGTGTGTATACGTTCGACTTGAATTAGCCCCACAAGAAGAAATCGCATGGAGCAAGATCAGACAAACGTGGAAGGACACCTGACATTGCTGAGCAGGTAGATCAGCTTCTCTGTAAACATGTCCACAAAACTTGCATGGACATCCGCACAGTATAAGCTGTTGCTCCATCCTGTTAAAACTCAGGCATCCACCACATCCATTTCTTCTTGGGGCTGCAAAAAGTTCTCCAGCATTTCAATGTAACATTCTGAAGTGATGGTGATCATTGCTCCACCCTCTTCAAAAAAGTAAGGGCCTACAATACCAAATTCTGTAAAGGCGCACCAAACTGTAACATGCTCACTGTGCAGGGGTCTCTGATGAAGTTTGTGAGGGTTGGTTTCAGCCCAATAGCGAAAGGTTTGTTTAATTACACAACCTTTCAAATGGAAATACGCATCATCAGAATGTTCATGAACAACTCTCTGCGGCTTTCCCAGTCTCCCTCAGTGACTTCCTGCGATACCATTATTTTATAAGAATGGAAATTAAGGTCTTCATGCAAAATCCTACTTAAAGATGTGTTAGAAATGCCCAAGGCAGAAGCATGTTTGCACGCTGAATGTCTAGGAGACTGCAAAATTGATGCCGTTACAGCTTGGATGATTTCAGCCGTTCGTACAGTCTAATGATGACTTGGAGATTTTCTGTTCAATGTTGTACCAGTCTGTCTAAATTTAGCTACCCACTGAAGAATTGTTTCCCGATTTGGGATGTCACCATTAGGAGGAAGTGCGATTCGAAGGCGTGTTTCTTAGTGATAATGGATTTGTTGTTTTTGAAGAACGCTTCGACAGAAAAAGCATGCAGTGCACCAGACCAAGGCATGTTGCCGACTGAAAACTACAAGGGATCGACTAACAAATGAACCCCACCCCAACCCACTCAGCTGCCTCTACCTCGCTCAATGAACTTGAGAAATGTGGTAGCTCATTTTGGCTCACTCTGTATAAGATACGAATACAAATGGGAGGTCTGAAACTTGAAAGTTGAACCTTATGAGAAGGACCTAGGAGTCATTGTGGACTCATCACTATCTACAACAAGATGGCATACAAGTGATTAAGATGGCCAGCAGGATGTAAGGTTATATATCATGATTTGCAGAGCACAAGTCAAGTGAAGTTATGCTCAACTTGTATACAGTAACTCACTGGTGAAACTTCTTCTGGAGTACAGTGTACGGTTTTGGACTTGGGAAGAGATTAAATGAGTTTCACCTTTTCAGTTTAGGTAAATGGGTATTAAGAGGCAACATTAACTAAGTTTTTAAAATTATGAAAGAAGTTAGTACAGTAGATCCCAGCTGTTACTTTAAAATAAATTATTCAACAAGATTAAGGGGAATGGATGCAAACTTGTTAAGGACTGATTTCTCACAAATGTTACAAAGTTTTTCTTCACACAAATAGAAATAGACACATTGAATAAATTACCATGCAGCGTGGTAGAGGTGGTACTTTAGGGACATTCATATTTCAATTTGATGTTATTTTGGACAGTCTAGGTGAATAGGAATAGCATGTTTGCTGGGCCAAATGGCCTGTTCTTGTCATAGCTGCTGTAATGTTTTAATGTTTGTGGAGAATCAGTCCCGGCACAGACAGGCAAACACTGATGGTTCAAAACCACACATGTTTATTTACAGTATTTACAATAAATAAAGTCCTACACACAACCCAGTGTCTCAATCACCAAACACCCTCAAGTCCGGGCCTTCCAAAAGTCCTGCCTTCACCGCCTCCACTCCTCTCCTCCGCCAGCACCTCTGGGTGTGGCGGAAATGCTGACGTCCAGGGCTCCTTACTTGTTCGGGTGCCCTCTGGCGGTGACCACGGGCCCCTATAGGGTTGAGCTTTCATGCTCCATTCCTGTGACTTCCACACCAACTAGGGCGGCTGCCCTCTCCTGGTCCGTCCAGGTGTCGTGACTGGGCATAGCCCCCAGCCGACCACCACAGTTCTAAAGTAATGTGCACACCTCTAACACCAGGAATTAATTATTTCATTTAATATGGAAATGGTTTTCAGTTGTCTTTATTTGTTCTACTGCTTTTTAATTCAATCGTCCATATATTGGAATAACAAACCAATTTTAGCTTTGTGTAGTGAGGAGCATATCCTCTCAGTATCTGGCAGAAGAAATGGAATAGACTTCAATAAGGCACCCATCCATTACTGTATACACTGACACAAAGCCCATTTACAGTTACAAGTTAAGCTAACACAGTTATCAAAGGGATGCAGGAAGGACAACTGCAGTACCCAGAGAAAACCTCGCACAGACTGAAAGAAAAAATACAAACACCATACAAACACTAACTGGGCTGTGATTTGAACTTGCACTCACCACTGCACTGCAATCCATATTAATACCAAGCTGTACTTCTATTATGTCTCATCATTGTGCTCTGATGTTCAAATAGACAATTGTCTACGTTCTACTTTCAGACCTTTAATTCAGAGTGTACTCTTTTAAGAGGCTGCAGTACTGTTCTTATATAACACAGAACAAAGCAGCTTTCGTTTGACATGATGATAAAATATATGGGATCCTCACTATTGATAGTAAAGCTATCATTACCATTCCCAGGAAAACTTGCCACTGAGAACAGATACTTTATACAGTATAGAGAATTAAGTATAAAATATAACGATCATTTCCTTAACCTAGGGAAATGCCTGTATACAGTACAATAGGAAACTACACTTTCCAGTCTGGTCATTTAGTTTTTCATTGCTAGGATTTCTACAATAGAAGTCAAAGGTCTAGAGCAGCAGACTAACTGGAGGACAAAACTTCCATGCAGCATAATTCAAAGCCCAGTCAATTACTAGTCTGAAACCATGAACAGTTATTTAGGGTAAAGATTAACATAATAGCACTTTATAAATGAAAAAAAAAAATTTGAAGTTTATTCCTTTTTCCTAATTAAGGGGTAAGTTATATAGGTTTATACGGTTATTATTATCCACAGAGTACAGTGGCATTTTTACTTGTGTTTGCAAATCAACAGGCAGCATGTCTCCACTTTACTGGCACATATGCTGTGAACACGACTTCAAACCACAAACTCTATATCTGAGATGGAAAGGTCTGAATAAGTTCCATAGCAGAGTTCACGCATGTTTGCTGGAATCATTTGGCAGTTTCTATAAGACAGCTATTTCTAAAAGTACTCCAACAAACATCAACTTTTTTAAAGCAATACGCTGATTTATGTGAACATTTTGGCTTTACATAATGCAGTTTATAAAGCTGACACTGCTTACTGGGTGTGGAAAGGAAAGTATTAGAGATTATGTAAAGGCTGAGATGGAATAGCTGATGAAACTGAAACATTTTAAGAACAATTTAAGCTGTAAATAAAAGAAAACATAGAAAATGAGATAAAAAAGTTAGTTAATAGTGACTAGAATTATTGGCGGCCAGTTTTATGAAAAACATCACCAGTGGATCCCAGACTCAAGGCTAGAAAGTAATATGGCTACTTCCAATGAAAAAGGCTTGGTTTTAAAAAATGGGCATAGACATTTGTCACACTGGACAGGAACCCATTTGTGGTATACCTAACACATTTGTGATTAAGGGCCAAATGTTTGGAGGCTGCAAACTGAGTTTAGCAGCAGCAAAATAGAGACAGTACACTGTTTAACTGAAGCAGCACCCGTGATAGGGGCCATGGGAGGGGACATCCACTTTCAACTTCAGTTTATAACTCAACCATTGACTGCTGCTTGGAGGACTCTAATAAAACCACTTTTTTCCCAGCTGGATGAACTTGTGAATAACAGATGGTAAACCTCTGGCCAGTAATTTAGACTGCAGTTTACGAGTTAACTTAGGAGACTGGACAGAAATTAGGACATTTGTTTGGGAATTGTGCCCTGTTTTAAAGGGTGCCTATGCTGCGGAGTGGTAATGGGGTCCTTGATTGCAGAACAAAGTTTAGTTGAACCATTAGATGGATTCCATGCTGGTATTGTTTCCATGCAACATTCAAATCTCTCTTTGTTTAAATATTGTTATAGGGTGAAATTCAAATGAAATTAAATATGTTTTCATGATTCTATAATATTTTTCATTTTGAATTCACCATCATTGGCCTGCTAACAAAACAAGAGTTGGCTGAGACCACTTCTTAAGCTACAGATCTGGAAAGAGTAGGGGCTCTTTTTGTGGCCCCTTCCTTTGCCTGCCTCATCAGAGAGTAGTCAGTCCAACACTGAATTTGCCTGCCAGGGAAAAATCATGCCTCTTATAGTATAGACAGTTGTTCCATGGGGATAAAATGGTGCTAATGTATAAAACAGCTTCAAAATTGCCTTGACTGGAGATCTATTTAACACTAGCATTACCAAAGCCTATGAAAAAACTTGTAATCTCAGGCCACCTTAAATTCATTTGCACCTCTCTGTCAGCGTCTTTTGTGTTGTAAATGTGTCGATCAACATGCCTTGCTGTGTCCCAAAATAAACGTTTTGAGTAGTGAGCTGCTCTTATTGTTACTATTATGCAATAAAAACATACATTTAATTTGACTCTGTAACAGCTGGTGTAAATGTATGGGACTTGTAAAGGTTATTTTTTTTATTATTCAGTTTTATTCTCTTGGTCGTGTTCACGCTCCTGTCACACCTTATGTAACTTTGTTTGATCTTATTCAGGAAAAGATCCCAGTCGCCCCACGAGAGAAAGACTTTCCGTGACTGTCATAAAGCTTATGAAACTGTTTCTGGACAAAGGCAGAAACATAACAACAGTTGCGTGGAGCTTCCACCTGCAGCTAAAGTCACTTCAGTACACATATACTTTGTGAGCATGCTCATGTTGATCAAACAAAGGAAGCTTTGTAGTTTACTTGTGACTTTACACTGTAGGAAGATACATAAATAAATCAAGGTAAATAACATTCAATCTGGCTTTTATATAAGTAACAAATAATAATATAGTAATAAATCTATACTAATAAAAGGCAAAGCCCTCACTCACTCACTCACTCACTCACTCACTCACTCATCACTAATTCTCCAACTTCCCGTGTAGGTAGAAGGCTGAAATTTGGCAGGCTCATTCCTTACAGCTTACTTACAAAAGTTGGGCAGGTTTCATTTCGAAATTCTACGCCTAATGGTCATAACTGGAAGGTATTTTTCTCCATTAACTGTAATGGAGTTGAGCTGGAAGGGCGGAGTTTCGTGTGACATCATCACGCCTCCCACGTAATCACGTGAACTGATTGTCAACGCAGTGCGTAGAAAACCAGGAAGACCTCCAAAAAGCGCTTAAGAAAACATGCATTATATAATTGAGAAGGCAGCGAAAAACAATAAGAAGCGAGCGAGTGACATATACTACCATATTCATGAGTGTTGCTGCCTCGGAAAGAAAGCAAGGTGTAAACCTAAACTTTAAATTAAGTTCATAGACAGGCTGCCGCTGGCGTTTCACATGCCCACAGGTAATGCGGGATACAAGTTTAATGAGAGGACGCAGGATATAAACGAGAGTTTTGATCACTTTGTAACTAAGTTAAAATTGTAGGTGAAGGGGTGTGCTTATGCAAATTCGAGACTGTGTTTGTGGGGGATTGACAGTTAAGGCGGGTGGGGGAGTCACGTCATCATCTCCCCTCCCATTCATCTAATTTCGGTCTGAGCTGAGCTCCGCGGCTAATGCCGTCTTCCGAAGCAACTTTGTCAGACTGCCACCAAATACTCACAGAAAAATCCACAAGTTAATACACACGCTGTCTCTATAGAGTTTCTCCACACTGAATCCTCCAGGCACTACTTACAAAAGGTCACATTGACAATCGTGTTACGTTATTTTTAAAATCTTTCCTTTTCTTAGCACAAGCACAGCTGAGAAGCTTCGATGCATGTGCTCCATAACGCGTTAAAAATAATGCATTTAATCACACTTTGCATTACAAGCAAAGGGAGCTTTTGTCAATGCATGATTTCCTGGTACTGTACACGATTACATTGATCAGCGCATCCCGATTCATTTTACCCTCGCACCACCTTAGTTTGAGAAGAAGTCTGAAAAAAAATGAGGTTAACACAGAAAAACAGATCACCAATTCAAGCTTTATGAATAATCGATTAAGCCATCAATAATTGTTTTGGTAAAGCCATCCTCCTTCCATTTTATAATTTTTCCGCCAATAGCCATGATTAAATGAGCGGTAAATAAAGTAAGAGCAAAGCGAGGGTGACTTATTTAGGCAGGCATATATATGACAGCAACACTCATGACAATGTCAATCATGTTACGTTATTATTAAAATGTTTCCTTTTCTTTTTCATTACTTCTTTAACACACTACTTCTCCGCTGCGAGACGCGGGGATTTTGCTATATATATAATATATGAATGACCTCCAAAGAGCGCTGAGACTTTTGATATCATGAACGTGTCTGCAAAACTGTGGTCTCCTGCCCAGCAAAAGTCGAGCAGCCAGCGCGTGCATAGCTGTGCCGGCCTTTGAGGCTGACTGCGCTTCTGCCTTAAGTCAAAGTGAGCACTTTTAATTTTTTTCATCCTCCCCCTGCGCTATAGCCCAGACAAGTGCAAACACGGGACCCCTTTTATACACCACGGCAAAATAATATTAAGGCGATTCACACTTTCTTTTGCACGTATACGATTATGAGGTCGTCAGCTCGGATTATGAATTCACGCACACGAGTGCAGGACTGACAGTGCCATCACAGCCGATTAATGGCGGGGACGTCTCACCAGTCTACACAAGACCCACCACGACTGTCCCCAAAAGCCGATCATACCGTCAGCGAACACATCTCTCTATACTATATAAAAGAAAAAGGCAATTTTCCTTTCTTTACACCTTTTTTCCTTTTATCCCAAACCAAAGCCTTTCTCTCTTAACACTGCAGAGGACACAAAACTAATTTTCTTTAATTGCCGGTAAGGCACATTACCAGAGGCACAAATTTGAGCGTTCACATAGAAAATGTAATTTCTATACCACAGCCGTCGTGTAGCGCCTTTCAAAAGGGATCTACTACCGAGAGATGATCCATACACATTTTAGCTGCTGTTAGTTACTTACCTGTTGTGTTACACCGTCTTTAAAATGTAGTTTACCCAAACCACTCCAGTAGTGCTCAATGTACCTGTACTTCTTAAAACGTTAATGTTTTACTGTTTAATAACTTATAGACTATATTTTATTATTTTTCCCTTGCACTCAGTGACCAAAGCTATACACACACATATAGACACATACAAACATACACACAAGTATATCTATGTGTATATATATATACACACATACATACATACATACATACACACATATATATAATTTGTGTGTGTATGTATGTATGTATGTATATATATGTATAGTATATATATATATATATATATATATATATATATATATATATATATATATATATATATATATATATATATATATATATATATATATGTGTATATGTAGATATGTATATAGATATGTAGATATGAAGATATGTATGTGTATATATATGTATGTATGTGTGTGTGTGTGTTTGTGTGTGTGTGTGTGTGTGTATATATATGACAGCAGCAATCCAAGCTGTGAGAAAACACTAAAAAGGAGGCGTGTCAGACGTCGTGGTACATTTTCTGATGCAGCTAGACAAAAAAAACTTTGTGACGCTGCCAAATACACAAAACAATTACTTTGACAATCATGTTACATTATTTTTAAAATGTTTCCTTTTCTTTTCATAACTTCTTTAACACATGACATCGCATGAAGCGGTATTTTGCTATATATATATATATATCACAGCGACACTCATAACAGTGACAAAACAATTACATTCACAATCATGTTACGTTATTTTCAAAATGTTTCCTTTTCTTTCTCTTTCCTTCTTTAACACACTACTTCTCGCTGCTGCGGGTATATATATATATATATATATATATATATATATATATATATATATATATATATATATATATATATATATATATATATATATATAGATAGATAGATAGATAGATAGATAGATAGATAGATAGATAGATAGATAGATATGAAAACAACATATATATATATATATAGATAGATATGAGAACAACATATATATATATATATATATATAGATAGATATGAGAACAACATATATATATATATATAGATAGATAGATAGATATGAGAACAACACTCATATCAATGACAAAACAATTACATTAACAATCAAGTTACGTTGTTTTTCAAATTTTTCCTTTTCTTTTTCGTACCTTCTTTAACACACTACTTCTCCGCTGCGAAGCGCGGGTATTCTGCTATATATATATATATTCCAGCAACACTCATGACAATGACAAAACAATTACATTGTCAATCATGTTACGTTATTATTAAAATGTTTCCTTTTCTTTTTACTTCTCCGCTGCCAATCGCAGGTATTTTGCTATATATATATATATAATATAAATAGATAGATATGACAACAACACTCATATCAATGACAAAACAATTACATTAACAATCCTCTTACGTTATTTTTAAAATGTTTGCTTTTCTTTTTCATAACTTCTTTAACACACTACTTCTCCGCTGCGAAGCGCGGGTATTCTGCTAGTATTATTATATAAAGACCATCACAAAACATAATCACAAACTGGACTTTGCACGATACCTTGACAAGCTCTGTAAGCCGTGAAGTTTCATTGAAGGACAGGTGTGGGGCAGACTGACTGGCAGGATGACGCCCGACCTCTTGCTACATACAAACGGTGCCATCTTTCACCTTTATGCCTGGTGCAGCTGCGTTGTTCTTATATGTGAGTGGACGTTCCTTGCGGGGAGGGCTTCTGTTCTCTTTCTCTGATGTAGAACCCTCATCCTCATCTGAGTTCACCTTTGTTATCGCACGTCTTTATTTGAAAACAGCAGTATCAGATCAGGGGAAGTGTGAATGCGACTGAGGGAATAAAACTGAATAAAAAAAAAAAAAAGAAACTCTAACCTTTACCAGTACCATACATTTATACCGGCTGTTACAGATACAAATTAAATGTATGTTTTTATTGTATAATAGTAACAATAAGAGCAGCTCACTACTCAAAATGTTTATTTTTGGGACACAGCAAGGCTTGAACCTATGACCTCTTAATTATGAGTCAGCAGTTCTTACCGGTTATAGTCTTGAATAAAAGCACACTTATTTTGTTATACTTGTACCTATTATGAAAGTGCTTATTTGATATTTGGATTTCAGTCTTCACACATTATACACATCATGTCAAAATTTTGTTGTTAGTACTAAAACATGAAAAAAGTTTGTCATTTAGGTTTGTGTTCAACATTTCTTGCATTTCCTGTCATCCTATACTTAACATATATCTTTTTAGTAATGGAACATACATGAAATGCATGTGTTCCAAATAACGATATATTATTTACCCTATACAGCTCCAGGTACCTCACTCTGAGATAAACAAGGCTTGAGCTGGGAGAGCTTTTTGCCCTTCCTGCAGCGGTGGGGGGATGGAATAGCAGGCTGCTTTTGCGTATAAACACATTTACAAAACAAAAGACGCTGATGGAGAGGTGTGAATAAATTTAAGGTGGGCCGGGATTACGAGTTTTTTCATAGGCTTTGGTAATGCTAGTGTTAACTGCTTTATACTATAAGGAGAATGATGTAAAACAGATGTTGGTACATACTCAGAATGAGTATGCACAATTTTGCCTGGGCTTATGGTTATTTCCATCATACAGGTGGTAAGGTTAATTTGTAAAACACTGAAAACCCAAATAATGTCACCAAAAGACACGGTTCTTGGAATTCATCTATTTTTCAAGGAATAAAAAATGCTGTCATTTTGAATTTTCAGAGAACATTCTTTTTATAGCTCAGCTTCCTTTGACACAAATCTGAAATGTAAACTTTACATTCTTTTGCAGGTATCTTCATTTCAATCAGATTGAAAGTTTAGAGCCTGAATCCTTTTCATACTTGCCAAAGCTTGAAAGACTGTAAGTTTTTTCTTGTTATAAAATATTTCAGTGTTTCATTACTGGGAATTTCAAAAGATTATACAAGATTTGCTAATTTGTTAGAGATATTTTATCATGTGTTGAATTTATATACATGGTACTAATTCAAAAGATTACACTATCTGAACACATTTTAAAAATTCACTTCAGAACATAGGCCCATCAGTTATTTTGATATTGTATTATGGTTTCATAGTAATAATGCTTTATGCTTACAGAGTTTGGAGTCATGGAGGAAATGGAAACAATTCTGGCTAAAATGTACAACATAATATATTAACTGTGAATGATAAGCCATTTCAGTGAAACTGTATTTCATTATTATAAATGTGATTACTTAATTGAGTGCCTACATTTTCTAACACAGAATGTGTAAAAAGCCTTGGTACATCTAAAAGAAATACAGTAGACCTGTGTCTTCAAGCAAGAAATCCCCATTTACAAGTCTTAGATTCATGTACAAATATCAGCCATAATTTGGAACAGTTTAGTGAACAGGGATTGGCAAACTAATTGACTGAATGATCTGCTTTTGTTAACTCTTTTTGGCAAAGCAAGTAAAAAGATTGATAGTATAATTCATCATGTTATATGCTATATTTTATAGCTGAACCAAATAGTTACTATCTATAAATCAGTACTCCAGTATATCAAAACTTTCACTGTTAAATTTTCTTGACTTCTCACTGTTAAATTACCACAAAGTGTATATACTACAGGTTGACATTCAAAAATCCGGCAACTTCTGGACCTGAGGAGTGCCGGATTTTGGATGGTTATATATGCTGTATATATTTAACAGACAATGACTACCTGTACAGTCCTTTAAAGAAAGAAAATACTAAATGAAAAGCAAATAGTTTGTACAGACATGGCGTTACCAAGTTTATTTAGCACTTTCACTTTCTCTGCGATCGACAGTGCAAGATGTTTACGTTTTACACTGCCTCTTTTCTTTGCTGAATCTATAATGGGGCAATACAGCAGCAAATATATGATAAGATGAGAAGGAATGAGCAGGAATGCCTGTTAGCGGGTGCAAACAAAACCCAACAACTGATTATCGACTACAGTGCCATCAAAACATACAGAAAATAGTGGCACGCCAACGTTGTAAATTTGAAATTTCGCTCCAAAATCCATGCCGGAAATCTGAAGGAACCGGATTATCGATGACTGGATTTTTGAATGTCAACTTGTATATGAAAACATGTGACTTCTACACTGATTATACTGTAGTAACTGTGCTTTGTACCAGTATTAATAAGAGTACTTTTTCTTTGTTCAACAGGTTTTTGCACAACAACCGGATTACTCATGTTGAGTTGGGGACTTTTTCACAGTTACAGTCAATGAAAAGACTGTAAGTAATCTGGGTTATTTTGTAAACTGTTATGGTTTTGTACCTTCTTATGATAGTGGAGAACACAACATTAACATCATATTTTCAAATCCTGCTTAATTTATTTGAGGGAAAGAAGATGCCTATCCTGGCAGCATTGATTGCAAAACAGAAAGCAGCCGCGGGTAATACACCCAGAGCCACACCAAACTGCTGTTTACCTAATTGGAGGGAAAAACAGTTACATGAGAACATAAATACTCAACCCAGAAAACCACAGAGTGCAAGATGTGAACCCAGGGTTCTGGATCTGTGAAGTAGCAGTGCAATCCTGTGTACTAACACTACCATGTTATCTATGCTAAAAGTCATTTCTTCTGAATAACAGTAATCCATGATACCCTGGAACATTGAATCATACATTATATTCTACAGTCCTAGTACATATTATTGTCTGTTTACAAATAAATTTCCTTCTTATTTTACGAGGCAGTATAGTATTGCATTAGAAAACTGCTGCAGTACTACAACTACACAATAATTTATGAAACAGATTCATGTAGCTTTGTTTCAGTTTATAATATGGGAACCCATCCCCCATCCTTCCATCCAATTTATGAATTGACACAATTTAATACATGGACACCAGGAGCTGTTACCTAATTTGGCAGCTTTATAACTAAGGTACCGAGGTGTAGGGCACACTCATGAAAACTCCCACAATCCAATACAGGTCAATTTAGAGTCACCCATCAAGCTAAATGCATGTCTGAGGTGTATGGTGGAAAAGTACCCAGAGATTTCCCAGCCACACCTTTGGAGAAACTCTTCACAGACAGCGAGAGTGTGGGACTCAAATACTGTATGAACACTAATCACTAGTCACTACTCTATCATATTACCTTATTATAGGATAAATACATAGAAAATTTATAATTGGCTTGTTTGTGTGATATAAAACAGTTATTATATAATCTTCAGAAAAAATCATGATGTGTTAATACAGTATATCAATAGAGGGAAGATGTAGAAGAAGTGGGAATTCCATTTTGCATTTGTTGATATGAGTAAATGAATAACAAATGATAATCTGTATAAAACACATTAAAAATAAATGATTGAATTACATTAAAATTGGATTCAAATTTTAATTTCTATATATTAAATCAATAATAAAAATTAAAACAAGAATTACTGAATTTGAGACTTATGACCTCATGCATGTTCTTTTGTAGACATTTTTTCTTATGACAATAGGTTCTCCACATTAATGAACAATCTCTCTTTCTAAGGACATTTTGGCTTTTAAATTCAAATTTTATCACCAAATTTCCAGATGATTTTCTTTCTCAATATTGCCTCTTTTTAAATTGGAATATGTTGGCAAACATCACACAAAATAAATTAATACAAACAATTGAAATTATTAGCATTTTTCTTTCCTTATGATACTACATCTATACTGTAACTACTGTGACTTGAATGTGAAATAAAACATTCATCTTGTTAATACTACAGCACTAAAAAGGTTACATAAACGATGTTTGTTAAATTAGTTGCCATATCTGTACAATATATTAATTAAGTATCCAGCCTGAATTCCTTTAATAAAATAGAAAACAAAAAAAAGCTAAGGTAGTAATAAAACTAATCACATAATCCAATCACTCTATTTACTTAATTGTTAACATACTAAGAGCACGCTGGCAGTTATTAATTATTTTGGTTCATGCACTTCATTTGTTGTCTGTCTTACTTTTAGCCGATTGGACTCTAATGCTTTGAACTGTGACTGTGACCTTCTCTGGCTCGCTGACCTACTGAAGCAATATGCGGAGTCTGGAAATGCACAGGCTGCAGCTACCTGTGAATACCCCAGGAGACTGCAAGGGAGATCAGTTGCCACTTTGACAGCTGAGGAGCTGAACTGTGGTAAGGCCTTTTATCACCAGCACGACCATCTCCAATCTGGGCTTGTAGCAGATTTACAATGATATCTGTTATTTCATGCAGATGTCAGTAGTGACAGAACAGTCACAGAAACTGTGAGAGAAAGTATAGAGAGAAAGTGATTAAAATATGAATACTAGAAACAAAAAAGGGATTATCTTGATTTGTACAACGGAGAAAAAACAAGGAATACCCATTGCTAGATTATTCGATGGACTAGTGATTCTTATTTTATCCATCTGACGCTACAGCGTAATTATTACAGTCATCCGTATATCAGTTACTGAATTCAAGAGGCCTCACTCAGAAGCAGGAAGAGCTTGGGAAACTAGCTCATGGAATATTTTGAGAGGATTGTCTGTTTTTTCAGATGTGAGAATGTTTTTGGGAAATACAGGAGAATTACACATCAAATGAAGGCCATGTGTGCTATATTTAATTATCTTTGCTGTTTTAAAACTGCAAATACTTTTTAATAGTGCAAATTTATTTCTTTTTTCTCAGCTCCTCATTTGATCAGAAGCTTTTTTAACAACAAGTAATCTTGTAGTTGTGCTTAAACAATGTAATTACTTCCTAGCCACATATACCTTTCATCTACAATAGAGATACCTTGGAAAAGATTATTTTACTTAATTTACAATTAGCTTTGCCATTGGGCAAATAGAAAATGACACCATTAAATTAGGGGTCATTGTAGCTGCAATGCTGTTTCCTAGTTATTAGATCCTTTGTGCACTTTTTTGCTGGGTTGTATTAATATGACTACTAATATTAGTGAACATTTTCTTCAACCAACTACAGTTGAAAGAAGTTTAGACCAAATTTCTCAGGAGAGAGTTTGAGTGTAAGGCTATGGATGTCCCCTTGTGAAAGGCAGGTTTCACTAAATTGCCCTTTGCAACTAGAATTTTGCTTTTTGACTTAGATAAGAATTGTTTCTATATATTACTTGTGCAGAATATCATTAAAAGGAGGCACGGATATATTATAAAAATTCTGAGACATTTATCTTTATGCATCTTTATCTTGGAGCTGGTTCTCCCCTAATGAAACCATCAGTCCATCTTCCAGTTTTATTTTTAACTATATATTGGGGCAACAGGTAAAACCTTGCTCAGAAAGCATCCCAGTTTGCCACTACAGACCTCAGCCTATCTATTCTCCTCTGCTGAAGGAATATCTCTTTGTAAAATGAAAATCTATAAACAGGCTTAAAATGTGATGCGACTTCCTCACTATAAAGAACAGTGGTTAGCAGCAATAGGAAAAGAAAGCAACACTTTGCAAAACAGGAGTTAAAACAACTTATGGAGGAAATAAATGTTTTCCAAGACTTGTTGAAGCCCACAAGGATCGCTCTTTGCAGCACCAGAATGGTATCTTCCATATGCCCAGACTGCGCTGTACAACAGTGTGTGTGCTTTGGTGTCACACCATCCATGATTTTGAGATTCAGCATTTTAATTAGCAGGTATTCACGAAGAGGACATGGAATTTTCTCCTAGGACCCTCCCATTAGAAAATGCACCATCTCTTGTCATTTGACACACTCCAGAGCTAGACCAGATATAAGCATCATGGGCAATCCCAGGCTGCTTTGCCACAATGTCTGCAAAAAGCCCCTGATGATTGGATGCATATCACCTTGACATGAGCCCTGAAAATCCTTTTTGATACGTGTAGATGGGATTCAAGAGACTGGGAGAATGAGAGAAAAAGAGCATGCAGAGTATATAGACCTGCGCTTTGACTTCCTCGGGCAGTATAGTCTGAAACGGTGCCTCCAGTTGACCAGCACAAGTTTCATATCATTGATCGTTCTAAAGGGCAATTCATTTTCTCACTTTAAAGGATGTGACGGATTACAGAGCAGCGTTTCCATTAGTTAATTCATCAAAGTTAGAAAGCTCCTATTTTGCGCTAATTTATAATCTACATATAATTTGATGGCTATATTGCAACATTAACCTATAATAATAATAATAATAACAATAAATAATGATAATTTATTATTATTGTTGTTGTTGAAGTTGCAATTGATTGTAAGAGCATCAGTGTGTTTTTTGTAATCTACTTAATGTGACCTCTGTCTTTCAGAAACAGAAACACAGGCAAAAGTCAATATAAAGAACGTTAAAAATAACAAGTGGGATGGGTCAGTCCTTAATGTATGAATGAGATTAAGTATTACTTTAGTTATAAAGGGTTTCGAGAAACACTTGCTAATTAACAAACAATATTTACTATGAGATAAAGTAATTAGTGCTACAAAGCTTTCAGGAAATGCACCCCACTTTATTCACACTTTATTGTGCTTTCAAGGCATGCATGAATCTATTTCTGGACTAACTCCATAATGCGATAAAAGTGGCAATAACGAATGCATGTGTGTGTGTGTGTGTTTTGGATTTTTTTTTAAATAATACGCACAATTCTTGTAATCATGTGCTGAAGTTCTCCTGCAACATGTGCTAATGTGGTGCTATGGCATTCCCACTGTGAGTCCATTTTCATATGTAGCTCATACTCACATTTTTCTCATGTATTATTATTCCTTTGTCTAGGTGCAGTCATGCACAAGTACGGTACTGATTTTAATTCAGTACTATTGATGCTATAAGATAAGCTATTGCTGTTACATTTTTGGAACAGTGTTTCAACTTTATAACAAAGTATTGGTTCTTCTGACACCCCTAGATGGACTGGTGCCCTGTCTAGACCTGTTTCTTGGCTATTTAGACTTTGCTCCAAAGCTCTGAATTGAATATATTGGCCTGTACAGTATTACCATTCCCGCCCATTACAAATAATTGTTATTGGAAGATCAGTGGTTTGTGAAAGGGGCATTTTGAATTAAAGCAGGCTTCACTTTTTTGGGAGGCTTTAATCTTCCAAATCCCTGGATCTTGTTATGCATGTATGGCCTTAGACATAACCTGAAAGTACAGAATTTTGATAAATGGATCTGTGGATCCCAGATAATATAAATCCACTGTGTATGTTAAAACGGTGCCTAATAAAACAAAAAGTGCAAAACATAAGTTGAGTTAAATAATGCAATTATCTGATTTATTCTGGGTGTGGTATATAACTGATTTAGAAATCTGCTAATATTGAAGTATTATACCCTTACATAGTTTGGTGCAAATAACAAATGTATAGATAAAACTTTTCTTATAAACATATATAACTATAACTAGCAGAATACCCGCGCTTCGCAGCGGAGAAGTAGTGTGTTAAAGAAGTTATGAAAAAGAAAAGCAAACATTTTAAATATAATGTAAGATGATTGTTAATGTAATTGTTTTGTCATTGATACGAGTGTTGTTGTCATATCTATCTATTTATATATATATATAGCAAAATACCTGCGATTGGCAGCGGAGAAGTAAAAAGAAAAGGAAACATTTTAATAATAACGTAACATGATTGACAATGTAATTGTTTTGTCATTGTCATGAGTGTTGCTGGCATATATATATATATATATATATATATATATATATATACACATACACACACATACATATGTATACATACTGTATATACAACATATACATATCTACATATATACTGTATATACACATATATATACAAATCTACATATATATATCTACATATATATATTAGGGTGGGACTCGATTAAAAAATTAATCCAATTAATTAGAGGCTGTGTAAGAATTAATCTTGATTAATCGTATGTAATCGACACGAAATTTGCCCCAAATCGCAAATGTTTTTTTTTTAATTTAAAACGGTTTTAGTGGGCGACAGAATCAAATAATAGACATGGACATGAATATTGTAAACTGAAGCTGTTTTAAATTTCTGAAAAAAGCTTTTAAACTGCATTTGAATTCAAAACAGAAACAAAAATATCATCCCTGGTTAAAATTGGGCAGACTTAAAAATAAAGTGGTAGTTTAAGTACTTTAAGTACATTTTCAGAATAGTATTGTCTTTAAATAATAATAACCAAAATTTCACCATAAAGTGCAGTTTTTCTTCTTAAAAAATAAGTCAGAAACATAAAAGGTAATTTGACCAGCTTACTCTTTAAACTCTGAGTAACATTAGCCAAAATTATTTTGTACATTAGGCTAAAACAGTGTGATCATTGAACATTTTGTAATTAGATGTATTTAGAATTACTAACGGTCACGGAAGTCCAATGATCCCCAGTAAGAGCCACAAAGTCCGCTTTCTGTAATGCATCTAATTTTGCTTGCTTTTCAGTGTGCACAAAACCATGCTTTTATCAAGGCTTCGGGTAGTCGAAATGATCAGTCGTAGGAACGCGCTTTATTCCGACTCTAACATTTTTGTAGCTGTGATGTGTGCATCAGTGTAATGGATGTACCAGGAAATCATGCATTGACAAAAGTTCCGTTTGCTTGGAATTGAAAGTGTGATTAAATCGTTATTTTTAACGCGTTATGGAGTACATGCATCGAAGCTTCTCAGCTGTGCTTGTGCTAAGAAAGGGAAAATTTTAAAAATAACGTAACATGATTCTGCGTTAACCTAATATTTTTCATACGTCCCAAACCAAGGAGATCGAAGGTAAAATGAATCGGTAGCGCGTACATACTCAGTACACCCCTCTCGGAATCGAACCTCGAATGTCGGCGTTAGAGGCGAAGACTCTACAATTAGCCACAGCGTGTGGCTTTCTATGCTAAAGTATGTATTGTAGATCGGGTATATATATACATTTATATATATATACCCGTGTATCGCAGTGGAGAAGTAGAAGTTATGAAAAGGGAACATTTTAAAAATAACGTAACATGATTGTCAATATACAGTAATTGTTTTGTGAGTGTTATTGAATGTTGCTGTCATCAAGGATTTGATTATCATTATTTCTTTCAATCAGGCTCGTATTTGTAGGATGTGTTCAAGTTACATTCCGTGTTTGTCAATCGTTGTAAAGATAAGAGGTTTCATTCATCGATTAGTTCCTTACTGCATCAATAAACAGCTCGTCTTCCTTTTATCTGTGATGTGACAAACTGCATGCACGGGTTTTTTTTACGCTGTCTTCCTTTAGCGGACATTCACTTTTTCCACCGTGTGCTTTGTTTCCGCAGTAGCTGCACTTATGAATATGATTGTATGTATAAGACGCTTCATATTTTTTTGCTGCCTTCTCAATTGTGTAATTCGGTTTTGTTCAGCACTCTTTGGAACTGTTGCTTTTGTCTGTGCACTGCGTCAGTTCACGTGAGCCGCTTGGTGTTCTTGCATCGAAGGTTCCCAGCTGTACTGGTGCCATCTCGTGTAATGTCAGCTAAGACCCGGCACTTAAAAGTTTCTCTCGCAGTTTCAATGAGTTTGTGCCAAACACCACCCTGACCATCTCATCTTCCTCTGCATAAGCACAGTCCTTCACACGTGAATATTTAGCGGCAGTGTTTGTATTGGATTGCCGCTGATGGACGGCCTTATATGGGCAGGCACTAAATTACAAACGCTAGTGGCAGCCTGTCTATGAACTTAATTTAATATAAACTTACGGTTCACGCCGTGCTTTGTTTCCGCATATGCATCATTTGCTTCATAATGTTTTTCTGCATTCTCAATTGTGAAATGGCGTTTTGTGCTGATCGCTGTTTGGAGTTCTTCCTTGTTATCTACGCACTTACGTGGAGGCGTGATGATGTCACACGAAACTCCGCCCCCCACGGCCATCTCCAACTCAAGACTCCATTACATTATATGGGGAAAAATAGCTTCCAGTTATGACCCTTATGCGTAGAATTTCGAAATGAAACCTGCCCAACTTTTGTAAGTAAGCTGTAAGGAATACGCCTGCCAAATTTCAGCCTTCTACCTACACGGGAAGTTGGAGAATTAGTGATGAGTAAGTGAGTGAGTGATTCAGTGAGTGAGTGAGTGAGTGAGGGCTTTGCCTTTTATTAGTATAGATAGGAAGATATATAGTCAAGTATTAAAAAAATAAACATAGGTCATGTACTGAAATCCTGTCATCTTAGTATGTGAAAACAACTTAGTTAAGTCTTGTTTTACAATCCTTTGGTGTATCATGTAAGAAGAAACCACCACATTTTTTACTTAAATAGTGCAAGAAACTGGTCACAATTTTTGCAAATCTCTGAACACAAGAAGTTGTTATCCGAAATCCAAGGTCAGGGCACACACAAAACTGTCAATCTTTCCTACAGTTCAATTGACTAATCTCATTTATGATGCTAGCTTTACTGATATAGGCCTCCCCTTTCTCAACAGATATACCTTTTAGACTTTCAAAGTAAAAAAAAAAAAAAACCATCCATTCTATAGTTACAGTACCTTATGTATGTTTTATTCATTTTGAGTATAATGTTGTGTAAAGTAGTCTGCCTTATGTTAGTCTGATATCAGGACTGCGATCAAGAGTAGTTTTTCACAATATTGAAGAATGTCATAATAATTCTAAAGAGTTAAGATTGGCTTACCAGCCTAAGCACATACTTTTTTAAAATATGCAGTTAAAGTAATCTACTAGAACTTAAAACAATTTTGTTTATAAACATACTGTATAATTTATGCATTTTATCTGTTTGTTAAAAAAGTACAACAGTATATTGTACATTTCTACAATGCCTGTCTAACTGATCAATGGGAGGGAATTTGTGACAAGGTTGTCCCTCATTTTCAGCATCCTGTTTTTGTAGAAGTTCCAAGAATCACTTCAGAGCCCCAAGATGTGGATGTTATCTCAGGAAACACAGTCTACTTCACCTGCAGAGCAGAAGGCAACCCAAAACCTGAAATTATCTGGCTACGTAATAAGTAAGTCAATTTTCAATACATTTTACTGTTTTTTTGTAATAGTCAACAACATTCCAAAGCACTTTGCAGACCAGTAAAACACAGGTGCGCATTCAAAGAAATGTAGTTAGGGCAGAGTAACTGAGCCTGTCCTCATGAGCTGAGCCTCCTGCCCATGTTGATACTACCAATCATTTCAAAGCCTCTTCATTCAATTTTCCTGATGGATCTGTATTTTTGATGGTCTTTTCTGTTACTAATCTGATCTAAGTACAAAAAAATGTGCTGTTTGGTCGACCAATTCAACATAATGCTTCAGACAATAATTGCTCCCCTAAATATCTTCTCCCTCAAACACATTGTTTTATTATGTTCCTACCATACTATAGTCTCAAGTTATTTCTGAAATAATCATCATTTTAATTATTTGCCAGGTAGGTTAATGGTAAAGATTTCTTCACTCCAGTAATTTGCCTCTCTTGTTTATGCATTCAGTGGTTTAAAATACTGTATGTATGGATTATGGGTAAGCCAAGTATTCTGATTGCTCAAAAATGTATATCACTATATAATAAAAAAAGGATCACACTTACGGTATATATCACAGTATAATCTTTGTGCATATAAGTTTCAGCCAGTGTCTAGTTTAGGTGCTTCTGTTGACATAATTTTAGGTTAACAGTATGTAGTTTTACCTTGATGTTTCTTTTTATAAGGACCATTTTAATCAACTACAGTAATAATGTAAAAGTAATAACACATTATAATTACATAGTGCCTTTCCCATGCTAAAAGTGCTTCATAGAATTTCAGAATTGACAACTGGGAAATAGCAGAAAAAAAGATCAAATATACAATATTGGATCCAAAATAATATGAGGGATCTTCAAAAAGTTTCTGCACTTTTATATTTTCATTGGAAACGGTGAAGGAAGGAGGAGTAGTAATTAAGCATTAAAAAGTTGGTATGACGCTGAAAAAATTGCTTTGCAAATGAAGGTGACTATGTAGAAAAGTGATGTAATTTGTTTTTGAAATGTTTAATAAATAAGAGTTAAAAAAAGGTGCAGATACCACTTGAATGCCCTCTCGTATCAGCATAAAACAGTAAATAAAGATAAACACGTGAAACACAAAGCTTTGAATAAGAATAACAGACAATAAAGAACAGAAAATACAAATCCTACTATAAATCCCTGAACAAACAACAGATTTTGTGATACAAACACAAGTCATCCTGAGCAACTGGAAGTATCAGAATGCCTGGTCAAATTAAATGCCTTCCTGAACAAATGAGTTTTAAGTTGTGTTTTTTTAACAGAATGACATGTCAGCTGATTTATATTCAAAATACATTTACTGGTTAAAATAAAAAATAATAACTGAACAAGAACTAAATAAACATATATTGCACATCAGTGGTGGCTAGTGAATCATAATTTGGTTAGGGGTGCAGTTTTTGGAAGCAGCCCTCTTGTGGTCCTCGTCAGAGTGCCTGTCCAATACCAGACCCATAGAACAAATCCAGGCTAAAATGTATTATACTCATTCCACCCTGCTGCCCAATCTGATGCCAGCTTTCCCATTTCTACTGTGCTCCAAAACCACAGTCCATGACATCCATAGTCTTCTTATTCTTCCCATAATTTACCCTATAGATGTGGAAAGGAACAGGTGCACCTGCTAGCCAAGTTTTATACTAGACCTGTCTCCAAACTGCCCAGTCCTCTGTCAACTTGCCCAGTTCCCCATTCTGCTAAAACCCGCACTTTTTTATTCGCACACCCACCTCCGTAATCTTCCAATAATGTGTACTTCCATCTGTCATATAACATATCCATAATGTACGTTCAATCCAAATCTTATTCTGCCTTTGCTAATAGATTCCCCAGTCCTTGGTCATTTCCACTGTATTCCGTAAAGCCACATCATACAATCACTATTCCTCTGATTTCTGTGAATTCTTGCATCCCAGTTTATCATTTAGTACAACCATAGAGTAATTTCCACCCTAATTTTAACACTTGCAGGTTTGCCAGGCTTACCTCACCAATTCACATTGTAACATCCATAGACCCCACATCTTAAAACCTACGTCACCACCCCCAACTTGTCTTGTACAACACCTACAGGACAAGTCCAACCTAAATCTTATTCTGCCTTTACAATTAGGATACCTATATTTCCTTGAACATAGATTTTGCTTTCCTTTGGACCTGAACATTTCTGATTAAATTGAGTCATTTCACAAAGCCTTATACTATTGTCTATATCCGTGTTTCCAAACCTTTTTTTCATTAATGGCACACTTTTTGTAAACAAAATCATCCCAAAGCACACTACTGTCTTACTAACCACAAACACATTCTATCTGATACATGTGCCTAATTGTCCAAAGGGACAGGACTACTGGAGAAGACGGTAAAAAAGCATCTCTGAGATCAGCGTTTGCAGACACAGCACTTAGTGACTACTTTGGTGGCATCTCCAAGCTGCTTTGTGCTTTTGCTCGCCCCTCTCAGAGGCAACTCATATGCCCACTATCCACCAACGCCGTGAGGCTTGCTGGCGACCACATACCCAGGGCAGATAGTGGCCTGGAGATGCATCTGAACTGCTTGAAGTGCTGTGTCTGCAGCATAGTGATCATGGAGCTGCTTTTATGTCAGCTTCTTCAGGTAGTCCTGACCTTCTAAGACATGTCTCGACCACCTGCGGAGATTGTCCCTCTCAGTTCCAGACCCTAGTGTGCTACACTATTATTTCCACAGCACACCTGAGTAATTCTCATGGTGTACCACTGTACTGCAACACGGATTGAAAAACACTGCTCTAGATAACTACAGCTACTTTCATGCCATCTGCATTTTTTTAGAAAGATGTTTTAGGTCTCATAAGCCCATCATTGTTCACAACACTTTAACACTTTGACACTTTGAAGAAGAAAACAGGGAATACACAAAAGTATTACTTACATCACATTCAGTTAACCAACTCTGTTGGTCATAACAGGAGCGGAAAACATCTATGTGTAGGCTCATACTTGATCACTCGCCTACTGCTGAATTCTTAAGTCAGGTCATTCCAGTCCAAGCTCCTTTATCTTCTTTTTTTCTTCTTCAAGTGAATGATTTATGAAGGGGTGTTTAAAGAAATAACCAAATTTTCTTTGATTTCTGAAGTTTCACTTGAAGTTGCCACCTCTGTAAAGTCATGCTTGCTAATCAGTAGTTACATTAATGGCAGGTGGGAACAGAGAGGCATTGACATAAACTTGAAATAGGGCGTTGACAATTGTCTAATCACATTACATTAAAAAAACCTAAATCAGTACTAATTCGCTGCCAATACATGTCGGGGCACAGAGTACTGCGTGCCAGGCAAAATCTGAAAGCAAACAATTAAAGGGAATCCTCAGGTCACGTACTTACCAAATGATCAAGGACTTACACACACTCTCATTTGGCCAGCACCCTTCACTTAGGAAATAGATATTCACACATAAATTAAATAAGTGTAATCAATTTTTAATGAATGTTGACATGTGTTGACACCCGGCGCATTGTGCAAATAAACAAATTTATTTCATGATTATTTTACTTTAGCGACTTAATATAAGTAGATTTTGTAAAGTATATGGAGGGGGAGATATATCCCATGTTACAAACCACCACTGTTCCACTTACTGATAAAAAGGCACAGAATCTTTGAAAATGTGTACTGTATAGACTATAGAGTAAAAAAAGAACCAAGATCGACAATAAAAAATATATATTCAAAAAGCTATTCTTTCCAAATCTTTTGGTTTTCCATTGAACAAAAACAACCAATCCCAGTTAGACTTTAACATTTCCTTTCAAGTCATATTTAAAAGGCAAACCAAAGAAAATTTAGATCTCCATTGACTGAATATTGCCACATCAGAGCCTAGCAATCCAAACTGTAAAATCCAGTGTAGTGAAGAAAGAATTCTTACTTGTCACATGACTGAGCTTCAAAATCCTCTTTCAACAGAAATTGTTGTTGGTGGACAGTTTTTTAGAAAGAGTGCATCATTATTTGTATGAAAAAAAAATCTCCCATTTCATTGCTTTCTAACTTTGAAAATATACAGCATTTCAATATGTATGAATCAGAAGATGTAAAATAATTCTTATTGTTACCTACTTATAATTTTCTCCTAACTTTTTAAAGAGTGAGTACTGGTCCTTTTCCTTTGCTGATTTTAACATGTGCTTATTTTGCACAATGGTTAATTCAAGGCTACTTTATTATTATTATCATCAATGTTTGAAGTGAAACATTGTTCCTCAGAGAGGGAATCTGTTTTCATGGAACTGGGGAATAATAATTTCATGGGTGGGGAGACGGGTGATCAGGAGGAGGGATGGGAGTCCTCTTGCTTGTGGTTCTGAAAAGTGCTGGCTCTTTCAGAAGATAACAGAATGCCCCCTCTCCACCATGTACTGTCTCTTTTGTGACAAGTAACAAAGGAAGCTTCCTGATGTCTTCAGCCATGATAAAAATGCTATATGAAAATTTGTACCGGTTGACAGATTTCTACTGGTGTCTCATTTTTACTGGTATACCATACACCTCTACCTGGCACACATAATTTTTGTTCCTTTTGTGTTGTTTTATTTGTACATTTTATAAGATATGTACTAAGAATTTCTCAGAGAGGTTTTATCTAGTGTGTGCTTGTTTTGTGTAGTTTAACCACTAATATAAAGCAATCTGTATGTTCTGATTATTGGATTATATATTTTTTGTGTATTTTCTAGTAATGAGCTGGACATGAAGCATGATGAACGTTTAAATTTGCTTGAGGATGGGACATTAATGATTCAGAACACCCAGGAGACTGATCAAGGAGTTTATCAATGCATGGCAAAAAATGTTGCAGGGAAAGTGAAAACCCCTGAAGTTACCCTTCGTTACTTTGGTGCACCATGTGAGTAGAGTGAACGTAATCTTGATTAAAAAAAGGAATTTTAAAACTGCTGTAGTGAAAGAAACAGAAAAGAGTAGAAAAAAATCTTTATGCTATGACTTAGGAGCCAGATTCTTTTAACGAAAGGCAAAAGAGAGTACAAAGTTGAGACAGAAATTTGAAATTTAGGAGAATACTGCTTTTCATTTTTGAAGACGTTTTGTTCAGTAATATACTAATTGCCTTATTGCATAATCCTTGTAATACTCAGCTCATTCTTCTTTTCTGGCAGCCTTTGGGCAGAGAGTTGTTATTGGAATCAGACACTTTCAGCACACAAAAGAATAATCATGTCTGGAGCAGAAGACTCCATTGTCAAAGAACTAAACTAAAGATAGGCAGTAGGCAACTATTGTCTACCATAATGAAGCAAGAATATTTTTTACATCAGAATAAATTATGTAATTTTCTTTAAAGTGATGTATTTGAAATGATACTTGCTGTACCTATAATGTAATCTTTCTAAGCATAGTAAAAATAAAGACAGAAAATGCACTTTTATCATTGCATCGGTAATAAAAACGTTATAACATTGTTGTTCACCAGAACCAAAGTGAAACAAATTGTGTGAACACATCAGACCATACTGTAGATTTCAGACAATACCGGGCTAATCATTATTTAAAGCAGTAGCTTCCATCATGAACAATGACACTGTGAGCAGGTGCTTTTCAAAGTGTTAGTACAGCTTGTAGTATTAGTTATTAGAATTAAAAATATAGTACTTGTGGCAAAAAAACAAACATTTTAACCACTTAGAAGGATGCAAGTTTCATAATTGGATGACATATACGCTAGAAAAAGACGAACATTATACATTTCAAAAAAAATTTTCTGAATGTACACTAGACAAAAGCATTGACAGTTCCTTGATTTCATTAAAAAACACTGTTGCTTTAAAAAAAAAACTCAAAATAAAACAATAGAACACTCCTTTAAGCCTCCTCAGATATTAAGAACAAAATATTATATGTAAAGAAACATAAACAATGGCAGAATAAAGCAAGTCTGCAAAACAGTCATGACTAAACAACACAAAAAGCATGTTTTAATTGGCTGTGAAAAATGACTATGACACTTTTGAAACATACACAATTACAGCACTTTAGTTTTCACTGACATTTTTTAGAGTTGTTCAGTAATGTTTTTAAATTAATTATTCTATTTTTTTAGGCTGCACAGGCAAGAGCTTGTTTTTCTAAACCTAAATTCTTCAACAGGATTGAAGGCTATACAAACCCAATTTTTGCCAGTAGAATGGCAAAGATCAAGGACAACTATTTGGAAGCCATAAGTTTATATATATCAATGTTTCCTAATAAGCCAGTTTGGAATTTAGTGCACACACATGCCCATATGCGCTGGCAGTGCCATTAATTTCACCAGAATGAAATCATACGCATATAACAAAATTAAAACAAATGTAAACATACATTTAATATAAGTAAGTAAAATAATAAATTGTGTGTTTTATTTTCACATGTGTGCCTTGTTATGGTATTACACCCTGGCCCTAATATTTGTCAATTTTTTATGAATCATTATATATTTAAAAAATATTTTGAAATAAAAAAAATTGCACTGCTTTTATAAACTATCTGCCACCATTTTCCTCATACAATAAAATGGCATCAGAATTTTTGTATGTATCATTATATGTTTATAGTGTCAGTAGGGAATCGATGACAGTGTTTGAGGGCAAAATTATGGATGACGACCAGTCCCTTCTTTATCATAATTTCTTGTTTGACTCTTATTTAGATAAACTTTTTGCCTTAAAGGAATTCTCCACCCAAAAATTATCATTTTTGCATCTGTTACTTACCCCATGTTGTTTGCAGAGATGGTTGAAGAACATTTTTAAATCATATGTATTCATGGTAACAATGTGCATATTTGTTAAAGTACTGTTAAAAAATCCTACCATGCATAAGTGAGATGTGAGCCTTTAAATTGAAGACACACCTCCCTCCTCATTAATTGGTCAGGAGTTCTACCTAGTAATAACTGGTTCATTGGTTACCATGGCGCTTCTCAATATTGCAGAGCATGGTCTGAGAGAGGTGTAAAAAGAGAAACAAATTAAAAGATAAAAGAGATGCGACTGAAAACATCAGCTGGTGTAAAGTATGCCTCATATGTGTCATCTATCCATTGACGTGCTTTTGAGAGCCGTAACCACCAGTGGCAGACTTTGTATTAAGCCAGCCATGAAATAAAATAATTTCTCAGATCATTACACTTTTCCAGAATAAAGTAAGCAGAAGAATTGCAAAATGAAAAAAGTTAAATTTATAAATGCAATTTTTATTTCAAAACAGAGAGCATAGCCTTTGGCAAAGTAAATTTTGTTAGCTTAACTAGTTACTTTTTATATATGCAGATTATTCTCTGTCAGTTGTTTTTATTTCTTTTTTTTTACAGCAAGACCAAGTTTTGTAATTCAGCCTCAGAACACAGAAGTGTTAGTGGGAGAGAGTGTGACGCTAGAATGTAGTGCAACAGGCCAACCTCATCCCCGGATTTCTTGGACCAAAGGAGACCGAACTCCCTTGTCTAATGATGACCGCATAACCATCACAAACTCTGGGGGTCTCTACATCCAGAATGTCAACCAGGCAGACGGAGGACAATATATTTGTTTTGCAAGCAATAATGCTGATACTATCCAAGCTACAGCCTACATTATTGTACAAGGTAAATGTAATCAAATGTTTCAAATGTGATCCAAGTCCAGTTTAATTACATCATCTTATTGAATATACATTATTTACATGTAAAGCACATGAAAAAGAAACTAGTTTTTTTGTATATCCTGTATATACCCATTCAGTATATAACATAAATGGGAAGTCCACCATATTTAATATATGCATTTATTATAAAATGTGTCTATAATAATAAAAATACATATACAGTACCTAATCTACTCAGACTTTGTTATATTTGTTTCATGAATGTTAAACTTTTTTTTTTTTTCAAAAAACTCATTTTTAAACTGATTTAAAATATACTAAAAGTCTCAGTGATTCCGCGTATTATATTTTGGCAGTGCATTTCTAAAAAAAAAAGTTTTTTCTTTTTTAATGTCAGATGTTATATAAAAGTAAAAGCTAAAACTTTTTGCAAGAGTAAGTGTAATTTGAAGCAGAACAAAGTACAGTTCTTACTGTGTTTCTTTAATGCTTACGTGCAATGTAATATGTCAATTAATACACCCATAATAAAAGTCTCTACTTGTTGCATTTTTACGTCCTCCAGTGAAAAAGAGAGAAATTATTACTTCTTTCTTGCTGAAAATGATCTACAGTTGTAACAGTTCTCATTTTACAATGATTAGTATAGTCTCTCAAAGGAACAGGGTGTGTATAAATGGTATTTAATATCGGGCAGGGTGTAAAACTCAGATCATGGAGTTCTGCACTAGCTCAAAGTTTTTGTTTTGATCACTTTCTTAATGAACGACCAGTTGCTGCTACTAATAGAACATTCTTTGTTACCTTGTTTTCATTTTTTTAAGAAAATACAGAAATACTTTTTTCTACAGTGTATTGTCACATAGATATGGTATTTCTAGATTTCAATCATGTTAGAATGCAATATTTTTTGTGGAAAACATGGCATGGTGTAACATTTATTTTTAAATGTGTTGACTTCTGTGGTTGTTTGCAGCAACACCTCAATTCACAGTTTTTCCCCAAGACCAAACAGCACTGGAGGGAGTAACTGTTGACTTTGCCTGTGAAGCACAAGGATATCCTCGCCCAGTGATAGCCTGGACAAGGGGTGGTAAGGAAGAGTATAACTTTTTAGTTAGATTCTAGCACTTTCCTGCCTTTGTCGTTTTGCATTACATTACAGATATTGGGTAAATGCCATTTTACTGTTATTGTAGTATTAACCTTGGATCTGTAATCCTGCTGCTAATTTCAAATGTATTCTTTCATCATGAGTTTTAAAAATAGAAATATTGGTGTTTAACTAAAGTTATAGTGTTCCATCTCTTTCTCCTTATTTACAGCAATAGATAAATAATCACTTTGTTGTATTCATATATTATAGTATTTCTCATATTACAGTCTAATACATTAATTAAATCAAGTAATTAATAAACATAGTGTACCTCTATCGATAAATATTTTTCACATTTGTATGTATTTCAGCCCTGATTCATCTGTCTTTACTTGTTAAAATAAGACAAGGAAGTTGTAGAGTGCCCAGTTTCTGAAAACCTTTGGAAATATTATACTGTATTTTGCCCCTACACTTTCCAAATGGAATAAATTAGAAAAAACCAGCACTTTGCATTTAAATTTAATGTTCGATTTTCTTTTTCTTTTTCTAAGCTTTTGTATTTTTTGTAAACCATACCATTCATCCATATGGGAAGGCTAGAGCTCCTAAAAGAAACACACACAAGTTTGGTGCCCTGGTTAACTGTAACTTGTTTATTAGTGTTTGAAAAATATGGGGAAGAAAAGACTGAAACATGTCCACAAAAAAGTTACTCTCCTGGTTCAGTATTTCACAAAACCTGTTACTTTAGGTATCTTATTCTTATTGTTAAATTTTCAGCTTTGTGTGGTGTGTAACGTGATTTCTTAGCCTTTCTGAGGAAATGTTCAAATATTAGCAGCATAACTTGTGGCTCATTTTAAAATAAGTTATTCGTTTGGTTTTGGTATATTGTTCTAAATCTTAATTTGTGCCTGGTTATTAATGTTTTTAACATCAAATATGTTTTGATATAGTTTACATTAATTAATTACCTGACTTGCACATTGTTTTTAATTGCATGGTATCAGTTGGGACAACTATACAAGAGAAGAAGTCATTAGCAGTGTTTTAATTTTTCTTTCATATGGTACGTGTGGATGAAAGCAGTCAAGTCTGTGTATAGTTTACATAGGATTTTCAAACTTCATTACAGTTTTTACTTTCATTTTCAAGTTTGAGCAGCACACACATAATAAAATCCTCTGTCTGCATTTTTACATTTCTATGCCTTCTAAAATCACTGAAGTGATGGAATGACTACAGAAAATAGCCAGGTATTGATTCACAGCGTAGCCTGCTTGTGCTGTTTTGTTCTTGGCTGGATGAGACCAAAGTGACATCCCTGAATTGTTTTAAATTAACTACAAGAACACTGAAATATTTCTGACACTGCTGTGTTCTACTCACTCATGGATAAGGAGATACTGACTAGTCTCTCAAGATGCTATTCAGAGTATATCAAAAAAATATTTATATTCTGATGATCTCAGTAAATGATAATAAAGGGATCTTTCAGCTAAAGTTTGATTTTGAGAAAAGGAATGGAATTCAGCTATTCAGAAAATGCATTCTAATTCAATATGCGCCAAAAAATCAAACTAAAAATTATTCATTGTTCACACATATATAAAATTGTCTAAAATGTTTCCAGGGCTAAATACAACCTGTAAGCAATGCCATCAAACGTCTGCATCACGGGGTCACATTTCTGGAATGTTCTACACTCAAGCTATTTTAGGCAAAAGTTTTCATATCTCTCTCAGTCTTCAATCTACAATCACTCCTAATCCTTTAACAGCAATATCTACCAGATGGGATAATTTTGTGCTATGAAAAATGGGTTTGGACATCCTATAGCACACTGGTTAAACAAAGAATGATTTTACACAGCTAGAAGAATCTTAATCCACTTTCTGTAACTTGATGAGAAGGCAATGTTTTGTATAATTTCAAATTGCCAAAAATAAAATTCTTCTTATAATGTAACTGTAAGCAAATATGCACACCAGACTTCTGCTAAACCTTTCATCTAATCTACAGTTTCATTCTAAAGGAAAAACCATTGTAGGTGGAGCACTCATGCTGTTGTTGAGTCGAGTGCTGTGTTTCATGATTTATGTTAAGAGCAGAACATATTGTTATAATTTTCTGGATTTGATCGGATTTTATTAATATGTTTTGCTCTAAATAATATAAATAAATTAAAAGAGAATGGGTGTGCAAACATAATTTGTATCTTTCCTTTAGGCAGCCCATTGCCAAATGACAGGAGACATATAGTTCTTTCTAGTGGATCACTGCGAATTTCTGGGGTTGCTCCACATGACCAAGGACAGTATGAATGTCAAGCTGTTAATATTGTTGGTTCTGTTAGGACTGCAGTGCAGCTCTCTGTGCAACACAAAGGTATTGATTTTACTTTTTTTTTAAACCAACAATGTACTAAAAATGTTCAAATTAATCCAACAATAGTTGAATATTTTGAATCAATTTTGTGTCAGCCCAATCCTTATTATTTCAGTTTATATGAAATGCTAACCTTGATATTTAAATTTTCCTTGAAGAATAGATGCTTTAGCAATGGTGTCTTTGGACATTTTCTTACTCTCTCACAAATTCTTCAAAACTGGCAGTGATAGTTCCAGGTACAGTATGTCTGTTGGCCACAGTTGCACAAAATTACCTCCTTACTAGGCAGTCTAATAGGGGAGCACATGATTGTTGTCATTCCCCATAAATTTTGAAGAGCCTGTATTGGACTAAACAAGATAAGAAAAAGGGTAGATGTATGAGTTCAGAAGATAGAAGGGAAGGATTTTTTTCTTTTTTCATTTTCATGAAGATTTAATTATGGTATCGTTTAATAGTACAATATTTGAAAACAGACTCAAAACATTTTTCCTGTGCATATAGTTTTAAATGTTTCTCTCAGTCCTTGATAAACACATGGCTGCTAGTGTATAATAAATATATGTATTCTGTGCTGAAGTATGTTAAGGCCCTGGGTTTGCTCTAAACAGCAAAATCACCAGTTTTAATATAAGACTTAAAAGTGCATATATGGGAATGGGAATTCTCCTGTGTCTGTACATATATATAAATTATTATTCAGACCTATAAAATTGAACTTAAAATGCTTTCAAACTGTTAAAATACCAAATTTTATCTGATTTAATGATGGTAGTTTGGGAGACTATTTTCTTTTTCTTTTTTTTCCATGCTTGTATCTTCTCTAGCAGTTGCTGATCGAGTAAAATTGAGAATTATTTTCACTGTGCCCCTGGTCTCATTGAGGCCAGACAACCACAAGTTCATTTTTTTAAAGTTAAATGGGAACAAGTAGACAGTTCATTGAATGTCACATTTCTAAACCAATCCAAGGCCTCATGAAGGAGGCACTCGGAGTAGGAGCAGTGATTTCAAATAGCAAAGAGCAGCTGTGCTCTCGCTAACCTGGTCCAATAGACAGCGAGCTTCTGTTTACGAGGAACCACATACAGTTGAAAAGTCACCTAAATGACCCCAGACAGTAAAATGTGTGTTGTGTGGACAGAGAGCACTTTGCATGTTTTAAAAATAAACTTAACCTGAGGCAAGGAAAAACCTTTTTGCAACATCAGGTTGTACATTAGCATTCAACAGCATCAATGGACAAATGGTAAATGTGCACAATATGTCATCGCAGGAGCTGTAGGTGCTCCCTGTTAATCAGCGTTATAATGATAGCGTAGGAGTCGATGTAAACTTGAATGATTTTGCAGCTTTTCTGACCAAAATCTGAACTGCTAAATTTTCATTCGAAGTAAATAGTGTATCGCACTCTGTCAAAAGGACTGCCGTTAAAAAAACTTGAATACCAAGAACCACAGGAGATGTCGTTTTCAGTACTCAAAACACCCGAATCAACAAATCTGCCAAACAACCCTGGTAGATGCACCCACCTTCTGACTGCACGTCTGAAAGAATAACTAATGAAATTTTACATTACTCTCTAACTGGAGATGTAAACATGCCATGAAAAAGTAACTGTGAAGTATTAACACGTCGTATATCCATAGACCACAATGCTTATCTAAACTCTGTTTGCTCTCGTTATGTCATATAATGCTGCAATAGATAAAATAATAGAAAGATATCATAGCAGACAAAGGCACTTGTCAAAAGTGTAGAGCGCATTAGCTGTGGTGGTCTGTGTGTGTGTCAGTTTGTCCCCACTGTCACAGCACTCACAACAACGTGCAAATTAATTAAGTTTCAGTTACTTTTTCCTACTAAGCTCCTGGAAAAACAGCAATCTTAACTTCTTATTTTCTATCAGTATCAAGTCATTTGATCAGTATCTTTTTGCTTTCTCCCTAAACTCTGGCGGCAGTTTAAAATGCACAGACTGGGGGTGTTTTAAGAAGAAGCCCACCTTTGCAGCATAGGATTTTGCCGCTATTCACTACACACTTTTCAACAGGTTCTCTCCAGACATGTATTCTCGTTTGGGAATCATGTCTGACCCACGGACACTATGATCCATCATACATTTCCATGATATTTCATTACATATATGCAAATATTCCAAAACCCAGAAATATTTGAAATTTGAAATACTTCTGGTCTCACATACTTTGGATTATGAATACTCGGTCTGTATTGAACACATATATATTTATACTTCTTATTTTCTATTTTGTGTGTTTTTACACTTTTTCCAAGCATTTCCAAAATTTATGGGGAAGACAGCAGTATTTTCACTCCTGTTGTGGTTTTCTTGCATGTGTTTTTCATAATTTCAATTCAATTCTGGATTTGGAAAATCTTTTGGTTGGCTGATAAAGTTTCTTAATAGGATTATAAAGACATGTTCAGTTGATGTAATGATCTGTCGTTATTACTCTGTTACTAAATAGAAATGTTATTTATCTGTTGCTTGTCCCCCTTCATGTAGTTTTTTTTGTCCATTTCAGCTAGGGTACACAGGTATGAGGTGAATTCTCTCCTTTCTTTGTGCAGTTCTGTTCTGAAGTGAGAGGCTTTAAAATGGTTTTCAGCAAGTGTTAAACAACAAATGCGCAGCTAAGGAGACCAACAGTGATAATTAATAAAACTCTTGAAAGCTGACTTTAAAAATGAATGGTCAGATGAGTAGTTGCCAGCAGATACCTAGATATGTAGATTTTGCATTTATTAGATATACAAGCCTAGAAACGAAGAGCAGAATGGAGAAAGACAAAGTCTTAAAGAAGCTATACTGTGGCTAATTTGATTATCCATTTAAAATTAAAATGGCACATCCCAAAAATATGTGTATATAAAGATGAACAGTATACAGTAGAATCCATCCATCTATTATCCAACCCACTATATCCTAACTACAGGGTCACAGGTTGTAGGTTAAACTGTATATCAGTCTGGTTAGATAAAACATCATACAAGGGGTACACTTGATGCTGTCTTAATAGATTTTCATTCTTTCTATTAAACTTAAATAAAACTACAGTATATACTATAAAGGATAAAAAGTATCATACTGATAAAACTGCCTTTCATTTTGAGTGTGGCATTTTGTATTGAGTAGCAATCATGAGCTATAATTCATACTGCTATTGAAAATGGGTCTGCTCTCGCCAGGTGTGGTAAAAGTGTACTTTCCCAGTTTGCAGTTTGAGCTTCTCATGACCACCCAAACTACAAACCGGATTCCAAAAAAGTTGGGACACTAAACAAATTGTGAATAAAAACTGAATGCAATGATGTGGAGATGGCAAATGTCAATATTTTATTTGTAATGGAACGTGGACGACAGATCAAACGTTTAATCCAAGTAAATGTATTATTTTAAAGGAAAAAAATGGTGATTCAAAATTTCACGGTGTCAACAAATCCCAAAAAAGTTGGGACAAGTAGCAATAAGAGGCTGGAAAAAGTAAATTTGAGCATAACGAAGAGCTGGAAGACCAATAAACACTAATTAGGTCAATTGGCAACATGATTGGGTATAAAAAGAGCTTCTCAGAGTGGCAGTGTCTCTCAGAAGCCAAGATGGGTAGAGGATCACTAATTCCCACAATGTTGTGCAGAAAGATAGTGGAGCAATATCAGAAAGGTGTTACCCAGCGAAAAATTGCAAAGACTTTGCATCTATCATCATCAACTGTGCATAACATCATCCGAAGATTCAGAGAATCCGGAACAATCTCTGTGCGTAAGGGTCAAGGCCGTAAAACCATACTGGATGCCAGTGATCTCCGGGCCCTTAAACGACACTGCACCACAAACAGGAATGCTACTGTAAAGGACATCACAGAATGGGCTCAGGAATACTTCCAGAAACCATTGTCAGTGAACACAATCCACCGTGCCATCTGCCGTTGCCAGCTGAAACTCTACAGTGCAAAGAAGAAGCCATTTCTAAGCAAGATCCACAAGCTCAGGCGTTGTCACTGGGCCAGGGATCATTTAAAATGGAGTGTGGCAAAATGGAAGACTGTTCTGTGGTCAGACGAGTCACGATTCGAAGCCATGTCATCTGGACCAAAGAGGACAAGGACAACCCAAGTTGTTATCAACGCTCAGTTCAGAAGCCTGCATCTCTGATGGGTATGGGGTTGCATGAGTGCGTGTGGCATGGGCAGCTTGCATGTCTGGAAAGGCACCATCAATGCAGAAAAATATATTAAGGTTCTAGAACAACATATGCTCCCATCCAGACGTCATCTCTTTCAGGGAAGACCCTGCATTTTTCAACAAGATAATGCCAGACCACATTCTGCATCAATCACAACATCATGACTGCGTAGGAGATGAAATGGCCAGTCTGCAGTCCAGATCTTTCACCTATAGAGAACATTTGGCGCATCATAAAGAGGAAGGTGCGACAAAGAAGGCCCAAGACGATTGAACAGTTAGAGGCCTGTATTAGACAAGAATGGGAGAGCATTCCTATTTCTAAACTTGAGAAACTGGTCTCCTCGGTCCCCAGACGTCTGTTGAGTGTTGTAAGAAGAAGGGGAGATGCCACACAGTGGTGAAAATGGCCTTGTCCCAACTTTTTTGGGATTAGTTGACACCATGAAATTCTGAATCAACATATTTTTCCCTTAAAATGATACATTTTCTCAGTTTAAACTTTTGTTCCGTGATTTATGTTCTATTCTGAATAAAATATTAGAAGTTGGCACCTCCACATCATTGCATTCAGTTTTTATTCACGATTTGTATAGTGTCCCAACTTTTTTGGAATCCGGTTTGTACTTAAATTTTAATGAAATTCAGTTACCTTTTGAAAACAGACATTTTTAAAAAGCAGCATGTGACTTCTTAGCCTTTTCATTCTTTTGTTTTGTAAATTCAAAGCTCTACTCACCCTTATCAACCATCAATCAAGTACTACTCTCTTTGTGCACCACATTAAAATGTTGCTCTATTAACTTATTTTTCATGCAAATCACTGAAGTGTGTATTATTTATAATGGCTCTAACATCTAAAAAAGAATTTAAAAAAATCATCAGCACCATATATATTTTTTCTTGGTTAGCTCTGAACGAGGTTTTGTATTGTTTTGCTTTATACTCACTGATATTTGGCTGTTTCTTTTTTAAATTGGTGGCATTGATTACTTTAAACACTTTACTTACTGCAATAAGAAAGTTGTTTGATGTTTATTAGCATAAAGAAGTAAAAACATAACATTTTCTCTATACTCAACTTACTCTCTTTGCCAATTGATTGATCTTATTATTAATGCCCATTTTTGAATCTTTAGTAACGCCTGTTTTTGCCAGTACACCAAGGGATATGACGGTGGAGTCAGGGAGTAATGCGCAGATTCCATGCACTGCTCATGGAGAACCAGAACCAGTAATTACATGGAACAAAGTAAGTAGATGTTACCAGTAAACATTCAAAAAACATTTATTTATTTATAGATAGATACTTTATTAATCCCAAGGGGAAATTTACATACTCCAGCAGCAGCAGCATACTGATAAAAACAATATTAAACAAAAGATTGATAACAATGAAAGTATAACAGACAGACCATAATTTTGTGTAATATTAACGTTTACCCCCCGTGTGGAATTGAAGAGTCACATAGTAGTGTTGGGGGAGGACCGATCTCCTCAGTCTGTCAGTGGAGCAGGACAGTGACAGCAGTCTGTCGCTGAAGCTGCTCCTCTGTCTGGAGATGACACTGTTCAGTGGATGCAGTGGATTTTCCATTATTGACAGGCGCCTGCTCGGTGCCCGTCACTCTGCCACGAATGTCAAACTGTCCATTTCTGTGCTTACAATAGAGCCTGCCTTTCTCACCAGTTTGTCCAGGCGTGAGGCATCCCTCTTCTTTATGCTTTATGATGTATTTTCATACATCAGTGTAGCTTAAAAGTGATTTACAATAATAATAATGAAAGACAAAAGAAGAGCAAAAATAAACTAAAGAACAGTTATTTATAAAAAGTTATAAAAGGCAGTAAAAAAAAGTGCCAAGCTTACTAATGAAGTGCCATGTGTTCTGTTTATTATTTACTTTTAAATGCTGTCATTTGTTTACTTCAGCACTTAAGAGTATACAGATTATTTTGAAGGGTTTGAGCTGATATTGTAATAAAGCACAACCATATTTTGAAAATTGAGTTTATAAAATTTGGTTTTTGTAAATCATAGGTGACACATATATAAAAGTGTGTTTATTAATGGTAACTGATAAATTAAGAATAGACATTCACCTCTTTATGCTTTAGATAATTCCACATGTAGAGGACTATAATAGTACTTAGTTATTGTTCTATCCATCCATCCATTATCCAACCCGCTATATCCTAACTACAGGGTCACGGGGGGTCTGCTGTAGCCAATCCCAGCCACCACAGGGCACAAGGCAGGAAACAAACCCCGGGCAGGGCGCGAACCCGGATCTCCAAACTGCGAGGCAGCAGCGCTACCCACTGCTTATTGTTAAATGCACAGAAGAAAAATCATTCCTTATTAGGATGACACTTTTATTGGCAACTTGTAATTATAATAATAATAATAATAATACATTTTATTTATATAGTGCTTTTCCCATTCTCAAGGTGCTTCACAGAGTCTCATAAAGAAACAACAGATATATGTAACATTGGATACAGATGTTTCCTGAATAGAACATTAAAACAGATAGATACAGAATATACAAAGCCATTAAACAGAATAAAAGTCATTAACTCAGAGTAAAATACTAAATTCAATACTAAAAGAAAGCCTAGCAAATGACATAATGTGTGGTAAAACATACCCACAAATTATACCAAGCATCTAGAGAGACAGGAAGACTGAAAGAGGAGGCAGGTTAAGTTAAAAGCCTTCCTGAACAGATGGGTTTTAAGTTGTTTTTTAAAAGAACAAATGGAGTCAGCTGATCTAATTAATTTAGGGAAGTCATTCCAAAGTCTGGGCACTATATAGCTGAAGGCCTTGTCTCCCCAATTCACAATTCATTTTTAAACATGTGTGTTTTAAAACCGCCACTAGACATATTGGTAGAGTGTTCGTTTTGTCACACGGAGTCTTAAAATAAGATGAAACTGCATATGCTTAAAATGGGTAGAAGTACACGATAAACAAAGATAACAGAGTCAAATATTTGTGTAAAACATGGAATATAAGAATGATGAAAGATGGAGTGCAGTAAACCTCAGGACTGACTGATTGGGTCACTTGAAAGTTTTACCTTAAGTAGCCAAAGAAAATAATTATTGTGATACTCTAATAGCAGCTTATACTGTATATGTTTGGAAAAACTGAGGAAGCCACCTTTTTAGTTTCAGTGACACAGTGATTATTACTGTGGGCTTATGGATCCAGTGTTTTGGCCCTGTTAGGCTACCCCATCGTTTTCATTGTGGAGTTTCATGTAGGTTTTTCTCCATTGTGGCCACTAGGGGGCACACCTGCTCGCCAAACCCAACACATACACTTGGCACAAGTCCAGCACAACACATGTTTATTTAAGTGTGGGAAAATGCTTCCCAAATTGTTTCCCCCTGCACAGTCCCAGCACACAGTACAACACACAAGGATATAAACGCTTCTCATCTTCTCTCTCTCTCTGTCATTTGTCTTCTGCCTCCACTACTCCTTTGACAAGCTTCATCCTCTTCCTCCCGACTCTGGTTCCTCAAGTAAAGTGAGGCAGTCATTTTTATGCTGCACCTGGAAGCACTTCAGGTGGTAATTCAGTATTGTCTGGAAGTACTCCCAGGTGTGACAGAAAACCAAAAATAGGACTCTGCAGTTCCCCCAACAACTCCCACAGAACCAAGTCCAACTCCCATGGATTCCTGCAGGGATCTAAGGTGCCGCTGCAACCCATGGAGACTGCCATCTAACACTCTGGGGGAGGCAGTGCCCAGTGTACATCAGTTCTCCCAGTCCTTCCTTTATGACTGCCTCCCAGCCGGGACAGGGACCCGGCCATCCATCACACCAGACATCATGAAGGTTACATTAACTCTGAGTTCTGCACTGGGCCCTGTGTGAGTGTTGATGTGTGCATGAGTGGACCATGTTATGGACTGGTACCCTGATGAGTGTTGTTACCTCTACACCCAGCACTAACAGAAACAACCCCCATGACTTTGCATTAAATTAATTTGGTTTGAAAATGTTACCTTCTTTTTTCTAATCATATGTACTATATAAATCTTTTTGCTTTTAATATTTACAGGATGGCGTACAAGTAACACAAAGTGGGAAATTTCATATTAGCCCTGATGGTTTTCTTGTAATTCAAGATGCTGGCCCTGCAGATCAAGGTCGCTATGAATGTATTGCCAGAAATACTATTGGATATTCCTCAGCTAGTATGGTTCTAACTGTTTTGGGTAGGATATAAATATATCTTTATATACTATGTTTACTGAACATGAAAATATTTATAGTGCCTGATTGTTGATTAATTAGTTTTGCTTCTGAATAAAGGAAACAAAATTATTTTACTATTTTGATGTTTTCTTTTATTTAATTGCTAAAATTACTACATGCAAGTATTTAATAAATTGTATGACTAAATTGTATTTCAGAAATTCACTGCTACAGACACCGAAGTAATCATTGATGGCGTATGAATCATATGCCATAGAGGAGTGCATTCATTTCAAAGTACATTAATTGTTTTGGTCCAGTATTAGTTTGAAATTTGTGATAAACCAAATGATTTTACATTTTGAATAACAGTATTGTTAACTGTTTCCCCAAATTAAAACTGATCTTACACTTGGTGTAATATGCATCCTTATGATCAGGGCTGGATCAAGGGTACATTGCATCCCTTGGCAGTGCTGGTTGAAAGTGCCCACACAGAGACGTCCAAAAGGTTGTCCCTTTTAGATCTGCACAGTTGGATCCATAACTGAAGTTGACAAATGAGCTGCTCCCCTTGAAGATCAGCCCCCTTGTGCATATGAAATTGATGAGGAGGGGAGAGGGAGTTGGCCTACATTCCAGAAACCGGGGTCTCAAGGGGGGGTTTTGCTGCCCTTAGGCCTGTGTGAAGAACTAGCCATAACTATGATGGCATTTTACAAAGCAGTTTGAGAGGGCTCTCATTACTATGGCTGATGTGTTCTAAATTTTTCTTTCTTTCTCATCATTTGAGTTTTGAGTGATAAGCTTTTTATAAAGCTTTTTGTCAGAACAGAGTTTTATATTGCCAATTCTGTTATTTGCAGTAACTTTTAGTAGATGCTGTATGTCTGTCTGAGGTAGATGTTCTATACATAACATTTTTATGATTACATTTATTGAGAATGACTATAGTGAGTTTTTAAAAATTCTTTTATGAAAGATGTATTTGAAAGTGTGTTTAATTCTGTATTTTTTTCTCCTTTTACAGTTCCAGAAATAAGTCGAAATGGAGATCCTTTTGTGGCAACTTCGATTAGAGCTGCAATAGATTCTATTGACAGTGCAATTGACTCCACACGTAGGAATCTCTTTGACGGGTATGGTTTCATTTTATAGCTGAAATGTACTGAATAAAAATGTATTTCTGTCCTTTTTGTGAGCAACACAAGGTGACATTTGAAAGATGGACTTTAACTCAAGATTACTACCCCTTTCAACCTTTTGAGACTATTCATATTTTATTGTATCAATGCATCGTATCAATGTGAATTCAAAATAGGATTTTCTTTCTTTTATTGCTACACTAGATACTATCATTTCTTTGTTTTTAAATTAATTTATTAAATAAAACAAAATCAATAATAAGTACCTCCCCCCACAAACCCAAGGTTATGATCAGAAAAAAACAAAACCATCATATAATAAATAAAGAAGGTAGATAAAAAGGCTTACAAAGTATATACTTTTTAAGAGTCAAACAAATCCTATCTTTGGGAGCACTGGAATATACTCTTAAAAATAAAATCTCTATTTAAATGTTTGTCTAAAATATAACATTCACATGTATTCTGATGGAAATGATAGGGAATTTGACCATGTGAGGGTATAGTGTAGAGATAGGATATTTAAAGTAGTAGAAAGAGGAGAAAAAAGAAGATAACAGTGGGTGATAAGGAGATTTTAGTAAGAGATGAGCATCAATGACTTTCAAATTTTAAGTCTATTTGGAGGAATAAGTAAGAGAAAGAAGCCAGAATACATAACTGGGGACAGAGATCTTGAAATGTGCTTAGACCTGTAGTGGAAGTAAATATAACTGAGTGTTTATATTGTTGCATGATAAGATTTGCAAAATTTGGCAGGGAGTGAGAAACCATTAGAGAAGATTCAATGAAACGTTAACTGGTATAAGTGCATAGATTATGCCATAAATTAATGGGTGCAGAAATATAATATAACTGAAAATATAGAAAGGAAGAACATCAATTAACCCTGGAATCGGTTTGTGCAACAAATTTCATCTGGAGCCTAACATCATTACAGATAAGTTTGGAATTTAGACATCTGATTTTTTTTTTTCTAGAGAAGACTTCATTGAGCTAATGAAATCTAGAAAAGCAACCTTTATTCATTCTCACAGGTAAACACATTCTGGTAGGCAAAAGTTCAGTTTGATCTAGAAACTCAGAAAGTTATCAGATTATTAAAAAATATGTTGTTAATTGTGGGATACACTTGAATTCAATGTGGGATGAATATTAATAGCAAGATAACCTAAATGACAGGCACTGGGGATGTCAGAATTGAGGTTTTCTGACTGGCTGAGGATGTTAAGAAGAAGTAACAATGATTCGGACTAATCATCTAGAGATAGTGGTGAATGTATCAAATATCATTATATAAAAGAATGTCATCTTCTTAAACAAAGACAGCATAAGTTTAGAAGAGGAGGAGAAATATGATGTGAAAGTATGGATTGCTGTGGTAAATGACTTGAGGTAGGAGGTAATGAAAAGGTGCAGTAAGGAATAACCTTAACAGGAGTCCCTCTGCATTGAAAAAAGCAGGAGATGCTGACATTTCCTTATATTCCTCCTGTTTGGCAGAAGTTTTGAACTTGTTAATAAAACTGTCGCCAAAGCCTTTTTTGCAGGAATGTCTAAAAGTAAAGCAAACTGATCAAACTCCATCTCAAAATGAAGGGAGAGAAGGGCTTGTAGAGAATTTAGATTATAGGCTGCATCAGCAAATTACAAAATTCTGAATATGTTATCCAACACCTGATATTTTTGGATAATGCCAGTTTGGTCCTGGTGAATCAGTTTCCTATATAAGAGTTCAGTCTTAATTCTAGTGAAAGTATGTAGCTTTAGGACCTTTACTGTGTTTGATCAACAGAGTGATCTCAACCCTGATTAGACTAGGATGTACCTTTGCATTCTTAATAAACCACTTTATTATGGAGAGGAATTTAGCCAATCCTTAAAGAAAATTCGAAACCCTAAAAAACCTCAGCGAGTTCCTTTAGCAGTAATAAGGGTATTCCAGTGCATCTTTGATAGACAATACAAGATTCAGTCTAAAAATGAATGATGCCATAATTTTCAAACATGCAGCACCTTTTAGAGATGCCAACTTGACTTCTGTCTCTATTATTCTTTGCCCTGCACATTTAAATTCAGTTTTTATTGTGAAATAAAATATCAAGAAAGTGGTCAGTGTTTTAGTGAACTGAGACCTTTCACTTTCCATTAAATAGCATGTACATATAAGCAGAAAAATCCTAATTGCATGTGTGGATGTTTAGTAGCAGCTATTAAGAGAGATTCAGTAGAAGCATAATATGGCCATCTAAAAAAAAAGATTCTTAACAAGGTTTGTTTTATTCTTTATATTTATAACAAACACAAAACATTAATGAAAATAAAGAACATTTAGAGGTCACTCCATGTGGCAGTTTGTATGTCACCTGAACTGAAATGCAGACAACTGTTCCACACTTGTAAGTGGAAACATTAACACTACTTTTGATGAAGACCAGTCAAAAAAAAACCTTTTCTGTTCTTTGTCAGTATATCATTGTACTTTTCGATGAGACTTATTCCTCTTTCAGCTGTGCCGATGACTATCAACATGCATGCCAACAGTTCACAAGATTAGTTGCAGATTGGATCATCTGTCCACTGTTCTAGTGGTTTCTCGAGAAATGACTGGGACCCTTCCTTACCGTTTTCCATAAGGACAGAAAGAAGGATGGTGTTCTTTCTGTTACCAGATTCTCCAACTTCAGCTTTTCAGATTCAGTGTTCAGATTCACTGAGGAATAATGGTGGCCACCGCAGGCTTTGCACCATCTTTTACTTTGTTTCTACTGAAACTATCATGAAAAAGGGCTGAAATAGAAATTTCTATTTACTACTAGAATGTTCTTGAAAATTCCACTTACTGTTATTCTCTCTCTCTTTTTTTAACTGTTTATCAATCATTCAGCCAGTTATGACCCCTGCACAAGAGTACATACGTAGTACCAATACAAATGAAATGTTCAGAATGGAACGAGCTCTAAATGTTTCACAATCAGGCCAGAATTTCACAGGGAAGCAAGCTATGCATAATAAAAAACAATAATGCTTGAAAAGAAATTATTCTACAAATATCAACTCTTGGCATTAATTTGTGGAACACCCCAGTATGTAGTATGCAATCAAGGGAAAATAACTGAACAGATATTTTAGGTATACAGTATATTTAGCTTTAATCAGGTTATGGTTTAACAAGACTAGTACACATGTTTTCACATGGTCAGAGCACAGTGTGCAATGCAGGTTTGACTGGTAGGTTGGTCAGGGCCTGCATGGAGTTTTCACGCTCTCACTATGAATTTGCAGATTAATTGATATCAATATGTGTGATTAACTGCAAAGGTTGATCTGTTTCTCACACTGATTTCTGGAAATGTGTCAGTAATCCTTTTTGATTTACCAAATTACAATTAGTCCTTCTTGTGTTGTGAACTAAATAACACCCACCGCTTTCCAACCATGAATAGAGCTTGATATGGATTTAGAATCTTTAATGTATCTTAAGGTTTTCAAGTGTAACTTAATCACAAAAACTTTGCTTTATAGTTTCATATATTTTGAAAACCATTATATAATCAAGACCACTTTTTTGTGTTAGTCAAAGTCAAAAGAGCATAATTAAATTCTCTGTGATTCAATTTTGGTATAAAAGTAAAATGTAAAAACCTCCAAGGGGATGATTATGAGTATCATGTTTTCTTTTTTAAATATAAGAACATTTTATTTTTGCACATAACTGGAAAAAGATTATTCAATAAAGTAACTGTTAACAATGCAGTCTATAAATGCATTTGTCTTGCATTTACGTTATTGGTTTATAGCTGTACCACATAGAAGATGTGGATTGTTTTTCTATTGTTTCATACAAAGAATTAGTCTGCTTTGTTTATTTAGCACAGCTGAAGCTCTAAAGAAAAATGCATTTGGATGCAATTGGTGTTCAAGCTTAAGATAATTATATTTCAGTTAAGAAGTAGAATAGAAAGAGTTCAGTTTTAGCAGTATTATTTTATTTTGTAAGATAAAATATTGTCATTCTTTTACCCTGTAAAAATGTTAATCTTATTTATTATTTGTCCATTTATGCACTAAAGCAATCCACGAACACCTAGTGATCTTCTGGCCTTGTTCCGCTACCCAAGAGATCCTTATACAGTTGAGCAGGCAAGAGCTGGAGAAATATTTGAGCGGACTTTGCAGTTAATTCAGGAGCATGTTAATAAAGGTTTAATGGTTGACATGAATGGAACGGGTAAGTAAAACAGTAGATACCATAAATCTTACATGCTTCAATAACCATTTTTTCATATTTTTTTTATTAGAGTTCTGTTTTGCTTTTTGTACTTGCACAACAAATATAGTTTTATTCATATGCAGAAAAATGCAGTATGTTGCCATTGTTTATCTCATTTCCTTATAATGCGTTTCAGAACATTGAAAGCAGAGTTAGCACCAACTTGCATATAAAATACAATGCTTGGGTTATTCCATACTAGATTACTAACCTCTTAAAATTTTAGTCACTATCTTTTTAGGAGATTTAGCAGTGCTGGTGGTACACATACAAGTGAAAGTTCAGTTCCCAGTTCAGTCATTGTTAGAGTGCAGTATGCATGCTTTGTCCTTGTTGTCATTTTCTTTCTGGTAACTAAATTGTCATGAGTTGACAAAGTATATGCTCCTTCTGACTGAGTCGCAGCCCTTTCTTCCTGATTCTTGCCTCATAACCAGTGCTGCTAGCACAGACTTCCACTCAGCTGATCCTGTTTTAGATTGTGCAGGTTAAGAGAATGAGAGGGTGGCCAGAGTTTGTGAAACTATGTAAGTTTCCCTCAGGGCATACACGTTTCTGTGTGCTTGTTATTTATGCCAACACCAAACACTCGTCGTTCAGTGAGCATACACTTCCTCAATTTGTACATTACTTACGGTATTATTGCTTCCTATGTATGCTTAACATTTTCCCTTTACTAACACAAAACAAGCTTGTGTGTAAATCACATCAAAATATACAGTACATTTGTCATGTGACATTATTAGTAAAAACTCTACTGTAAGAAATGTATGTTATTTTATGTATTGATCCAATCAAAATACATCTTCTTTGAAATTCATCTTATGATGAGTATAGTATAGCAATGAAAACTACTCAAACCAGGTATGGCATTTATTGTGCTTCATTAAATTGCTTTATTTTATGTCTACATTGTTGGAAAAATATAATGAATGTGCTTTCCCAATTTTTTTTCTGATTGAAAAGTACATTTTATTTTTAACTATCAGGAGTACCGGCGTTGCCCGGAAATGTATAACCGGTGAATTTGACAAATGAAAGAAACAGAACATAGACATAGAACAAACAGTTTTCTGATTGACAGTTTATTGTAAGTTCTGCCTGCTGTGGCGTTTCAGACGACTTTGAAATAGACTTTCTTCTGGCATCTGAAGTGGACCTTTCAATTCTACGTCTTTTTTTTCGGTGGCATGGGTATATTAACAAAAAGCAGAACAATTATAATGTGTTACATGGTATTACATATGGAATAAGCACCACCGTGAGATGAATCAGTCTGTTTGTAAGGAGCGTCTGTGTTGAACCGTGGTGCCATCTAACGGACGTTGGTGATGGCAACTACAGAGAGAAGTGACATACAACTGCTGCTGCGTCTGGGGAAAATGGTGGGGGAAGGATGCTGTGTTTTTAAGGCATGTCTCTGTTCAAATGTGATTGTATATAACGGACGTTGGCAAATGAAATACAGCACTACCAGTGCGTGTGGGAATGTGACCCGTGATGAAACACGGGTGTGTCAGCTGGTCACGGGCACTGGGTCGTTCACGTTTTACATCCATATGGCAGTTCCCCTTCACCTGATCAAAGTAGTTGGCCTTCTCATACATAGACACTTCCACCATCTCTTGGCAATTTAAAGAAACATGGGTAAAGAGTGATGCACAGAGACCAAAGCTGCCGCTACATGGCATCCCGATGAACGTCTGTTGCAAAGTGCGGTCATCTTGTCGATGATAAGTATAGGGACGTGTGCCCCGAACGTTGTGTAGGTGAAAAGGTGCCCTGCGCTTCACCACGAACATTTTTCCCAACCAAACATACCACATGAACTCCTCCTGGTCACAAAGGAGCCCCATCCCCAGTTTGGTGCCGATCGGACGCTCGGTGGAGATTTGTATGGCGGACAAACAAACATACATACACACATACTGTACATACATCGACTCTGCTTTATATATTAGATAGCAAAATACCCGCGCTTCGCAGCGGCAAAGTACTGCCTTAAAATTTTATTAAGAAGAAAATTAAACCTTTTTAAACTGAGGGAAAATATACCAATAATTATTTGTTAAGGATCTCTTTGTATACCACATTGTGAGTCCGGCCCTCCGGTTGTAAAATGACCAAGCTGTGCGCTAAGCTTACTCTTGACCATGCAACGTACAGTTGGCCATGTGAGCAGTAATCTTGTTTCAAATCTCACAGCTTGGATTGCTGCTGTCATAATCGGTTTGAGTTTCATGGGTTGTTTCAATTACGACAGTATTTGCAGGACTTGTGTTGAAGTGACTTTCGGCATCTGTCAAGCGTTGTAAGCATACAACTGGTTTCACCGATAACTTCACATCCAGCTTTTGAGAGTTTAAACATTCATAAACATCAAAATGTCCACTACTGAAATCGTCACCTGTAAATCTAAGATGTTTAAGAGGCACTGGCAGTTGTCGAAAGGTGTAAAATATTTGGCCATTTCGGTACACTTGAAAGCGACAAATGAACAATTCAGCGACCGCCATCAACTCACATGCAAAACCATTGGTGAAGGGCTTAAGCATTTCACTCTTATAGTGCTCCTGTGTAGTATAATTATCTCCTGTACTGTCATCAGTCCACACCTTGAACTTGTCCCAGTCATTCAATACATAAGACACAATGTTCCTCCGGATATCAAGAGTGAGCCTGATATGGCCGTGCAATATGTAACAAAGAGAATGGAAAAGGTAGGTGACATCTCCAGGCATGGAAACCACTCGGTAAGTGAAGTTCTTTGATTGATGGTGATCACCTCGATAGACATGTTAATGGGGTACGGTTGGAATGATAAAGGAAATGGGTACCTCAACAATGTAAAGTAAGTCTAAAATAACTACACAATAACTATAATCGTAACAAACGAACAATAAAACAGCGGAGAAGCCGTGGATTAAATAAAAAGGCTGTAGTTATCAGCAGGGAGACGTGAATCCCGTGGCGAAGCAAGGAAGGGAATGTAGAGACCGGAGCGACGGACGGCCTCATATAGGCAGGCAGCCAACAACGTGGGAGACGTTGGGATGGGGGGCCCAACGCCACCTCACACGGTGACCGAGCTGCAGGCTATGGATGTATATATGTACGTAAGTAGGATTCAGTTAGCGTTGGGAACCCGCGTAGCAAATTTCTTGAAGATGGGCCCATAAGTAACAAAAACCGTTGGAAAGTTCAATATGGCAGCCGACAGTGGCATCATACCACCGAAATAAGTATGTACATTGGTTTTGGTTAGCGCAGGGAAGCCACCTACCAAATTTCGTGAAGATGGGGCCATAAATAAGAAAGTTCAACATGGCGAACGTTGTCAACCATTATGACCGTTACGCGTAGAATTTCGAAATGAAACCTGATTAACTTTTGTAAGTAAGCTGTAAGGAATAAGCCTGCCAAATTTCAGCCTTCTACCTACACGGGAAGTTGGAGAATTAGTGACGTTGGAAAGTTCAATATTGTGGCTGACAGTGGCGTCATACCACCGAAATAAGTATTTACATTGGTTTCGGTTAGCGCAGGGAAGCCGCCTACCAAATTTCGTGAAGATGGGGCCATAAATAAGAAAGTTCAACATGGTGGACGTTGTTGACCGTTATGACCGTTACACATAGAATTTCGAAATGAAACCTGCTTAATTTTTGTAAGTAAGCTGTAAGGAATGAGCATGCCAAATTTCAGTCTTCTACCTACACGGGAAGTTGGAGAATTAGTGACGTTGGAAAGTTCAATAGAGTGAGTGAGTGAGTGAGTGAGTCAGTGAGGGCTTTGCCTTTTATTAGTATAGATTATTAATTATTGCTATTTGTTAAAGTACAATAGCAGACATTTAAATAAGGTGAAATGCACAAAATACCATGTTTGTAGTGCACACAAAATCTGTGGAAGGAAATCAGAGTAAAATGGGCAAACATCAAACACGTATATGTGGCACACTTGATACTCCACAATTTAGAGAGATAAAGCATACATTGACCAAATTTAAAACAGCCACTTGTTAAACATAGACATTTTATACCCTTTTACTTCTATTAAAGTGGGTTTAGGTATGAGTGTTGTGACTTGCAAGTCCCTGTCTTGCACCCCAAAACACAAGGCTGAGTCTCAGTACTTTAACAAAACCAGCTTTATTCAGCTTGAAACAGGAACAGCAGGGTTATTTATTGTAGCGGGATATGCCACTCTCCTTTCCTGCATTTATAATGTTCCTTGTATCACCCATCGACGACAGGCACTTATAGGGGTCCCAGCAACTGTTAGGCTCTTTCACAGAAACGACGATCATGCTTCGGGATGATCTTTGGCATTTCGTCCCATTGGGGGGAGTCCCAAAAGAGTTTAGAAACCTTACAATATTTTAAATTAAGTGACTGTGGTGTTGTTTTTTGCTGTCTACATTGTGTTTAATTATATGCCAATATCCTTCAAACGGTGAAGATCAATAAATCATTTTCTGACAAAAAGGACATTATTTTTATGATCATATTTAATAGAACAAAGAATATTTCATCTGTCAAAATTGCTACTTTACGTTATTTTCTAGCATTCTGGATTTTTCTGCATCTGTCATAGTACTTGTGCAGTTATTGACATTCAATATATGGTCAGTTTAATTCATATAGTAAATATTTATCTGAAATAAATAACATTTTCCTGTAAATTTTAAGCATTTTTTATGCTTTTCCTTTTGCTCAGAATGCATGCATAATTTCACCTAACCAACAAAATACATGCTTTGGTATTTACAGTTGCGGAAAATGTCAAAACTATTTTCCTCCATGCATTTTTACTTATCTAATTCACAATCTCATTGTTTTTGTATTTGCATAGTGAGTCAAACGTACCACTTTTGTTTTACTCCCCATGTGGAATGTAATCATGTGTAGCAAACTCTCAATAAAGCAACTTTTCATGAACTTTGCTGAATTATCCAGACTGTAGCCAATATACATTTGTGCTGTTACTCTCAAGAAAATTTTCATTTAGCTTTTATGTAAAGTTTAGTTTGTTTTTTTTTTTTGTATTTTTCAGCTTTTCGCTACAATGACCTAGTGTCGCCAAGATTCTTGAATATGATTGCCAACTTGTCTGGCTGTACGGCACACAGGCGGATAAATAACTGCTCCGATATCTGTTTTCATCAGAAATATCGAAGTCACGATGGCACCTGCAACAACCTTCAACACCCAATGTGGGGAGCTTCACTTACAGCCTTTGAAAGGCTCCTCAAACCTGTCTATGACAATGGATTTAACTTACCCCGAGGAGTCTACAGTGAGAGACAGAATAACAGCCATCCTTTGCCACTTCCACGCTTCGTTTCTACCTCTATGATTGGGACAGAAACTATAACTCCTGAAGAAAAATATACTCACATGCTTATGCAGTGGGGGCAATTTCTTGACCATGATCTTGACTCCACAGTGGCCGCCCTAAGTCAGTCAAGGTTTTCTGATGGACAACATTGCAGTTCAGTATGCACTAATGATCCTCCTTGTTTCCCAATTATGTTTCCTCCTAATGATCCAAGGACACTTAGAAATGGAGCCCGTTGCATGTTCTTTGTCCGCTCTAGCCCTGTGTGTGGCAGTGGTATGACTTCCCTTTTAATGAACTCCGTTTATCCCAGAGAACAGATTAACCAGCTTACCTCCTATATTGATGCATCAAATGTATATGGAAGTTCTGACCATGAATCAGAAGAAATTCGTGATTTAGCCAGTCAACGCGGACTACTTCGGCAAGGCATTGTCCAACGCTCAGGAAAGCCTCTTTTACCATTTGCTACTGGTCCTCCAACTGAGTGCATGCGGGATGAGAACGAGAGTCCTATTCCATGTTTCTTAGCTGGGGATTTTCGAGCTAATGAACAGCTTTGCTTGACAGCCATGCATACTCTGTGGTTTAGAGAGCATAATCGTATAGCTACTGAGCTGCTCAGGCTCAACCCCCATTGGGATGGTGACACCATCTATCACGAGACACGAAAAATTGTTGGTGCCCAAATGCAACACATTACTTACAGCCATTGGCTTCCTAAAATCTTTGGAGAAGTTGGGATGAAAATGATGGGAGAGTACAAAGGCTATGATCCTAATATTAATGCAGGAATTTTCAATGCCTTTGCAACAGCCGCCTTTCGTTTTGGTCACACAATGATTAATCCTACACTTTACCGACTTGATGAACATTTTGAAGCTATTCCTCATGGTCATATTCCACTTCACAAAGCATTTTTTTCCCCATTTAGGATTGTTAATGAAGGGGGAATTGACCCACTTTTGCGAGGTCTTTTTGCAGTTCCAGCAAAAATGAGGGTCCCTTCTCAACTTCTGAACAAGGAACTTACAGAAAGACTTTTCTCAATGGCTCATGCAGTTGCACTAGACCTTGCAGCTATGAATATCCAGAGAGGCAGAGACCATGGAATTCCTCCATATAATGATTACAGGGTGTTCTGCAATTTGTCATCGGCACATACATTTGATGATCTAAAGAACGAAATAAAAAATTCCACAATAAGGCAAAAACTTGAAAGGTACGTAAAAATGTGTAATGTCTCACTGTATTAGAGGCAGTCTTTGTTTGGGTTTTATATTGGTGTAAATGAAAAAAGTTAAACATTAAAGGGCCATAATAGAAAAAAGATATACATTGGAACCTTGGTATACGTCCTTAATCTGTTCCAGACCCTTTGACTTACCAAACAGGACGTATACCAAACAAATGTTTCCTATAAGAAATAATGGGAAAATGATTAATCCGTTCCCATTAAAAAAAAAAATCCTATTGCTATTGGTATATTATACATTGATGGGGTTGTATAAAATAATTTAAACACTGCTTAATACTAAAATACAAAAGCAATTAGATGAAATAAATGAAAATTTTACCTCACTTTACTTTTTAATAACATCTTTGTTTTTCACAATCGTAGATACCGTCGTTCTCGACAAATGGTATGCAACAGCTATGTCCCCGATACGCATGCCACCTTCATACTTTTCAACAATCAATTCAAATTTACATGAAAAAAAACAAAATCACGTTGTGACGATGCAGGTTTGCTGTATGCTCCCATTTGTTGCCGGGGAACCCTTGAATCCTACACCGTCGGTAATGTGCCTCACTGCTAACCTCATCGGTAACAACAAAGCAAGGGGATTGTGAAAAAGTGCAAAGTGCTTTTATTAAAACAATTAACAAAACAAGGTGTTCAAATTAAAGTGCAGTCTCCAAAGTTGCAATAAATAATCCATAAAATCAGAAGTGAAATGTGGAGGTTAAAAACAATAGAAAAATGTCTTCTTAAAAACAACGAAGTTAAAATACAGCAGGAACAGGAAGCATTCTTTAAAAAAAAACAAGAAGCCCGATGCCTGCTTCCCAACTGGGGAGTCGCCCTACTTGCAGCTGACCTTCGCTCTGCCTGCTTCAGCCACTTTATCCATGCGCGCTCTCGCTCGCTCTCTCTCTCTCTCTCGTCCGTTCTTTCTTTTTACTCCCCTTCAAGCCAACTCGCGCTTCTGTTTATCAAGATAAGCAGCCCTCTCTCTCTCACTCTCTCAAGCTTTTCTTTTTACTCCCCTTCTAGCTGACTCGCTTGTTCTGCAAGCTGGGTGCTTTTCAACTTGAGTTTGTAATGCTTGCCCATGTTCACTGTATTTGACCCTGGGGAGTCTACATATACCTCAGATTTAAAGTTACAGTGTCAGGATAATCAACAACTTAAAATCTGCCCAGCGTGCATGTTCTTGTCCTGATAAGATTCTTTGTCTCGCTGAAGCCAGGCGTATATACATCTGGAGACAACCATAAGTGAAATTTGCATAAAACTGGGTGGAAACAATTAGACGGTTTACTGAGTATCACATTTCTAAACCAATCCAATGCCTCATAAGGTGACGCTCTAAGTAGGGACAGTGATTTTGAACTGCAAAGATTAGAGGTGATCTTATTAACCAAGTCTGATAGAGAATAAGCTTCTGTTTATGATGACCTGTTTACAGTCGAAAAGTCTCCTAAAAAAGCCCTTTTAGATATATAAATGTGTGTTGTGTGCGTGTATAAAGCACATTGCATATTTTGGAAATACATATAACCTGATGCAAGGGACAAGTTTTCATTTAGAATCAGATTATACATTGCTGCAGGTACTGTGTGTGCTTTCTGTTGTTCAGCACTACGACAAAAGTGTAAGAGTTAATGTTACCTTGAAAAAACTGGCATCTATAGTCATAAAAATATATGCTGCAAAATATGCATTCAAAGTAAACAATGTGTCACAAAGCTGTCAAAAGGACTGCTGTTAAGAGAGCTGATACCAAGGAACCACGGGAAAACACCAGAATCAACAAATCTGCCTAACAACAGCAGTAGATGCACAGAGAAGGCTGCACAACATCCACCTTCTGAGTGCATGTCTAAATAAATAGCTTAAGAAATGTAACATTACTGTCTAGTGGAATATGCAAACATGCCATGACAAAATGGTTGCAGTGTTTTAACACGTTGTATATCCATAGACCACAATAATTTTTAAATACTCTATTTGCACAGGAGCTCCTGAATGGATAACAGCATTTTTTGCTTTTTATTTTCTTTCAGCATCAAGTCTTTTGTTCAGTATCTTTTGCTTTCTCTCTGAAACCCAGGCAGTGGTTTAAAATGCATGGACTGGAGGAATTGGGGGTGGGTGTTTTAGGAAAAGCCCTGTGGGTGTAGCCTTTGCAGAGCAGTATTTCGCCACTAGTCACATCACACTTTTTAATGGGTTGTCACCAGATATGTATTCTCATTTGAGAATCACCGCGAGAGTAGATAGATTCTGACTATCAGCAGTCCTACAAGTTTAAAAATGGGTAAGAGGCTGGAAAGAGAAAATATTTAACTAAAGCCTTTTCTTTTAATTTAAAATATGTAGAAGTACTGTAGCTTCCTTTGAAAATATATTGAAATAAATTAGTGTAATTTGAAAATTCACTGCATGCAAGACATGCTTATAGAGGATATTCCTTTAGTTACTTTATATTTTTTCAGACAGCTTTTTATTGCCATACACTCTAATTCTAATTTTAAGTGCATTTGGGCATAAATCTCCCTGAAGTCTGTCAGACAGGCAATATTTTAGAACAGGTTATTTATTACATTATGTAATGGTATTTTACTTTTTCCCCAGACCAATAAAAAACATTTGTTATCAAATCTATTATAAGATATAATTTTAAAATATTGTGTATATTTATCAATGGTTAACACAGGTCCCTAAAATTGCTCTCACAAATGCATTTGTAAAAAACATTGCTTGGTCCTGTATACTTTAATGCACATTTTTATAATTTCATGTAATGATTTGTTGATATTTTAACTAAAAATGTATATGATATTTATTCTAGTTTTATAGGTAAACATATAATGTTTCTTTACATTTTGTTTCTTTAATTTTTGGAAAGAAAGAACTTTACTTGCATGGAATGAACTTGTGTCTTTTAGCAAGCAAAGTTTAATTCAGTAACAGTGTTTAGAAAAAATTTTACAAAGCATTAAAAGAAACAAGTACTGCAAAGGAACTGAATTAAGACATTTAAAGAGCCATAGAGAAGAACAGTTTGTGACATATGTACTATATAACAATCCTTTTTGTGACACCCAAAAATCACTAGAAACAGCATCTGTAGAAGTAAATATGCATACATCAAAATTGCACAAAATTTTAACTTGATGGATAGATAAACCACAAGAATGCTGGAAAAAATAAAAAGATTGATAAACTTTAAATAAAAGCCTGGTGTTTCTTAGGAAAGTGAATGTAGTAATTAATTTTCTATACTCTTTTAAAGGATACATTTGTAGATTTTTATGAAAAAAATAAACTTTTCCAGAAAACTAAGTATTTCTAATGAACTTCACAGAATACTTTTTATCCCATACAAACCAGACATTTTTTTAAGACTTATTAATAACTTATTAATGTACACTTATGTACAGAACAATCTTATGTGACACATTGTACTTAACCCCTAATTCTTCTTTTTTGTGTTTTTCTCCACAGGCTTTACGGCAGCCCTCTGAATATTGATTTATTTCCAGCTTTAATGGTGGAAGATTTGGTTCCAGGTAGTAGACTTGGCCCAACTCTAACATGTCTGCTTGCTGTGCAGTTTAAAAGACTAAGAGATGGAGACAGGTAAAGTGATGTTTATGTTATACAGATTTATTCTGATCAGAGTGATGTTGTAAAAATCTATCCAGTCTATGCAGTCTGCACTCTACACAAGGCAGGAACTAACCACAGACAGAATGCCAGTTGTGATGAAACATGCTTGGTTAAATAAAGTTCAAAAATGATGACAAACTATTTTGTAACATAAGGTGTGAAGAATTAATAGATCTACAATATTAAATCCTGTTAATATATTTTACAGTTAGAACTGTCTTGATTAGGGATGGTTTAAATTCAAAGCAGATAGCTGCCCAGGGCCAGGTTTTGAAGGGCCCTGTGCTTGGTAACCTACCATACTACCAAATACACGATCCCTCTTTAAACACACATAAAAATATAAATACATACAGTAGATGTTTAATTATTATTAATGGCAGCTAATCTCTTCCGTTTTGTTTACATTCAAATTTGTGGTAGAGCACTTGTGTTATTTAAAACTAGAGACACATTTGCACCATGCTAACTTAGCTAAACGTGCAGTATTACTAAGTTATCTTGGAAAAGAAATTAGCTAGTAAACAAAATGGTAAGCACAAGCAGAGATAGGGAAAAATGACTACATGAGTGCAATAATAGAAAAAGGTAGCACAAAGAAATGGAAGTTTGTCACTTAAAGGTTACCTTAAAATGTCCATTGTAAATCTCAAAGTAATCTGTGGTAAAGGTCATGAAGGAGTCTTTGACAATGTGTGTTTTTAGTTATAAAGACAATACAGCAGGTCAGGCTTGTGCAGGAGAGCTTCTGCTGTGAAGCAATGCTGTCGTGGGGTGTTCAATGGAGAGGTGAGCTGATTGCTGGCTATGTTCAGGTGCGATCAACTTAGTTGCGTTCCATTAAAATTCAGCAGGTCTTCAGGCAGAGAACCTGCACCTACAAGGGTTTAAAGGAGCCTACAAGGGGAGAAACATGGTACAATCAAAGAAGACAGAGAGTGAAGGAAGAAGTCAGGATCGTGGCAGAGCTAGTGCAGCTCTGAGGAGGCATGGCAGTCAAGGAAGAAGCCATGTGCTTAGCAGTGGCGCTCCTGGGAAAAGGTTGCTCATGCTGAGTAATGAAGTGGAACAGCAGCAGCCATCTGCTCTGACAGGTCCTGTGGATGCCAAGAAATGGTGGAAAGAGAAGGGAGCAGTGCTCGTGGGGTTCCCACTGTTGCCAAGGGATGGGGTGTAGACACGAGCCAGTAAAGGGTTGACAGTGCCTGTCACCTGACATCTCCTGCTGCTGAAGATACCTTAAGGGTGAATAGAGGAGACGGTAGAATTGGAAGAATGCACCGAGGCTCATGATTTTTTTTTAAAGGACTGATCCTGACTGTGTTTTAATGCTTGATTTTATCCAATTTGGATTACTTATTTAATCTGATTTTAATTTACACGGGCACTATTTTTATGGGATTATGTATGTATTTGATGAGGGAAGCCCTGCAATTTTATTTATTCTTGGACACTGCTTTGAGTAAATGCACAATACACATTTTACACCACCTTTGTTGTTATGTGAATCACCTTAGTCCATCTCAGATCATGACTATCAGTGACCCAGATCCAAGGAGGAAGCGCCTGCTGTGGGCAAGCTCAGCATGACATGACCTCGATGAAAAGGATACTAGTGAGTCCACTGAAGATACTTGAAAGTATTATATAGTATTAACAACAACCAATTTCCTCACCTCAATGCTACTTAGTACAACCACTTTTTTACATATGAAGCCCACCACCCCACCCCTCACAACACCATTCCCACACCTGGGCATAGCTTACCACTTGAGACAGCCCTGGCTTTACTGTTTCTAAAACTGTATACTTATTTTGTTTGGTTTTATTAAGCTAAAGTACCTGAAGTACATTCAGGTAAATCATAAAATTTTGGGCACGATACTTCCAACAGCAGCATTACTTGTAATGATACAATATTAAAAAGGTTTGCTTCTTACCATTTTTCAATCCTAGTGTCCTCGATTTAGTGTTTTAATCAATATCTTTTATACAATGTCTTTCACATACATAGATCACCTGTAAAAGTAATATTACAAAAAAAAAGAAAACAAGAGTACAATGTAAAGCTACGCAAAAGCAGTGCAACATAGAAATATTAACCCATCACAAGATATAATGGATAACCATTTCTGTTTCATTTAAACCAAAGTTAATGAAGACCATGACTGACTGTGACGTAACAGGATGAACACAGAAGTTAACAAGACAGGTCATAATAGGTTTTGAAGCCATAAGGCCTTTAGTATTGTGGGCATTTTAGTAGTAGATACCATCATACTCAGACATACATTTTAGATCTGTTTTCATGATGTTTTCCTTGTAAACATAAAGTGTATAATCAGATTATTTTTGTTCAAATTTTAAAGGGCAAAGCTGAAGGTTCTGTTTGTTCCTAGATCGGAGTTTCAGTCCAAACCTCCTGTTACAGTAAGCAAGTTTATGAGACAAGTACTAACATGTGCAAGATTAAATCTGTTTCAGCCTACACTGATAGCATATATTCATATACTACATGAATTGAAGACAGAACATTGATATAAGCGTATCTTTTAACCAATTTGCTTAGATATGAGCTTATCTTGTGTGGAATTCAAGGCGCTCCAGCAACCCCAACCCCGACACAGACAGGCGGAGACACAAGTGTTGCACATCACACATTTATTCAAGACTCGGGAAGCGCTTTTCTTCACTCCCCAGAGCACAGCGCTGTACAGAGCACCAAAGTGCACGATTCACAGTCCTTCTCTCTCTCTCTCTCTCTCTCCTTCTGCTTGCTTTCTTCCAATTTCACTCCTCCTTCAAGCTTCGTCCACTTCCTCCCAACTCTGGCTCTTGGAATAGTAGCCACTGCCTCCTTTTATAAGGCACCCGGAGGTGCTCGTTGACCTACTTCTGGCAGCACTTCTGGGTGTGGCAGACGTGCTGTAAACAATGGCTCAGCAGTTCTCCAGATGCCCTCTGGCATTGGCCACAGGCCCCTGCATGGCTGAGTTTCTATGCTTCCAACCCGTGGCACTGCTGCATGCCGGGGGGCTGCCCTCTAGGGCTCCATGGGAGGTAATGGTCTGGATATGCTCTCTTTCCTGGAACTTACATTATAGGGATGTTCCGGTCGGTCACACATGTTTATCATGTTAAGAAGCTTACAGATGTAGTATATGTAAGCAAGTGCTGGCTTGAGATTCTGCAACAAGAAAATGGAAGCCGAAGTGTTCTAGACAGCCATTATCATTCTGAATTAGCCATTCACTACGTCTCCTAATAAAGGGATCAGTAGGCAAAGGAAGGAGTATATCATTCAATTTTTTAGTTTAGTTTCAGTTTATTCTAATACTTTCTATAGAGATTAAAACTCTGTGAGGTCATTCATAGACTGGATAGTTAGACTGCATCATTTGCATCCATGAGGAGACAGTAAATAGGAATAGTGGGCAAATGTTTAAGATAGTCATTATACTTATTAAGTTTGTTGATTTATTTTATTGATTTAAATAGCATGTATTTGTTACAGAACTGCCTTGGTTAGATTTAAACTAGAATATTACCATCACAGTAAGGTGCATGTTTGACTGAAGGTTTAAACCGAGACTTATAGGATGCATAACTGTAGTTTATATGATCCCATTTGTGCCAAAAGTTTCTTTTTCTTTTAGATAAACATTAAATGTAATAACACTCTTCAAGAGCATATTTTCCTGTGACAGTCTTGTAAGCAGATGTTGCTATAACTAATCAGCCACCTCCTTCAACATTCTCAATTTGTAGCTTCACTGTTTTATATCCAGTCCCTCCATACCTGGCTGTCCCCAGTTCTGTGTCCAGGTTTTAATGTACAGGTCTGGTGGCGATGATTCTATTCAAAGCAAAGAAGGTGTTGGAGTGCCATTTACAACTTTGCCTGGGGCAGCAAAAAAGTTTCAGCCAACTCTGGGCATAGCAAGTTAAAGCCTGTGTGGACAGAGCATACACCTTTTTGCCTAATCAGCTTTTCATTCTGTTTGTTATGTCAATGTGAGGCAGCCTCAGTTGTTTTGCTTTTGCATTCTTTCTCCATCTTTACAGTTGTACTGCCATATGCCATATTGTGTGAAAAGGTAGTGAAATGCCCACTTCTGACCAAGCTCCTGTAACACATCTATCATTTTTGTATCAAGTTACAATGGTGGCTTCCTGATGTGTTGTAAAAAATTTTCCCAGTTGACAAATTTTTACCAGTGTGTTGTATCTACCATTGTATCATGTACCACAAGTTAGAAGTACACACCAATTTGCAGTATGTATTAAATAATTCCTTCAACTTTTATTTTTTTTCTATATTAATCTTAAGTGTAATGGCTGATCCTTCACTTCTGTTTCTCTGAGGTAACAGGTTCTGGTATGAAAATCCTGGTGTTTTCACTCCAAGCCAACTGACACAAATCAAGCAGACTTCCCTTACACGAGTCATCTGTGAGAATAGCGACAACATTACCAGGGTGCAACCTGATGTCTTCAAGGTGGCTGAGTTCCCTCATGAATACATCAGTTGTGACGAAATTCCCAAAATGGACTTGAGAATGTGGCAAGATTGCTGTGAAGGTAAGTCTTTTTATAGTCACTAGGAGGCTTTGCCCCCTGCTCGCTTCGCTTGCCAACCCCTGTGTTTGGTTTTCCAGATACACACTTTTAAGATTTTTGTTTTCTTGGAATTGTTGCTATTTCTTTAGTTTCACTTTTATTTCAAAACTTCTGTAAAAACAATATTTGGAATCTTTCGTGTCCCAATATGCTGAATCTTTTAAATGAGGTCAGTGAGACATGTGTTTAATGACTTTGCACCATAATTCAGGATAGGTTTCTCTGTTTGGAATTTCAGCACAGACAAAGCGATCTGCATCATCAGCAGTTAAGAATTTTTTTTGCAAAGTAACCAATAAATGCATGTGAGGTAAACCACGTTTTTGAAATTCTCTGACTTAAACATCAAAGCCTTACAATATTTATACTTCTGACATGTCAATATATTCGATCTCTATTCGCCTTTTCATTATTTCTTAGAGTAATAATTTCTCTTTGTTTGCGCAAATGCGATGTTTACTTTCTTTGTTTTGACACTGTTGTTTTTTTTGCTTTCATATTCTGTGTCTTGCTCTGCATGTGTTTGGCGCCTACGTTTTTTTTGAGTCTTTTGAATTCCAGTTTTCATTATCTCTAACCTACTCTGCATGTGTTTGGCCCCCTTGTTTTATAAACACTTTATGATGTTTACTTTGTTTTCTACTTTTATTTTATTTATCTTTTATCTTTTATTTCTGACCTTACTTTGTCCTGCTCTTTTTTCAATGACACCTGGTCTGTGGTGATTATTTTCCATTTTTCGAGTAATAATTTCCATTTGTTTGCGCTACTGCGATCTTTACTTTTTTTTATACTTTCTAATTTTCCTACTTTCATATTCTTTAACTTTCTCCATCTTTTTTTTTGAGCCTTTCGAATTCCACTGCTTTCTTAATCTCTAACCTGCTCTGCATGTGTATAGCGCCAACGTTTGTGAACTTCTTTATGAAGTTCTACTTTGTCTTTTACTCTGTCTTTTAATTCTGAGCCCGATTGGACGTGCTTTGTTTCAATTCCACTTTTTACGGGCTGATAATTACGTTCCTTATTTTCTGAATTTGCACCTAGATTATTTTTACTTTTCTCTCCAACGCTTTTGAGTCTCTTTTCTCCACGCTGCTTTATTCTTTGCTTAGTCATCGACGTTTCATTTATAATGTATTGTTCTTTATATGCATTGAGACCCTGGATCCGTGTGTGCTCAAATCCTTCACACGACTGAATGTTTTGCTGCCCAGTACTTATAGGCTTTCATTATTTTCAATCATTAATTGCACTGCAGCTTTTTTTACTGTTAAAGTATACATTTACTGTATTTAAAAAGGTGTGTGTTTTTGTTCATCAGTGTATCTGCTAGATATTCATAATTCCTGAGGTGTAATTATAAAATATGTATTACCATTTTAATTTTGTAGTAATTGTTTCTTACTAAAACATGTACTGTATGACACACAGAAATAAATAGTAAACACAGTATGAATGTTTAAAAATAGCCACAAATGTATCAAATGGACATAAGATGTTTACCAAGAAGACACAAGACTAACGTGCTTAACAAGTTCATAAGTAAAAGACAAATTTTGCTGTTAAGCTAATATGCCTATCATTTACTTAGCAGCAGTTTCAAATTCTTCTTTATCTATTCTTTTTCCAATTAAAAATGTAAGCTGCTGCACTTAAAACAATCTCATTGTACAAACTGAAACAGTGTCCTCTTTAATTTAAAGGAGAAAATAAAAAGGTCTGAATTATTTAAAGTAGTTTTTCTATTTCTTTGTCCAAAATCCTAGGACGACTTCTCCAATTCCACTTTTTCAGTATATTATTCCACTTTTTTAACATAAAGGCTAAACTATCTGATAAAACATGCCTTGATTGCTCCTTGTTTACACAGCAGGGTGTTTGCTGCAAAAAAAAAAAAGAATATAGGCAGTCCCCGGGTTGCGTACAAGATAAGGACTGTAGGTTTGAACTTAAGTTGAATTTGTGTGTAAGTCGGAACAGGTACATTATTTTAATAATTGCTGTTGCTGACCGACTGTAACCAAGTGCTCTACCAGTGAATGATGGAGTTTCACCTCACTCTGACCTTTTTATTTTTTCAACTTTATTTTTAATGATGATGTTTTTTCTCTTCTTTACTGTATCACCAGCACTTGCATCAGATTTGTGTTTCAGAGACATTCTTGAAGGGTGAAGACAAAAGGTTAAGATGAGCTCTTCTGCACAGCACTGTACACGCTGTCACAGCAGGAAGGCACCCGTTCTCAGCACGTCTGATGTACTGAATGAGAGACAACTTCCTGCTATGTGTGTAATAGTACAAGCAGGCTTGCTATTAAGAATGAATGGGGGCGTGAGGGGTGGTTCACCATTCGCCCACCACACAGTCACCTCAGTATGCTGCCTGCAGCGTCCGCCCACCGAAAATGAACATGTGAAACGTCCCCCTCCGCTCCATCAAGCCTCTGTCCTGCACACGAGCGATAGCTGTGGCCCTAGTGACTATGGAACACGGGTCACTGCTTGCCGCTGGAAGCTGCCCGAGCAACAAAATTGCCCCCCTTGAGCCTCCGTCCAGCCACCACTTATAGCGTCCCCAGGCCGAATATGATGAAGCAGCAGTTACTGAGGCGCATGCGTCGCAGCTGCCGCCCCATTCGTAAGTTGTAGGTCGGATGTCCGTGACCTGGGGACTACCTGTACCTTACGTAAAGGAGCACTGCAACTAAATTTCTGTAAATCTTACAAATTCAAGGGCTGAAAAGATTGGATTTTATGATCTGACAATTTACTTATCACCGATTTAATCATTTTTAGTAGAAATCAGCTTATTTAAATTGGTGGCCGATTGAAGCATAATGTTACCTCCAAGTCTGTCACATTTTGCTGCTTTTGCATTTGACTCCTACAACAGCAAAGTATGGAAGGTGGAATGGATGTCTAAAATTAGGCAAAAGGTTATTTCTGTTGAAAGTCAAACTTTACTTTCATGTTCAGTCCCAATAAAGAATCAAGTAACAACAAATTATTCATGCTAAAATTAGTTTTTATAAAATCACTTAGATTCTTTATTTACTGTAGGTAATTGATATTTTGTAATTTTATTAATAACCTTTGTTCAGATCTACTATATAATAAAACACTAAGGTCTGGATGTGATTCCAGTCCCTTTTAGTTGCACAATTTTTCATTATGGCTTTGGTGTGATTGGTCAGTTTGACTTTTGAAGTGCAAGTGTTAGACTTACAAATAGCAGAAACAGCTTAGGAGACACAATGAGACAGTTATCTTCAAAAACGAGAAGTGTAAAACCAAACAGCAGGTGAGAAAGGCATTTTGAAAATAACAACAGAATCTGATAGGAGGACTTTACAGGACCATGCACACACGTGAAAAAAGAGGAAAGGTTAATGTAAGGCAAGAGATAGCAAATATTTTTAAATTATTCTATATCAGGTTGCTTGGTTAGTAAAATATAATACGCTTGACTTTCCCCAACATTCACATTTCTTAGTTACAGAGTTGTTAAAGACATTTATGGGTGTTAATGCAAGACAAACAGCCTATATGTGGTATATCCACCACCATAGTAATCAGGGAGCTCATTCAACTTACTAAAGAATACAGACTCAAAACAAATCCCAGATATGCACTTTACCCTGTGTGGCGGTCGGCTGGGGGCTTATGCCCAGTGAGGATGCCTGGATGGGCCGGCAGAAGGATTATACCTCCACTGGGCCACGAGAGGGCAGCTGCCCTAGTCTGTATGGGGGCCACGGGAACCAAGCATGGATGCTCAACCTTACTGGGGCCTGTGACCACCACAAGGGGGCACCCGGATCATTGAGGAGCCCTGGATGTCAGCACTTCCACCAACACCCAGAAGTACTGCCAGAAGGAATAGCAGGAACATCTGAGGTGCTTCTGGGTGCTCATGTGGCACTTCTGGCTCACCAGAAAGTGCCGCAGAAAGATCGTCAGAGCACACCTGGAGCACATCCGGGTGGATATAAAAGATGCCGCCTTCCTCCAGTTGGGAATCAGAGTTGGGAGGAAGAGGACAAAGCTCGGGAGAGAGGAGCAGAGGTGGTGAAGGAAGGACCATTGAGAGGCCCGGACTTTGGATAGGTGTTTGGTGCAGGAGGCAATGTGTTGTGTGCAGCACAATTCTGTAAATAAACCGGGTGTAGTTTGGAACTGCCATTGTCTGTCTGTTGGTATCCGGGCTGGTTTATCACACCTGTAACTGATGCAGAAACACATGAAATTACAGGATCTTTTTTTTCAAAAACTACAAAAGCTTCTGTTTTTATTTAAGTTTTGTTCATTTCTGGGTTCACTAGACAATATGTAGAAGTAGTGGGAGCTCCAGTAAAGTCAAGCTGTTTTCCACATGCAAGTAACTTGAGGCCAAAGTTTGCCGAATATGGTACTAAAGGCCTCTTCTCAACTGGTCCAGCAGCCCAGCCTGGGTTCCGAAAATAACGAGGATAAAGGATAGATGAGTATCTGTGACACCAAGAGGGTGCTGTCACCTATAGTTCTCTTTACTTTTATGGTTCTCCCCAACCCTAAAAGTGATTCCCTAAAGAATCCTGGAAGTGAACCTTTTAGGAAACGTATAAGGGTCACCTCTTTCTAATCTCCAGAAAGAGGAAGGAGAAAAAGGAACAAATAGAAAGAAAGAGTAGGACATCTAAGAGGTAAGAAAATCCTTGAGTGAAAACCAGGTTATTTGCAAGCACCCTTGCATCTGCTGGAGTTCGGCCCAGATACAGCAGACAGGTGTTAATGTTTTATTCAGTATGTCTTTTTTGTTTACCCCCAGCACGTTATCCTTCCTTGTAGTGTTTAATTAAATAAAATGCCTTCAGTAATGGAAACCACATGAATTGTCATGTCCATGTCAAGTCAAGGGGTACAGTCAGCCAAAATATTTTATTTTTCAAACAGTAGACATTTAAAGCAGTAGCATGAGAAAGTAATATTCAAGTCTGACAAAATGTGTTAGTTTTACTGCCTTTGCTTACAGTTTAGTAATTATAATGTAACATCTATGCAGTGGTACCTGCATTACCAACCACTCTTTTTTAACATGAGTTATATTAATAAATAATGATCCAGTGCCAAAGCTAAACATTGTTGTCCAACAATGGAAATGGCTTAATGAGTTATTGTTTAGAGAAAAAAATCTTGTCCTAAATAAAGTAGATTCAAATGGCACAAGACAACAGAAATGAACTACTACATCAAATAAATTAATTTGTGTCTCTTTGCTATACTAGAAGAATGATGTTGCATCTGCTGATCTCTCATGTTTTTATTGAGCATTCCACATGAAAACTAAATGGATTTGGACTCAGAAATTATAGATAAAGGGTTTAAGAAATGGACTTGCGATTGCTTTTCCTCCTGATACACTGGTTTGCATCCACAGATCAACAACTACTATTCTTGGCCTGGAGGGAGTGATTTGGGTGTTTGTGTGAATGTGCTCTGAGATGAACTGTTGACCTGTTCAGGGATGATTCCTGTCCTGATCCTAATGCACAGGGATAGGTGCCAGCATCCAGTGACCCTGTATTGCGATGAGCAGATTAGATGATAGAGAAATGTTTAGGCTGAAGTTCCCTGCTGACTACTGTGCTCATTTAATCTGAGTAGCCATTTGTTTTAGAAAAAACGAAATCTAAGAATTATACCATGTTACTGAATGTCAAGCTGTGTCTTCAATATTTCCACAGAGCAGTAAGCTGTGATGTGCATTCTGAGAGAATATTTAATATTGTTTTTGTTTCTCTGAGCACTTTTTTCTTTATCCTGAAAGATAAAATGCAATCTGGTTTATGTGATATTCCCATTCATCAGGGTAATAAACATACTGAGTAAGTCTGAACATTTTAAGATTATTATGTCTAGCATTTGCAGATTACCTTTAAAATGAAGGAATATCCGTGTTTTGTTACTCAAACATGTCAAAAATCCTTTTGTTATTACATACTTAAAGGAAAATGTACATCAAAATAAAAAAAGAAGTGCCTTGTTTTAACTGCTTTGTTTAACTACAAAAACAAAAAAGAGAATAAAAACAAGTTTCTACTAACCTGGCCTATGGAAAAGTTTTAAAAATGTAATGATGAAAGAAAAGATAATTATGTATAAAATTTTATGGCTTTTTATAATCTAACGTAATGAAAGGATGTAACTTCAAAATGCTGGAGGGGATTTACTTCAGGAATGCTGCGCCATTTAATTTCTCATATTTCTTTTTTACTTTAGGCATTCTTTTAATAATGGGTTTCAATCAGCCTTCCATCTACTTTAACCTCTTAGCATGTCAGCAAACTAAGACATGCATTGTTTGGCAGACATTTATTGGAAAGTTTAAATCATCCAATTTGAATTCTCAGCACACTGTAAATAATGAAAAGCTATAAACAGAACAATGCTACTTTTATCTTTATAAGTTATTGCTTTCCAGGATCTGTAAATATGTTTATGTTCATAGATTTAAATGCATATTTTGTATATTAGTTTACCTTACAGTTTTTTTTTCAGATATGCTGATAGCTGTATTCTGATTTTAGATTGCAGAACTAAAGGACAGTTTAATGCCCTCTCTTATCATTTCCGTGGGAGACGTTCTGTAGAACACAGTCTTCTTGAAGAGGCTCCAGTTAAAGTGAATATGTTTTCTAGGTAAGTGGTTTGTGTGCTTTAGGCGTATTAGATGGGATACCTAAAATGTAATGGGGTCATTTTACAATATGTGTTTATTCATGTACTGTATATGATTGGGAAGGCACATATGAAAAATATTATTATTAAAAAAATGTATTTGAAAACAATTATTAAATCAACATAAGAAACTGAAGATACTGTGGTAATAATTCCATAATACTGAAAACGCTAATTCCATTCTGACCTCCTTGTTACACATGTCTCTGTGGAAGGAGCTAGTGTTTTACATCTGTCTTGGCTAGTAGTGGCTGTCACATGTTTTCAGTTTATTTAAATGGTGTGACAGCTCTTATTATCTTGGCTCTGCAAGAGTAAACTCACCTACGGTACAAAATTCAGCTAGTCAAAATCAGTTGCAATTATTGTTTTTCCTTTAGTTAAGCCTTGTCATTTGGTATGAAATGTACATTTCTGTGTCATAGATTATAGGAAATGTAGTAAATTAGGTATAATTATAGAGTACTTTCTGTCCTCAAAGAGATGCCAAATCACTCTACTGTGCATCTTAAGTTATGTTCTACTTAGCAGTATTTGTAAAGCCTAACTTGAAATTTAATATTTCATTAACCCATAGTTTCATACATTTCTTAAACAAAACTTAGCAAAATTATTATTATTATTTACAGTAATGGGATTGGAATTTTTTGTTATATGAAGAAAAATGTTTAATATTTTGTATGATGTTTCATATTTATTGTAATTTATTTGCATTAGAAATAAAAAAATGTTTTATCACTAGGAAAGCAAAGTAATTGAAAAGGTTCCTTTATTACCTACTGTATGCTTAGGGTAGTATTTTAACAAAATATACATATTTCACTTTTCTAATTTTGTATTTATTCATTTTAGGAACACTTTGATTGTGTGTTATACATTAATATTTTATTTGTAGTTGTATGATTTAATATGATTATAAGTACAGTATGGAAATCATTGTTTTGTTTTGTGTCAAACTGAATAATCTTATATTTGAATTGTCTTAACACTAGTATCTTTTTTTGTGAAATATGGATTTCACTAATAAGGTATTACATTGCATTGAAGAGAAAAGGGATACATACTTGTATTACAAATTGAAACCAGCTTTAGTCAAAGAGAAGCTTCACCTTTTTCACCAACCTTTTTTTGACCATTTTGGTTTTTAATACTTTGTACCTTTTTGACAAAGGTCTGGTGAAGAGAAATTCACAAATGACCCCACTGGTTATCATTATTTTAACAATATATTGAAGATCAGCACTACATTTTCAATGACTGCTTTTATATGTCAGTGGCATAAAAAAGACCTCCTTCTTGGCAGAGTAAGTGTCTCATATCCACTTCTGTTAATGTTTTTAATTTTCACAAAATTACAGTACAACAGGATATGTCAATTCCTATAACTGATATTTCTTCACAGCCTTAACTTTGAACTACTGAAATAATTTATGAGAAAACGTTGGGCTTATACATGACACAAGGGCTTTTTGCAGGCACACAAAGAAGCGTGATGCGAGATGGATTTCAACACTGAATAACTTTACATTGAGAGTGGATATAGCGCAAAGGCTTTTACAGATATCAACATTTTTTATTTTTAATCTTCTTGCTTTGTAGTCATTCTGATGTGTGTCTGTATATATTTTTTATTTACTTATCTATCTATCTATCTATCTATCTATCTATTTATTTATTTATTTATTTAAAGAGCTTCTGTAAAAAGCCAAATTTCCTCCTGGGGACAAATAAAATTCTGTCTGTCTGTCTATCTGTCTATCAGTTAAAACATGTATAGTATACTGCTGTTTAGTTTATGCATGTAAACAAAAAGCATGAAAGATTTATACAGACCTATACAAGAAAGCAAAAAGAAAGAGACCTATAGCCTGTGTCACCTTGGTCCAGCACTAGACTGATAATCATGTTCATATCCTAATACAAGAAGAGGAAAAAAAATGGCTTAAGAATTGTCAGTCTGACCTGATGACTTACAATGCAGAATAATGCCCAGTATCCTATATCTGCTTAAAAATGTTTGTGCAAGACCTTCACTTGAACACCACCCTGATTGAAAAGAAACACTGCACAGACTAACCATTACTATTGTACATGTGTTGGACTCAGTCATTAAACAGTTTTTTCAAAAACTGACATTAAAAACAGTTTATTAACCAGAAGCAGATTATATACAGTACACTTTAATTTAAAAAAATAATTCCCAGATCAGTAATAGTACAGATCTTTTACTGCTGTCCAATTTTTCTTTTGATAGTAATAACTGAAAAAAAGGTGTAAAGTATGGCCATATCATTAAACTATTTTCAGAATAGCGACACCTGTTTTTCAAGTTCACTGCTAGTAATGAGTTAGATTTTATGTGGCACATCCACCATCAAATAGCGATACACTACCGGTGTTTGTGGTCCACTAAAAATGTCTCTTACCTTTCTGAAAATAAGTCCAGCCAGCTTCCTGTAGTATTAATAGAACCATTGTCTATTCACAGTTCTTCATTTCTGCCAAACTCCATGTTCCATTCCTTAACACACTGTCATTATTCAGATTTTCCAGGTGCATGTTTTTAATGTCGTTTATATAAATGAAAGGGTATTTTGAAAAAAACTTACATTATTGCACATATTTTAAATATAGCTATACCCAACTGGAACATTTTAAAGTTTAAAGGTTAATTTTATTTTGCCATGCTAGTTTTTTGGTATATAAAAATTTTATTAAGTATTCTGATTATCTAATTAATTGATGAATTATTATTGTATTGCAAATGCTGACTCCCATCACAAAACATTATGTAAAATTTTATTCATAAAGTATACAAGGAGGAGAAAATGTGTTTAGCATAGTGTAATCACATTTAAATGTGAATCAAGCAGGACACCTATAGATTTAGATGAAAGCGTCTCTACTACGTCACCAGCTTTCCGTACGTGTTTTATTCCTACCATTTTAACTGATATCGCCATCTCTGACCATCAATGTGATGTGTCTGTAAGTGATGATCAACTGAGGGGGCAACTGAGGGGGCTACACAGAGGAAAATTTCAAGGACTGGTTGAAGTTAATCTTCAATTACTGATGGCCAGTATTCACCAAATTAGTGGAATCCTCTGCTATCCTGAACTGTGTTTAACTGGTGGGTAGATACTCTTCATACAGTACTACTATTTTGCAGGGAAAAGATAACTTTCATAAACAAACAATATTTAATGTGATTTGTTTAACATGATAAAGATAATTCTTGCTTTTATGTTTTGTCAGAAAGTTTTTATGAAATATTTTGGAATGGAAATTTGTTACAGGTGGTTTTAAGCCCCCATTAGGTACACTTTTTATATTGTTTATGGCGTGGACTAGTGGTAACTAGGGTATAGCATTTATATTGCTGTTCTTTAATATATAAATTAAAAATGTAATTTTTATTTCTACAGTTCAAACACAAGTGACATAAACACAATCAGGAATGAATCACTGTCTGAAAATCCAATAAAAACCAAGACTGGAAATGACTTTAATGATTTTCAAGAATTTGTACTAGAAATGCAGAAGACTATAACCAGTCTTCGAAAGCAAGTGAGTTTTACATTATTATTATTATTATTATTATTATTATTATTATTATATTAAAAAAACACCCACTTTTGGTTTTCCAGACATATTTAGCAGTTTATTCATGAGAAGCTTGTTCTTTATTCCTAAAAAATATATTATTGTAAAATAATGTATTTCACAAATTATATCCTTTTTATTCTTTATGAAGAATGATCACTAAGATAAAACAATTTCTGAACTTTCTTCTTTTGTCTTGGTTGTTATTACATCTGTTTCATGGCTTCCTGTCGTACATTGGTCAATAATGACTTGTATTTACTGTATTATGTCTGCTTGGAAGAAGTTTGTTTTGTCCAATGTAGTGAATACAGTATCAACTGAAATTAAATTCACAATCATTCCAACAAGATGATTGTCATCCTTATATTTTTATATGTATCAGGAGAAAGCTGCTATAAAAATGTCAAAAGCTGAAACTTTAAATTGGAATGAATCTCTTTTATTTGTTATACCAGTGCCTAATACAGACTACAACTTATAACAAAGTAGAACTAATTTCACATTCCTAAAGTAATTCTTTGGAATTCATTTGGAGGCTCTTAATCTTTTTGGCTGGTTTTTGCCATTAAAGAAAAGCAATTATGACATTATTGGAAAGAAACTAAAAAGCAGATATCATACTGGCAGTAGAAACAAAAAGTAATTTTATTTGTTTTTCAAATATTCAGATGCTCTCATTTTTATTTATAAAGAAGACAAGTATAATATTAATTCTGGGTGGTCTTATTCTAGTATTCTTCTATTATGTACTATATTCAAGCATTTCGCAAAGAAAATAAAATTTGAGGTGCATGCCTAGAGTGACATTTGCAAGAAGATCTTACTTGCACAATGGGTTTCTAGTCTATTTGAAAGAAAGTTTTTATATTATAGCTTCACAGAAACCATAAATATTACTTGTTTTTACCATATATCCTAATGCAGGATGAAATCTTAGTAGCAGAGGGTAGTTAATTCTCACACCTTTAATATGGAAAAAGTTAGTGTGTTGTTCACTTTTCTAATTCTTTTGTTTCTCATACATTTTGACCAGATTAAGAAACTTGAAACTCGTTTGAGTAAAACTGACTGCACTGATGAGAGTGGGAGAGAGCGTACTAACACAGAAAAATGGAAAAAGGACTCTTGTACCACATGTGAATGCAGAGTGAGTAAAAAATCTGACCCAGCATAAACATCTGAAATACTTGATAGAATAATTACATAGAATAAAATTCTCTATGTAATTTTACTTAATAAATTTAGTAATAACTAGTGGACGTACCTGGTGTTGCCCATGTATACCTGTATTTGTACAATGGGTTAAGGTAAGAAAACAAATGTTTATGTGTTTTGTAAATGTTGACCCTTTGTCGTTGCTAGTTGAAATGCAGGTGTCCCCTTCATCTACACTTGCACTTCTGATAACCATCAATTTCTTTGCTTTCATAAGTTGAGAATTTTTTTTTTGTGTGTGACTGGATTTCATAGTTGCTATAACTCCTTGTTAGGTTGGAACAATTAAAGCTACTTTTATTTAATCCTACATCAGTACTCTGGATGGCTTGAAGAATAATTTAATCCATGGATAGTGGAAAGCATCTACAGTATGAGGGCAGGGAGGATTGGAGTCCATAGACATCACTGAAGCCATTACCAGTGGCCTTATTCAGTAATGTTATAAAGATGATTCAAAGTTGATTTGTTCAATGATATGATTTAAGATTGCTACAAATCAAGATGCTATATTGGCATCAAAGCCTACAATTACAATTGCCCCATCATAAAATGAACTGGAAGAAATAATTTACCATCAAGAAAAAGTAAAAGTTAATAATGCAATTTTAGTTGTTCTCTTTCAACCATATGCTGAACAGTGACTTGGCATGCATATTGCATTAAATTCTGTTTTATTATGACTTCTTTCTATTGCATGTAGTGATGTTATGAATTTGCACAATATTATTGACTTTTTCAATGTAGTGTCATTAGTTTATTTCAGTGTTATTGTCACCTGTACACAGTGCAGTGAAATCTCTGTCTTCACATTTGACCAACACAAAGCAGGCCACCACGTTTTTTTTCTGGCAGATCGACCTTAAATTGGTTATGTTTAAAATAACATCACAAAATAATAGGAGTAATGACAGAAACAGTTGAGTTTCCTTTCACAAAATTAATGCCAAACTTCGGTTCATATGCAATTTTGCAGACATGAAACTTATTAAAAACGGTGTTTTAGTTAAAAAAAAAACTTTTGTCAGGGTTGAATGACAGGAAAATTTCCTCCTAAAGGTTTTGGCAATATTGTATACCTCTTTCCACCACTGTATATTTCAGAAAAGGGTTTGAATGAAAATAAACAGTGAAAAATTGTCTTTTGAAAATTCCACATAGCTAATCACAACCCACAATGAGACAAAAAATGACCTTTTAGACAAAAATGTAGTATAGCAAGAAAATTAAATTCTTATCTGTATAATTAAAAAAGAGCAATCTCTGCAGTCCCCCTTCCCATGGGCTCACCAACCTATGGGATGGGCCAAGGAGGTCGGGTGCAGTGTGAGTTGGCGGTCCGATCCTCGGCTACAAAAGCTGGCTGTTGGGACATGGAATGTCACCTCTCTGAATGGGAAGGAGCCTGAGCTAGTGTGCGAGATAGAGAGGTTCCGGCTAGATATAGTCGGGCTAACCTCGACGCACAGCTTGGACTCTGGAACTAATCTCCTTGAGGGGGGCTGGACTGTCTACCATTCTGGAGTTGCTCCCGGTAAGAGGCGCCGAGCGGGTGTGGGCATACTTATTGCGCCCTGACTTGGAGACTGTACATTGGGGTTTACCCCGGTGGACGAGAGGGTAGCCTCCCTCCGCCTTCAGGTGGGGGGATGGGTCCTAACTGTTGTTTGTGCGTATGCATCGAACAGCAGTCTGGAGTACCCACCCTTTTTGGAGTCCCTAGAGGGGGTGCTAGAGGGCATACCTTTTGGGGACTCCCTCATACTGCTGCAAGACTTCAATGCTCACGTGGGCAATGACAGTGAGACCTGGAAGGGAGTGATTGGGAGGAATGGCTGCCCCGATCTGAACCCAAGCGGTGTTTTGTTATTGGACATTTGTGCTTGTCACAGATTTCCATAACGAACACCATGTTCAAGCATAGGGGTGTTCATATGTACACTTGGCACCAGGACACCCTAGGACTCAGTTTGATGATCAACTTAGTGGTTGTGTTGTCGGACTTGCGGCCACATGTCTTGGACACTCAGGTGAAGAGAGGGACAGAGTTGTCAACTGTTCAACACCTGGTGGTGAGTTGGCTTCGATGGTGGGGGAGGATGCCGCTCAGGCCTGGTAGGCCCAAACAAGTTGTGCGGGTCTGCTGGGAACGTCTGGCAGAGTCCCCTGTCAGTAGTAGCTTCAACTCCCACCTCCGCAGAACTTCACCACGCCCTGAGGGAGGTGGGGACATTGAGTCCGAATGGGCCATGTTCCGTGCCTCTATTGTTGAGGCGGCTGACCAGAGCTGTGGCCGGTGCCTGTCGTGGCGGCAATCCCCGAACCCGTTGGTGGACACCGGCGTTGAGGAATGCCGTCAAGCTGAAGAAGGAGTCCTACTGGACCCTTTTGTCCTGTGGGACTCTGGAGGCAGCTAATAGGTACCAACAGGCCAAGCAGAATGCGGCTTCAGTGGTTGCTGAGGCAAAAACTCGGCATGGGATGAGTTTGGGGAGGCCATGGAGAACGACTTTCGGACGGCTTCGAGGAGATTCTGGTCCACCGTCCGGTGTCTCAGGAGGGGGAAGCAGTGCAGTGTCAACAACGTATATGGTGGGGATGGTGCGCTGCTGACCTCACTGGACGCTGGGGTCGGTGGGGGGAGTACTTCGAAGACCTCCTCAATCCCACCAACATGCTTTCCAATGAGGAAGCAGAGCCTGGGGACTCTGAGGTGGGCTTCCCATCTCTGGGACTGAGGTCACCAAGGTGGTCAAAAAACTCCTTGGTGGCAGGGCCCCGGGTGGATGAGATACGCCTGGAGTTCCTCAAGGCTCTGGATGTTGTTGGACTGTCTTGTTTGACATGCCTCTGCAACATCGCATGGACATCGGGACAGTGCCTCTGGATTGGCAGACGGGTGGTGGTCCCCTCTTTAAAGGGGGACCGGAAGGTGTGTTCCAACTATAGAGGGATCGCACTCCTCAGCCTCCCTGGAAAAAAGTCTATTCGGAGGTTCTGGAGAGGAGGGTCCATCGGATAGTCGAACCTCGGATTCAGGAGGAACAGTGTGATTTTCGTTCTGCTCGCAGAACAGTGGACCAGCTCTACACCCTTAGCAGAGTCCTGGAGGGTGCATGGGAGTTTGCCCAACCAGTCTACATGTGTTTTGTGAACTTGGAAAAGGCGTTTGACCGTGTCCTCGGGAATCCTGTGGGGTGCTCGGGAGTATGGGGTACCGGACCCCTTGATAAGGGCTGTTCGGTCCCTGTACAACCGGTGTCAGAGCTTGGTCTGCATTGCTGGCAGTAAGTCGAACCCGTTTCCAGTGAGAGTTGGACTCTGCCAGGGCTGCCCTTTGTCACTGATTCTGTTCACAACTTTTATGGACAGCATTTCTAGGCGTAGCCAGGGTGTTGAGGGGGTCCAGTTTGGTGGACTCAGGATTGGGTCACTGCTTTTTGCAGATGATGTTGTCCTGTTTGTTTCATCAGGCCGGGATCTTCAGCTTTCTCTGAATCGGTTCTCAGCTGAGTGTGAAGCGGCTGGGATTGGAATCAGCACCTCCAAATCCGAGACCATGGTCCTCAGCCGGAAAAGGGTGGAGTTCCCTCTCAGGGTTGGAGGCGAGATCCTGCCCCAAGTGTAGGAGTTCAAGTATCTCGGGGTCTTGTTCATGAGTGAGGGAAGAATGGAGCGTGAGATCGACAGGCGGATCGGTGCGGCATCCGCAGGGTGTCTGTGCTTTCCCTTAAATATAGGGTGAGAAGCTCAGTCATCTGGGAGGGGCTCAGAGTAGAGCCACTGCTCCTTCGCATCGAGAGGAGTCAGATGAGGTGGCAGGCATCTGATCAGGATGCCTCCTGGACACCTCCCTGGTTATGTGTTCCGGGCACGTCCAACCGGGAGGAGGCCTGGGGGAAGACCCAGGACACGCTGGAGGGACTGTCTCCCGGTTGGCCTGGGAACACCTTGGGATTCTCCCGGAAGAGCTAGAAGAAGTGGCCAGGGAGAGGGAAGTCTTGGCATCTCTGCTTAAGCTGCTGCCCCTGCGACCCGACCTCAGATAAAAAGATGGATGGATGGATGGAATATCTGCAGTCTTTGATCAGATCTGCTTTGGCCAACAGAAAATTTTGTATACAAAGATAGCATTGTCCTCCCACGAGCCCCAGCACACTCCTGCTGTAGTCCCCATGTCAACTCTCGTTTTTATGTTGCCCCCCCACAATACAACTGCTCTTCCCGATACGCCGTATACCTTATATTATAAGTTGTACCAATCATAATACACATGCAAAATTTTGTGAAAATCAGTTCAGATGCTTTTATCCAAAGTGACTTACAAAAGAGGTAAACAATCAAGTAACATTAGGCTAGGGCCTGTTTGTTCAGCAAGTGTAATAGGATAGATAACAAGGTTGCCACAAGTGAGATGTAATATCTCATGCATTTACAATCATAGATTACAATCAATAAAGCAATTAAAATTAACCAAGTAACCAAGAATATAAAGTATTGCAGTGCAAAGTTTTTTTTTTCTTTTCAATTAGAGAGGTAATCACAGAACAGATGGGTCTTCAATCGCCTCTTAAATACATTAAGGGAGTCGGTAGTATTTGGAGGTAGGCAGCCCATTCCACCAATTCCAAACCACTCAGGAAAATTATCTGGATTGAGACTTGATGCCACGTAGAGGTGGCATCACAAGATGCTCTTCTGTGGCAGACCTGTGTGGGTGAGAAGGAATATAGTACTTCACCAGTGACACCATATACTCAGGTGCTGATCCATTGACTACTCTGTAGGCTAACATCAGGGATTTGAACTTAATGCATGCTGCTACAGAAAGCCAATGTAGCAACCTGGAGAGAGGAATAACATGTGCCCATCTCAGCTGGATAAATACAAGACTGGCTGCTGCATTCTGGATCATCTGCAGTGGCTTGTTAACACATGTGGGTACTCGTGCCAGAAGCGTGTTGCAGTAGTCCAGACATGACGAGACCAAAGCATGGAGAAGTTGTGCTGCATACTCTGTCAGAATGGGTCTGATCTTGCAGATGTTGTACAGCACAAACCTGCAAGAACGAGAAACAGTAGGAATGTGGTCAGAAAATATATAGGTGCCCAAGAATCACCACCCCAAGGTTGCAAACTGACCTTGCGGGTGTTAGCGCCAGTGAGCCAAGCTGTACAGAGATGAGGAGTTAAACAGTGTGGCTGGCCAGAATCACAAGAAGCTTGGTTTTTGCCAGGTTGAGCTGAAGGTGGTGGTCCTTCATCCAGGTTGAAATATCAGTAGGACATGCAGAGACTCTAGCCGATATCGTATTGTACTCTGGGGGGGGGGACGGGACGACAGGTACAGCTGCTTATCATCGGGATAGCACTGATAAGAGAACCTATGCGGTTGGATGATGGAGCACAGTGAAGTGGTGTACAGAGAGAAGAGTAGAGGACCCAGCACCGATCCTGAGGGTACACCAGTGCATGACAACTCTACTTACCAAAACATAGGATTTGCCCAAGATGCAGGACTCAAACCATCTCAGAGCAGTCTCAGTGATGCCAAGGCCAGAGAGGGTGGCAAAACGTATGTTATAGTTGACCATGTCAAAGGCAGAAGAGAGATCTAGGAGAATCGCCATTGATGACAAGTTGGTAGCTCTAGCACGGTGTAGCTGGCCGACCACAGTCAGTAGACCCATCTCGTTTAAGTGGTTCCACTTCAAGCCAGACTGGTTGGTATCAACTCACAAAAGAGGTCAACATAATCAAGTAACATCTCTCTGGGGACTGTTCGGGAACAAGTGTAACAGGACAAGGTTACAGAATTGATCATCACAAGTGAAGGGCCCAGAACAAAATACAAGTTACGAAAGAGAGAGAGAGGTTAGGAGCACGCAAGTTACAAGTAACAAATTTACAAAAACTAAGAGCCAGTATCAGTTAGACAGAAATTCACTAAACAATAAATACTTCTTGAACACACTGAGAGGGTCATAGTTTCAAATGGAAATGGACAGCTCATTTTACCAGCCAGGAACTCCACATGAAATCTGAACTGAGATTTGATACCATCTCAGAGGTGGCAAACAAACAGACATACAAACGGGCAATCAAACAGCTTAAGATGTTATTTATATAGATTTGGTAACATTCATGTATTTTATAGCACTGTCACTTGCTATATATGGAAAGTTTCTTAAGTCCAAATGATAGAAGTGTATACGCTTTCATCTTTCTTTAAACCACTCAAACCATATTGTGGAGATCTGCAGCCTAGCCAGACAAACCAGTTCATCGCAAGGCACACACAAACATTATCTCACAAGTATTCAAGCTGAGGTTGTTAGAGTTTTCACTTCGTTAGACAACATGTCTTTCAACTGCAAGCAAACATCAAAACATCAAACCTGTAGAGGAGATTTTATTTAACACAAAGGGTAGCTTCAGTAATGAGGCAACAACCCAATCCACTGCCTCGTCATACAACCCTCATGTCAGTTTATATAAAGCCAAATAAAGTACATGTCTTTCAGACATAACAAGAAGAGCATGGAGGCACCACCAGGAGAGAGGATTTCAATCAAAGAAAGAACACAAACAATAGATGTTCCTGTTCCTACTGATATACATTTCCTGAAACCTTTCACTCTTTATTTGACAAATGTAGCAGTAACTACTTTTTGATATTCTTTTACATTCTAGACCTTAATTTTCTAGGACATTAACGTAATATCTCTTTTGAAGACTAATCAAAAAAAAAAAAGCATTAGCTGAAATACGGGTCCAGCATAGAAATTGTCAAGACATTTTTTGACTATAAAGTATACTGGCATAACTTTGAAGGGAACTGTCTACTTACACAAAGTTTAGAAAAAAATGGATGCATTTAAAATCGTATAAGAGGGTTTTGCACCAGTCCTAATGAGTCATTGGGAAAAGAAGGTTTAGCAGTTTAGCACTATTTTTATATTTCTTAGCTGGCCTTGGCACATCTATGAATTACCCAGGAAAAGCTGGCTAAAGTTGCTAAACACAGAAATGCCTGCTCTGTCCTGCTCACCATGTTGCTACAACAGGGCTCATAAGAAAATCCAGTTAAAAAATGAAGTGAAAATGAGTTGCATACTAAATATAGGTTTTTAAATTGTAATGCTGTATTTATATGTTTTATACTAATATTTATGTCTTCGTCAATGAAAACTGGGTGTTTTATTCATCGTTAAATTGCAAGAAACTTCTAACAATAAAAAAGTAATGGTGTAAAAAAGAGAATGAAAAATTAATTAAAATGAGCATTTTCCTGTGTGACTAAAACTATGACAGTACATTGTACCTTTTGAGAAACAATAAGATATGGTAACTCAGATAAAAAATGTGAGGTTTGTAAAACTGATAAAAGTTGCCGAAAAGGCAATTGTGACAAATCACTATAGGGTTTGAATTTTTCAGCAAGCGATTCTGAGTATCCCATCCAACCCACTATATCTTAACACATGGTCACAGGGGCCTTCTGGAGCCAATCCCAGCCAACACAGGGCACAAGGCAGGAACAAACCCTGGGCATGATGCCAGCCCACCGCAGTCAGAGTATCCCACCTATTTGTTAAAAATTCAGTGTGGTTTAACTTAATAAAGCAGAAAAATCCCACAGCACTTTCAAAGCAAAAAAAAGATAATCTTTGTCACTATCATACCATTAACGAGAGTGTTGTAAAATAAAAATACATGATGTATGCATGCTTGGAGAGTGTGATGTTCTGACCAGTCAACTGACAGACGAGTGAGCAAGTGGTGAGATTATTCGCTTTTTAATACAGTGTCATACATAGCCACTATAAAGACACAGAACCTTCATGTTTATCCTTGGATTTTGTGAATATGGCTACAATTGTACATTCAAACGTGCATTTTCAGACTAGGATTTTTAGTTTTTCAGTCACTGGAAGTCAGTGCTTATTCCTGTTCCACGAAGCTCAACCCAAGATCCAACCTTGGATGGGGACACCAACCTCACACACATCTGACTACACATCTTTCTAAAGTATAGTTAGTGCTTTGAAACTTCTGCTTTGGCTAGATATTTATTAATGTTTTGAAGGACAAGGCAAATTTTTTCAGTCATACACTATATATGATGCGTTAAAGGATAAGTATTTTTCATGTCAAACGTATTTCTTTACAAACACAGCATAAGTGCATTTGCCATGTGAAGTTGTGTCCCAAAGTTAAGCGCATTCTATAGGCTAAATAAAACTACCTTGTACACACTGATGTTTAACATGAGGAATAGAGGAAAAGCCTAAATATGAACTAAATAAGTCATTTTTTTCAAGCCAAGATGTTTGCTGAGTATTGATCTACATTTTACAATTATACACACATTATAAAATACAAGTCTTTTTAGAATAAAAAAAACAATATTATGAGATTCAGCCATCTTAAAAGAAAACCAGTTGCACGCTATAGCTCATCACTTAATATCCCTGTGTAACAACCTTCCCTCTGGGAAAGACCTCTTGAAAGACCAAATCACAGTAAATGTTTCGTGCCATGTGGTTAGTTTTATTTTGATTTACTTCTATATTTATGTGGAAATGCAGACAAAGGAATAGAAATGTATCCTTACCACAAGAAATACAGCAGCAGAAACATGCAACAAAATCATTATTTCCAGATCAGTTTTTGTCAGAAACATGTCAGAAACACAGAAGAGGCAGCCAATACTCAACAACTGTCTTGGCTTGAAATGGAAGTATCTGGTAAGTTTTTAAGCTTTTCCTGTGTGCCCAATACCCACCACTGTAAATCACCAGTTCAGACAAAATATATTTTTTTTAATTTATAGAAAGTGCATACCTTTAGAAAACAGTTACGTATGGCAAATGCATATATACTGTGTTTGTGGGGAAATTACTTGAAAAATGTTGAACTTATCATTTAACGGAAGCGCTTAATCGTAGAGACTTACAATTAGTGTGGCAAATAAAATTGCATGCTTAATTCCTGAAAGCAAATCAAGAAACACTAAATTAATAGTTTTCACTGGGCTTTTTGAAACCAAAGTAATGTTCATTAGTTTATTAGTATAAAAAATAAAATTTGACTGAAGCATATATGACTCTTATTTGAATGACACCAGAGTGATTGTGATGCTGTCTCCAATCACGACTAATTTTCTGAACTTTCCCTGCATTAATACACAGATATAAGCAGCAGTAAAGTCTAATCATTCATTTGAGTTGGCTTGTAAACAAGAGAACAAAGGGTGTTTTTTGTGGAATAACAATAAAATTAAAATGGACAAAATGGCTTCACAAAGGAATTCAAAAAACAATGGAAAGATTTAAAACATCAGGTTTTTGAAACAATTGCACATTATGGTCCTCTAACCATCCTCCATTTACAAATGATAACATAAATCTTACAACTGCAAATATCACAAACCTGGCAAAGTGATTTTTCTACCAAACCAGGTATGAAATGTGTATTCTTAGAAAAGAGTTTGTGTAAATGAAAATATACTCAATTGTCTTCTTATTCGGTAAATAATATGACAATGAGATAGTAATATTTGAAATTTGATTTTTGGTATTGATTTTAGGGCGGCACGGTGGCGCAATGGTAGCGCTGCTGCCTCGCAGTTAGGAGGCCCGGGTTCGCTTCCCAGGTCCTCCCTGCGTGGAGTTTGCATGTTCTCCCGTGTCTCGCGTGGGTTTCCTCCGGGCGCTCCGGGTTTCCTCCCACAATCCAAAGACATGCAGGTTAGGTGGATTGGCGATTCTAAATTGGCCCTAGTGTGTGCTTGGTGTGTGGGTGTGTTTGTGTGTGTCCTGCGGTGGGTTGGCACCCTGCCCAGGATTGATTCCTGCCTTGTGCCCTGGGATTGGCTCCAGCAGACCCCCTTGACCCTATTTGGATTCAGCGGGTTAGAAAATGGATGGTATTGATTTTAGGGAGGATTTATTTTTTAGTTAACTGGAGAGAATATATCATTGAATAAATTTAGTGCCTGCACATGTTAAATAAGGGAGTCCATGGTGATCACATTCATTCTTTATGAGCCCCTAAGTCAGTAGAACCCCCCCCCCCATTTCCTGTTGAATAGGGGTAGGTGTTTCCCCCTCTGTCACATATGAAATTCAAGCTCTGCAAAATAGCTGAACTGTAAATTCAGAATTGTAAATAATCAACGAGCAAACAATACACAAATTACACCTGGATTTGTTCTTTCATACAGATTTTATCATTTTTTTATATTATGTTTATAGTAAAAGTCATTAATTTCTTTTTTTTTTTTTTGGTTTGTTAATATTTGTATTTTTTTCTCAGATGTTAAGTTTAAATTATCGACTATGCTTTCTTCTTCATTTCTCTGGAATTAATAATATCAAATGGCTTCTTGCTCATTACACCATGCCATCCTCATTTTGTTCATTTACTTTTCAAATTGTGTTTTACAGGAAAGTCAAGTCACTTGTTTTGTAGAGTCTTGTCCAAAGGTGGAATGTGAAAAGCCAGTGAAGCATAAAGGAGCTTGTTGTCCAGTCTGCCAGAACTCATCAGCACACCATGCCACAAATGTGTAAAGCCAGAAATGGCAACAAGCCCTAAACAAAATAGCTCTTTTTATTCAGTAATAAAATAAATTAACCAGCCCACAAAATACAAGTGTTCCAGAACAATTGCCAGTTTTTTTGAGTGGACAAAAGTAGAAATGATGTACCTGTAACCAACAGAAATGCATCTGACTCTGCCTTAAGCCCTCAAGATTCAGTGTCATGGGACTCCTACAATTCCAAGGTGTCTGTCTTCGCTTTACCTACACACATGGTCATAAAAGAGAGAATCACACTGTAAATGGTATTAAAGGGAAGTGAATACTTACATTGACAGGGTGATTTTAAATTTTGTCTGCAATATTTTATATTGTTAAAAGCTTTCTCAGGTTAGAACTACCAAATATTGGTGCTATGTGTTGTTGTTTTTTTTTTTCTTTTTTACATTTTACATAATTAACAGTGTAGCTAAGTTCATCCTTACAAATATATTCATCATGTGCCTTTAATCTAAAAATTGCATTTGAAAAAATATTTGAATTAATCTGAACACATATTATGGAAGCAGGACCTTCAATCACTTGGAGCTTCTTTGACATTATTCTTTGTATTATCTGCTTAAGTATGATGAAAATGTGAAAAAACAAACATATTGTATGCAAAAAAAAGTCTACTGATTTTTTTTCTCCTTAGTGTACATTTTATCTTCAAACGATCAGTTAATATTTTTAATTGATAATAACTGATTTTGTTCAATTATTTTTCAATATGATTTGGTTATGGAGCATTTTAACTGTGGCCATATTTAATTAACCATGCTTAACTCTATTACAGAAATAATGATTAAAAAAAGAAATGGAAAGGTGTCACTATGTGCCATTTCAAAGCTAGAGAGTTACAACATTGTGCACATTTGCCAAATTGCAAAATAACTGAAATACCAAAACAGTATTGAGAGATAAATGTAAGTGCTGTGAGTGATGTTTGCTAAAAGAGTTTCAGTTTATTTGAAGAAAAGTATCGATACCTCAGAACAGGCTACTCTGTGGCTCTCAAAAAGCTCTGGAATGAAATGTTCACGTGACCACCCAGGTCCTGATCATGCACATTATATTCTCTTTATTCATTATTCTGCGTCATCATTCTAGCAGTAGCCATAACAATCTCACTCATATTTGCTTTTTTTTTTTAAACACAGCAGGAAGTGAAGGGGGGTGTAAGGGAGTTAGTGCAAACTAGATGTGTGGAAAGGGATACAGATGCAATTGTTACACCTGTAATCTTAAATGTGTACTGTCTTGCAGTGAATATGGTTTTGTTTAAGTAATATGAAGTAAAGGGTTCCCCTTCAATTACAAATGTTAGGAATGCCAGGGTTAGAACAAAAATATGTAAATATTAAACCTATAGTAAGTGCCTGTGGAAGTTTGCCTAGTGAGAAACTGTCGTATTTTACCTGTAGGTTCATTTAGCAATAATGAATGAGTTTTTATACTGTAACATCATGTTTTACCTTTTACTATATTATTTCCCATTTATTTACAAATGTTTGTATGAATAATTTCAAATGATAACTGCTCAACTGTTGTTCCTGTGGGCGTGTTTTTTCCCCAATTTGCAGGACTGGAAGTATTTTGTTTTTCTTCTATTCCAGTCTCTCTCTCTCAGAGTAATCATCATCTACCTCTACAGTATAGTTCCTTGTCATGTTAAGTCGGGTATCGGCTTATATTTGTTGTAGCAAATGTTTGCATTTTAAAACCTAATCAGAAAATTGGGTAATATTCACTTTCATTTTGTTAATTGTACACTGCCACATGCTTTTTTCAGTACAGTACCAGGTGATCTGAAAAGACTCAATATGTTATGCGTAGGCTGTTTATTCAGGGCTTTTATACCAATGACCTGTTCTCTGCCCAGTCACTAAAGAACGCACTGTTGTGCCAAACTGAACATGTGTTAGCTACACTGTGTTAAAAGACTAAAAAAGAATTACTTTTGATATTGTATTATAAAACAATTTGCCAAAGATGTTTGCACTGTAGTGCCTCTCAAAAATAAAAGGCCACTTTTAAAGGAAAGTGTGTGTATTTTGTCTGATATCTAATTGTGTGTTTGTAGTCAAAGTAAATAATATGCATTTTTCTATCATGAATTCATTTTTGTGTCTATTGAGGATGAAATGTGGATAAACTATAGCCTTAACAAACTACCAACAATGAAAGCTGTCGCTTTGCACAAGGTCTTCAATCTGAGTTTTGTCACATTGCCTTAAAAAATATTGTATTGTCTCCCTCTCTAATCTTTGGATACCTTTTTGATCTGCCCATTATTTACATAAGGGACATTTTCAAACACACCTAATTCAGTTCAGGGTCACAGTGGATGGCTGATAGAGACAGTCCTGGCAGCATCACGCACAATTTATGAAGCAGTGCTGGACAGAGAGCCAGTCCAGTCCACTACAGTACCACTCAGGTGCCGTATCATTAGCATGTCAGTGCATAAAGATACTATTAACCCTGGATGCAAAACGCTTCTGACAAAATGGGACAGGGATATCTGTTTACAGCACAAAACTGGGATTAGACCCTATATATTTGCTTGGATCAGATTACTGTATTCCAGCCTAGAGCATTTTCTTCATGTGAACAAGTAAAACGTTTGTGTTAGAGTGCAGTACCAGACAGGCCTGCCCTTTGCCCTCATTGCTGTTTGCCATTGCTATAGAACCCCTGGTTATCTGTCTTCAGGAATATAAATAAAAGGCATCATGATGCAAAGAAGTGAACAGAAAGTATATGCTCATAATATATTACTCTTCATAACAGATCCAAACTTCATTACTAATAATATCACATCTGTTGGATGAAATTTATAGGATGTCCACTTCAAAATTACTTTGAATGACAGCTTACTTTTTAGTACAACCTCCTGCAAGTCTTGCTAAATTAGATCACTTAAAGTGGATTCAGAAAGTGTAGGAGTTACAGTCATAAAGAATGTAGTAATCTCTGCAGCTTTCTTTAGCAGTTAAAGTAAATAGAATACTCATTTTTATATATACAGTATACTGTATGTTATACAGTATCTGCCAAATAATACAAAGAGTACATGACACATGTTTCACATATATTGGGGCTAGTCAGGAGTAGGCACTTTTGCATCCCCTTACGGGGATCAAACTTTGGACGTCAGTGCCTGAGGCAAAGCCTCTGATGTTCACAGTGGCTGGTTTGCTTATTTGATCGGACTTTTACATTCTTGAGTCTGAATCGCAATTACATTATTTAGGTGATTAGTCGGCCAGTCAGCTTCTCAGTTGTGAGAAGCAGATCATAGATATGTTTTACAGTATCTTCCAAATAATACAAAGTGTTATGAGTATGCAGCTGAGAAGATGTGTGTTTTTGTACAGATTAGACAAGCAGACTAACTGCATAATACTTAATTTCCAGTGGGAAGTGTGATATTAGTGTTTAGTGTTTCTCCCTCACCATTCAAATTCTTTGACTGGTCATCATGTGTATGAGATTTGCATGCTCTCCTTGTGTTTATGTGAGGTTTTTCTAGAGGATATTGGCGTTATCCTCTATTTATAGATACACAAGTTTGGTTAATGATTTTTTTGACTTGATGTTGATTTTGTTTTATTCATTATATTTTAGTATATGTCACTTTTATATAATGTTTGATTTTATAATTTTTACTGTCTTTTTTATTGCTATATTCATTTTTGCAATCCAGGGGAAAGAATTTTGAGATGCATGTATGAATAGTGCTATATAAATAAAGTTATTATTGTTATTATAAATATCATTATTATTATTATTGTCATTATATTTAATTGGTACAGTAATAGTAAAATTGCTACTCAGAGTCTACATCTACTGCTACCATGGTGGGCTTTGGTTCCTTGTGAACATATAACAGAGCAAGCGAGTCATGAATTTAAATGTATAAAAGTTCTTCTTTAGACAATCTATCTTAAGCAATAATTCTGATATAAAGTAATATTTAATGTATCTGTATTTTAATAATCCATTCATTAATTTCCAAACCTGTTTATTCCCTCTTCAGGAATGCCATTTGCAGTGTGCTACAAATGTCCAAATGACTCTGAACTGAGTAAGCAAGAAAATAACTTTAGTAATGTCCCTAAAACAATTTTATTTTAAAACGCAGTACATTTTATTGTAAATGAAATGTACTCAGCTGTGTCTTTCTATAGTTCCTTCAATCTTAAATGTATGCTTGCTACCTCACAGCTGGACTTTGGTTTATTTTGTTTACCAGTGCACTCCCTTGTTGTTCAAGATTATATTAAAACAGCTGCAGAACTTTTTGAAAGAACTCAAAAAACCAGAAGAAGAATGTAGAAATTTGCTTAAACCAGAAAGCCCTGTAAATGATCCTACCAGGCAATTCTGTAAAAGGCACATCTCAGCACAGATCCTTTCATTGTAAATATGAATGCAGGTGTCTGTGTTTGGTTTTATGCTTGTTATATTTCAGCAGGTGGCAATGTTGAACATAGTGGAAAATGTTATTTTTCATAGGCTGACTTTTAGAATTCCTGTTGCAGTTGAAAGAATGCTGTGGTTTTTGGTTTAGTTTTCATGAATGGTCGGTTAGACAGTTGCCAAGTTTTGTACAAAGTCTTGTATAGTTTTATAAGGTTAGAAAAAAGTTGCATGAGCTTATTGAGTTGAAAAGTAAAGCAACTGTTTTAAATCTCAGAGATTCAGTTATAAAATAAGAGGTGGTGTAAATAAATTATTGTCTAGATGTCCACTGAGTGAAGCTGGCACACTTCTAAAGTGTATGTATGGAGGTTTTAGCATCATCAAAATGTTTAATGAAAATGGATAAGTGAATGCATTTCTACAAATGTCTCTTTTTTCAAGAAACAAAAGGAATTTATAGTTTGTGTATATGTATGTGTTTGTGTTTTACTTGGCTGCCTTTGAAACATTATATATACCTGCAAGTCTGAATATGAATGGATGAAGGTACTTTTAATTATACTTTTAAAATGCTACACCTGTCTGTGTTATAAAAACTATTGCAAAGATTGATTATACTCTAATCCTGAATTGGGGCATTGATCAAAATAAACTATGATATGGGTCATACCATGGGTGAGGCCAGATGTGGTAAAGATAGTGGGCCCAGGTAGCAACCTGGTGGGCAGTAAACTATTCACCCACTGCACAACAATCATTAATGCATATTATTTATGAGGGACATCATAAGTGAAGTTTTTGATTTCAAATTGGCTAGCTTTGAACATCCTTAAAACTACAGCCTTCTGTTAGCAATAGATAAACATATTGGGATAGCCATACCACAAAAAGTGGTCACAAGTAGATACAGTAAGTTGCATGATGTAAGCTGAGCAGCACACACATTTTGCACAGCAGCATTCATAACAATGTTAAAAATCGGCACATTCTGTATAATGGACGCTGCAATGCAACATGATCAGTGGTCCACAACAAAAATAACAATAAAATGGAATAACAGTAACAACAAAAATACAAAGAGAAATGCATCAGATGTGCAGCCTGGTCTAAATAGCACAAGTCATAATATTGTGGTTTTGTTACCATTTTAGGCAAATCCTAACATCTTTAACTCTGCCACCTCCAGCTCTGTCTCCTGCTTTCTGGTCAGTGCCACCGTCTCCAACCCATATAACATAGCTGATTTCACTACCGTCCTGTAGACCTTCCCTTTCATTCTGGCTGATAACCGTCTGTCACAAATCAATCCTGACACTCTTCTTCGCCCATTCCACCCTGCCAGCACTCTCTTTTTCACCTCTCTTCCACAGTCCCCATTACTCTGTACTGTTGACTTCAAGTAATTAAACTCATCTGCCTTCGCCAGCTCTACTCCCTGCATCCTCACCATTCCAATGACCTCCCTCTCATTCACACACATGTATTCTGTCTTGTTCCTACTGATCTTCATTCCTCTCCTCTTTAGAGCATATCTCCACCTCTCTAGGGTTTCCTCAACATTCTCCCTACTATCGCTACAGATCACAATGTCATCAGCAGACATCATAGTCGATGGGGACTCCTGTCTAATCTTGTCTATCGACCTGTCAATCACCATTGCAAATAAGAAAGGGCTCAGAGTCAATCCCTGATGTAATCCCACCTCCAACTTGAATGCATCCGTCACTCCTACCGCAGACCTCACCACTGTCACACTTCCCTCGTACATATCCTGTACAACTCTTACGTACTTCTGTGCCACTCCCGACTGCTTCATACAATACTGCAGACTTTAAATTATGAGGGGTGGGAGTGCATGAGTGGCTAGGTGGGTGTAAGGCAGAAGGAAAGCCTCAAAGCCTGCTGCCAATGCTTCATTTATCCAAGCAGGTGGTGTACATTGTTTTGTCCCCCTTTGGTGATTGGCTACAAAACTGATCCAAGTCTAATATGAGAAACTCTTTTTGTGCTTCCTGTCATTGGCCAAGTGGAAAAATAAAAAATGAATAAATCTTTGCTCACCTAATAAAAAGGAACAAACTAGTTTCCAATGTGAAAAACAATCTCTAAAAGTAAAAAGGGGGAAAAAAAACTAAAAGTGTCATCAGCAGTGTTAGTATGGGTAGAACATACACGTGTGCACTCTAATATGGATTATAAAAATTATTTAATCATAAATTGGCTCTGGGAGAATCTAATCACTGCCAAAGTGACAAAAAAATATTTGCATTGTAGACCCAAACTCTTTTGTCAATCCTACTTGTTACTTCATTCAATGGTACTGAGTACCAAAATATCAGTTTTATTTAAAAAAAAAAAAAAAAGTAGACATGTGTTAAAACTGATCCACATTCCCAACACTCCAAAAGCAAAAAATTAACTACATTATTTCACAGAAGTATTAGGATTATTCGATTACAATGTGCATGTGTGTGCTAGCCATCTGGTGGCAGATAATAAGAATGAGGTTGGGTGTGTGAGTAATGTGCAAATGAGTGAAAACAACTGAACACAACTTACAGTATAGTTTTAAACCTGCATGTGCTGAGGAGTAAATTTAATTTGCCCAGTTTTAGGTTTATATGGAGCCAATGACTATAGCAGCAAACACTGGATGTAAGGCAAGAAGTAAACATGGGGGATGCCAGTCCTTTGCAGGACTCCATTACACAGCCAAGAAGTAAAGAGTGTGTTATGTGCAATGCAGTAAAAGAAGCCTGTAAATAAAGTGTCAGTTTAGTTTTCATCCAGGCATTTGCTCTAGATATGTTGAAACCATGTAATTAGGTGGTGCAGCTGCCAGTGGTAATACCAAAAATCTTCAGTGTCTTACTTTGGGGATGGAAAAAAATGGATACTTTTATTTCGCAGCCCATAAAGGACTAAATGTGTTTATAAAACAAAAGAAAATTATCAATTTTGGCTGCGTTTCTGATCAGGTTAATGAATATAATTATTTGGACATTGAAATTGTTGATCCGATTTACCAAATGGAATTGGCCAAACTACAGAATTGTGACTGTTTGAAAGACGCATTCAAGTCAAGCAGCCTTACTAATTTCTATGCATCTCTCCCCTCTGAGAAATATCTTAATCTCAGGAACCATGCACCTAAAAGAGCAACCATCTTTGGCAGCACCTATGTCTGTCAACAGACTTTTTCCCGAATGAAACATCTGAAATCTCCAACCAGATCCAGACCAACTGATGCACACTTGCATCACTTGTTACAACTGGCAGTGACAAACGTGGAACCGGACATTGACTATCTCATCAGCCAAAAGCAGGCCCACAATTCTCATTGAAATACTTTTAAGTTTATGTTGGATAAAATTTTTCTTCATTTTAAATATTGTATTGTTCTTTGATGTTTTTTGCACTACAAATAAGATATGTGCAGTGTGCATGGGAGTTCGTTCATGTTTTTTTTTTTTCAAACTATAGTCTGGCCCCCAAACAGTCTGAGGCACTGTGAACTGGCCCCCTGTTTAAAAAGTTTGAGGACCCCTGTTCTGAGGTATCATCATGAAAACCAAGTATACAAATATTAAATGGAGAAAAAAATAATGTATTGTTGAAACTATAATTCAACTTTTTTCAACAATCCACTTAGAACATAAACTGAGGTTATGTAAACACAGAGGCTTACAATTTAATAGAGTCTATAAAGAAAAGCCAAGCAAAATGACACCTTTTATTGGCTAACTAAATGGATTACAATATGCAAACTTGCAAGGTAACAAGGGGCCTGAGTTGCCTCGAAAGCTTGCATATTGTAATCTTTTTAGTTAGTCAATAAAAGGTGTCATTTTGCTTGGCTTTTCTCTATATTCATAATGGCTGACACGGTACAACACCCTAGTACTACAGAGTCTATAATAATGATTTTAGCCAAGGGCTCATTCCAGCTTGGTGTGCTAAGAAGTGCCTCTGGGGGTGTTTTCTTTTCCTGCTATAAGGAAATTCAGTGCTTCTTCCCAACATACAAAATGCTTTTAAATTTGATTTTGAAATTTCTTCACAATATACATTTATGTATTATTTGTTTATTTACTTATTGATTGATTGGCTGTGTTATTTGTCTTGTAATTATGTATCCTTGTTTTTCATGTTTCTGCTACTGTATGCATCTGCGTTTCCCCTTGAGATTAATAGCATTTATCTAATCTATTAATCTAATCCAATAATTAGTCAAGGATAAAAGAAGATTACTGTTGACAACAGAGGTACTCTCATTCTAATCAAGACAGTTCTATAGTTCATGTTCATAAATGTGGTTTGCTCGTCAGTTGCACAGCTGCATGTTTTGAATAAAATAGTTTCTATAGCTGCGTTGTATTAAAACCACTTATACTTTTAACACCTGTGCATAGAAAAATTGATTGATTTTCCAAACAGTGTAAGGTTGTAAGTGTTTGGAATTATATTATGCTTACCTCAGAGGATTGCTTATTCACTATGGATAGATCTGTTGGCAATGGCGGGGCTAATACTTCCTTACCTGCAAATTCTAGGCCTGTTGGGCATTTCAGCCCGGGGATTTGTTTCTTCTTCTTCTTCTTCTGTTTCTACTTGCTCATTGAGCATTATTTTGTCAAAGCACATCTGAAATCACTATAATAGTATCTACAGTATGTTGCATTTATGATAACAGTACCTGGAAACTAAAACAGTAAGACAGTAAAAGTATCAGGTCACTTTTATGTTTTAGATGTTATCGACTTGAATTGGCTTACAGACTTGGCTTCCCTATTTACACACTTGAGTAGGGTTTCTAGTTTCCTTCGATTCAAACTTTTTAACAAACACCTCAAGATTAAATATACAAGGATGTTTACTAGTGGATAATGCTGAGACAAGTCTAGTGATTTATCAATAAGCAATATAATAAAAAAGCTACCTTGGCACAATCAGTCAAGTAAGTCTGTGGCTTTTGATAAAAAATTTACTTGCACTGATTGATAATCCTTAGAATTTATTAGAATCTTCCAAGAACCTCTGTGGATAGGGTCTTTGGGGTTCATGGGAAGCTGCAGCAGACAGGACAAATACTGATGCATTACTTAAAGCTTCAATACACTGCTGTATATGGTGATTTCTATAATGATGTGTTGCACTAAAGTCACTGACTTATTGTCTTCTGGTCTTTTGCTAGGGGATTTATCTGTGAAAACACCCTTTCATCTCATGGTCCCTCATCATCCCTTGGTATGTTGTTGACAGCATAGATGTGTCCTGAATTATTGTGAGGTGAAGCATAAGTGATAACTAGAATTAAAACCAAAATAGAAAAAACAAATGCATAGCTAGGAATAACAAAAAAGGATTCAATAAGCAAAAGACAGCATTCCTGGAGTTTCTTTTTTCTCTTAACTACAGTATTCTTAAAAGACTTTTATTAGTATTTCTTTGATCCATCAAGGGATATCTGAGGTTCTGGGCTCCACCATTTTATAGTGGAAGCCCAACAACATCATACATTGTTTTTCCATTGGCATGTGGTATACAGGAACTATGACACCAAAAAAAGCTTCCCAGACATCATGGTAAAAATATAAAAAAATGACATGACAATAAATCACACTAGATAGATAGATAGATAGATACTTTATATGAAGAGATAGATAGATAGATAGATAGATAGATAGATAGATAGATAGATAGATAGATAGATAGATAGATAGAACTCTTTAAACAAATACATTCACACACTAATTGCACATGACTAAAAATAAAATAAAATACTGGCATATTGCTGTTCGTATAAAGGCACCCAAGCAGTGTTTCCTGACACACTTCTGCTTAATAATTCATTGGCTGAAAGTCCTTAATGTTATTAGGTTAGAGGGAAGATGCGCAGCATTGTTTATAATGTCACTGAGTTTTGTTTTTAGTCTCTCCTTTGCTATTACCTCCAGGAGTTCCAGAGTGTGTCCAATAATCAATCCTGCCCTTTTAATTAGCTTGTTGATTCGATGGGGCTCTATTGAACTGATGTTATCAACCCAGCACACCACAGCATAGAAAATCACACTGGCTATAATTATAGAACATGTAAAGGATGTCACTACCCAATTAAATAAACACAGTCTCCTAAGAAATCAAACGAGAAGATTCATATTTTACAATTCATCTTTTCACAAAGACTGACAAATTTTTGAAACTTCACATTGATTCCAACTATATCATTGTAAAAAAAGGCCACACATAGTCGGTGGCAATGCAAACTTCACCTTTAGCACTAGTGTAATGATGTCTTTTTATGCTCAAGTTATTATCTTCTTTTACTGAAAGATATTTCTCTTGTAGCAGGTTATATTTATTTTTAACACATATAATGTGCCTTTTGCACACATGACAAACATTATACATTCAGAGACTTTTCAGCCATAGGAGATTTTTCCATTGTAACCACATGCCTAACGTCAGTCGGACAATGTTAACAAGACCCCCATTGCTCTTTGTTGTTTAAAACCACTGCCCCTACTTTGAGCTCCACATTTGATAGTATTTGGATTGGTTTAGAAATGCAAGACGGAATTAATTAATTGTTCCCTCCTACATTTAGGTAAAGTTCACTCATGGTTTGTTTCCGGGTGTAAATATATTATACACCTGGCTCAGTGAAGTTAAATAAGGAGTGATTTACAAAGGCTGGGTGAAATCAAAACTGTAAATCATGGGACATGCCAGAGTCCAAACCACAAAGACACAGAAGGCCAGAGCATGTTACCCATATAATCAAAAAGATTAATTAAGTGTTATGACTCTGCTGGCTCGCCAATCTCAAAATGAGACTTTACTTCCAAACTAGGCCTTGAGGTTCCAGATGAAGCCTAGAAAGAAATTTAGCCTGGTTCGAGACTCAATAGGTAGGCCATCATGTTTCAGCCAGGGTCTATTTATCAATGCCTTGTTTATGACTAATGCATTTTGTGGTTGGTCCCCTAAAAGGCAGGGTTACCCACTGATTACTGACAGAAACTGTCCTCTGTACTATAAATTTGGAAGGTCTCCATAGTTCCTGGCAGTTTCAAATGTGCTAGAGTGTGTTTTGCTGTGTCTTTTGTGATTACTTGATTTTTTAACCTGTAATGTGTTTTTGAGATCATTTTGGATTTTGTATTGTGACTGTTTTTGCCTTGGATTGCCTTTTAATTTATTTTTGTGCTCCACAAAGCTTCTTGTGCTACAGATCATTTTTGTCAAAAGTAAATCTTTTATTTGGACTCTACAAGGCCCCTTTGTGTCTAGCAGGGGTATTGACTATATAAATCCCCTCCCTAATGGAGAATTTTACTGCTAAAAACCCATTACAGTATTTTAATATGTGTAACCCTGATATTATGTATATGCATTTAATTATCATTTTTATCATGACTCTGCAATCCATACTACTTTCTCTGCTGTTCTTTTTCTCTTTTTCTGCGCCACCACCACCTGATCAAGGCACCATGCAGTCCCTACATTGATGGATTGAAGGATAGATGTCCACATGACCATCATCATGTAATTCTTCCACGTGAAACCTGAAAAACATGAGGACTGATTTAGATTATTTATATTAGGTAGAATGCCCAGTGGGGTCTGGCTGGCTGTTCTTGTGTTTTTTTTTTTTGTTTGTTTTTCTGTCATCCTGGCCATCAGACCTTACTTTATTCTTTGTTACTTAGTATTGCCTATTTTTCTTTTTTCTTTCTTCATCTTGTAAAGCACTTTGAGCTGCATCAAACGGGTGTAGGCCTGTTGCAAACGCAAAATGAAAATGAAAATATTTTGGGCCCATAATTACTGTAAATTCTAAGTTTACTGCACTACATAAGGTACATAAAAGTACAAGAAACATGAGATAGTATGATAACTGCATGATAAAATCAGGTGTGTGAGGCTGGCTCCCACGATGTGTGGTGTCCACATGACAGTGTGTAGTTTTTATAAAACTTACTGTGTTATAATAAAGTTGTGTGCATATTGATAATACTAAATGACAAAAATGATTAATACTACAAATACAAAAGAATTCCAATAAAGCAGTAAACACAAAAATGATAAACATGAGAGCACCTGCATGTCATCTCTCACCACAGTTTTGTAGATGTAGATTACTAAGTTTGATGTTGAAGTAGTTGTAGGTTTTCATCATTCAGTATTGTTTGCCTGGGTGTCTGCTCTGATTGGTTTTAATTTTCATTATTAGGATACACTGAAGGGAGCAAACTACACAGAATATGGCAAAATAATAAGAAAACAACATAAAAGAGATAACCTTTTAAAGCTATAGCAAAAATATAAATATTTCTAAATGTCTTATAGATGAACAAATTGAAAAATACTGTGCTTTTCTGAATGCAGCATAAAAGAAGAGAATAAAAAAGAAGAGAAGACCAGCTAATTATATGAGATATATGAGATCAATTGCTATCGCTGATTGTGAATCTGGTTGGAACAGAAACCTGTAGCCACAGTGGGTCTCAAGGACTGAGTTTGGGAACCACAGGATTAGACTAATAATCATCACTCACAAGTAGGAACGGGCAGATATTGGACTTAGAAGGTGGCTAACATTTACAAGGAAAATCCAGTGGCACAGACAAACAAGATGCAATATTGTTGTGAGCAATACAGTTACAGAAAGGAAGAAGAACAAATACTGCAGTCACTGATGACGAGGGTTGGCCAGCCACACAAACAAACAGAAGACGGAAACAGCTAGCTAATTGTGTTTAGCAGGTGCAAGGACAAGCAGAAACAGGAAAACATTTTTACCTGGGCTTCAGACAGACAGAACCCCTGAAAAACATAACAAGAGAGAGCCAGCTGGAAACGAAAATAAAGGAAATAAGTAATGCAACCACCAAATAGCTTGCTGAACAAAAACAAAACATATTCAATTCAACTCAGCTTATTCCACTTTCAAGTATTATTAATAAGTTACAATTATTAAAACACATGCAAAAAGACACAAAGTAACACTGTGTGATATTTTCACACACATTATGAAGGAATACTTGGTTGTTTTTACTTTCCCTAAACAAGGTGTGGAATTTAGTGAGTTAAAAGACCTATTTCAAACTCATTGTTTTTTCAGTTTTAATGTCTTTTTTGTAGATATCAGGGGCTGGCACTCAGTAGTGTCATTGTGTGTTATTGGGAAAGGAGGAGCACACCAGCTCATAGGCCAAAGGCCTGTAGTTTGTGTTGTGAGCTTGGGTTCTTATTGTCAGCTTTTCCTCAAGCAGCAGCAGGAGTGCATGACTGTGCCATTGTGCATTGGACAATGCAGCTTCATAGCATGGATGGTTGGTTTGCCTAGAAGGTGCAGGGTGAGGTGCCATTCCTTGTGGCAAGCAAGAGCAGGTATTCACTTAGTTTTGCCTTCATAATTTTTTCCTAATTTCCTAATGTGGGTATACTTGTTACTACTGCACAGGAGTTTGCAAACTGTTTAGAAATTGATGGTAACAGGAAGATATGAGTTGTGAGATTTATTGTGTTAATTTTTCTTTTTGTTGTAATTTTAATGGACAATTTTTTCACTAATTATTAAGTACAATATGTCCTTGAACTATTTTAACTATGAATGTATTTACTTACTCTCCAAATCTGGTAGGTTTATAGCTGCACTTCTTGAGTTTGCCTCTATCTTCTGTTCCACTGATCCTCTGTTGCATTAGTTAACGTCCATGTCCCAGTTTACATTCCTTTAGGGACAGATGTTGTCACTGATATGCCATACTGTATGCACTTAAGTATGCTGTACGTTTTAAGTGGAAATAAAAGGCAAATGTGTGAAAGTGGTTGCAAAATTGGGCTAAACACAGGAAGCATTAAGTTATGATGTGAGACACTTTTGTCCAAATAAGGTTAAAAGTATTATCAACAGGATAGGCTCTGGCCCCTGTGACCCTAGATTGGCTTCAACGAATATTCTGCAAAACACTGGATTCACAAGCAGTATATTGAAAAATTAAAATTTGGTTTTAATTGTTTCTCTTAAAGCCTGGAGCAAAACTTTTCATCACTCCTAGTATGTTTATATAGTGTAAATACTTTTATATTGTGAAGGCAAGGGGATGTCGGAAAGCTCCAAACTTCAACACAAACACACCAGACAGTCCCATATTAAAATAAATGGGTGTTTATTAAATAAATACCTCAAAAAAGTACTAAGTACAATTTACTTCTCCTCCCAACATTTCTCCTCTCCCCACCACACTGCCCTCCTCAAGTCGAGTGTTGCTCGTCTTTCTCCCAGCTTTCACTCGCTTTTATGAGGCAGTACGGTCCCTTTTATTGAAAACCTTATACACATACAGTAAATATATATAGAGAATATATATATATGTATTCTTCTTTCGGCTGCTCCCGTTAGTTGTTGCCACAGCAGATCATCTTTTTCCATATCTTCCTGCCCTCTACATCTTGCTCTGTGACACCCAGCACCTGCATGCCCTCTTTCATCACAGCCATAAACCTCTTAGGTCTTCCTCTTTTCCTCTTTCCTGGCAGCTCTATCCCTAACATCCTTCTCCCAATATACTCAGCATCTCTCCTCTGCACATGTCCAAACCAACGCAATCTCACCTCTCTGACTTTGTCTCCCAACTGTCCAACTTGACCTGACCCTCTAATGTACTTGTTCCTAATCCTATCCATTCTTGTTACATCCAGTGCAAATCTTAGCATCTTTAGCAATCTTAGCATCTTAGCATCTTTAACTCTGCTAACATAGAGAGGTCCTGTTGACCTTCCATTTCACTCTTGCTGATAACCGTCTGTTACAAATCACTCCTGACACTCTTCTCCACCCATTCCACCATGCCTGCACTCTCTTCTTCACCTCTCTTCCACAATCACTGTTACTCTGTACTGTTGATCCCAAGAATTTAAACTCATCCACCTTCACCAACTGTACTTTTTGCATCCTCACCATTCCACTGACCTCCCTCTCTTTTACACACATGTATTCTTTCTTGTTCATACTGACATTCATTCCTCTCCTCTCTAGATCATATCTTCACCTTTCCAGAGTCTCCTCCACCTGGCTGCAAAAAAAAAAAAACCCAACCTCATACTAAATTAGCATAAAGCATAGAAAAGCAATGTCTGAAAAGATCATTTTTTATGATCAGTCAAGTCTTTTGTAGTTAAAATTGGCCCAATTTAGATCGGCAGCCAATCAATCGGAGCATCACTAATATCGGATGCTCATGGAACCTTTGAGCCAACCTTTAGCCAATATTCCAAATGACATCATATGCCACACACCCTAATACATTTACAGATAAATATAAGTGTTATTATTTAGGTGATTGTAGTATAAACTACGACATGATTTAGGTGAGAGATTAACTTATAAAAAGATGAATGAAGATATAACCCTCAGGTTAATTCTTCTATCCCAAAAGATTGACTCCAAAGATATTCCATCTCATCACTGGTTTAGATGAATAATATTTTCAGATGCTATTTCCTACTTTTTAACCAGTGAAAAAAATGTCTATGTCTAGGTCTGCCTTTGTCCAGTCCTTTAACCATACATAATTAACTACTGACTACTATTTTACTGTAATAGCTGCTTTATTACAGCATCTTTCTTGATAAACGTTTAAGTGTCTTCAGTGTAAAATGATGCTATTATGATAAAATATATAATCCCATGTGCTACACAGAGGAATTTTGGCCAGTTAATTTCATAAACATTGTAAACTCTGCATGAGGAAGGAAACAAATGCTGTTCCAAATGTAAAGCTGGCCACAGTAAATTACTTTTGCATATGGTTAATGTCTTTAATTTTGATATCATGAAATGTCATTGGGTTAACCACAGGCTTGTAGTGTTCCCCATAGGAATTCATGAGCTTGTAAAATGCACATTTTGCTTGAATGACTTACAATTCCCTGTTAGCTTAGCTAAGATTCCCATAAGTAAAATCTTGACAAATCAGTTAAGTAATGCTCAGTATATATTCATTATTCAAAAAAATTGGCACTTTACATATAATGAACATTAAAGTTCAAAAATATTAATTGTAAATAACATGATATATTATAAGGAATTTAGACTTGGAAATAGATGCTTTTCAGAATCTGGCGTTTCAATTGATTTTAGGATTTCACAGGACTTCCTGGCTAGCCAGTGAACTCATTTTGAAGGTCATTTCACTACCAGGTTATAGAAGAAATTTTATGAAAAACACATATTTAAAACTATTACATATGTTACACTACATTTTGCTATCATTAATGAAAGTATAAGGAAGTGAAGAGCATGTTTAAAAAAAGTGAATAGTTAATTTGCATTTCATTTTCCTCCCACTTTTCAAAGACATGCTCTTAGGTTTATAGGAACACCTAAATTGGTCTGTTATGTGTAAGTAGCAAGTGTGCAATTTGATGGATTAATATCCTGTTTAAGTTTATTTCATGCTTTTAGGTTTCTAATGTAGAGATACTCTTTTCATGACCCTGTAATTTATTATCAGGTTCAGAAAATGGAATAATGGATGGTTTTGTAAAGAAGGATGAATGGGCAGTGTTGAGTACTACTGCCATACAGCAGCTCCACATTCATTGGTTAAAGTGTTAATAATGTTGAAAGACTTCAAATTCACTGCAGTGGGCTGGCGCTCTACCTGGGTTTGTTCCTGCCTTGCGCCCTGTGTTGGGTGGGATTGGCTCCAGCAGACCCCTGTGAGCCTGTAGTTAGGATATAGCAGGTTGGGTAATGACTGACTGACTGACTTCAAATTCAAATGCATCTGAGCGCATTCCATTTTAGTTTGCAAGAGTTTTTTCCAGAAATGGTTTACTTAATATTTTAATAAAACAATGTATTTACGTTATTGTGAGCATACAACAAGATGACTTTGCAAGTGGATTTTGCAACATGATTAATGTCAGATTTTTTTCATGTTTGATGTTGTCCAATGTTAGTAACTATTGACTTCTTTTCTATCAGAATTTTTTTTTTACTTCCATTCTGCATGAAAACATGACATAACAATTTTCTCTCAACCATCACTACAAACTACATGGTGTAAGTAGCATATAATAAAATACACTGTCATTTTTGGGTGAAGTATTCCTTTACAAGCATGTTTTTACTGTACACCTTTAGTATATTAAGTGTTGTCATTAGTTCATTGAGCACCTTCACTTCATGTCTTAACTGTAACCTTCACTGCAGATTTTCATTGTCTTCACTAGTTCCCTGAATATCTTCATTACAAATCTTCATGAAGATGTAAAATATTCCAGAATATTTAAGCTACATTTGAATATATTGAAATTTAATAATTGTTGGTGTGATGGAAACCAAGGGCACCCGGATTCAAGTAAAGGATGGTTTATTCGCCCAATCCCCCACAAGTAGCAAAAGCACAAGTGATATCTCTCTCTACAATCCACACTTCCTCTCTCCACAATACTCTTACCATGGCACTGCCCTTTTCCAGTTAAGTGTTGCCTTCCTTCCCAGCTCCGAATCACTCCGACTCCTTTTATTGAGGACCCAGAAGTACCAGATGGAAGTACTACCAAGTCATAATGTGATTCGTGGGTGTCCTGCACCCTAAAAATGAAGCTCAGTCTTAGGCTTCAGAATGACCACCTTTATTAATTAACTTCAAACAGCAAGCATATTTATTGAAGCAGGAGCTACCACTCCTTGACACACAAACACAGCAAACAAGCAATGACTTCATTAATCATTCTGCCTCGGCTCCCTCCTTCAGTTCAGGTACTGATAACCTTCCTCGGCAGGTTGGTCCTGCAGCTGCAGATCCGTGACTGGGATCGGATCATCCTGGAGAAAATGAGACAAAGAGAAAGTGGGCTAGGCCATTGGCCAAATTAAAGTACCCCAAGGGTCAGCGATCAGCCCCTGGCCAGCAGACGCATTGCGTGGCGGGGCTGCGTTGTCGCAGTGAAGATCTGTCTATGGCTAAGAGATGCGCTGCGCAACGGGGTTTGGCGAAGTCGGTGGTGATGAACTTTATATGGCTGAGAAGATGCACTGTCGCCATTGAAGCAGGATGTGTTGCGCAGCAGGGCTGCGTGCACATAACAATACAGAAGTCCTATTGTAGAGAGCGCAGCTCCCCATTGTGGCACCCAGGGACACTAGCAGGGCTGTGTTGCCAGACTACACTTCCCAGCATGCACTACTGGTTCCATACTGGGCACCGAAATCTGGGGCTGCTGCAATCTAGCATCCTAGGAGAATGAAGAGTCCCCAACGATGTCTGCTTCTGGTATGGTGCCTGTTTATCTTCTCCGGCCATCACTTCTGGGTCTGGCTCCTTCCTCTCTCGTGGTTGGGATGACCATCTACCTGTTTGGAACCTCCTGCCTGGGTAAGGAACCATTCTCTTCTCTGGTTGGGATGCCTGTTCAACCCCTGTGGCATTTACATATCCCCCCTTCAACTGAGACCTACATGGCGCAGCGTCCAGTCCCATGAGGGGGTAAATACAGTGCAGAGGCACACGTCCAGAGTCCATGTCCACTGTTCAACCTCTGGAAAATAAACAAAAAGAATCTGTGGGAGCACTTGACGGTCTTAATTGTCCCTGAAGTGGTTCACACACGACAGTGTTGTGTTGGACAATCTTCATCGGTGCCCCATCTTGTAACACAAAAAACACCATCCTCAATGACTTACAAAACAGGTGGAAAACTGGATAGGCCCCATCCTCTCCTGTCCATTATACCCCCGTGAGTCCCCTTGATTGGACGGCTCATTCGTCAATATACGTGACCTAGACAGGGACACAAACTCGCGTATGGTATGGACTGGCAGCTTTGATTGGCAGCTGTCACCAGTTTATCAGGCATGTCATTTCCTGCTGAACAACCGCCAATTTTTTTATACAGCCTTCAAACAGCCTGGGACCCTCTACTGATTAATGGGAGGCCCATTACTGTGTGGCCTTAAAAATACATTTTTCTTGGTGTTTAGTGGGAGCCCATCCTACTCAACACCCTATCAGGTTATCTGTGGTCCCTTTGGATGGAGTCTTTTTTACTTTTCCCATTCCACATTAATCAGGGGAAATGTCTCCTTGATTATAGGCTCCAGCTTGGGAAACACCTCTACAGTTTCGCCTACTGCTGTAGGAATGAGTCTTTAGTGGATCTCCTCAGTATTATCAGAGTCCATTTTGCACTGCGTCCCTTATTTTTTCCCATCCTGACCTTGACAGTCTGAGTAGCAGTCTCTGAGACCCGTGGTTCAAGTTGGGTAAACTCATCAGAGGCACATGACATAGTTGTCAGAGTGAGTGTTACTTGACTCCCTTCACTTGGATCAGGGTACTCCCTGCACTCCCTTATGATTTACTACACAGAATTCACTCACCTGTATGGCCGAATCAATTTTATTTATTACTTTTAAGCCAATCTGCCAAAGGTACTGTTGAGCGGCCTTAAATAGGTTTTCTGCGAGCTTTTCAACCTCCATGATTGCCATTTCTATGTTGCTGAGGACAATTTACAGCATCAACAGTGGCTCTACCAATTTCTCAAGCCTGTCCAGGTCGATAGGCTTTTCTGTTTTTTTTGACAATTGTCGGCAAGAACTTCAGGTATCTCCATCTACTACCCGGGAGTCAGATGTGACGGCAACATCCGGTTGAGGCTCCGCACATGCTTCTGGTAAAATTGGTGAGGAGAGTAGGCCCAGACGATCGCAGACAGGACTGATCCATCCCAGCAATATACATTTGTTGCCTGGACCGGTATATTTGTCCTACTCCATCTGATTGACCCTATTAAAATTCAGCGAGCAACTCACCCATCTTTTCCTTCTTTGGGGTTTGGCTGGGCTTTCGTCCAACTCCGGCAGCTTGTTGTTTCCATAGTTGCCATCTTGGTTTTCCCAGCTTGCCCCAGTAGGATCCACGTGACTGTTCCCGTCGAATAGAGTCCCAAGATTATTGAGAAGGGATTGGCTGAACTGCTCGTTGTCGCCAACTTGTCCAGGTGGACTGTAAGGCAGTGAGTTAAAAGATGCTCTCTCAGTGCTGGAAGAGGCAGGAATCTGAAAAATAATTAAAACATTTATCTGCCGACCTCAACACAGTAGTGGCATGTACCTCTAGCCCCAATCTTTCCTCATATTCATTGCAGAGGTTGTCCGTTGTGTCTCTCTCCTGTTGACAATCCTTTCTTCGATACTGTTGGGGATCTGTGTGTTGTATCACCATTCTGTCCTCCTTGGTTCCTACCAGGTAAGTCCATAGATGAGCTGTGTCATCCAGTGGCAGGCCCCATAGTATTCTCCCATTCTTTTTGCCAGATTTTTTCCACATCCCAAGAGGTAAAACAGCCACGGAAAAAAATACAAGAAAAATGTAGGGGTGTCCCAATCAAAATAAAATTTATAAAAACAGATTTTCTGCCAAGCAGTCAGCCAGAAAGTCCTGCCAAATATGCCAATTATGATGGAAACCAGGGGCGGCAGTGGCCCCAAACCCCCAACACGAACACACACAGAGTCCTGGGTTCAAATAAAGGATGATTTAATCACCCAATCCTCCACAAGTAGCAAAAGCACACATGATCTAGCTCTCTCTACAATCCACAATTCGTCTCTCCACAATACTCTTACCATTGCACTGCCCTCCTCCAATTACGTGATGCCTTCATTCCTCCCAGCTCAAACTCACCTGGACAAGGGAGTGCGGTCCCTTTGATTGAGGACCCAAGAGTACTTCTGGTGCCAGGGTGACTGCCCGATGGAAGTACTTCTGGGTCATAGAGAAGTCCTATTGTAGGGAGCGCATCTCCCTGCAGCACCCAGGGACCCCAACAGGGCTGTGTTGCTGGACTACACTTCCCAGCATGCCCTACTGGTTCCATACTGGTCACCGATATCCAGTTCCTCTGCCATCTAGTGTCCTTGGTTTGATAAATAGTCCCCAACAGCTTCTTCTTCTGGTAGGCTGCTGTTTTGATTTGGGAAAATGGTTCAAGGGATTAGAACATAAGTAGGCAAAGAATCAGAGAGAAGAGGTCCAATACTTCTATTTTATTTACTTAATCAACTATAATAATCAAACACATATAATGCAGACATACAAAACAAAACAATACTTACAGACATATAAAAAGACACAGAGCTATCATCCCAGACCAGTAGACTGAGGGGGCCCGCTTGTCAGTCTTGTCAGAGGACCAACTCATTTTGCCTTTCAAATACCGGGCAGTGCGCGCTGTCCCCACGGTTGAGCCTCCAAAGAAACTGAGGGCGAAACCTTCCCTTATATACTAATTGAGCGTCCTTGCCCAAAGCGGCTTACGTGCAAGCAGTGTATACTGAAGTGATTAGTTTCAGCACACACACCTTTCCACGGGACGCGGTGTTGTTTTGCACTTGGTCCTGATGATGACGACACCTGGTACCAAACGGCACACAAAAATAAGAATTGCGTAGTGAAGCCCCTCAAAGTGAAAAACAAGTCAGCATGCCCCTTTATCCTGATGGAGACGGCGTCTGGTACCAAAAGGCACACAAAAATAGTGAAGCCCCTCGAAGTGAAAAACAAGTCAGCATAACCTTGGCTGTATCTTTAGAACATTCCCGGCTGTTTCTCCCAAAACATTAGTAATGCAGCTGGGTTTCGTGCAGAGCGACCAACGCCCATCTGCTCTCCTGATTCTTTAGAAAAATCCTTCTATTACAGCTGCCCTCCATCTTTTCTGGCCATCACTTCCGAGTCTGGCTCCTTCCTCCCTCATGGTTGGGATGCCCATCTCCCTGTTCAGAACCTTCGGTCTGGGTAACGAACCATCCCTTCCTCTGGTCGGGATGTCAGCTAGGAGCATGACAGCTAGATTGCAAAACTCTGGACTAAGTCTGAAGCATGTTAAAGGATTACTCATAAAAGTGATTGTTTATAAATTTGCTACTTTACTCCATGTTGTGTGTAGTGTTGGTCAAGAAAAGTTTTCAGTATCTTGTTTTCATTGAGTCAATGTGACTTGTAGGGGCCATCTCAGAGCCCTAAACATCAGATACAACTGCACTGATTCAGTCCCAGGTTCAGAAAACTGTTTTTATTAAACAAAATACCTACATACAGGTCTCTTCACAATAAACAACTCTTCTTTCTTTTTCTTCCTCCTCTTCTGCCAGGTTATTTTGGCTCTGTCTTGCTCAGGTGAGATGGATCAGCTCCTTTATACCAGACCTGGGAGAACATATGGTGCTACAACATTGCACCCCAGAAACATTTCTAAGTCAGGTGGAACTTCCAACCAACAGGGCAGTCTCTTCCCAACAGTACCCCATAGTGACTCCCAAGTATCCCACCAAGGCCACGCTGTGGAATTACGGCACCCAAATGGCCCTGCGTGTGTCTAAATGATACTATGGTATAGTATGTCAGAGAGATACTGGCATCCAGTGGACTGGACCAAGCAAGGGAGTAGCAACCATCATGGTCAGAATGTCAGTCTATCCCTGTCCAGCACAAGAGATAACACAATTTTTTATATAATGGCCTTGAATATAGACTCATCTTGGACACCACCAAACAACATCAAAATGCCCATGAATAAACCCAAATGTCATGTATCCAGTTATATGCTCACAATTTACTAAACACATGTACAGTATTTTGGCACAAATTTTCTTCAAAAAAACATTTCTGGAAAATTATTCTTGTGCAAAAGTTTGAATAACATTCAAATTTGGAATCCCATGCTTTGATGTTATTCTTTGGTCACCTTCATCTTATATAATGGTGGCATGATAATGTCATGTGTATCATTGAAGTCCATTACATGATAAACACAGAACATTGTAACACCAGACAGAAAAACAAATCAAAAAATTCAACTGTAAACATAAAAATTGGAATAAATAATTAATATAATAATACTAATATGTAAAATAAAAAGTAATGTCCCTCGTGTGTGTTTGGTGTGTGTGTGTGTTCGTGCCCTGCGGTGGGCTGGCATCCTACCTGGGGTTTGTTTCCTACCTTGCGCCCTGTGTTGGCTGGGATTGGCTCCAGCAGAACCCCCTGACCCTGTAGTTAGTATATAGCGGGTTGGATAATGGATGGATGGATGTTAATATGAAATTAAACTTTAGTGTGAAGACCTGACAGATCTTTAGAAGTCTGGCCACATTTTGGACAACAGTGTAATAGTTATTTCTCAAGTGTCTTGATACCATCAGTTACACTCCAAACAAATGGAACTGATGTCATAAATTTGCACATCCATGCATGAGGTAAGAGAAAGTAAACAATGAATACAATGTACCTAAAGTCATGTCATGGGCTTTTTCGTAATTGGTTCTCAGTACAATTATTAACATTTCGGTAACTGGTTGAATGCAGCACAGGAGGTCCTAAACACCACTCCAGGTTCAATACTACTTAGAAAATCATCTGCAGTAAATTTGCACTTTTACAAAAGGGTCTATTGCCATTTATACAGTAGTTCAAATTCAAAAATCTAGCAATGTTTTGAACCCACTTCAACAATTATTGAATTTTGACAAGTGTATCTTAATTTCTGATCAAATTACCTGCAAATACAATATAATAATAAAATTTACTCATTTACTCCACCACTACTCTCATATCACTCATCTCAAAGACACACTCAAATCATTTAAAAAATGTTTTTTATAGTTCAGCCATACATTTCTCAAGAGTCAATTGTCACAAAAGCATACATTTTTACACAGAGACAAAATCAGTCAGTATAAATACGGAACACCTAAGCAATTTGTACCTAATGTTCACGAGAGGCTTTCAGATAAGGCTTTAACTTTTGTCACCCAGCCTTCTGTTAGAAAGATCAGTTTACAAATTATGCTGGAAATAAGTCATATCTCTTAACTGTTTTCATGAAGCCTGATACATAAAGTCTCTGTTGGTTTATTTATTTATTTTTATATCACAGCTTTCGGAAAAAACCCTAAGTTCTTGTGTAATTTGGATCTTTTACTACTGAAAATAAATGCATATCTAGTACTTAAAATACTTTGAAGCTTTGTTACCAATTAAAAATTAAACTAAATGATTTTCACTATATCCATTTATTCACAGTGCTGTGTACTACAGTGGTTCTGTTTTTTTTTTATTTTTTATTCTGATCTCTTTGTTTAAGGAAGGCCTATGCAACACAACCATAAAACCCACCAGTCAGAGCCAATGGCAGGTTATACAGGCTTAAAAAAATTATGTTTCTCTCTCCATCTGGCCAAGATGTGATCTACTGTATATTAAAGCTATTTACACAATTAAAAAAATGCTTGTTTGCACGGTTGGAGAAATGAATCACGATAACTTACCTTCTCTTAGTTAGTTAGATAGATAGATAGATAGATAGATAGATAGATAGATAGATAGATAGATAGATAGATAGATAGATAGATAGATAGATAGATACTTTATTAATCCCCAAGAGGAAATTCACATACTCCAGCAGTAACATACTGATAAAAACAATATTAATTAAAGAGCAATAAAAGCAGCGTGCAAGTTAAAAAATGCAAGGTGAAGAGTGTAAGGCAAGTATAACAGTCTATAATCTTGTGTAATGTTAACGTTTACCCCCCCGGTGGAACTGAAGAGTCGCATAATGTTGGGGGAGGACCGATCTCCTCAGTCTGTCAGTGGAGCAGGAGGGTGACAGCAGTCTGTCGCTGAAGCTGCTCCTCTGTCTGGAGATTATACTGTTCAGTGGATGCAGTGGATTCTCAATGATTGACAGGAGACTGTTCAGCGCCCGTCGCTCTGCCACAGATGTCAAACTGTCCAGCTCTGTGCTTACAATAGAGCCTGCCTTCCTCACTAGTTTGTCCAGGTGTGAGGCGTCCCTCTTCTTTATGCTGCCTCCCCAGAACACCACCACGTAGAAGAGGGCGCTCGCCACAACTGTCTGATAGAACATCTGCAGCATCTTATTGCGGATGTTGAAGGACGCCAGCCTTCTAAGGAAGTATAGTTGGCTCTGTTCTCTCTTACACAGAACATCAGTATTGGCAGTCCAGTCCAATTTATCATCCAACTGCACTCCCAGATATTTATAGGTCTGCACCCTCTGCACACAGTCACCTCTGATAATCACGGGGTCCAGGAGGGGCCTTGGTCTCCTAAAATCCAACACCAGCTCCTTGGTTTTGCTGGTGTTCAGGTGTAGGTGGTTTAAGTCGCACCATTTAACAAAGTTCTTGATTAGGTTCCTATACTCCTCCTCCTTCCCACTCCTGATGCAGCCCACGATAGCAGTGTCGTCAGCCAACTTTTGCACATGGCAGGACTCCGAGTTGTATTGGAAGTCCGATGTATATAGGCTTAACAGGACTGGAGAAAGTACAGTCCCCTGCAGCGCTCCTGTGCTGCTGACCACAATGTCAGACCTGCAGTTCCCAAGACACACATACTGAGGTCTGTCTGTAAGATAGTCCACGATCCATGCCACCAGGTGTGAATCTACTCCCACCTCTGTCAGCTTGTCCCTAAGTTGCAGAGGTTGGATGGTGTTGAAGGTGCTAGAGAAGTCCAGAAACATAATTCTTACAGCACCACTGCCTCTGTCCAAGTGATGTAAAGTATTTGCTTTAATAAGGTGCCAATTCAAGGGTTTTTGCTCTTCAATTTTGTGTTCCTACAGGGTTACTACAGGGATAGCATATAACACATAGCAGAAACCATTTTGGATTGGTCATTCTTCAATACCAATAAAGCTTTTTAGCAAGCAGTGAAAGAGTGAAAAGAAAAACACCAGTTCTAAAAAGGTATAGAAGAAACACACTACCACTCCAGTAACTGATCCAACCATTTTATAATTAGATCATCTGTGCTATTAACATATTTCTTTGTGTTCTTATGACATACACATGGTCCCATTTACACCTGTGTCTTCAGCATGAAGTATATGACTTTATAAAATATTTAGAAATAAATGAATGAAGTAAAAGTGAAGGACTATGAATTAATATTCTGCCCTGGGCTGTAAATCATTTGGATGATATTGTCAGAGAGGAAGAATCATACAATAGAGGAATAACCAAGTGAGGCAGAATGAAAATGCAAACAAGTCACAAAACGAAATACATGCCATTTTTAGCAAGGATTGCCCTCTAATCAACTGAGTTGGAACAAAACACTCTGGCCCCTGTGGCTGTCCATAAACAAGCTTGAGCACACTTGTTGTAGATGTTTATGCACCTATATTGTCAGGTTTGGAAGCTGTTATCTTTGTCCATTCTAGTCATAAATATGGAGCCAATATGGAAGACTTTTGAGAAAAAAAATCAAAGGAATCTGACTATTTCTGTGCAAGGCATGATAAACTACTATTGTAGCTAAATTTTGCCCACAAACCTTTACCTGGCAGCAGCTAAACGTTTAAGCCACACTTGACAGAGTTGCTTTGCAAAATGTGTTACTTTAAAGGCTTGTCTTCTAGAGAATTGGATTTGGTGTTAGCCCACTTGCAGACCTCAGTAAACTAAGAGTCTGAGTAAATGTAACACAATTTGTTTTTGTGTAGGTCAAGCTTATTGTACAACTAAATCCCTTACAGACAAGTGCAATCAACTTATCACAAACTGACCTAGAACTATTTGCTGTCATGTGATGTATAGAAACAAACAAAGCGTTACGTTCATAATATGCAAATTCATAATATGCACAATCCCACAACCATTAACAGATTGAGTAACAACAATCCAGCGGTAGATAGGAGCTCAATTCAGCAGCAGTGGACTCTGTGAGAAGGATTTTAAAGTCACAATGCCTATGGGTAACTTCAAGACACAGGAGAAAAAATAAAAATGAGAAGTTAAACTGATGCAAAAAATGAACAAATTACTACACAGTTTAAATAGAGACAAGAGTGTCATGACCAGATATGAAGGCTATTTACATCTCTCTCTGACTGACCCAGATCCACATTGTAAGGAAAACCCATCAAAAACTGAACATATGCTCAAGTTTTCTACTTGTCAGAAATACCGCCCCAATGTGATCCATGTGTTCATTTTCCTATGAAAAGAGCAAGTTGCTGATAATATTTATGCACAAGGCAGTAATTCAAACAGAAGTTATCTAATATAAGTATACACAAGGAAAGACAAAATGAAGAGAGAGCAGCATCTTACTTACTCCATAACAACAACAACATATATTTATATAGCACGTTTTCATGCAAAATATGTTGCTCAAAGTACTTTACAAGATGAAGAAAGAAAACCTTATGTAAAAAATATAGAAAAATAAGATTAGGCAATATTAAGTAACAAAGAATAAAGTAAGGTCCGATGGCCAGGAGGACAGAAAAAAAAAACAAACAAAAAACAACTGCAGAGGTCAAATACCAATAAGAAGGCAGGAATATTTCTCAGTTAAGTAATAAATATTATGGTGGCTGCTGGAAGTGTGTTACACAGTTATCTCAACTGAAATAAAAACCCCACAGTTAGGCCTTGTTCACACGGGCGTTAAAATCGAGCGTTTTTTTTGCGTCTGGTGAGCGCGGATCAAGCGCCGAGTGTTTTCTACACGTAGGAGTCAATGAGAGTGTTCACACGGGCTTTGGTGACGTGCGTTTGTCCGGCTGCGCGTTTATACGGCATCAAAAAAACGTTGCATGCAGCTTTTTCTTGCCATTCAAAACCCAACGAACGCAAGGAAACCGCTTCTAGTTCGTTTTCTGGGCGTTTATTTTACGCTTCGGAGGACCGGATATATCCCATGATCCTACATGCTATACATGTTTTAATATATTTGATAACGATTATGTGTGGGGGGGCATTTCAGTGCATAACACCGGTGTAAGCGCACACTCGACTACTGTTTCCTTACCTCAGAGTGACAAGTAGTCTCTCTTCGGGGCTAACACCAAGTCGCATATTGGTTGATCGGCGTGCAATGTGGCATTGCACCAGCTGCAGCAGACAATCAAAAGTGGAAACCGACATCCGACAGTAATTAAAAAATTTCGCATTTCTTCATAAAGCACAAAAAAACTTCCTTTAACCCGACGTTGTGCAGTCAGAGGATGAACCCAGTAGCGGCGATTTTTCTCTCCCTACGCCGCCGTATTACGAGTATTTTTAAAACAAGAAGATTAATATCTAACATAGCAAAATGGTCCATATTGAAAGGAGGCACCTCAAATAAAACAAGGGCTTTCATATCCAGTTCCCGACACTGCCTCCACAGGTTAACACACAAACTACAATTTGGGCTGCAGGCTGGCGTTAGACAGAGACAAACAAACGCCGGTGTAGAAGTCAATCGATCGCCACCACAAAATGCAACATAAACGTCTAGGACGTTCAGAGCAAGTTCGTTTATCCAAAAACTTAACACCTGTGTAAACAAGGCCTAAATGTGGTTCCAGTTTGTTCTGTTTGTATTACAATGATGTTTATAATGCAGTAGTTAGCACTGCTAAGTAACAGCTCTAGGGGGATGGTGTTCAATTGTAGCAGAGTTACTGTTGGTGTGGAGTGCATGCATTCAGTCACTATGAATGCCTTTTCTTCATATACTGCAGTTATATTCCCACATCTCAAAGATGTCTTGGATAGACTGAATAGTGATTTTTAACTGGCCTTGTATGAGCAAATGTAGGTGTGTGCTCAAGTTTGCCCTGAGATAAGCTGGCATCTTGCCCAAGGCTGGTTCCTGTTTTCTCCCAGATGCTGCCAGTACAAGATTTAACTCTTTGTGTACTTGAACTGGTTAGTTGGGAATGATGAATGGGTGTTAAAATGGATGGATAGACTGGTATATGGATTTAATATTGTTTAAACAGAGATGGGACAGTGACAGTGATGACATTTTTGTCAGCAAAGAAATGAAACTTTAGAAATGATCTTGCCCACAAACATGATGTGTTTTGAATGCAAACTAGTTTGCTGACTTGCAATGAAAAGAACACTTTGATTTTTTTTTATATGCATAAAACTGCAAAATCAACAGAAATGAGATCAGGGATACATTGGAGTATTAACTTGTTGCTTTTGAAAACAGCAGTTTTCAATTAAGATTTTGCATTTGAATGACCTTGGCAAGAACAATGCAGAAGAAAAAAGCCTAAAGTTGTTAGGTTTTGTGGTTTGTACTATTACATCACAATGAAGCAGCTGCTTTGTGTGTTTCAAATCTCTGAGTAACATGAGCACTTGGTAAAATCCCAGTGCTGTTTGTAAGAAAAGAGACGTGTGCAAAATCACAAAAAACTTATTAATAAAGAATGGTGAATAAAGTTGTAGTTCAGCTGAACTTGTCCATTTCTAAGCGCTCAGTGTTGTTTTGTGATAACTAGCACCAAATAAATAGGCCTGTGCATCAGTAATTTTCAATTCTGATTTCTAAGTTAAAGTGGATGCCACATACAGTAAATTAAGAATTATAACTTTGTTTCATTTTAATATACAGGGTGGGCCATTTATATGGATACACCTTAATAAAATGGGAATGGTTGGTGATATTAACTTCCTGTTTGTGGCACATTAGTATATGTAAGGGGGGAAAACTTTTCAAGATGGGTAGTGACCATGGTGGCCATTTTGAAGTCGGCCATTTTGGATCCAACTTTTGTTTTTTCAATAGGAAGAGGGTCATGTGACACATCAAACTTATTGGGAATTTCACAAGAAAAACAATGGTGTGCTTGGTTTTAACGTAACTTTATTCTTTCATTTTTTTCTTGGCAAATTAATGATACATTTTACCTTAAGAACTGCATTTAGGCTTAAATATACCAGATGCAATTAGGTAGTATTTAATAAGATACTCGACTACAGTTATAATAAACCTTGAGAAGTAAAGCTGTGAGTTTGAAATGAAACACTATCTTATTAATGAGACTATTGTTTCCTTTGTCAAACAAGATACTACAAGTGAAGAAGCTAACACATTATTGCTACAAAAGGCACCAACTAATGACCAGTAAGCATTTTATTCTTAACAGAATTGGAAATAAATATCTGACATCATTTAAACAATGTTCTTCAGAAGTTGTACAGTAAGTTTGAAAAGCCATTATTCAAGCCACACACCAGACGGACTAACAAAAAACCAAGGAGTTTAACACTAACCAAGAAGGGCAAATAATTAGCAACTTACTTTATGGCTATAGCGGAGTAGTGGCCCTGAGTGTAGGGATCTATTTGTGCCAGCAATCAAAAGGTTGCTGGTTTGAATCCTGTAAACGCCAGAAGTGACTCTATTCCATTGGGCCCTATAGCAAGGCCCTTAACCTGCTTCGTCCTAGGTTTGACATTAGCCTGCATCCAGCCCTGCAAGCAGGTCCTCTAACTTTCAAAGGAAAATGTGGGGTTGGTGGCAGGACTGGCACAGTGTTCAAATGCAGTGCAAAGGTGTCACCGATTACACTTGGGTCCCAGCCAGGGTGGTTTGTTGTGTGGAGGGTTTGGCAACGCACTGTAATCAGCACATGTTCCCAACCTCTTACGGTTATGGTTTTCTAAATTGTGCTGTAAGAATTTGCAGCAGAAGAATAAGGGAGTTTGTAATCATACACCAAAGAATTCCACCAGACAGGCTGCTTTCAATACTCTGGAAAGAGAGACATAACCATAGATGATCCGTGGCTCACAAAAGCACAGCTTCATTTTAGGTCTATATTAATACTAAGCCATTTGTTTAAAAGAATGCTGAAATAAATCCAGATAGCCTTCATGCACACACTCACACATGCACATTTTCAAAGTGCCAATTAACCTAACACACAACTTTCCTGTGGGACTAAAATCAGGATACCCACAAAAAACACAGCCATGAATAGAACTGCAAACGTCACAACATCATTGACCACAGCTACCCACTTATCTGTGGTAACAGCTGTTCCTCAAGGTGCAAACATGTCATGTTTCACACCAGTATTTTGTTTGAAATGATAATGAATTAAATGTAATGATAATTTTAAATCGTGATAATTTTCTTATTGAACATGAATTGTTTTTTTAATTCTAGCTTTAATTTTTGAATATATGCCAATTCAAAACAGAGAAAAACAAGGCAAAGATATTAACCCAAGATGTTAGATCTCTGAGTAACCACTGTGTGATGTCTGTTATGTACTGATTATTTATTATTTTTAACTTGCTACTTACTGTATATCATAAATATAAATCTGTTTTAACCCTCACATTAAAAGCAGTACATTAGAGTAGTCTTCTTCCTTTAATAGCATGTGGAATTTTAACCCACAAGTTACACGTTACAAGTAATTTCATAACTCATTTTTTGTGTAATTCCTATAATTTCCCAGCCTTTAGGACGTTTGTCTTTATGCTGCCTGTATCATACAAATTGGATTCTAAAGAGAATGCAAATACATTACATGGTACATAACCATCCATTTAACATTTAAAGTTCATTATTATCCCCATGTTTGAATGAACTTACATTGCAAGTGTACTGCCGGGGCAGCACGGTGGCGTAGTGGTAGCGCTGCTGCCTCGCAGTTAGGAGACCCGGGTTCCTCCCTGCGTGGAGTTTGCATGTTCTCCCCGTGTCTGCGTGGGTTTCCTCAGAGTATTCCGGTTTCCGGTGCTTGGTGTGTGGGTGTGTTTGTGTGTGTCCTGCGGTGGGTTGGCACCCTGCTCAGGATTGGTTCCTGACTTGTGCCCTATGTTGGCTGGGATTGGCTCCAGCAGACCCCCGTGACCCTGTATTCGGATTCAGCAGGCTAGAAAATGGATGGATTGATGGAAGTGTACTGCCTTTCAATTAGCAAATCATCACAACATCTCTAACAATACTAATTGGTACTGGCTCACCAACGTTTCAAGCCTCTCTCAGTATTTAAAAAGTAATTTCCTGTCAGATACAATGGTATTTCAAATTTGAAATATAACAAACACAATTGAAAACAGATATTGCCTGGCGCCACATCCCAACCTCATTCATCAGGGACCATATTCCAGCATGACTTGAACAAAACTTTCATCATTTGTTTTTATGTGCTCTTTCTCTATTTAACATCTATAATAAATGCATATTTATTCATTTAAAGTGCTATTAATCCAAACTGTAAATTGTCTTAGATAGTGCGATTAATGTCTTTCTTTAGATGAAAGAAAGAAAAATCAAATACATATTTCATTGACTTGAATGTACAAGTTTGTGATACCACATTTTATTACTTCCAGGGCTAATGTAATCATAAGAGCTGACAGAAAAAGTGATACAATTTTAGATATAATCATTTTGCCAGCACTGCTGGCAATACATTTATTTACAATGTATAAATAAGCAATCCTAAAATAGATCCATCTTTGGACCTTTAAACTGTTCCCTAAAAAATTTTAATTACTGTATGCATTTAAGGATGTTCTTATTTTATGTACAAAAATACTGGGATAGTTTCTTCTGCATTGATGCAATCTGAGCTTTTAATATAATGTATATTTCTGTATTTCTGAATAAAAAAGGTAAGGCTATTATTTTACAGGGTCAAAAATAATCTGTTTATTATGTAAAGAGCATTCTATTAGAGGATGTCATTAAATTCCAGTTCTTGACTCTCAGTTGTGTGTATTGAACGATAAAGTAAAGCAGTCCAGAAATAAGCCAACTAGCTGTGCAGTTTATGTCCTTTGCCAAAGACTATCCAGTGGTCTGTTTATGAGAAAATACTAGCTGTCTGGTAAAAATTCAACTGTAGTTTATTTGATTGCTTGGAACTTGAATCTGCTAAGCTTAAAAGTGAATGTGTCTGGCAATCAGTGTCAATATTACAGTATATGTATCTAAAACACCAGAAACTATGAACACGAAATATCATATGTGGTTTCTTTAGTTACAAACTGGTACATTTATTTCTAAAGCTCACCTGTATTTTTCTTTAATAGGTAATGTCGTTGAGAAAATCCTGCAAAAACACAGCTTATGGCTAGGAAGCATGACTAATATACAGAAAGCAAAATCATCCCCCTGCCATCGGTATTAGGTACAAGGCAGGATACCAGTGCAGCAAATGAATGCACACCCCAACAGTAACTCATATCTGGCCAACTTAGAGTATATAATCTAGCACTCACGACTTTAGCGTCAGGGAAGAAATCGGAGTACCAAGAGAAACATGCCACAAAAGAATGTGAAAACTTTTCATGCAAACTCTACACAGATGGTAAGCAAGCTGGAACTGAATTCAGGTTTCTGGAGCTGTAAGTATGCAGAGTTGAAGAGTGACAAAGAACGGGGAAGTCTACTCTGGCTTTTATATTATTCTGAGAACTTTTATGTTATCTTTAGCTCTACATTCTGAAGATCCATGTGGCTAGTGGATAAAGAACGTAAAGTCAATTATATGAAACACAGCATAATTTAAACATTAGAAAATAATTAGGAGTATAAAACAATCAGAAAGCTGGCTGGAGTTGTAAATACATAAATGAATAAGAAACTATATCCGTGCTTTATGTGCTCTCAAAAATACAAAACGAGTTAGAACATCAGAAATGCTAAAAGAAAAATAAGCAAGGAAGTGGAGATGTTTTTGTAGAGTAGACAACACTTAAGTAGAAACACTGAAGGGAAAAGTTTGCATTAATCTGCAATAATTTATTTAAAAAAATATAAGTATCAAATCAATAAATATGTCAAATCCTTTTAACCTGGTAAAGTGTAATTAATTAAAAAACCTTTCAATAAAAGAGAAAGAAAGAAAGAAGTGATCAAATAGCCATTGTATTTGGTGAAATGAGAGAGAAATGTCATTCCTAAAAAAATGAACACTCAAAAGGCTCGATACCAAACGTAGGGCTTTGACACCAATATGGTACATTAACACACATACTTAATTTAGAGGTGGAACATTGGTTAATGATACTGAATTATAGAACTGGGATCCTAGGTTTGAGTCACATCCTTGTCTCTGTACACATTCTGCTTGAGTTAATGTCAGCTTTCTCTGATTTTCATGTTGGGTAATTTGGTATTTTAGAATAAGCCTAAAATGAATTAATGAGATTGGATTTTTACGGTATGTAAGTGTTCCCATTGGACTTCTTTTTGATTTACACAAAAGTCCTAATGACAGAACATAACCAATTAAAAAATTACAATTCAGTACATCTGCTTTATTTTAACTAGAAGACCAGATAAATCTTTTCAAAGAAACAAAGAAAGCAAAGATAATAAAGACGATTAAAAGCCAGGGGCAGCAAGAACTGTAACAGACTATCTGTCTGACAAGAGTACAACAGCATGGCAAACACAGAATCAAAGAGTTTTTATTTAAATTAAGACAACTAACAAAAGCAGCGTTTTTGTCTTTATATGACATGGTGATGACTAACATTACTTTCCTAGCAACCAGCATGACATTTAAAATATGTCTGATGTCACTGAAGCTTCATCCAAAATATGAAAACATAATCTAAATAACATGAATTAAAACGACTAATTCAAAAAAATGTCAGACATATTATGAAAATTATATTAAATATACAGAAATTGACTTTGTAATGTTAAGCTTGCTAGATTTATCATAGTAGTACTAATTTTACAACTAAATCACTAGGTGGTTCAAAAAGTTTTTTTAGTGTTGAGTTGGCATCTTAAATGGACCTTTGCCAGTTCAGAAAAATGTTTATTACGTACATAAATATAAAATATACAGCATGTATATTTCATTTCTATAATTAGCATTGACATTTGAACGGCAGGTATTTATAGGAAACAGGATGTGGTTAAGAGTCATCGATTATTTTGAAATGTTTAACCTCCCATATAAATATCAAAGACAAACCACACAACTAAGTGGAGGGATTCTCCAAAAGTCCATGTAGAAAACACCAGGTGCTAAAATGAAGTTATACATGTAAGATCATCAAGTAACTATTAAATGGTGGCTGTCTAGCTTTTTACAGGGTTGGGGGGAAGAAAGTGCAAGCAGGAAACTGCATATTTTTGGCCATTATGACCTTGATAGAGGCAATATAATCTAAAATAGATCAAGTTGCATAGACCTGATTTCGCTCATGCTGCCTAACTGACAGACACAGTAATTAAGGGAAGCAGTTTAACTGGTGCACATTTTTGAAATGGAGTTTTTAAAATGACATGCAATCAGTCAGTATAAGTAAATCCTCATGGTGGAGAGTCTGGGCTGTGTAACAAAAGACCTCTGACCTTTGAATGAAATTATATTAATGAAATCTCTACCTATAATACATTATAGTTTTTGTGAGCAACAAAATGGACCAAAGGTGATAATTTTCTTAAAAGGCCTCTAAATCTAGGACTTTCTGCAGATGTACAAATCAGCAGGAAAACTTTATTCACTACAATATCCTGAATTGCACCTGGAGTCAATTGGGAATAGAGAACTGGACAGAAAACATACTAAGAGTTGATTTTGTTTCAACTCTACCAGATGTCCACTGCATTACCTGGCACCATAATGTGAGAAATGCTGTAGAGATTCAAAAAGACTTTATTTTTAACTAAAAAAGCACAGGATCTGACAATAGGTCCAAGGAATTCATCCCAATATCTAATGGCAGTCAAGGTGCCGTTTTCTGGCCTGTAGAGGTCTGTGTGTCCCTCCATGGATATGCCTCCCCAGACCATCACTAACCCACCACCAGACCATTCATGATGAATGATGTTACAGACAGCATAATGTTCTCCACGGCTACTCTAGACCCTTTCACGTCTGTCACATGTGCTCAGGATGAACCTGCTCTCATCTGTAAAAAGCACAGGGTGCCAGTGGTGGACTTGCCAATTCTGGTATTCAATGGCAAATGCCAATCGAGCTCCATGGTATCAGACACTGAGCACAGGACCCACTACAGGACATCAGGCCCTCAGGCCACCCTCATGAAGTATGTCTCTGATTGTTTGGTCAGAGACATTCACACCAGTGGCCTACTGGAGGTCATTTTGTAGGGCTCTGGCAGTGCTCATCCTGTTGCTCCTTGCCCAAAAGAGAAGATACCGGTCCTGCTGCCTGCTGGTCCTGCTGATTGGTTAAGGACCTTCTACCACCCTGTCCAGCTCTCCCAGAGTAACTGCCTGTCTCCTAGAATCTCCTCCATGTCCTTGAGACTGTGCTGGGAGACACAGCAAACCTTTTGGCAATGGCACGTATTGATGTGCCATCCTAGGAAATTTGGATTACCTGTGCAACCTCTGTAGGGTCCATGCATCGCCTCATGCTACCTATGGTGACACTGACTGTAGCCAAATACAAAACTAGTGAAAAAACAGTCAGAAAAGATGAGGAGGGAAAAATGTCAGTGGCCTCCACCTGTTAAACAATTCCTGTTTTGGGGGTCGTCTTATTGTTGCCCCTCTAGTGCACCTGTTGCTAATTTCATTAACACCAAAGCAGATGAAACCGATTAACAACCCCCTCTGCTACTTAACTGACCAGATCAATATCCCAGAGGTTTAATTAACTTGATACTATATTAAAAAGTGTTTCTTTAATTTTTTGAGGAGTATATAAATTAATATAGTGTACAGTATATACTATTATATAAATATACACCACAAATTGGTGCAGGTGTACAACAACCTACATTGCTGGACCCACGAAGCAACAGTGTTGACCACTGCACTACCATGCCTCTCACTTGCCAGCTCGGAATTAAACTACCTAAAAAAATAGTTATCAAGAAAGTACAGTATGAAGGATGACCCAACTCTAATAATTCATCTTTACCCAACCTATACAGTATATACAACTTTGCATAAAAAGAACTGCACACGTCTTTCAGAGAAACACTACTAAACGCTGTAAATAAAACAATATTTTAACAGTCCTTTTTATTATAATGATTTATTTAAATTTCTGTCTTGATGACTCATGTTCAGAATGGCAGAATTCTTCTAAAATTCAAAATGGTGTTACGGTAAAATGGAAAATAATAAATATGTAATTTAGTCAGTCTCCAACCCGCTATATCCTAACACAAGGTCACAGGGGTGTGCTGGAGCCAATCTCAGCCAGCACAGTGTGCAAGGCAGGAACAAATCTCGAGCAGGGCGTCAGCCCACCGCAGCACACACACACACACACACACACAAACCCCAAGCACACACTAGGGATAATTTTGGATCACCAATGCACCTAACCTGCATGTCTTTGGACCGTGGGAGGAAACCCACACAGACATGGGGAGAACATGCAAACTCCACTCAAGGAGGACCAGGGAAGCGAACCCAGGTCTTCTTATTGCGAGGCAGCAGCCGCCACCATGCTGCCCCTTAAATATGTAATTCTTTTTATAATTTTTAATAATTAATTATTCAGCTTAGCAGAGAAATACATTTAAAAATAATCAAGTCACTGGGTATTGAAGACATTTTCATTTTGAAATGAGAAAAATTACTAGAGCAAGCAAAAAACATTTTAGAAACTAAGTCTTATTTATGACATCGATTTGATGCACTTGGTAGAAAGGGCAAGTGGAAACTTATAAATTAAGTTTGCCACCTTCAGATTTCACTTTGACCATTAAGAAACAACTTTATTGAGAGACACACAGAGACTGGATAAAAGGGCCATCTGTTTTTCCGATAGCATTACTGTTGATAAGGAATATCCCAGCAAAAAAGGCCTAAAACCTCATGAGACATTATTTTTGGAATCCATAAGCAAGTTTTCGCAATGAAGATGAAGTACTACAATATTGACTAACATTGGGCAAAATTCTCACATCCTTCACACCTGCACATAAAAGCTGCTTTTCCTAACACGTCATAGGTGGTTGGTGACAGCACTTAAATTTGAACCCAGAGACTGATCTGTAAAAAAGGCCTGCAAGTGAACAAATTATCCGATTAAAAGGAGAAACAAGCCATACCAGAGACAGGATCAATCAGTGGACCAGGCCATCGACTAATTGACTACTGGACAGATACTCAAGTGTCAATTAAAGAGATCACGTGTCACTGCTGCTAACAAGTAAGCTGTACCGGTGACAGTTCACACTGAAAGGCAATCGTGGATCCTGAATCATAGATGGCATCCGTCTACATCAAATCAAGAATTTTAGATACTGACATCCTTTGCTTTGGGGTATTGGACCCCATGATCTGACTATCATATTAAATCCTCGCCATGCACAACATTTTATCACACTTTTCATTCCTCTTTAACTATACAGTATTGGCTTCCTGTCGGCAGTTCTGTTGTTAGGACTGTTCTTTTTTTTTTCCTCCTCAAAATTAATATGCTATTTGTTTTCATCCACTTGTTTGATAGTATGTTGTGGCCAAGTACTGGAATTCTTCTTGCCTTAGGAATCAGAATCACAGCCTAATATCTCTCTTTTCTGCAGCAACATGTATCAAGTAGGATTTGAACAATGGAGTTATGGAAGGTATAGGCACTTGAAGGCAAATGAACTCTTTTCATAAGCAACATGTATTGATTGGATATTTTAAACTATTGTTTTATTAATGGAAAAGCTGATCTGTTATTATGAATTTAAATTGTTTTGGGTTTAACCTGCATAGCAACTGAGATAATATAATTGAATACTTTAGAAATTAGTTAGACCAAAAGTTAGACCTCTTATAACATTGCAAGATGCTGAGACATTAGTTCATGCTTTTGTTTTCAGTCGGCTAGATTACTGTAACACACTCCTCTCAAAACTACCCAAAAAAGACATAGGGCAGAATACAGCTACTAGAATCTTAACTAGGAAAAGAAAATCCAAACACATCTCTTCAATTTTGGTGTCTCTGCATTGGTTACCTGTGTCATTTAGAATTGACTTTAAAATACTGCTTATGGTTTACAAAGCCTTAAATAATCTCGCTCCATCCTATATTTCAGAATGTCTTTCACCTTACACTCCAAATTGTTACCTTAGATCTTCAAATGAGTGTCTGCTTATAATTTCAACAGCTAAACTTAAAATAAGTGGTGAGGCAGCTTCTTCAGTTATGCACCTAAAATCTGGAATAGCTTACCAATAGAAATTTGCCAGGCTAATACGGTGGAGCACTTTAAAAAACAGCTAAAAACACACTATTTTAACATGGCTTGTTCATAGCTTCATTTTAGTTTAATCCTAATATTCTGTATATGCATTTAATTATTATTAATCATGGCGTCTCCAAAATCCATACTAACCCCTACTTTATCTACTGTTCTTTTTCTGGTTTTCTGTGGTGGCAATCTGTGCCTCCACCACCCAATCAAAGCACATTGAAGTACATTGATGGATTAAAAGCCAGAAGTCCACATGACCATCATCATCAAGGTTTTCCATGTGAATCCTAAATACCATGAGGACTGATTTATTTGGCAGTGTGAGTAACACTTTTATTTTAATGTTAATAATTAAAGTTTTTTATTAAAACACCATTATGTGGCCGAAAAACAAGAATAAAACCATTAGAGACATTTTCAAAACGTTACGATTACCCAAATCAACTGTCTGGGCTATTATTAAGAAGAAAGAACGCACCTGTGAGCTCAGTAATCGCAAAAGGACTGGTAGGCCAAGAAATACAGCCACTGTGACAACAGAATAATCCTCACTATAGTAAAGAAAAAGCCCAAAACACTTATCCAACAGAGCAGAGACAGTCTTCAGGAAGCAGATGTGTATGTGTCAGAGACTATTATAGATAGAAGACTTTATGAACAAAAATACGGAGACCACACTGCAAGAAGTAAACCACTGGTTAGCAACAGAAACAGAATGGTCATATAACAATTTGTGAAAAAGTACTGAAAGTACTGAAAACAGCATGCAGAATTCTGAAACAAGGTCTTATGGACAGACAAGACAAAGACTTGCCTTAATTAAACACCGCACAATGAATTTTGAGGTATATAGAAACATCTTATCTGCTCAAGTTCAAGCAAATGCCTCCAAACTCCATGGTGCCTACATCCTACAACAAGATTATAATTCCAAAAATACTGCTAAGGCAACACAGGAGATTTTCAAATCTAAAAAATTGAATATTCTTGAATAGCCATCTAAGACCCCAATTTAAATCCAAACTGAGCATATCTTTCAAATGCTGAAGATAAGCCCCCACAACAGGCAGGAGCTGAAGATGGCTGCTTTTGAGGCTTGGCAGAGTATCTCAAGAAAAGATAGCACATTGGTGATGTTGCATGCAAAGCATATGCAATGAAGTACTAAAGATGACTGTTTTAAAATATTGACCATTGCTATATTCCAAACGTTATAGTGCCCTGAAATGGGATCGGAGCCATGTATAAAAAGCGCCATCATTTATTCATGTTGTGACCGAAATGTATGCAAATGTGCACTTTAATCATGTCTGAATTATCATGACTTTGTCCCACACATTATGGAGGGCACTGTATATAGTATATCTGGCTGCACATGATTGTAGGTTGTGGTTACATCAATTTGGATATACTGCAGGTTTACACTTAAAGGCATTGACATTAGAATAGAGCAAGTCCAATATCAACAGCATAACTGGATCAGATCAATCATAAGAATATTACTACAGAGTGAATCATTTATGTTCTTGACTTAATAAACATTAATAATTTAACTTATTTCCTAGGAAGTAACATGGACAAATTAATCACTATTTCAATTACTGGATATCACATTTTAGGTTTATTTGTAATGTACTCACTTTTTAACCATTGCTTTTTCCCTCATTTCCAGTCACCCTCCTGTCTTTACTACACCATCTGACTATATCAGGTGTGACAGATCTCCAGGGACCTTGCCCCAACAGGGCATTATATTCCCTGGACCACAAGGGGGGACGACCTCCCTGGATTACATGGGGGCCACAGAGCTTGAGAACGCAACCCTATGGAGGGACGTGGCCACCACCAGGGGTTGACTGGACAGCTCCAGAACTGTGGACAGCAGCACTTCCGCCACACCCAGAAGTGCTGCCAGAAGAGGAGCTGAACTCGCTTGCAGTACTTCCGCAACGCCTGCTGTATAAAAGAGTCCGTCTCACACCATTCGACAGCCGGAGTCGGGTGGAAGTGGACAGACCTTGGAAGAGAGGAGTTGGAGGTGGCAGAAGAGAGAGAAGGAGGTTTAAAGGACTGTTTTAGTGGTGATTACTGCACTGTTTGTGGTGTTGGAAAAGGGGTTGTAAATAAACGTGTGTGATTTGAGACATTCTGTGTCTGCCTATCTGTGTCCGAGTCCAAAATCTCCACACAGGTAAAAAACTGTGTAGGATTAAAATAGTACCTAAAAAAATGTTTAAACTGGATCTGTACAATAAACAAATACTACAGTACCTGAACGTGCTGTAACTAGCCATGATATGTAAAAGTTCATCCAAATTATTTAAAAGCAATCGAACATTAAAAAACTTATGGAGACAGGTTGGTTCTGAGTACTGACCTAGCTGTAAGGTGCAGTGTGCAGCAGTGATTACAGTGCTACCAGTTGAGTACAGCATACAAGTGGAACATTTAATATATCACACTTTATGTTCTCAGAGTCTCTTACATTCTCAGATGTTATGGCCATCAGATTCTTCCAATCCTCTTTGCTTACCCTGTGACAATTTTCTACTTTCAATTTCCTAGATAGTCCAAAACACATTTGATATGGGCTGAACACTCGGGTTTGTGACTGTGATGATGGCACCATATCTTCAACTTAAAAATTCATTTAGGATCAAATACAGTAGAGCACTTTAAAAAACTGCTGAAAACACATTACTTTAACATGGCCTTTTTATAACTTCACTTTAACTTAATACTGATACTCTGTATGTTCAATTCTTCATAATAACTATTCACAGTGGCTCCAAAATCCGTACTGACCCCTACTCTCTCTTCTGTTTCTTTTTCCGGTTTCTTTGTGGTGGAGGCCTGCGCCACCACCACCTACTCAAAGCATCATGATGCACCAGCACTGATGGACTGAAAGCCAGAAGTCTACGTGACCATCATCATCAGGTCCTTCCATGAAAACCCTAAATACAAAGAGGACTGTTTGACTTATGTTAGGTAGATTGCCCAGAGGGGACTGGGCAGTCTCGTAGTCTGGAATCCCTACAGATTTTATTTTTTTTCTCTCCAGCTTTTGGGGTTTTTTTTTTTTGTTTTTTCTGTCCACCCTGGCCATCGGACCTTACTTATTCTATGTTAATTAATGTTGACTTATGTTTATTTTTTATTGTGTCTTCTATTTTTCTATTCATTTTGTAAAGCACTTTGAGCTACATTTTTTGTATGAAAATGTGCTATATAAATAAATGTTGATTGATTGATTGATTAATAGTAACAGAGGTCAAATTTTAATCTTAATATAATAAATTAGTTACTAATCAAAAAAAAAAAGCCCATTACCCCCTACACCCCCCACCCTCAAGTAAGAAAGAGCGAGAGCTTGAGAACAAACTCCTATAAGAGGCAGTTGCCAGTGCATCACTTGGAACCTTTTTTGTATGTTGGTTGGTTACTTTTGGTTTTAATTTACTTTAATTGCCTTAACATACTTCAGAGTGTGTATATATGTTTTCTGCTGCAACTTTACATACATCATTTATGGAATAGGCTGTTTGTGCATAATAGTGCTATAAGAAAAACTGTTTACTATGTGCCTGCAGCATCATAGAAAACAAATTAAACCAAACAGGTTTAAAAGCCTTAATGGGTTGCATTATAATTACCATATAGCACTCTTATGCCCATCATTTTAACCACAGCTTGTCATATAGATTAAAATCTTTAGTTACAAAACCAAAATATTTTCACTAATCAGTCAGCTGTCACACTTGAGACTGAAACTTAAAAGGACATTTAATAGGAGTCTGTACAACAAAAACTAATTATTAAGAACAGAATACTGTATTGTATGAGACATTTTAAAATACATAGATAAATGACAGTTCATTCATTCTAATTCTTAATAAAATTTATAGTATAGATAGAATATAAATACCAATTTTCCTTTACTGTCTGTTCTGGCCAGGATCACATATCAAGCCAAGAAAGAGCAGGTGCAAGGCAGAGACCATCTCTGGAGGGCAACAATTTAGTCACAGAATGTATATAAATAGAGTTACAAACGCCTGAGAAAACTGACTGGTCAGTTTGCCTGTGAACCAAAGGAGATCACAGCAGTCCTGCTTATTTAAATCAAATGTCAAAACTACATTTTAACAATAATAGGTACATTATTATAGTCAACTAAAGTAACAGCAAAATATCTGTTACACTTTTGTTAAACATTGACTCTGTCCTGATGTGCTTCTGTTACCACAAGCCTGCTCTATTGCATTTGGCTTGATTTTCTGATGGGTTAAAATGTAGTTATAGGGAAGTTCAAATTATCTTTACAGTGTTCATTTCCTGAGAAATTTGGCAGATAACCCAGGGTCACATTCTTCTATTTCTATACAGACAGAAGGGAGCCATACTCATAAACAAGCATTGTATAAGTGGAGTTAGTTACTTAAATATAATGACCTCAAAATATCTTTATTATTTTAAACAGGGCTATTTGGTTTAAATTCTTTCAAAATTGTAGTTACACGAAAGGTATGTGTTTATTTTGTATTCTTGGTGTAAATTTATAAATCATTTCACTTATTCTCTATTTTTAGTAAATGTGTAAGCAACGCATATCTGATTTACCTTGGGACAAAGAAAGAGTAAGAAACCGTTAATCATATCCAGTTCAGGCTAATTTCTGGACTATGCAAACAAAGAAGCTTAAACAGGGTTTGTACACATTTTTACAAAAAAATTTCCATGACTTTCAGTTATTCTAAGGCAAACTTCCATGACCACATGTTCTCTGAAATTTCTGTGTAAATTTGAAAAATGATAATAAAAATTAATGTCAAATTTAACAAAATATTGTTAAACTAAAATAAAGAGAAGATATGCGGTTTCATACAAAATAAGGATTTATTTAAATATTTCTGACACTCCAGCACAATGCAAACCTTGAAAAACATTATGTGGCCCTAATTGACATAAATCTCTGGAAGGCAACAATAAATTAAAAAAAATAAATACAAATAAGTAAAAGTGTAGTAGTATCAAGGTGGAAACTGTCCATTGGAATAAAATATATTGTTTGAATCACTAAATATTAAATCACTAACTTAATTTTAACAAATGACAGCCTGGTTTCTTTGAATCCCATGAAAGCAATCCATACAAAGTTCATGGTTTCATTTCTGCAAGCTTTCCATTAATATGCTTTTCAATATTCAGCTGAGATGCTTTCTTTTGCAGTTTGATGCAAACTCTTGGATTTAGTGATGAAAGTCAGATTTCTCAGGATTTTCATCAACTAATTTCTTGAAGGCACAAATGTCAGTCTCCACCCTAGCCCTCTTCATTTTCAATTCATGAAGCTCATCTTTCTCTTCTCCTCATCCATGTAGGCATAGTACTTCCGATCTCAGTGATATCTTGCGCTGTAGAATGGTCCATAAACTCTGACCCAATGTATTTAGTTTTCACTTCGGACCCATCCCATAGCCTGACATGCATGTCTAACTGTTTAGCCTGTAAATAGTGATTCAGACTTGTCTTCACATGACTTGTAAGGCCAGGTTTATACTTCACACGACACAACGCGTGCTCCAGAGGACGCTCAAGCTACGCAAGCGTTTTACTATTTATACTTGCATGTGTACTTTACGTAAATCTGGAAGAATCAACCAGGTGGCAGTTTGAGATATTATCACGGTGAGAACAGGTTCGGCTTCGCTGTGTTGTGAATTGCCTGGAACACCCATTAAATTCCAATGACACCTTGCCGCAATATCTCTGAAAAGGATGTTTAATGATTAAATCTATCAATCCAGGGATGTGTCCATTCCAGCTAGCATTGGACATGAGGCAGAAACAATCCCTAGACAGGGCATCAGCTCATCGCAAGGTGAATACAAGCACTCACATACACTAGCGTCATTTTAGTGTAACCAAATCTGTATATTTCTGGAAGGAAACTGGAGCACACTGTGGAAACCCAGAAGGAAAACATGCAAACTCCAGGCAGAGAATACCAGCGACGTGACTCCCTGCGAGACAGCAGTGCTACCGTTCTGCCACCGTGTCACCCCCATGTGTGTAATATTAACAGTATTCATTACTTAAACAAAATTAATGATTTATCTGTAAAATGTAACATACATACTTTAATGCATTTCATCATGAAAGTGATATCAAGTATAAATCTTAGGATTCTAAATGTGCAGAGAATTGTAATATAGTACATTTAATGTGTTCTGTGTGGCGATCTATTGCTGTTTGTCACTGCTCTCAGATCCGGAGGAAGCCCTAGAAAAAAAAGAAGGCAACAAAAGACGGTATGTGAGAATTTTAAAATGTATCGTGTCATTACGATCGGGAATATGCGACGCTTGAATATAAAAGCACCACAAATGCATTTGTATATTGGCATTTTGCTTCACCAGATCGAACCATTCATCAAACATTGAAGCGTGCTCATCGATCTCGTAGGATCCGCAAAGCAGTTTTCTGTCACATGTAGACAGTAACCAGGGGCTCTGACGTCACATTCCAACTTTTAGCACACAGTGTCCACTGACTTTGTGCTGGTACTGCAACTCGTGCACGCGTCACATTAATTTCTGAGGACCGGCTCAGAAGACACATCAAATGAACGCTGGGAACGCATGGCAGCCATAATGCGGGCGTGTACGTGTTCTGAGTGTGAAATATAAAAAAGCCCTAAGAATAGTGAGACTCTGCCACCTTTAGCGCCCACAGTACCTGGGCAGGTAGGGCTTTGTTTCTGGACACAGCATCTGAAATCTGCCCTTGTTTGAAGGTGGATGAGAGGGAAGTACTGCAGCTGGCAGCAGGTGTCAGGTTGGAGACTTGTGTTGGGGGGGGTGGAAGCCAGTCATGGGGTTGAGAGATGATTCCCACGCAGCAGCAGCCTGGTGCTTAGCGCCCTTTGCATCGCTAGTTAGCGCTGCCTCTCCCATGTTCAATATTTTGGGCGTTTTACTACACAGTCGACATTTCATCCCGGGTCCTGGTCTTTCTCAAGCCATCCCTTATACTTATCCAAGTGAAGCCAAGCATTGTTAAGTCGGCATTTACCTGGCATTTCTTTACTGAAACTCCTGCACACCCGAAAGCAAAAAACTGCGTTTCTGACACTCACCACATGTAGCATGGCGAGTTACTACAGACCTGCGCGAAAATGTTAGTTGTTAACATATAAAGACGTTTCTTGCTCAATCTTAAAGGAACCATTTACTTCATTATACAGATGTGTCAATCAGATATCCATTTCTTTTCCACAACTTTCTTGTTTTAGTTTTCCAAAACTTTTCAAGACATGGAAATTGCTTTTTCAAATTCCAGCTTTTTCATGACCGTACGAACTCTGCTTAAATCTTTATGAGGTATGAGACAAAGGAAAACTTCTTAAAGCATGTGTCTGTGTGTGTGCCTGTAGGTAGACATGATGATTTCATATTTGAGGTTTAGGGCAAAAGGTTAAATGAGTCAACATGAGATAAATGAGTGCTCACAGCAGTGCATTCTATAGACTAATCAAAACATGCCCTTAAGATAAAAAACAGTAGTCTGCTGTTTTAGCAACAGTGTCATCTTGTGGTAAAGATAACTCATATTTTAAAACTTTGTACTTTAACATAAATCAATAGAAAATGTTTTGCGGAATAGAATTATTGCATACTACTGTATAACCTTCCCAAACACCCATTTTATTAAATTCAGAACAACAAATCTCTAGAACCTATCATGGCAGCACTATGCAAAAGGTGAGAATAACGTGAGAATAATGTTATAAAGATTTTTTTTCTCATATTACTTTTAAGTTTGTAAAGTTCCCAGGATAAGATGTATGTGATTAATTTTTAATATTGTCTCTTTTTTCTGAAAAAAATGTGCTAATTTATACTAAACGTGTAACATAAAGCCTTTCAGAAGAATTATTCAACAGGTCATCACAGGTCTTAGTCAAAGCATGTCTTTCACAAGCTGTCATACAAAGCCACACTACAAGTCAAAGACTGCAGAATTTGTATTCACTGAGACTGGCTAAACAAATGTCAGAAAAACAGCAATTTAGTCAGTCAGACAAAAGCAGAGAGCAATTTGAAAGTCAATTACAATAAAACACTATCAGTAGATAAAAGAAGATAATTAATTGGAATGGTATTTGTAAATTAACAAATGTAAATGAAATTTCAGAAATGAATAAAACACCTTTTGTCTATTATGTTTGTTTTAGAACATCATTAATTTTGTCAAGCTTTAATATAGATTTCTAAAGAAACTTGGGGTATTTGTCACTGAACTTGTGACTTAATAAATCTAACAGTTACTGGAATTTATTATCAAAGGCCAAGGTCTATGATGCAGCCAATAGCAACTTTCTTAAAGAATGACTGAAGGACTCGAATTGTTTTCTAGGTAATATTGCTATCTGTCTGAATTATGGTCATCATCTCCCATCACCTCCCACAATGGCGTGTCTTCTTCACATATTAATGTACTTAATGCTGTCCAATAAACAAATGAAGCCTCCCTAAACTCCTTTAAATTTGTAAACTATCTGCTGGAACTGTAAAAGTTACTATGAAAATGCTTTATTTACTTTTATTTTTAAATTGGCTGTTTATCCATCTTTCTGCTAATGGGTTTACTCTCTAATACTGGGCTTACTCTCTCTAATACTGCAGTGGTAGGTATTGGTTTGTAAGGGAGAAGAATCCCAAGTAATTGTTTCATAGACTCCTATTATTCACTTTTTAATGATGACTGTGTAATTTCCTTTTGTTTCCTCATATTTCATTTTAATGCTGACAGCTCTGTTGCACTGGCTGAGTACACAATGCCCATACAGCATATACTGTGTATGGTTGGGTGGATATCTCTACTCATAGTCAAAGCAAAAGACGCATGCATTCTTTACAACAGTCATCAGAGAATTCTTAATAGTAATTTAGCTTAGTAGTCAAGTTAAACAGCTAAGAATTTGTTTAGTGATTGTCACAACCAGCATGTTGTCATACATGGACTGTCATTCCAACTGGGATTGTTCTTATTCCCTTACCAATCCAGGAGGCCATTCTAATAAATAGTGAAAATGGATAGATGGCCAACAAAGATGTTTCATATTTCCATTGTCTCTTTTCTAACCAAAAGGCCACCAGGGATAGACAGTATGTCAGTAGAGGAAAATGACTAAGCTTGCCCAGGAGGAAAGAAAAAATTAAGGATTTGTTAAAGAAAAAAATTACTTCTGTAAGGTACAAAAAGAAATATCAACAAGTCTTTTTGAACCTGTTACAGTTGTGTCACTAGCCTGAAAAAGAAACGAAAAAGATAACACTATATGGAGTTTGCAAAACCTTGCTTCACTTCCAAATCAATTAGCATGGGAACCACAATGCCTTCAACAAGTAGCTTAAAAACAACACTTGCTCAAATGTCAGTTGCAGAGCCAGAATGTTAGGTGGTCATTCATGTGATGAAAAAAAAAAAACTCTTTGAAACATCATTCTGGCATATCCTAATATAAATCTTCATATATATATGAATATTGGTCAGAAGTTAAATCTCTATTGTCTGCCTTTCTATGGAAAAGTAAGAGACCTTCCATTAAACATTTTACTTCGTAATAAGTCTGAGGTGAAGGTGTCTCTGACAGATCTAGAGTTATATCATATGTGTGTACCTTTTGACCAATATAGAGCTGGTTAAATCTTCCCATAAGTATCCCTCTCTGGTTTTTATTCCACTGCCCTTAAATTAAAGTCACAACCCTCTACTTTAACTACTTTTACTTCTCTTAGACAAACTTGGTTTCCAGATTTGTTGAGAAACGTCTTGGCTCAATTCCAGTATGGCACAGCCATACACCCATCTTCTAGAATACTGCCCTCCATATTGCTGGCAAGTTTATTTCTTTCAGCCATGGGTTGTCCGAGGCACCAAGACACTTGTTGATATTTACAATGACTCTTGGCTCAGAATTTTCCAATTACTGAGGTCCAGATTTTCTGTTTCTCCTTCTTCATTTGTTTTCTATCTTCAAATCAGGTCAGTCCTTAAAGCAAACAGAGTTCCAATATCCTCTGCACTCCCTTTCCACACTCTTCAGAATTTGACCTGCTAGTTATCTCCATATTTTGGGCAAGCAGTGTCCCTATATGCAACTCTGCTTAGGCACCTGCTAGACCTAAGTCCTTCTTTTCACTATGGCAGCATGACCTGCCTTCTTCTCCCTCCATCTCATGGAAAGCTATTATTCTTTACAGTATCGTTGCAGACTCTAAAATCCCCAATTACAGCATACTTCACTTTACATTTTTTACATCACATGTACCTCACCCCTCGTAAACATTAGGCTATGCATTTGACAGTTGTTTATTTTTGTCACTTGTATCCTTAAAACTTCCCTTGCATTATTCTCCATGTTTTAATGACTGATGCTCCTAATTGCCTGTTCTCTTTTCCCTCTGTTAATATTCGTCTTTGCCTCATTAATTTTTTCTTCCTGACCTCTTTTCCCTTACCCTTACAGTTGTGCTTCAAAGTTTGTGAACCCTTTAGAACATTCTGTATATCTGCATAAATATGACCTAAAACATCATCAGATTTTCACTCAAGTCCTAAAAGTAGATAAAGAGAAACCAGTTAAACAAATGAGACAAAAAATTATACTTGGTCATTTATTTATTGAGGAAAATGATCAAATATTACATATTTGTGAGTGGCAAAAGTATGTGAACCTCTAGGATTACCAGTTAGTTTGAAGGTGAAATCAGAGTCAGGTGTTTTCAATCAATGGGATGACAATCAAGTGTGAGTGGGCACCCTGTGTTATTTAAAGAGCAGGGATCTATCAAAGTCTGCTCTTCACAACACATGTTGCTGGAAAAGGTTACAAAACCATTTCTAAAGAGTTTGGACCTCAAACAGATTGTGTACAAATGGAGGAAATTCAAGACCATTGTTACCCTCCCCAGGAGTGGTCGACCAACAAAGATCACTCCAAGAGCAAGGCGTGTAATAGTCAGCGAGGTCACAAAGGACCCCAGGGTAACTTCTAAGCAACTGAAGTCCTCTTTCACACTGGCTAATGTTCATGTTCATGAGTCCACCATCAGGAGAACACTGAACAACAATGGTGTGCATGTCAGGGTTGCAAGGAGAAAGCCACTGCTCTCCAAAAAAAACAATGCTGCTTGTCTGCAGTTTGCTAAAGATCACATGGACAAACCAGAAGGCTATTGGAAGAATGTTTTGTGGACAGATGAGACCAAAATAGAACTCTTTGGTTTAAATGAAAAGCGTTATGTTTGGAGAAAGGAAAACACTGCATTCCACCATAAGAACCCTATCCCATCTGTGAAACATGGTGGTGGTAGTATCCTGGTTTGGGCCTGTTTTGCTCCATCTGGGCCAGGACGGCTTGCCTTCATTGATGGAACAATGAATTCTGAATTATATCAGAGAATTCTAAAGGAAAATGTCAGGACATCTGTCCATGAACTGAATCTCAAGAGAAGGTGGGTCATGCAGCAAGACAATGACCCTAAGCACACAAGTCGTTCTATCAAAGAATGGTTAAAGAAGAATAAAGTTAATGTTTTGGAATGGCCAAGTCAAAGTCCTAACCTTAATTCAATCGAAATGTTGTGGAAGGACCAGAAGCGAGCAGTTCATGTGAGGAAACCCACCAACATCCCAGAGTTGAAGCTGTTCTGTACGGAGGAATGGGCTACAATTCTTCCAAACTGGTGTACAGTAATGATCAAAAGTTACTGGAAATGTTTAGTTGCAGTTATTGCTGCAAAGGGGGGTCACACCAGATACTGAAAGCAAAGGTTCACATACTTTTGCCACTCACAAATATGTAATATTCAATCATTTTCCTTAATAAATAAATGACCATGTTTAATATTTTTGTCTCATTTGTTTAACTGGTTTCTCTTTATCTAATTTTAGGACTTGAGTGAAAATCTGATGATGTTTTAGGTCATATTTATGCAGAAATATAGAAAATTCTAAAGGGTTCACAAACTTTCAAGCACAACTGTATTTCTATCCAACATAGGTTGCTCTGACTAAGCATAATTTCTGCAAAACTAATCTTAGCCTCTCACTGGAAATTTCCTGACTTATTCTCTGCAAATGTCTGGAAACCCTCTTTCTTTAATTGTAGTTGAAGTTTCAGTGCTGCTGCTCACTGGATCATCTGGCTCAATATAGAGAAACTGCAAGCTGCTATGCATTTGGTTGGGAGTTGGTTGGCTGGGGTCTGTGCCATGTTGCTCATCTTCATCCCTAACAGCACTTTTCTCTTTAATGAAAACTGAACCAAAATGTCATTAATGAAAAAAATATTTCATTAGCTAAAACTAAAATAAAAATGAAGTGTCTGAAAACAAGAAGTAAGCTAAAATGAGAAAATAAAAACAAACTAATAATGGATGGATGGATGGATAGTGTTTGTAATTTTAATTTTGAATGTAACCAGGTACTTTTCACATTATATGCATTCATTTCTAAAATAAACTGCTGCCACTGTACCAATTAGTTGGTCAATCTCATAATCACTCATGAACAAGACCCTGTGATACTTGAACTCCTCCACATGGGGCAGATGTTCACCCCTTACTTGCAGGGAATAAGACACTCTTTTCCAGGAGTGAAATATTACCTCAGATTTGAAGTTAGTAATTCTGAAACCAACTGCCTCACACTCAACTACAAACTATTTCAGTATGCACTGGAGGTCACAGACTAATAACATCAAGATGCAAATCGTACATTTCAAATCCCAATATTCTCCAAACCTCTGCTGTGTCTAGACACCCTGTCTATGAAAATTATGAACAGGAGAGGAGACAAAAACACTTCATTGGTGAACCCTAATACTCATAATAATTTAAACTGGAATGTGCAGAAAACTATTGCTCAAAAACTACAGCAATCCCGTGGCATGCCTCAGAAACAAATACACCTGTAGCACCATCTACAAGATACCACGGGATACATAGTCATTTTTCTAAGTACATAAAGGACATTGGGATGACAGGATTGACAGACTCCCACGAACCCTCTCTCTTTATTGCAAAATTTTATAAGGAACTTTAAAGGGAAAAGCATTACTCTATCTGGCACAAGAGTTTAGATCCTGAAGCTCTCTTTTTGAAGTAATAGGTGCTTCTTAGTCCTCTCAGACTGAGTTTACTCACTAGCACAGAGCTTGGCAGAGTGGATCTCAGCTTTCAGGTCCACAAAGAGAAGAGTTTGTCAGTTTTCAGCTCCCTTTGAAGAAAGCGGCTCATCAGTGTTTAGATTTCAGGGAAAGCAAGTGGCTTCTTAATCCAAACAGACAGTGTGATTTCAGTGAACGAGCATTCACAGAGAGAGCAGAGATGAATGCAGCTAGTCTTGAAGAAACCTCTGGTGATTGGATTAAAGTCAGTTATAGGACCAAAACCGGCTCATATGTGCATTATTTTGTCCATCAAGGTTTCCACTTATTGAATTACAGCTCTTTGTTCGAACTTTGTTTGAAAGGTGTCCAACCGGTAACTCTAAAAGATGTCTCCATGATATTACTTGGTCTTGTCTTGATCATCTTATTTGATAACCTCCAGTGGCTGCATTTCAAAGTGTTGTTATGAGCTGTAGTTTAAGCATTTATTCTGGAATGTAGGTTGGGGCAAGGTGTAGCTGGATTTCTACATTCCAGCTAAATTTGTTATGTTAACAGGCCCTGTTTGCCACTAAAAAGCCTAGCAAGATGAGCAATGTTTACTTTTTCCCTACATTGTGGACATGCCACTATGGAACTCCAGAAAAAGATCCAACCCCAACCAATGCTTCTAGCACTTACTACTCCAACTGGGCTGTAACTACCAGGTCCAGGAGTTCCTCTAAGTGCTCCTTCCATTTCTTGATGATATTCACAGTTGAGGTTACCCTTGATGAGGTTGACAACATCCTGCCTACATTTCTTGAGTTATCAAATGGTTTAACAGAACCTCTTTGAGGCCATCTCCTTAGCCTGAATTAACTCCTCAGCTTAGTCAGGACATGGGCCTTTGCTTGTGTGCCTATCCTGACCACTGTTTTTGTTGATTTTTAAAGGATTTTTTTTCATATGTATGTGCGTTTTCTCTAGGTATTCTAGATGACAGAGACGTGTGTTAGATTACCTGATAGTGTGTTAGATTAACTGATGATTTTAAATTGGCTCATTATGATTTAGTGAACTGAATGCACTTGGCAAAAAACTGGTTTTACTTTCTGGGTTAATTATTGCCTTTTACCATGTGCTACTACGATAAGCTCTGAGAACTCTAAAATAGAACAAGTTTAAAACTTGTATGAACAATATAGTTATATAAACACATTGAAAAATATAGCTCCTTACCTAGTGTAATTTTACTTCTTTTCTTTATTCTGGTGTTTTTCAAATCTCCATTTTAAAGTCTTCAGCCTGAACTACATTATTGCTAGTGAGCCAACACTGGTTTGAATGACAAAACATATGAAGTAGAATGAGTTATTAACACCAGAGTCTGCTCATTGAAATGGTTGTCTTTTAATAAATTAATGATATTTAGAAATTAACTATGCTTAAACATAGTTTGCAGTTTCAATATTGTATATTGAATTAAAAGTATTCAAATCCCCCCAATTAAGTTTTATATTATTTTATGTTATAATATTTTGGTCTGTCTGGTTTCAGCTGACATCAAATAAACTGACTTTTTTTATTAAGAAAGGACAGCTTTATAAATGTGAGGCTCTGTGGAGCTGTGTTGAGTCTAGCTGTCATTCTTCATGTCAGCAGGAATAGCTGCATGAGTATTACGTGGCTTTCTAACCTCATTTCTATAACTGCCAGAGAAAAAGAAAGTGGCACCAAGCTGCATACGAATTTCACAAGAAAAAGACACACATGTAATCACCAGGGCCCTCATGCATAATGTCGTGCGTAGAATTCACACTAAAACATGGCGTACGGACAAAAGTTGAAATGTGTGTACGCAGAAAAAAACTCAGATGCAGAAAACCTTGCGTAAGCCAATTTCCATGCACTTCTGCTATAAAAATCCCGGTCTGTGTGAAATGTAACACTCATGCACATGCCTGCCGCCCCTCCCAGAATTACACCTCTTTGAATAATGCAAATCAATATAAATATTCCCTTAAGTTCAGCGTTCTGTGAAAAGACAATGGCAATAGCACGGAGAAAAAAGAAGAATATCAGCGAATGCCAAGTGGAGGCAAGGAAAAACAACAAAAGGAAGTTGACTGAAAGTTCAACTTCAGAAAGTCACACAGTGCCGAAATAAAAAAGAAGTTGTCAGATATCAAAGTCGCTGTGAGAAGGCGAGTCGTAGTCTATTGTCTGGATGTCATATGGAAGCTTATTAGGGTACAGAGAAAACAAAAAAATAGGGACACTGGAAAAAAAAGCTTGAAATGTCAACTTTAATCTCGAAATTTCCACTTTAATCAAATAGTTTATTTTGTCCTTAAAGTAGAAAGTAATAAACTTAAATCTTAAAATCTTTTAATTTATTAGTTTCTCAAATGCCATCGTAGTTAAAGTAGCATGTTAAACTCTTTGTATTTTGTGTGTTCGTCTATGTACTGTATGTGTGTGAATCACTATGTGCTTCTTAAACAGGTTTTCTCCTACATCAACAGGACACAGAATACACTACATTCATGATATTACAGCTCTCTGAACAATTTACATAAAAAGATATATACTTGATATTTTCATAATGAAACGAATTAAAGCATGTATTAAACATGAGGCCTCAGTGGCGCAATGGTAGCGATGAGCTGGTGCCCCATCCAGAGATTGTTCCTGCCTCCTGCAAGATGCTTGCTGCACCGTGCATGACCCTCAATGAAATAACTTGAAGCAGTGCTGTCTCCTTCAAATGTACTAACCCCCAATTCCTGTCCTTCCTTTTCTTTCTCCAAGTAACCAATCGCCACACAATCAGCTCTTTAATAAATGTCAAGTCATCTGTAAACATAGAACGCCAATTCTTCAAAACTTTTAAGGAACATTGAAATATCTCCATAGTATATGTTTAATTATCCCATCCATCTATCCATCCAGGGTCGCGCCAGTCCCAGCAAGCATACAGCGTGAGCCAGGAACAATCACTGAATGGAGTTCATCATTACCGCTGTCCACACTTTTAAAAACAGTATACATTATTTAAATGAAGTTAAAAATTTATGTATTTAATGTAATATATATACTAAATGTCATCTGAAAAATGATATCAAGAGCTCTAAGAAGACAGTGTCTGGACATCTAAATCGACATAGAAGCCAGTCGTCATAATCTGTAAATATGCGCTCTCTTCTATTGAATTGAATTGAATGCTTTTATTGTTATTGTATGGTACAATGAGATTCAATATTCAAATTCTCCATAAACTTATTTTCCAATAAAATGGTAAAATAACAACAACAAAAACAATAATAATAATACATAATAATATGATAAAAAACAATGAAAATATAAAATATGAAAGCATAAGTGGCTCAGGTTGTGCACTTGATGGACTGATTGAGTGCGTTTAGAGCTCTTGGCATGAAACTGTTTCTGAAATGCGAGGTTCGTGCAGAAAATGTAGTGAAGCATTTGCTGAATAGGAGAGTTCAAACAGACTGTGGGCATCGCTGAGGCAGTGTGTGCTAGAAGCTGTACCCCAAGAATTCTCTCCGTTCTTGACACAAATTACCGTAGAGCTTTTCGATCAGCTGCTGTAGAGCAGTGATTCCACACTCATTGGTAGTGCACTGAGAGTAACAACGCTAAAGCACCTATAGTATTTGGAATAGTTTGGCCATTCCATGCACCATTATATGGTTACGAGTTGATTACAATCAGATGCCTTAAACTAAAAAATGATATACGGTTAATGTCAGCGTATTTGATAAGACCGCGTTAGGGATGTGAATCTAAAAAATAAAGGGAATCTACCCAGGAACAGTAGCATAGTTTGCAAAACCACGCCAAAAACTTGAGTACGCTGTGGTTTGACCTGGCATGAAAATGTGCGGTGCTTTACGCCAAGTTTAGTTTTTATACATCACGATATGAGCGTGGAAATGGGCGTACGCAATATTTTTGTGCGTATGCACCATTTATACATGAGGCCCCAGGAGATTTGAAGTCATACTCAAATATATTGAAATTAATATATTGTATTGTATGTTTCTAAATTAGCATTCAAATTGGGGACAGCTTGTGATATCAAGTTCAGACTTTCAGGATTAAAGACCTCAGCAAGCAAATTTTAGAACACTTCACCTTACCTGATAGTTACACAGATCTTTCTGTTTGTGTGTTTCTGCTGAATCTTAAAGACACCTTTCACATAAAACAGAAACAGACTCAATCTTGGATCACACATTCCTTAAGCACTGAATGACTCTCTAGCCTATTAATCTATTTCTTTATCTTTTAAAACAGCAGTCTTTCACACAAACTTTGAAATGTCCTTAGTATTTCCTTACTCTGTTCATCCCTTGTTGCCCCATTCCTCACCTATATATCTAACCTTTTTTTCAGGTTGACTTCTGGTGACAAGGCAGAATAGCCAAAACAATGTGTTTCTGTGTTTCTTTTTACTTTTTCAATAAGAGGAAATACATTTTGAAACAGCCCTTTGATTTACATGCCTACAAGTATGTGATCTTGCCCTGTAATCTCAAAACCAATAACAAACTGTGCTGGTATTTTCAAGAAAGCCATAATTATACTGTATATACAGAAATAAGTAAACAAGAAGTACTAATGTGACAGAGATAATAACACTGATTCTGAGGAGCTGTTCCCTATCAGAATGACTGCCCAACGTTGCAAGAAAAATCATCCTATCAGTGTAAAACGTACAGAATTTTAAACAGATGTGAACACATGAACCAGCTACTCAGCTGAAACAGTATATAGTAGTGTATAATTTAAGAAGTTGTAATAATAAAGCATCAAAAATAGATAAGCCTTCTAGCACATTCAAACATACAGCTACATTTGAATGACAGTCATTTAGATAATGCTTAATGTAATGCTTATTAACATACAAATTGTTTCAGACAACTGAGTTACAAAATTACTTGAAGAACTGACAGTGTGTTTTCAGTAACACAAAGCCTCTGGCTCCAGTTGGACAGTGATTTGCTTTTACAGTGTGCGGGTGTGTACATGTGTAGGTGTATATTTAATTTACTGCTGGAACTGTTGACAGTTATGGTTGTAGCTAAGAAAGTATTGAGAAAATCTACTTGAGAAAAACAAAATGTATTAATATCCATTAATATTATTCTCAAACCTACTTAATCAAATTTAGAGTTGCAAGCTTTTTGTTAGTTGTTTTACATGTTTGCTATAGTTCCACCTTGTCTTGGAAATACCCAGGTCCAGAGTGTACTGTATATAAAGCACCATCCACTGGTGGGTAGACAACCAGACACTCACAGACACGACACAGACAACAACAAGGTGCAGGATTTAAACCAATGACACTGGGTTAGTATGGCAGGCTAGGGAAAGCCAGACAGTCCCAAACACAGTCACACAAGACATTCCAGGGTTCAAATAGTGTTTCATTACACAATAACATTGTTATCTCTCCTCCAAATCACCTCTCCTGTCTCCACCACACTGCACTCTTCCAGTCGAGTGTTGCTAATCTTCCTATAAGCTCTGAATCGCCTGAACAAGGGAGTGAGGTTCCTTTTATTGGAGACCTGGGAGTTTTTCTGGTGCCAAGGCTGTTGCCCGTTGGAAGTACTTCCGGGTCACATGGAAGTCCCACATAATAGGGAGTACATCTTCCAGCAGCACCCTCTTGTGGCACCCATGGACCACAGCAGGGCTGTGCTGCCGGACTACAACTCTCGGCATTCCCTTCTGGTTTTGTCTGGGTGGGACATCCTTCTATCTGTTGGCCAGGATGCCTTTCTCTACCCTCTGGGTCTTCTGTCCTGGTAAGGTATCTTCTCAACTCCTTGCCGGGATCCCAGTCCATCCCATGTATCACCTACACATGCCACCCAAATAGCCACATAATAGTTGTAGTGTAGGACTCCTTAAGTATGTTTTATTTTGAAGAGTCCTTTCAATATGTATTTTATGGGTATTTAATAGTTTCACCTTCTGTTGGGAAATGCCTTGGTCCAGGGTTTATAAAAAGCACTTTCCACTGGTGTGTAGTTAAGTTGAGGATCAGTTCCAAAGCCTACTACTTGTCTTAATTACTGCTGTGTAATTTAACTTAATGATTTTCCATTGTATTGTGCTTTATCTTCAAATAAAGCCATTCAGTTCTGACCTATTTTTCTTTCTGACGGCTTTTTCTTGTGAGTACTGTTCTACCCAAATATTCTTGTTACTTTGTCTGTTTCAGCCAAAGGCATTACAGTATATTCACAGATTTCATAGTACAGACAATGCCTAACAAAAAATTATATATGCTGTATTGCTCTTCCATTCTCCATATGTTTCTGCTTATTACAGATACATCCATGTACACATATATTTTGTTGTCTGCCACTCACTCCCTGGAATATTTATGCTCAGATGTTTCACGCAGCACCTAAAAAGTATAGCAGACAAAGGATTGTGATGTTTTATTCTGGAATTGATTAAGCCTAAAATAACCCTATGTGGAAATGGAATATCTTTATGCAAGTTCCACTTGTAGTTTTTTGTTAACTTACTCAATGTTTTTCACCACATCAATTAAAGTACTGTTTTTCTTCTGCTAAGTTTATAGCAGTCTCATTCATCCTAACTACTGCACAAGTTTGTCACTATAAACCACTTTTTCTAATAACTTATTTTATTCTGTTCTTCTGTACCTTTGTAATTTTCATTTAGTAAATTTGTGGATCTCCATGTCCTTAACACCTTCTTACTTTGATTTTACCACTATCATACCAGATTTCACTGTGGATGGTGTCTTCCTTACCTCTATTATTATTTAAAAGTGTGTCTATATTTAACAGTTCATTAAATTTTATATAAAATTCCATTGACACCCCATTGCTCCCTGGTGATCTCTCTACGTATTTTAATTATTCTCATCATTATGTTTCTTTGAAATCCATTAACTAAACATTTTTAAACATCTACATCCAACTTTTTATGTAGTTCTTTTACCATTTCTTGTATCACTTTCTTTAATCACTTGAATTCATTTACTCTTCTCTTATTTTAAACTTATCCTCACCTAAAGTCCTTTCATGATTTCTTTCAACCCTTGTGAAGACTGAGGTCTACTGGCTAAGCCATTGAAGTCTGAAGTTATCCATTCCACTCATGAACTAATTTTACACCAGGCATCACATTACACAACTTTTAATGAGAGATGTCAATCTTGACAACTGCAGTTGCTGATCTAATCAGCACAGGATCAAATTATATCTGTAGGAATCACAGGAAATCATGCATACACCCACTCCCACTTATACAGTACCACACCAGCTTAGAGTCACTAATTTATCTAATAAACACAAAAACTCAGAGTACACAAAGGAAAAATCTAGTAGACGCAAGATAAAGGGGCAAGCATTACAGTCAACAAAAAGTGAAGTTTCAAGCTAAGTCTTCTGAATCTGTGACACAGTAGGTCATTGAATTTTATATAATTTGATTTTAAAATATGGATCAGAAATGTCAATGTTTGGAATGGACCAAAGGATAAAAACTAATCTGCTGTGAATGCTGATTGTATACTTGTCCTTTGAAGGTTTAAATAGAGAGGTCTGCCCAAAAATACTGTATGATGAAAGCTTTCTAAAAACACTTCATCAGACTGATATACTTGCTGCTGCTGCAATGGATGTCATCTGTATTGCTTGACAGTAAATTGATAGATAGATAGATAGATAGATAGATAGATAGATAGATAGATAGATAGATAGATAGATAGATAGATAGATAGATAGATAGATAGATAGATAGATAGATAGATACTTTATTAATCCCAAGGGGAAATTCACATAATCCAGCAGCAGTATACTGATACAAAAAACAATATTAAATTAAATAGTAATAAAAATACATGTAAAAGCAGACAATAACTTTAAATAATATTAGCATTTACTCCCCCGGATGGAATTGAAGAGTCAAATAGTGTGGGGGAGGAACGATCTCCTCAGTCTTTCAGTGGAGCAAGCAATTGTGGAAGTCAGTATGACTATTTACCCCCAAAATCTGGTCATGTATATTGTATATAGAAATAAAATGCAATTAATCTAGATATCTGTGTTTATATCTACCCGTTACGGTAAACAAACGCTTCCCACTTTCTACAGTATATACTATTATATGCTAGGGCCAGTCTTTTTAATCTAACTGGAAGCTTCTATAACACTATTGATACTGTATGTACTTTATGGCTATGCTGCCATCTAATGTTTTTAAGTTTAACTAGATTAACTTTTCTGAATAAAAAATAGGTCTTAACAATTTTGTGCATTGGTCAGTCTTTCAATCAGACAGAATATTATTATACATTTTAAATTGTTTCGTACAAAAGTGAAATAACCAAGGTGAACATAAAATGAAAACTAAACACTTAAAAATATCAAAGTTTGAAAATGTGGAAAGTTCTTTTTGTTGATGCAGATTGCATTTGAATTCCGCAGTATATGAACACCCACATAAGGGTGAAAACTTGAATCAATAAGAAATAATTGTCGTCTGTTATGGATCAGACATCCTGGTGCATTGTTTGGCAAAAAAGCTTCTCTCCATTTTAACCTAAATAAATATAGATGATATTTTATTTCCCTTTAACCATTACATAACCAGATGTCACAGTAAAGAGTCGCTGCATATAAGCAAAAGCTTCACAATTATACTATATATGCACGATTCACAATTATGCAATTCAAATAACATCTATGACAAACACATCATGTTTATCAGCTAGTTTCTTTTCAGAAGGAAATGGCACATACCGCAGAAAAACTCAATCCACTTAATATTGCCAAAAAAATAATATAAATTGCAAAGAAGACCTGTGTTTAGAGAAACTCAGCCACATATGACTACTGTATACACGGCCATTAACTGATGTAAAGTTTAAGTCGATAACAAAAAGGATATGTCTGACTTCAAAGAAAGAAAAGATAAATTTCAAAGTATTGGTGTGTTGATGTCCAGAGGCCTCATGTATAAACAGTACGTATGCACAAAAGTGTTGCATACGCCCATTTCTATGCACACTTTGAAATGTATAAAAAATAAACTTGGTGTAAAGCCATGCACATTTTCATGGCAGCCACCACCCTTGCATATGCACTTTTTTCTGCTTGGTTTTGCAAACTGGCGGCACCCAGTGTCAAAGCAGTGCTACTGTTTCTATGGTGTGCTTTTCATCTATGATGCGGGTTTTATCAAATACACTGAAATTAACTGCATGTCGTTTACAAATTTAATTCACTTGATTGTAATCATTCTATAACAATATAATGGTGCACGGAATAGCCAAATTATTCCAATTGGCATAGCTGCTTTAGTGTTGATAGAAGACGTCGTAGAAGAACATATTTAGAGAAGATGATGACTGATTTGTAAGTCGATTTCGATTTCTAAGAACTATCCTCTTGGAGCTGTGTCTGAACTGGTGGCGGCTTTACAAAGACAGACTTTGAGGAATTGTGCTCTACCTGCTCCTTTGCAATTTCTGTCCATTCTCGAGTTTTTAGCCACAGTAGCTTTCCAATGTGAATTGGCTGACTGATTGAGTATTTATCTGTCATCACTGAGTCGCACCATGCCAGCTGTATAGGATGGTATTATTTGCTTGTCATCTAGATATATCATTTCCTTACACTGTGTTTGAACTAGGAAACATGACAGCGCAATTCGCAGCAACATGTAATAGGAGCGGTCAACTCCATCACATTGCTATTGCAACAACACTGGACAAGTTACAGCAGCCAGGGATGAATCACGAAAACAATCAGCTGGCATTACATCACATACAGTACAGCTGGAGAACCTATAAAAATGTCAGCTTGGCACAGTCACAGGTGCTTTTTTCAACTAGTAAAAGGCAAGCACTCTTTTTAAGGATACAGAAAGAGTAGAGAATCGATCTGTTGTGGCACTGGGCGCCAATGCTACATTATAAAGATGTCTTCAGAAAATGAATCTGATTAAGCATTTCCACTCTATTAATGTGCTGCTCTATAATCCACAGAAAGTGTGTCACATTGTGCATCGGACACCATTACAACTTTGTTTGAATGTAATTAGCAGAATGTAAAAACAAGTAATCAGATGTAGCATTTATTTTTTAACCAATTATTTTAATTTGTGGTCAGCATCACATAGTACAGCCCTTATAAACCTAAGTTAATTGGCCACATCTCTTACATCATCCACTATTGCATTTCATGACTCCAGATAAAACGACTGTCAGCACACAACAAGAAGGTCTGGCCTGGTGGTTTCCAAGGCAGAGGTGTGTATGCAGCGGCACCATCACCATGTGGATTTGTGTCCTTCGCACGAGGGTCAGCTTTTGTAATATTGTCTGAAACAGAATAAATAGATGGTGGACTGCGACTTGCTTTTCACATCGACTTTGATATCTGACCACTTCTTTTTTATTTTTAGAACTGCGCAACTTCCTGAACTTGAACTTTCAAGTGTCTCCGCCACGCTGTATTACGCCATCTATTTTCTTTTGTTGATTATACCACTGCTTATTACCGGTTTGTGAAAGAAGCCATACACTAGAAAGTAGAGAAAAAAGAATAAAGTCTAGGAGACGGATAAATCACAAAAAAGAAGACTTAGACGTGGTAATGGACAGGAGAAAAGATAGTAGTCAGAATACTAATCATCAAAGCCTAATACCCAAAAATAGGAATCAAAGTCAAAAAATGTACAAGCAACTTGGACTGATTACTCCTAACAAGTGCTAAAGAAAATGTAAATTTGCAAGGTTTTCTTGGAGGCTAAATCTAAGACAGTATGCCTATTGTACTGAAATTTAGTTTGATTACCTGAATTTTTGGAAAAACTACATTGCAAAAGAATGAAGAAAAGCATAAGCAAAACAATAAAATCTGAGGACAAATATACAGAAAGTCATTAAGGAGATCCATTACAATTTTACAATTTCTACAGAAAATCCACTTGATTGTCTCAACATTTTTTACAGCAAAACTTTTGATCTTTTGAACCAAATGTCACTGTGATGTATTAATATTTATTCAAATTAAAATAATGAGAACAAATAAACATATTTTCATCATCTATCATCTATCATCAGACTTACTTGGAGAAATAGAGACCGTAATGAATGGATAATTGGTCTAGCCATGTGAAATGTGCCACCTGTATAAATCATTATTACATTATCCCATTATAACAATACTTGAGAAGATTAACCTCGGAAACTTGTAGCCTTTTGAACTGTTCAGTGTGGCTGGAAAAAGGGATCCACTTCTTCAAAGAGAAGTTCACAAAGATCTTAATCTTCATACAGTACATTACTGTGGACTGAATTAGAGACAGAGCTATAGGAAGGATACAGCAAACATTTTAGCTTGACAATGGGCTTTGTATGAATGGGAAACAGGCTTTTGTTTTTTTCTGCAAGTTTGTAGGCATGTTGTTTTCAGTATGTAACAGGTCAAAAAATGCTATTGAAAAAAGTCCCATTTAAAACATCACATCAGAAATATTATTAAACTTGTTAAGACTGACAGATTTGACTCTGACTCATTTCTTTATAACGCTACCTTAATTGGCTAAAGACTGTGACTAATCAATAAATCTAGTTAGAAATGTTTTATGTGATGTCTAAGAAAATTGAGTGGATGCTGCAATGTAAGCTTTAAAACTGTGCATTACAGTCATGATTTTACATGCAAGCCTTATTAGTTTTACACTTGCCTTATGGTATTTATCAACATTACCATTTAACTTTCTTGTCAAAAGTAAAAAAGTTAAGTGAGAGAGAGAGACAGAGTTAGAGAGAGAAAGAGAGAGAGAGAGAGCAATCCATCTGACTTTATCCAGAAAGCTCAGGGTACAAGGGACGAACAAAAGAACAATGTTAATACAATGTTAATCTGGGTGTGATTGAAGGTCAGTAAGTAAACTCCACTACTTTAATAAAGACAAGCAGCCATGACAAACACATTCATCAATACTTTCAGTACTCATTTTATTCATTATCTATTAAAAGAGAAATGTCAACTATTTCAGAGTATTGGGAGAAAGACAAGAATTACCTCAGTCCATCGCAGACTAAAACTCACATACACATTCACACTAACTCATATCATGCCTATCATGCCTGTTATGCCTACTTATTTGAATAAATATGCAAAACTTTGACAAGTACGAAAAGTACAGGTCCATGACAGTACTACCCAACACCTACCCAGCATGCAACTGATTTGCTTATTATAGAAAAATGAAGGGCTTTATCTCATGTTATGGCCTACTATGTCTAAAGATTCCACGTAAAAAACGAATTGTTCTATAAGACACCACAAAAAAAAGCATCAAATCACCAAAACAAAAACAATGTCACAGAGAGTTTTGCCTTTTGGATGTCCTTGGCTCATTTCCTCCCAGACAAAAGGGTTGGTTGTCCCCAGACTTGTTGATCATTGATATGTAAACTAAAGGTTTTTCAGTAATACACAGCCTTATGTACAGTTTGGGAAACAAAGGGTTGAATGTTTCCATATTATGTTGTTCTTATCAGACTATTAATTCTAGTATATACAAGAATGGTTTTCAATCTGAGTATGAAATGGCTGGAATGACAATCATGGTGCTGAACTGGAAAACAACTGGAGGAGTTATAGCAACTTAGGGTCATTATTACAAGTGAGAACAGAAGTGATAGTAAAATTGATGAAAGAATCAGCACAGTTTCAGAAGGATGGTATTAAACGCTAACCTAACATTAATAAGCAATCAAATCTAAGTGCATGTCAGAGTGGTACATTAATAGTTGTAGACATTGTGGCCATTACTGATCTTTTTGCATGATGGTCAAACAGATGCAAGTACAGTGTGTCTGGGATACTGGATTTGATATAAACCATGACCAACCCCTCAAAGCACTTTATGATAAAAGAAAGTAAATGCTACAAGCAGTTTGGCACACGTATGAAGATATCTTTAGTTCTAGAACACTGGTGGTGATCGTACAGAAAGGGAAGGCTGGTAGAGAAATCAAGGACTTTTTAAAGATATTACTGAGGATGCCTAGCAGTTGATTAGCACACACTTTGACTGGTCAATGACATCAGATCTTGCAGCTTTATAAGTGTCCACTCCAATCATGGATCTACAGGGTGGGGCATTTATATGGATACACCTTAATAAAATGGGAATGGTTGGTGATATTAACTTCCTGTTTGTGGCACATTAGTATATGTGAGGGGGGAAACTTTTCAAGATGGGTGGTGACCATGGTGGCCATTTGGAAGTCGGCCATTTTGGATCCAACTTTTGTTTTTTCAATAGGAAGAGGGTCATGTGACACATCAAACTGATTGGGAATTTCACAAGAAAAACAATGGTGTGCTTGGTTTTAATGTAACTTGTGGGAGGCAAGAACAATCCCTGGACAGGGAGGCAAGAACAATCCTTGGACTGGGTGCCAGATCATCGCTACCTCTGTGCCACCGTACCATCATGTTTAATACATGCTTTAATGCATTTCATCATGAAAATGATATCAAGTATACATCTTAGTATTCTACAATGTTCAGAGAGCTGTAATATCATGAATGTAATGTATTCCGCGTGGCGATTAGTGCGTGTGCGTTCGTGTGTGCAAAAGATAAAGCTCATTTAAGAAGTGAGTACTGATTCACACAAATAGAACACATAAAATCCGCAGAATTTAATGTGCTACTTTAGTTACAATGGGATTTGAGAAACTCTAATGAATTAAACATTGACTTTAAGATGAAGTTTATGACATTCTACTTTAATGATAAACTACTAGATTAAACTGGAAATTTTGGGATTAAACTTTATATTTCAACCTTTTTTTCTTCACTGTATCCCTGTTTTTGTTTCTTTTCTCTGTGCCCTAATATGCTTCCGTATGACAGACGGTGGGCTCGACTCGCATTTTCACATCATTTCGGCAACTGTACATTTTTGAGTATCATTGCATCAAGTTCCTTTGTTGCTCATACCACTGTCTAAGCCACCAAAAAGTATTTTTTCCTTGCCTCCACTTCACTGAGTAGAACCTCCACTTCGCATTTTGTGAAATTCTTTTTATACATGCTTTTGCCATTGTCTTTTAAGAAAACACTGAAGAACAGGAGCTATTTATATTGATATACATATTCAAATATGCAAAATTTTGGGAGGATTTGGGGTGAGGCTGTGGAAGCATGCACATGCGTTAAATTTTACATTCATTGGGGTTTATAAAGGGGAAGTGTGTGGAACTTTGTGTACGCAGTTTTATACATCTGGATTTTTTTTGTGCGTATGCACATTTCCAGTCTTGTCCATCCACCACATTTTAGTGTGAATTCAACAACAACATTTATTTATATAGCACATTTTCATACAAAAAGTAGCTCAAAGTGCTTTACATAATGAAGAATAGAAAAATAAAAGACACAGTAAGAAAAAATAAAATAAGTCAACATTAATTAACATAGAATAAGAGTAAGGTCCGATGGGCAGGGTGGACAGAAAAAACAAAAAAAAAAACTCCAGACAGCTGGAGAAAAAAATTTAATCTGTAGGGATTCCAGACCATTAGACTGCCCAGTCCCCTCTGGGCATTCTACCTAACATAAATGAAACAGTCCTCTTTGGATTTAGTGTTCTCACAAAAGGACTTGATGATGATGGTCACGTAGACTTCTGGCTTTTGATCCATCCATCATTGTTGGAGCATCATGATGCTTTGAGTAGGTGGTGGTGGCGCAGGCAACCGGAAACCGGAAAAAGAAACAGAAGAGAGAGTAGGGGTCAGTACGAATTTTAGAGCCACCATGAATAGTTATCATGATGAATTGAACATACAGAGTATCAGGATTAAGTTAAAGTGAAGTTATGAGAAGGCCATGTTAAAGTAATGTGTTTTCAGCAGTGTTTTAAAGTGCCCTACTGTATTAGCCTGGCGAATTTCTATTGGCAGGCTATTCCACATTTTAGGTGCATAGCAGCAGAAGGCTGCCTCACCACTTCTTTTAAGTTTTGTTCTTGGAATTCTAAGGAGATACTCATCTGAGGATCTGAGGTTACGATTTGGAATATAAGGTGTGTCACACGCCGAGTAGGAGGCCGCGGATTGATTCGACAGCACCTGGGAAACCACTCGCCGCCAGGGAATGGTGGGGTATTAACTTTCTCCCTCTGCTTCCTCATAGGAAAAAGACCGTCCTGCACCATAGGCATGGATGACCGCAGTGCGATACTTCCGCCCTTCCTCCGCCATCTTGCCCTGGCGTCATCCTTCCCATCCTCCCTTGCGGTCCTTCCCGACATTCCTCCACTTCCGGCTCCTCCCCAATAAAATGGCGCGACGCCAGGAGTCGGCGCGCGCATATGAACTGTTTGTTTATATTTTGACCTGTTTTTGTTTGCAAATTACAATATACGGGCCGGAAAACCCCAACCCTTGCTACTGTCTCTCTCGGTCCTTACAAGTGGCGTAGCGGCAGGATAGAGATCCCGGAATGACGGAGGGACAGGACCTGAACACCGTGCTGCAGGGAATGAGCGCCCAGCTCCAGGCCCTGCAGCAAGCGCAAGCCGCTACCAACCGGGAGCTGGAGGCCACGAGGCCAGGTTAGTGGAAGCCCAACGGGCGAGACCAGACCCGCCCAGGCAGCCGCCTCCCTATGGTGCCGATGGGCCTTCGAGGACGTCGATGCCTACCTGGGCATGTTTGAGAGGACGGCCACCCGGAGCGAGTGGCAGCGGTCAGTGGCGTCCATCTTGGCGCCATACCTAAAGGGACCCGCGCTGCGGGCCTATTATGACCTCCCTGAGGAGGAGGCCGCTAATTACGACCTCCTCAAGCCCGAAATATTGGCCCGCTACGGCATTAGCCCGGCCAGCAGCGGCGAATGGCGGAACTGGGTCTTTGACCCGAAAAGCCCTTCGCGCCCAGGCGTTGAGTTCTGGGGCAAGATGGGCGCTGGCTACGGCCAGAGAGCCCGACGGGGGGAAGGTCGTCGAGCGGGTGGCCTGTGAAGGCCTGGTCAACGCAATGCCCAGTTCCCTCGCCCAGCAGGTCCGGGCACGCCTATCAAACATGTCGGGCCTCCTCGGCGTCCTGGAGCGTCAGTTGGCGGTCCTCCGACTTGGGGGGTCAGAAAAGCCTGCTCGCGGGAACCGGCAGGGACGGGCGGCCACCCCCGAGCCCCCTCGACGCGCTGCAGAAGCGCCAGCCAGAGCCAAAGAGAGGCGGGTCCGCCGCTGTTTCAAGTGTGGCGAGACCGGCCACCTGCTGCCAAACTGCCCCCATCACACCGCCCCGGAGCCTATGGACTGCAGCTGGACATCACGGAGAGGTATTGTACCCCGCCGCATCCCTTGGCGAGTCGAATCGGGAGTGGTGTTGCTAAATGGGCACGCCGTGGTGGCTTTGTTTGATTCCGGCAGCAACATTACCATTGTTGCTCGCCGTTTCGTCTTACCGCAACAGTGGTTAAAGCAACATTTGTTGGTTACCTGTGTACATGGGGGGACTAGGTCATATCGTTCCGCTCACTGCTATCTTACCTGGAAGGGGGAACCAATCCAAATGGCGGTCGCTGTGTTACCTGACCCCCCCTTCCCAGTGATCCTGGGACAAGACTGGTCTAAAAGAATCAGCGGTAAGCCATTCGCGCTCCCGGGCCTCGTTGGATCTTGTCATGAGGGGAAAAGGCAACCCTCCCGCGGCCTCCACGCCGTGCACAAGGGCAGGCCCTATGGGCGCTGGTGTCTCGGGGGACCTTTCCGTGGCTACGGACCCTGACCCGGAAGATTCCGCGGAGAAGGGACTAGCCAGGAACTCTCCCGGGCCCAGGCCCCAAGACCCTCTCGGCGCCTGGACCATCAATTTCGGTCCACGCCGCCTCCTTTAAGAGGGAGCAGTGGAATGATGACTCCCTGCGCTTTGCCCGGAACGCGATTGTTCTGCCTAACAGCTCGACAGCGGACGGATCCACACCGCGGGAACCCTTCTTTGTCCTTGAAAATGATCTGTTGTACCGAGTGGCTACCCATGAGGGCGAGGTGCGGAAGTTGTTGCTAATTCCGCGTACCTTCCGGCGGGAGATATGCGAGTTGGCACATGCTCACCTCCTAGGCGCCCACCTCGGGGCCGAAAAAACACTGGAGAGGATTAAGCTCCGCTTTTACTGGCCTGGGATCAATGAGGAGGTCCGGCGGTTCTGTCAATCCTGTCCGGAGTGCCAGACCCGCCAGATTCCTAGGAGGGACCGTGCTCCTCTAGTCCCTATTCCCCTCGTGGACATCCCCTTTGAAAGGATAGGGGTCGATTTGGTGGGACCCCTGGAGCCCTCAACCCGTGGCCACAAGTATATCCTAGTCATGGTGGACTATGCCACCCGGTACCCAGAGGCGGTTCCCCTGCGCTCCGCTAATACTAAAAGCATCGCACGGGAACTGGTTAACTTGTTTTCACGTGGGCATACCCAAGGAGGTCCTCACGGACCAGGGTACGCCCTTCACTTCGGATACGTTCAAGGAGGTGGCCAAATTACTGCAGATAAAGCACCTGAAAGCGTCAGTCTATCACCCGCAAACTGGCGGGTTGGTGAGCGATTTAATCAGGCGCTTAAGCAGATGCTCCGCAAGGTAGTCAGCGCTGACGGCAGGAACTGGGACCAGCTCCTCCCGCCGTGCTTTTGCCTACCGGGAGGTACCCCAGGCCTCTACGGGCTTCTCCCCTTTTGAATTACTATACGGGCGACAACCCCGGGGAATCCTCGACATCCTAAAAGAAGGCTGGGAGGCCGAGGCTCTTCCCTCCTCTAATATTTTGAGTACGTAGCGCAACCGCGCGACCGACTCACAAAGATCAGGCCCCTCCTAAAAGAGCACGTGACTCGTGCGCAAGCAGCGCAGGCCCGGTGTTACAACCGCAACTCCGTCCTCAGGGAGTTCCGCCTGGGACCGAGTTATGGTGCTCGTCCCGACCTCCCACTTTCGAAGCTGCTCGCTCACTGGCAAGGGCCTTACGAGGTTAAGGAGAGAAGGACTCGTCGACTATTTGGTAAAACAGCCCAACCGTCGACCGAGTGAGAGGATCTATCATGTCAACCTGTTAAAGCCCTGGAGAGATAGAGAGGAGCTTCCCAGCTCCCGTAGGTCACTCTCCCTTTTCACAAGCACAACTGCCCTTAACCTCGGCGAAGAGCTGACCCCCAAGCAGCGGCAGGAGTTAGCCCAAACACTCCGAGCCATCCCGAGGTAGTGGCGAGTCACCCGGCCGGACCGCTGATTGAGCACGATATAGTCACGGAGCCCGGGTAATCGTCCGGGAGAGGCCCTACCGACTCCGGAGGCAAAACGCAGAGGTCGAACTGGAGGTGAAGCGTATGTTGGACATGGACATAATTGAAGAGAGCCATAGTCCCTGGTCCAGCCCTATTGTCCTCGTCTCCAAGCCAGACGGCTGCTGGAGGTTCTGTAATGACTTTAGGCGTCTGAATCAGATCTCCAAGTTCGATGCCTACCCCATGCCCCGCATTGACGACCTCCTTGGCGGCTGGGTGCGGCTCGATATCTGACTACCCTTGACATGACAAAATGGTATTGGCAAATTCCTTTAACGTCATCCGCAAAGGAGAAAACGGCCTTTAGCACCCCTAGCGGGCACTGGCAGTACAAGGTCCTCCCATTTGGGCTGCACGGGCCCCGCGACCTTCCAACGCCTGGTAGATAGAGTGCTGACGCCTCCACCAGTCCTATAGCGCCGCTTACCTGGATGACGTTGTCATCTATTCCGGCACCTGGGAGGAGCATCTACTGCAGGTCGCAGCTGTCCTCCGAACACTGGCTAAAGCCGGCCTCCGCATAAACCCCCGGAAGTGTTTTTTTGGATTAAAGGAGGCCAAATATTTAGGCTACCTCGTGGGACAAGGACAGGTGCGCCACAGAGCTCCAAAGTGAAAGACATCTTAGAATGGCCCGTCCGAGTACCAAGAAACAGGTGCAGGCTTTCTTGGGGCTTGCGGGTTACTACCGCCGGTTTGTTCCCCGCTTCTCCCGAATGAGCAGCACCCTTGACTGACCTGACAAAAGGGCTCCCCTATACGTGGTGTGGACCGACAAAGCAGAACAGCGCTCAGTGACCTAAAGAAGGCCCTAACGCCGGCACCTGTGTTACGGACGCCCGATTTTGGGCTCCGCTTATTCTCCAGACCGACGCCGGACACAGGCCTGGGTGCCGTGCTGAGCCAAAGCGCCGATGGTGTCGAGCACCCTGTGATGTACCTTAGCGGAAACTGATGGACCGGGAGACCCGCACGCTGCAGTGGAGAGGGAGGCCTTGGCCATTAAGTGGGCAGTGACCCACCTCCGTACTACCTGCTGGGTCGCGAGTTCGCTCTGGTGACTGATCACGCTGCACTTCAGTGGATGTCCCTGCACAAAGAGTCGAATCCGCGGGTCACCAGGTGGTTCCTGGACTTACAGCCGTATAAGTTCACTGTCGCTTATCGGCGGGCACCCTTCAGGCCAATGCCGATGCCCTCTCTCGTATTCACGACCTCTCGGTTAGGTCCGCCCGACCTGACGGTCCTGGGCTAAGGGGGGGATCGTGTCACGCGACGCGCAGTAGGAGGCAGCGGATTGATTCGACAGCACCTGGGAAACCACTCGCCAGGGAATGGTGGGGTATTAACAGGTGTCAGACATTCCGATATATAAAATGGGGAGAGATTATTTAAGGCTTTATAAACCATAAGCAGAATTTTAAAGTCAATTCTGAAAGACACATGTAACCAGTGTAGTGACATCAAAACTGGAGGGATGTGCTCGGATTTTCTTTTCCTAGTTAGGATTCTAGCAGCTGCATTCTGCACTAGTTGCAAACGATTTGTCTTTTTTGGGTAGTCCTGAGATGAGTGCGTTACAGTAATCTAGTCGACTGAAAACAAACACGTGAACTAATTTCTCAGCATCTTTCAGTGATATAAGAGGTCTAACTTTAGCTATGTTTCTTAAGTGAAAAAATGTTGTCCTAGTGATCTGATTAATATGCGATTTAAAATTCAGATTACAGTCAACAATTACCCCTAAGCTTTTTACCTCCTTCTTGACTTTTAATCCTAATGTATCCAGTTTATTTCTAATAGCCTCATTGTATCCATTATTGCCAATCACTAAGATTTCAGTTTTCTCTTTATTTAACTTGAGAAAGTTACTATTCATCCATTCTGAGATACAAGTCAGACATTGTGTTAGTGAATCCAGAGAATCGGGGTCATCAGGTGCTACTGATAAATACAGCTGTGTGTCATCAGCATAGTTGTGGTAGCTCACGTTGTGCCCTGAGATAATCTGACCTAATGGAAGCATATAGATTGAGAAGAGCAGCGGACCCAGGATAGAGTCTTGTGGAACACCATATTGGATATCATGTGTCTTTGAGTTATAATTACAACAACTAACAAAGAATTTTCTCCCTGTCAGGTAGGATTCAAACCAATTTAAGACACTGCCAGAGAGGCCCACCCATTGACTAAGGCGATTTCTAAGAATATTATGATCAACGGTGTCAAATGCGGCACTCAGATCTAGGAGGATGAGAACAGATAAATGGCCTCTGCATTCACCCGCAAATCATTTACTACTTTAACAAGTGCAGTTTCTGTGGTGTGAATTGTTCTAAAATCCGACGGAAATTTATCAAGAATAGCATGTTTATTTAGGTGGTCATTTAGCTGCATAATGACTGCCTTCTCCAGAACTTTACTTAAGAAAGGCAGGTTAGAGATGGGTCTAAAATTTTCAAGAGCCGAGGGGGTCAAGATTATGTTTCTCAAGTAGGGGTTTAACTACAGCAGTCTTAAGACAGTCTGGGAAGACCCCGTATCTAATGACGAATTTACTATGTCAAGAACATTATCAATTAGCACGCCCAATACTTCTTTGAAATAATTTGTTGGTATTGGATCAAGGACGCAGGTGGAGGGTTTTAATTGAGATATTATTTTTTGTAAATCAGGTAAATCTATCCTAGTGAAAGAGTTTAATTTGTTTATAACAGAATGCTGGGGTTTAGGAGGATCCTTAGTGTTGGGGAGATATACTATGTTATTTCTAATATCATTAATTTTTTGGTTGAAAAATACAGCAATAGCCTCACAGGTTTTACTGGAAGTACTTAGGAGGCATTCCTTTGAGTTACATGGGTTTAGCAGACGATCAATCGTAGAGAATACGACTCTGGGATTACTAGCATTGTTATTTATAATCTTAGAGAAATAGCACGCCTCTGAAGACGGACAGTGTTATTGTATTCTGTTATTTTAACTTTTAATATTTCATAGTGGATAGTTAGTCTAGTCTTCCTCCATTTACGCTCAGCTCTACGGCATGTTCTCTTTAAATCAGACACTCTTTGGGTCTTCCATGGTATAATAATGCTAGAAGATTTTTTAACTGTCTTTTCAGGTGCAACTATGTCAACAGCAGCCCTCACTTTAGTATTAAATCTTTCCACCTTACTATTTATATTATCCTCGCTATTATAGTTGGCACTATAAACAGACTGATTCCACGCACTCCGTTATACATGAGGCCCTGGTCATTTAGTGGAGATGTTGCCATGTTGGCTTTATCTTTGTTGTCTGATCCAAAACAAGTATAGAACTTGTTGAGATCATTTGGTAAGGAGGTATCAGTTGTGACTGCACAAGTGACTTTGCTTTTATAGTCTATTAATACCTTGCCACATGTGAAAAGTTCTTGAATTATTATGGTAGTCATTTTCTACTTGTCTTGGAGTATTAATTTGAACCACTTCATCATGTTTTTACCCTTCTTGTTAATTTGACTAATTACAGAACTTGTGTGAGAAAATAATTTACAGGTAACAGTGGTTAAATATTTTGGTAAATATATATAAACATTTCTTTTAGAAATGTCACAAATAGACTGCTGAAATAAAGTAAACAAGCACAATGATCCAAATGAATGTTTCAAGTAACTGGCTGATGTAATGTTTTTTAAATGCACCTAATAAGACTTGCTAGTTGGCATGTGTTCAGTTTTCATAACAAAATAAGAGTTGAATTAAAGAGATATTGGAGAACAAGTATATAATGGAGAAATACTTTTATTTTACGCTGAGAGTGCTCTATGCTAAGCACCTCATGTTTTTTAACCAATCAAAGTATATGTAAGCTTTAATCAGCACTGTTATGTAATTTCAGTTATCATTAAGTATGAGCTTCTGCTTTTATTCTGTGATAATTCTCTAACACACGACTGTGATGAACACTCCCTGTTCAGTATTTATTGAAGAGTAAATGATGCAATGAACAGTTTTTCTGCTGCCTGTTTTCTGACTCAAACTAGTTTTATCAAACTTGTCCTAGTAGAGGATAACTTTCATTCTTTAATTAATGCATCTGATTTCCACCACACTTGTGAACTCTTGCTCTTAAAATAGAAAGAGATTGCATTTGGTATTGAATGTAGTAAAATGGTTATTCTTCATTTCCTCTGTCCTATCATTATCAGAAAAACAAAGTATATACTTAGTGGAAGGAGTTCAGTTAATAAACCACTTTTGGTTTTTGGTTCTTTTGGTCACTACCCATAGCTCACGACCATAGGTGAGGGTAGGAATGTAGATCAACTGGTAAATTGAGAGCTTCGCCTTACGGCTCAGCTCCTTTTTCACCATGACAGACCGATGCAGAGTCCGCATCACTGCGGATGCCGCACCAATCTGCCTGTCGATGTCACGCTCCATTCTTCCCTCACTCGTGAACAAGACCCCGAGATACTTGAACTCCTCCACTGAGAGGACAGTCCACCCTTTTCCAGCTGAGGACCATGGTATGGATTTGGAGATGCTGATTCCCATCCCAGCCACTTCCCACTCAGCTGCGAACCGATTCAGAGAGATGAAGCAAACAGGACAATATCATCTGCAAAAAGCAGTGACCCAATCCTGAGTCCACCAAACCAGATCCCCTCAACACCCTGGCTGCACCTAGAAATTCATGCAACTCCATAAAAGTTATGAACAGAATCGGTGACAAAGGGCAGCCCTGGCGGAGTCCAACTCTCACTGGAAACGGGTTCGACTTACTGCCAGCAATGCGGACCAAGCTCTGACACCGGTTGTACAAGGACCGAACAGCCCTTATCAGGGTGTCTGGTACCCCATACTCCTGGAGAACACCCCACAGGATTCCCCAAGGGACATGGTCGAATGCCTTTTCCAAGTCCACAAAACACATGTAGACTGGTTGGGCTAACTCCCATGCACCCTCCAGGACCCTGCTAAGGGTGTAGAGCTGGTCCACTGTTCCGCGACCAGGGCGAAAACCACACTGTTCCTCCTGAATTCGAGGTTCGACTATCCGATGGACCCTCCTCTCCAGAACCCCCGAACAGACTTTTCCAGGGAGGCTGAGGAGTGTGATCCCTCTGTAGTTGGAACACACCCTTCAGTCCCCCTTCTTAAAGAGGGGGACCATCACCCTGGTCTGCCAATCCAATCTGTCCCCAATGTCCATGCGATGTTGCAGAGACTGACAACCAAGACAGTCCTACAACATCCAGAGCCTTGAGTATCTCATCCACCCCCGGGGCCCTGTCACCAAGGAGTTTTTTGACCACCTCGGTGACCTCAGTCTCAGAGATGTGGGAGCCCACCTCCGGGTCCCCAGGCTCTGCTTCCTCATTGGAAGGCATGTTAGTGGGATTGAGGATGATATCAGCATTTTTTCAGTCTTTATCACAGCATGTGTGAGGCAGGGTGGGAATACAGTGCCTTACAGATGGTACACTACACTGTTATCATTAACTCTGTAGGTAATAGCTGCATAATGCTTTGTGGGTTGTAGCTTTAAAAGGGTCATTGAAACCTGTTTAATTCCATGTTATACATATAGGCATGTTAGATTTTGTGCTTGACCTCTTGTACTGTACCCTGAGCTTGTACATCACATAAAATATACAATAACTAGACATTAAGCCCATTACAATAACGGGCGCTAGAAATTTACAAAAGTTGTAAAGATAACAGGTTTCATTCAACGAAGTGTTCACTACCCAAAGTGGTACTCGTGAATCTAAGACGTTTAACAGGCATTCCCGGTATTAAGGTGTGGATTTGCCTGCAAATATTTTGTGGCAGCATGTCTATGAACTTAATTTAAACATAAGCTTTACACCTTGCTTTCCTATTGATATGTGTACAAAGGCTTGTTCAGATCCAGAGGGTCGTTTCTGTCCTACTGCATTAATAAGCAGCTTGTCTACCTCTTTATCTGAGACATCACACACTACATGCACGGGTTTACCTTTCCCAGTCCTGCAAAGTCCGTTCACGTGAGCTGCTCGGAGTACATGCATCGAAGGTTCTCAGCTATGCTTGTGCTATCTCGCGCAATCTTGCGATGCCAGCAGCAGCATGTCTATGAACTTAATTTAACCTTAAGGTTTACACCGTACTTTGTTTCCACAGTAGCTGCACTTATGAAAATGCTTGTATGCGTCACTCCCTTCATATTCTTTTGCTGCCTTCTCAATTGTGTAATGCATTTCTTGTTCTGCCCTCCTTGGAGCTCTCACTTCTTCTCTGCGTACTGCGTTCACAGTCAGTTCACGTGAGCAGCTCGGAGTACATGCATCAAAGGTTCTCAGCTGTGCTTGTGCTATGTCGTGCGATCTTGCAATGTCCACGGCTTTATTTAATGTTAGCTAAGACCCGGCACTTAAAAGTTTCTCTCGCACTTTCACTGAGTTTGTACCAAACGCCAGTCTATCCCTGACCATCTCATCCTCGTTTGCAAAAGCACAGTCCTTCACCCGCGAATATTTAGCGGCACCGTGTCTATTGGATTGCTGCTGATGGACGGCCTTATATGGGCAGGCACTTAATTACGTGGGAGGCGTGACGATGAGGGACGCAAATCCGCCACACACGGCGACCAAGCTGCAGGCTATAGCTGTATATATGTACGAAAGCAGGTTCCAGTTATGACCGTTATGCGTATAATTTCGAAATGAAACCTGCCTAACTTTTGTAAGTAAGCTGTAAGGAATGAGCCTGCCAAATTTCAGCCTTCTACCTACACGGGAAGTTGGAGAATTAGTGATGAGTCAGTCAGTCAGTCAGTGATGCACCTTAGACTGTTATACTGTTTACTTCATCAAGCCATAAACAGTTCTTTCAACCCACCTGAAAATATGGACAGGCCAGGCCCATGAAAAAGGTTAGAATTTCACGCAACATTTTTGGTAGACTGAAAAATTGAAAATGTTCTTGTACTTTCTGTATAACACATCATTTAAGTAACATAAAGAACAAAAATTATGTTTTGTAACCCACATCAAAACCATTTTTGCAGGGATTACTATTTTCAAAGCAGCAATTTAATATAGTCCTCACTTGTTCTTTAAACTAAATCTTTATATCCAAAGCCATAGGCATACAGTTGTGCTTGAAAGTTTGTGAACCCTTTAGAATTTTCTATATTTCTGCATAAATATGACCTAAAACATCATCAGATTTTCACTCAAGTCCTAAAAGTAGACATAGAGAAACCAGTTAAACAAATGAGACAAAAATATTATGCTTGGTCATTTATTTATTAAGGAAAATGATCGAATATTACATATTTGTGAGTGGCAAAAGTATGTGAACCTCTAGGATTAGCAGTGAGTTTGAAGGTGAGTCAGGTGTTTTCAATCAATGGGATGACAATCAGGTGTGAGTGGACACCCTGTGTTATTTAAAGAACAGGGATCTATCAAAGTCTGCTCTTCACAACACATGTTTGTGGAAGTGTATCATGGCACGAACAAAGACGATTTCTGAGGACCTCAGAAAAAGAGTTTTTGATGCTCATCAGGCTGGAAAAGGTTACAAAGCCATCTCTAAAGAGTTTGGACTCCACCAATCCACGATCAGACAAATTGTGTACAAATGAAGGAAATTCAAGATCATTGTTACCCTCCCCAGGAGTGGTCGACCAACAAAGATCACTCCAGGAGAAAGCTGTGTAATAGTTGGCAAAGTCACAAAGGACCCTAGGGTAACTTCTAAGCAACTGAAGGCCTCTCTCACATTGGCTAAGATTCATGTTCATGAGTGCACCATCAGGAGAGCACTGAACAACAATGGTGTGCATGGCAAGGTTGCAAGGAGAAAGCCACTGCTCTCCAAAAAAAAACATTGCTGCTCGTCTGAAGTTTGCTAAAGATCACGTGGACAAACCAGAAGGCTACTGGAAGAATGTTCTGTGGACGGATGAGAACAAAATAGAACATTTTGGTTAAAATGAAAAGCGTTATGTTTGGAGAAAGGAAAACACTGCATTCCAGCATAAGAACCTTATCCCATCTGTGAAACATGGTGGTGGTAGTATCATGGTTTGGGCCTGTTTTGCTGCATCTGGGCCAGGATGGCTTGGCTTTATTGATGGAACAATGAATCCTGAATTATATCAGAGGACATCTGTTCATGAATTGAATCTCAAGAGAAGGTGGGTCATGCAGTAAGACAACGACCCTAAGCACACAAGTCGTTCTACCAAAGAATGGTTAAAGAAGAATAAAGTTAATGTTTTGGAATGGCCAAGTCAAAGTCCTGAAATTAATCCAATCAAAATGTTGTGGAAGGACCTGAAGCGAGCAGTTATTGTGAGGAAACCCACCAACATCCCAGAGCTGAACCTGTTCTGTATGGAGGAATAGGCTAAAACTCCTCCAAGCCAGTGTATACGAATGATCAAAAGTTACAGGAAACGTTTAGTTGCAGTTATTGCTGCAAAGGGGGGGGTCACACCAGATACTAAAAGCAAAAGTTCACATACTTTTGCCACTCACAAATATGTAATATTTGATCATTTTCCTTAATAAATAAATGACCAAGTATAATATTTTTGTCTCATTTGTTTAACCGGTTTCTCTTTATCTACTTTTAGGACTTGAGTGAAAATCTGATGATGTTTTATGTCATATTTATGCAGAAATACAGAAAATTCTAAAGGGTGCACAAACTTTCAAGCACAACTGTAGGGCCAACGTTTGTGAACGTCTTTATGAAGTTCTACTTTGTCTTTTTAATTCTGAGCCCGATTGGATGTGCTTTTTTTTAATTCCACTTGTTCTGGGCAGATAATTACTTTCCTTATTTTCTGAATTTGCACCTAGATTATTCTTTCTTTTTTTCTTTGTTTTTCTCCAACGCTTTTGAGTCTCGTTTCTCCGCGCTGCTTTCTTCTTCGCTTAGTCGTCAATGTTTCATTTATAACGTATTGTCCTTATACACTTTATATGCGCTGAGAGCCCTGGATCTGTGTGTGCTCAAAGCCTTACACTCACACGACTGAGTGTTTTGCTGCCCGTGGTCTTATTTGATATTGGTTGTAAGTAGGGCATGTCTTGCAAGAATCTCATGTTCTATGTCCCTGCAAGACAGTCCTGGGTCAATCTCTTGGCACAAAGTCTTATGTTTAAGGTCCCCGCGAGACACTCTGTGGCCAATCTCTTTCGTCTCACGGGTATTTTAAGTGTCTTCCGTGATCTGCATGTGAAGATCGTGTCTCGTCATCTTTTCCTTTTATTGCCCAGAATGGGCCAATTTGTAATGAAATTTATGTGAACTTTAAGGTTTGAAGGTTTTTTACTGTAAATGTCTACAGCACATAGCATATCCTGCTACAAGACAATGTGCTTACAATTAATGCCTGTTGTTATTGTTATTTTCTACCAGCCATATTGATTTCTGATTCCATCTCAGGCACATAAAATTAATAGACATCATTTTGCTACCTGCAGGCCTGAAAAGATATCAAAAAATCAGAAATAGATTCTACTGTGCTCTGACAGATGTGATCATGAAAACCATGGGGTCAGTAAGAAAGGGGCTCTTAGGTTTTATTCATTGTGCAGACCCAACAAAGTTATATTGAGGGAAACAAAGAAAAACAAGATGTATTGTCAAGGTAGGGATAGTGAGACTTGAATAGCCCATGAATAAGAACAGTAAACCCATAATGAGTAAGAGCAGGCAATAGGAGTATGGACAGCCACAAAAGGACAAACAGCATCTGAGATTAGGAGCAATATACAGTATACATTATCTAAATCTGCTTATTCAGAGCAGGATTGCAGGAAACAAGGAGCCTATTCCAGCAACTTTGGATGCAAGGCAGGGAAAATCCCTGGTATGCAATATGTGTGGCATGGCTGATGTTAAGAACAAAAAAGTATGATATTTCAACCATATCTTTTGTGAGTGAAAGAGTGAGAGAGAGAGAGAGAGAGAGAGAGAGAGAGATTGAAAATAAGGGGGACAAAGTGGACTTTGAACCTGGACACAAACAGACACCGACTCACAATGACCCAGAAACACTTATTACATTTATTATTTTCTTCTCCACCTGCACCCACAATACAGTGCACAGATCACCATCAATTCGGTCTCCTTTTTCTCTTTGGACTTCTTCCCTACAGATTTTATATTTTTTTTATTTTTTCTCCAGCCGTCTGGAGTTTTTTTGTTTTTTCTGTCCCCCCTGGCCATTGAACCTTACTCTTATTCGATGTTAATGTTGATTTATTTTGTTTTATAATTGTGTCTTTCATTTTTCTATTCTTTAATATGTAAAGCACTTTGAGCTACTGTTTGTATGAAAATGTGCTATATAAATAAATGTTGTTGTTGTTCTGCCACCTCCACTCCACCTGTCACAAGCTCCATCCTCTGCCTTCCAGCTCCCCGAATGGAGTGAGGCGGCCTCTTTTATACTTTATCCGGATGTGCTCCAGGTGCTTCCTGATGCTCTTCTACCAGCACTTCCTGGTGTGGTGGAAGTGCTGCTGTCCAGGGCTCCATAATTATCCGGGCACCCCCTGGTGCTGGCCACGGGCCCCAACAGAGATCAGCTTCCAAGCTCTGTTCCCGTGGCCCCCATACAGACCAGGGTGGCTGCCCTCTCTTGGCCCAGGGGAAGTATTGTCCCTCTTCCAATCCTTCCAGGCGTCCAGGCTGGGCAGGATTCCCAGCCGTCAGCCACATGAAATATTTTAAAACATAATTCTGCCACTGGATCATTTTCACAATAACAGGTATTTTGAGCTGTGAATATAAAACTAAAAAATGATAAATTAATAAATACAGAATGAATACAATAACACATAAATATGTTTAGTTTTTCACCAGTTGGCAGGCTATCTTCACCTACCTGTAGTTCAGTAGGGACACTGCCAACTTGGAAATTTTACAAGTTTTGTATGGCTTCATTATTAAATGCCTTTTTTAAAGCAAAAGTGACTGGTCAGCAACAATATGTTGATTTTGACCAAGTCAGTCTCTCGATCAGAGCTGTTTTCTTTTCAAAAAGGAATTCTCCTGTGTGAAGTGGCAGGTGAATTATTGTCAACAAAATGCAGACACCTGAGAAATGAACAAAAACATAACTCACTCGTGATTTTTCTGTCCATACGGGAAAGGTTTTTTTGACCAGCAACTTCCAAATTCAGGTATTTGAAAGACATCTTGATATATAAGAAGCCCAAAGAAATCCATCATCCTAACGGACATCAAACTCATATGCAGCATGGAATCTGGCTTAGAGTGTGCTGCTGTATTAGTTGCTGTTTACATACTATATCTTGGGCTCAGTCATAATTACATCTGACATGTTGTCATTTATGAACAGACTGAAATTCTGTTAAAGATTATGTGTATCTAACACTATTCCCTTGAGCTCCGGAGATCCAGTGAACAGCAGCTTTGAAAGCTACCAAGCACACTCAAAACAAAATCATCAACGTGGTATGCTTCACTAACATTTGAACCAGAATCTATCATGCTGTCACTATTAGCTCCTGAATGCCTGTCGCTGTTATGACACAGTAAGTCACTTTCTTCTTCACACACTTTACATGCCCATATTCAGCTTGATCTGTCACTGCAAATGCTGTATCAATACCCACCCACCATCTCCAGCCTTCATTCACTGGATGAATATATGCAGGCGGGATGTGGTGGATGACTTTCTGTTTTAGAGTAAAAAAGTTACAAGGGTTTAAGACTTATGGCAAGAATATTTATTCAAAAACCAAATATGAAATATTTATTACTATATTTTGATTAATTTCAGGACACCTGCATCCCAGGTTAGCCATTGTGTAAGTCTGGTTTTGACAAAACTAAAAATATTTTTAACAAAATATTATTTTATTCCAGTTAGTGTTTCCAGCTATTTAAATTGTTTCATTTAGTTCAGTTTTGTTAATTATTTTAGTTCAGTTTACTTTGACTAGGCCACTCCAAAGTCTTCATTTTGTTTTTCTTCAGCCATTCAGAGGTGGATTTGCTGGTGTGTTTTGGGTCATTGTCCTGTTGCAGCACCCAAGATCGCTTCAGCTTGAGTTGACGAACAGATGGCCGGACATACTCCTTCAGGATTTTTTGGTAGACAGTAGAATTCATGGTTCCATCTATCACAGCAAGCCTTCCAGGTCCTGAAGCAGCAAAACAACCCCAGACCATCACACTACCACCACCATAAACATACCACAACATTTTTTTTCTTAATAGTTTCAGGTTTGATTTTAATTTTCTTTAACTATAATAACTGTGCGAATGTGTTTGATGCAACTTGCCTAGATGAGGTCCAGATTGGGCATGTGCCTGGGTAAGGTGTTAAACTACATGATATTGTGAAAAACTGTTTTAAAAGCATGTGTTTAATATAGTCTACAGGTACTAACGCAAGCAATTATATTCTATTTTTGCTGTTATTTTTGTGTATGACTCTTACAAAAATATTTAATAACCTAATTTATCATAACTGACTTTTTAATGAATTAACTAAAAAATGTAAAATGTTTCAACCTTCCAATCAGTTAACTAAATCCCAGAATGCAAGTGAATGTACTCATTTTCTAATTTGTTCCTTTTTGTTACATCCTTGTTGCCTCATTTCTCTTAATTTTTTTCAGTATTGTCTGGAGCCAAATTGTATGGGGCCTCCATCTTGTTTATGGCTTTATATTAGTAACCTGTGTGTAAGTGATTTCAGGCTTTAATATTTCTTTCATTCTTTGGGTTTTTGCTTTTCCATTTGGACTTTGTCCATTAAAAGTTTTTTTTAAGTTTGTTAATATGCTTTGTTTTTAAGACCCCTTTTTGCTTATCAGCATCTATTTTCGAGACAATTAGTGTTTCTTTTGCTATCTTTTTACTTCCTATTAATGTAGTTATTATCTACTAGCAAAATACCCCTGCTTTGCAGCGGAGAAGTAGTGTGTTATAGAAGTTATGAAAAAGAAAAGGAAAAATTTTAAAAATAACGTAACATGATTGTTAATGTAACTGTTTTATCATTGATATGAGTGTTGTTCTCATATCTATCTATATATATATACAGTATATCTATATATATGTATATATATATATCTATATATATACATAAATATATATATATATATATATATACTGCTCAAAAGAATTAAAGGAACACTTTTTAATCAGAGTATAGCATAAAGTCAATGAAACTTATGGGATATTAATCTGGTCAGTTAAGTAGCAGAGGGGGTTGTTAATCAGTTTCAGCAGCTGTGGCGTTAATGAAATTAACAACAGATGCACTTGAGGGGCAACAATGAGATGACACCCAAAACAGGAATGGTTTAACAGGTGGAGGCCACTGACATTTTTCCCTCCTCATCTTTTCAGACTGTTTCTTTACTAGTTTTGCATTTGGCTACAGTCAGTGTCACTACTGGTAGCATGAGGCGATACCTGGACCCTACAGAGGTTGCACAGGTAGTCCAACTTCTCCAGGATGGCACATCAATACGTGTCATAGCCAGAAGGTTTGCTGTGTCTCCCTGCACAGTCTCAAGGGCATGGAGGAGATTCTAGGAGACAAGCAGTTACTCTAGGAGAGCTGGAGAGGGCCAGTATCTGCTCCTTTGGGCAAGGAGGAACAGGATGAGCACTGCCAGAGCCCTAGAAAAGGACCTCCAGCAGGCCACTGGTGTGAATGTCTCTGACCAAACAACCAGAAAGACTTCATGAGGGTGACCCAAGGGCCCCATGTCCTCTAATGGGCCCTGAGCTCACTGCCAGCAGCATGCAGCTCGATTGGCATTCGCCATAGAATACCAGAATTGGCAGATGCACCACTGGTGCCCTGTGCTTTTTACAGATGAGAGCAGGTTCACCCTGAGCATGTGACAGAAGTGAAAGGGTCTGGAGAAGCCATGGAGAACATTATGCTGCCTGTAACATCATTTAGCATCAGCAGTTTGGTGGTGGGTTAATGATTGTCTGGGGAGGCATATCCATGGAGGGTCACACAGACCGCTACAGGCTTGACAAAGGCACCTTGGCTGCCATTGGGTATCAGGATGAAATCCTTGGACCCATTGTCAGACCCTATGCTGGTACAGTGGCTCCTGGTGCACGACAATTCCTGGCCTCATGTCGTGAGAGTATGCAGGCAGTTCCTGGAGGATGAAGGAATTGATACCATTGACTGGCCACCACACTTTCCTGACCTAAATCCAATAGAACACCTCTGGGACATTATGTTTTGGTCCATCCAATGCCACCAGGTTGCACCTCAGACTGTCCAGGAGCTTAGTGATGCCCTGGTCCAGATCTGGGAGGAGATCCCCCACAACACCATCTGTCATCTCATTAGAACCATGCACCGATGTTGTCAGGCATGTATACAAGAACACAGGGGCCATACAAAGTGCTGCGTACAATTTTAAGTTGCTGCAATTAAATTTTGGCAAAATGGACTAGCCTGCCACATAATTTTTTCACTCTGATTTTTGGGGCGTCTTTGAATTCAGTGCTCTGTAGGTTGATCATTTTCATTTCCATCAAACGATGTGGCATCCTTTCGTTCCTAACACATTACCCAGTCTATATCAGTATAGATATCAGGAGGATTTCTTTTTCCCATTGAGATCTGAGGTGTTTTCAAAGTGTTCCTTTAATTTTTTTGATCAGTTTATATATATATAGCAAAATACCCGCGCTTGGCAGCGGAGAAGTAAAAAGATAAGGAAACATTTTAATAATAACGTAACAAGATTGACAATGTAATTGTTTTGTCATTGTCATGAGTGTTGCTGGCATACAGTATATATATATATATATATATATATATATATATATATATATATATATATATATATATATATATATACACACATACATGTGTACATATATACACATACACATATACTATGGGGTGCCAAACCGGCAAATACATTGATTTTATGAATATATAAAGTCGGCTTCAGAATATATAAAGTGAAAACTTGAATGTATAAAGTCATCGCTGGAATATATAAAGTGAAAACTTGAATATATAAAGTCAGCGTCAGAATATATAAAGTCAGCGCTGGAATATATAAAGTCATTCCCGAATATATAAAGTCAAAACTTGAATATATATAGTCTTTCCCGAATATATAAAGTCAAAACCTGAATATATAAAGTCAGCGTCGGAATTTATAAAGTCATTCCTGATTATAAAAAGTCAACATCGGAGTATATAAACTCACTCCTGAATATATAAAGTGAAAGTCAAAATCTATTGATTGAAATGACTCTGAAACTGAACTAAGTTAACAAAAACGTATTCAGAAAAATAAACTAAAAAAACACTGTTCGGTTAATGTTTTTAAAAATGATGCATGTGCCCTGCCCAGGATTGGTTCCTGCCTTATGCGCAGTGTTGGCTGGGATTGGCTCCAGCAGATCCCCGTGACCCTATGGTCGGATTCAACGGGTTGGGAAATGGATGGATATTCCAGCTCTGACTTTGTATATTCTGACGCTGACTTTATATAATCAAGTTTTGACTTTATATATTCGGGAATGACTTTATATATTCAAGTTTTGACTTTATATATTCCAGTGCTGACTTTATATATTCAAGTTTTGACTTTATATATTCAGAAACAAGTTTTGACTTTATATATACCGACTCTGACTTTATATAATCAAGTTTTGACTTTATATATTCGGGAATGACTTTATATAGTTAAATTTAGTCATCATTGCATAACTTTTTCTTTACCATAGAAATTTAAAGACTAAACTCAACTTCCATTCCTAACAAAGAGATTTCTGGCGACTAAATAGAACCCACTTATATCCAAATTCGAGCTACTGAGCTGTCGCCTGCCTGCCTGAATAAGTCAACCTCGCTTCGCTCTTACTTTTTTACCGTTCATTTAATCATGGCTAGTGGAGGAAAAATTATAAAATGGAAGGAGGATTACACTTAGTATGGCTTTACCAAAACAATTATTGATGGCGAATCGATTATTCATAAAGCTTGAATTGGTGATCTGTTTTTCTGTGTTAACCTCATATTTTTTCATACTTCTTCTCAAACCAAGGGGGTGCGAGGGTAAAATGAATCGGGAAGCACTGATCAATGTAATCGTTGTACCAGGAAATCATGCATTGACAGAAGTTCCCCTTTGCTTGTAATGCAAAGTGTGATTAAATGCGTGATTTTTTAACGCATTATGAAGCACATGCATCCAAGCTTCTCAGCTGTGCTTGTGCTAAGAAAAGGAAACATTTTCAAAATAATGTAACATGATTGTCAATATAACCTTTTGTAAGTAGTGCCTGGAGGATTCAGTGTGGAGGAACTGTAGAGACAGCGTGTGTATTAACTTGTGGATTTTTCTGTGAGTATTTGGTGGCAGCGTCACAAACTTGCTTCCGTATTACACTGTGTTAGCTGCGGAGCTCAGCTCAGAGCGAAATGAGGTGAATGGGAGGGGAGATGATGACATGACTCCCCCACCTGCCTTAACTGTCAATCCCCCACAAACACAGTCTCTCGGAATTTGCATAAGCACACCCCTTCACCTGCAATTTTAACTTAGTTACAAAGTGATCAAAACTCTCGTTTATATCCTGCGTCCTCTCATTAAACTTGTATCCCACATTACCCGTGGGCATGACAAACGCCAGCGGCAGCCTGTCAATGAACTTAATTTAAACTTTAGGTTTACACCGTGCTTTGTTTCCGAAGTAGCAGCACTCATGAATATGGTTGTATATGTCACTCGCTTGCTTCTTATTGTTTCGCTGCCTTCTCAATTATATAATGCATGTTTTCTTCAGTGCTTTTTGGAGCTCTTCCTGGTTTTCTACATACTACGTTGACAGTCAGTTCACGTGATTACGTGGGAGGCGTGATGATGTCACACGAAACTCCGCCCCCCACAGCTTTCGAGCTCAACTCCATTACAGTAAATGGAGAAAAATAGCTTCCAGTTATGACCATTACGCGTAGAATTTCAAAATGAAACCTGCCCAACTTTTGTAAGGAAGCTGTAAGGAATGAGCCTGCCAAATTTGAGCCTTCTACCTACACAGGAACTTGGAGAATTAGTGGTGAGTCAGTGAGTGAGTGAGTGAGGGAGTCAGTGAGTCAGTCAGTCAGTGAGGGCTTTGCCTTTTATTAGTATAGATTATCTAGTTATTATAACTATTCTATTAATTGTTGTTAGTATAATTATAACCTTTCTGGCCTGTAGGGGGCACTCAGCAACCCAAACAGAAAGATGAAGATACAAGTTCCACAATCACAACACTGGCTTTATTTAGTAGGAAGTGCTTTTCAACTTTTTCCTATAGCACAGTACCAAAGCACAATAATAAAACGGGCCTTTTTTCTTCATCTCTCTTTATCTCTCACTATCTGTCTCTCTGTGTCCTTCTGCTTCTACTCCTCCACTTGCAAGCCACTTCCTTCTCCCTCCCGACTGTGGCTCGTGGAGCAATTGTAGTGGGCTTCTTTTATCCTGCACCCAGGACTACTTCTGGTGCCCTGTTATTGTGTTCCGGAAGTACTTATAGGTGAGATGGAAGTCCAACAAACTAGGGCCCTGCTGCACCCTCTCGTAGCAACCACAGAACCCAACAGGGCTGTGCCAAACTCCAACTTCAGTGAAGCTCTGTTGGAGTCCAAGGTACTGCTGCAACCCAGGTGGGCTGCCATTTAGCATAATGCTCTGCGTATATTCTCTTCCCCAGTCCTTCCTCTATGGAGGTGTCCTGGTCGGGTAAGGGCTCCAGCTGTCTGCCACACCCCATAAACATATAATTGAATCATTTTTGATCTTTCGGAGGGGAGGGGGTTTATAGTTTTACCCATTTACTTTATGTTGCATTATAATCCATGTATCAATGCAATGAATTTTTCAGAACAAGCCTTTACCAAAACATAATGGAAGTTAATAAACTTATAGAAAATAATTAAATAAAACTCTTTCACCAGAAAATGATTCTGCACATTCCACACTGTACAAAACATCATGATATAAGAAGATAACCTCATTTTGTCTCATTTAGTCAAATTAATGTTTACCTAGTTATTCATTTCCCTTCAATAAATGTCTTTACAACATACTATTTTACTTTAATCTTAATGCATTTCTAATAATATAAAATGCCAACATAACAGCCAGATTTACACAATGAAAAATAAAAGCAATTACTATAATGCAACTTACAATGATTTAAATAAATCTTACATTGCAAACAAGGGTGAGCATGGATTGAACCACAGAGAGGCTGGTTCACTATTTCCAAGAATGTGTTAAGTACTACTAGGTGTTAGCTTACCTTTACTTAATAGCAATCAATGCAATCTAATTGAATTTGGAAAGGGACAGGAGATAGTACAACAGGTAGGCATAGTATTAGGCAGGTAATGGATTTGGAGAGTAAGCAGAAATGATACAGTCTAAGCACTGAAATATTGATCATTGGCTGAGTAGTTTCTATCTAGCTGGCTACATTCACTTTACATAAACTGAGACATTCCAGTCATGTGCAGTTCAGAAATGTAATTGCTCAACATATCTTGGCTTTCCATGAATCACTTTTACTCCCTTGTCTTAAGATAATTCTTGAAGTTTCATATTTCTCTTAAAAGAACAGATCACCTATGCTCTGGAAATCTTTACTGATTGGAGAATCAAAAGACAGGGTGTCAAACAAGCAAAAAATATCTGTACAACGGGGATAAAAAATGAATTGGCTGTTAAAATTCCATACATAAGACTAATGCTGTTTATTTTAGTGCAATGCATTCTTAAATGTTCAGTTAAACCATGTTTCCAGTTGTCATTATTGTGATTTGTATGATTTGTTTTTCATGTACTACACAATACCTGACTTCAATTGAGAATGATAATTACGTTTCAATGAATAAATCTGTATTGTGTTACTAAATATGGGATACATTCCTTATAGGTCTGTGGGGAGTGGTGAACAATGCTGGGATTTCAGACTGGGCTGAAACAGAATGGAACACAAACATTATCACAGGATAAGTGATGTAAATCTCTTTGGGAGCATCGGGAAAACTTTAACATTTCTCCCTTTTATTCGCACATCAAAAGGTAAGTGGGGATGGTGGCTTAAAACTGCATCAAGGGACTAATTCTTTTTACCATGATGCATTTACTTTAAAAAATAAGGCTGAATGCACTGTTTAGCGCACTGGAGTGAATGGATGATTGTATGTTGTAATCTTTAAGCCAGCTGATGGTTTCTGTAAGCAAAAAATGAATTATGTCCATTGAAAATAGTTCCTGGGCTAAGGCAGTTTTCATTTTTTTTAGATGAGTTACAAATGTTCTATGGTAGCACAAGCATATATCATGACTGTGGTTGCAACACATTTAGCAGAAGAAATGACTTCTTTTTACAATTACTCGGCCAGAAAAGTTGAGCAAGTTCACGCTGACGTGACTCTTAGTTTTGCCACAATTTCTTTATGACTTTACGACAGTGTGCATTCCCTTATTTATTGAATGACATTATCCACTTTATTAAATATGTTTAACACATTTTTATAGTGTCCTTTTATGTGTTATTTTCCTGGGGGTCTGTTTCTTTTGAGCTACATATGCCTTTAATGCTTACATTCAGAAAGAATAAGATTGCCATTTTGAGGAATAAGCTGTGATTAAAACTGAACATTTTAATTCATAATGAGAAATTTGGCAATTATGACTATAATGTATTTCACCCTGCCAACTTATTATTGTGAGAATAACAACTTTTTATCACTTGTTTAAAATACCAGTTTAACTTTAATAGTTTAACAAATTCAATGTGAGAAATTTAGAGATGTTTATGCCTTGGCCATCTTTAAAAATATAACTGCCCCCCTCTAGTGTTCACAAGGTAGAAGGAAAGGTATAAGTCAGGTATGGAGAAGAGATTCTAGCAATTCAAAAAAGCTAGAAGATAAGTTTATGTTAAAAGAGAGTACAATGTAGAATATTTTCAGATACACCAGTGTCCTTATTTCTGAAGCTTGTATTACCCAAAAGAAAATCATATGTTGTGATATAATTGGTATTGTGGTATGTGGCCTGTCATTGGTGGGCTCTGAGGAACAGAAAGAGTGGCACACTTTAAGTGATGGGACTGGGAGAGGGGATTCTAATATGTAAGTGGTGAACAAACCTTTTAGAGAATGAACCAGCGGACAGTAGCCAGTAGTATTTGTGACATTGCAAAGGATAGAAAGAGAAATCAAATTGAAAAAGAAGGGGAGGTGGTTTCGTAACCCAGATATTTGGCCAGAGGACAAGGCACCCTTTATTACAAAACACAAAGAGTAAAACATTAAAGCTTTCTCAAGTAACTAAAAGTAATTAATTTGTCTAGTGTGTTCCTACACTGTGCCTGATGATTCCATGATATATTCCGGATAACTGTGAACGTATATTCTAATAAGTGGGTAAGCATGAAAAAACCATAAAAGTGTATTTTTGGTTATTTTTAAAGGTTGTTTACTATATCATTAGAGCTTAGAAACACATTCAACTAAAAAAGTCAAATTAACTGTAATGTGTATAATGCATAATACATTAACACAAAAAGCAGAATCTTAACAGATACATTTTGATTGCTTTTACAGTGTAAACATGACCACAGTTAGATGACAGCTAACTAGATAGATCCTAACTATGTGTAATGACAGTTTTGGACTGGTGAATGTTCTTTGGTTAGTTCTTCAAAGTGATAATGTTAGTGTAGTCTTACCCTGAAACGTTTTTACACATTGGTCATGAGGTAAGATACATCAAAAGGATGCTTTAGAGATACAGAGTGAACATGTGTACTAAAGATCCTGATCCAAATGTGTATAAAAACAATAGTCACAAACACAATTAGCAGCTTTAAATGTCGAATATGAAGATGCAGTAACTAAAATTGATAGTTATGTTACACTGTCATCTTAATATTGTGATAAAAATAACTTTCTATATTTTGTTAAAAATACCAGATTTACTTTAATAGTTTACCAAATGCAATATTGCAAATGTATACATTTGACCGTATTATAAGTACAACTGCTCCCCTCAATTGATCACAAAGTAGAAGGAAATGTATGAGTTGGGCTTGGAGCAGAGACTCTAGCAATTCAAAAAATTAAGAGGATGAGCCTATGTTTAAAGAGAGTGTAATGCAGAGTATTTTTAAACAGGGTGCTGTCTTTTTTTCTGAAGCTTGCATTACTCAAAAGAACTTAAAATGAAAAGATTGATATTGTGGTGTGTGGCCAGTCTTTGGTGGGCTATAGGGGAACACAAAGCATGGGATACTTTAACTAATAGGGCTGGTAGAGGGGATTTTGATTTGTAAGGGGTGAACAGACCTGGGGCCTCATGCATAATGCCGTGCATAGAATTCACACTAAAACATGGTATACGGACAAAAGTGGAAATGTGAGCATGCAAAAAAGAGCAGATGCTTAAATCTGTGAGTTTGCCAACTTCCACATTCTTCCGCTACATAAATCCCGTTCAGCATGAAAAGTAACACATGTGCACGTGGCAGCCTCCACTCTCAAACTCCTCCCAGAATTACGCCTCTTTGAATATGCAAAGCAATATAAATAGCCCTTAAGCTCAGCATTCTGTGAAAAGGCAATGGCAAAAGCACAGGGGAAAATAAAAGAATTTCAGCGACTAGGCAAGGTAAAACGTACTATTTGTTGTTTTTTTTTTTTTATTAATTTTATTACAATCAATACATAGCAATCAAGTTTTTACAAAAAAAAAGAATTATGCTAAGAACAGATCAATCCCCACCCTTGAGAGAGAGAGCAAGCCAAACGGTGTAAAATTTAAGGCTTGTAAAAATACCTCTATTTGTTGGTTTTAACAGTGGTATAAACAACAAAAGGAAGTTAATTTAGTGACAGAGTTTCGGAGAAACTTGAAAGCTCAAGTTCGCAAAGTCGCAAAGAAGTTGTCAGATATCAAAGTCGCAGTGAAAAGGCGAGTCGTAGCCCACCATCTGAGTGTCATATGAGATCTTATTAGGGTACAGAGAAAAGAAAAACAAATAGGCACACAGTGCGGGAAAAAGCTTGAAATGTCAACTTTATCTCGAAATTTCCACTTTAATCACAGTTTATTTTGTAATTAAAATAGAACACCATAAACTTCATCTTTAAATCGTTTAATTTACTAGTTTCTCAAATATCATTGTAACTAAAGTAGCATGTTAAATGCTTTGTTTTGTATATGTTCTTCTATGTGTTCTATGTGTGTGAATCACTACATGCTTCTTAAACGGGCTTTCTCTTCCTCCGACTGGACACAGAATCCATTAGATTCATGATAGTACAGCTCTCTGAATAATTTAAATACTGAGATGTATACTTGATATCATTTTCATGATGATAGGCATTAAAGCATGTGTGATGGATGGCCGGCCGTTTATCCCGGCCAATACCCCCAAGCCGCCAGGTGGAGCCCTCCTTGCAGTATGGAGGTCCCCAGAAGACCAGCAGGGCATCATGGACATTGTAGTTTTATACGCAGCCCTGCTGGATGCCATGGGGGCCACTAGGGGATGCTGCAGGGAGGAATAACGGGTATTTTCCCTACGCCCCGGAAGCACACATGGACAAGAGGAATGACGTGCTTCCGGGGTGAAGAAAAGGACTTGTACCTGACCCGGAAGTGATTGAGAGTCACGTGGACTGGGGATTGGGAACACTTCCGGGTCAGGATATATAAAATGACTACGGGAGCTCCCAGACGGCGAGCTGAGCTGGGTGGAAGGGTGGCAACACGTCTGGGAGTTGGAGGATTGATTTATTGTGTATTTGTTATTGATTTATGAGTATAGTGGAGGAGTGGGTGCTTTGTACACTGTGGAAGATTAATAAAGTCAAAGTTTGGACTTTTACCTGGTGTCTGGAGTCGTGGACAGGGGTTCAAGGGGCGAGAGCGCCCCCTATCTGTCTGATGGTGTAATCGTCAGGAAACTCCAGTGTCTATTGCGGAGGACCTGTATCAAAATTTTCTGTGGGCAGAGAACCCCGAGAAGACAACGGCATCAGGACTCACCACATCATCATCGAAACCTGAAAAATCCAAGTCCAAAATGGGGAAGAGGAAGGGCAAGCAGAGCGACAACACCAGAGGGAGAGCCTTGGGTGCAATGGCCGACACTCGGGAGGAGTCACGGAGCAGCCTTACAAGTCAGGAGAAACCTCCAGGGACCAATGATCGCTCTGAGGTACGTGCCAGGAACGATATCGAAAACCAATTTATTATAACTCACTATGTTCCGTGCATGTACCTCGGAGATAATCACATGGAGGCTCCGAGGGAAAAAGGAAACTGACGACGGCCTGCTCCTGTCGAAGCCAGAGCAACTAGGAAATGACTTTCGCATGACGGTAGCCGATGAGGGACACGGCAACAAACCCGTTGCTTGCTGGGAAGGAGGAGGTCCGCGTCCCGCTGTCTGCGCCTTCAAGCCCGAAGTAAGGGACTTGGACATTTCGAAGGGGAAGGGGGAGGCGAGCGAGGCACCGCTCACCCCACAAAAAGGTAAGGAGGGTCGGGAAATAGCTAGTCGGGATGTTGCAAAATTAATTAAAACAGACCACAGCCTGCCGAAAGAGGCAACCCGACTCTTTAAGGACTCCAAATCCCAGAAGCCTCCGCGAGACACTCCAGAGCACGTGCCAGAAGCGGACGTGCTCATTGGCTCCCGGTTGGCAGGTAAGACTCCTGCCGGCTGATGTAAACAATAATATTGACTTGCGGGAACTCGAATGTTTAGTCGAGCCCGTAAATAGTTTCTTACAGGTCCTGAAGACCATTGAAAAGATCATCGAGGAATTGGGAGCAGCAGCCAGAGAGCCGTTAGAGAAGGTGAGGGCCTATGTGCGGCGATTTGGTGGGGAGCCTCCTGAGATGATGAATGCGGCGGTACAGGTGAGCCAAGTCGGTACCGTAAAACAAGTAATAGGGACACAGTGTAATCTGGGCCCGCTTTTAATGAGTAGTGGGTGCCAATACACAGCGTACCCTACAACTGAGGTTGCTATGATGACAGACCGATAGGAGGAAGGATCGATCGAGCCAGGGCAGCTGGATAGTGCTGGCTCCCGGAGCGAGGCGGTCCTAAAGACAGGGCCACCGGTCAGTTGTAAATCTAAAGGGGTGCTGACAGTGAAGGGTCTCTCTTTATTTAATAGAGAGACTCATACTGTGGACAAGCCACAGATCAAACAGGAGATCCCGAAAATAAAACGGGGGTCTCCTAATAAGAAAGGAAGGAAAAGGGGAAAAAACACCGTTAGAGGTGGCAGGGGTTTCTTTCCCCACTAGAAAAGGGGTGGACCTAACATTTCCCATTTGTTTTCAGTCCCAGGGGGAGAATACCAGGAGGACAGAGGCAGTGTTACGGGTGCCGAAGGTTGGGCCACATTTGGCAAAACTGCCCTTGGAGAGAGGGAGACAAGCTGTCAATGTGGACTAATATTCCCCCTAGATTCTCCAGGGAACAAGAGATACAGATCAGTCAAGGCTCGACCAGAACGTCCTCTTGGAGGAAGACTTCCTTCTCGGGGCAGGACGCTCTGAATTATAATTTGTCACTGGGAGGGGAATACTGTGATGGATGGCTGGCCGTTTATCCCGGCCAATACCCCTAAGCCGCCAGGTGCCCCCCCGCAAAATGCTTGCTGTGCCATGCGCGACCTTCGATGAAATGATTTATTGCAGCAGTACTGTTTCTTTCAAACGTACTAAACAGCAATTCCTGTCCTTCCTTTTCTTTCTCCAAGTAACCAATCGCCACACAATTAGCGCTGTAATAGATGTTAAGCCATCTTTAAGCTTAGAACGCCGATTCTTCAAAACTTTTAAAGAACGTTGAAATATCTTCATAGTAAATGTTTAATTATTCCATCCATCTATCCATCCAGGGTCACACCAGTCCCAGCAAGCATACGGCGCAAGGCAGGAATAATCTCTGAACGGGGTACCAGATTGTCTCTAGCGCTGTGCCACCGTGTCCTCACATGTTTAATTATTAACTATCCATCCATCCATCCATTCTCTTCCGCTTATCCGAGGTCGGGTCGCGGGGGCAGCAGCTTAAGCAGAGAGGCCCAGACTTCCCTCTCCCGGCCACTTCTTCCAGCTCTTCGGGAGAATCCCAAAGGCGTTCCCAGGCCAGCCGGGAGACATAGTCCCTCCAGCGTGTCCTGGGTCTTCCCGGGCCTCCTCCCGGTTGGGCGTGCCGGAACACCTCACCAGGGAGGCGTCCAGGAGGCATCCTGATCAGATGCCCGAGCCACCTCATCTGACTCCTCTCAATGCGGAGGAGCAGCGGCTCTACTCTGAGCCCCTCCCGGATGACTGAGCTTCTCACCCTATCTTTAAGGTAAAGCCCAGACACCCTGCGGAGGAAACTCATTTCAGCCGCTTGTATTCGCGATCTCGTTCTTTCGGTCACTACCCATAGCTCATGACCATAGGTGAGGGTAGGAGGTAGATCGACTGGTAAATTGAGAGCTTTGCCTTACGGCTCAGCTCCTTTTTCACCACGACAGACCGATGCAGAGCCCGCATCACTGCGGATGCCGCACCGATCCGCCTGTCGATCTCACGCTCCATTCTTCCCTCACTCGTGAACAAGACCCGAGATACTTGAACTCCTCCACTTGGGGCAGGATCTCTCCCCAACCCTGAGAGGGCACTCCACCCTTTTCCGCTGAGGACCATGCTCGGATTTGGAGGTGCTGATTCTCATCCCAGCCGCTTCACACTCAGCTGCGAACCGATCCAGAGAGCTGAAGATCACGGCCTGATGAAGCAAACAGGACAACATCATCTGCAAAAGCAGTGACCCAATCCTGAGTCCACCAAACCGGACCCCTTCAACACCCTGGCTGCGCCTAGAAATTCTGTCCATAAAGTTATGAACAGAATCGGTGACAAAGGGCAGCCCTGGCGGAGTCCAACTCTCACTGGAAGCGGGCTCGACTTACTGCGGCAATGCGGACCAAGCTCTGACACGGTTGTACAGAGACCGAACAGCTCTTATCAGGGGTCCGGTACCCCATACTCCCGAGCACCCCCACAGGATTCCCGAGGGACACGGTCGAATGCCTTTTCCAAGTCCACAAAACACATGTAGACCGGTCGGGCAAACTCCCATGCACCCTCCAGGACTCTGCTAAGGGTGAAGAGCTGGTCCACTGTTCCGCGACCAGGGCGAAAACCACACTGTTCCTCCTGAATCCGAGGTTCACTATCCGACGGACCCTCCTCTCCAGAACCCCGAATAGACTTTTCCAGGGAGGCTGAGGAGTGTGATCCCTCTATAGTTGGAACACACCCTCCGGTCCCCTTTTAAAGAGGGGACCACCACCCCGGTCTGCCAATCCAGAGGCACTGTCCCGATGTCCATGCGATGTTGCAGAGGCGTGTCAACCAAGACAGTCCTACAACATCCAGAGCCTTAAGGAACTCGGTATCTCATCCACCCCGGGCCCTGCCACCAAGGAGTTTTTTGACCACCTCGGTGACTTCAGTCCCAGAGATGGGAGAGCCCACCTCAGAGTCCCCAGGCTCTGCTTCCTCATTGGAAGGCATGTTAGTGGGATTGAGGAGGTCTTCGAAGTACTCCTCCCACCGACCCTCAACGTCCCGAGTCGAGGTCAGCAGCGCACCATCCCCACCATATACGGTGTTGACACTGCACTGCTTCCCCCTCCTGAGCGCCGGACGGTGGACCAGAATCTCCTCGAAGCCGTCCAAAGTCGTTCTCCATGGCCTCTCAAACTCCTCCCATGCCCGAGTTTTGCCTCAGCAACAACCGGCAGCGCTCCGCTTGGCCTGCGGTACCTATCAGCTGCCTCCAGAGACCCACAGGACAAAAAGTCCTATAGGACTCCTTCTTCAGCTTGACGGCATCCCTCACCGCGGTGTCCACCAACGGGTTCGGGATTGCCGCCACGACAGGCACCGACCACCTTGCGGCCACAGCTCCGGTCAGCCGCCTCAACAATAGAGGCACGGAACATGGCCCATTCGGACTCAATGTCCCCACCTCCCTCGGGGCGTGGTTGAAGTTCTGCCGGAGGTGGGAGTTGAAGCTACTTCTGACAGGGGACTCTGCCAGCCGTTCCCAGCAGACCCTCACAACACGCTTGGGCCTACCAGGTCTGACCGGCATCTTCCCCCCCCATCGAAGCCAACTCACCACCAGGTGGTGATCAGTTGACAGCTCCGCCCCTCTCTTCACCCGAGTGTCCAAGACATATGGCCGCAAGTCCGACGACACGACCACAAAGTCGATCATCGACCTGAGGCCTAGGGTGTCCTGGTGCCAAGTGCACATATGAACACCCTTATGCTTGAACATGGTGTTCGTTATGGACAATCCGTGACGAGCACAGAAGTCCAATAACAAAACACCGCTCGGGTTCAGATCGGGGCCATTCCTCCCAATCACGCCCTTCCAGGTCTCACTGTCATTGCCCACGTGAGCATTGAAGTCTCCCAGCAAAACGAGGGAATCCCCAGAAGGTATGCCCTCTAGCAACCCTCCAGAGACTCCAAAAGGGTGGATACTCCAAACTGCTGTTGGCATACGCACAAACAACAGTCAGGACCCTTCCCCACCCGGCGGAGGGAGGCCACCCTCTCGCCCACCGGGTAAACCCCAATGCACAGGCTCCAGTCGGGGCAATAAGTATGCCCACACCTGCTCGGCCTCTCACCGGGGCAACTCCAGAGTGGTAGAGAGTCCAGCCCCTCTCAAGGAGATTGGTTCCAGAGTCCCAGCTGTGCGCCGAGGTGAGTCCGACTATATCTAGCCGAACCTCTCACCTCGCGCACTAGCTCAGGCTCCTTCCCTTCAGAGAGGTGACATTCCACGTCCCAAGAGCCAGTTTCTGTAGCCGAGGATCAGACCGCCAAGGTCCCCGCCTTCGGCCACCACCCAACTCACATTGCACCCAACCTCCTTGGCCCCTCCCATAGGTGGTGAGCCCATGGGGAGGAGGACCCACGTTACCTCTTCGGGCTGTGCCCGGCCGAGCCCCATGGGTGCAGGCCCGCCACCAGGCGCCGCCATCGAGCCCCACCTCCAGGCCTGGCTCCAGAGGGGGCCCGGTGACCAGCGTCGGGCAAGGGAAAACGTTGTCCGTAGTTTTTATTTTACATTGGAGGTTTATTGAACCGCTCTTTGTCTCATCCCTCACCCAGGACCAGTTTGCCTTGGGTGGCCCTACCAGGGGCATAAAGCCCCGGACAACATAGCTCCTAGGATCATTGGGACACGCAAACCCCTCCACCACGATAAGGTGACGGTTCAAGGAGGAGTAATTATTAACTACTGTAGATAATTTATTTAAATGATGATAACATTTTATCTGTATAATGTAATAAACATTTTACTGCATTTCATCTTAAAAATGAGATTGTCATCACATGTAAATACACTCTTTATAAAGTGGCTCAGGTTGTGCAATATTATAACTGTATCGCAAGTTTACAGTGAGGTGATTGTACTAATAAGTACAAACAGTTCTACAAGGAGCACTTGATGGACTGATTGAGTGCGTTTATATTTCTTGGGATGAAACTGTTTTTGAACCACGAGGTCAATACAGGAAAGGCTCTAAAGCATTTGCGGTTTAAGAGCAGTTCAACAGACTGTGCGCATGACTGAGGGAACATGTGCTTGATACTGTATACCGATAACTCTTTCCGATCAGCTGCTGTAGAGCTGTGATTCCATACTCGGATACAGTGGGATAAATACTCTGAGTGGTGCATTGAGAGAAACAACGCTAAAACAGCTATAGTATATGGAATAGTTTGGCCATTCCATGGACCATTATATTGTTACAGGTTAATTACAATAAAATAATAAACAATATTCGGTTAATTTCAGTGTATTTGATAAAGCCGTGTCAGGAATGTGGATCTAAAAAAGAAAGGGAAACCACACTGGAACAAAAGCACTGCTTTGACGCTGGGTGCCACCAGTTTGCAAAACCGAGCAGAGAACTTGTGTACGCCAAGCATTTAGCTGGCGTGAAAATGTGTTTGGCTTTACGCCAAGTTTAGGTTTTATACATCGCGATGTGAGCGTATGCACCGTTTATACATGTGGTCTCAGGAGTATATACAACATTGCAAAAGACAGAACATGAGTTAAACAAAATCATATTCAAAGGGAAGGAGAGGTGGTTCTTTATTAATTTGCTTAGCAGATGATTTTATCCAAAGCAACTTTCAAATCTGAAACCCAGATAATGGAACTGAGGACATGGCATACAAAGCTCAACTTTAGAGTAAAATTATTAAAGCTTTCTCAAACAACTAGTTCTGCATGGCTTTATTAGACTGGTCATTGTAATATGCAAGGATAGAGCAAGATCCATGAGATAAGTGTATTCCCATCAGCTAAGCGCAATCTGACACATCAGTAAAGCATACAATGTCATCTGCTCCTTAATAGAAGTACAGTAATCCCTCGCTATATCGCGCTTTGACTTTCGCGGTTTCGCTCTATCGCGGATTTTATATGAAAGGATAACTAAATATATAACGCGGATTTTTAGCTGCTTCGCAGGTTCTGCGGACAATGTGTCTTTTTACTTCCTGTACATGCTTCCTCAGTTGGTTTGCCCAGTTGATTTCATACAAGGGACGCTATTGGCGGATGACTGAGAAGCTAACCAATCAGAGCACGCAGTTAAGTTCCTGCCTGCTGAATGCAGTGTTAACCAGGAAGTCTCGTCTCGCTCATTCAGCATCAACGTGTTTCGCTGTGTAAAGAGTTGTGCTCTTTTGTGTTTATCTTTGTGCATAGTCAAGCCCTTCATTATGGCTCCAAAACGATCTGCTACTGCTTCAGGGGCCGTGCCCAAGCAAACGGAAGATGTTAATGATTGCCGAAAAGGTAAACGTTTGGATTTGTTGAAGGCTACGATTCTTTTATTTAAAAGTAGGAAAGGAATATAAGATCTACGGCCGCAGTGTCCTTTTAACCAGGGTGCAAAACAAGTTGTAAGTGGATGTAATAAGGCAGTAGTCTGGATGTAATCTGCTTTAGGGATTTGCATTGAAGACTGCCAGAAGAAGAACAACGGCAGTGCTACACAATCGCCTGAAGTGGCTCCTTTAAGGGCTGTAACGCTCTCCTTTGTTGTGCAGTAAAATAAAACTCATTGTTATCGGACAAGTCATCGTGTCATTGTTGGTGAGTAACCATAATTAATTTTCTACTTACAGTATTTAGTGCATGTATGTGCGTTTAGTGTCACTGTACACACATTTACTGTATACTATTTTTGTTGCATTGTATGTATTTATTGCTGGTGGCATGTCTATCGTAATGGCTGTAACATGTGATATCGGAGACACTCAATATCTTTAAAATAATATTTAGGTTTTACTGTATATAAACAGTGTGTTTATATACATAATTTCAATGAATCTTACCTAATATCTAAGAGAATACAACGGGATTATGCTGTATAACTCTGCGGGGAATATTTATAAATATATAAATATTTATAAGGGCTTAAAATATATAAAAATAACCATAGAAACATATGGTTTCTACTTCGCAGATTTTCACCTATCGCGGGGGGGTCTGGAACGCAACCCCCGCGATCGAGGAGGGATTACTGTATAACAATTATTTTGCTTCCTTTATTCTTTTTTAACAACATTGTTATAGTCAACCTAAACTCACCAGATGAATGCATTTTCTTTACATCCACTTTTAAAACTACATAACAATGTTAGGCACACTGTAGAATTGTAATATTCTGTTTGCACTAGTACTATAATTATGTTCAGGTAAGGAAGGCGGCCCTATAAACCCATAATATTCCATAGTAGTGTGTAATGTTTTCCTTGCATTTACAATCATCATTTCCAATATACTTCTAGCTGAAGATTACTTCTAAACTCAGTCACATCAGTCAGTATATTTACATGCACAAACATAATCGGATTAAGGTGAATAACCTGTCAGAAACCTGTTTTGTTAATAATCTTCTGGTGTTCTCAAAATGCTCCAACATCATTGAACTGCTCAAAAAAGATTTAAACATAATCACCAGCCACTGTGATTGACACGTTATTTATAGGTTTCTGTTACCAAATTTCTTGCAGCACACTTTTTTCTGCTTGGTTGAGAGATTGAGCCGTGCAAAGTCTGATTTAACTTCTTGAAACAAACAGGTGTGAAAATATTACATCAATATCACCAAACAAGAGTCTCCATGCTACCATTACTACAACTACTACAAAAAGAAAGTATAATGGAGTAAAGTTTCTTGTCTATAGCTAAGGTCTTGCTAGTCCAGATAGTCCTAGTAACCTGATTTAGCGAAAAAGTCCAAAGGTTGGTTGGCTTGAAGACTTACAACAAGACAGCACTCAGATGTGAACAGTCATTTTTTTTTAACAATTTATTGAATTTATTAAAAGAAAGTAACATTCCATACAAGTCAATCAAACTTGACAAAACTAAATTCAAATCAACATCCACCCATGAGAAAGACAGCAAGGCCAACAACCAGAGTAAAACATCAAGAGTAGAAGAGAAAAAGGGAGAGAAAATCCTTTTCCCCAATTTAAGTGCTTGTTCTAAAATGTTACTGATTAGATCCTGCGAGGTTTTAAAAAAAGTTTTGAACAGATCCTCTAAGTGAGAATTAGATTTTTCCAATTTCAAATAATATATAACATCAGGTGTCCAATTACTTAAAAGAAGTGTGTTAGAATTCTTCCAATTGGGCAAGATAAGTCTATGTGCCAATAGTAAAGTAAAGGCAATTACAATTTGTTTTTCCTTCTCCACTTTAAGCTTATCTGGAAGTACAACAAACATAGCTGTTGATGGATTAGGAGAGATTGTGATAACAAGGCTGTCTGAAAGGCATTTAAAGATTTTGGTCCAGAATTATGTTAATTTGGTGCATGCCAAAAACACGTGGCCCAATGAGGCTGGAGTTCGATTGCAACGTTTGCAGTCTTGCCCTGGAAACATTTTGGACAATTTTAAACAAGACAGATGTACTCGATAAAAGATTTTAAGTTGAGTAATTGTATGCATTGCACATATGGAGCTAGACTGAGTTCTGTGCATGGCTGCCATCCACTCCTTTTCTGAAATGTTGAGTAAGAGAACCTTTTCCCACTCTTTCTGTAATCTGAGATCTTTGAAAGGAAGGGACTTTAAAAAGTTAGAAAGTTAGGTAGAGCCATACCACCTTCTGCCTTAGGTCTTTGTGAGGTCGTCCTTTGAAAGCATGGATATTTTGAATTCCAAATAAATGAGTTTATGATTGAATCTAACTTCTTAAAAAAATTATTTGTTAATGTATATGGGAATGCTTTGAAATTGATAAAGAAGCTTAGGAAGCATATTCATCTTGACAATGTTAATTCTTTCAGCTAAAGTGAAATGAAGAGAAGACCACCTATGCAAGTCTTGCCTAAGTTTTTCCAAGCAGATAGCAAAATTTTGTTGATAAAGAACTTTATATTTACTTGTGATGTTTTTCCATAGGTGCTTAACTGATCTGCGATGATAAAAGGGAAGGTGTTCAATCTAATATTGTGTGTTAGAGAGTTCACTGGAAAGAGCGGTTCGGTGGCAGTTCGGTGAAAAGACAACTCGGTGAAAGGACAACTTGGCGAAAGACAACCAGCGGAAAAGACAAGTCGGCGAAAGACAGCTCAGAAAAGAATCAACTTGGCGAAATACAACTCAGCAACATCCTTTACCAGTTAGGCAATAGTTAGGTTCAAAGAGATTTTTTAATGATATTTAAATGACAATGTAATTTAAAATGTCCATCCATCCATTTTCCAACCCGCTGAATCCGAACACAGGGTCACGGGGGTCTGCTGAAGCCAATCCCAGCCAACACAGGGCACAAGGCAGGGACCAATCCTGGGCAGGGTGCCAACCCACCGCAGGATTTAAAATGTCAAAAATAAATTTATATAATTGACAAACTTTATTCTGCAGATGGAACAAACTCTGCCAGTGGTGACAGGGGGCATCCTTGTCTAGTACCACGTTCTAGCTTTGAAGTAGTCTGAAATAATGTTTTTAATACGAACTGAAGCTTCTGGACTAGTATACAGTAGTTTGATCCATTCACATATGTTCGGACCAAGACCAAATTTCTCCAATGTAGTAAAAAGATAGTCAAATGCTTTTTCTTCATCCAACAATAATAACATCTCCGGAGTGTTAGACTTTGTGGGTGAATATATTACATTAAACAGTGTAAGATATGGCCGGCCATTCATCCCAGCCAATACCCCCAAGCCGCCAGGTGGAGCCCTCCTTGCAGCATGGAGGTCCCCAGAAGACCAGCAGGGCATCATGGACAATGTGGTTTTTATGCACAGCCCTGCTGGATGCCATGGGGGCCACAGGAGAGAGCTGCAGGTAGAACCGAGGGCTTCTTCGTGCCCTGTGACCCGGAGGTTCGTCATAGGAAGAGCGACGGACTTCCGGGTTGAAGAAAAGGACTATTTACCCTGACCCGGAAGGAATAAAGACTTGTGGACTGTTGGGCAGAAACACCTCCGGGTCAGGGAGTATAAAAGGACTGTGGGAGCTCCCAGACGGCGAGCTGAGTTGGGAGGCAGGGTGGCTAAGCGTCTGGGAGTGGAGGATTGGTTTATTGGATTATTGTATTGTTCATTTGAGAATTGTGGAGAGGAGCGTGCTTTGTGCACTTTATTATTATAATAAATAATTATTTGGACTTTTATCTGGTGTCTGACGTGTGGTCCGAGGGTACAAGGGTGCGAGGAAGCCCTTAATCTGTCACAACAGGCATTGAAGATTGGAAGCTAAGTGTCTGCAATTAATAAATCCAGTTTGGTCATGTGATATTACTGATGGAAGCACTTTCTCAATCCTTCCAGCTAGAATTTTGAAGAGTATCTTAACACCCTTATTCAGAAGTGAGATTGGTCTGTACAATGCACTTTGTAATAAGTCCCTATTTTTTTCCGGAAAGATGATAATCAAGGCTTGATGAAAAGTCTGAGGTAGAATTTTATTGTCTCTGGCTTCTGTAAATGTTGCTAATAAAAGGGGAGCTAACAATTGAAAATTAAGAGCCTGCTGCTTTCCCACTCTGAAGTAAGTTTATAGCATCTAGCAATTCTGAGAGTTCCAGAGGTTTATCCAATTCCTCTGCACTGAGAGGATCTGGTTGTGGTATCTGTAATGCATCCAAAAACGCATTAGGTTGTGTCTTGTCTTCTTTAAACTGAGTAGAATATAAGGAATTCTAGTACTCTCTAAATGTGTGCATTATATTTTTATGGTCAATGACTATCTCTCTGTCTGTGTTAGTAATTACTGGTATTGCACTGTGAACTTCACACAGTGATTGACAGACTATTTCTGAGTTCTTGGTTATACAATGATTTTGTACTCAACTTTCAGCTGAATCTAATTTTGAGATTTGTCTCCAGACTTTACATTTCACAGCTCATTTAGTTTAATGTCATTGAAAACACTTTAATATATGTATAGTAAAAAGCTAGATATTCATGTAAGATTGAATTCACATCAAACCCAAGTTTTACTTCACAAGTAATTTCAAGAACACAAAATTTACACCATTGACACAGGAAGGAATGTGTTTAGGTCCTGTCTGAAAGTACTTCACCCAACTATTCTGCAAGTAATCTGCCTAATGTTTAGTGTTTAAAAAAGTTCTCTGATAGAAAAAAATCACCAAATTCAATTCTTATTATGTGAAGACATTTTGTTGAACTGAGATATGTGTTGTGATTGTTCTGGTTAAACAAGGCCTGCTTTTCTAATTATGATGTAAGGTTTGGTTATCATAAATGTAAGTTGATTTAGGAATGAAACAGTCCTCAGTATATTGCTCTAAGATGCTTGGAGCATTCATATCCTTTGCAAGAAACAGGAAAGGTAATAGGTAATAGCAAGGGGCAGGTTCCTGTATAGTGCATTTTCCTGTAGAAAAAATGTAATAATGTGAACAATAGGGCATTTAGGTGTGGAAAATATGTAGTATGTCAGATTTTTTTAAATACAGTGCATCCGGAAAGTATTCACAGCGCATCACTTTTTCAACATTTTGTTATGTTACAGTTTTATTCTAAAATGGATTCAATTAATTTTTTTTCCTCAGAATTCTACACACAACACCCCATAATGACAACGTGAAAAATGTTTACTTGAGATTTTTGCAAATTTATTAAAAATAAAAAAATTGAGAAAGCACATGTACAGCCTTTGCCAAGAAGCTTAAAATTGAGCTCAGGTGCATCCTGTTTCCCCTGATCATCCTTGAGATGTTTCTGCAGCTTAATTGGAGTCCACCTGTGGTAAATTCAGTTGATTGGACATGATTTGGAAAGGCACACACCTGTCTATATAAGGTCCCACAGTTGACAGTTCATGTCAGAGCACAAACCAAGCATGAAGTCAAAGGAATTGTCTGTAGACCCCTGAGACAGGATTGTCTCAAGGCACAAATCTGGGGAAGGTTACAGAAAAATCTCAGCTGCTTTGAAGGTCCCAATGAGCACAGTGGCCTCCATCGTCCATAAGTGGAAGGAGTTCGAAACCACCAGGACACTTCCTAGAGCTGGCCGGCCATGTAAACTGAGCGATCGGGGGAGAAGGGCCTTAGTCAGGGAGGTGACCACGAATCCGATGATCACTCTGTCAGAGCTCCAAAGGTCCTCTGTGGAGAGAGGAGAACCTTCCAGAAGGACAACCATCTCTGCAGCAATCCACCAATCAGGCCTGTATGGTAGAGTGGCCAGACGGAAGCCACTCCTTAATAAAGGGCACATGGCAGCCCACCTGGAGTTTGCCAAAAGGCACCTGAAGCACTCACAGACCATGAGAAACAAAATTTGCTGTTCTGATGAGACAAAGATTGAACTCTTTGGTGTGAATGCCAGGCGTCACTTTGAAGCATGGTGGTGTCAGCATCATGCTGTGGGGATGTTTTTCAGCAGCAGGAACTGGGAGACTAGTCAGGATAAGGGAAAGATGACTGAAGCTAATGTACTGAGACATCCTGGATGAAAACTTGCTCCAGAGCGCTCTTGACCTCAGACTGGAGCGACGGTTCATCTTTCAGCAGGACAATGACCCTAAGCACACAGTCAAGATATCAAAGGAGTGGCTTCAGAACAACTCTGTGAATGTCCTTGAATGGCCCAGCCAGAGCCCAGACTTGAATCCGATTGAACATCTCTGGAGAAATCTTAAAATGGCTGTGCAACGACGCTTCCCATCCAACCTGATGGAGCTTGAGAGGTGCTGCAAAGAGGAATGGGCGAAACTGGCCAAGGATAGGTGTGCCATGCTTGTGGCATCATATTCAAAAAAGACTTGAGGCTGTAATTGCTGCCAAAGGTGCATCGACAAAGTATTGAGCAAAGGCTGTGAATACTTATGTACTTATGTGATTTCTCAGTTTTTTTTATTTTTAATAAATTTGCAAAAACCTCAAGTAAACTTTTTTCACGTTGTCATTATGGGGTGTTGTGTGTAGAATTCTGAGGAAAAAAATGAATTTAATCCATTTTGGAATAAGGCTGTAACATAACAAAATGTGGAAAAAGTGATGCACTGTGAATACTTTCTGGATGCACTGTAGCTTTGTGCTTCTCTCTTGAACAAGAGCCATAAAGTATAATTGGTTTTACTAGTGTGCTACAGAGTTACATGCATTACTAATTTGTGGAAAACAGACTCAAGTACACACGGAAGTGGAAGTAATAATCCTTGTTTTTCTTATTCCTTGTTACTTCACACAAAAAAAAATCTTTAACAAACAAAAACCTTTTAGTGAGTTTCACAAGTGCAAAATAATATGCAAAATGAAGCTTTAATTTTGCCAAACTGTATGTGAAATGAAATTTGGCTTTTTCAGTCATCAGTGCAGATACAGGAAAAATTATGTTGATCAGCATATCCATTTTAAACATAAGTCTAGGTAACATACTGATAACTGATTATTTTTTTCTGTGTACTACAATGACTTTAAGCATAATGGAATATTAATTGTTAAATTACCTTTTATGACCACACTTGTGAAGAAGCTACAGCCTTTAATATACTTTATATTCCTTATTTAATCCTCTTTTTTAAATTTATTACTATTTTTTCATTTTTATGAACCACATTGTCATATTATGTGTCATACAAGCCATTATGTTACATCAAGTGACCTTGCCTCTTTATTAAGTTATATCCTTGCTCAATCATTTTTTTTTTTTGTAAGATGTTTGACTCTAGGGTAAATAATTAATCTGCAGCTGGAAGGTATCAATGTATCTAATAATAAAATGAAGAGACTAAAGATGGCCCCACATTTCCTATCCATTCCATACTAGCATTAAGTTCTTGCTTTGTCCACCATTGTGTTTTGTCATTTTTTCTTTTTCTTACAATAAGTACACCAAGCCAGGAAATGGGGACTTGGTCAAGCACTTCATAAGAAACTGTACAGTAGATGTCAATCACATTAAAGGAAGAAAACTGAAAAGACACCATAATGTAATGAAAGCCTCTTGCACTCACTGCTCCTGTCGCATAATCTATTATTTACAGAAAGCATCTTTAAAACATGCATATTTTCTCTCTTTATATTTCTTTTATAAGAGCCTTGATGTTATCCTTCATCATTTGAAAGTTAATACCACTGGAATATGCAAATCAAAATGATGCATTATTAATAATCAATTAAATATATTAAAGAGGAGAGGAAAAAATACTATCAAGTTCTCCAAGTGCCGGTCCTGCACTATATGAGTTATCTGTTAATTCAGATCCCAGCCTAGTTGCCAGACGTTTTCCTGTGTCTGCAAGGCTTTCTTTATTTACTCCCATTTTCCCATTACATCCTAGATGCATGCATATTAGGTGAAATGACAACTCTAAACTGGCCAGTAGGAGTTACTGTAGGCATTTTTATGAGTTCTGAAATGGACTGCCACACAACACAGGGGTGGTTAATGTCTTAGATCTGATTGGCTAACCTAAACGGACAATGTAAATAATCTGCACACATTCTTTATACAGTTTTTACATGTCATATCTTCTCTTTAAATTTTCAGGCAAAAAAATATTTTTTTTGGTATTCGGATGTGGGTGTTAGGTTAAATGGCAACTGGATTGTCCCAATATGATGCAAGAGTGGGTTTGTATACAGTACGTGAGTGGACCCTCTGATAGACTGGTATTCAATTCATTTCTTTCTACTTGTGCCTAGTGCTGCCATTGCAGGCTCTGGTCTCCCACAACTCTGAATGGAGTATATTGTTAGAACAGATGCCTTATATATTCATGAGATTGTGTCTTAAGTCTACCTTGCACACTGTAGTTTTTTCTAATTGGAACTCCTCTATAATTCGGATTACCACTACTTACAGACACATACACATTAGATTAATTTATGATTCTGTGGGATCTGGTATGTGCGAATGTGTCTGGTTCCCTGCAACCTTAAAATTCAATCAGGCAGGTTCAGTAAGTGATATGATCAAAAGATTACTGACACACAAACATTGAGAGGAGATGGAAGCTTCCCATGCAGATTGTGACACAAAACAGTGTATGCATGTCGCATCCTAGTACCCTGGGCTTTACCTATCGTGAGACCATAAATGGCAAAAAGCAGCCTTGACACTTAATGACTATATATTTACAGTTATGAAAATGTTGTAGAGTCATGGAGTAACAATAAAAACAGAATTATCTTAGAAAATTAGCAATAAAATCAAAGTGGTCACATGTTTCATATAAACATTTCAAAAAATGCAGTACATCCTACTTACAGTATTCCAGGCTAAACTTTAGGCCACAGAAGGTGAAAGGCTTTTTTATTATGGATTAAAAAATAACAACTATTTGTTTTATACAACATCTTTCTACAGAAAACACTATGCCAAACTGCTTCACAAATACATTGTAAAAATTAATATTTTTTTACAGTTGGTCAAAAGAAAAAACAATTGGCTAGAATTACACTGTGAAGTTCAGCTGGGAATACAAGCAGCAGCATTGTTGTCCAAGGTCCATGTCAGCTACCGTTACATCACATTTCCTGTTTCAACATTGCTGATTTATAACAGCACTTTGTTTTACTATATTTGTCCACAAAATATGACAAGAATTAAGAGTTTAAATTTTAAGGTATACATTTTTAAGTGTATGTATATGAGTTCAGAATTATAAGGAAAAATAACATCTATACTAACAATACAGCAGGCTGATTAGGAATTAAGTCTTGTATGTCTTCATGGTTAGAAAGACAGGGGTCCCAGATTAGTTTCAAATGGATACTGATGATACATTTTACTACTAGAGTGAATGTGTCACCTTTTTACTGATCTTTACAAATTTCACAATTGGGTCTGGACACTGTTGCATTACAATCAAACCTAGTTCAGTTTAATTTAATTATGTGTGAACACAGTAGTGAAATGAAGTATAGAGTCATTAAAAATTAAAATTAAACGCCTGTTTTTTTGTGGAAGTAGATGTGTATATTTTGCATAAACTATCACTACAAAAAACATTCTAGTCTTTATGGGAACTGAATTACTGCTTCACATTTAAATACATGTGAAATTGACCCTACCCATGACAATAATGCTGAACAAGGAAGCACAGAATTTCAGCAATGAGTTGTGGATTGTTTTTCAGGTCGTGTGATTTTTGTCTCCAGCACACTCTCTATTTTCAACCTTCCACATTACAGTGCATACAGTGTAAGCAAGAGAGCAGTTGAAGCCTTTCCAGACAATTTGAGGATAGAAATGTCCGACTTTGGAGTAAAGGTAAAGTAGGAATTCAAGGGTAATGAATTGTTGCAACTACTTAAACAATAAAACTTAGAGACATTACACATTACTTTACCATTATACGGTAGTCTTCTGGCATCTATTCATACCTGAAATAATGACAGTGGGCCACATTTTCCAATATTTGCATGATATTATAAAGATAACAAAAATGAGATGGAGCAATTGGGTGAACAGTAAGAATATAAACCAGAATGGAAAAAGACAAAATAAATGCTTCCACCATTCTGAGCTTTCCTTCACAGGTCCACTGTTTCATGTTGAATGACTGACTCACTTGTTCACCTACCATGAACCATAAAAACAACCTTCCTTTATGATCAACCTCTGTTTCTCTCTCTTTTTCTCAATGCCTCATATCCCTCTGATAACCTAGACTTTCCCTCCTGTCAGAGAGCCTTTGTGCCTTATCTTCTCCCAACACTAGATTCAACTGTACTTCTAGTATGATATGGTAATCAAGCTCCTTCCAATGCCCAAACCTTCATATCACTACTAAAGGAGGCGTGGCCCTTCTGTGTTCACTATTGGCACTACAAGGCTCCCTGCACATTTGAACCCTCTGTAACTCCGAAAGAACTAGGTCTCTAAGGCAACTATCAGTTTCGTTAAATGACTAATGCAATACTGCTTCTCTAAGTCAGGGAAAGTGTCCTGTCCCCTTGAATGAAAAGATATTAGCATACTGGAAATCCACCCTAACATCATCATTAAACTGCACAATATGGGTAAGATCTTTCTAAACTTGAAGGAATGTGCTGCTGGATGTCATCTGTATTGTATACCTTCTTGGAAAACTTCTATGGTCTCTTTGTTTGTCTTTCTTTCTGTATACTAGCAGTCAGATGCCACTGTCTGTTGACTGATCTTCTGCCCTCTAATTTTGTGAAGGTTTCCTCAGACTTCATAATGATCACCTCTTTCTCTCTCTCTCTCTCTCCCTCCCTTTCTTTTTTATCTGCACAATAGTGCACCTCCATTTTTAAAAAGGGGGAGAGGAGGGTGACCTCCAACTATTGGGGATCACACTCTTCAGTCTCCCTGGGAAAGCTTATGCCAGGGTAATAGAAAGGTGACTCTTCCCAGTTGTGCAACCTCAGATCCAGGAGCAGCAATATGGATTCCATCCATGCTGTGGAACAGTGGCTAGCTCTTTACCCTCATGAGGATTCTAAGGTTGCAAGGGAGCATGCCCAATTAGTCTACATTTGTATTATGGACTTAGAGGAGGTATTTGGCAGAATTCCTAGAAGAATGCTGTGTGGTATGCTGGGAGAGTATGGGGTTCTGGGGCCCCTAATAAAGGCTATTTGGTGCTTGTATAAATAATCACAATGAGAGCTGTGCCCTCATACTTGGAAAAACATTAGCACCATTTCCATTGGGTGTGGGACCTGCCAGGGCTGTGCTTTGTCTCCTATCCTTGGCTTCATTGTGCTACAAACTCTAGCAGGCATTGGGACAGTTTGCGACCGAGTGTGAAGTGTAATAAAAGAACTTTTGTTACTTACCGGTTTGTCAATCGGGTGCACAAGTGGAGCGGCCGTGGGTTTGGAGCGTGGAGGGTGGCGCGTGTTTTCATGCGAAGAGCCCTCGGGTTGGGGCGCGTTCCTGCTGCCCGTTGAGCTTCGTCCGGGCGTTCTTCTAGTGCGGCCGTAGTGTTCGGAGGCTGCGGTGCTGCGAGGTAACAGAGAGGCGCGTGGCTGACGCCGGTCCTGACCATAACATTAGGACGTGGTGCTTAGTGTCGGCAACGTAGTCACGATCGGCACAGATAACGTTTAGGGTAGGCGCGTGACTAAAGAGCGCGAGGGGCTTTAGACCCGAGTCAGGTGATGCTCGACACGGGATAAAAGCCAATCTTTACGCCAAAATCAGGTGAGTTGAGTTCAAACCAGGAGAAGAATTACATGTGTGCTGCAGATTGATGTATCGGCAGGGAATAGAATGGTATTCCGATTTGCCAGGACAAGTCAGCTTTAACCCAGAAGTTTTGGATAGGAGGAGAAAGTTTTTTAACTGGAGATCTTATTACAAAAAAGGGGGTCGAGCCTTTTTTTATGATTATGTAATATTATTTGGTGCGTGCCATGTGTTGAATGCAGTTTTTGGAATGTAATTTTGTTGTCTGTTTTTCATCTTAATTCATTGCAGTGTTTAGGTGCCCTTTTATAATTTCTTTGTGGACGTTTTTTTCAATAAATACACCTTTTTAGTTGTCACATCAGCTGTGTCTGCATCCCTTATTGCCCCGACTTACTCTCGTTCCGGATACTTCATGTCCCCAAGTTCCTGCTAAAACCTCAGATAGGGACTTCGGTATGATAACTATATGCTTATAACAAATCATTTTAACCACCATGCACAAAATATTCCACCGAATAGAAGACAAAGCAAATGGATTCAGGATAAGGTCTGCTACAAACCGGCCAGAGTTGCTGAAATGTAATTTCAAGCAAAGAATGTTTTACACCTGATTAAATTTCTTTAATAAAGTTGACGCAATTGACCAGCCTCATAAAGTCAAGTTTGTCTTGTCATTTTCGGCATTATGCTAATTTCCACATGACTGGTGCATAATTATATAGATTGTTCCGCTGTATTGTTAATATACAGGCGTCTAAAGTAACACAAAATGACACTGACCTAAAACAGTGCAGATGAAATTTCACTCTCCCGGCATTAGCTGTAATTAAATCAGTCCTCTTGCTTTCCTTAAGAACCACGCGGCGTTCCTCAGGCGTTGCTATGCTTACGGGAAGGCAGCGTCTCTCGGCGTCGGCGGCGCAGGCACTCGGCGGACTGACAACAAGAGTATTTTAGCGCGTTTTCGTGATTAAACAGACGTAGAGGCTTGTGATAAGTGAAAGGGCAAGCTCAACTCGGAGTCCTGTTACTCAGAATGCTGAGAGTTTCGACCGCTCACAGTTCTTGAACCCGAACCGGGGTGGAGGAGACCAACCTCTCGGTATGTTTGTTTGTTTGTTTATTATATTTGCTCATTTGCTTCCGTCTTTCTTTAAAAGGTTTGCTTTAGTACTAGGATGTTGTACTGCGTTAGCCAAAGATTTGCTTTGAAATGAAACTCGAAAACATTACTTCACCTTTAGAAAAAAAAAGTAACATATCGGTGTTTCCGTGAAATGTAAGATAAATCGGGGGCAGAGTGTAGTGAAGAACAGTTTGTTTTATGTGATTGTGCCATTGTTAGTGCTGTTGGTACTGCTGACTCGAAGCTGGGTCACTATACAGTAATACACTGGCATCCCGTCCACAGAATTGGATTGTGCTGGACGACTATTTCATTAAATTCGTGTTAAAACTGACCTGCAAAAAGGATGTGCGACTTAATGGAGTGAAATGAAATGGAGCATTACAGCAGTACAGTATAGCTCCATTTATTAACACTTTGTCTTAGTGCTACAAACCTAAAATGCAACTATTGGACTATTAACATAAAATTCACAATCCAGTATACAACATTCAAAATATCTTCATTATAGTAAAAAACATTAAGTGGCAATATAGGACACATTACACAGTAAGCACATACTACTGTATATGAATCAGGATTACTTATGTTCAATATTCTAACATAGTAAGTGATTTGAACGTATTTGTGTGTATCATTAGTGAAATGATTTGAAGGGAACCCTGGGGGTGGATCCAATTCTGCAAGCAGAGTGGAAGGCAGGGATCATGTAGTTGCTAGTCTATTAGTGTATCACAACACCAACACTCATAAAAATAAAAGTTACTTAATGGCACCGTACACTGTTAAAAATAAAGGTGCTAGAGTGGCTCTTCAGAGCGATGCCACAGGGGAACAAATTTTGGTTCCCAAAAGACCCATCCACATGAAGGTTCCAGAAAGAACCTTTATTAATTTAGATCTGTAATAGACTCCATAAGTGAATCACCATGAGTAGATGGTAACAGATTTATAAAATACCAATGGGTCATGGTTTGAAAAGGACTGTCGCTGCATGCAATAACACACACCAAGTCTAGGCTTTCTCAATCTGTTAGTCTCCTGCTAGGTAACCTCCCAAACATTAAAGATTTCTTTTTCTGAATATTAGGGAGTTTTCAAAGAAGAAAGGGAGGGTTCTTTGCATATGAAATTCTTTCAAGAATGAAATGGTGCTTGGTCAAGCAAAGAACTAAACAACCCAATAAAGAGCCATAAAGTTTTTAAGAGTGTACTTGGTTGTGTTTTTCCTCGTAGAACTATTGTTTGACAAAGAACAGTTTCATTCTGGGAAAGGTTCTTTGCATATGAATGTGGTTATTTGGGCTTTGAAAAGGTTTCCAATATGTGTTTCACTCTAATGTAAAGTAAGCTGCCTAGCAGGATACTAATAGGTCAAGAAAAACTTAAGTTAGCCTGTATTTTGTACAGCAATAGTAATTTTAAAATTAGGAAGCCACTGGTATGTCACAAACATGTTAGCATCTTTTCATGATGTAACAGAACAGACAGACCACGATACAGAGCTGGGGCACATCCCTTGTGACCCTGTAAAACTGAAGTAAAACACAAAAAAAATTGCAATAATTGTGGAAATTTCTTTCCAGACACATGTTGCCATTTGAACTGTCTCAAGATGGCAGATATTCTGGTCTTAAGTCCTTCCAGCAGGAAGAGGTGGGTCCAGATGGACAGACACTGGAAGTGATGTCCTTGGTGTTTCCGTCAATCTTGTGATCTGCAGAGGGTGGAGGAGGAAAGGGATTAGAACACAACCTGAACCCTAACCCCTGGAGCAGCAGGGAATTACAATCACCAGAGACCTGAAGCTGTCCCCATTGCACAAGCGCATGACAATGGTTTTCTATGAAATTTTACCTTTATGTGGGTGGTTCTTTTCGGAGTAAAAAATTGCTTTGCTATGGCATCGCTCTGAAGGACCACTTTGGCATCTTTATTTTTAAGAATGTACTTGGTGTAATTTGGAATTGCTAGTTTAACTTAAATGCACATAAGGATAATGTGCAAACTTAGAACTCATTACACTGCTGGGACAGCAACTAACAACTGTGGCATTCAGGATTGTAATAGTTAAATAAATTTACAACCCAATATATAATATCCACAATACATAGGTTACAATTTTTATGCAATACATTTTTCTCAATAACACCTAATAACAACATGACTATATTAAATATTAATTTTACAATACACAAGTTAATAATCCTGCATTTATTTTGCTCAATTGGAAATTCCTAATCCACCTCGTATAACTCATTGGGGTTATCTCAAATTGAACTGTGTTATTTCAAATAAGAAACAAATATTTCTTACCAGGGTCATTTCAGAAAGTTGTCATGATTTAGCAAGAATTAATTCATGTCATTCTAAAGTAAACAACCTGGGCCTATGCTGTACCTTGCTATCTATTTTGTTTTATTCTATAACAACTGTGTAAGCCAGTGCTGTAAAAAGCCCGGGGTCCTAGAAACTATTGAAATCGTCAGAAAAAAAATTGAAATTTACAGTAGAGATGTCAGGTAATTCAAAGGAACTACTCTGGGCATCTCTCTTCTCGGTGGATTCGTTTTGTCGACGTGCTTGCATTGCTTGTGCATTAGCGGAAGGAAGAAAAGTAAAAGGGATACCGTTTGGCAGATGTTAGCGGCTAAGCGACTTTGTCTTTCTTCTGAGGTTTCATTTTACTCATGTGCTGGACCCTCTTGTGTTATTAGTGGCTAAGAGAGTTTTCTTTTTCCTCGTAGGCAGAGCCCTTACCCTGACTCCAACTCTTACTTCTGAGTTGGACAGACATGCACAATTCCACACGTGGATGTTTATATATAAAATAAAGTGTCTCTTTAGATGTGTCTTTTTCATCATATAGCTTTCTGAGTCAGGTGGAATTTTATGCATTGTCATGAGAATATATTACTTTATTTGCTATTTTCTTATATTATATTGTTTTATGATTGTGTTTTTTCTTTAAACGAAAAAGAACATTAAATATAAATTAGCTACGATTTTGTGTAATACTCTTATCAGTTTCTATAAAGTAACTTTGTTGGAATTTGAAGTGGAGGGTAGTTCAAACCCTTTGATTGGTCACAGTAACCAATGTAGGAAAGAAATTAGTGATATGATAGGTGATCTCGTTTTGAGTAAACAGTAATATTTTAAAGATAATAAATGAAAGGAATGGCTACCTGAATGACTGTAATCTTTGATTATATTGCTCGTTCATGTTATTATCACTTGATTTGTATAAAAAAATAAAATAAATAATTAAAAATTACTTTTGTTCAGTGATAAAAACACCTTAATAGTTGCCCATGTACAGTGTTTGTCATATTGACATATTACTGTATCTCGTAATACATTTATAGACCTGTATCAAACGCACTGTATCACTGCAGAGATCATAGTTGTCTAATTGATGTAGGTGTACCAGTATAATGTATTTGTGTACTTTCAGATTGAAACTTAAGCTTTGACAAATGTATTACTGATTTAATACGATCATTGTTGTAATGAACACAGATGTGCTGTTTATCTGGTGAGACACGTATTGACGCTCTGCTACTGAAACAGATTTGATTGCAGGTATTCACCTCTCATCAACCAATAAAAATACGGGTTGTCCCACTCTCACTATCTCAAATCACATGCTCATGCTACCTTGCTCGGCACAAGACATGGCTTCTTCTTGTGTTCTCTGTTTCATCAACTTACCAATCAGATTGCACTCTGCATAATATTCTTAACCCTACTATTATCCTAGCATTTCCACCCATCTGTTATCTTGGGCGGGTCGGTGCCGACCCGTGTCCTAAATCAGCCTCCCTCAACCCTCAAACATTTTTTTATCATCCAGTTTGTTTCCTTACCTCTTGTTAGGCTTCCTTATCCATGAAAAGATTTTAAAATTTGGTTTTAAAATTTTTGGTGTGGCCCTCTGAAGATGAGACCTAAGATGTCAATAAAACGGCCCAGTCCAAAAAAATTGGTAAAATAAACCTCAGGAGAATTATACAAATAAATCAAAGGTTTATATGTTACCTGACTATTACTGAGGGGTATTAGAACACAACTGTAAAAAAAAAAAAAATTACAATTTTTTATTTTAATAATATTACTATCAATATCAATATTATTAATATTAGTAACATCTGTGGTGTTAGGGTCGGTTTTGACCCATATATATTTACTTCAAAAAGAAGGCAAAAAGTATTTTTTTCCAAAAGTTGAACTTTAATTCAATTACAAAGACAAAGCCAAACAAGTAAGACAAAATAAAATACAAAATAAATTACAAAATGTAGATCAAACAAACAATCAAACCAATAGAATTAGTAGTACGGTGGTAGGGTGGTAGCTCTCCAGGAGCAGGATTGCTACTGTATGTTTACACTATGTGCAAGTAGGACAGTAAGTGACATTTTTAGTGTGCTCTTTGCAAATATATTTCTTGCATTTGGCACACATGGAATTGGTTTTTCTGTCCTTGCTGCTTGGGCAGACCTGACAGCGCTTTCTTTTGGAATCCGGCAGCCTCTCTGGGTCTGGGTCTGTGGCTGTGGCAGGGCTGGCAGTGGCAGGGCTGGCTAAAGGGAAGGATGCTGGTGCTGAAGCTCTTCGTCTTCCTGCTGACCACTCCTGGATTGAACATCAAAGGCAGGCGCTGCACCCATCTCTCCCAGACATCCCTTATGGGAGCAAGCTTGTCACGTCTTGCTCTCATGTCTCGGTTGTCAAACCTGAGGACTCTCGAGATCATGTGGAAGCTCTTCAGTGACATCGTGGCCGAAAAATATTTCTGCCTGTTGCTGTGTCCCAGAGACTGGCGTGGCCTCATTGCTGGATCGGTATACTCCAGCAAGAAGAAGAATTCAATATAAGCATCCAGGAATTCTTCATCAAAGTCAATCCATGTGTCTCCGTAGACTTTTTGTCCTTCTAGGTTTGTCATGTCAAGTATTATTTTCTTCAGCGATGATGGCATGAACTGTTCAAAACTTGTTTTGATGTCACTTATCCTTGTTATGGCAAACCTTGTGACCCCAGGAGTCATTCTGATGATATTTTCAGCAGCTGCCCTGCCAGTTGTCCTGCGAGTCTCGTCAGGTGGTACTAACCTCCAGGAGATGCTGCCATTCTTGGACTGTAGTACTTCAGCTGGTGGGGAAACTGCTTCAGAGGTGATCTCCTCCTCAGACTCTGTGTCTGTGTCTTCTGACTGACACTCCACAATGTCTTCCTCCTCTGAGTCCACCTCATCAGTGTCGCTGTGCCACTCTGTAACTTGTCCTTCAGCTAGGATATGATCCAGAGCTTGGAGTGCTGTGAATCTGGCCATTTTTACCTCTGCAAATTAGAGGCTTTCTCTCCAGTCACAATCACCAAACTGAACTGGTCTGGGTCTGTTTTGTCTGGGCTGTCTCTGTTTTTTTTACTCGGGGGAGGTGTGAAGAGATAAGCCCCTGACTACAGCTCGGGGGATGGGAGAGGCCTGCTACCTGACAGAGTTGTGTGGGGTGGGGGGCCAGAGTGAGCTGAGAGTGTGTTTATACTGTAACTTAAGTTTGGCCAGTATTTATTGTTTTATGATCTCTTATTGTACCCTGGGTCGTGGCCGACCCGGTAAGACCACAGGCAGTGAATTTCTGATTAGAGAAATAATTTACCTTTTTTTTTTTTGTTTTTTTTTTGTTTAAATGGAAGTTTCAGAAAAATAGAAAAAGCCTTGATGCAGTAAACAAAATGTATGTGGTACTTTTATGCATTTAAAACTTGAAAACGGGTCGGTACCGACCCTAGGGTAATAGTAGGGGTAAGCTCAGTTGTTACACACAGATACAGATCCTCACACAAAGACTTTATCTTTAAGTGATGAATAGACTGATACAAAATCACCTTACCTTTTTAATTTTGCTTGCATGCTTTGTATTTAAATGTGTTTGCAGGTTCTCCACTAATGTTTAGAATACCAGAAAAATGTTTTTTTTTAAATCCATACAAGGAGGAAAGGATTATCCAGACATACCAAATCAGCTGTATTGTATATTGACCACTACTAATTGGAATTCTCATGAGGTTCAACATTAAAACTTTTAAATTTTTTTTTTCATTTTGAGGTTCACCTACAGTATATCTAAGTCGCAGTTCTGACTTTATATGATATCAATATTTATGGAATATTGGAGGAAATCGAAGGCATTCATACTAGTAGGAGAAGCATTTTCAAAGTGATCCCAGATAGTGGAGCTGTTATTCTGTAATTGTTACCAAACATATACTAAAGATTTTGCATTGTATGGATTATTGCCAATTTTATTATCCATTGTGACCACCCTTGAAAGCAGGCTGAATGTCACATTTCACCTGAATCAGACATTCATTTTTTCTTTTAAGTGTCATAATCAAGATCTGACCCTAGATCTCCTATACTGATACTATAGTTTGTTGCACCATCATGATTCCTTGATTGAATTACTGCAGTTGTCCTCAGGTCTAAAATGATTAATTTATGAGATTTGCCACATACTGTATGCCATAACACTTCACACAGTATCAACCTGACTACTTTTTAAAAATTATAGTGCCATTCTACCAGTAATTCATGCCAGGAATTCTTCATGCCTCATTATTATACTGTGCTGTGAACAGTGTGCCGTTTGGTTGCTCCTAGAACTGAAAAATAGGTTATTTTACCAGAAGATGATGGCAAAAATGAGGGCCTACACAAAACGTAGTCAAACATCTATTATGCTTAGCAACGTTGCAGTTACTACAGACAATATGCCCACAAGTGTGAGAACAAGCCCCCAAATACTGCTGGAATGATGTCACAAAAGAAACAATAAAAAATTAAAAACAAACCCAAATTCACAACAAAACAATGTAATAAAATGATGACACTTTAGCAGTGAAGAAGAGCTTGACAAATGTTACAGAAAATGTTTCTGCAGAAAAAATGTTTTTTTTCCAAGCAGGCAATATCCAGTTTGATTTCTTAATCACTTCAGCATCATGAAAACAAACATTTCTCAAAGAAACTGAAACACTGCTTTACAGATAGATACTTTTATTTTGTTACATACCAATTATATGCTCTGCTGCATGTTTATTTTATTCATGTGAAACTATTCTGTATGCAGATATTTTAAATAGTATGTAATGACTTTCAGCTGTGCTAGTATAGCTATACAGTGAGTTAAATTTCAAAGAATAACACACTGAATGTACTAGAGGATTGTTAGGAATATATAATAGCAAATATTAAACTTTTGTTTTACTTAAATTGTTTCTGGATTTGATTGTATGACACACTTATTCAACTGATACGCTGCCATTAAGCAGGCTGCCAGAAGAAGGCCATAGTTTTATGCACACTTAATCTAGAACAGCAATGTATACTATTTTAAATACCTTATTTTTGCCCAATGTAATACTGCACATGCTGGTGTATGTGACATATTCAGTATGAGCTGGTTAGTGCTTGGATGTTTCTACACAAATAAATGTGTCGATTCTACCACAAATTGTACACCCAGATTTAACCACTACAGTTTGTAGCAAGTCTATGAATAATGGGTTCAATGGGCCCTCTTAGTTAAGGCAGAAATTGTCAACATATTTTTCTATTTGTAATATTCATTCTTGCATTCATATACACAAGACCTAAAAATTATTAGTGTGTGGTGAAGAAAAATGTTGTTAAATCAACAAACAACGGCTTAGGCGCTATTGGACATAAAGCTGGTTTAGTATTTACACTGAATATCATATTGTGATATAGATACAGTACCCAAGAAAGAGGCTGAAGTTAACATGGGTGGAAATTTCTATAGAAGAAATTCTTAGTATCACACAAAATGGTTTGAATGCACAGCAATAATTGTTTGGGAACTGGTCAACACAGGTAAAAGAAGTACTTGTTTTGTAAAGTTATAGCTAGAAAAGGGAAGAAGTAATTCTTCATAACATCTTATTTTGTAATTAAGATTGAATGCAGAGAGTTACATGATCATTATAAGAATTTTTTTTTTTTTCTTCAATCATGCTTATTTTTTCAGGTTACCGCATGTCCTTTTCTGTTCATCACAGATGACAATGCGTGCCAGTAATAATTGTGATGAACTGAGAGATGTAATTGTTCTTCATTTGACAGTCTTAGCCTGTTTTTCTCTTGTTGCATGGATACTGAAAGAAACACGTAACACAATGTTTCTGCCTATTTCTAGCCCAACTTAGTAAAAATTTGTGTTAGTTTGTAATGTTAAATTACGCAGAAAAGAGATGAAAATTGTTTTATTATTTTGTATATTTCTTTTTAACAATGTGTTTTCTCACTAAGAGAACACTGGATATTATGATAAATGAATATGCGTGCAGTTAGTGGGTATGTGTTTACAGTTTTGAAAGATATGTACTGTAGTAAACATTTTTGTAAATGAGTACAAATGCAGTTCAGTTATATTTTCTACTCTACAATGAAAATTATTTAAGCCTCACACCCATATACACACTTCTGTATATATGTATAATACTGAAAAATATATGGATCACACAAATTGATGGCACAGTGGTTAGCACTGTGTATCACACACATCTAGTGTCCTGGATTGAAACCCCACATCAGGTTGTTGTTCATGTGGAGTTTGTGCATTCTCCCAATATATGTGTGGATTTTCCTTTTTTTATTATGAGTACTCTAGCTTTACTCTCACATTAACAAATAAAGGTTATGTTAATTGCAGATTCTGAATTGGTCCTATGTGATTGTGGATGTTATTGAGCCCTGTAGGGAACTGGAACCCTGTACATGGCTATTTCCGGTCTTCTGCCTAGTGATGTTTGGTTAATCTCTAGCCCCTGTGAACTTGATTTGGGTTTAGTGGTTTTGAGAATGTAATATTATTTTATAGTCAATGTACTTAGAAGCATTTGTATAATACTTTAGATGATACCAGCATTTTTCATGTTTGGTAAATAGTTTTTAATCCTTCATAATCTTTAGAAACATTTTAAACTTGTTTTAATACTTTGTTTTCATTATTAAAATTGATTAATCTGAATTTGTGGCTATTACAATATGTTCCCAGTATTACTGTCTATTAAGGTTTGGTGACACCAATGCCAGCCTGGCTTGTAACTGTATATAAAATTTCAGTTTGATACTCAGATTCAGTTTGATCTTTATTTTATGGGCCTATGTAATGCATATTTATGTGCATGCATGAGAGGTAAAATACAAAGTGTTCACCCCACTTAATTAAATTATATTTCAATATCAGTTATTAATATAATACAAATTTAAAGTGAAAGTTTGTTGCCATTGAGCAGTAAAAATATAGTGAAAATGACAAAAGCATATTAACCAATTAAAGATGTCAAACAAAAAACTTGCTTCATTGTGTTTTTTTTTTTTTTTGGAGTCCACCTGCAAGATCTGACTGGTAGTTTTATCCAAGATACAAAAATCTCAAGTCAAGGAACAGATCTATAGCTGCATAAGATTAGACCTAATTCATGTGATATTAAAGTATGCATTAGGCAAAACTCTTGAATAGTGAAGAGGCTGGAACCCTCAAAGGAGATTTACAAGACACCATAAGCATAAACAGGGGTACAATGGTATTTTTGGTATGAAAATTGTGGTGGGGATTTTCCTTTTTGTGTGCAGACTTTTTAAATGTTAACATTAATTTACCTAATAGTATGTGCCAGTCTTTTTGCAAATGACTTGCAACGTCATGCATAGTTCGGGTCACAAAAAAATAAATCAAACAATGGGATTCTGGTGCCTAGCCTAATTGGCTTCAGATCATTGTGATACTATGTGACATCATCATATTCTGACAAAATAAACCAATATGGATTTAAGTAAACAGAGAGCCTTGCAACCACCCATAACCAGGAATAATACTGTATATTAGCTATGTACTGCCTAAATTGAAATAGCAGCACCTCAAATTTAGAACTAAGCGGCTTTGGAGTGAAAAAGGACAAGCATGATAACATGCAAATAACACATAGAATACACACATTACACAACCTGAACACAATACTCTTGACCTGGGGCTCTTCAGTAGCAGTATTAACAACTGCACAGACAGGAGTTAGTTGGACATTGTGAAAGCTGGCATACAATTAAAAAAACAATTTTCTAAATACCTGTTCTTTCCACACCGGGACTCTGCACTTTTTTGAAATAGGGCATTATACTACTGGCTTGTTTTCCATGAAGTAGAAGAAGCACACATGAGAGTTCCTTAATGGCATTTTCAAATTTAGTGCTGTCATGACGCCCTTCTCAGATCAAGGTGTTGCTCAGTCCCATTCTGGTCAGAGTATTAGCTTGTGCTCAAGCATTCCTGATACTGATATGATTTTTTTTTCCAAATTCCTGTGGCTTCCTTTAAGAAGCAGATTGTACTTGACCTTTGGTACTAGGCATGTGCCCCATTACTGCTACCTGGAAAAGCCTGAATTAGAAGTGTAAATATGCAATTAAAAAATAAAAAACGAAGTCTGTTTTCATTTTAACACTAGGAATAAGAGGCTACAGCCTTTAAGCCCATAACTAAACTGAAAAGGTCAGGCTGCGTAAAAGTATAGAACACTGTAGGGCCAGTAAAGTTACAGTAGTTCCATGAGCCATAAACAGACCTGAAGCATGAAGACAATTTCACATACTGTAAAAAAAGCAATAACAAATTTCATTGAACATATAATAGGAAATTTGAAAAAATGCTAAAGAGGAGAAGGTTGTAATAAACATGTTAATAATAAGTTGAATTACTGAGGAAAGCTTATTACTTATTTTGAACAACTTTAAGTCAGTTTGTGGTATACTTCCCTTTAATGCAGAAATGCCATTGCAGTGGTAGCAGATAGTGCTGGGCGGTATAACGGTTCATACCAAAAACCATTTTTTATTTTTGTTATGATATGGCTTTTTCTTATACCACTACACTGGTTTAAATAGCCTAAACAACGTTCAGAACGTGGCGCAGCGGGAAACTGTTTAAGGGGGGGGACCTTTTTCACTACTGCACCGCTAAACGCACATGCAACAGAGTACATGCATTAGTGGAGGTACTGAGCAGTGAAAATAGACAGAGAACATTCTGAAACTGAAGCTGTAGCAGACGATAAAGTTGAACATGATGATACAGAAGAAAGGAGCCGTGTCCGTTGTCTGGAGATAGTTTGGTTTTAAAAGGTCGGATGTGGACCATTATGTTCAAATGTATGAATACTGTTTCTATAATACTGCAAGCTAAGTTGTAATTGTTTTATTTTTTTCAATACTGTATAATGTACCAGGGTACTGTGTAATAGTGTGACGACATGTTGAATTTATTCTCAACATTTCTACTTTATTCTCGCCGTTTATGTCGAGATTAAAGTTGACATGTTGACTTTATCCTTGTAATTTGTCATTAACGTAAAACATTATAAACTAAACTTCATCATAAAATGAATATTTAATTTACTAGATTTTCTCAAACCCCATCATAAGTTAATTTAGCACATTAAATGCTTTGTGTTAAGTGTTCCCCAACCCAGTTTTTAATCGCTACGTGCTTCTTAAACGGACTTTTTCTGCACTAAGAGGAGGCACAGGTAGCGATCACCACACAAATACACTAATTTCATGATATTCCTGCACCCTGAACATTTAGAATGCCAACATAAGTACAGTACTTGATATCATTTTCATGATGAAATACATTACAGAATTTATTAATCATGTGGGGGCACGGTGGCATGGAGGTTGCACTGCTGCCTCATAGCAAGAGGGTCCTGGGTGTTCCCTGCCTTGAATTTGCATGTTTTTTCTGATGAGTTTACTCAGCGTGCTTCAGTTTCCTTTCAAAGTCATGTAGGATGTGGGGTTTTGTTATGCTGTATTGACCCTGCTAATGTATGTGTTGCTCGTATTCACCCTGCGATGTGCTGGCGCCCTGTTCAGGATTTGCTTCTGCCTCGCACACAGTAGTGCTGGGATGGGTGCATCCCTGAATGGATAGCATAATTAAACATGTATAACGAAGATTTTTTTTTTTTTAAAGTTCTGAACACTCCGTGGTCTATGTTTATAACTAGTTATAATTTCACAAAGACGTTTATCGTGTGGGGATTGGTTATGTGGAGAAAGAAAAAGGAAGGATAGGAACTGGGGGTTTGGTACATCAGACAGAGACAGCACGCATGCAGTAAAGAGAGCCCGCTCAGAAGAACATCCATTGAATTCTGTGTTCGTGTCTCCAACCACCAGATCACGAACCCAACATTTACACAATATTTAAGTTAAACCTGTGCGATACCCATTCATACATCTAGTTTTCTGGAGCCTCGTCACACCTGCCATAAAGGTCTCTACACTGAACGTACACCTGGGGACCACTTACTGCGAGGAAGCAGCATTACCGCCACACTACCGTACATGTTTAATACCTTCTTTAATGCATTTCATTGTGAAAATGATATCAAGTATTTATCTTCGCATTCTAAATGTTCAGAGAGCAGGAATATCATGAAGTGAATGTATTCTGTGCGACAATTGCTGCCTGTGCCTCCTCTTAGTGCAGAGGAAGTCGGTTTAAGAAGCGCGTAGCGATTAATAACTGAGTCGGGGTACACTTAACACAAAGCATTTAATGTGCTACATTAACTTATGACAGGATTTGAGAAAACCTAGTAAATTAAACATTGATTTTAGGATGAAGTTTAGTTTACGACATTCTACTTTAATGACAAAATAAACTGTGGAAATGTTGAGTTTATTCTCAACATAGTTTTTTTTTTCCTCAGTGTCCATATTTTCTTTTTTCTTCACCGTGACCCTAATAAGTTTCCATAGGGCTATACAACAGATAGCATTATAAATTCAAGTTGCAGTTTTATTATCTATACTAATAAAAGGCAAAGCCCTCACTGACTGGCTCACTCATCAATCCAACTTCCCGTGTAGGTGGAAGGCTGAAATTTGGCAGGCTCATTCCTTACAGCTTACTTACAAAAGTTGGGCAGGTTTCATTTCAAAATTCTACGCGTAATGGTCATAACTGGAACCTATTTTTTTCCATATACTGTAATGGAGTTGAGCTCGATGGCCGTGGGGGGCAGAGTTTCGTGTGACATCATCACGCCTCCCACATAATCACGTGAACTGTCAACGCAGTACGTAGAAAACAAGGAAGAGCTCCAAAAAGCGCTGAAGAAAACATGCATTATACAATTGAGAAGGCAGCGAAACAATAAGAAGCGAGCGACTGACACATACAAGCATATTCATGAGTGCAGCTACTTTGGAAACAAAGCACGGTGTAAACCTAAAGTTTAAATGAAGTTCATAGACAGGCTGCCGATGGCGTTTGTCATGCCCACGGCTAATGCGGGATACAAGTTTAATGAGAGGACACAGGATATAAACGAGAGTTTTGATCACTTAACTAAGTTAAAATTGCTGGTGAAGGCTGTGCTTATGTAAATTCTGAGAGACTGTGTTTGTGGGGGGATTGACAGTTAAGGCGGGTGGGGGAGTCACGTCATCATCTCCCCTCCCATTCACCTCATTTCGCTCTGAGCTGAGCTCTGCAGCTAACGCGGTCTTGCGGAACCAACTTTGTCACGCTGCCACCAAATACTCACAGAAAAATCCACAAGTTAATACACACGCTGTCTCTAGAGTTTCTCCACACTCTGAATCCTCCAGGCACTACTTACAAAAGGTTACATTGACAATCATGTTACGTTTTTTTTAAATGTTTCCTTTTCTTAGCACAAGCACAGCTGAGAAGCTTCGATGCATGTGCTCTATAACGCGTTAAAAATAACGATTTAATCACACTTTGCATTCCAAGCAAAGGGGAACTTCTGTCAATGCATGATTTCCTGGTACACCGATTACATTGATGCACACATCAGAGCTACAAAAATGTAACAGTCGGAAGAAAGCGCGTTGCTAGGACTGATTGGAGGAAAATTTCATTTCAAAAGACTACCCGACGGAAGCCTTGATAAAAGCGTGGTTTTGTGCACATATATGTATACTGTATATATATACAGTATATGTATGTATGTGTGTGTATATATATATATATATATATATATATATATATATATATATATATATATATATATATATATATTAGGGGTGCAACGATACACAAAATTTACGGTTCGGTTCGGTACTTTGGTGTCACGGTTCGATATTTTTTCGATACAAACAAATTTTCATGCCTTTTTTAATTTGTAATTTATTAAAATTATATATATTTCTTTTAACTCAAAATACAGTTTTAAATTAAATGTTGCTGAAAAACAAAATAAAAAATAAAAGAGTTTAGAAACGAGTTTATTACAGAGAAAGGTCCCTTTCCAAAATAAAAGCTATGCTATACCCTTCTTCTGGGGTATATTCTCAGGAGCATATTGAACATATCATGTCCCCATAAAATGAACCACTCTCTGATGGACCTCCCCTCACACTCATCTTCTGGAGTGCTAGCACTTAGCTGCATATACAACAAAAACAACTTAAATAAAAATATGTATTGCACAGAAATGCCTTCCTAAATATATTTTGAAACTTTTGAAATGTTCTAAAATTAAGGTATCAACCACATACAGTTCTGCATTATTTGGGGATCCCTGACTGTATTTTCTATACTTGGTAGAATATAAAACAAACACACCCAATGGTACATGCTTCCTCAGTTTGTTTGCCCAGTTGATTTCATACAAGGGACGCTATTGGCGGATGGCTTAGAAGCTACCCAATCAGAGCACGTATTACATATTAACTAAAACTCCTCAATGCTATAAGATATGCCTATTGCGTGGTGCTCGATTGTTTGCTTGTCTCTGCCTCTATCTCACCCTCTCTGACATTCTCCGCGCCTGACGGAGAGGGTGTGTGCTGAGGTGTTGTTTGCACAGAAGCTTTTTGCCTAGTGGATACGGACGCTCCTCTAAGAAATGCCGCTTTATCGAGGTGCGTCCAAAAGCTCACTTATTGATTTTTTTATTGTTTGCTTTAATCTCGTGCTCTCTCTCTCTCTCTGACGTTCTCTGTGCTTGACGGAGGAGATGTGAGCAGAGGGCTTTGCACAGAGGCTGTTTGCTTAGAAGATAGGGACGCTCCTGTAAAAATGCTGAAAGGCTACCTTCGCATTGATCCCTTCATTGCCGCTGCTTTATCGCGGTGCTTGCATACTTAAAAGCGCAACAGCCCTATTGATTTTTCATTGTTTACTTTACTCTCTCTCTGACATTCTCCGCTCCTTACGCGCACTTTGAAGAGGAAGATATGTTTTCATTCTTTTAATTGTGAGAAAGAACTGTCATCTCTGTCTTGTCATGGAGCACAGTTTAAACTTTTGACTAAAGGTTGTTATTTCATGTCTAGAGGGCTCTAATAATGTTAAAAAACGTATTTAGAAGGTCGTAAACAGGTTTTCTATGCTCTAACTGCGAAAATATTAGATTTATAAATAAAGAATCCTACTTCGTGGAAATTCATTTATCTGTCTGGAGCGGATTAACCGCGATAAACAAGGGTTTACTGTATAACTGTGCGGAGAATATTTATAAACAGTGTGGGAGAGTTTCTAAGGGCTTAAAATATATAAAAATAATCATACAAACATATGGTTTCTACTTGGATTTTTTTCACCTATCGGGGGGTTCTGGAACGCAACCCCCGCGATCGAGGAGGGATTACTGTATATAATTTTGTATCGTTCAATACATATGCGTACCGAACCGAAAGCACTGTATCGAACGGTTCAATATCGATACATGTATTGTTGCACCCTTAATATATATATATATATATATATATATATATATATATATATGTATATGTATATATATGTATATATATGTATATATATATATACTGTATATATTTGGATGTATATGTATATATACTATATATATGTGTGTGTATATATATATATATATATATATATATATATACAGCAACACCAATGACAATGTCAATCATGTTACGTTATTATTAAAATGTTTCCTTTTCTTTTTCATTACTTCTTTAACACACTACTTCTCCGCTGCGAAGCGCGGGAATTTTGCTAGTTTATGTATATAGCTTAGCTTGAAGCAAAGTCCATATTAATGCAGTTTGCCTTAGTGATGATGTCATCACCAAGTTGCACTTGTTTTATTTTATTTTTATTTGGTGAATACTGTGTAATGTACCTGGGCTTGAAGTCTTGAAATAATAGTATTATTACTGGAAGTTGCACTATTATTTATTTTATTGTTATTATTTATTAGTTTAAATATTATACAGTTTAATGATGGTAAAGTTGTTTAAAAAGTCACTTTAACGTGTCAGAGGACAGAGATTGTTAACATTAACAGAAAGTGTAGTTGGTTTACAAACAATATTTACTATTTATTCCTTTTCTACGACATGTTCAGGGCAATACAATTTTTGACAAGCACCTCTGGATATTTTACTAAGTCTAAATGCCTCTTTGGATGGTTGAAAATATGTTGTCAACATTTTAGTTTAAGTTGTTTGCAAAATTTGTTCAAAAAAAAGACTCAATATTTTTACTGCATCTGTCATGCAGTGGGATTCCTTCGCTTCATTAGTGCCACCCCCTTGAAAGCTATCACTTTATGGGGCCATGCAAACCTTTATTAATACTTGTGTGCACATTAAAATGTTTTTTTTGTACAATGTACAATTTTAATGACAGTCTACTGTAGTAATTGCAGTGGAAAATGTGGTTAACATCCACTCATTCATGGGGAAAAAAATACCATTGAATACGGTGAAACCGGTATATTTTTGAAAAATACCGTGATACAGAATTTTGGTCATACTGCCCAGCACTAGTAGCAGGTATAGACAGAATCACACTTTAAAAATAAAAAACTGTTTATCCAAGTGCTTAATTGGGACTTGACAGATCTAGTATCCACTATAAGAAATAAACACACTTTTTAACCTATGCATGACTGGAAAGCAGGTGGGTCCAAAGTCACATTGTGAATTATAATTGAAGGTTGTCAAACTGATTCCTTTACTAAAACTAGTCTGACCAAATGCAGGGCAGTTGTAAGCTTTGGTGTGTCTTCACTGTCTATTTTGCTGACTTTAGACAGCTGTGGAATTTCTGAGTGTGTCTCACCAGGAAGTGGACAGTACTTTTTGAAAAAGAATGTTTGAAATAGACCAGTTTGTGCAACAGAGAAGTGAATATTCTAAAGTGATAATGCAGCATTATAAATGTCAGCAATCCTCAAAGTCTGACACACACATCACCCGTTCACTCTCAGACTTCTATCTTCAAGCTCCAAAGGCAATTAAGTAACCCACTTTCAAAGCTATTGAAGGTTCCTGGGTAAAGTTAGAAGATAGGTAGAGATGAGGGAAGATTTATCCCAATTTATCGCCAGATTTTACAATTGAAAGAAAGACAACTATTTCAGTTCAATGCCAGTTTTATTTATTTATAAGACCATCCTCTCAGTTCACAAATGCAGAGATACCATAGCAAGTCTGTATAATGAAATCCTATTGTTAAGATCTAAGGAAGTTCACACATGGAAAACAACTGCTATGATTGCAGCAGCACACAAATGGCAAAGGCCTGAGACCTCCAAAATTAACCCAAAACAGGCCAGCTTCCTCACCAGCCTTCCCTGAAGATGCAAACTTCTAAGAAAAGCTGATCTCCCACTTTATAGATTGGCTTCAGTCTACCGTGGGTGGGTGAAATTGGGTTTTGGCTTCAGCAGTTCAGAATATTCTTGAAAATCACCAACCAACAATAAACATGCTTCATAGGGGGGAACCATAAAACTCTGGCTTGCAGTAGCAAGTCTCACAAAGAAACATTATAAATAAAGGAATTATTCACTAGAATATACAAAAATAACAAAATGTTCCATATAAGAAAAAAAAAGAAATAAAATGAGTTGCCTACAAGACAGTCCAAAGCAAATAGGTCTGAATATAAAATCCACAAGAATCAAATTGAAGATCAAAACCAAAGGACATATAGTACTCACAGAACCACCAAACACTAGAGAATACAGAAATAAACCTCATTGAATACCTTTGCCTTTATAGGGCTGGTGTCATGAACCAGAGCCTCCATGAAAGCCAAAAAGTGTGAAGCCTTAAAAATGCCTCAGAAAGACTTCACTGGTGAGGACAGGCCTCTTTTACCTAACTGGAAAAGACCTCAGCTCAGTGGGCTTAATTCCCACTCAAATGGCCTACCTTAAACTTTGTAAAAAAAAGGTGTCATTTTGCTCGACTTCTCATTGCATCCATAATGGCTAACACGGTATAACACCTTACTACTACACGTATAACCATAAACAGTAATACACTTCAAAAGACTTCACAAGAATGAATGATTCCCACTTGACCTGCCTGTCTCCAACACCTTTACAGGGCTTGGGAAAGTTCTTAAATGATATGGACAGAGGGCCTCTTTGGGTTCCACCCACAACACTCATGGAATATACTCACATTCAAATAGAAAGTACATAATTTTAAAAATAACATGCAATGAAAATGCAATAATAAAACACACACAAAAATAAATAAAACACACATAAATACATGGAATACCAAAATAGCTGAGGGAGGTCCCTAAACTATGATGGACAGGTGGCTTCATCTTTTGGGGATCCACCCACAAAATAACTAGACACACATAGATACTAAAGAATAACCAAACAGAAAACAAAAAAGCAAATAATACATAATTAAACAAATGATAAATGAACAGAACAATATTATAAAAAAAGAGAAACAATGACCAATTTTGAAAAGTGAATAAAGAAGGTAATGAGAAGCTTATGTGGATTTTCTCATTCGTCTTCATGTCCACATCGGGATTACTTTAACTTAAGAGTAAATTGTCCTTGTATGATTAATTGTGGGTGCATGTGCAAGTGTGCCCTGTTATGGAGTAGTTCCCCATCCAAGGTTGGTTCCCATATTTTACCCTCTAAGAGAATTGATGAAGTAATGACCTGGGCAACTGTAGCTATGTTAATTTAATTCAGATCATTTATTTATTTAAATATTTTATTTCTTCTGTTGAATTCAAAGGAAGAGTGCTAAAACTGTTTTCTTATCAAGCTATTTATGCTGTTTAAAAAAAAAAATCTATTTCTTATCTCCTCTAACTTAAAATGGTTGGAACTTACAATGCATTGATCATACTATCATGACTTCAAAGCACATGTCTAGGAGTTTACAGCTTGTTATGACCACTGTGGGATATTGTGGCTGACTTCTGTTTTGGTGTTTCAGGGACAATACTCAAGAAAAGTGGAACAATATCCAGACATGAACCCAATTTGGTTACTTTTCCTCTGTGTGGAACGAGCCCCGGACACAGACAAACAGACGACGTTTTTTACCCAACACACACATTTTTATTTACAATAATATTTACTAGTCCATGCACAACCCAGTGCCTCTGCACCAATCCCTGAAAGTCCAGGTCCCTCTCTCCAGTGCCTGCCTTCTTCAGGCCGCCTCCACTACTCTCCAGCAAGACTTTGTCCACTCCTCGCCCGACTCCAGTCATCGTACGGTGGGAGGCGGCCCCTTTTATACAAGCCCGGATGGGCTCCAGGTGCTTCCCGACACTCCCCTGTGTGGTGAAAGTGCCTCCGGACTGCACTCCGGGTGTCCACAGTCTTCTTTGTGTGGCGTAAGTGCTGTGGTCCAGGGCTCTCCAGGCACCAGGGCGCCCCCTGGCGGTGACCACGGGCTCCTACAGGGCTGAGCTTCCAAGCTCTGCACCTGTGGTCCCCAGCGCAACCAGGAGGGGCGCCCCCTTGTGGTCTGGAAGAGGCGCAAGCCCTCCTCCAGACCACTTAGGCGTCCCAGCTGTGTAGCACCCCCAGCCACATCTGTCAGAAGTTTTCTACTTTCTGGGATGCTCTAGGGCGATATTCTTCTACTGTCATCATGTTTTTATTCTTGTAAGGATTTTTAAAACGTTATCCTTAGGTTTTGTATTTCGTAAAGCTTTCAATCAAGTATTGTCACAATCGTGTGAAAGGCATGTTACTATTTGTTAATTTTCCTGTTGTTGATTCGACTAAAACAATGACTTCCTAGACAGTGTGTCTGCCACAGAAATGTCTTTTCATAGCCATTGTACAATTGTGATATGGTAGCCTATATTATTTTGAAATTGCATTTCAGTGGATTTAAATATTTTCTTATTTGTTTTTTTTTTTTTTGCAACAACATGGCATTCATAGCTATATTGGTGATACTGCTTGTACTTAAACATATCGTCATGCTAAATTTCACAGTGACTGACTTCTCACTGAGGCTTTTTAGCTTGAAAATTCTGGAGGGGCCACACAGACTTGAGACAGAGACTCTGAATTAAAATTTTTAAATACAAATTAATACATATAGTTCTCAAGTAACCAATAAAGTTATGTTGAGAAACCAATCATTTGGTTTGAGGCACTAATAGAACAAAAATGGGTGTGGCTTAAATGCACTAGCATATTTATATACAGTGTCACACTGATGATAATTGTATTAACACTTGATAATATATTGAATTTTTAAGGTGCAAATAACATTCTGTAAATATGTTAGATTTAACAAGCAGAATCAGGCTTTGTACATAAGAATGCACAAGTCATATGTATAGTTTGTGTTTTAAGACGTAATTCTTGCTCTGATTTAATCTATTTTTCTTGTAAAATATGCAATAAGTAATAGCTGCTATGTCTTTTCATTTTATTTTTGTTGCAGCTGTCATTTACCTGAAACAACTTAATGTTTCTTGACCTGTATTAGAAATTATGGTTCAAAAATTTTGTTGAAAATATATATCCATCTCTCTATTTCTCTTAGTAAAGTGAACACAGTATAGTGTCACAGATGAAACTATACATTCAGACAAACTCTTTTTCTTTTGATATGCAAGGCAAATGTAGTTAGACGCTAATACTTGGACCATAGCCTTTCTTAAATGTAAAATTTTCCCCAAAGACTTTCCATGTTTTTCTGTTCCTTGATTCCTGTTCCTTGATTCTAAGACTGGAATTATGGAAGCATGAAGACAGTATGAAATTTGACCAGTACTGCATATAGCACTTTGTATTGTTTCAAAAGAGATTATTTTTTACATTATTTAACCACACCAGTTTACTTGCAAAATCTTCTCCTGAGAAAGGCCATTTTTATGTAGTGCTCCATCTACTGCCATTTGATGCAGTGCTTTTGCTTTAAAAAAAAAAAAAAAAAGAATCCCTGTTGTACTAACAAGTATTTTTCTTGGTTAATCAGTGAATCTAAAGTATTATCTTTTTCAGGGCCAGTGTAAAAATAATTCTGCTTCTGTATCTTCATTATTTAGCCATAACAGTGTTAACAAGGAATATCCATGATGTCTGATATAACATGTATCCCTCACCAGTTTTTGCCTTCTGACAACTTATTCCCTGAATTCCTGCAATTACTAGTTTTTATGACTAGTTCATGTGGAAATATGTATTCCTGTTTCATATAAACAGTTTAGTAACCTAGGTTTGCCATTTATTACATTTGATATTGGCAAAGTATTTGCAACCAAGCTCAGGTTCATCCTTGATAGCTCATAATCTTCCCTTACTCATAATTACAGTCCCAGCCAAAACCTTGGTACACAAGTGACCAAACTAGACACATTCAAAAAGAACTTCTGTTACCTAGGTGGTAATCATCATTTTTCTGACCAGCCACAGTTTCAACACTGCACTACAATAGGCTTTTATGTTAAATACTGCTGCAAAGTTATAGTCACTTTGAATTATATTATTTCAAAAATCTAAAATAAATTATAATTTGTGCTATGAACAAGATAGTTAATTTTTTATCATCACAAGGTGAATAGGTAATAAAATATATCCTGTATTTTCACAAAAAATGCAGTCATCTAATGTATCTAAGATAATTACTACCACGTTAGCACAGTAGTTTATTGCTGCTATTTGTTTCATTTTGTGTTTTATGTCTTTTGCTAAATGACTGGAGACTATTGTATTGAATACAAAAAGCAACATTGAATCCAGAGGTAAAAGTAAACTTGCAGACTATTGTTTCCTAGAGGAGATGTGCCTAAGGTCCTCCAAGGGGAGGGCTGGGACCTGAGGATCTTTTTAGGTAGGAGTCAAACTGATTATTTGCTAAGTGCCGCGGCTAAATGCTCATTTAACACTTTTACCACACAGAAATGGAAGAAGAGTTGCTTTGTAGTCTCCTGGTATGTGGAGATCTTTCCTAAACTGTGTATATTTGCTTTTTCAGTGCAAGAAGTCTGGCCCTTTCAAACAAAGGAATTCACTGTGATTCTCGGGGACAAGCTGACCTTCGCATTATGTGTTTTTTGCATATTTTTTATTTCTGTTGTCTTATTTTATTTTCATTGTGTTCAATATATTGTAATGTAATGGTTTAGCAATAAAATGAATTGTATGTTTTATGTTTGGATGGCCCATTTACGGCAACTTTATTTTGCTTTCTAAATATAACTTGCTGTGGTACTTGGCAAAACAAGATTGAAATAAAATGTAATTCTACTGTGAAAATTAGAATATTGAATAAATGTGGCACATTTAGAGTTTTTCTGTCATTCTCTTTTTATAGGTTATAGCATCAGGAAAGAGCTATTAAGTCTGCAGTTATGGCAAGTCCACTACCACAAGGACGACTAGCAGTACTTCAGACATATAAGCTCCTCCAATGTGTACGAGAAGAGAACAAGCCTCAGATAAAGAAGATGGTTGAGCTTGGTGTTCCTAACCTCATCAATTTAGTTGATCCTGGTGATGGAAACAGTGCCCTTCATTTGGCTGCATTAGATAACAATGCTGGCATGTGTAGTTTTCTTCTCTCATTGAAGGCTTATCCTGACACACAAGACAAAAATGGATGTAGCCCAGTAATGAAAGCAGCTGAACTGGGGCATGATAACATAGTCGCAGTGTTTGCAAAGGCTGGAGCAAATATGAAAGTAGTGGACAATGAGGGCAAAGGTATACAAATATTTTATTTTTTATTCAATCAGTGTATGATTTTAAAAACAAATATGGTACATAATGAGCTAACAGTATTGTAACATGATTTTTAAAGATAGTTGTTATTCATAGAAAACAAACACAGGTACAATTTTGACATTAAGTGCAGTAAAGATAAAGTTTATACCTACAGTAACATGGATTATTTTAATATAATTTCAGAGAAGACACTGTATATTCTCAAAATTCAAGTTTTAATAATCTTAGATCTAACGCCACAAACATTATAAACAAAATTCTCAAAAGTGCCTCTTTTCCTGCAAGAATCTGCATTAGAAGCCCGTCATATTAGAATGCGACATCATGGTGCAATCTCCTCGTGATTTTACTGTTTATATGCATTTTGTATAAGTAATATACAGGTATAATCCTTTAAACTGAGAAAATTATTTTTACACCAGTACACCACATCTCCAAAAATATGCAGAGATACATTATTTGGAGATTAAAAATTGGCCCTGTGTAAGCGTGTTTAAAAACATGCTGTTGAAAATAAGTTTCTGTTAGGCTAAAAAAATTAAGAATATCCCATTTTCATCAATTATTGCTTTGCCCCTTTTCTATACTTCTCTTTAACCCCTTTTTAAATGTTATCACCTTTATTCTTTCTGTTTCCTCTATGTTTTGTGCTGCAAGCATCTTTTCACTTTACTCATATAATATACACTAATCTAGGCACCATGTGTGCCTGCCCAGTGAGCATCATAATAATGTCTAGTTCTGAATTGAACTCACTATTTTAGAGTATGTTTAGGTGTGTCATATTCTTTTGCTTGTTGGAAACATAGGTTTAATTTTTCTTACCTGTCAAGTTTAGTATGTGTGGTGTGAGTATATATTGTCTAATATATATTTACATATTTTTTTCCATTTTTAGGTATTTTGTTTTATTGTATTCACTCTACTAAAAGACATTTACGCTGTGTTCAGATTGCTCTCTCACACGGTGCTGATGTTAACAACTGTTCAGTCTCAGGAAGACCCATATTTGTTTTAGCTTGTGAACAAGCTCTGACATGCAAACCAATATGTATGAACATTTTGGAAAATGGTGCTGATCCAAATGCAACAGATCAGGTAATCACTGCTGTTATGAGAGTTTTATGGATCATGTTTAGTTGTGGTTTTTATTTTGTACTCCTTGAATTTTTTGGTATGCATTTAGTGGTGTGCCATTAGGTCATTTATCTTATTTCAATAACTAACAAGCAAAGTAACAACAACAAACAAAACTAACTAACAAAAACAAAAAATAGTGTCAGTAGTAGGCAATACCACAGATTCTCTGGAAGAAGGTGAGTAATGGGGGTTAAGTAAGGTACTGTTGTGGTTATTTTTTTTAAATAAATAATTTGAATGTGACTTTATTTAAAAACAGTGCATTTTTTGTTTTAAACACTGTTCTTCAATCAATAGTCTATAAATAACAATAAATAAAAGGCTACAATTTGTAACTGCTTATAAGAATGTATCATGAAGGTTGTTCACTGGATGTAGAAGGTAAGGCTTACGATGAAGAAGTGGAGAGCATTAACTGAGCAAAAGCACCAGAATGATTGCATTTTAAGTGTGCCTGCAAACTGCTTGTATTTGAGAATTTAAGGACTACCATTTTCAAACAAAGCTGGAAAATAGCATCTTTTAAATTTTATATCTCTCTTTTATCATTTGGTTTGAAACAAAAACTAGTAACATTTTGCAGTATGTACTGAGCTGTACAACTATATTACCCATAAAACCTGGTGTATAATGTCACAATGATTGTAACAAGGTAGCAGTTTATATACAATACAATTACTGTATCTGCACTTGCTCTTCCTGTTGACAGCTTGTAGGAAAAATATTGACTCTGTTATCCACATAAGATATTACAAAACTGCAGAAATGACATTGGGTTTCAAAATAATTTCCATCTTGACTGTAAATTTTTTTTTCATTTTCTCACTAATGGGGCACCATCTTTTTTCCCAAGGAGGCAGTTGTTCCAAAATCATAGTCCTTGTAGCCAAGAGCTTTGGAAAGCTCTTCGGGTGAAAGGCACAACTTAGTTTGACCTGAATGGTCTATCCAAGTAGGGTTGGTGATGCCTATTGGTTGTTTAGTGTTGTAGTGTTTGTTACATATGCATTCTTTATATACCCACTCAATTTTGAAATTGATATTGTAATTACAGTCGTTAAAATTTGCTGTCTAAAAAAATACAGCTGGTTAACTCGCATTTTACAGAAATAATGGGTTTGTAACCGCGTCAGTCAGTTAACTGTATGCCAGCACAAGCCTAGATAAATCTGTAAAAGTATTCTCAGAGGATGTAAAACAAATGCTTTATTGAAATCAAATAGTACATAATACACCCTTTACAATGTCTGTCAGTTAAAGAGTACGATTGCACCAAACATGATCAGCATCCTTCTATAGGCAGTGTTTCTGTCCATCTTATTTTCCATATTGACTGTTGCTTTTTCCATGAGTGTACTTAATGGTGTTTGTCATTCATCTTTTGTGTTTATTTTCCACCAATTACTCTTTCACAACTAGCAGTAACATTCATACATAATTATACTCTGTGGGGAACAGGCCGGACACAGACAGGTAGACATGATATTTTGCACCACCACACCTTTATTTACAATATTTACACAATAGTAAACCACGCACAAGCCAGTGCCACAGCACCAAACACCCTTCAAGTCCTGGCCTCACAATGCCTCTTCTGGTCCGCCTCCACTCCTCTCCTCCAATCTCTGTCCTCTTCCACCCGACTCCAGCCGTTGAATGGAGGGAGGCAGCCCCTTATATACACACCCGGATGTGCTCCAGGTGCTTCCCGACACTCTTCCGCCGGCACTCCCCTGTGCGGTAGAAGTGCCGGCTGTGCACCTGCTCTCCTCCGGTCCTCCTGGGCATCCCGGCTGGGTCGCCACCCCAGCCATCTCCGACAACTCATTACCAAAGATCATTATATTCTTCAACTTTTAAAATTGTTATTTAGCACCTACAACCAAAATGATGTTTCAAAATATATCTCAGCAATGACTTGCTGCTCCTCACAAAAGTTACTATTACTTTGCCATTACAATTACTTTACCATTAGCAAGTAATATGAATTACTATATGGTCAATAGTAGATGTGTTTGCTTAAAAATAAAGAAAGATGTATTAATATGAGAAAAGACAAAATTAATTAAGTTGCACTAGCTGGCATGGGATAGAGAACATTTTTTCTTTAATTTTGTAGTGTTATTTCATGTTGTCATTTTGGTAAATATGCAGTGGGATGGCGCCCTGCCCGGGGTTTGTTTCCTGCCTTGTGCCCAGTGTTGGCTGGGATTGGCTCCAGCATACCCCCGTGACCCTGTAGTTAGGATATAGCGGGTTAGATAATGGATGGATGGATGGATGTATTTTGGTAAATAATTAACTGCTTGTAATAATGGTTCTTAGTGTTTTTCTTTTACTCATACAGTATACTATATCCAAGGATATGATTTTTTTTATATTTTTTGCATTTGATCTGAAATAGAAAAATGTTTTCCATTAATCTTTATACCATTGTATAAAGGTACAATGCACAAAGTCTACGCTATTCCCTGTTTATCTCTTTAGGTTACTGGGCATACAGCATTAATGGAAGCTGCCAAATCAGGAGATGCTGAACTTGTTCGAGCCATTCTTTTAAAAGGAGGGAATGTGAATGCTCTAGACAAAAGGAGAAATCATGCTGCACATTTTGCTGCATTGGGTGGTTTTTTTGAGGTAAGTGTTTGTAAATAATAATAATACATTCTGTTTATATAGTGCCTTTCCCATGCTCAAGGCACTTAAGAATATAAGAAAGAACGGCAGGGTATACAGTATATAGCATTGTACCAACCAGATAAATAAATGAAGATCACGACAGTGAATTCAGAGAAAAAAAGCCTAATAGACAACATAAATGATGGTCTAGCACACACACATACAGGTTACATGAGCATCTTGACAGAGAGGTAAACTGAGAGAAGGGTAATAAAGTTAAGTAGAGCTAAATACCTTCCTGAACAGATGAGTTTTGAGTTGATTTTTAAAAGAATTCATGGAGTCAGCTGATTTAATTAATTTCGGTAGGTCATTCCAGAGTCTGGGCGCTATACAGCTAAAGGCCCTGTCACCCATGGAGTGAAGATTAGTGTGGGGCAAAACAAAATTGCCAGTATCAGAGGACCTTAGTGTCCGGGCAGGCACATAGTGATGGAGAAGGTCACTGATGTAGTTTGGCGCGAGGTTATTTAAGGCTTTGTAGGTTATTAGTAGGATTTTATATTCGATTCTGTAAGACACAGGGAGCCAGTGAAGATGGAGCAGGATGGGTGTGATGTGCTCGCTGCTGCTAGTTCGAGTAAGGACTCTTACAACTGAGTTTTGAATAAGCTGGAGCTGTGATATAAGATTAGAAGGGGCATCTGCCAGTAGGGAATTACAATAATCGATGCAGGATGTGATAAAAGCATGGACAAGTTTCTCAGCATTAGAAAAGGAGAGGAAAGAGCGAACACGGGATATGTTACGGAGGTGAAAGTAAGAAAGTTTCTTAATGTGATTTATGTGGGCGGAATAAGAGTGTAAGGAATCAAAAATGACACCAAGTTTCTTTACAGTAGAGGCAGGTCTGATGAGATCACCGCCAAGATGGACTGGGAAAGAGCTAATTTTATTAAGTTGCATTTTAGTCCTAATTTGCAGGAGTTCAGTTTTGTTGCAATTTAATTTTAAAGAGTTCTGCTCCATCCAGGTTTTAATTTTACTAAGGCAGGTTCTGAGCTGAGAAAGCTCTGATGAATTTCCACTTTTAACATTGAAGTAGAGTTGAGTATCATCTGCATAAAAATGATAACCCAGTCCATAGCTATGAATAATATGGCCAAGGGGAAGCATGTAAATACAGAAGAGAAAAGGACTGAGGACAGAGCCCTGAGGATCTCCTTGTGTGACTGGCACTGAGCTGGATCTGCTGTTGCCAAGACTAACAAACTCTTGCCTATCATTCAAATAGAACTTGAACCACTGGAGGGCAGTGCCAGAGATACCCAGCATGTTCTCCATTCTGGAGAGTAGAATGTCATGTCTAACAGTGTCAAATGCTGCACTGAGGTCTAATTGAATTAATATGCTGGTTTGTCCAGAGTCTGCTGCCATAAGCAAATCATTAGTTACCCATAGCAGAGCAGTTTCACAGCTGTGCCACTCCCTGAAACCAGACTGAAAGGGTTCCATCAAGTTATTAGAGGTTAAATAGTTGTTGAGTTGGGTGGCTACAACACGCTCAAGAACTTTTGACAGGAAAGGCAAATGGGAAAAAGGCCGAAAATTGTTAAGATTGTCAGCATCAAGACCAGACTTTGTTAACATTGGGGTTACAGAAGCAATTTTAAAAGTGAGTGGCACAGAGCCAGTGTCAAGGGATGAGTGTATTATTGTTGTAACAGTCGGGATTATGGCATGAAGGCAGGATTTAAGTAGTGTGCTGGGAATGGGAAGTAGTCGGCCTCCTTTTACAAAGCAGGTTATTAACAAACACAATAAAGCAGTGTCCAAGATTGTCTTTTCTTTTTTGGACAGATACTGTCATATAGCCTCCTGTAATGAAATAAGTAGGCTTTATATATTTGTGGATGGATAGAACAAATTTGTTTATCCTTCCATCCATTTTCTAACCAAGTCTTACATATAATTTTTGTTTTTTTGTTTTGTTTTGACTTTTTAACAATATTTTTATCCTTATTTCATTCTGCTTTTCCATATGTTCTGGTTATTTATAGTATTTAATTAATAGTGACTCTAATGCTGAGGTACTCGCTGCCTTTTGTCATTCTGTGCTGTTTGCCTAGATGTCTGCTTTGCTTGCCTTTAATTTTAATTATTAGAATACAATAAATGGAGCAAACTACATGGAAAAAGGCAAAATAATAAGAAAACAACAAAAGAGAGTTAGGCACTTAAAGCTATAGCAAAAATAGAAATATTTCTAAATGTCTTATAAATGTAAAAATTGTACTGCTCAGCTTTCCTAAATGCAGAGCATAAGAGAAATTTTTTATCAATTACTATCACTGGTTGTGAATCTGGTTGGAACAAAAGCCTGCACCCACAGTGTGTCCCCAGGACTGAATTTGGGAACCAATGGAAGAACAGGAAAATAACTCCACTGGAATAGTAGAAGGCATACAGCACTACATAGCTGGGACATCATTTTATTGCAGAGCATGCTCACACACTCTTTTATTAAAGGCAAATTTACAGTAGAATCACAGGTAATGTACAATAGACAAACACTGGAAAAACATATACTGTAAACTCAAGAATTGAACCTGGGTCTCTGGAATTGCGTGATAGCAGTGCCAGCCAATGCAACAACTTGTCACCCAGCTTTTTGCCATATATTAAGGAGAATATACAAACTATATAATTGGGAAGAAAAAACATCTGCGATCAGTGAACAACCTAAAGTCAAGACACATGAGGAAAAAAGTACTATTAAGGAGTTTAACTTTATCAAGCTAAGGTATGTTAACCAATATGAGGACTGTTGTGCCTGTCAGTAAGTATGCGCTCATGCCAGAAGGTTTTACTTGGTAAAAATAAACTAATGCAATTAATTGATTGTATCAAAGTCTTTCAATTCCATTCCTCGCAGTTGCAGAATCTTAGTTTCAAATCTAATCCTGTTCATTTTTTAGATGTTAGAAAAATAAAAAAATTATTGCTATAACATTAGTTTACTGTATGTCAGATTATCTCTGGACATTCTGGCTTCACTCCCACATTCCAAAGATTTGCATTTTAAGTAGTGACTCTAACTTGATCTTGTATCAGTAAGTGTGAGTGTGTGTATAAGTGTGCTCGGGAATAGACCAGTTGCTAGTTCATAGTTGGCTCCTGCCCTATTCCCAAAGCTGCATGGACAGGTCCCAGTAATCCAGTAACTGGACAAAAGGGTTAAAAAATGGATATTGTGTGATCTTACTAAATGTGCATGTTTTCACAAATTTTGTAAATAAGCTTGCTCATCATCCTTGCTTTTATTTAGTCAGTTTTTATAATAGCAATTGCTGAAGTTTAAAATGCTTTCTTCTGCCTATTGATTTTATTGTAAAAGTACAAAGACATTTAGCTTGATCTAGCTAATTTTACTGAATTAAGAAATCATTAAAAACACAGAAAATGTAATGCTTGAAATCCAATTATAAATTAATATGGTTGTAACAATGTGTACAATATGTCAGACATGTAAAATTAAGCTGTATAATGTACCATACACTCCCAAACTCTGAATATGGAAAGTTAATACTACATTTCAGTTGAATCAGTGCAAGTTTTGAGTCAAAACATTCATATTTCTTTTTCCCCAGGTAATACGGGTACTTTCAGCATATAGTGCTGATCTAGGTGTTGTGAACATGGATGGAAACACACCTCTTCACCTTGCTGCTAAAGGTGGATTTGCGGATTGCTGCAAATTTCTGTCTCAGAGAGGTACTGAACAGTCCTTAGTACATAAAAACTTACATATATGATATATAAAACATTTATGTGCAGTACAGTAATCAGATCTCTTGGTATTTGCCCCTGGAAACTAAATTCAGCTAAATCTAAATTAATGATGGGACTATGGTACAATGAATAGACCAGCTGCAGGACCTGATTACTGTCAAAAGGTAGTCTGAACACTGTCCCCATTTACTTCGCCTATGATTTCTGGGCCACATGCTGGTAGGCTAATTCCCAGTACTGTATACTGCTAATCTATATAGGGATAAATAAAGGTTCAGAAAGTGAGCACTGTGTAACATTAGAAATATACTGAACAACAGTAAATGAGTAAATACATTCTTAAATCCCCCTGCATTTGGAAATCGCAATTTTGAATTTTATTTAAATTTTAACAAAATATATAACATAAGCAGACTGCAATATTCATTCATCAGTTTTCTGAATCCAATTTTCCATTATAGAATGGTGAGTAACCTGAGCAAATCTTAGTAACATAAGCACTAGTCAGAAGTATGCACTGAATGGGTCACATTTGCATACACACTCACAGACACACTTGGCCGTACTGTGCCAATATAAACTCAACAAGTAGCCTAAGACCTTTGTCTTTGCAATGTGAAAAGCGTAAAGAGGTAGTGATCCAGCTGGGCAGAAAAATATTGCATACTTACAACGATTAGCCACAACATTTAAACCACTGACAGGTGAGGTTAATAACATTGATTTTCTTGTTAAAGTAACACCTGTCAAGAAATGGGATACAGTACAACAACAACAACATTTATTTATATAGCACATTTTCATACAAAAAAATGTAGCTCAAAGTGCTTTACAAAATGAAGAATAGAAAAATAGAAGACACAATAAAAAATAAAAATAAGTCAACATTAATTAACATAGAATAAGTAAGGTCCGATGGCCAGGGTGGACAGAAAAAAAAACTCCAGACGGCTGGAGAAAAAAAATAAAATCTGCAGGGATTCCAGACCAAGAGACCGCCCAGTCCCCTCTGGACAATCTACCTAACATAAATGAAACAGTCCTTTTTGTATTTAGGGTTCTCATGGAAGGACTTGATGATGATGGTCACGTAGACTTCTGGCTTTCAGTCCAACAATGTTGGAGCATCATAGTAGGAGAATAGTCAGTTCTTGAAGGTGATACTTTAGAAGCAGGAAAATCGGCAAGCAAAGATCTGAGCAACTTTGACAAGGGCCGAATTGTGATGGCTAGATGACTGGGTCAGAGCATCTCCAAAATGGCAGGTCTTGTGGGGTGTTCTCAGTACGCAGTGTTTAGTACCTACCAAAAGTGAATCAGAGACTGAGTCATGGCTGCCCAAGGCTCACTAATGTGCATGAGGAATGAAGGGTAGCCTGTCTCGTCTGGTTCTACAGAGGAGCTACTGAAACACAAATTACTGAAAAACGCAATGCTGGCCATAAGTGAAAAGTGTCAGAACACTGGGCATCAGAGCTTGCTGTGTATTGGGCCGAATAGCCACAAGCTGGTCAGAGTGCCTATGCTGACCCTTATCCACTGACAAAATGGACATTTAAGCGGCAAAACTGGACCATGGACCAATAGAAGAAGGCGGTTTGGTCTGATGAATCATGTTTTCTTTTAGACCATGTAGACAGCTGGACACATGAGCAGCATTTATCTGGAGAAGAGATGGCAGTAGGATGCACTATGGGAAGACAAGCTGGCAGAGTCAATGTGATGCTCTTGCCAAATTATTAAAAACACCTGTACACCTGTTTATTCATGCAATTTTTTAATAAGCCAATCATGTGACAGCAGTACTATACGTTGAATCCTGCTGACACAGGTCAGGAGCTTCAGTTAATGTTCACATCAAACACAAGAATGGGGGGGAAATGTGATCTTGATGACTTTGACTATGGTATGACTGTTGGAGCCAGAAAGGCTTGTTTGAGTATTTCCATAACTGCTGATCTCCTGAGATCATGCACAACAGTCTCTAGAGTTTACACAAAATGGTGTGGAAAAAAAAACATCGAGTGAGTAACAATTCTGTATACTGAAATGCCTTATTGAGGTAAGAAGACATTGGTCAGGCTGATATAAGGTGACAGGATGGCTATGGTAACTCAGATAAGATGATTTCCACTCAGTGATTAATAAAATGTACCAAATATTAAAAAAAAAACACTTTGTACAACTGTGGTGACAAGAAAAGCATCTCAAAATGCACAGCATGTCAAAACTTGAGGTGGCAGGGCTACAATAGCAGAATACCATGTCGGGTTCCATTCCTGTCAGCCAAGAACAGAACGTTAGGACTGCAATGGGTGCAGGCTCATCAAAACTGGTCTAATAATCTTGATTTTTGCTGTGACATAGGTAGGGTCACAATTTTCTGTCAACAACATGAATCCATGCACCCAACCTGACTTGTACAAGCAGTCCAGGCTGATGGTAGTTGTGAAATGGTGGGGGAATGTTTTCTTGGCACACTTTGGATCCATTAATATCAATCAATTATTGCTTACATGCTTTATTGCCTTCCCAGTCACTGGATCTGAATACAATAGAAAACTTTTGGGATGTGGTAGTACAGGATCATGAATGAGCAGCTGACAGATCTGCAGAAATTGCGTAATGTCAACATGGAATTTGAAAGGAATGTTTCCAACATCTTGTGCAATCCATTCCAATCCATGAAGAATTAAGGTTGTTCTGAAAGCAAAAGCAGGCCTTGGTATAGTGTTCCTAATAATTTGCTTAGTGAGTGTATACATATACAATGTATATTTTATAAAAATATATATATACACACACGTGTGTGTGTGTGTGTATTATTGCATACGGTATGTGTGTACGGTAATATATGTACAGTACAGACCAAAAGTTTGGACACACCTCCTCATTCAATGTGTTTTCTTTATTTTCATGACCATTTACATTGGTAGATTCTCACTGAAGGCATCAAAACTATGAATAAACACATGTGGAGTTATGTACCTAACAAAAAAAGGTGAAATAACTGAAAACATGTTTTATATTCTAGTTTCTTCAAAATAGCCACCCTTTGCTCTGATTACTGCTTTGCACACTCTTGGCATTCTATTGATGAGCTTCAACAGGTAGTCACCTGAAATGGTTTTCACTTCACAGGTGTGCCTTATCAGGGTTATTTAGTGGAATTTCTTGCTTTATCAATGGGGTTGGGACCAGCAGTTGTGTTGTGCAGAAGTCAGGTTAGTTGGACGATCATTTATTTTTCAACAGGACAATGACCCCAAACACACCTCCAGGCTGTGTAAGGGCTATTTGACCAAGAAGGAGAGTGATGGAGTGCTGTAAATGGTCGTGAAAATAAAGAAAACACATTGAATGAGGAGGTGTGTCCAAACTTTTGGCCTGTACTGTATATACATATACTGTATATTGTAATCATTTTTATAAAATGTGTTTAAAACCTTCAGATAGGACTACTTGCTCTTCATAACTTCTGTGAATTCCATTCTGTTGTCATTTATCATAATTGAAAATCTTAATTTTTGTTTTTATTTGTGTTTGTTTTTATTTATTTTTTGTTTTTTTTTTTATTACTGAATTAGAGTTAGTACAAGCCATTATGTTTACTACAGAGTGTTTTGTATTCACATGGGTACATATTACTGTATTTCTGTTTTTACTTGTATTTACTGAATATTTTATTTGTGACTTTAACTGTGGGTATTTCAGCTGTTTATCATACTATGTGTTTTATTTTCAAAACAGGTTGCAATCCTAAACTGAAAAATTTAGAACTAATGACCCCAAGGCAGGTAGCTAAAGAGAATGGCCACAAAGCAGCTATGAAAGACTTACGTAAAGCTGAACGACTTAGCAATAAATACTCCAAGCCTGGAGTAAAGAATCCCAATGAACTTTGGGCAATCAGACTATATGACTGGGCCCTTGAGCATGAAGAGAAGCTCCGCATTGCTTTTCAGATTGAGGAGGAGAATGATGCAGTCGCAAAAGATGTGTTTGCATCCGTTCTTCATGATCATGGAGCACCTGTTGAACATGAAGGTTTAAAACAGATTATTTCAACTCTTGACAAGAGTAATCAAGGATCTGTCAATGTCCTTGATTTGTTCAAAGGGAATAAGTATTTACAAAAAGCATTTTTGATATCTTCATATGGTGCAAAGAAGAAAAAAAAGAGAAAAGGAAGAAAGGGAAAGAAAAAAGGCAAATTTTCTATTCCCATGCCAATATGCGTGGTTCCCCAGGACTTGATACATCGTAGGGAAGACGGTGGCCCACCACATTTTATGATTGAAAATTACCAGCCTTTTACTGACTTCAGTAGATTTGATCGAGATCATGTTCCTCTACACCCCATAGAAGATGACTCAGCATGGTACCTTGACCAGCCAGATAAAAGTTACACACATATAAATTACTGTGTGAAATCTGGAGATTTTGAATCCATAAAACTTGCTTTCAGCCAAGGTGTGCCAGTAAATGTGCAGGACCAATTCTACAAAACTCCACTCATGTGTGCTTGTGCTCATGGAAATTATGAAATAGCCAAGTATTTGATAAAAATGGGGTAAGAATACTAAAATCATTTTTCTTACTCGGTTTGCATTTTATTAAAGCTTCATACAAGTTTCAGGAACTATTTTAATACTGTATCAGCAAGAGCAGGTTTTATTTTCTTTAACTGTAATGCAAATATTTTACTAAGTAAAAGAATATTAAACATTTGTGTGTTCACTCAGTCTCCTCTGTGAATAATTACTAATAGTTTAGGAGTAATGCAACATTTAACAGAATTAAATTAGTAATCAATATACACTAGCATATACTGATATAAATGTCACTTTAAATATTTTCTGTACAATTCTGTCTATCTATAAATTCTCTAACCCACTTTGTTTAATTACCATTTTGAAATGTATGCTCTAGGAGGACTGCAGGATATCTCATGAGGATTTTTTAGTAAATCAGGTAAACTTGTTTTAAGGGAAAATATTTTACTGCCTCAGTATACTTACCCCACAATGCTAGACTGACACATGAATTTTACTATGCTCTTGCAGTAAAAGGTGCTCTTACAGTATAGTATGTGACAAAAAGATTTAGTATAATCTAAATGGAGACAGGAATTACAATGTGATTCAATGAACAAACAATATTATAATATAGCATAAGGTAACAATTTAGATTGTAGTGGTAAATAAGAATGTGTACAAAAATTACAGTTGCAAATACAAGCGGAGTTGTTTAATTCTAATAAGATTAGAAATATTGCTTCATGTGACTTTTTTTTACATTTTTGGATGCTAACTAAATGTAGTTTTTTCATATGTCTTTGTTTTTTATAGTGCCAATGTAAATGCATGTGATCAGTTTAAGTGGACACCTCTGCATCATGCATGCCATGCTGGACAGCTGGATATCATTGAACTATTGATAGAGGCCGGTGCAGAAGTAGATGCTATTGCAATAAATGGATCTACCCCTCTGATGAGAGCAATAGAAAGTTGTAGAATGAGCTGTGTTGAGTATTTGTTAAAAGCTGGTGCAAAGATTCAGGTTCAAAATAAAAAAGGTACCAAGTAATCTACCTAAACTATTTGGAAAACTAAAAGTGTATGTAAAATACTATTACTAATTTGTTTTTGTTGCATTCAGTTGAGGCTTGCATGTTCTCCCAGTGTTAATGCAGGAATCCTTTAAAATCTCGGCTTTATTCCCCCAGCATATTTTGTTAATTCCTCATATAAAACTGATAGTTTCTCACCATATTTGTGGTAATATTGAAAGAGCACAGATGAATGCCCATCTATCTATCACTCCATTAAACAGACATCTGTTTCCATCAGTCCCATAACAACAGGCCAAGAAGTACCCACTAAACTTGTTGGAAGCTTTAGTTTATTATCATCAAGTAACAACATTACTTAGATGCCTTACTAGTTTTAATTACCACAAACTCTACCACAGCTGATGAGTTTCTATGCACTGAAAGCACAAACATAAAAACATCAATTTTTAAATAGTTTCATTCATATGTTGAGAAAGGTTTTCTATGGTATATAGCACATATGCCTCCTAAAACAGTTCTAAAACCAAAGAAAGGAACAATTACATCTGGCCAATCAATTCAATACAGTTGCATATAGATTCAGAGGATGTACTGTACATACAGGCCTTCATAAGCCCAACGCTACAGTAGCAGTGGAAGCTGGAGCAATAAATGTCATCTTGGACTGCCTGGTGCATGCTTGTTTGACAGTCGTTCATCATTGTTTTTGTTTTACAACAATGGTTTGTTAAACATTTTTATCCTCAACTTTAAAAGGATACAATACTCTGCAGTTTTGGTTGCTGTACTGTAGATGCTGTATGTCATAGACACATGGTTGAATCACTGCCATTTTAGTGGCCTTCTTTATACAAGATTCCCTTGCATTTTCATGGATATTCAAACATTGTTTAAAAATAAAGGAAGACATTTACAAGATACTTAGTGCTTGAGCAAATCAATTTAGTTCTGAATGTAGTTTTAACATTTTAACTTTGCTTTGTTTTCAAATTTGAATCTGTTGTTATTGTACTTTGGTTTTGGATTTTGATCCCTGCTCCGAGTGTACCCACTTCTGCTTTGTCTCACTGTCCTTTTGATATGAAATCATAACAACACCTCTGTCACTACCCCTAAAACTGGTATGTCAGAAATGTATGGAAAGGTTTCAATGGTTGCAATATTTATTAGATAACCATTAAATAACATCAAATTTGTTTAATGAACAGTCTGGTATGTTGTTTCATTTTCCTCAATTGGAAGAAATAATTTTCCTACCACAAATAACAGGAAAGAGATTATACTTAAAACAGGAAAAATGAAAATCACTTATGTAGAACACCTCAACAGTTCTTTAAAATGTGTCATATATTTGTAAATTTTGTCTTCGGTTTTAAGTGCATAATCTGAATAATTTTAACCCTTTGAATATTTCAGTATGTTTATTTGATTTCTAGGTTAGCATTACTATATAAAGTTATAATATTTTACTACCTACTTTAAAACATATATTCATAGGTGTCAGTTTTAAGAGAAGCACACTTTTCAGAAATATGCTGCATTGTCAAAAGTGATTTAAGGTTAGTTCATAAGAATATTTTACTCTGAGAGCAATTTTTTAAATTAAAGTGGGACTGTTTATACACCTATAATTGCTTACTTGCTCTTATGGTGCATCAGTGTTGTTATTACCTGCTGCTAATAAATCTTCTAAACCATTTGTACACTCAGCAGGTACTTACTGGCCCAATTGAACAGAGTAAGTAAAATCAATAAACTTTTGTATTTGATAACAAACAAATCAGCTGCCACATGACTGTATCAATAAACCACCAGAATACCATAGAGCGTGAATAACTATTGACAATACCTTAGTGCCATTTTTGCCTCTTTTAATGATTTCTAAACAACTTTCTTCCTACAGAGCAAAATGCATTGGATATTGCTAAAGCCTATGCTGATTTCCGAATTATCCAGCTGTTGCAAGAGAAATTTGATGCTCTTCCAAAACCCAAAGAAAAAAGTAAAAGTAAAGGAAAAGTAGGTCCTAGACCAAAATCAACATCGAGTACACTAAAAAGCAAGGTAACACAATGTTTTTTCCATTTGTGCCATGCAAAGTTATTGAATGCTGATATTAAAAACTTAATTTTTGGGTACCAACTCTACATTTCATACTCATATGCAGGTAAATTATAAGAAACAATTACTTTTTTTCACGGAAAAGGTGATTCAGTTCTTAAATTGATGTATTTCCCATTATGTACAGTTCTCTATTTCTGTTCTTAGAAATGTTATTCACCTTCTCAATTTAAATCCAATGACTTAGACAGCTTTGTTAGAAATATTTGGGTTGAAGGATAAGTTCATTGTACTTATTTATTGAATTGTTTTGCTCTTTACAAGAAAAAAAAATAAGCAGAATATATATATTTTTAAAGTTCTACATGACATGTGAAGAAGCTCAAGTGGGATAAAATTATAAGTAACAGGATATCATTATCATTTTAAAAATAAACTTTGCAACGTTTATACTAACAATTAGTTACTCTTTAAGCTTCAAAACAAGTTACTGGTAATTCTGTGGTCATTTTGTGACAGTTGTTTTAATCATGACTACTGCTTCTGAGGCAGAGAGACAAAGCATACGGAGTGTAGATCATGCTTTATGTCAAATGTCTTGTACTAACTGAATGGAACATTGAGAACTAGCATAATAGGTTTGGTGTTGTTTTTATATACATATTTATTTGTCCACTTTTTAGTATGCCTATTGTCTTACTGAATCACTATTAAGTTCTTGTATTCCAACACTAAGTAATACTGATGGAAAAAAAATGTGAGCAATGCTATCATCGTCTAAACATAGCTAGACAGACAGACAGACAGGATGGATAGACAGACAGACAGAACAAACTATTTGTCCCAAGGGAGAAATTGAGCTTTTTACAGAAGCTCAAGAACAAGCAACTAAAACAGCACTGAGTGAGAGTAATCTCACTTTATACCTAAAGTTTAATTCTAAAGCATTCTTAAATGTGTTTATGCAATTATACTGAAAGTCATTGCAAATTCACAGTACATTTACAAAGCTTAACCACCTACTTTTAAAGCTGGTCATCCCACACTTAGTTATACAGGTGTATTTCCTGCAATTTCAGTACCGTCGTATGCAACTCGCAGTCAAAAGTAAGGCTTGCCAAAGAGTCAGTAATTATTTACAGATATATGATAAGACACAGTGCCATCACAAATTCCAAAATGACAATTAAAAACTAAATCTACAAAATAAAAGCTATTATTTCAGCAAAAGGAGAATGTTAATCAAGGATGAAGCACAAAAGTCAATACAAGTGCAATGCAAAATTCTTTTCATACTGCAGATGCAGTGTAGTCTGTTTTCAATATGTACACTTTCTTTCTATACACGCCTCTCTTCATCATTTCTCCTTTACATAACGAATCTTGTTACTTAGCTGTATAGTTGAAAGTGGCATCTATTTTGGATGGTGTAACCTGTTACTCTAAAATCTAGTTAGCAACTCAACACTTGATGTTGCATCTCACTGTATACTTAATGATCAAAAATTCTGGGATTTCCCAGAATAACCTTTGGAAATAGGGTCTACAAAATAAAGTCCTGGGTTCATTAGGGTGCATTGCAATACTTCAGCCACTGGATTACCTACACCTCTGCTTCCTGGATCCTTTGTATAGCTTCTTTTGTACAAAAAATACAAAGATTGAAATCAACAAAGTCGGAAAAAGCAACTTTCCTGTAGAGGCAATATACTATAGATTATTTCCATGCCAAAGCACTATGTCAAAAATTTTGTTTTTCTCACTTGTGATAATTATCTGTGGTAGTTTTTTTTTTTTTTAATTAAAATTTTGTCTGGTATCATCAAATTGTAATTTGTATTTTCTCTTTGCTATCACAGCAGTCACCCATACCTACACTTTCACCATCAACTCCTGCTACTGTAGAAAAGTTGGAATCACTGAATGACAGTGTGATTTATCAAAACACAAGAATTGCTAATGGAGCCATGAAGAAGGTTGACATTACTTTTGTGCCAAAAACGGTATGAAGATTTCTTTCACTGAGTTTGTAATAACATACGGTATGCTACATCTAAATATGGCAGAAAGTCATGTTTTGATTTTTTCATAATTTTTGGCAATCTTGTCATAACATGACACAGAAAGCTATGGATAAAAATATACTTTACTTTGATTATTTTGAACTTATCAATATATCCATCCATTTATTTTCAAACCTGCCTAATCAACTTGGGGGTCACAGGGTGTGCCACCTGAACAATGATATACAGTAGTGTATTTCACGGCTACATAAATTTTTATCTAATGCAAATGTTTTATTTAAAGTACTCCGCATATTGTTAATGTTTCTTTCCAGTATGGCATTAAATATACAGTCATATGAAAAAGTTTGGGAACCCCTCTCAGCCTGCATAATAATTTACTCTACTTTCAACAAAAAAGATAACAGTGGTATGTCTTTCATTTCCTAGGAACATCTGAGTACTGGGGTGTTTTCCGAACAAAGATTTTTAGCGAAGCAGTATTTAGTTGTATGAAATTAAATCAAATGTGAAAAACTGGCTGTGCAAAAATTTGGGTACCCTTGTAATTTTGCTGATTTGAATGCATGTAACTGCTCAATACTGATTACTTGCAACACTAAATTGGTTGGATTAGCTCATTAATAAGCCTTGAACTTCATAGACAGGTATGTCCAATCAGGAGAAAAGGTATTTAAGGTGGTCAATTGCAACTTGTGCTTCCCTTTGACTCTCCTCTGAAGAGTGACAGCATGGGATCCTCAAAGCAAATCTCAAAAGATCTGAAATCAAAGATTGTTCAGTATCATGGTTTAGAGGAAGGCTACAAAATGCTATCTCAGAGGTTTAAGCTGTCAGTTTCAACTGTAAGGAGTGTAATCAGAAAATGGAAAGCCACAGGCAAAGCTGCTGTTAAACCCAAGTCTGGCAGGCCAAGAAAAATACAGGAGCGGCATATGCGCAGGATTGTGAGAATGGTTACAGATAACCCACAGATCACCTCCAATTGCCTGCAAGAACATCTTGCTGCAGATGGTGTACATCATTCTACAATTCAGCGCAATTTGCACAAAGAACATGTGTATGGCAGGGTGATGAGAAAGAAGACCTTTCTGTACTCGCTACTGAAGCAGTAGTAGGAGCAGATCGTTTTGGAGCCATAATGAAGGGCTTGACTATGAACAAAGATAAACACAAAAGAGCACAAAAGTTAACTCTTTACACAGCGAAACACATTGATGCTAAATGAGCGTGACGAGACTTCCTGGTTAACGCCACAGAATCGAATTCAGTGCTCCGTTGCTGCGCCATTCAGCACACAGGAACTTAACTGCGTACTCTGATTGGTTAGCTTCTCAGTCATTCACCAGTAGCGTCCCTTGTATGAAATCAACTGGGCAAAACAACTGAGGAAGCATGTACAGGAAGTATAAAGACCCATTCATTGTCCGCAGAACCTGCAAAGCAGTGAAAAATCCGCTTCATTTATTTAGATATGCTTACATATAAAATCCGCGATAGAGTGAAGCTGCGAAAGTCGAGGTGCAATATAGCAAGGGTTTACTGTAATACAAAAAGGCGATACCCCTCCCTTAGTGATACGGCAGCAAGAAATTACATGGGGGAAATAACTTAGTTTTCTTTAATGATGGCTTACGCGGCATAACAGACAAAGGAAGCCATGACAAGAACCCAGTACCCAAAGGTGTGCCGGGCAATGTTTCTAGGCTTTATACTCTTTCTTCATGTGCAGGCACCCACTTAGGTGAATCATGCCATTGCAAACAAGGCAAAGATGATACAGTTTTATGCTGACTTTAAAACACAAAAATAGTATACAATGTCCATTTCGCAGTTGTCCCTGTCTTGTCTTCTAATGCTTGCCTAGCAGTTCTAAATGATAAGCCCATGTGCTAAATCTGGTTTTGTATTAGCTGTGCATGTGAGTAGAAAGAAAAATAGATTTATAAAATATTTGTACAGAGGACAGTGACATATTAAACTTATATTATAAAAGATCACCCTAAAATAACCACAGGTATCTGAGATTGGACTAAATTTAGCGTACTACTTACTTTGAACTTTGATTACTGGTATTTTGAAACAAAGGTCTGCCCTTTGACTACAATTTTTGGTTTATGATTTTTCTTTGACATTTCTCTTTGTTGATTCTTGCTTTACTCTTTGATTGTGTTGTTTTTCCTGATCCCCACTCTTTAAGTATTTGGAATGACTGCCCGTTTTACATTCAGTACAGTTAGATAGTCTTGAAGAGACAGGTAGGCATAGAGGGGCATAGTTTTTATTGTTTCTTTTGTCTTTTCTTTTTGGTATTGCTTTCTCACCTTCCATTACATCTACCCTTATGTGGTTATTTGCGTTAATAAAACTGTGTTCTTATTACTTACCTGGAATTGTGCTAGTATCTCTCTGGGTATGGAGTCAGTTCCAGGGTACCCTGGTCTGGCATTTTGTACAATTTTTGCTGCTATTCCATATTGCTGCTCTTTGTTGTTATTTGCAGGTTTGGGGTGATCAACCAACAACAAGAGACCTCATTAAAAGGAAAGAAGAACGAAGAATGCGGTTTTCCAGTGAAGTGGATTTTGAAGACTTTACAATGCCATTTGAAAAGAACATCATGAAAAAATCTTTAGAATTAGGAGGTCCAGACTAGAGCAAATAAATTCTTACATTAAATAAATGTTAAGTAATTGGTACAGCTTTGTAGCATCCTATAAATTAGGATTAAAATGAAGACTTGTGACTTAAAAACTACTGTCAAAGCAAATGTATGCACTTTAATAGCTTTCAACAGCAACGCAGTATACAAGATTCCCCAAATGCAGACCTTTCACAGCACAATTTATCCAATTTTTATAATTGTTAAATTAGTTCTTCCTAATGGTAATTATGTCTCTTTAATGTTTGTGTTTAGATTATACAAGATTTAGTTTCTCCTGTAGTTACAGTAGGATTTTAATTGAATGTTACAGTTGACTGCTTGGTGAGAACAGCATAAGAGATTTTTCAGTAAGTTAATTGTATTTTTGATACATTTTACAAAAGTACTTTCATTTTTTATTTAATCTCTGCAATGATTTAAATTAATACTTTCAATAATAGTTTCAAATTGCTAGTACAGCACATGGCATCCTCTCAGTTTGAGACACATTTTTGGTTTCTACCGTGCTGTAATGAAAAGCAAGTAATTATTCCTACAAAGCCATTGATTGTCTTAGCTTTATTCTATAATTGTTTCAGACGGTCTGTTTATACATTTTACGTTTATATTCTCTATTATTAAGACTTTGAATTATGGAAGTTTTAAAAATCTTAACAGTTCTAGTGGTCATATTTGTAAACTGCATGAAATGACAGGCTTGTACAGGTACAGAAGAACTATGAAAAATACAGACTGCTCTGACTAAACTTGCCTACACCTGGTAAGCAGAGATTAAATCATGCATCTGTCAGTTCAGAAAAACTTTCTAATTTGAATACAGACTGTCTTACATTGAATGAAGTGAAATCAAAAATTGCAGGAAGAATATGTTCTCTGCTTTGTCTGTTGTGCATCCTCCCAACCAACCTCCTAGGGAACTTATTACAAGTATGGTGTCCACCAGCATGTCTGAAACATGCAAATACGATAATCTAAGACTCAGGTAGTGATGCACCTTAAATTTAATTGTTATATTGGTGCTGGAAACGTACTGTTTCAGAAATGGAAAAAAAAAAAAATAACCTAATTTTTTAAGACTTTAAGTGACTTGTTTTTTCTTACTCTCTTTTTGTTTTTTCTTCTGTTTTATTTTCAACAATTCATGCTTACCTTTAAAGATTTTTGCAAGGATTCTCAATTGCTTCAATTCATTGAAACAATTTTAGAAATTTGTTACCATTGCTGAAAATGTACAAAAATATAGTAATACATATCGTCTTATCTTTTTACTAATTTGTCTCATATCATGTCATTACTTTGACAGTTACTTTTTATTAAGTAAATTTTAAAAAGTACTTTTCTTCTGTTTTTTACTATAACATATGTTCTTACTATTGCAACAGAAGAACAGTGTTTTATTTTCTGTAGACCTTATTTTTAAAAGTCAATTTATAAAAAAATGTTGAATTGGTGATAAAATATTATGCAAAATAAAACAAATTTCAATAGACAAAACTTTACTTTGATGATTATTTACTTTTGGAAGAGCACCTAAAGCTTTTCTTCATGAAACCCTGGCTTATTGCATAATTTCCACGTTACAGTTCTTTGTTATTTTTTAACATTGATGAATATTTAGCAGGCAGCATAGTGGGGCAGTGATTAACATTCGTGCATCAAACCTCCAATATTTTACTTGTCCTAGTCTCAATTAAGTTTGTAAGTTCTGTTCATATTTGTGTAGGTTTTCCTCTAGTTTACTTCCACAGCAATGTTATTTTAATTTCTGACTCTTTTTATGGGCGTTTATAAGTGAACGTGGATGAAGGCATGTGCCTCATCAAGGATTGGTTCCTTCTCAAAAGTCCTCTAAGCCTCTACAGCCCTATGTTAGAAATTACATGGGTTAAGAAAATAGATGTTTATCGTTATGATGTGCTGCTTTTTCATATTGAAATAAGCAGTTTTAAAAACCAAACAGTTCATTTTTATTAACAGTTAATTACCTTAGTTCCTTTATGACAGCTTGTTTTAAGTTGCTCATGAAAAACTATATGATACTGTTATTACCACAGTCGAGTTACGTATTTCTCCTTTATTATCTTATTTTATACAGACATTAATGTAGAAAATGCTGTTGATGAAATGTACAGTTTTTAAGTTTGTATTTTTACTAACTCAGTAAATTAAGTATTCATTACCAAAGATGTTTAAAGGGAAAATGCCATTGTTGCTTCTGACAGGCTGTAGACTAATTTAGCAGTGGATTTCCATGCTATTCCAGTATCTGAACATTCATAACAGTGAGATGTTTATGTCTTTATTGAGGCAAAACCTAACACTAACTACTATTTCTTGCTTATTAATGCTCATGAGTTACAGATCTGCCTCATCAACTGAATGGCCAGTGATTTATGCTCATATATCTTAGCATATCAGTGATTAAAACTGACACCATCTAAAGACTGATGGCACTTTAAGCTTACTGGCCTAATACATATTTGAATACAAATGGTGGTATTTATTTTTTCATTTAGCATCAGCATGATTTGCTGCATATGCATTGTTAATGGTACTGCAGGTCAATTCTGTCTGGCCTTACCCATAAAAATTGTGTGGATTGCTTTTCAGACAGAAAAATGCAAAAATTAGTAAATCTCAGTATATTACATAGGATTACAAAATACTTTGTAAAAGAATGAAAATAAATTTTTTGCAGATTGTCTTACAGTCTCTCTCCATGCTTGAGCACAAGTTTGATTCTGTGGACCTTCAATATCACATGCCCGGGAAATGCAGTTCTTCTTCAGTCCAATGATATGCAATTACACTTAGTGACAACCTGATGTGAGAGTAGGTGTGTGCCACATTATAGCCCTGAAGTAGATTCCTATTACAACCTTGTGTCCAATTTTGTTTACTCTGTGCAGACATAATCTGGATATCCAAATTTGTAAATGAACAGTGAGATTAAAGTTAACACATCTTATAATGACTGATGTTGTTAGCAGATATCAGTGCTCTCACTTTTAACTTCTTGTTGCACCCTAGAATGTAATTTCTTATATTTTAGAATCATTTTTTCTATGGTGGGTAGCACTGCTGCCTCACAACAACGAGACCAGAGTTCAAGTGCCGGGTGTTCACTGTGTGGAGTTTCCGTGTTCTCCATTTGCCTACATGGGTTTCCTCTTGGTGCTCTGGTTTCCTCCCCCAGTCCAAAGACATGCAGATTAAGTGGACTTGCGCAGCTGAATTTGCTTATGATATATATGTAAGTGTGCATGTGTTCACACTCCATGGGACTGGCACTCTGTCCAAGTGTTGTTCCTGCGTTGCACCTAAAGCTTACTGAGGTAGGCTCAAGATTCACTGTGACACTGTTCTGGATAAGTGTGTTTAGAATATGGATGTATTTTGCCTATCATTTAGTTTTTCTTTCAATCATAACGTTTTGAGCAGAAATATGGAAAAAATTAACACAGCACTTTCAATTTACAATATTTCGTTGCCCCCACATTTTTTATTCAAGTATGATATGCATATTGTTCTGTAATAAAAGTCTGCTAGATAAAAAAAAATGTAAAATATAAATGTATATACAGTATATCCGGGATATGGTATGCAAGAGAGAGAAGAAAATGTGAAGGTTTACAAGAATAACAATATGAAAAGAGCTAAAAAGAGTAAAATTAAAGACAGAGAAAGTCAAAGTGTCATTGCAGCAGTGGAATACGTGTATAAAAACAGGGAGAGTCAGTGTAAAAAATATATATGTATATATGAATGTAATGCAAATCACACTACTAAAGAGGAAGAAACTTTGCTTAGAATTATTTTGATCTAATGAAACAGTCTTAGACATTTGATATTTATGAGTAAAGTAATTTAATTCACTTGTCAAAATACTGCATATTTTCAGAATACCAAGCCTATGTAATGGTGGGTTATGCCACCAGGTGGAGCTTGCAGTCAATTGCTGAAGCAAATTAAAAGCAAATCTACATTCCCCTTTTCCTTATGTGCAAAATATTCTGTGATTTAAATCCATCACCTATACTTGTGTATACGTTAGTGAAAGCATGTAATTAAAAAAAGAAAAACAAAACCATTAGAACACTTTCTAATAATTAGTGTTGCACCTGCATGGCCCTAAAAACAAAAAACATGCAAATCACAGAACCTTGACAAAAATATTATACAATCAGAGCAGTCTTGTAATATACAGTATAGTAAATATAAATACAGTAACTATAAAGTCAGTGAATTGATAAGGGAAAGGAAGAATATGTTTCTTTAATTATTAAAAAAAAAATAAAAAAGCAATGAACCTCCTAAGGTAAATAATGTAACTGTAATTTAGGCATGCATGCAGTGTATACCAAAGGTAAAATATCTGATAAACTTGCACTACATCTGCTATCAGGAAAACACAACATTAAATAGATTTCTGCAGAGGCTGTTAAAAAAAATTATGCTTCACAATATGGAGAGCATTGCTATATGTTTTTCTTCAGAGCTCTGAAGACACAGAGTCTCAAATTGTCAACCATTGCTTTCTTTGAATTTTAACATACTAGAGATAACCAGCACTGCCTGAGGTGGAGGCACCAACTACATTTTGGAGCATAAAATAGCATGTGGTCTTCCACTGTACAAACGGGAAATCTTTGCAAAATTTGTCTGAAAGAGGTACCAACAAATGCACAATTAAAACTACGGTTTCCTTACACAGCGGTAGGATTATTCCACTTGGCTTTTTAAAGATCCATATGTAAATATTAAAAAAGTATTTTTTTTTATTCTTTTTCTTGCCAGGAGCAAAATAGTAATTGCATAATTGAGTATTGTTTGCTTTCCAACTGAAGCTTTTGTGTACTTTAGAAGTTATTATGTGTAGTTATGAGGGTTTAGGAGAAAACCTTCTAGTTTTTAGGTAGAAGATTTCATTTCAAATACCCTTCTGAAGGCATGGTGTCCTTTACCTGGTGATAAGCACTTAAAGGGTGCAAAGAGATATTTTACAAATGGTTTCTTATTTATGGTTTCATATGATGATCCTAAACTTATAGAAGTTTCTTTGAGCAGGCTTTCCATTTCTTAACATAGGCAGCTGACTGACGCTAGTATGTCTTGGCTTTCTTGATCAGCAGTCCTATTTGTCAAAGGCAAAATACAAACACTTTCATAATGCTGCCATTTCATGCATAAATAATGACATTTCTGCTTCAGTTGCTTTCCAGCAGTTTTGCTTTTAACTCTTTTCAGTTGAGAGCTTTACTCATTTAACAATAAGATTCCTACATTGACAGAAGTATACTTATTTAAAAGTAACATTAGTAAAGAGAGATAACTGATTATCATTCATTATACAAATTTACAATCATTACAACCATGTTTAACTTTTGGCAAAACATGATATTAATATAAGTCCTACAAATAAGAATCAATGTTGTCCATTACACATTCAATTTATTCACTTCTGAGTAGCAATGGGAAGATCATCTACATGTGGCTATGTTGTGGCCATGATGAATTGTTGTTTGCTCCTTTTAATTAAGTGGGTTTAGGGTATATATAGTCAAATCAATGTATAATTATAATGAATGATCAAAGAACATGTTTGTCTACAGAAGTTCTCAGAGTCACGTCTTGTTTTGGCTAACAGTCATCTACCAAAGTGCAACACTTACTTGCAATATTTGTTAGCCTGAGTTAACATTTTCTGCAGATAAGCATAATATACACCTGAAATGCTTCTGATCTACTGACTCTCACTTTGAGCTTTATTCTCCTGTTTCATTCCTTTCTTTGTTTTGTCTAGTTTTCTGAGTAAACTGAGTAAAGATCCCAGAGTTCCTCATTTATGAGGCAAGGTGTTAAATTGCCTTTGACCAGAAATAGGCACTTCTGACCCATTGAAATCTAAACCAAAATTCTGCCCTCGAGGTTTATGTTGAGAGTCCTTGAATCTTTAAGTGGTGCAATGGTGTGAAGTCCTGTTATTTTCCTGTATATTTCATTGCTTTTTAGAATGTATGCTTTTTCATCATGAAAGTCTAACTTTTTTGGCATCTTGTGAAACAAACCTGCTTTTCTATAATAAGTATATTCTGTTAGATTTGCCTTTTTATTAAACATCAGACTACAGTACTGACTGGTCCAGTTTTTCAAGTGTTCTTCTGTATAGTCATGCCTTTCCCTCCATGTGCACTTTTCACTTCTGCTGGTTAACTGGCTATTGTTCTCTAACAAGCAACTTGCATTACATTGTTTAATAACACTTTTCTTTAATAGCTATTACTTTTTTTGACCAAAGTTTGAGTCCATTAAGCAGTAGACAGCTACGCTTATCTTGTGCTCTAATTTACAATATTTGATGTTTCTTTTTTTTTAAATCTTACACAGAAAATCATCCATTGACCCATCCATGTATTTCTGTACTCACATAATCTGCTACAGAGTGAAGCTGCTGGTCCATCATAGAAAACACACACACACTCACATCACTCAAGTTTAATTAGCATATGCATCATTTTAATATGACTTGAACCAAAAAAACACAGGGACATGAGGAGAAAGTACAAACTTCAGGCAGAGAGTTTCAGAGTATGGATTTGAATCTGTGTTTATGTGTAAAGAATGTGTCTAATCCCTTTTTTATTTTAATCTACCCCCTTACTATTGTTGCTTTTATATTTGGTTTAGTGTTTGTAATTTTACGCTGGTCCCTGATGTTCCTTATTATCTTTATTGTCCTCTGTGTTGTGGAAGTCACTTGAGAAGATGATAAAAGACTTGATGCTGTAGCATTAGCTAACTATGTCTGCTGTGTTCTACGGCCCTTCTTTTTTGCTTGAGATTTGTACAATTATTTAGCTTAACTATTGTATTGTTGTGTTTGTCTTGTGTGTGTTACAAAGTACAATCCTGTTATAGTTATAATTTTTTGTTGTTTCTTGTCATATTTGAGTGGATGTTTTTATTTAGGTTTAGGTTTTAAAACAAGTAGATTTCAATTCTGATAATGATTTCCTTAACTTAATTTCTTTAATTCTGCCAAATTAATTTCACTTCTTTTTGGCTCTGTTTTGTTTATCACATGCACCACCATTTTGCAGAGCGGGTCTTTGGTATGCAGGGCAAAGATCAACACTTCCTATTCATCAGTTTCCAGCGTAAAAACTAAGAGACTGGTGCATTGTACTTTTAAATGTTTTTTTTTTTGGCAAAACAATCTTTGCAAAAAATATTGACAATGATTTAAAATTCAGATTTTTGGCATAATGACTATGTGCTTGACTTCCTGGTTATGAATCATTGCCTGTTTTCTTGACCACATTTTTTCTTCTGGTCCTATTATAAATTAACTTTTGTCTCACTATGTTATAATTGGACTTTTGTACTACTGGAACCCAAAGAAAAGAATAACACAACTATGTAGTGAAGTAATGCTTTGTTATGCTTTTTACATACTGGATGAAGTGCTTTTGAAGATTTCTTAGTTGGTCTTAAATGATACAAGGCTGTTTTCTTCAAAGTAGGCCACAGAAGCAATGAGAGGTCTTCATTGTCTGTCGCTTAACTCTGACACAAGATACTGTCATACCGTGCTTGTTGGCTGCAGTAAACACTTGCTGAATAAAGACTAAAATAGCATCATTATAAGGTAAGGAGCCAGTTATCCTAAGCTGCAGTGCTAAAAGGTTCTACATGTGTTAAAGTGTATGAGGCTGATCTTAACAAGAGGATAGTAAATGCACTTGAGGTATTGTTTATTTTTATGGATTCTAGGCCTCCTGTGGTTGTTCAATAATTTTACAAAGCAAGACACACAACTCAAGGATCAAGTTACAGTAATCAATAATCCACTGAGAAACATGAAAAATGGCTAACATTCTGCTGCAGTCTTCCCTGCAAAGCTGGCACAGATTCACACCACCTTCCCCCTCACCTTCTGTCAAAAGCAAAGAGCCGCCGCCTCCTCGCAGCTAGGTGTCGATCCCTACAGCAACTTCACTTTTTCCAAATTCCAGCCTTTTTCTGCACATGTGTCACATTTTAGTTTATGAAACAGATTTGCATTTCTTTTGTTTAAAATCAATTCTGCCTCGGTTCTATCTAGACCTTAATAGTCTGTGCGTGTGCTTCTGCCTGTCTGGTTGCTACAGTCATGAAAAAGAGTTTAGAAATAAGGCAAAACATGGAGAAGGGTCAAAAAAATTAAAGCTGATAATAAAAATACCAAGTAAGGGTCTAAAAATAAGAAAAGTTGTCTTATTGGCTTATTCTATTGTCCAACATTATACCCAAGCGACAGCAGCTTAGTAGGAACTTTCTTGCACCGACTCAGGCCACGTGAACGAGGTTAATATTTGCAATGCTAATGTCTGATAACTTCATGTGGTGGGCAACAGATGAGTGAAAACAACAATAAATCTGTGTGCAAATTTGGGAAACCAAAGCCCTGACACAGCTAGCCTGGAGCCGTTAAAACAGACCAATGTGGTAACAACCACTGCCACATTTTCCCAGCAAAAACACTTTTAACTATAAGCAGTAGTAGTAGGCAGCAGTAAAAGTAGGCAGTTCTCTCCCAAAAGAAAAAGGCCACCACGAGAGAAAGGGATCAGTTGTATATGATTACACCAAACCAAATGGACAAACCATGTATTATATAAAAAACACACAAGGTCTATATTGATTACCTAGATTTCAACCCATCTTAGGTGAGTAGCACAGATAATATATATATATATATATATATCTATATATATATATAAATTTAATTTAATAAAATATGGAGTTATTTCTTATTTGATTCTAAATCCCTCAAATAGTGAAATGCAGATAATTTTACTGCCACTGATATCAGAGATGACCAAATAAAGTTTGCATTAAAATGCATTAATTTGAATTAAAAAAAAGTATAAGCTTCCTCAACCTGTATTAATAATAGTCAGTTTCAAAATGCGTATTGATTAAACAATGAACATTGTCAGGAATTAACAGAGTGCTACATTTAGATCAGTTTAAATCATAAATGTCTGAACAGATGTAATTTACACATGTATTCTGTGTGTGCATGCAGTAGCAGTTTAAACTAAGACAAAGTAACATTAAGCAAAAGTTTGTGAAGTCAGCTAAACACTAGTTATTTTGAACTCAAAATATACTGTAGATCATATTCTTAGAAAATTACATAAAATCAAGAGCTGGGCAACAAAGTGGTTAAGATTAAATGGTAATAAATTGTTGCCTCTTTTTTAAATTATTAAGTGAATTAACACTTTTGTTGTAGTCACCATGAAGTGCTTTAGCAGGCTTCATAGACCAAAAGTTGCTTAGTCATTAAATCATTCCACAGTGAAATCTGCAACATATGCTTCACTCATTCTCCTGTCATGAAAGCACTGTGTATTTGCTCAGAGAAATTTTGGTTTGGGTTAAAATTATAAATTGGTTATGACAATTTTGAACACACATCTCTAAGTATACTGACTTGCCTCTGCCTTAATGCACATCACAGTCTTGCATAAATTACAAAATGTTTGAGACTGAAGTAACCTCCAGGTCAGGAGAGCCAAGCATTTATTGAAACAATGCAAGCAAAGGCATCATTCCTTGTTCCTTTGTTCTCTATTCAGTTTTTGCCCATCTGCTCGTGCTCATGACTACTCTTTGGTTCATGAACTCGAATAGACAGCCCCCTGCTTCTGTCAGTTCATCCTGTTCTACACAATAACCTTGGTTTGCACAGTAAGACGAGCTTTCTAGGGCCGCACCATACTGCAGTGTTGTGACTCAGCTTTTTCCGTAGGAAAGCAGGTGGTAAGGGGGTGTGCTGCTATGAGCGTGCTGGGATGGCACCCACTTGATGAACAGCAAAAGCCATATTGAAAAGCAGAGGTCAGGAGATAATTAAACCATTTTTATTTTATGGATTTCCTAAGAAACAGAGGACCAATACCAAGGATCAGGGGCTCGCCATAAGACAAAATGTAGAGAGTGAAGAGAACACTTTCTAAAGGTGCAAGTCTTGTTTCAATATATGACCTCCTTCAATCAAGTGACAGCCTAATAATTAAAACTACTTAGCAACTGTGATTGATGGGTGTGACAAAAGGAAGAAAAACACAAGGAGGGCATTGTGATGCTGCAGGTTCTCTTCAGGCTCCCAACGTCCTTATGGGGGCACTGAACCCAACACCGTCGATAATGTCACCGAGATGAGCTGACCAATGAGGACAATTCTCAATGAAGCCAGAGATATTTACAAAAGTGCTTTTATTAAAACAATCCGTGTCCAAAGTGCAGTGTATCAGGTTTCAATAAATATTCCATAACACAAGTGTCCAGTGGGGATAAAAATCAAATAAATAAATCCTTTAAAATATGAGGTCTCTATCATCCCGATCTCAGCACACCCTTCTTTTTCCCCGGCTCACCCATTACTTCCGCAGCCGGCAGAGATCTCTACAGCCACACGCACCTACAAACAACCTCCGTCTTGGCCTCCTTTCGGACGTCACTGCCAGACTGTCCGAGGCTCTCCTCCCTTCAATCTTCACGCACTTGCGTAGTCGCTCCTTGGATCCCTCTGAAGGACACCTGCCTTGCTCACCCCACTCACCCGAACATTCAGTGGGGTGAACTAGCCCCCAGAGCGCAACAGCTTAATGCTCCTTACAGGGCCCCCAGCTCGTTCTGTCTCCTCTTTTTAGGTGGCCAGATCCTCCTGCTTAGACTGCCTTTCTCACGTCCTTTAAGTTCTTCTTTTCTTCACCTCGATCGATCTCTCTGTTCATTTCATATCTCATCTCATCTCATCTCATATCTCATCTCATCTCATCTCTCATTTCTATTGCTTCCCCTCTTCTCTGGGTTCGACCTGCATATATACATACCCCCGCATGCCTCCATGGGCGCAACGCCTTAATCACACACCGCAGGAAGCCAACGAGGCAATCTAGACCAACCACACCCACACGTAAAGGTGCGACTCGCTCCAACTACCTCATCAACTCCCCGCGGTTGTGCAATCACGCCCACGGAGAACGGCATGGCTATACAGATTTAAATCCCGGCCTTTTTTTATTGGAAGCCATGGACCCACTATACCACAGACATGTTTTAAGGCAGGGGGCACTTGAAAGTATGAGTGAGGGGCAGACTTCAGTTAACGCTATCTCTACTTAACCTGAATAACTCATCAGGAGGGAAAAATATCTGGAATCTGGCACAGATACTGATTTGTACAATTATGATATATTTCTTTTAAGATGACTGGCTTCTTGGCTCTGTCATACTAAAACCTTTCACTTCACTTTGGCTGAAAGGTTTTGGTCTGCTAAAAACTGAATGTGTAATTCATTACATCTGAATTCCTTCATTCATTTTCATTTCCATTTTTCCTGAAGCCATGAAAGGAACAATTTCCTCAAGGCCACAACTAGTAGGGTATAACACAGCTAGCTCATTGCAGGGCAGACAGATTGAGAGTTAACAATCAACTAATCTTCATGTATCAGCACACAAAAGGGCCCAGGTGGGATTAAAAATAGGACAAAGTACAGTGAGGCAACAGACACTCTACATTTGATCTAGTGCACTCATTTTTTACTAGTGTAGTACATAGTGAAGGAAACATTAGGTTAAATTACAGAGAGAAGGCTTGTAACTGAGGACCAACTGCTATGCCATGTTAAACAGTATCAATGCTAGACTGTAACTAGAGAGTACCAATTTCCCTGCAAGTCACCCGCTGTGCCAGCCTTGTCACCCAGTGAGTAATTACAGTTTGTTTGGAACCCTGGATTGTAACACTAAACAGTTCATAAATGTTGCAATACACTTCACTTCATAATATTGGATAGTTGCCTATCTAAAGCAAAACAGTAGCACCGATGTCAAATAAGAATTCTGATTATCCAGCGGTAAGATCTCAGAAAACACTATTTTAAATAAGCCTGAAAAATGTTCATCTCTGAATTAATTTACAAACTGTTGAATAAATTTCATTACTGAGGTGCGACATACAGTGGTGCTTGAAAGTTTGTGAACCCTTTAGAATTTTCTATATTTCTACATAAATATGACCTAAAACATCATCAGATTTTCACTCAAGTCCTAAAGTAGATAAAGAGAAACCAGTTAAACAAATGAGACAAAAATATTATACTTGGTCATTTATTTATTAAGGAAAATGATCTATTATTACATATTTGTGAGTGGCAAAAGTATGTGAACCTTTGCTTTCAGTATCTGGTGTGACCCCCTTTGCAGCAATAACTGCAACTAAACATTTCCGGCAACTTTTGATCATTCCTACACACCGGCTTGGAGGAATTTTAGCCCATTCCTCCGTACAGAACAGCTTCAACTCTGGGATGTTGGTGCGTCTCCTCACATTAACTGCTCGCTTCAGGTCCTTCCACAACATTTCGATTGGATTAAGGTCAGTACTTTCACTTGGCCATTCCAAAACATTAACTTTATTCTTCTTTAACCATTCTTTGGTAGAATGACTTGTGTGCTTAGGGTCATTGTCTTGCTGCATGACCCACCTTCTCTTGAGATTCAGTTCATGGACAGATGTCCTGACATTTTCCTTTAGAATTCTCTGATATAATTCAGAATTCATTGTTCCATCAATGAAGGCAAGCCGTCCTGGCCCAGATGCAGCAAAACAGGCCCAAACCATGATACTACCACCACCATGTTTCACAGATGGGATAAGGTTCTTATGCTGGAATGCAATGTTTTCTTTTCTCTAAACATAACACTTTTCATTTAAACCAAAAAGTTCTATTTTCGTCTCATCTGTTCACAAAACATTCTTCCAATAGCCTTCTGGTTTGTCCACGTGATCTTTAGCAAACTACAGACGAGCAGCAATTTTTTTTTGGAGAGCAGTGGCTTTCTCCTTGCAACCCTGCCATGCACACCATTGTTGTTCAGTGTTCTCCTGATGGTGGACTCATGAACATGAACATTAGCCAGTGTGAGAGAGGCCTTCAGTTGCTTCGAAGTTACCTTGGGGTCCTTTGTGACCTTGCCGACTATTATACGCCTTGCTCTTGGAGTGATCTTTGTTGGTCGACCACTCCTGGATAGGGTAACAATGGTCTTGAATTTCCTCCATTCATACACAATCTGTCTGACTGTGAATTGGTGGAGTCCAAACTCTTTAAAGATGGTTTTGTAACCTTTTCCAGCCTGATAAGAATCAACAACTCTTTTTCTGAGGTCCTCAGAAATCTCCTTTGTTCATGCCATGATACACTTCCACAAACATGTGTTGTGAAGAGCAGACTTTGATAGATCCCTGCTCTTTAAATAACACAGGGTGCCCACTCACACCTGATTGTCATCCCATTGACTGAAAACACCTGACTCTAATTTCACCTTCAAACTAACTGCTAATCCTAGAGGTTCACATACTTTTTCCACTCACAAATATGTAATATTCGATCATTTTCCTCAATAAATAAACCAAGTATAATATTTTTGTCTCATTTGTTTAACTGGTTTCTCTTTATCTAATTTTAGGACTTGAGTGAAAATCTGATGATGTTTTAGGTCATATTTATGCAGAAATACAGAAAATTCTAAAGGGTTCACAAACTTTCAAGCACCACTGTATGTTATAAATTACAGCAGATTTACATGTCTGCAGTTTTAAGTCTATGTTGAAGTGAGGTCGATTTTAGGAAACCTGAGCCTAGAGATACAAGCATAAAGGGTTAATGGAAATACTATATAATGGGGGACAGAGGGGATAGTAGGTTAAGTTAAAAAAAATGTGAAAACATAGAAATACAGTGGAACCTCGGTTTGCAAGTATAATTCGTTCCGGAAACGTGCTCGCAGTCCAAAGCACTCGTATATCAAAGTGAATTTCCCCATAAGAAATAATGGAAACTCAAATGATTCGTTCCACAACCCAAAACTATTCATATAAAAATGATTAATACAAAATATAATATAAAAATACATAAAACAAATTAACCTACACTTTACCTTTAAAAAGAATCATGGCTGGTGTGAGTGAGTGTCTAAACTCTTGTGGGATTCCACCCATTGGAAAGACACATGGAAGAGTGTCCCAAATCAATCGCAGTTTCATTGCGCTGTAGAAGTTTGCCGTATAAGCATATCCAAAAAGATCGCAGACATGCTATAAGCGCCTGCCATCGATGGGTGATACAAGGAACATTATAAAGATCCCGCTACAATGAATAATCGTGCTGTTGCTGTTTCAAGCTAAATAAAGCTGGTGTTGTTAAAGACTCAGCTTTGTGCTTTGGGGCACAAGACGGGGACTCGCACTTCACACACACACACAGTCACAATGCTGTAGTAAACAGTATACGCTCGTACGGATGTTGACTATATGAGTGAGGCACGCAGACTCAGACGGAGAATAGGAGACGATTGCCCTCAAGAGGAGAGAGAGAGAGAGAGAGAGAGAGAGAGAGACAGACAGACAGACAGACAGACAGACAGAGAGACAGAGACACGCGCGTGTGAGCGAGCAAGATAAGGAAAGAGAGAGACACGCGAGAGAGAGAAGAACCATCAGCTCAGTTGTGATCACATGACACTCAGCAGACAAAGTGTATCCATACTGCTTGTATTGCAAGACATCGCTCGTTTATCAAGTCAAAATTTATTAAAAAATTTAGCTCGTCTTGCAAAACACTCGTAAACCAAGTTACTCACAAACCGAGGTTCCACTGTATAAGAAATTGTTGTCACTTCATCGGTTGGATGTTACAAGTTTTCATCAGTCCACACAACACGGGACAGTGGTGCCCACTGAACCTCTCAGTATCTTTACTAGGTTTATTATCAGTGATTTAATGAGAGATAACAATGGTCATACATACAGTATTAATATCAAGAGCCATGATAGCGACAAAGCTCAAATGCAATATTAAATTATTAAATGCCTACGTATGATGGAAAGTCCTTTTATTAATATCAGCAATTACTATTTTATTTACAAAAGTATATAATTTTTTAACAGTTAAATGATAATAAAGAATAAAAAAATCCTTGCTTGCTATTGATACTTCAATTGATGTGCAGTCTATGTTAAAGAGCGATTATTATTGATCATCAGTCCAAGAACTCAGCTTTTTCTTATCACTCATTAATTCCTTGATAACCGCACTACTGAGGTTTCTAGAAGTCTAAGTAAGTGATTACAGACCCATTAGAATGGCACCATTGAACACGGATATCACAGCAGGCATTTTATCATTGATACTACATAGACTGTGTAATCAAAAAGAGGGGAATATAAAGAAATTAGACATAATAAGATGAAAACTGCTCAAATCAAAGGACAAGAAGAAAAAAAAATAAGATGCCTCAAAAGAACAGAACTTCAGTGACCCAAAAAGATCAAGTGCAGCTACAATAGCAAGTGAGGGGTTCAAATAATGAACAAAATTGAAAAGAGTATTCAATTAAAGAGTACATTTAACAGAAGGACTCTGCAAGTAAAATAAAATGAGTTTACAAAGCAAAACAAAAAGCTGGGACAGTCTGAATGGTTAAAGATAACAAATACTGAGGGAAGCACAAGGGGTAGAAAATTAAAATTAGATTGCTGGACAAAAAAAAATCTGCTTTGAATATTAAAAAAGGAGCAGTAAGATGACGATAACAGTGAGGCCAGCATGCAACATTCATATCTGGCTAACTTTGTTTATAACTTAAATTTTGGCTTGACCAGAAGCTACAGCCGCAGATGTGCTACATTGGTGTGTGTCCATAAATGACATTTTGGTCAAATTGGGCTTTCCGCAGACTGATTGACTGGCTGATTTCTTTCTTTATTTCTTTCTTTCATCCATCCTTTCTTTCTTTCATTCATCATTTCTTTCTTTTATCCATCCTTTCTTTCTTTCTTACATCAAGTTTAGCTTTTAGGACTCAGGTATGGTGGAAGACGGTTGAATAAAGTGGAAGATGAATAAATAAAGGCAGTCAGTGCTCATGAAGAGTGATTCATGGGAATTGAGCAGGGCAAAGGGAAACAGCGGAAAGAAGAGAAACATGTCACAGCTGTCTTTAAAAAACCCTTTTGGCAGTAACACAAGTAATGCAAAGTGTGCATTCAAAAAATGTGTTAACAATAGTGGCTATTTTCTAGATGGCTGAACATTTATCCACAGGCTTAGCAGGAGACTCAAAGGTTGTCAACACTTTTTTTAAAGGATAAATGTACTACTTTTTAAAGCTACGGTTATTGCATAACAATAATTGCTTATAATAACTGAAATAAAAAGTAAAATGGCTTCCCCTTAGCAGCTTACAATGGTGATCTAAAGAGCATAGGAGAAAACATGAAACAAAAGCCCCAATATTTATTGAGTATACCTATTTTAAAGCAAGGTAGCCAAAACTTGTCATCTGTGTTTCTGGCGTATGTGTATGGCAACAAAATGAGTTGGAAGTAATAAATTTTATCGCGTTGTCTTTCTGGAGAGTAGAATACATGGTTGTCTCCGTGCTGAGCTTTCCTTTAAACATCAGCACATACAATGAAAGTTACTGTCAAAATCAGAAGCACAGGAGTGCAGTGATTTTTCTGCATTAAGGACCAGTGGGGCGCAGCCTAAGCTGATTTTGTGCAAAATAATTAATGAGCTCCGACAGTAATTTAACCTATCATTACAAAGGTAGATCCATAGAAAAAATTTTATTTGTCCCCAGAATGAAATTTGAGCTTCTACAAAATCATAATAAATACATAAACTAAAATGTCTATAGTAGTCCTCAGCTTTGTCTTCTTAAGCACTGCTTTTCCAATTTTTCATGAGACACTCAATGTCATTTCTTATCTAGGAAAATATTGGATCTTCTATTAAGTGAAACTGTCCTCCCGACAAATGCTGCAAGCCGGTTACTGGGTCAGAGAACTGACAAGCTTTATCGGCCCTGCTGTGTTCTTAAGTTAACCTCTGGAGATGTGTGCTCATGTGCAACATGAACTTTCCAGTTTAGTGATGGATCCACAAGTTTTAATCCAATCATTCTTACCATTAAAATGAGGTCTGACTGTATTTTAATGTACGTTTCCATGTCAAAGCTATGCAGCACAGGCCTGCAAAAAGTTTGGAAAAGTCCTATACTGTTTGCTACCTTACAGTAAGTCACAGCAACTTGGGAAAAAAGGAAGTACATGAATATCAGGAATACTTTGAGACCAAGACAAGAAAGGGGTTGAGCAACATCGTCTTCTTGAAAGAGCTACCAAGGAAGCCTCACTTGTGCTCCTTTCAATTTCTGGAGGGTATGGCAGTATGATACTCCTGTTTCAAAGAAGCACAGACTGCTAAGTATTGAAAAGATATGGATACAGAAAAATGTTTTTAGTGGCCTGACACTGTCCAGTAAACAGCTGACTGCATGGTGACTAGCACTGTGCTTCAGTCTTATATTGAAGTTACAGAGCGTATGTAGACTGCATGCTCTTTCCATGATATTAGGACTTGTCCTTTTTTACCTCAGAACTGTTCATTTCTAAACTTGTGGTGTTGCTGTTTCAATTTATGCAGCACTTTATCAATAAATTCTCTGGGTGGTTGCAAGGCTCTCAGTTTACTTAATGTTTGTACTTGTTATGGGACCTGTGTATAGATGTGCGTGTCTCAGTAGTCATTAGAAAAATCAGTCATGTATTATTAGATAGGTTAATATTAACATCAGAGAAATCTGCATACATAAAGGAAAATTCTGGTATGGCCTCAACAAAATTTTCATGCCCAAAATACCACTACTAGAGTAGAATATCACAAAGTTAAACATCTATCTGCAGCTGTTCAGCACAACATTGCAATTCAGTTAAAAGGTTCAAAATGCAAATGTAAAATTAAAATCACATTATAACTTTCCTCTGAATTATTTCAAGCTTTGAGACATCAGCACTAAGCAATGGGCCACTTCAACTACTGGGATTAATAAATAAACTTACTCTAATGAAAGCTTGTTCTTCCAGCTTGAACCTCATATTCCAGTTTAATTTCATGAAAGAGAAGAATTTCTCCAGACTTGCAACAATCATGACAGCCTCATGTCACAAAGCAGGCATGTTTACAGCAGTAAACCCACCTCTGCAGCAAAGACATTCATCTAGTTGTAGACATTATTTTACAGTTTCCACATATTCGTTATCAAATGGCAGTCGTCCTGAGTGTGACCATAGGATCAGGTTGTAAATTTTCTTCTCTCTGTTTTTTCTGGTCATTTTCTCATCTTCAGTCTGTTACATACAGACATTCTGTCTCATACAGATGAAGCCCAGCAGCAATTCGAACTGCATTCTCATCTTCATAGTTGGTCATATTGATCGTATAGAAGGAGAACTTACAGTGGTGCTTCAAAGTTTGTGAACCCTTTAGAATTTTCTGTATTTCTGCATAAATATGACCTCAAACATCATCAGATTTTCACTCAAGTCCTAAAAGTAGATAAAGAGAAACCGGTTAAACAAATCAGACAAAAATATTATACTTGGTCATTTATTTATTAAGGAAAATGATCTATTATTACATATTTATGAGTGGCAAAAGTATGTGAACCTCTAGGATTAGCAGTGAGTTTGAAGGTGAGTCAGGTGTTTTCAATCAATGGGATGACAATCAGGTGTGAGTGGACACCCTGTGTTATTTAAAGAACAGGGATCTATCAAAGTCTGCTCTTCACAACACATGTTTGTGGAAGTGTATCATGGCATAAACAAAGGAGATTTCTGAGGACCTCAGAAAAAGAGTTGTTGGTGCTCATCAGGCTGGAAAAGGTCACAAAACCATCTCTAAAGAGTTTGGACTCCACCAATCCACAGTCAAACAGATTGTGTACAAATGGAGGAAATTCAAGACCATAGTTGCCCTCCCCAGGAGTGGTTGACCTACAAAGATCACTCCAAGAGCAAGGCGTGTAATAGTCGGCGAGGTCACAAAGGACCCCAGGGTAACTTCTAAGCAACTGAAGGCCTCTCTCACATTGGCTAATGTTCATGTTCATGAGTCCACCATCAGGAGAACACTGAACAACAATGCTGTGCATGGCAGGGTTGCAAGAAGAAAGCCAGTGCTCTCCAAAAAAAAATTGCTGCTCGTCTGCAGTTTGCTAAAGATCAAGTGGACAAACCAGAAGGCTATTGGAAGAATGTTTTGTGGATGGATGAGACCAAAATAGAACTTTTTGGTTTAAATGAAAAGCATTATGTTTGGAGAAAGGAAAACACTGCATTCCAGCATAAGAACCCTATCCCATCTGTGAAACATGGTGGTGGTAGTATCATGGTTTGGGCCTGTTTTGCTGCATCTGGGCCAGGACGGCTTCCCTTCACTGATGGAACAATGAATTCTGAATTATATCAGAGAATTCTAAAGAAAAATGTCAGGACATCTGTCCATGAAGTGAATCTCAAGAGAAGGTGGGTCATGCAGCAAGACAATGTCCCTAAGCACACAAGTCGTTCTACCAAAGAATGGTTAAAGAAGAATAAAGTTAATGTTTTGGAATGGCCAAGTGAAAGTCCTAACCTTAATTCAATCAAAATGTTGTGGAAGGGCCTGAAGCGAGCAGTTAATGTGTGGAGACCCACCAACATCCCAGAGTTGAAGCTGTTCTGTACGGAGGAATGGGCTAAAATTCCTCTAAGCCGGGGTGCAGGAATGATCAAAAGTTACCGGAAATGTTTAGTTGCAGTTATTGCTACAAAGGGGGTCACACCAGATACTGAAAGCAAAGGTTTACATACTTTTGCCACTCACAAATATGTAATAATCGATCATTTCCCAAATATTTTTGTCTCATTTGTTATACTGGTTTCTCTTTATCTACTTTTAGGACTTGAGTGAAAATCTGACGATGTTTTAGGTCATATTTATGCAGAAATATAGAAAATTCTAAAGGGTTCAGAAACTTTCAAGCACAACTGTATTTGTGTAAACTATTCATCAAAATAAAAAAGCTGTAGCCTGAATGCTTAAATCTCTATCAAATTACAAATGCAACTATACCATTTACAAAACAAGCTACAGGCAACCATGTCTGAGGGTTCAAAGTGTGCAATGTATGGAGAGACAAAATGAAATGATGAGGACACCCTAACTTCTTTAAAAATGATGGAGTCCTAAAGAAAATAAATCAGTATTTGTGCCAAAGTAATACAGTTACACACTTTTCTAATGTGTGCAATCTCAACTGAGTTTACTCACAAAGTTTCTTAGCTTGTTGTAGATAAGGTTTTTGTTTCTTGCTTCCTCTGCAAGTGCTGTGAGAGACTTTTTTTGTCTTTTTTAATTTTTAAATAATGAATCAATTAAGAACATCATTTTCTGGACCAAATGAAAGCACACCATGTTTGTGAAAAAATAAATTCGACATCAAAAATGCCAAATGTATCTTTTAACACTTGTGACAGGTTGTCACTTCTAGCTGTTGGTTTCAGGGCCACACAGAGGTGCCATGTGTCACAAATGAATGTGAAGAATCTTTTCATGCAAAATAATCTTTATTAAGATGTTTACAAAGCTGCAAACTGAGATGTTCAAATTCAATGAAGGCCTTTATCATTGATTCATATTTAAGCACTGCCAAGTGGCGCAGAATCTAATCAGGCGACCATTTAAAATATTTAATTCCCAGAACTCCAGAGAAAGTGATATTTTATCACACAGTATGACACCAGTGAGGTCTGCCATCAACTCATATTTCAACACCACAACACCCACACTATTATATCTATGTACTGTATATAAAAGCCAAACACCACTGACTCACTCATCAAGAAATCTCCCAAACCATGAGGACTTGGGACTTGAAATTTGGAATGTAGGTTACACTTGGGCCATAGGTACTCGCTAAGAAACGGTTTTAAAAATTTCATGGTCTACGTGCGAAATTTCTTATAGTTTTTTAGACCCATTCACTGCATTTCTTTCTAAAATAAATTTCTTTAAAGTAAATTAAAAATACTTTCATTTTTCTGGAGTACAAGTTTTGTTTTGATATTTTCGAGTTTCCACAAAGCGTTTATAATTTGCCATTTATTTATCTTTTTAAAATAATTTAGTTAGGTTATTCCAAGGTATATTAAAGCAATTTTTTTTTGAGGATTTTGATTTTCATACTTTTTTTTATTTTATTCTTTGTCATACTTTCTTCACAAATTCTTCGATTACATTTATACCCATTTAAATAAACCCATAAAACTATGACCAAGGAAGAAAGGATTTATATTAACGAAGTAATGGTCCCACACCGCATGGTGCAGATGACTGGTGACGGCACGTGCCTGTTCTCCTCGCTGGCCTACCTTGTGCACAGCACCACCTTTTGGCCACTCAGCTGTCGGTTGACATTGTTAGCCACGTCTCTAATAACTGGCAGAGGTTCAAGCCGTACACCATGACGCAGACCAGCAACCCCAACCGCACCAAGTGTCAGTACCTCTCCAAAATGTCTATACTTAAAACAGCTTATATTTGAGTAAAACATTTCAAGAAATAATTAGTAACCTATTTTGTTCTCTTTATGTGCTAAATCTTGCCTTATGACCTTTACAGGACGTATACTGTCACTCTGTATATTTTAGAACACATCTTCCTGTTGCTATCCCATAGCGAAGCATGAGTATTCAGCTAGTGTGTGTGTGTATATATATATATATATATATTCATTCATCCTGCTATATTCTAACTACAGGGTCATGGGGGACTGCTGGAGCCAATCCCAGCCAACACAGGGCACCAGCTCACCTCATATTTTATATTTATATATATATATATATATATATATATATATATATATATATATATATATATATATATATATATATATATATATATATATATATATATATATATATATATATTATGGTAATAAACCTGGTTGATAAGGAAACTTAGAGTAAGGTAATACTCGTTTAAATTTTAAGCATATTAAAATATAAATTTGGACTATTGGAAATTAACAATTTCATTTTTGTTAAGACATAAATGATGAGAATAGGACAGCATGGTATTCAATTAACAATATGGAGTGCCATGTCTTAGTGTCCTGACCTCAGCTTTTGCTATTTGGTATTCAGGATGAAAATATATGAGCGATATAACATTGATATGTTTGAGGGTTTCAGTATGGTGTTCTTAACACAAATCAGCACCGTCGGCAATTGCATTTTTTAATGCAGATTTTTATTTTTTTTCTGGTTTATCCATTATACTTTAAAACAATAATTTTGTCATTTGTTCCCGAAATAAAGTGTATTCAGAAAATATTTAGACCTCTTTACTTTTTATACATTTTATGTTCCAGCCTTATGGTAAATTCATGTTTTCCCCTCAACAAGCAACACTCAGTACCCAAGAATGACAACATGAAAACAGGATTTTAGAAATTTCAGCATTTACAGTCTGAAGTTTTCTTGGGTGTGACAGGCTTGGCACACCTGGATTTGGGCACTTTCATCCATTCTTCACAGCTGATCCTCTCCCGCTCTGTTTGGTTAGATGGAGCCCGTCGGTGGACAGCTATTTTCAGATCTCTCCAGAGATGTTCAATTGGGTTCAATTCCAGCCTCTGGCTGTGAGATTCAAGGACATTCCCAGAATTGTCCTTGCTTACTGCTTAGGGTCATTGTTCTGTTGGACGGTGAATCTTAGGTCCAGAAAGCTCTGTATTTTGCTCTGTTCAGCTTATTTCAACCCTGTCTAGTCTCCCAAGCCCTACTGCTGAAAAGCAACCCTACAGCATATTGCCGCCATCACTATGCTTCCCTGATGAAATGGTGTTGCACAGGTGATGTGCAGTACCTGGTTTTCATCTGATGCAACGCTAATCTTAATTTCACCAGGTGTGAGATATGGCCGGCCGTTCATCACAGCCAATACCCCCACGCCGCTAGATGGAGCCCTTCCGGCAGCATGGAGGTGCCCCGAATTCCAGCAGGGCATAATGGACATTGGAGTTTTCCTTTACAGCCCTGCTGGATACCATAGGGGCCACAAAGGGACGCTGCAGGGAGGCTCAGAGACTTTTATTTGCCCTATAACCTGGAAGTACGTCCTGGTCACAGGGACAGAGGAAATGAAGTACTTCCGGGATGAAAAAGAAGAGTTTTGATCTGACCCGTAAGTGCTAGGAAGTCACATGGACTGAGGGTTCAGAAGCACTTCTGGGTCATGGATTATAAAGGAAATCCCAGACTGACGAGCTGAGTCGGGAGAAAGGGTGGCAATGCGTCTGGGAGAGTGGAGGATTGTTTATTGATTTATTGGTTATTACTTATGAGTATTGTGGAGTGGAGGGTGCTTTGTGCACTGTATTGTTTAAATAAATTCATAATTTAGACTTTTATCTGGTGTCTGGCATCTGATCTGAGGGTTCAAGGGAATGACAGCGTCAAGTAATCTTGTTTTATTTAGGTGCCTTTTTGCAAACTTCAAGTGGGCTTTCTTGTAATGAAAGTCTCCTATCTGTCCATGCTGTTGTAAAGCTCAATAGAGTGTTGCAGTGATGGTTGGCCATCTGGAAGTTTCTCGTATTTCCACAGAGTGACCATCAGGTTCTTGATCCCCTGTCTTAAAAAGGCTCTTATCCCACAGTTGCTCAGCTTGGGAAGCCAACCAGCTCTAGGAAGCATCATGTTTGTCCCAAACTTATTCCATGTAAGAATTATGGAGTGTGATATTTGCCTGGACACCACCAGTCGGAAGCCACAGCTTTATAAAAGTCACACATTTATTACTCACTAATAAACTCACATTTACAGTCCCAAACACAGTACACAATGCTCACAGCAATAATCACCACTCTATGGGCTTCTTTCTCTCTGTCCTTGGCCTCCTGTCTCCTCCTGGGAGCTTCGTCCTGCTCCTACTCCCGACTCTAGGTCCTCGAGTGTAAGAGGGCGACCCCTTTTATTCCTGCCCGGATGTGCTCCAGGTGGCTGATGACAGCCTTCCGGCAGCACTTCCTGGTGTGGTGGAAGTGCTGCCCTTTGCCCCGGAAGCACTCCGGGCATCCCTGGCAGATTCATCTGCCATCTTGCCTGGTGTGGCAGAAGTGACAGTTTTCCAAGTCCCCTGAGGGTTACTTCACCCCCTGGTGGTGGCCACGGGTCCCAACAGGTTAGAAGCTTTTTTTTCTTCTCTCGTGGTCCTCTCCTAATCCAGGGTGGTTCTCCCCTCATGACCTGGAAGCTATTAATGCCTCCTTTCCGGTCCTATCAGGCATCACGGCCAGATAAGAACCCCAGACATCTGTGACACTGCCGCATCGCCAGCGAAGAACAGTCCTTTGTAGCAGCCAGTCCCGCTAGTGTATATTTTAGCCGAAGCGGGCATAATTGGTTGTCTCCCAGGGCCTGTTCCTATAAAAATAAAAGAGACATAGGGGATTGAGTCATTGCCCTGGTGCCACGGTCTGGCGTTTTTCTCTTTGTAGTAGGAGCAACGCTCCCCCCTTTGACCAGCACCCTGGTCGCCAAAACCTTGGCACCGATCCCGTATTGTCCACTCCCCTTCATCAGGTTACATATTGGACTCGCCTTTGCTGACTTCGGGGTTTCCCTCTTCCTGCGCAGAGGACGACCTATCACGCTACGTGAGCACACGGCCTCATGTCTCCCTTTGTAGGAAGAACCGGCTTTCCCCCTTCGATTCTTCCTATTCCTCTGGGGCATTCTGACGGCTTGTGTCTTCCTACGGGAAAGGAAAAGACCCCTTGCTGTCTGTGCCCCTGCAGAATGACGCGAGACTGATGCTGGCTCCGGCGGTAGAGCACTAAGATCCACGGCACTTGTCAGCCGGTGTCTTGACTCCAACCTTTCCAAGCGATCAGCACTTCGTGTCGCTTACACTGTCGGAGATGCAGCTACTAAGTCCCCGGAACCATGCGATCCTGGAACGGATTCGCTCGCACCTCCCTCTTCCTTTACGGTACTGGTTTTACTCACCGGTACCCCCACGATTCTCCGGTCAAAGATTCCCGCGTCGCACCTCTCTTCCTCATCATGTAAGGTCTGACGTGGCGTGACTGCCTTCCTCTCCAGCTCGTCTATACAGACACGGAGGTCGTGTTCTACCTGCCTGACCATCTGCATTAATCGAAGCATCCTCCCCGATTGGTCTTGGTCTGCAAGCAGAAATAAAGCATTAGCCACTGAAGGACTTACCTTAAAATCAGACCTACTCACCGGCTGTGCATTCTGGAGCTTTCTTCCGGGAACCACCAGACCCTGCCCTCACTCGAGATGGACGTTCACCTGTCCCGTCGTCAACGAACACACCGTCCAATCCCTTGCCTGTCACGGGGAGAGACTTCCGGTCTGTCGTCATCTTCTCCTTTCTCCCGAGGGGTCTGTGAGACTCGTAGCAGCCACTCTGCCTCAGCTTCTGGAGATGTGGCGGATTCTCCCCTTTCTCTAGCGATATGATGCTGCGTGGTTCCAGGTAGGCTCCTCCGCGCCAGTGGAACCTCCGCGCACGAATGCTGGGGAATCGCCTTCTCCTCTGTCTTGGCTGGCCTCCCTCACCCCTCTCGGCACTGAGAATCTCTGACAGCCTCAGGGTGATTCCATCTTGCCACCATCTCCCTGCTGTGTGTGGCTAACTGAGGTCCCGGCAGCTCACAGAAATTTTATTTGCAGGGTCCCCGCTTTGTAGTTTATTTGCCTGGAAGTCTTCCTCTCAAGGTTTCTAGCTCCTCGATCATCCCCCGGATGTGCACCAGGTGGCCATGGGCAAGATCCAAGTGCTTCGGGCAAGGGAAGCGGAAGTTGCCCTTTGCCCTGAAGAAGATTCTTTCTTGCTTGTGGTGGAAGTGACTTTTCTCTCCCAAGTGGTCCATCTCTTTCCTAATCCAGGGTGGTTGTCCCCTCATGACCTGGAAGCTATTAATGCCTCCTTCCGGTCCTATCAGGCATCCCGGCCAGGTAAGAACCCCAGACATCTGTGACAGGAGGTGACTGTGCTCTTGGTAACCTGCAATGCTGCATAATTTTTTTGTAGCCTTCCCCAGATCTGTATCTTGACATAATCCTATCTCTAAGCTATGCATGTGTTGTCAGCTGTGGGACCTTCTATGGATAGGTATGTGCCTTTCCTAATCATGTCCACTCAATGGAACTGACCACAAGTGGACCCCAAACAAGGTGAAGAAACATCTCAGCAATGATCAACGGAATTGGATGTACCTGAACCATATTTCAAGTGTCATAGCAAATGATCTCAATACTTGTGTTAATCTGATATTTCAGTTTGTTTATTTTTAATAAATTTGCAAACATTTCTATATTTCTGCTTTCAGTGTGTCATTCTGTGGTATTGAATGTTCCTTGATGTGGTTAAAAAAATCAATTTAAATGATTTTAGTGGGCGGCACAATGGTGCAGGGGGTAGCGCTGCTGCCTCGCATTTAGGAGACCCGGGTTTACTTCCCGGGTCATCCCTGCGTGGAGTTTGCATGTTCTCCCCGTGTCTGCATGGGTTTCCTCCCACAGTCAAAAGCCGGTGCATTGGTGATTCTAAATTGTGCTTGGTGTGTGTGTGTGCATGCCCTGTGGTGGGCTGGTGCCCTGCCCAGGGTTTGTTTCCTGCCTTGTGTTGGCTGAGATTGGCTCCAGCAGACCCCCGTGTCCCTGTAGTTTGGATATAGCGGGCTGGATAATGGATGGATGATTTTAGCATAAGGCTGCAACACAACAAAAGGTGAAATAAGTGAAGTGGTCTGAATACTCTCTGAATCCACTGTACCTCTGAAATGTATTCTAGTCTAGTGCATGCCTAACACTGGGAAGTTTATCCTATGATAATCATGCCTGGGGGTAATGTCAACAGGGTGGTCAGCACAAAGGAAGGACTATTCTAGTTGATGATACAAGTATTCCAACAAAATGTGGCAGAATATTAACTAAACTGGCAGTTGTATGGTTAAAGTGGGTTATAATTTAAACTTTGCATTTCTTTTTTATATTTTTTAAAAAACATCCATTTAACATAAAATACAGTAATTCTTTACATTTATATAGTACTTTTCAAAACTGCTCTCCACACAGGGAGGACCCAGGACACAAACCCAGGATGCAAACCCATGATCTCCTGGGACCACTGCACTAACTACCTGCATGGATATGAGCTCGTGTTTAGCTAATATTTACTAACTTTTTGTGTACTCTGTGAAACATGCCTAATTAGGCAGTGCTCCATTCACACATAAGATAAGAGAGTTAAGTAATATAATTAAGGGATTTTTAGAATTTTTTACATTGCTTTTACTTCAAAAGACAAACATATTAATGGTATGTGCTGTGCAGCATGTTAAGCACTCATGGCATTTTCATGCAGTTGTTATCATTGCCACCTCAGGGACTCTAGATACATTTCATTAGGTCTCAGCCTGGTCAGTGACTATGTGTTTGTGTGCCATATCCCCACAATTTAGTTTAATTAGTGGCTTATAATTAGTCCAGTGTAAGCACAAATGGGAATCTGTCCCATAATGAAGTAGTATCCCTTCCACAGCTGCATACCAACAGAAAAAGCAAGTTCAGAGGACTTTACTATCTTATAAAAAGATGTTTTTCTAAAATCAAAATACTACAGTTGTATATATTGTACATTGTACAGTAATAAAATGCAGTGTCTCAAAATAAACAGAAGTGCCAGTTGTGTCAAGACTACAGTTAATGTGCAAAATGTTTTAGAATAATTAAAAATAATGAAATCATCATTTTATGAATAATGGTAGGATTTTCATTTAATTAAAATGATCAATGTACTCTGAGCTTCAAAATACAAATATTTACTTTAAGCTGCTGCAGTTATTAAAATGATGAATATTCTATTAATCAGTCAGTCACTACAAGGAGCTTATTTGTTTTCTTCACAATTATTTACTTGTACTCCTCAGATACATTAGCTTCAACATATTCTGCTTATGACTGTTTGTGACTGTGTCTTAAAAACACCAATCTGTTATCTGCAACAGCTAACACATTGTCAACATATTAATAGTTGTAAATAGTCACTTTGAAAATCATTGTAGTAAATCCTTTTGATATAAGTTTTGGATAGTTTTTCCAATTACTTTGGGCCAGTCCAACCAACCAATAAGATCTCAAGGAGAAGAGACTTTTGAGTCGAACCTACAACCCACTTTTTCTGATTTTTTTCAGCTGGATTACAGTTGGTAATCAGTCAGCCAATTGTATTTCATGGAAGGTGGACACAGATTCAAACTCAGCAACCTCCAGAACCGCATGAACCGCATGTCTTCTGCTTGCTGACAATGTGCTCATCAGTAGTTCTAATAGACAAGTGAATGTCTAAATCTAATTGGTTACATGCAAAAGCATGCTTGTTGTAGGCAAAAGGCCTTTTTTGAACAAAAGTGGCTGCTGAACTCCTTCTAGATGAGAGAATTGTCCCTGAAATGCTTTGTTGCATTTGCATAAAGTGCATAAAGAACAAACAAACAGACAGAACATTCTGAAATGCATGATATATATATATATATATATATATATATAGTAATAAAGGTGCTATATAGCGCCCGACCCGGTGCAGACTGACGCAGAGGCACGTGTAAAATCAACAAGACTTTTTATTTTTCTCTTCAGCTGTGGGCCACTTCCCCGTGTCCCACAGGCCCAACACAGTCCCAAAGCACTTCAGCACAACCAAACCAATCCCTCCTCTTGCACCACCACTCCTCCCAGGCAACCTCGTCCTCATCCTCCTGATTCTGGCTTATTAGTGGTGGATGCTGGTCCTTTTTATAGCCCACCCGAAAGTGCTCCAGGTGCTTGATCACCTGTGGCTAATTGCACTTTTGGGCAGGGCTGTAGAGGTGTCCATAAAGGCTCCGGGATCTATGCAGCACCCCCTGGCGGCCACCCCAGATCCCCACAGGGTTGTGGAGAACTCCATCTCCCATGGAGCCCTGCAGGAAACTGAGGCACCAACGTCACCCAGGGAGGCTGCCACCAAACATCCTGGGGGGGTAATGAGGAGGCACCCTGATAAAAACGCAAATATTTTATATTTTCTTTCTTCACCTGTGAGCAACACCTTCCCCATTTCCCACAGACACACACAGTCACACTAAGCACAACAACACAATACACAATACTTTCTTTTTCTCTTTCTCTTATCTCCTCCACACCTCCCTGCAAGCTTTGTCTCCCTCCTCCCGACTCTGGCTCCCCGAGTAGTGTCTGCTGGCTCCTTTTATACGTTACCTGGAAGTGCTCCAGGTGCTTGATGACCTACATTCCGGCAGCACTTTTGGATATGAGGAAAGAATTACCCATACAGGCTCAGGAGTAGCTGTAGCACCCCCTGGCAGTGCCCACAGATCCCAACAGGGCTGCACCAAACTCCAACTCCCATAAAACCCTGCGGGAGTCCTAGGCACAGCTGCAACGCAGAGGGGCTCCAATCTAGCACTCAGGGTTAGGTAATGACCACGCTTGTCCCCCCAAGCTTGGAGGCATCCCGGCCAGGACGTCCATGACAATATATTCTTATATTAAGCACAATGCGTATACACTGTATATATAGACACGTTGTAGATTCCATAGTGGATGGACAGGCGTCTTGATGGAATGAAGTGCCACAAGTTACCTGGCTGAAAGGCCATAATGGATGGAGCATGGGGATGGAGGTTCAGCCCTGCCAAGTTGGCTCCCAGTTTTAATCCCAGTTGAGGAGATGCCATAATGGAAGGAATGGGGGAATCTGGATGTTGGGGACAATTTCTCCTTCAACATGAGAGGCTCCAGTGTTCCTCTGTTGTGGTCAAAGTTTGGACACCCACAAGGTTTCCTGGGACTTGAAGAAGGGTGGCCCTATTGTGGTCCTTGGGTGCCGAGGGATTGAACCTCAGATGTCACGCCATGACAGCTGGCTGGCTTACTTGACAGGGTGCAGGTCAGACCTGTGTATATACATACAGTATGGGGAGCATTATGGGGCATTGCAGCATCCCAAACCTCAGACATAATAAAGCCCAAAAATACTTTATGCTCAAAATAAGAGTTTTTATTGAGCCTTCTCCACAAGAATAACCAACAAAAAACTACACCAAACACACCTCGCCTAACACCTCCACAAATATAGCCCACTGCCTCCTGACTTTGACTCAATCTAAATGAGGCAGTGGGTTCCCTTTTAAAGCTGACCCGGGTACTGCTTCGCATCTCCTCTACAAGTCACCCTGAGCAGTTGTGTGTTGTGCGAAAACCAGGGCAGTCCTCCCCCGGACACCATTTCACATTCAGCCCTGTAGGTGTCCTAATCAGGTTTAGCTCTGATGAATGCTGCCACCTGTTGTGTGGGGGAATGACCTGTTCCAGGTGAGCTCATTCTATTGGTCCTTCAATTATGCCCTACTGGCAGGTATGAAACCTTCTGTTATCCCAGCCAAGAGGCCTGTCCTTAATTTTGGGCACCCACAATATACTGTATATCAATATTTGTTTAATGATAATGATAGATTGCATATTATTTTGTTAGAGCTTTGATCAGATCCTGTGCTTCAGTATACATATAATACGACAGAGCATCATAACACTAAAATTACATGATGAGGTAAGTTTTTGCAAATTGCTTAAAAATAACTGATACACTATTTTGCCATATTAATATATATTAAAAAAATGTAAGGGCTTTTCTTTTTTAACATGCAGTTGTAAAGTGTGACAGCACCACTGGCAGTAAGCTGGTAATTTGTATTTTGTCTTGACTGTGCTTCGTGCTTTGCTTGCTTAAAGGCGGTGTTGCATGCTGCAGCTGTGATGTACTCCTACACACAGACACTTACAGCAGCTTGTTCACAGCTAAACAAAATGGTATCTTCTCACAGAAATCATCACAGGTAAACCCATACTTTTCAAGGAAACTGTTATGTTAAGATTTTAGTCCTTTCTTAATTCTCTTTTACAAGTGGAGTGAAATATTGGCTAGGGAACTGGAAAATGACCATAAGTCATTTATAATTCCTGGTTCTATCTCACTATGTGCTTCTGGGCCAGGAATTTATACTGTGTTTAAACCCTTGCAATTCTTACTAATCTTGCACTTTTTCAAGTCATATAGTTAAATATGCTGTAATAATAGGAATAATAATTTGGAATGGCCAGTAGTCCACTGTTAATCTTTACCAGTTGTCTTCACCTGCCATCTTCATGCTGAGGTTCATATCTTAACCCTGTCACCATTTGTGCAGAGTTTGTATATTTTTCCTATGTCTGCATCATTTGTTCCCCAGGCATTCAGGGTTTCTCCCACATTCCATAGATGTGTATTAGGTTAACTGTTGACTTTAAACTGTTTGAGTGACTGTGTCTTGTAATGGGTTTGCATCCTGTCCATGTTTAGTTCTGGCCTTGCCCCCACTTTTGTCCCTTGACCCAAAAACTGAAGTATGAAAAAGCTGGTTGAGTGGAATAAGTAACTGATTTTAGTACCAAGAGAATGCCTAACTCACTCCTTTCTTTATTAGCATTAAATGCTTGCCCCTTTATTGTACAACCCCAAAATGAGTGAAGATTTGCAAAACAACAATAAAGTTTATCAGTTTGAACATTCAATATCTCGTCTTTGTAGTGTGTTCAATTGAATATAGGTTGAAAAGGATTTGCAAATCATTGTTTTCTGTTTTTATTTACATTTTACAAAACATCCCAACTTCATTGGAATTCGGGTTGTAATATTAGTCAACAATGATGAATTTATTTTCACTTAGTCACATTTTTTTTCTAATATTTTTATGTTTATTTGTATTTTGCTCGTTTATTTAATTGTTAAAGTGGTGAGGTCATGTTGTGTCTTGATTTATGTATGACAGATATGTGTCATTCAATTATGGATGCATATATGCTGTGTTAGCTCCTTTTGACCACTCATTGTTTCACTTTTTTAAATATTATGGACAATAGTATATATTGTGATGGAAAGCCGGAAGCTCAACCCAGCCAGGACACCCCTGGAATGGAAGGATGGGAGAAGGCACCTACTTGCCGACACTGCTTCCCCCAAAACGCTAGATGGCAGCTCCCCTGCAGTGTGGCGGTGCGCTGGATTCCCTTATGGCATCTTGGGTCTTGTAGTTCGGTTTCTCAGCCCTGTTGGGTGCCATTGGTGCCGCCAGGGGGAGCTGTCAAAGAACCTGGGGGCTCATACTTTCCTTTTAACCCAGAAATACAAAGTAGTCATGAGGACAAAAGCCCAGAAGTACTTCCAGGCTGAAGAAAATGTCAGTTCTTCATTAGCTCCGGGTCAAGGGCCATATAAAGGACTGATGGGAACCCAGCAGGTGAGTCGGAGTTGGGAGGAAAGTGACATAGCTTGCTGGAAGTTGGAGGAGAGAGTTATTGTGTTTATTATAATTATTATCATTGTATTATTGCCTGTTTATTGTGGCTGGGGTGATTTGGGGGTACTACAAAGAAAAAGGAAGAATTAAAAAGATCTTCTTATTGCTTTTACCCTGCGTCTACAGCTGTCTGTTGGGTTTAATGGTGCAACAGCGCCCCCAAGCGTTTGACAGTATACAATTCCAATTCCATTGAAAATCCCAATGTCATTGACTTTTTGGAAAATGTTCTGGTAAGCCATATTTCCCTTTTTGATCAATATTGAGCCTGTAGTGAATCATTGTCAGAAGGTTTATTCTTAAAAACATGACTCTTCTTGCTCTTTGATTCTGAAAATTCCTTGAAATTACTTGGAGCACCAGACTGTCCTTAATACGGATTGGATGTCTACTAATTTAACCTATGAAGGACAAAGCTCATTTTTTTCCTGCCTCTTTTTCTGTCTCTTCAAAATCAAATAAATACTTTACTCATCTGACGAAAAGAGCAGGATTGAAGCCCTTTTGTAGCCCTTTTTGCTTTGTCTGGTTTTCCTAAAGCTATGGCAGGGCATTGGCCAAATCATCTTTGCCCTCATCAAATCACAGAAGCTGTTACCATTTTTCAGACAAATTGAGTCTTTCCTTTATTGTGTCCAACAGCTTCCACATTCTGTCACTTCCAGAGAATGATTCTCTTGAAGAGGAACAAAACTGAATTGGTACCTTAAGCTGTCTTTTATCAGTTTATAAATTGCAAGTTATGTTTATTGTTCACACAATTTAAAAACGTTTGTATGCTGTATTATGTGTTTTAAATTTTTGACTCCTAAGTGTTTATCAGGGGGAAATGACACTTTGTGGTAAAACTAGTTGTATATGTTTAGACAGTGTGTATGCACAAAAATGCTATGTACGTCCATTTCCACACTCACTTCGAGATATATAAAACCTAAACTAGGCGTAAATTTGCGCACATTTCCATGGCAGTGTCCCCCCTTGCGTACGCACCTGTCTGGTTGATTTTGCAAACTGGCAGCACCCAGCATCAAAGCAGTGCTACCGTTTCTGTGGTGTGTTTTTCTTTTTTAGATTTGCATCTATGATGCAGATTCTATCAAATGAACCGCAATTAATTGCATGTCGTTTACAAATATGATTCACGTGATTGTAATCATTCTGTAACAATATAAAGGTTTATGGAATGGCCAAACTATTCCAACTATCATGGCTTCTTTAGCATTGTTAGAAGACATCGCAAATGGAAGAATTAGAAGAGTGTGTATTTACAGATGATGATGACTGGCTTCTAAGTCGATTTTGATTTCCAAGAGCTATCCTCTTGGAGCTGTGTCTGAACTGGTGCTGGCTTTACAAAGGAAGACTTTGAGGAATTGTGCTCTACCTGCTCCTTTGCAAGTTCATGTTTTTAGCCACAGGAGCTTTTCAACATGAATTTGCTGACTATCGGGTATTTCTCAGTCATCACTGAGCTGGTATAAGTCATGACATACCAGCTGTATAGGATGGCATTATCCACTTATCATCCAGATAGATAAGATTATCTTACACTGTGGTTCAACTGGAAAACATAAAAGCGCAATTCGCAGCAACGTCTGGTTTTCCAAATGTTATTGGAGTGGTCAAATGCTCGCACATTGCTATTGCAATGTCGCTGGACAAGTTAAATCAGCTAGTGATGAATCACCAAAAGAATAAGCTGGCATTATGTCATATATAGCTGTAAAACCTACAAAAATGGCAGCTTTACACAGTTGTAGGTGCTTTTTCCAACTAGTGCCGCAAAAGGCGAGCAGTCCTTTTAAGGATAGTGAGTCACCTCAAAGTGAAGAGCAGAGTCAATCCATTATGGCATTCAGTGCCATTGCTACACTGTAAGGGCATCTTCAGAGAATGAGTTTGCTTATGTAAATAAAAAGCATTTCCACTCTATTAATGTGCTGCTCTATAGTGCACAGAAAGTGTGTAGCAGTGTGCAAGCATGTACCTGAAGAAATGTGCTATGATGAACCTGACCCTGACCCAGCCAAATCGGACAGCGTTACAACATTGTTTGAATATAATTAGCAGAATGTAAAAGCAGGTAATCAGATGCAGCACTTATTTTTTAACCAATTCATTTAATTTGTGGTCAATACAGCCCTTATATTCATTAGTTCACTGGCCACATCTCTTACAGCATCTACTATTGCATTTTGTGAGTCCAGAACAGCGTCCGTCAGCACACAGCCGATGGCCTCCCCAGAGGTGTGTGTTCAACCAGCACCCAAAGACAGGCTCGACAAAGCAGCACCATCACCACCTGAACATCGCACAGGGGTCATCTTTTGCAATATTGTCTGAAACAGAATAAACAAACGATGGGCTGAGACTCACCTTTTCATGTCGACAGTGATATCTGACCACTCCTTTTTTCTTTCGGGCACTGTGCGACTTACTGAACTTTCGAGTGTCTCTGCCATGCTTTTTTTTGCTAATACCACTGCGTAAGCCAACAAATAGTATGTTTTTCCTTGCCTTCACTTCGATTTCGCTGAAATTCTACTTTTTTTCATGTGACTTTTCCATTGTTTTTTAACCAAGCATTAAATGGAAAGTGATATTTATATTGATTTGAATATTAAAATATGTGATAATTCTTGAAGGAAACTGGGTGGGATGTAGGCGCATTCACGTGTGTTAAATTTCATGTTCGTTAGGATTTGTAAAGTGGAAATGTGTGAAACTTGGTGTACGTACAAAAAAAATCCAGATGCAAAATCTGTACATATTTCCACTTTTGTCAGCACGCCATATTTTGGTGTGAATTCTACATATGGTGTTATACATGAGGCCCAAGGTGATTATTGGTCTCCATCATTATCACAGATATTATTTTTTGCTATTTCTTATTCTTTCTTGATGACCTAGTAGGAGCACTCATTCGATCTGATCTGCTCTTAAATAATTTCCTCTAAATCCTGGTATTTTCTTGCTTGAATTATATACTGAACACCAGCCTTACCTCATGGTGCTCAGTAAATCTGCAACTTGTATAGTCTGAAAAGTTCACCTGCAAGGTGTGAAAAATCAGAGCTAAAGAACTATTATTTTATTTTGAGTCTATTTATGCATTTGGCTGTTGTTTAAATGTTGAAGCTACAATTATGTTTACGTTTATTTGCTTAGCAGACGCTATTATCCAAAACAGTTTGCTTGCAAAGCAGTTCAACATAATCAAGTAACATCAGTGTGGGGACTGTTCGGGAACAAGTGTTACAGAACAAGGGTACAAAACAGATTTTCACAAGTGAAAAGCTCAAAAAAAGACATAGGCTAGATACAATCCCCAGATTTACAAAACCTAACAGCTATTACTTTGACAGAAATTCACCAAACAATAGGGTCTTCAAACACTTCTTAAACACATTGTGGAAGTCAGAGTTTTTGAATGGAAGTGGGCAGCTCATTCCACTGGCCAGGAGCTACAAATGAAAAGAGTCTGAGATCTGATACCATGCAGAGGTGGTATCACCAACTACCATTCATGAGCAGATCTGATTGGTCAAGAAGGAGCATAGGATCTCACAAGGGTCTCATTACATTTAATGTAGATGGTTCTAATGATCAGGTTTTGAGTGAATTCATTTGTTTTTTTCTAACATCTTCAATGCTATTTTTGGGGCCGTCTATTGCTGCCAGTTTGAGTGTCATTGATAGTGCCACTTATCGCACTGCTAGGGATGTGGCTTTATCTGTGATCTTACTTCATCTGATAACAAATCAGTTGAACTGACATTTTTGTAAAGGCATCTCTATAGACTCTATCAGGCCAGAAGGTGCCAAATAGACAGCCCAGTCAAAAAGTTATAAGTCAACAAATGACAACTGTGATGGACAAAATAACTCACCTAAGGGAAGGCACAGAAAATCTAAAATAACCTCTTAAGCAATCATTCTCTGAAAGCAGAAGACTGATAAGTTGCTCCCTATTTGGAGAGCTGAAAGCTGAAAATGTCTGAAAAAACTGAGATCCACTTTGCCAAATTGGGCCCGGTTTGAAGACTGAGAAGCAGACATTACTTTAAGGAAGGGACTTCACCACATAAACTGTTGTACCAAAAAGAGTAATCCTTTTCCTTATGAAGCTGTAGAGGACACAGCAGGAAGCAAGCTGAAAAAAAGCACAGAACACAATGGAAAAAGAACACAAGAATTCTGTGTTACATGTTTGTCTCATCTGTGCATTATATGTTAATATTATATATTGTGGCAGACAGCCGGGGCGCCCCCTTGATACTGGGTCCAGTGGAGCAGCCATGGGATGCACACTACATCCCCTGGAACATTTGGTGGCAACGTCCCTGGGTTGCATCGGGGCCACAATGGTGGAACACTGGAGCTCATCTCTGTTGGGCTCCATGGCCACCGCCAGGGGGAGCTGCATGGCTTAACAAGCACATGTGAGCTGGATTACTGGATTACTGGAGCACTTTCGGAGGTGCTATAAAAGGAGCCTCAGCCACTACTCTAGGCACCAGAGTTGGGAGGAGGAGGAGGAGGAGGAGGAGGACGATGATGATGATGATGATGATGATGAAGCAGCAGCTGCAGCTGTTGCTGCCTGGGAGGAGTAGTGGAGCAAGAAGAGTGTGGTTTGGGGTGATTTATTTTGTATGTGTTGTTTTGGGACTGTGTTGGGCCTGTGGAGAAGACATGCCCCACGGCTGAAGAAAAATAAGAAACCTTTTTCATTTATTTTTACATGTGCCTCCATTGTCAGTCTGTGTCGGGTTGGCGCCTATATAACGCCTTTGTCAAAATATGTATATACGACACAAAAATAAACGGATTGGTAAAAAACAATATATATTTATTGATGAATTACAGCATTCTAAACATTGTCACCTTCTATATAACTCCCCTCCCAATCTCTACACCACTCCATACGTATTGTCACACACGTGTGCATAGGACGCAGCTGAAGGGCTTAGAAAGGACTGATTTTACATCTGCCCGTTACACTGACGCTCTTAAGTTCCCTACAGGTCTTTTCCGGGAAATCCCTCCAGGAGCCACCACCTCGAAGCGGGACACATCATTTCCGGTCCCGGCCCCGAGGACGACATCACGTCCGCCCAGCATCCAATGAAGCCTCCCGCCTTTGCTCTGGGAGGCAGTTCTGTTTTGGACTCTGTTGTGTAAACTTGACTACATGAATCATTTGTTTTGCAGCCAGGAAACCGCATTAAAAGGGTGGCTGCCCCAAACCTTGCCCTGCCTCAAGTCTCTTCTTGTTACAGTATCTTCCTTTGATTGAAACAGTGCTGGAAATCTTCAAGTCTTCTGGCTTGCCATTTTTATCTTCATTTCATCCTTTGAAGAAAAATGTGTTCCCTTCAGGTCATTTTACATTATCAGCAACAAGTAAAAATCACATGGAGCTAAATCAGGCAAATAGGGAGGATGATCAAGGACAGGAATGTTTTTGTCAGTCAAAACCGCTTTACGGAAAAAGAGAAAATTTGCAATAAATTTGATGTTGATTTGCTGCAACTCGTGTAGCGATTGTTCTGCAAATACTGACTGGACTATTCACACACACACATATATATATATATATATATATATATATATATATATATATATATATATATATATATATACATACATATATATACATATATATATACACATATATATATACATATATATACATATATATACATATATGTATACACTTGTCATATTTCTATATTTGCGTTTATCAAGAAATTGTATTATTCTGTTTCTTAAAATAAGTGTGCTTCAGTTACCTTCAAGTATGTCTAATGGCCAAAGACCCCCTCCTACAACAAAGAAAAGTAAATCAATTAGAAGCCTTACTGAATTATTTAATTAATTATCTGCATTGCTGAAGACAAATGGATGATTAATTAACAGAGATAAATCTCTTTCAATTCCTGCACAATTGGGATTCACTGCACTAACTCCTTTCATATTTTCATAGCACTTCAGTTATGTCACCTCTAAATCTCTATTTGCTTAAAGTAAAATGGCTCAACTCCTTCAATCTCTTCTTATAGCTTCTCCAGCATTGCTATGTCTTTTTTTATAATATGGAGACTAAAAATGAACACAGTACTCTAGATGAGATCTCACTAAAGAATCTTATAAATTAAGCGTAGCCTTTGCTGACTTGTACTTCACACATCATGATAAATAGCCTAACATCCTGTTAACTTTCTTGATTGCTTCCATACACTGTCTGGATGTAGATAGTGTGAGTCCAGTTTGATTCCTTGGTCTTTCTTACCAAATTCTGAAAAAAAATTCTTCACTGCTCCATACAAGTATTTCTTCTAGTTTTAAATGTTGTAATATGTCACTATCCCAGTGAATTACAGAGGGCACATTAGAATTCTTACATTTAAGCAAAATCAGTCAACATGTTAACAATGTATTGTAAAATCTACTCTCATCCAATAAGATATGTGGTCACTGAAAATCAGGAACAACAGAAGGCAGACACCAATAAAAAGTAGAAAGCAATTTCTTTATTCTTGGTGAGCAGAGAGGCTGCCTCCACCCGCCAGCTCAATTTGCTATAGGCAGCAAGCCTTTCACCGGCAGTCAGATCAGACATCCTGTCCAAAGAAGGGAGTTAGCTCAGTTTTATACCAGTTTGTTTACTAAACAAAAAGAAGAAGTATGGCAGTTCAATTTGAGGTCACGCAGAGTTTTCAAGTAGCTTAAGATGACACTTTAAATAATTACGTGGAGAAGTACACAGTAGTCTTTATGGCTAGTTTTGCAAGACAGTTGCAGAGACAGCACTTTGCAAAACATGTACTTCCCTATTCTTCTGCACCATCAAGGATACAATACTTCAACGGCTATGTGGCAGTTACAATTTAAGAATCTTATTATAGCTTACATTTCGCACATAATGATCATCACACATAATAATTGGTTATACAATATCAAAAGCTACTTTAAAAGTTAGTTCAATACATTTGTCTTACAGGAATACACTCTTGCAGCGTAGTGTCTGTATTAGATTACATTTGTTCAGCTTAATACATCCTTATTTATTAATGCCTAAGTGACATGTTTCTTATAGTTCTATTAGCACTATACTTTATTATTTGGAAAGACTGAAGCACCTTAATTCTAAATATTTCTTCCTCAGATACCATGGACAATCCCATTAAATATGAATAACTGATTGATAGATAAACAAATTACATTCTCCAAAATACTGTTGTCTTAATTTAGGACAGTCCCAAAACATATTGCCTAGTGAGGCTGGTGCAAGATGGTGCAATTCACAATTTGAGTAGAGCTAGATATATGTTAAATAATTATAATCTGGAAAGATTAACAATTTAAGATGAATTATTGCATGCTTTGGACAAATTGTTTAAGTATGCATATCATGAATAACTGAGTTTGCTGGCTGAGACATTGATAAAGAGACCCCTTTACTCCATGTTTCGTACAATTGCCTAGCATTGTGCACCTCTGTGCTATTTTCTACATTTTATTACATCAGGCTAGAATAAAGACATGGCTGAACATTCCTGGTTAAACATAAAAGTGGATCTGCAATGTTTCTGCTAGGCCTTTCTAAACAAATGATATTCATTTCTAAAGACCAAATTGTTACAAAGTGGTTGGTAAACAAATAGGAAAAAAATACCATTTTTCAACCCACTTTTACCATTACACAGTGCCTGAGCCAACACCACCAGTATAGCATGCAAGACATAAATCAGCCCTGGGTAAGACAGCACTCTAATGAAGGACACACTCTCTGGAATTATCCAAAACAAAGCTTTATTTCCTTCACAGGAATTTTATAAATTTAATTAAATCAAGAGTACATCTGTGCTGGCATCAGGACCAAATAAGTATTATCACAATTTATTTCATATGTGGATTTTTCCACTTAAAACATATTAAAAATAATTCCATCTGATGAAAATGTTTTGTGTGGGATGTAATTTATATCAATAGCTACAATTATGCTATAAACAGCAATGCAAAAATTGTGCCATAATTATTATAGACATTAGGCACAGTTTGATGGCACCAAATGAAAAAAAATCACATCAAATTAAAGCACATGGCACTGCTGGCAATAATTTGACATCTCTTTCAGAAAGCAGGCGGCCTGGTGCTTGTGGTAATGTGCCTTACTGGCATTACCAGCAATTAAATAAATTTAGTTAAGTGTCCTCTGCAGTGTTAAGAGAGAGGCATTTGTTTGAGAAAAAAAGGAAACTTGCCTCTTTCTTTTCTTTTATACAGTGCAGAGAGATGTCTTCGCTGATGATATGTGCGCCTTTTGGGGAGCGTCGCGGTGGGTCTCATGTAGACTAGAGAGATGGCCCTGCCATTGACCGGCCGGGATGGCATTGTCGGACTTCCACTCCTGCACATGCCTCCCGCGACCTCATAATTCTGTTAGAGCAAAAGAAAGTGCGAAGTACCTTAATATTAGTTTGCTGCAGTTTAGAAGGGGGATCCCGTGTTTGCAGTTGTCTGGGCAGTAGCTCAGGGAAGGAGGAAAAAAAATTAAAAGTACTTACTTTCACTTAAGGCAGAAGGGCAGTCCGCGTCTCAAAGGCCGGCTCACCTACGCGCGTCGGCTGCTCGAACTTTTATAGTTTATAGTAATTGTGTGGGACAGAAGACGCCGCATTTTGCAGACGCGTTCATATCATCGCGTGCCCGCGGAGGGATGACGTAGGGCAGTTTAATTGGTCAGCAAAGGGGCGCTGAATACAAAAGGGAATAACGGCCTCTAGAGGGGTCTTCTGGCTAGATCTTGTTAACAGAAAGGTACTTGGTAGAACTCCTCTTTGACTTTACCAAGCACTATGGCATGTGCCTTGATTATTGTAAATGTTTTTTCTTGTATGTATTGTCACGCACGCACGAGTAGGAGACCGCAGACGGATCTTAACACACCTGGGAAGACATTCGCCGGCAGGGAATGGCGGGGTACTAACTTTCTCCCTCTGCTTTCTTTCAGGAAAAAAGACGCTCCATCACCATAAGCCGGGTTTGCCCGCAGTGCGTTACTTCCGCCCTTCCTCCTCCATCTTTTCCTGATGTCATCGATCCCATCCTCCCTCACGGTTCCTTCCCATCATTCCTCCATTTCCTGCTCCTCCCTCATAAAATGGCCACCGACGCCATGATTCGGCGTTGTGCATATGAACTGTTTAGTTTATATTTTGACCTGCTTTTCTTTTGATTTATTGTAGATCGTCTACAATATACGGGGCAGGAAAACCCCAAACCTTTATGCTGTGTGCTTCTACATCTTTTACAGTGGCGTAGTTCCGAAAGAATGACAGAAGGACAGGACTTAAATACAGGTGATGAATGCTCAGATACTTTCCTTGTAGCAAGCGCAAGCCGCTACCACCCAGGAATTGGAGGCTACGAAGGCCAGGTTGGCAGAAGCCCAGAGGGTAAGGCCCAACCCGCCTAGACCGACACCTCCGCCTTTGGTACCTATGACCGATGCAGACGACGTTGAGTCATATTTGGGCATTTTTGAACGGACGGCCACCTGGAACAAGTGCGGGCTTATTATGACCTCTCCGAGGAGGAGACCGCGAACTACGACCTCCTCAAACCAGAGATCCTGGCACGCTACGGCATCACGCTGGGCCAGCAGGCTGGAGAGTGGCGGAACTGGCAATTTGACCCTAAAAAACCCGCCCGAGCACAGGCCTTCGAGTTCTGGGGCAAGATGGGGCGCTGGCTACGGCCAGAGGGACCCCAGGCCCGGAAGGTAGTTGAGCAGGTGGCCTGTGAGGGCTTAGTCAATGCAATGCCCAGTTCCCTCGCCCAGCAGGTCCGGCGGCATCCCTATAAGGACATGCCAGGACTCCTGGAAGTCCTTGAGCGTCAGCTCGCGGTCCCCCGAGCCCCCTCGACGCGCTGCAGAAGCGCCTCAAAGACCTAAAGAAAAGCCGGCCTCTCCGCGCTGTTACAAGTGCGGTGAGACCAGCAATCTGCTGCCAACCTGTCCCCTGAACATTGCTGCGGAGCCGATGGACTGCACCTGGGCATCAACGGAGAGGTACTGTACCCTGTCGCATCCCTTGGCGAGTCCGAACACGGGAGTGGTGTTATTAAATGGGCACGCGGTGGTGGCTTTGTTCAACTCCGGCAGCAACATAACCATTGTGGCTCGCCGTTATGTATTACCGCGACAGTGGCTGAAACAGCACCTACAAGTCACTTGTGTGCATGGAGAGATCAAGTCGTATCGTTCCGCACAATGTTATATCACCTGGAAGGGGGAGTTAACTAAGTTGATGGTCGCTGTGTTGCCCGAACCCCCCTATCCGGTGATTTTGGGACATGACTGGTTGGAAAAAAATTGCGGTAAGACACACACCGCTCCCGGGGCCTCGTTGGATCTGGTTATGAGGGGGCAAGGCGCCCCTCCCGCGGTCTCCACGCCGTGCTCTGGGGCAGGCCCTAGTGGCGCTGGCGCCTCGGGGGACATTTCCTCGGCGACGGACCCTGACCCAGAAGAATCCGCCGGGAAAGGGACTAGCCAGGGAACTCTTCCGGTGTCCAGGTCACAAGACCCTCTGGGTAGCTTGGATCACCAATTTTGATCCACGCCGGCCTCATTTAAGAGGGAGCAGTGGAACGATGATTCCCTGCGGTTTGCCCGGAATGCGGTGCTTCTGCCAAACAGCTCACAAGCCGACGGTTCCACACCACGCGAGCCCTTTTTTGTGCTTGAAAATGATCTGCTGTATCGGGTGGCGACCCATGAGGGCTAGGTGCGGAAGTTGCTGCTAGTTCCGCGTACCTTCCGGCGGGAGATATGCGAATTAGCTCACGCTCACCTCCTTGGCGCCCACCTCGGGGCCGAAAAGACCTTGGAGAGGATTAAGTTCAGTTTTTACTGGCCTGGGATTAACGAGGAGGTCCGGCGCTTCTGCCAATCCTGTCTGGAGTGTCAGACCCGCCAGATTCCTAGAAGGGACTGCGCTCCTCTCGTCCCTATACCCCTAATCGATGTCCCCTTCGATAGAATAGGGTTCGACTTAGTAGGACCCCTGGAGCCCTCAAACCGTGGCCATAAATACATATTGGTTATGGTGGATTACGCCACCCGATACCCGGAGGTGGTTCCCCTGCGCTCCGCTAACACCAAAAACATCGCACGGGAATTAGTCAGTTTATTTTCCAGAGTGGGTATACCCAAAGAAGTCCTCACGGACCAGGGTACACCCTTTACCTCGGATACGTTCAGGGAGGTGGCCAAATTACTGAGAATAAAGCACCTGAAAGCGTCTGTCTATCACCCGCAGACAGATGGGTTGGTGGAGCGGTTTAACCAGACGCTTAAGCAGATGCTCCGCAAGGTAGTCGACGCGGACGGCAGGAACTGGGATCAGCTCCTCCTGCTCGTGCTGTTTGCCTACCGGGAGGTACCTCAGGCCTCTACGGGCTTCTCCCCCTTTGAATTGTTGTATGGGCGACAACCCCGAGGCATTTTAGACATACTAAAAGAGGGCTGGGAGGCTGAGGCCCTTCCCTCCTCTAACATATTGGAGTATGTGGCGCAACTGCGTGACAGGCTCACAAAAATCAGACTCCTCCTATAAGACCACGTGACTCGTGCGCAGGCAAAAGAAAAAACGGCCTTTAGTACCCCTAGCGGGCACTGGCAATACAAGGTCCTCCCATTTGGGCTGCACGGAGCCCCAGCGACCTTTCAACGTCTGGTGGATAGAGTGCTGAAGCCCCACCATTCCTATAGTGCCGCCTACCTGGATGACGTTGTCATCTATTTCGGCACCTGGGAGGAGCATCTATTGCAGATCTCTGCTGTCCTTGCGACACTAGCTAAAGCCGGCCTCCGCATAAACCCTCGAAAGTGTTTTTTTGGCTTAAAGGAGGCCAAGTATTTAGGCTACCTCGTGGGACGGGGACAGGTGAGACCACAGTGTTCAAAAATCAAAGACATCTTGGAATGGCCCCGTCCGAATACCAAGAGGCAGGTGCAGGCTTTCTTGGGGTTAGCAGGGTACGTGCCCCGTTTCTCCGAAAGGGCAGCACCCTTGACCAATTTGACAAAGAAGGGCGCTCCCTTATACATGGTGTGGAACGACAAGGTCGGAACACGCATTCAGTGACCTAAAGAAGGCCCTAACATCGGCACCTGTATTGAGGATGCCCGATTTTGTGCTCCCTTTTATTCTCCAGACCAATGCTTTGGACACAGGCCTGGGCGCCGTGTTGAGCCAAAGCGTCAACGGTGTCAAACACCCCATAATGTACTTAAGCCAGAAAGTGATGGACCGGGAGACCCGGTATGCGGCAGTGGAGAGGGAGGCCTTGGCCATTAAGTGGGCGGTGACCCATCTCCGTTATTACCTGCTGGGTCGCGAATTCACTCTGGTGACTGATCACGCTGCACTTCAGTGGATATCCCTACATAAGGAGTCGAATCCGTGGGTCACCAGGTGGTTTCTGGATCTACAACCGTATAAATTCACTGTTACTTATCGTCGGGGCACCCTTCAGGCTAATGTCGATGCCCTCTCTCGTATCCACGACTTCTCGGTTAGGTCCGTCCGATCTGACGGTCTTGGGCTAAGGGGGGGATCGTGTCACGCATGCGCGAGTAGGAGACCACGGACGGAGCTTAACACACCTGGGAAGACATTCGCCGGCAGGGAATGGCGGGGTACTAACTTTCTCCCTCTGCTTTCTTTCAGGAAAAAAGACGCCCCGCCACCATAAGCCGGGTTTGCCCGCAGTGCATTACTTCCGCCCTTCCCCCTCCATCTTTTCCTGACGTCATCGATCCCATCCTCCCTTACGGTTCCTTCCCAGCATTTCTCCACTTCCGGCTCCTCCCTCATAAAATGGCCGCTGACACCATGATTCGGCGTCGCACATATGAACTGTTCAGTTTATATTTTGACCTGTTTTTCTTTTGATTTATTGTGGATCGTCTACAGTATACGGGGCCAGAAAACCCCAAACCTTTATGCTGTGTGCTCCTACATCTTTTACAATATATATTTCGATAAATATCTCTGGGTTAACTTTGGTAGAAGTATTTATTGGGTTGTGGTTATTGGTGCACTGTTTATTTTGTATGTACACTTTTTCTGTATTTTGAATACTGTTGTTTTGGTGAATTCTGTACTATACACTGTTTGAAGGAGCAGCTTCCTGACTTGGAGTACTGTGGAGAAAGACCGCTTCATATTGGTTTGTGTATATATGGGTTTCACTAGTTTGTTTGCATTATTCTTTTTCATTTGGGACTTTCAGTCAGCACTATAAATACTGTATATAGTCACTATTTTTGGGCTTCATTTAATTACTGTTTTTGTGTGTCCTTTGCGGTATTGGACTGTGTATTGATATATAAATTCTGCAGGACATTATTTTTGTTTTCTTTAAATGCACCTGTAAATAAAACCTCACTTTATTTTTCAAAAAACCCAACCCTTTTTGTGTCCGTGTCTCCCTGTCTTACACCATCATCCTGGTCACGCTTGGTCCCACATACTAGACACATAGAGTGTAGGCTGGTGATCCCAATTCCCACTACACGGGGTGTCACAGTGCTTCTGTACTCTTTTTGTAATGATCTTTTAATTAATATACTATATACACAGTGTATACAAATAGTGCCATACATCTTACAGACAGACCTCAGTATATGTGTCTCAGGAACTGCAGGTCTGACATTGTGGTCAGCAACACAGGAGTGCCGCAGGGGACTGTACTTTCTCCGGTCCTGTTCAGCCTATATACAACGGACTTCCAATACAACTCGGAGTCCTGCCACGTGCAAATGTTCGCTGGTGAAAATGCTATCGTGGGCTGCATCAGGAGTGGGCAGGAGGAGGAGTATAGGAAGTTAATCAAGGACTTTGTTAAATGGTGCGATTCAAACCACCTACAACTGAACACCAGCAAAACCAAGGAAGTGGTGGTGGATTTTAGGAGGCCCAGGCCTCTCCTGGACCCAGTGATCATCAGAGGTGAGTGTGTGCAGAGGGTACAGACCTATAAATACCTGGGAGTGCAGCTGGATGATAAATTGGACTGGACTGCCAATACTGATTCTCTGTGTAAGAAAGACTATATTTCCTTAGAAGGTTGGTGTCCTTCAACATCTGCAGTAAGATGCTGCAGATTTTCTACCAGATGGTTGTGGTGAGCGCCCTCTTCTACGTGGTGGTGTTCTGGGGAGGCAGCATAAAGAAGAAGGACGTCTCATGCATGCCTGGACAAACTGGTAAGGAAGGCAGGCTCTATTGTAGGCACGGAGATGGACAGGTTGACATCCGTGGCAGAGCAATGGGCACTGAGCAGGCTCCTGTCAATCATGGAGAATCCACTGCATCCACTGAACAGTATCATCTCCAGACAGAGGAGCAGCATCAGCGACAGACAGCTGTCACTGTCCTGCTCCAATGACAAACTAAGGAGATTGTTCCTCCTCCACACTATGCGACTCTTCAATTCCACCCAGGGGTGGGGGTAAAGCGTTAACATTATACAAAGTTATTGTCTGTTTTTACCTGCATTTTTATTACTCTTTAATTTAATATTGTTTTTTGTATCAGTATACTGCTGCTGGATTATGTGAATTCCCCCTTGGGATTAATAAAGTATCTATCTATCTATCTATCTATCTATCTATCTATCTATCTATCTATCTATCTATCTATCTATCTATCAGTATTTGTCCCTATTTGATATTCAGCCTGTCATCAGTGAGCTAACATTAAATACAAATAACTCAATATTTTAATTCTGATTTTAATATATGGTAATAGGGAGGCAGATATTATTCTGACATCATCATTTTCATCATTTTCATCATTCTCATCATCATCATGGCAGACACCAATAATGAATATGTTAACAATCAGTACAAGGCACACATATACACTTACTTTTCCTGTTTTTAAGCAAATGTGATATTTCCAAACTAAGTAAAGAAAAAGCCCTACTTGGACAGGATTAATTTTAAACCAGGAGGTGGGATAAAGTAACACTGCACAACAAAGTTTTTGCTTCTTGGACACTATTGGGTGTTTGTTATAGATTTTTGGGTGCTGATCACGAATATCAATTCAAAATTTACCCATCACGTACCGTTTCTGATTTTTTCTTATATTTGTATCCAAACATTTTCGCTCCCGTAAGTGACTTATCAACAATGGTTTGTGAAGCCTGGGCATGTCCAGGCATGGAATCAGGCAAGGTTGGAAGCTGTTCTGTGGAAGCTGACATCCTGGGCATCCAGGCTGTGAACGAGCTTGACGCTGTCTCAGCATGCTATAAAGGTGGCTTGCATACATGGATCCTGCTCATTTGGTTTATATCGATAGTCAGTGTGTATGTATAGTATCAGTATAGTAAAGTATAGTATCTATAGCAATATAACAGTAAGTAAGCTTGATGCTATAGGCGTTTTGGTGTCGGACGATATGTCTCATCAATGTCATAACAGCCACAATTCATTCTGCTATATCTGTAGCGAATACACACTTGCGTCTCAGAGACGTTGGATGACCTCTATTGTGATTTATCCAGGCGAAGATTCAACTTGTGAACATTGCAGTCTACCTCCACTCTCACTGGGCCACGTGTTTCGGGCATGCACCAAATTAACATTATTCTGGACAAAAATCTTTGAATGCCTACCAGACAGTATTGGTGTTACAATCACTCCTAACCCATTAAGAGCTGTGTTCAGTGTAGCGCCAGATGGGCTTAAAATGAAGAAGGACAAATTGATTGTAATTACTTATACCAAACTAGAATAAGGTATTATGGTGGGGTGATGAGACAGAAGCCACTCTTAAGTAAAAGTCATATGACCACCTGATTGGTGTTTGCCTAATGCCATTTTAAAGAACGCAACAAGCACAAGGAAAAAGATGCTCTAACCTAATGAGATAAAAAGTGAACTCTTTGGGCAGAACTCCAAACAATATGTCTGGTGAAGGCCTGGCACTGCTTATCACCTGCCAAATACCATCCCTACAATGAAGCATGGTGATGGATTTAGGAAGCTCATGTTTTTTTTGCCTGTCGCTACTGAAACCTTGGCAACTTAGAAGCATATTTTGGGCTTTTAACAACAAGTGTGCTGTTTGTTATTTGTCTATGTGTGTGTCAGAGTGACCATTAAAAAATGTTAACCATGTAACTATTTAGTTTACCTTTTTTCTTTTCATTGACTTTTCAATTTCCATTCCCTTGTGCTGAAGTGACAACATCCAGTTATTTCTGAATTTGCTCTACCATAAATGAGCCTCAAGGACAAACATTTGAACGGGTAATTCATCTTAGCACTTTTGTAGTCAAGATAACCATAAAATACTAGAGTTTACATTAATCAAAGTGGCTCATAAGATTACTTGATAAGTCATGAAGAGATTCTAGACCTACGCAAAATAGTAAAAAATCATTTATTTGTAAAAGTGCTTTGTTTATTTTTGTGTACTTTAGAGTTGTTACTCAAGGGGCTACGAGTTGACATTAAATAATAATGGCCAAGGCCATTCTCCTCTTTTTCCAGCTCTAAAATGTACTCCCTCTTTATTTTTTCTCTGTATAGTTTTAACTTGTATTTGCAGTAGCCCTGCAGTTGTCTCCGGCACATTTGTTAAAGTTAATAATCTCTGCAGTAATCCAAATATTTATGTTTGCATTAATGGATACAGAGTGCTTTAAAACATCTATGTTTAAAAAAATACTTTCATTACCATTTTTGTGAGTTTTATGAAAATCTTAATGTGGTGTATCAATGCTATTGTTTATTGTCATTAAATCCCAAGTCATCACAGTAGAGATCAGTCACAAATTATTAGTTACAGTGTTTCACTGTTCCTGGATACAACACATTTGTGATAACATATTTAATTTACTGTACTTTACATAACTACTGGTACCTGTACTATCCTGAAGACTGGAGATACTATTTTAAAAGAGAGAGGACCAGAAGATGAATCGGAGAAAAGACGTGTGCCAATTTTACTAAAGGGAGGTCAAAATTATCTTTTAGCCAGAACCAAAACCGAAGAAAGTCAGAGCAAACAAAGCAAAAGTCAAAAACCCAGGAATCAAAGAAATCTGTTATCAGAATCAAAACATGATCAAAAATTCAGAGTCAAAATACAAGAACAAGTATTCATTAATCAGGAAATAATCCAAATGAAAGTCTTTGAAGCAATATTTCAATGGTTTATCTGTCAAACTCGGAAAACACCTGGCAGCCAAAAGTGACGTTTTAACTGTTGACCTAACAAATGTCATTACCATGACCTCTCTGAACATGAACCTAGCAACTCTGTCACTCATCATAGCAATGATTGACCATTCAACACAATGAAAAGCAGGGCTGTGGAGTCGGAGACAATTTTGGAGTCGGGGTCGGAGTTGGCAAAAATGTACTGACTCCGCCTCCTAATAAATTTAAATTGTAATGAAAAAAAAACCCAGCAAGTTCAAATATCCCATTTCACAAACAATAATTAAGTATTTCTCTGATGTAAGAATAAAGCCCAGTGCATAGTTGTTTTACTACTAGTGTGAAGTTCAGCTGAGCTATTATACAACCTGACATTCACATATTGTAATCTGCATTATGGTACATTACAAAAAGTGTTTTCATTTTATTTCAGATATAATGTGTTTAACAAGTTAATTTGAGTGTAAACATGTGTAACAATGTAGGTGGAGGTCTATTCCATGGCCTGATGTGTGTTCAGAGGTTCTTGTCTTTTGTTTAAACTGGCAAATATGGTAGAGATTCAGCTTCCTAGCCAGTAGTTCTGTGATTAAATGACGTGTATGTTGCCTTCCTTCAATCAACATGGAAAATATATTAGCATATTAAATACCAGGGAGTCGGAGTCAGAAGTACCGGAAAATAAGGAGTCAGAGTCGAAGGATTTATCTGCCGACTCCACAGCCCTGATGAAAACTCAGCTTTGGGATATAAATTTACTGGGGTATGACACAGACTTTACAAATGGAATAAACATCCAGAAGTTGTTGAGAAAAAATTATTTCACCTCTGCCACCATCATCTAACAGTGAGCTGCTCAGCTCAGATTCAAGATTCAGTAAGGACCATTGAGCTGTTCCCATCAAAACCTTTCATAGTTGTCTGATTGCTACAGTACTTGTGCTAGTCTCAGTAGACTTTATATTTATTTATTGTTTAAAATAAGAAGAGCAGGGAGGATGGTTTATAAATATTTTAAATCCTTTTCATCATTTGTTATAATGGGATCACGCTTCATGTATTACACACCTAAATGGGCCTACCCATTAATGGTAACCAGAAACAGAAAACTAGTTGATAAACGGTAATATATACAGCATGTACTGTATTTTTCATCCTTTTTGTTAATAATGGAAGCATATATGGTTTGCCTTTTCTCCCTCATGAGATAGTGTTGTTAAGCTAAATCTTGGAGAATGCAAATGGGATTAGCTGTTGTGATTTGGAGTCTAAAGAGCAATACACAGCAACAAAGTGCCAATACAAATCCAGAAATCAAAAACTGTACACAGATGCAAAATTCAGAAATTCAGCAGAACAATACAAATGTCATATTTACAAAGTAAAACTCAAAACACTGCAAAAGGACATACAATAAATCCCAAGGATTTCACTTTCCTGGCCTTCCTTCAAAGGATGGGGGCAGTTCCTTAGAGGTGAGGTATGGGTGGTCCTGCCTCTTCAGGCTCCAGCCACAAACACAAGTAACATGCCCTATCTATGATTAATGTTTTACATTCTTCGGTGCCTGTGTTGTACTTTGTTGATGATACTTCTCTTGCACCATCAGTGAATTTCATAATTAGTCTTAGCTGAAGTTGAAAAGGCAATGTCATTCATGAAAACTCTAACAACAATGCTGTTTTAGAACCCCTCAGTATTAAACCTTACCCAATGCTCAACCCCACCTGCCTGCCTTGTATATATGATATTTTCTGCACATATACTAATGTTATTACTGCAGAAGTAAGCTGTGTGAGAAGGGCATCATCTGAAGGGAGTTAGCTGAACAGAGCAGAACAATATCAGGCACACTGACCATGTTATGTTGCTGCATTCACATGAAACAAACATAAGGAACAATATATGCCAGTGATAAAGATGGAAAATACACAAACAGCAATGAACACACTCATGTTGTCCAGAGAACACTACAGCATAAGTGCCCTGAATTGCCCCTGTGTTTAAGTGTCTGTTCTGCACTATACATACTGACAGACATATACTGTAAGTGCAATATATAATTCACCATGTCTAATTTTAATTGAATGGTACATGTTGGCTTTTTAACTAAAGCTCAAAATTTTATGTTAACAACGGCTTTAAAATGTCTCTTTTTATTGTAATTTTTTATTTCTCTACAAAAATCAAATAATCATACTGTATGTGCTGTAAAAAATAGAAAAATAATTGTTATTGTAATTTAAAGGAACACATTTTGATCTTCTAACCAGTTTACATGAACTGACTTGAACTTTTAATGATTTGTGTTTGGCCACGTACTTTAAGCTTTAATAATATTATCCATTTCTGGAGAATTTTTGTAAATACAGTAGACCCCTACGCAGTCGCAGTTCAGAGTTCGTGGCCTCAGCTGTTCGCAGATTTTTCCTTAGAACCTAACTAATAATTGTTAGCCCCAACCACAAATATCCTAATTTTTTTTACGGCTTTTTTTGTGGCAATACTATACTGTAGAGAGAGAACACAAAGAAACCGTAAAGGAAAAGCCGGCAAGGGATGGTAAAAGTAGCCAATCCGAGAGCGTAATTCATTTCTCCTTTCTACTGATTGGCTGCTACTCTGTGACGCATTTCTAGCAGATGCAGCCCAGCATTCCCGTATCATAACAGTTTACCACGTGTAGCTATTGCAAGTGTTTCGCTGAGTGTTCTCGTGTTTTTTGTTTTGTTCTCCTTAAAGCCCTAAGATGCCACCCACATGCCCTGCACCTTCTAAGACTTCTGGCAATGAACCTCAGCGCCAGAAAAAGTTAAAGACACTCCAGGCGAAGGTTGAACTACTGGATTTGCTCCCGGAACTTAAAAGTTATGCCACAGTAGCCACCTGAGGAGCTGTAAATCCTCTGTTCTTGCTGTGCAGTCATTATCTTCATTACATACCTTCATTGTACTGCACAGCAAATTCATCATCATCATTATCATCTTCAATCAATATCATTCATTATTGGTGAGTACCCGTACATTTTACTGTATTTTTATTAAATTAAATTATTACGTATTTACCCTCATTATACCAAAGAAAACACGCTTGCATGAATTACAGTACATATAGGGGTAACATCGGTATTTTACACAGTGGGAGACATAGCAGTACAGTTACTGTACAGTATACGGGTTTTCCTTTACATCCTTTTATTTAGGGTAATGTATTATGCTGAGTTTGAAATGAAATTAAAGTGTTTTGGGGGCATATTCAGGGTTTAAACTATAAAAAATAGCCATTTTTTTTTTACCACATCCAAAATTTGTAGTTTTTCACAGGAACGTAACCCCCACAAATTTCAGGGGTCATCTGTATTCCTTGTTGCTGCTGAGGCATCTCACTCCAAAAACGATCAAATGTATTTGTTTGTAGCTTTGGCAAGATGATTTTTGCTTATGTCAAAACAAACAAAATCCAATAAAGAAATTCATTTCCCATCAGCTGTTTTTGCATCTGTAAAGCTGAGTTTAAGAACCTGCAAAAACATATACTGTGCTTAGTCTGAGCAAGTATTTAAAATAATTAAGCCAAATGAAAGTAAAACCACAAATGTACATGAATGTAGTTTGTGGTGATTGAATCACAGCACTAGAATCTGGTGTCCACATTCATTCCATGGTCGTATATTTTGTTGTGTTACTATTTTGGTTTCCGATGACAAGATAAAGAAGAGTATGTTAATGGTCCTGTGTGAGAGAGGCAGCATGTCTGTCATGGACTGGCCTCCCATCCAGACTCCCAAGACCCAGAGCCCCTAACTAAACTGATGAGCTTTCAGAAATTGATAGATGAATGAATTCAAGTAAATAACACATTTGATATTAGTTATAAAATGTTCATTATATTATAGGCAACTTTGTCCTAATGTAGAGACTTGTAAGAATATCAATATTTAAACAGAGTGGTTGACAGTGCACAGAAATAAATAAAAAATACAGTTGCTGCCACTTAGATTTTATTCATGCTTCAAGTAACTTTATGTAACATTTTTTTCACAGACTACAATGTCACATGGTTCCATTAAAAATGCCAAAAGGAAAATGCATCTATAATCAAGGCATGATGCACTTAAGCATAAAGAAATGCAGCTGAATATGGGTCCTCTGCATTACTATGGAGCCTTGTCTCAGACTACATTTTGGTTCACCATTGTGAGCCATTTTTGTCATGTATAAAATTAGTGGACGTTTTAATGTTTATTTTTACATAAACCTTAAAGTCTGTTTTTGCTTATTTGTTAATTTATAATATTGTTATGCCACAAATTTAAGTGTAAAGAAAACATTCTATCCTTAAAAAATGCTTTTCTTGAATTAGTCATTAGAATATTGATATTGGTTATAAAAATATCTGCCTATATAATATAAACATAGATTCTGGTATACTGTAATTTAATTTAATTAGTCAAAAACACTTAAAAAGTGTTAATATCATTCAAAGGTAATGTTCAGAGAGCTAGGGCAACAGCTAGTCTTTTCACAGCAAGTATCTGGATCAAAAGGCCCAGCCCTGGAATGTTTTGATTCTTACAGTTTGAATTTTGTACTTATTTAATTTTGTCCCCAGCTCTTTTCTTTTCCTTAATGAAATGTGTCAGAGCTATATGTTTCTATTTCTTCTGCTTTCACTCCAAATATTTTAGTCATGTTAAGCTATTAGCTTGGCTATAGACAACATATAAAAAATGGAAAATAAAAATTAAATTTACTTCAAATGTCTTGCCACTTATCACTTGTCACACATATACACATATACATGTATACATGCTTTATTAAATGAAACACTTACACACTTACTATCTTTGAATATGCTGTAAGAATATCATGGCTGTTTTTCTTAATGTCAGTTTTGTTATACGCACCAAGTGACTTAGGAAAATTGGTTTATAGTGAGGCAGTTGACATAACAATAACAGTTCATATAGCAGCAAAGAATTTAGACAGAAAATATTATAGCAGTGAACGAATATATATATTAGCATTTGAGCAGATGATGAAAATTCTAAACTGGCATTTCTGATTTAAAAATGTGTGTGAGCAGAATGTGTTCCTGTATTTCCTATAATCCTAAACATACAGTATCTGAAATAGGACTGTCTTCAAGCTGATTAGGACTAATAAACAGAATTAGGCAAACATTAATGACCATGGCTTCCCCCTCCTGACTACACGGGCTGCGGCTTTTTTCTTCTTTAGGCATCTTTCATTGTTGAGTTACTGCTTCTTTTTATTTATGTGCCTCTTTCTTTATGGCTCCTGTGCAGAGCAGAGCTCTAAATGTCTTCTCAGGGCATATTGATTTTGGTCATCTAGTTTTGCCATTTTGGACCTCATTATTTGCTTAACTTACTATTTTCGAAACCCTCTTCCTTTATTGAAAATGCTACCTAATTCTCTTTCTCCTTCAACGAAAGGTAAAAATACTTAAGACTATTCTGTTTTTGACATCAGTATGTACATTTTTACACAACCATTTTAATATTTAAATTGCCATGAAGGTTAAGCACTGTCAATAACATCAACTGAACTTTTTCTTCTTTCAGCTGCTCCCGTTAGGGGTTGCCACAGCAGATCATCTTCTTTCATATCTTTCTGTCCTCTGCGTCTTGCTCCGTCACACCCATCACCTGCATGTCCTCTCTCACCACATCCATAAACCTTCGCTAAGTCCTTCCTCTTTTCCTCTTCCCTGGCAGCTCTATCCTTAGCATCCTTCTCCCAATATACCCAGCATCGCTCCTCTCCACATGTCCAAACCAACACAATCTCGCCTCTCTGACTTTGTCTCCTAACCGTCCAACTTGAGCTGACCCTCTAATGTACTGAACAAAAAGCAATATTGGGGCACATTTCAGTCCTGGAATTATTGATGTGCATAGAGCTATTTACAGTGATCTAAAAAGTCCCCAGCACAATGAACGACAATTAAATGTTAAACAGAATTCTTTTTTACTGATATTTTAATCAACTGTCTGATTTTAATGTGGGGGGTTATGGTGTCTCATTGCTTACCAGTGTTCCCTCACATCATTGTGTGTGTGTACTGTTTCTCCAGGTGATTTGCTTTCCTTCTATACCCTAAAACACTGCAGGAAAACATTTATACATCCATTTAAAATTCAACCACACAGTTCAGTATGAAGAGTACCGTTAATTACCTGTTTGTGTTAACATGTATCTGTATACAGAAGGCAATCAAAAGTAAAAGCAGATAACAGTTGTTATCATATTTTGTTAATCAAAAGACAAGGGTCTGAATAAAACTGTGTGCAATAAAGTTTCAAAAAAATGTTCAACAGTCAGGGTAAAATAAGTCATCCCCTCCTGCGATTATTCTTCCGAAGTCACTTTGCATTGGCTGTATTCCAAATAACAGAGAAAAATCAAAATGGAACTTAAAACAAATAGCAATTCACGCATCTACAAGCAATTTGAGGTTAAGTAGAACTACGAAAGCCTGCATGAGTGTAATGTTTCATTATATTGATCAGGAATGTACTCTGAATAGCAGATACTTGCAATGCTGCTTCTCTTACTGAGTGCACCTTCCATTATGAGACTTCCAACAAGAATCAGAACGCCGCTGCTCAAGGACAGTGTGACGGCCACAGGTAACAGTGTGTTATTATGTAAATACGTCTGAAGCACATTATTAATTAATATTGCTACATTTAATTCTTCTACGGTTTATACCAGTACACCAGACCATCAGGTTGTGTTTACATTGAGTTTTTTTTTTTATCACATGTTGCTACCATTTAAGATTTTATCATGTACTTTAATTTTTACATACACAGGCAGCATTTGTTTTTCTTGCAGCTGAACCCCAATTTAACTGTCCTATGTTTAATGTTAAAGGAGGAATATTTGTGTTATAGTTAAATTTTATAAGATAAATATTTGTACATCAGTAATTTACTGTATTTACTGTGTTAAAAGAGTGCCACATAATTTATAAGTGTGTTGTATCTTTATTGTAGTAAACAAAAAAGGGGCATTATTAAACACTTTTATTTTTACTTTTCAACTAATCCAGCATTTTTCAGCTTTCTGTACATTGATGGTTGTATTGAACTGTACACAAAGACAATACAAGATATGCATTTGGGAAGATAAGGGACATTTTTCACTGTACTGTTAATTGAAATTAATACTTACAATTATAATACCATTGGCAATTTTTTCATAATCACACCTCTATTAAAACATTCAAATTCAGTGCATGTGCCATGTAAATATGAATCCTGAAAAAGTACAAAAATTAAAGTAAACCACGAATCAATGCATATGGTATTGCTTTTGATCTAAACCCTCCAAAACGTGGTAACAGTTGTCATGAATCCAGATCACCCACTAGCAAAAGTCTGGCCTAAAAACAAGATCAGCCAGAGATGGGCTGCAGAGACTCAAATAAACAAATCCTAAGATTGGCTTGTGATGATATAAATGCCAATTTAAATTTAAAAGGGGAGTAGTTTTCTGAACATGAGGGTTTCAGTGTCAGACCACAGCTGTTTGTGAACTAAGGCACAAGGAACTGAACTTTTGAACTGTTATTTTTGAGTAAGTGACTTCAGGGAAATTGTATACCAGTGCAGAAGGGAAAGTCGGTAGGACAAAAATTAATCAATGAATGGAGGATCTGGGCAAAATATTTCTTATATAAGCAGAATGGAATTTCTAATAGAGTAGGTCATCATAAGTATAAACAGGAAACTCTGAATCTTCGTCATTGATACTAAACTGCTGTAAGAATTTTTTTCTATTATTTACATTTTTGCATTTTTAATCTTCTAAATGTGTATTTTATTTTTGTGCTTTAATAAATATGCTAAGCACTTTTAATATTAATTCTGGCCTCATAGTTTCAGGTGGGGGGTTGGCACCTTAGCGGCCTCATTGAAAGGCTAAGCAACGTTAGAGATGTTAACTACAGGTCTGTGAGACAATGGCCTGCAACAATTAACCAAACTTTAAAAGACTCGACACCAGGTGCTAGGACCAGAGATCTGGTGAACCTTGAAGGGCCCTAAGGTCATCATTGCCTCCACATGTCTTACCCCTTAGCCTGGGAAAGAGATAACCTGGGCATCTCTCCAGGCCCGGTTTTAGACAGGATTACAGAAAGCTGCCACTTTTAAAGGATCTGCTACATGATAAAATTACATTTATACCCAAAATTCCTACTGTTCCTACTAATTTTCAGTTTTGATTTCAATTTCAACTCAAAACAATACCTTTGCAATGACCATTAACAAAAGCCAAGGTCAGTCACTAAGAAAGGAATGAATTGATCTGTAACAGGAATGTTTTAGTTATGGCAAAATGTATCTAGAATACTCCAGAGTGAGGAGCTCCAGTGAACTAATAATATATGACCCTGGTGAAAAAAGGAATAAAAAAAAATCAAATGTTATACACAGAAACAGGCCCATTATCTCTGGAAACACAGATAGTTTTTTTTAATAAATGCAGAACATGCTTGTTCTATTCCAGTTTTGACTTCAACCTACCTCTGAACGTTCTTCCCATGTTCCCAGACATTTGCATTTGTGAATGTGCTCGATTCAAGTGTTGTCAATTCTACTATTGATCTTAATCCTTTTTTGATTTAAAACCATGGCCTTTGCTTTCCGCGCATTTAAATTAAGATACATTCAGATGCTTGCATCTGCTACTGCGTCCAACAGACCTTACAGCTCTTTTTCAGCACTGGCTAATGTCACAGTATTGTCTGTATAGCTGATGTTGCTGAGAAGTGATCCATTCATTTTATTCCTTCTGTTTTCATCCATGATTCTTGTATAATTTTTTTCTGAGTAAATGTGAAACACAGTATACAGTTTAGAAAGGATATTTGTGTAGAACTTAAATAGTACAGCATACTGCTATTGTCAAACAGAGCAGAACTAAAGATGACAATACAAGTTATGTCCATTCAAAATGTTTTCTTCTATACTGACAATTTCAAAGGCTAAAAAAAGTTTTTATGAAAACTGAGAGAAAATTATCCCAAGGTTACAATTAAAAAGTGTAATATTCAAGCCACTGTCTCATTATGTGGTAGTTTCCATGTAATAAATAAAATATTTCATATAAATCTGAATTTGTAGTTATTTGATTTTTTTTATGGAGACTTTCTCATCAACATTGGACAAATTTGTATCCTATATACTATATATCAGCATTTTTTCAGAAATCCATTTTAGTGTGACTTGCTGAATGTCACACTACAGGACAGGCTGGAATGTAACTTGAATATTGTCATTTGTAACTGTAAGCTAAATGGCAATTACAGAACTTGCTGCACAGAACCTGCACCACAGAGATAAGACCAGCAAAAGTCCGTAGTTTGTGAAGCAAAACGAAATGCAATAGTGATCCTAGGATTCTTTAACATGTTGAGCCACTAATATGGTATACACTGGATGCAGAACTGCACTGTGTTTAAAATATATTCAATTTACATAATGCAGAAATATTATACAGCATACTATCTAAAGAACTCAGCTTGGTTGGAAAATATGATATCTTATAATTAATATACAAGAAAATGTTCAAGATGAAGTTGGTAAATTTTGCAAAACAGATTGTGGAACATAATTCTATTGCAACAAGGAAGAAAATGTGAATATTGTTTATTTTACATTTAGAAACAAAACATGCAGTAACCACAATTTTCTTTTTGGTTTTTATTTAGAAGTCTTTTTATTGTAACTGACTTTCTCTATTTTGCTCCATATATTCTAATACCTGAATAATGCCATGGAGGCTAAAAGTATGCAAAAAGAATAAGCTGATCAAAATTACTTTTCATCATTAAGGTGACACAATAATGTGATTATTTCTGGTGAAATGTCTGGTTATCAAAAAGTTCAACTTTTTATTTATCTATTCTATTTGTTAATGTAATTAACATTAATCTTTACCAGCACAAAAACACAATGCAATGTGCCAGATTTTTTATTGAATATAAATGTGTGCTGTGACTTCCGTTCCTCTTTTATCTGCTCTCACTTTTTCACGTTCCACATCATTTTACAGCATCTCCCTAGGAGAATATACAGTATATTGTAGCAGGGGGGCTCATGTAACATCTGTGTGGTATGTAAATATACACACAAATGTGCTATTTTAATTAATAAACATGCAAGGTTTGGTGATGGGAGTGCTTAAAGTACATAAACACAAGATGAACAAAATCCCACTTCTCCTTTAGACCAACTTTCATAAGCTTTAAAATCCTGTCTACTAGTTGTCCACCACTCCAGTACCACCAAATAATTCTTTCCTTTCTAACCCTAACCCTTCCCCAAACTATTACTCCCTCCGTATTTGATACATATATATAGTATATAATAGGGAATCCATTCCCAGATGGGTTTATCCATTCCCGGGAATCCCGGCCTCCCGGGGGTTGACACAGTGCACGGGCATCTCACATGTGAACGGTTTTAGAACGACCAACACTTATTTTTAATAAAACTACTGCAATATGTTGACACCAATAAAATGCTAACCTTATCTACAAGCAGTTCATGCTGTCATATAAGTACATGTATCTAGTTCAGGGGTGCCCACACTTTTTCGGCTTGCGAGCTACTTTTAAAATGACAAGGTCGAAATGATCTACATACATTAAAAATGCTATATATATATATATATATTGCATAGTTTTACTGTCAAATAATGCAAAGAGTACGTGACACGTGTTTCTCCCTTTACACTGCGCCACGACGTGTGGTTCGTTTATTTGACAGCATGTAGATCGGGGTAATTACATTCATGGCATTCGTAGTCTGAATCACAATCTGATTGTATGGGTGGTTACCTACCAGGTAACGCTAGTGTCGGCAAACATTCGCCACAGTGCCCTCTTCAGTTGCAAGAAGCAGATCATAGAATGTTGCAAAGTTTTACTGTCAAATAAAGCAAAGAGTACACGACACGTGCTTCGCCCTAATTCTGGGCTCATCAGGCATATACACTCACTGCACATCAGCGTCAGAGGCAAAGCCATGGCATATGGTTCGTTTATTTGACAGCATGTCATGGCATTTGTAGTCTGAATCACAAAGTGATAGTATGGGTGCATGTGGGATGACCAGTGTGTTAGAAGGAAAGATCTCAGACTGGCCGCCCTGTATGTCAATCAAGTGGCAAATGCCATAGGGAGGATATATGATAGACTAACATTTAAAAAAAATTTTTTTGAATACAACGTGATCTACCTGATCAGATACTGATACACTTGTTCTAAACAACGCCCGCGCTTGCCGTTGCTCTGAAACACCGCCATTTCAGCTTTTACTGATGCATCCAGTTTCTTGTCATCATTCTGTGATGGCAAGTTTCTTGGCACAGATAATACGGATGCAACAGGCTGACGCATTGCAATTTTAGTTTGCTGTTCAAAGCTGTTGTCTGACATCAATGAAGTCTGCCCTGTCCCGGCATTTGTGAGCTGCCGAGTGCAGACTCCTCTCAGTCCACTATACTCAGTGGTGACTGACGACTGCTGTTGGTTGACTGAATCAATCTGCAAAACACTACACCGTGGGCCAAAAAAACGTGCCACTTAATTATTTTCAACTATAACTCTGTTATGTCTTGATCGATTTTTACACTTTTACACGCTATATATGCGAGCTTGGCCGTTCCTGGTTACCTGGGAATTACAGCAGTTTCATTCCCGGGAATGGATTCCCTAGTATATAAGTACATAGTATAATATTTGTTCTGTTAACAATATATAGTCAACGGCCACTTTATTAGGAACACCTTGCTAGTACTAGTTTGGACCCCCTTTTGCCTTCAGAACTGCCTTAATTCTTCATGGTATAGATTCAACAAGCTGCTGGAAATATTCCATAGGAATTTTGGTTCAAATTGACATGATAGCATCATGTGGTTGCTGCAGATTTGTATGCTACACATCCATGATGTGATTCTCCCATTCCACCACATCACAAAGGTCCTCTATTGGACTGACATCAGGTGACTGTGGAGGCCAATTGAGTACAATGAACTCAATGTCATATTCAAGAAACCTGTTTGAGATGATTAGAGCTTTTTGGCATGGTGTGTCATCCTGATGGAAGTAGCCATCACAAGATGAGTACACTGCAGTCATATAGAGATGGACATGGTCAGCAATAATACTCAAGTAGGCACTGTTATTTAAACGATGCTCATTTGGTAAGAAGGGACCCAACGTGTGCCAAGAAAATTTTCCCCACACAATTACACCACTACCACCTGCCTAAATTGTTTATAGAAAGCGGGATGGATACGTGCTTTCATGTTGTTGACGGAAAATTCTGTCCCTACCATAAAATATCGCAGCAGAAATCCATACTCATCAGACCATGCAATGTTTTCCAATCTTCTGTTATCCAATCTTGTTGAGCCTGAGTGAACTGTAGCTTCAGTTTCATGTTCTTAGCTGAAATGACTAGCACCTGGTGTGGTCTCCTGCTGCTGTAGCCCATCTGCTTCAAATACCTCGGTTGTAACAAGTGGTTATGTGAGTTGCTGTTACCTTTCGATCAGCTTGAACCAGTCTGGCCATTCTCCTCTGACCTCTGACATCAACAAGGCATTTTTGCCTAGAGAACCGCCGCCTTTTTGGACCATTCTCTGTAAACCCTGGAGATGGTTGTGTATGAAAATCAAAGTGAATCAGCAGTTATTGAAATACCAGACCAGCCCGTCTGAAAGCAACAACCACGTCAGGTTCAAAGTCACTTAAATCATCTTTCTTCCCAATTCTGATGCTTGGTTTTTACTTTGTCACACACGTGTGCATGGGGGGCAGCTGAAGGGCTTAGAAAATACTGATTATTCATCTGCCCAGGGGGGAGCGGGGTACGCTGACGCTCTTTCTGAGTTCTCTGCAGGTCTTACCCGGGAAATCCCACCAGGAGCCGCCATTTCCAGGAAGGACACATCACTTCCGGTTCCGGCCCCAAGGATAAGGTCATTTCCTGTTCCGGCCCCAAGGATGATGTCACTTCCAGCTCCGGCCCAGAGGACGACATCACTTCCGCCCTCTGTACTATAAAGCCCACTGCTTTTGCTCTGGCAGGCAGTTCTGTTTTGGACTCTGTTGTGTAAACTTGACTATGATGTCTCAAGTACGTTTGCAGCCAGGAAACCGAATTAAACGGGTGGCTGCCCAAAACCTTTTCACGCCTCAAGTCTCAACTTATTACAACTTCAAAAGGTTTTCTTGACAGTGTCTACATGCTAAAATGCATTGAGCTGCTGCCATGTGTTGGCGGAGGAGATATTTGTGTTAACAAGCAGTTGAACAAGTGCACCTAATAAAGTGACCAGTGAATGTGTATATATATATATATATATATATATTGTTTTCACAGCATACTTAATTAAATATCAATAATTGAATAATTTGCTTGAATTTAAGATAAGCAAAACAGTTTTTTTCTACTTTTTTTAAACAGTTATTAAGTACAATGACCACCGTTGGCTCATATGTGCGGACCTGAATATTCTGTGTGCTTTCCTGTGTCAGCAGTCAGGGCATACAAAATTCCCACTTTTCCCTGTGACTGGGACAGCGGGAACATTGGGTTCAGAAGGAATTGTCAGCTACAAAAAAGCTACAGCTTGGTGCCAAAAACATTGTCAGACCTAGCTTGGTGGTTCCACATAAAGCTCTCCTGCAACCCCTCCCATTTTGAGCTTGGTTTAATGAAGCAGTTTGTCAAAGCAATACCAATAGAAGGAGCCCGTCTGATGTATTCGTGCCTAATGTTTTTGGGTTTGCCAGCTAAATTTAAAGAGGGCATTTTTGCCAAACCTAAAATTGGAAGACTGATTTCTAACGCTGAGTCTTATGGTGCATTGCTGAGTCTAATGGTGAACGAGCCTGGAAAGAGAAGCTGGAATATCATTCAAACAAATAATTTGAAAGTCTTTCATTAACAGTGAAGATCCAAACAGGAATTAAACTGCGAAAAAATACATTGTTAATTTGAGGAATTGGGTTGTTACACGAATGTCAAAGTTTATTTTGTGGATTCGCATTTGGAATGATATCTGGAAAATTTTTACAGTGATGAATGAAGGGCAGGGTGAAATATCAAGTACATGGGAGGAAGGTACCAGGGACATTGCGATTTAAGTTAAATGGGGAAACTGCTGCAGGGTGATTTGTACGGACGCTACAGAAAAAGTGAGCAAAGACAGGCAGACAAATCAATTTTTGGTTTATGAAAACAATAACACAAACTCATTGGCTTACTTGTAACTTATGTAGTTTTTGTCAATTCTTAGTTTTCCTGATGCCAAACTTCAGTTGTTACTATTGAAACAACAGGATGCTCAAAGGAAGTCTGCCCTTGGACCTTCTCTGCTACAAAATCACATCACTTTGTATACTGTGGAAGACTTTGCCAGAACAATGCCATAGGGGAACCATTTTTGGCTTTTGCTGCCCTAAATCCAATAACATAGTCTATTAAAAACATATAGACATATTAGAAAGTTTTTCAAAGTACAAAAAAAACAACTTCATATGCAAAGAACCATACCCAGAATGAAATGGTTCTTTGCCAAGAAATGGTTTCTATGAGGAACCACACAATCCAGTAAATAATCATATAGTGCCATTAAAGAAGCATTATTTTTTGGAATGTACCACAAAGTCACACATGCTTTCAGATATGGCTTTCTGGAAGCTCGTCCCTGACAGAACAACATTGGTCAAGTATGTTTATGATGATTATAACAAAGTTGAACACAAGCTAAAATTACTTTTGAGTAGGTTTATTTGTACTACTGCAGACATTTGGACGATTCTAAGCTAGAGCACAAAAAAACTGCCACTGTTTGCAGGTGTATTTGGGGCCAATACATCTATGATGTGATTGCTAGTGAAATTCGTAAGGCACATACTTTATATGAAAATTGCAACCAGTGTGGAATGTCTTTATCAATTTCTAAGAAGTATGTATTTTCTTACAATACAAGACAAACCTCTCATCTGGTGCTACTGTTTAGTTATGGAAGTCTTAGGATCAGCTCAGACCAAAGAGAATCGTCTTTCAGAGTTTCATTCTGAAAGTATTCTTCTTATGACATAAGGTAGAAGACTTCAAGTGTTTCAAAGAATAAATATGAACACATACGTCCCTGATATTTTGGGGAACCTGGAAGAACCCTTGGGAAAGGCAGTTCAAAGAAAGACCCCTTTCCAGGTAGGTTGGGCGTGCAGTGGGTGTCAAAAAGAAGGGGGTCAATACAATACAGTACAATACACAGAACAGAACAAATCCTCAATACAGTATAAAAAATAAACATTTTAGAAGTATGGAGTAGAACTTAACAGTAGATGATATCACATAACATGATTTGGATTTGTTTAGAGTCCTGGAGACCTCATCTATCAAGCTGCCTCCCCATTTGGCCATTCCACAGCTGAAACAGCGCTAATCCAATGAAAGGACCCCTCTTTTCCACGATTCCTGCGATCCTCCATTAGGGATGACTTTACCTTAGGCAGGCAAAACAACTTGGCACCAAGTGCCACATTTGAGTATCGAGAAGAGAAACAGAATAGGTGAGGGTTAGTATCCAATTATAACTATCATGTTACTTATGTTTTAGTGCTAATGACTAAACATATGTAATATTTAATGTATTACTACTTCACTCATTATGGGCTATAGAGTGTAGACTGTAGACTGACAGACAAACCTTGCGCAAATGTATCCATTTCAAATTAAATCTAGAACACCATAAAGTGTGCAAAAATTGAAGAGGTCTGAATACTTTCTGAATCTTCTATATTTAAGATTTGATAACAAACTTGTTTGTATACTCCTTTGAAAATATACAGCACATTCCTGTGTATACCATAAAACAAAGAGATGCATTGTATATCTTTAAACTCTATTCATCTGGTTTATTTGCATGTATTTTTGCAATGTTTTAAGCTACTGCATTTCTGCAATATGTGCACAAAGTTATAATTTAGAGATATTTACTGTATACCTTGCTTTTTGGAGAATAACTGCCTTATGTTCTTGGAAAAGCAGGCTAAAGGAAAAAAATAAACTGTTAAAAAATTCATTTTCATTCGCTCTTTCCCGATACTATGTACCTAGTAAACTTAAAATGTTTAGCAGGCATACCACAAGGCACATAGCAATGAAAGCAGTAATTAGCCGTTGATACGTGCAGTCTTTGGCTAACCCCGTTGAAGGGAATCTTGCCTTACCAGCCTAACTAGAAGTGGGTGGTGTTTGGCTTTTAACTATTTTGAAACATAAGCACTTTTTTCAATAGGTAGCTAAAGTGTAAATTAAAAAAGTAAGTTAAAAATTCATCAGTCAAAGGTAATGTGATCATTGAAATGGTAGTTCTACTTTAAATCACTGCAGATCTTTTGTAACTGGAATCTACAAATTAGGGTTAAAATGGAATACTTGGTGAATTATCAACACAAAAACTCTGTGATATCAAAATGAAAATGTCTTTAGGACATAGTTTTTACTTGCATATGTATTAAGGAACTGTAGGATTTCCCAGATTTTGAAGATTTGAGCTAAACATACAAAACATTTGAGTTTTATTCACTAATTATGAAACAGAAGTTTATTTATGTGGGATAGAACAAAGAGGCCAAGGCAATAATGGAATCAGCCATGTATTTTTTTTAGTTCATAGTTCATTTAGTGCTTACTTAAAATGGAGTTTTGTTGTGCTGACTATAAGAACATATCCCGCCTACATACTAGTTTGGATGCCATGGAATATAACAAAATTTAAATATTTTGATCATATTTTCATAATGGACACATTCCATCAAGGAGTATCTTTGTTAACATTCTTATGACAAAAGGTTTTTACTGTACTACATACACAGTAAAACTGATTTTCTTTCTATTTGTTTTTCATTATTATTCTAATACAGAGTTGTAGGGAATCTGAGCCTGTCCTGACAGCGTCAACCAATCCAAATCAAATGGATGAACACCTCTAAATTGCCATGGTGTGAGTAAAAGTGTGTTTATGTGTGTGTGTGCCCGTGCATGCATGTGTGTATGTGTGTGTATGATGGACTGATTCCCTCATCCACAGTCCCTGGATTGCACCTTCTTGTCTATATAAAATTAAAAGCACATCTATCTATAAAGATTTAACTTAGTCTATTACTTGTAGTTCTATGTCATGCAAGTGCATATTGAAGTATTCTGATCTATCATTTGTGGTATTTATTCATTCTTTTTTATCTATTTCTAATTTGTTTTCCTTTCACTTTTTCTTTGACATTCTGTAATGCACTTTGAGCCACATCCAATATATGAAAATGTGCTATAGAAATAAATGCTGTTGTTAATCCTGTATTTGTAATGAATGGATTGACAGTCTACACTTTTAATGTGCTAGGAACCTTTGGTAGTCAGTAGAGAGCTATTGATAATGTGAAGAATGGGTACTGATTTTCACCCAGAGATAGTGGATTCCATTTTAGACATTATGGTTTTCATTTCCTACTCTGTTAAGTCACTAATGTAATGATTTTGCATGGTACTTAAAATGACTTTTAATCAGTTTAACAACTGTCATAAACAGTGCATGAATATTACTACTGTTTCCTCTATTAAAACACTGATGCCCACAGTGTTTGCAAGACCTGTCATTTCATTGTTCTGTATCTACATGCTACTGGTAAACTAAGACACACTTCTTCACATATTACTCACCTTTGGTGGAGAAGCTACAGTATGTCAAGTCTCTCTCAGAAACACATTACACAATAGGTGTATCTCACTTGTTTTGTATTTTCTATTTTCGATTTCCAATTTTATAAATTTTCAAAAACATTAACCAGTGCAATACTCAATAAAATTAATTTATTAAATAAAAATGTAAAAAAATAAAATAAAATAAAGGTTAAAACACCAATATACTCACACATCAATAATTTCATATTCGGAAGTTAATTTCATAATTTAAGAAATGAAAGATTAACTAATCAAGAAAAGCTATAAATTGAAGAAAAATCTATAAGTAGTAAGCAGGAAAATAACATGAAAGAACTTCTCAAAAATTGAAATAAGTAATAATAAAAAGTATACCAGAATACCAAGCCCATGTGAAAAATCTGAAATCTAATAATCATAATAAGAAGGTATAATATAATCAAAAGTTAGAGAATCCGTCTTGACCAGCTACATCACCGTGTGGTATGGCAGCACTACTGCTATGGACTGCAAACACCTGCAGAGTGTGGTAAAGACTGCTGAGAAGATCACCAGGACCCCACTGTCCTCTCTGCAGAGCATCTACAACTGTAGAGTCTGAGGATCCTGCCTTGATCCTCAGGGACCCCACCCACCCCCAACACGAACTGTTCACACTTCTACCCTCAGGCAGGAAGTATAGAAGTATGAAATGCAAGACTGCCAGGCTAAAGAACTCTGTCTTTCCCAAAGCCATTAGACTCCTAAATAACTGACTGGAGTTTATAACCATGGTTCATCTCATTCTAATAACCTCACACAACTGTATTTGAATTGTTCATCCATCTCACACCTACCTGCACAATTACACTTTATACTTCTATTCTGTTTTTATACTTTATGCTGCCTCTGTTACTTATTATCTATCTGCTACTTATTATTTATGTTTATCTTTATACTGTACGTTGGTTTTGTCATTTGATGTGGACAGCAAAGAAAGAATTTCATTGTACAGGGAAATGTGTTTCCTTACTGTGCACATGACAATAAACTTTGAACTTGAACTTGAAAAGCTTAAGACAGTGAACCTTTATAAAAGGATTCCAAAAACACAGTTACCAAGACAGGTGCCTTATATGGCCTTCTCAGTTAATTAAAGTTTGAATTAAAGCAGCACCTGCAAGTTATTATTCATTTATTTAGCAGATGCCTTTCTGAAAGGCAACTTAAAAAGCAAGTTATCTATACTAATAAAAGGCAAAGCCCTCACTCACTCACTCACTGACTCACTCACTGACTCACTCACTGACTCATCACTAATTCTCCAACTTCCCGTGTGGGTGGAAGGCTGAAATTTGGCAGGTTCATTCCTTACAGCTTCCTTACAAAAGTTGGTCAGGTTTTATATCGAAATTCTACGCGTAATGGTCATAACTTGAAGCAGTTTTTCTCCATTTACTGTAATGGAGATGAGCTTCAACGCCGTGGGGGCGGAGTTTCGTGTGACATCATCACGCCTCCCACGTAATCACGCAGTACATAGAAAATCAGGAAGACCTCAAAAAAGCGCTGAAGAAAACATGCATTATATAATTGAGAAGGCAGCGAAACAATAAGAAGCGAGCGAGTGACATATACAACCATATTCATGAGTTCTGCTACTTCGGAAACAAAGCACGATGTAAACCTACACTTTAAATTAAGTTCATAGACAGGCTGCGCTGGCGTTTGTAATTTAGTGCCTGCCCATATAAGGCCGTCCGTCAGCGGCAATCCAATAGCAAACTGCCACGGGTAAATATTCACGGGTGAAGGACTGTGCTTATGGAGAGGAAGATGAGATGGTCAGGGTGGTGTTTGACACAAACTCAGCGAAACTGCGAGAGAAAGTTTTAAGTGCCAGGACTAAGGTAACATTAAATAAAGCTATGGACATAGCACGAGATGGCACCAGCACAGCTGGGAACCTTCGATGCAAGTACACCGAGTGGCTCACGTGAACTGACGCAGTGCACAGATAAAAGCAACAGTTCCAAAGAGCTGAACAAAACCGAATTACACAATTGAAAAGGCAGCAAAAATATGAAGCGTCTGATAAGCATATTCATAAATGCAGCTACTGTGGAAACAAAGCACACGGTGGAAAAAGTCAATGTCCCGCTAAAGGAAGACAGTGTAAAAAACCCGTGCATGCAGTGTGTCAGGTCTCAGATAAAGAAGAAGACGAGCTGTTTATTGATGCAGTAAGAAACGAATCGATGAATGAAACCTGTCATCTTTACAACGATTGACAAACACGGAATGTAACTTGAACACAACACATCCTACAAATACGAACCTGATTGAAAGAAATAATGATAATCAAATCCTTGATGACAGCAACACTCAGTAACACTCACAAAACAAATACTGTATATTGACAGTCATGTTACGTTATTTTTAAAATGTTCCCTTTTCTTTTTCTAGCTTTTTTAACACACTACTTCTCCGCTGCGATACGCAGGTATATATATATGTATATATATATATCCCGCTCTACATACTCGAATAATGGATACTTTATTCACCATCAATGATTGTTTTGGTAAAGCCATACTCAGTGTATTCATTAGATGAACGGTAAAAAAGTAAGAGCGAGGGGAGGATGACTCATTGAGGCATGCAGGCTGTAGTCGCGTCAACTCTATCTGAATTGCGATCACATTTGAAAAATATATCTTTTCAAGTTCTATTTAGTCCATATGTGTCAAACTCAAGGGCAGGGCCACATCCGCCCGGCGTAATTATATCCGCCCGAGATCATTTTATATACTGTATTATTGTTATTAAAGCCCGGGTATATGAAGCGCTGGTAACACAATAAACTACAGATCCCATAATGCAATGCAACGCTTCAGCTGCCTTGCCGAACACTTACTGCGTTAATCAAGTCTACCTTATGATGCTGCAAGTTATTGCGAAGCTAGAGTTATTGCACACTGAGTTTGCACGGCGCTTTGGTGACTTTGAAGAACAAAAAAAGTCCGTCTACATGCGGCTCGAACCTTGTGCATGTTTGGTAGCACATATCTGTGTGAGAAGCTCTTCTCAGTGATAAAGACTAACAAAACAGCACACAGGAGTCGCCTCACTGATGAGCACCTGCAATCCATCCTAAGAATCTCCACAACACAGAACCTCACACCAAACAGAAACGAACTTGTGGCCAAAAAAAGATGCCAGGCGTCCAGCTCTAAAATGACATATGAGCAAAGACAACTGAATGATTTGATTTTTTATTGCACGTAAGAGCGGGAGTCAACTGTTTTAACAAACAGCGTATTGCACTGATACGAAATAGCTGTGTGTGTATATATGTAGATATGTATGTATATGTATATATATGTTTATATATGTGTGTGTGTATGTATGTATATGTGTGTATATATGTGTGTGTATATATGTAGATATATATGTATGTATATATGTGTATATGTATAGATATGTATATATATATATATGTTTATGTGTGTGTGTGTATATATATATATATATATATATATATATATATATATATATATATATATATATATATATATGACAACAACACTCATCACTCACAACAGTGACAAAACAATTACATTGACAATCAGGTTACGTTATTTTCAAAATGTTTCCTTTTCTTTTCATTGCTTCTTTAACACACTACTTCTCCGCTGCGAAGCGCGGGTATTTTGCTAGTAATTCATAAAAGAATGAAGGTCAGTCAGTCATTTTCTAACCTGCTTAGCCCTGAACAGGGTCGCTAGGGGTGCCGGAGTCTATCCCAGCTAGCACAGAACACAAGGGAGAAACAAACCCTGGACAGGGCACCAGTCCATTGCAGGCTGACCACACACACACATACAAAAAGCGAACATAAGAGAGTAGAACTGCTACATAATTATTACAACTAGACTAAGACAAAAACAGTATCCTAAACTCTGTAAGTACAACGGCAGCTATCCTGTGGGAGAGAAGCTAAGCAGATCCAAATTATTTAATGAAAAGGTGTGTTTACAAAAGATGCCTAAACACAAGTAAATTGGGTGTAGATGAAATAGCCAAAAGGAGATCACTCCAAAAGTGTGGGGCTAAAACAGAGAAACATTCTCTAGTCTAGGACATATCGCAAGAGGAGAGATGGTCAATATTCAGGCAGAGGAAGAACAGAGACATGTTGAAGGAACATATGGAGAGACCAAGGATTGGAGATATTGAGAAGAAGACCTGATCAAAGAACTAGAGGTGAAGACATAAGTTTTGAATCACTGCAGCAGCAGGAAGCCAGTGAAAAGAATTTCTAGATATTGTGAAGAAGAAATGACATGAAATGGTCATTAAAGATGTGTTCAATGAATGAATGAATGAGATGGGTCCACAGTCACAACAAGATTCATGAACATGACAGATGGTGAAAGGGTGACATCTTCAAGGGCAATGCTTAGAGACAAATCTGAGGAAGAAGAATCAAAGGGCAAGGGCAAGTACAAGATATCTGACTTTGAATGGTTAAGTTTAAAGTGATGATCATTTATCCAAGATAAGATGGTTGGAGATCTGGGCTAAAACTTGTGGGTTATAAGAAGAAAATGAGACAACTATTTGTGTGTTATCAGCATAAAGTTCCAATTAACAAAGGATAGTGATAATATACTTTTCCTGAAGGAACAGTATGCCAGCAGTGTTTTGGAGGTGAAAGGAGTGTCGAACAGAGTAAAAATGCTGAAGCTGGTTAGGGTAATAAAGGATAATGATGGAAACATTCTCACAATGAGAGGCTGATGAATAAAAAGAAAGAGAGTGAGAGTAGGTTGGATGATGTGGAGATAGTGAATCAGGAAGTGCAACGGATTAGCAAGGAGGAATTAAGGACAGCTATGAAGAGGATGAAGAACGGGAAGACTATTGGTCCAGATGGCATACCTGTGGAAGCATAGAGGTTTTTAGGAGGAATGGCAGTGGAGTTTTTAACCAGATTGTTTAATGCAAACTTGGAAAGTGAGAGGATACCTAAGGAGTGGAGAAGAAGTGTACTGGTACCGATTTTTAAGAATAATGGGGAGGTGCACAACTGTATTAACTATCCATCCATCCATAGTCTAACCCGCTGAATCCGAATAGGGTCACGGGGGTCTGCTGGAGCCAATCCCAGCCAACACAGGGCACGTGCCGCCCTGTATTAACTATAGAGGGATAAAACTGATGAGGCACATGATGAAGTTATGAGAAAGAGTAGTGAAAGCTAGGTTAAGAAGGAAGGCGATAATTAGCAAGCAGCAGTACAGATGAGTACAGCACTACAGATGAAATGTTTGCTTTGAGGGTGTGGATGGTAAAGTATAGAGAAGGACAGAAGGAGTTACACTGTCTTTGTGGACTAAGAGAAAGCATATGACAGAGAGCCTAGAGAGGACTTGTTGTAATGTACTGTATGAGGAAGTCAGTAGTGTCAGTGAAGTAAGTAAGAGTGGTACAGGATATGTACAAGGGAAATGTGACAGTGGTGAGGTCTGCGGTAGGAGTGACAGATGCATTCAAGGTAGAGGTGGAATTACATCAAAGTTTGGCTCCGAGTCATTTCTTATTTGCAATGGTGATGGACAGGTTGACAAACGAGATTAGACAGGAGTCCCCGTGGTCTATGATGTTTGTAGATAACATTGTGATTTGTAGTGAGAGTAGGGAGCAGGTTGAGGAGACCCTGGAGAGGTGGAGATACAGTATGCTCTAGAGAGGAGAGGAATGTAGGTAAGTAGGAACAAGACAGAATACATGTGTGTGAATGAGAGGGAGGTCGGAGGAATGGTGTGGATGCAGGGAGTAGAGTTGGAGAAGGTGGATGAGTTTAAATACCTGGGATCAACAGCACAGAGTAAAAGGAGGTGTGGAATAGAGGTGAAGAAGAGAGTGCAGACAGGGTGAAGTGGATGGAAAAGAGGGTCAGGAATGATTTGTGACAGATACCAACAAAAGTGAAAGGAAAGGTCTACAAGACGGTAGCGTGACCCACTAGGTTATATGGGTTAGAGATGGTGGCACTGACCACAAAACAAGAGACAGAGCTAGAGGTGGCAAAATTAAAGATGTTAAGCTTTGCACTGGGTGTGATAAGGATGGACAGGATTAGAAATGAGTACATTAGAGGGTCAGCGCAGGTTGGACAGTTGGGAGACAACGTCAGAAAGATGAGATTGGATGGGTTTGGACATGGGCAGAGGAGAGATACTGGATATATTGAGAGAAGTATGTTAAGAATGGAGCCGCCAGGTAAGAGGAAAAAAGGAAGGCCTATGAGGAAGCTTATGAATGTGGTGAGAAAGGACATGCAAGTAGTGGGTGTAATAGAGCAAGATGCAAAGGATAGAAAGATATGGAAAAATATGATCAGCTGTAATGGGAGCAGTCAAAAGATGAAGATGTGTGTGTATTTCCATACTGATTTAAGAACTAAGTAATCCAGATGTTATACTAAACAGTAACTCAAACACTACTTAACAGCAGATAGTCCAACAACTCAATCCAAGTAAATGAAGTGCCCTTTTAAGGCTGCTAACAATAAAGGTACACACTGTCATGTTGAATGTTAGGAAGGCACTTATTGGCTGAAATTATTTATAGCAATTTGTCCTAAAAGGGAAGTGCCATATAGCGATCAGAAATGAAAACACAGTATTGTGTGTTATATTTTTCTACAATATAAATTCAGTAGGGTACCAGCGTCTCGAAACACTCAAATATGAAGTTTAATGTTTTACAGTGAAACTCTTAATATATGTTTATAATATAAAATAATATATCTTAGACACTATGTATCAGACAAAGTAAATCACTGCAAGCCATAGCAATCATGAATTTTCAGCAACTACCTGAGTTTCAGTCTGTCACTGAACTTTATCAACTGAAGTGTGTAATGTCAATACAAATTACAAAATATCACTAGAGGGTTAAGTGTTAAATGTTTGGTATCCTTGCAGCAATGTACAGCATAATGGCTTTGAATGTGTCAATGCTTCACAACGTGTCCAATGAACTGTGTATATCAGCTCAGTCCTTTGAACCGCACTTCACTCTTCATTCCCAATGTGCAAGTCTGCTCAATGTTTTGAACAGCGCTCCATGGTTCATTCCCAGTGTGCATATCTGCTCAGTGTTCCAAACCGTGCTCCACATTTCATTTGCAATGCGCATGTCTGCTCAGTGCTTTGAACCGCATTTCATTCCCTGCCCACATGTCTGCTCAGTGTTTCAAACTGCTTCATACCCAGCACATGCTGTTATTATGCTGTGCTGTGACTAAGGCGACTTTGTACTGATCGCCTATGTGGACCTTGGAGAATGTTGGAGAATGTGTTCATGAGGGATGACTTTTGCTGGTAAAGTCAGATGGTCTTTGTTGCCGTAGCACTCAAGTGGATCTTTAATGCTGACCTCCATAGGTTTCGTCAAGTTCTCCTTTTACCACAATGGTGTCTACAGTGGCTGCTGTTGATGTCCATGGCACTATTTCTGTTTAATTAGTTTTAATTTTAATTAGTCATGTAGCATGTACTTTTATTCACATTACACTTTACATATAAATTAGATTTACAGATCACTTGAAACTAACAGCGCTCACCTTGGAGTATCCTGTGCATATGTGAGACAGTGTGCTGTGTCTCTCAGCCTCTCTTGATGTGCTCTGGATTGACACATTTGAATTCTGGGTCCAGCAGAACAAATTCAACCTTATCTGCCACAGTGGGTTTCTTATAATACTTTTCAATGTCGTGATTCATAGTCATCAAGTGGTAATGAATACAGGATGGATTATGGTAAATATGTGAGCTGTCTTCTGCCAATTAGTCATCACAGTTTTGATGGCGATTCTAAGTGGCAATGATTCCAGAACAGATCTTTTATGCGATCCTTCCACAGTATCTCTCAAAATTATTTTGTCAGTTCAGATTATAAATATATCACACCTGATCATTTGTTTGTTTCTTTTTCATTTAGATGACTCTTTAATTTGACTTGACCCTGGGTTTGCACTACACGCAGAATACGAAAAGCACCCATCTTAGTCAGTTGAGCCACAGGATGGCATAATCAGGGTTTGTGATAAATTTGACGGTGACTGCCTCCTTTCTTCATAGCAATTTCACTAATTTTGAGTTCCACAAAATATTCTAAAGTATTAATACTTGAAATATCCAATTATTTGATAGAATAATAACGTCTGTTAATTTTATTTTCTTCCTCAAATGTGCTCGCCTATAGCATCGCAAAGCAGATTCTTAAACCTTTATTTTCCATTTACTCAGTTTTAAATAAGTCAGAACAAAGAAAACATTTAAGGACAAATGACAAGGCTCGTTTTCAATTTATTTAGTTATTTTTTTTAAACCTACAACATTAGGGCTGTGGAATCCCAAATGGCAGTCAATTAAATTTGATCTCAAGAGAAGCGGTGGGCTAATAATAATATTAATAACATGAGCAATAATAATCATACGATGTTAAAGGGGAATAAAAGAACCAGGTCATCTTTTATTTAAACCCTCCTTGTTTGTTGTATAGTATATTCCATCTATCTGCATTAGTTTTATCTTTTTAGACATCAGAAGCCGCTGACTGACCCTTCTCTGCGTTGAAAATCTATAGCAGATAAACATAAAACAATTAAAACTTTAACATACATCATTGAACTGTTTTATGTAATAAGTTTGTTCAACATTAATGCATATGGCCAAGAGATGTAACTAGATAGGTAAGCATCAAATTGGAAGCTGCAACACAATTTTTTCCAATTTTTCGGTGCTTTGTGAGGCTTCACATATCATTATGTCCTTGTCAGTTAAGCCTTTTCTTATTAATTAGTTTACAAGTGAATTTTATACCAAAACAGCTGCTTCCCTTTAGTATTCAGTGCCTTTTGCACCTTCATCTGTACTGCTCATCTCTAATCATCAGTAGTTGGATGCAATTAAGGGAGTACACTCCATGAGAAGAGGTGAATATAGTAAAAGAAAGGTAACCTTTAAAGATATGGCAAACATTATACATTTCTGAATTTTGTTTGCATGTAAATATTCTAGTACATATTTCACATATTTCTGAATGCAAAATAAGAGAAGAAAATGACTAATTAAACAATTAATTAACTAGTTCCACAGGACTGAACATGGGAAGCCCTGCTCTAGACTGTTTGTATGGTACTTTTTAAAATGACTCGTTGAGAAAGATGGCACTCTAACAATCCTCATAAAATACCGCTGCTGACTTGTGCCTGCTTTAAATGTTCATCCAAACATCTGTTTTCTAATTGTGTTTTCACTTCTGGATCACTGAGTGGCTGGGGCCCATTCTGGCAGCATTTGGGTACAAAGCAGGAACCAGTACAGGACATTCTATGAAGTGATTTGCTGCAGAATTTCTCTAAGACTTTTTTACAGTGTGATTTATTCTATTTACATTAAAGACTGAAATAATTTTAAACTTAACAGCCTCCTGTCACACCTACTTACAAACTGGTAATCGTAAAGTGAGTTAACATACAGTAGGGTTTTAATGGATATCTTATAATGTTACTCAAGAGCACATTTAAGGACAAGTTCTTTTCAAGTGTGATTTTTTTTTTAGTCTCTTAACACTGCAGTGTCTTGTTGCATACTGCAATGTCAGCTTTTCCGTCTTCACATAATTCAACAGTCATTCTTTGCCCTTTAAGCAATATGCTATAGTAAGCCATTTCACAATGGAAGGGTGGTCTTATAATGCAAACAGTCAGAAGAAAAGTACAATGACCCTGTGTCAGAGTAGCTATGCCATAATGCCCGTTGTGGCAGTCAAGTGTCATAAATCAATGTATTTCAATGTATGGATTTACTAGTAAACTTTGAAACTCATGCTTTTTCCTTTATATTACAGATAATATTAAAGCTTAATATCAGTGAGTACATTTTTATATGCTGAATGGTAATCATAGCAAAAGCTTAAGAAGACGGTGCACTTAAACAAATATTTGTAATGTGTTATTTAAACTACAGAATGTTCTAGTTAAAAAGAACAATGGGGGCTGACATAATAATTAAATTGTACTCAACCAGATTCTGTAGGGTTGTGATTTTTGTACAATTTTGAATCTCTGCCAGTAGCAATGCTGAGAATTAAAGCCATGCAGCAAACATTTTATTTCCTAGTCGGGTCAACAGTGTAGATCTTCAGTGTTTTACAACGACAAGTGTTCATGCAATCAAAGTATATTGTTCTATGCATACTTACCATAGGTTTCTTTTCAGTACAGATGCTGCTATGAATATGTAATCATAACTGGACTGCAATAAACAGGCCTCGATATTGTCACATACTGTATATACTATTAACACACTATTGCTAAAAGTTTTACTAGTATCAATTGTTAAGTAATCTTTGTACATAGACATAAATGTGTTTACTGTATATCAATCAGTGACAGAAGATATAACATTCTCATCTCCACATCATACCAGGATCATGGGGCTTGAGAATTAACAAGGAAACAGATCCATTGCTGTGAACACTCATGCATACACCCACAAAGCAAATTTGGAATCAGGAATTAACACGCACAGCTTTTGTGTGTTGAAGCAAAGTTCGGCATAACATGCAGACTCTACACAGGCAGCAAACAGGCTTCTTATCTAAATCCCATACCCACTGGATCTGTGAGGTTGCAGCACTAATCATTGTGTCAGCATGCTGCGCATCAGTCCATTCTCATTGTTTTAAAGTGAATTACACAAAGCACATTGTAATTCACTTTTGGAGAAAATATTGAAATTATCCTTTCCTTAATGCTTAAGTGACTGTCTTTAAATATCGTAAAAAAATGTATTAAAGGAAATAGTTCAATCATTAAATGCAATCTAAAAAGACAGAGACTGCCATTCTCATTGGTCTTATTACAAGGGTGAAGGTACGTCATGGTGTATCATGAACAGGGCACCACACAAAGCTTATCTAGCTGGTGAAGGATGACACACTGTGAGTGTAGCAACAGACAGTCAACAAACAGTGGAGTACAACTGGATCACCAAAAGAGGTATTTTAATAAACACAACTATATTTATATTATTAAATATGGGATCTGAAAGCCATTGAGTTCAATTTCTGTCAATGAAGTTCAAAAAAGCATGACTAGAGCAAGCAAGGAAACACACTGGGCAAAGAAGTATTGGAAAACAAATGGCCAGGACTAAAGAATATCAAAGAATCTCCATGAGTTTACCCTGAAGATGCTCTCTGCTGATGTGTAGTTTACTAGTCGAAGTATAATAATGTGGGATGGGTTTTCACCTCACACATTGGATCTCTTGATTGCCCTCCATGGCAGTGATCTACCCATATTCAGAAAAATAATGCAGGCCATAAGGCAAGGAAAATCAAACAATTACCCATGATAGAAAATTCTGTAGAATAACTCGGAGACCAACCCAAATCATTCTTACTGAGCATGAAATGGAATGAGCTAAAGGTCAGAGCAGATAAATAATTGTAGACATCTGAGATATTGTCTTATTAACATCTATACTTGTTTAACAAGTTACACAATGTATACATTCAGTTGCATTGGAGGGCTGTGCAGGCAGTGTAGCCTCAATGGACTGAGTTCAGTAGGTTGGTTCTGGAACTTTTCCAATCCATTTCACGGACGAGGGGGGCCGAGGCCACCAGGACACGGCAAATAGTTGAAAATATGCCTGGGCAGATCTGTAGTCCGTCACTGGGACCACTCTCACTAATACACAATGGCAATTTGCAAGTGGTAATTAATATAATTTAAATAAATAAATAAATACTACCTTTTTGTATGCTTGAGCACTTCTGGCCATAGTAACTTTTATGAAGTGGAACTTGCAAAGCTGCTCAGTTATGACAAATGTTAAGGAATAACAGAAATGAAAGACAGACATTATTACAGTCAGTCTGCCACTGACCATTATGTATATTATATGAAAGTGTTACTCTGATGGTAAATTAAGAGATAACCAGATTTTCAAAGTCCCAGACCTCGACACTTGTATAGCATGTGTGCCAACGCATAAAGCCCATCCTCGTGGGCTGCTTCATCTCATCGTCCTTGGGGACTGGGCCATGAAAAAAAAAGCACATTCACAAATAAACACTTAGTAGCCCACACTGCGCTTGAAGTGTGAAGAAGTACATGGAAGTGCAGTCTGTTTTTGTCTGCTTCTTCGTCGTCCTCGCGGAACTGTTTCAAATCAACATAAGTTCTTAACGAAGCTTTCCCTGTCAGGGTTTTGATCGCTTTATTATCCGTTTACTAAAAAAGGCAGTTTCGTAAAAAGTAAGATAAATATATTGGATGGGTGTTTGTGTCTGCAGAGCAATGTTTTACCAAATGGGTTGCCTATTGAAACCGGAGCCGTTGGATATTTTTCAGCTATTTATTTGGTCGCAAATTGGGCCTGAAATCGGGACGGGATGTTTGGTCACCCCAGTTATAGTTTCAGTAAAATAGTGAATCATTATACACTGCAGATAATCGAGCTGCGAAGTTGGTTTAGTGTAAGGTAAATACACTAAGGTAAATACTGAGTAAATGTTTATTTCCTTTGTACACCATAGCTTACATGCTAGAGGGTACTACATTCATATCTACAACAAAAATTTGTTTGTTTGTACTTCTACAGTTAGGAAAATTGTTTAACTTGCCTGTTATAACATGAAATATCCGGTGGAGCAAGATGGTGATGCACTGCTTCTTTTCTGTTTGAGCCCCCGGTGAAGACTTCATAAAGCTCGTTGAAGTGTTGGTTTCCCAGCTCGCGCCTTTCTGGACAAGCACCCAGTGACAGCGACATTGTACGCGTGCACAATGTGTGGCTATTGGAGGTGAAAACGAGGAAAATATTGTGACAAATAGACACACTCAATTGATTATTAAAAAAAATGGATTATTAAAAAAACCACATTTTCTTTTAAAACTGGTAAAGTTGTACATTCAAGTAACGCAATTGCTGCAAAACTACAATATTTAACTTCAGCCTTCCTATTCAGTCCCTATACCCAGACTCATACACCAGGCAGCATCGGTTAGTGGTGGTAGGCAAACTCCAACCCCGCTTTAAAACTTTACTAAAAAACTTCCGTTGCCAGAAGCTATAACCCAACTGTCTGAAATCCAACATTAAATAAATCATAGCAGTTTAATTTAGTTGCAGTGCCGCAGAACAAAGTAACATTGACACATTAAACTAAGTTGCATGGAACGTCTCTCAGTTTCAAGATAGAAGAGATCGCAAATTTGCCAAAGCTTTTCAATTGGAGATTTTTTTTTTTATTATTAATTGTATTGCATTTCATACAAATCAATCAAGTTTTACATAAAGAAAATTTGAGTTAAGAACAAATCGATCTCCACCCCTGAGAGAGAAAGCAAGTCAAACAGCATGAAATTTAAGACCTATAAACATACCTAAATTAATAGATTCTCTGTGCTTTATGAGATTATTTTAAAATATTACTGATTAGATCCTGCCATGTTTTGAAAAAAGTCTGTACGGATCCTCTAACTGAGTATTTGATTTTTTTCAATTTCAAATAGTATAACACATCGGTTTCCCACTGACTTAAAAGAGGAGAGTTTGGGTTCTTCCAATTTATCAGAATAAGTCTGCGTGCCAAAAGTGTAGTGAATGCAATCACAATTTGTTTGTCTTTCTCCACTTTAAACCCATCTGGAAGAACCCCAAACACAGCTGTTAATGGGTTAGGGGGGATTGTGAGTCCAAGACTGTCTGAGAGGTAATTAAAAATTTTGTCCAGAATAATGTTAATTTGGTGCAGGCCCAGAACATGTGACCCAGTGAGGCTGGGGCTTGGTTGCAACGTTCGCAGGTTGGATCATGACCTGGAAACATTTTGGAGAGTTTTAGTCGAGACAGATGTGCTCGATATTTAATTTTGAGTTGTATAATTGTATGCTTTGCGCATATGGAGCTCGAGTGAATTCTCTGCATTGCTACTTTCCACTCCTTTTCTGACATATTAATTGAGAGATCTTTTTCCCAGTGTACTCTTGGATCTTTGAAAGGGAGGGATTGTAAAATGATTTTATATATTATAGAGATGGAGTCTAAGTCCTTGAGATCGAGCAATATTTTTTCCAGCATGGATGAGGGTGCAAGATGAGTAAAATCTGGGAGGTTCTGTTTAACAAAGTTCCTGATTTGAAGATAGTGAAAGAAACGTGTAGCTGGAATGTTAAATTTGGAATGTAATTGTTCATAGGATGCAAAGACGTTGTCTATATAAAGATCTCTAAGCAAGTTAATTCCAAATTTTTTTCAGATATTAAAAACTGCATATGTTTGTGAAGGTTGAAAGACGTGGTTCTCTTGCAGAGGTACCACAGATAGAAGCTTCTCTGTCTTAAAATGCTTTCTACATTGGTTCCAGATTCTAAGTGAGTGGAGCACAATTGGGTTATTTGTATATTGCCGATAACGTGTATTTATTGGAGCGCAGAGCAGGGAATACAAACAAGTACTGCAGGATTTTACTTCTATTGCGGTCCAAGCCTGTGTATGTTCTTCTATTTGTGTCCAGGTTCTTATCGACTGTATATTTGCTGCCCAGTAATAAAACTGGAAGTTAGGTAGAGCCATGCCGCCTTCTGCCTTTTGTCTTTGTAGGGTCGCTCTTTTGATGCGTGGATGTTTTGAATTCCAAATAAATGAGGTTATTGTTGAATCTAATTGCTTAAAGAATGATTTATTAATGTATATTGGGATGTTTTGAAATAAAAAAAGGAGCTTAGGAAGAATATTCATCTTAACAATCTTAATTCTTCCAGCTAGTGTGAGATGAAGGGTTGACCATCTGTGCAAGTCTTGCTTGATTTTTTCCATGTAGACGGCGAAATTTTGCTGATATAGAGCGTTATGTTTACTTGTAATGTTTACCCCTAGGTATTTAAACTGTTCTGCAATGATAAAAGGTAGAGTATCTAATCTAATATTATATGCTTGAGAATTCACTGGAAAGAGTACACTTTTATTCAGATTAATTCTGAGGCCAGAGATCTTTTGAAATTCTGTGAGTGCTGTAAGGTTCAATTGGAGATTTTGCATGGAAAGCCAAACTGTCTCTGCAAATTTCCTTAAAGAATAAGTGGACCACGTTTCAACAAAATTGGTCCAAGCGGCTTGCGAATTGTTTTATGCGAACAGGCTGATGGAAAGGCCAGGGTGCCTGCGAGGTGCGCCAGGCCAAATCTCTCAATCAAAAGACAATTTCAGTTTGTTTTATACACAAACTAATTTAAAGGACGGACTGTGCATTTGAAAAACGAGGAATAATTTTTGATTAGGAGGTCTGGCAGATAGAATGTACCGAAAATGACAGCAACTCTGGAAAAGACCATTGAATTTTGTAGGGGACACGTTTTTCCTAAAAAATGGTATTTTTTTAACCCAACAAACAGCCTAAACAGTTTTCAGACAAACATAATGCTTGCATATTAGAGACACAGTATTTAGCTTGTTTTTAATGCAGGTTATCATTTTAAAAGAAATACATCTTGATCCACCGGAAGGCAGGACATAATCAGTAGACTAAGGCCAGGTTTATACTTCACGCGACGAGACTAAACACATGCTGCAGCTGACGCTACTGCTACGCAAGCTTACTGTTCATACTTGTGCGTATACTTTAGGTAAACCTGGAAGATTCAACATGGTGACAGTAAGAGATATCATCATTGTGAGAAAACGTTTGGCTTTGCTGTGTTATGAATTGCCTGAGTAATTCATTAAATTCCGAGGACACCTTGCCGCAATATCCCTGAAAAGGATGTTTAGATAGATAGATAGATAGATAGATAGATAGATAGATAGATAGATAGATAGATAGATAGATAGATAGATAGATAGATAGATAGATAGATAGATAGATAATGATTAAATCCATCAATCCAGGGATGTGCCCATTCCAGCTAGCATTGGCACGACGTGGAAACAATCCCTGGGCAGGGAATCAGCTCATCGCAGGGTGAATACAAGGACTCACATACACTCACGTCATTTTAGGGTCACCACATCCCCAAATCTGCATATCGTTGGAAGGAAACCGGAGCACACTGTTGAAACCCAGCAGAAAAAGGTAAACTCCAGGCAGGGAATACCAGCGATGTGACTCCCTGCGCGACAGCAGTGCTACCGCTCCACCACCGTGTCACCCCCATGTGTGTAATTATTAACAGTATTCATTATTTAAATGAAGGCAAAATGTAACATACACTCTTTAATGCATTTCATCATGAAAGTGATATCAATTATTAATCTAAGGATTCTAAATTTGCAGAGAGTTGGAGTATCATGCATGTAATATGTTCTCTGTGTGTTCTACTGCTGCTTGCCGCTGCTGTCAGGTTGGGAGGAAGCCCCAGAAGCACATAGCGATTAACAACTGAGTCAGTTTTAAGATAACGTTTATGACAGTCTACTTTAATGATAAAGTAAACTACGAGATTAAAGTGAAAATTTGAGATTAAAGCTGAAATTTCCACTTTAATCACAAAATACACATTTTCACTGTGTCCTTAATTTTTTTTTCTCTGTTGCTCAAATACAGTGCTGTACATTCTGTTGCTGTTGTGAAGGTGCAAAAAATGTTAAAAAAAGACGGTGCAGAAAATGGTACGTGAGACTTTTAAAATGTATCGTGTCATTACCATGAGGAATATGTGACGCTTGAATAGAAAAACACCACGACGGCATTTGTGTATTGGCATTTTGCTTCACCACATCGAACCATTCATCAAACATCGAACCAGGCACATTGATTCTGTAGAATCCTCAAAGTGGCTTTCTGTCACATGTAGATAGTAAACAGAGATTCTGACGTCACATTCCGACTTTTATCACACTGTGCCCCCGACTTTTTTGCCTTTAGTGGTTGCAAGAACCCGGCTCAGAATGCACACTCCTAGGCTTTTTTAGGTGGCTCAAGGTGGCTTGGAAGAAAAGGGCCAAATGGCTGAATGGTAATGTTTATTTCTATATGGCAGTAGGAAGGTCATACACCATGGTGAAGGACAGCAGCACAGTGTAATGTCTGCTCTTTTCATCATCTTATTCAAACAGTTTTTACAAAGATGTTCCCAGTAAACAGTGTACTTTTCAGTCCTTGCTTTCCTTTGTAACTGGTTATTTTTTAATATGTATGTTAAACGAAAATAACATCTTGTACCTGACCTTCAGTGTTATCTGTTTTCCTGTACAGTAATTGGTCTTTGTTCAGATGTTCACCTAGTCTTACAGTATAAAAAGTATGAGATATGTTGCAGTCCCTGACTCCAAGCAGGAAGCTTTTTTTGTATAAGCTAAATATCTTTATGTATGTATAAAACTGGGTGGCATGGTGGCGCAGTGGTAGCGCTGCTGCCTCGCAGTTAGGAGACCCAGGTTCGCTTCCCGGGTCCTCCCTGCGTGGAGTTAGCATGTTCTCCCCATGTCTGCATGGGGGTACTCCGGTTTCCTCCCACATTCCAAAGACATGCAGGTTAGGTGGATTGCCGATTCTAAATTGTCCCTGGTGTGTGTCCTGTGGTGGGTTGGCCCCCTGCCTGGGATTGGTTCTTGCCTTGTGCCCTGTGTTGGCTGGGATTGGCTCCAGCAGACCCCCGTGACCCTCTGTTTGGATTCAACGGGTTACAAAATGGATGGATGGATGTATAAAACTATAAGGTACATCTTGATATATTAATTATTTTCCCAGCTTGCTGAAATCTCCTGGAAGAGGAAATGATCTAAGTAGAAGTAATGCAACTAATTATAGGCAAGACAGTGAATGAGCATCCTGACTCTGGACACCCCAGACAAAGCCAGCAGCTGCACAGATAAAGATGACAGCAATGTCATTTCTGAACACTGTATCTTATAAAGCCTATGACTGTGACAGCATGTTCCGAGAGTTTATGCATTCAAATTGCCGGAAGAAAGACTGTTCACACTGTACTAACATATATTTCAATATATTAAACCCCTTTCAATAGGGAGAAAATGAAGAGGCTTTCTTCATCCCTATAGACTTTTGTGACACTAGGTCCTTCCTGGTCTATGGCTGTGTGGGTCATCATCATGAATATATTCTGAGAGACAGAATCCGTAGAGGAAGACATAAGGTGGAGTTTTAGAAGGGTTTCAAAGCTATCTGTTCCTCCCATTGTGCCTGTGCTATGAAAACTATAGGTGTACTAAAGTCATTCCTGTTCTATTTTGGGTTCAAAGTCTTGTTTTATCCCCTTTTTGTTCTTTGTTGAGATATTTATTTTAATGTTACTTTTGTTAATTATCTACTGTATTTTTTACCTGTGTATTGTTCCCTGTGTCCCAAGAGATGTGGCCACCTGTCAGTCACCACCAGGAACTGCCGCCTGCCCTATAAATCCAGAGGGCCTCTCACAGTTCCTGGCGGTTCAATTCAAATGTACTAAGGAGTTGTGCATTCTTATTCTTTGTGTTTCTACTGTTCTTTTTTGACTCACTGGATTTTTTGACTTAATGCTCTGTTTTGACTTCATTTTTGGCTTACTGTATTGGGACTTTGGTTGCATCGGATTGCCTTACTGTTTTGGGTAAATGTTTGTGCCTTTCTGCTGCATGGATCGTCATTGTTATTAAAGGGCATTTTTTATCAACACTTTTAAAATATACTATGAGGCCCTTTTTATGTCTAGCCAGGGTTTTTGATGGGATTTCCCCCTGTAGTTGGCATTTTTGGAAGTACGCTGACAAACTGTAGTCTGAGATACTCTGCACTTTCATTATGTCCATAGTTGTTTAGCTTGTGTTCTTTAGGTTTTTACATTTCTAATTTAAATAGTGTCACTGTTACAAAATATGTTACTTATAACAACATGTCTTTGTTTTATATGGCACGTTTGACAAATATGGGTGATACAACTTTTGTAAGAATGTATTCCAAACTTTTTATATGCCTTTACATTACAGATTCAAATTAACTAGTCATTTCTTTTGAACTTACACATTGATAGTAAAAAGTATACATACATGTATGCTTTTTACTGAGATACACATGTTTGAGTTACAAGTTTCCTCATTTACAAGGAGAGTGCTTGAATGTCTGTTTTCTGACTTACAGTTCAATTTCTCCACAGTTATGAGAATCAGTGTGGCATTCTCCATTGATTATACTACAGACAGCTTTATGAGAGAAAGGTATGAGAAGCAGAGAAGATCAGCATCCTATTTTCCGACTAATTGCTATTTTTCATTTAAATGATTCAATAATGATTCTTAAAGTCTCAGGATCGATCTCATGTGTGTTGCAGCACCCACCACATGAGAAAACAGCTCAAGATTCTGGTTGGCATCCTCCCAGGCAGACACACAATCCAGTTCCCATTAAACAGCTCCTCAACAATGAGGATCCTGTGAGGCAGATCACCCTCACGGAACCGTGCCACATGGCCATAGTGCTGTAACTGACACTCCCTCACAATGCAGATAATGTGCCTCATTTGGGACTCTATGAGCAACCATTCATTCGACACAAATTTAAACCATCGTAACCCAAGGATTCTCCTTGAAGAGACACAGTACCGAAGGATTCCAGTCTTCGTCTCAGGTCACTGGATAGCATCCATGTCTCGCAACCATATAGCAAAAGAGGAAGCACCAGGACTCTAAAGACTTGGGCCTTTGTCCTTTTGAAAAGATATCATGAGCAGCACACACACCTTTCCAGCGACCTCATGACTCCCCATGCTCTCCCAATCCATCTCCTGACTTCAGAGGAAGAGTCACCAGAGACATGAATGTTGCTGCTGAGGCAAGTAAACCTCTTGATGAGGTCGAAACTCTCTCTGCAGACAGACACATTACTGATGGCTGTGCCCAAGAGGTCATTAAAGGCCTGGGTCTTGGTTTTTATCCAGGAAACCTGCAAGTCCAGACACTCAGACTCTTCACTCATTCCTTACTCAGTGTTTTGAGTGTCCTGATCAGAGCCTTCATTGACTCTGCAACGATCACAGCATCAAGTGAATCTTCCTTCAGAAATAGATGCCCCACCGGCCCTGGACCCCATGACCCTGCCCAACACCCAGTCCATGCAAGCATTTAACAGAGCAGGAGCAAGAACACACCTCTGAAGAACCCCAGAATCAACTGGGAAAAATGCAGAGGTTCTGTCTCCACTCGGCACAGCACTTAGGTGATGATTTCCAGCAACTTTGGGGGGTTCCCATAAAGTCTCAGTTCATCCCACAGGGAAGCTCAATCAACTGAGTCGAACACTTTACAAAAATTGACAAAGGCTGCAAAGAAACTCTGTCGATATTCACATTTGTGCTCCATGAGAACCCTCAGTGCCAGGGTGCAGTCAATGTTAGACTTCTTATGCATAAAATCAGTCTGCTCCGGATGCTGGTAGGTGAGCAGGTGATGACGGATCCTACTGAAGATGACACTAGCAAGGACTTTACCAAGCATCGAGAGCAGTGTTATACCCCTGTACAGGAGTTGCCGCAATCCAGGCGATCACTCTTCCCTTTCCAGATGGAGATGACAAGTCCTGTTTTCCAGTCAGTTGGGATGATGCCTGTCTCCCAAATGGAAGGAAAGATTGCTTGCAATGCAAGCAGGACAGCTTTACCACCAGCCCGGAAAAATTCACCCAGGATACCACAGATCCCTGCAGCCTTCCATGCCCTCAGCTGGTTTACCACCTGTGTAATCTGAGTAAGACTTGGTGGTTCACAGCTAATTGGAGGATCAGCCCCCATAACCGTGGACCCAGAGATGTCCAGCATCCTAGCCAGAGGATCAGCTTTAAACAGCTGCTCAAAACATCCAGGCCAGCAGGTCATAATTGCAGCATCGTCCATAAGGACCATTTCATTACCCACCCTGACTGTAAATCTCTGAAGCAATATTTGATTATTTCATAATAATATTATTCTCAAGATGATATAGATGTTTCATAAAGTAGATGGCACTGCATTGTATTAAACCAAGGAGCACCTCATAATATGTGTGGACTCTAATGTGGCAATACATATGTTAGTTAAATTATGATGAATTTTGAATGAGTGCAGCGCTGTGAAATATTTTTTGTTTATGTTAACTGTTTATTATTAATCAAGTATTTCTTCTTAATTATGCATATGTTATCACTATCACTATGTAGCCACCCTTCAAATACAGTGTTACTGAAATTTGTCACATTTTTATTTATTTATATTATATTAATTTACATTATATTAATGTTCTCTATGCAAGGATGCATAATTTGTAAAAAAAAAACACCACTTCAAATATATCAGTGCACACTAATTTAGACAAGATAAAATTGATTTTGAATCGAATTGGGGCATTGTGAATTGGAATCAGATTGAATCAGGACATCAGTGTGGATACCCAGCCCTAGAGCTAATCCACCTGTTGCTGCCATTCCTGCATCTGGGCCCTCAGCTTCAGCTTCTGGCCACCCTTATCCTCCTGTAGCAATGGAAAAGAAATAGACAGAGGATGAGGACATATGTTGAAGAACTCAGTGCCTCTTCCTTTCCTGTTTTTCCATCATCATCTCACTCAGTGCTGGAGTCACCAGTCAGCCCATTGATGCCACCACCAACCCTGCCTCTCTCTTCGTTGTGAATTTGTTACAGTATGTGATGTGGATGACATATTTTCTTTGGTGTGCAGTTACTGTTTTGCTTTTTTAATTAAAGTACAAATTCTTTGAGAATTGTGTTTTCTTTGCAGGTGTAAGTGTAAATTATGAAATACGTTAACCTGTGAATGAACTTAATAGGAGCCACTAAATAGCCTTATTGCCGACTCATTAATAAAGAGAAGAGAGCTCTTTACTATCTTTTAGTAACTATTTTTGAAGTGATTATGTTCATTTTAATAGAATTTGGTGATAGGAAAAAACAGTGTGTCCTGAGCATGTATACATTTTTTTCCCATTTGAAATTAATGGTGATTAAGCTTTCAAATGATGAGATTTCATCTTGCAAGGGGTTTTTCAGGAACTCATTATGCTTTGAAAGACTAGTAGTAATTAACGTATTTGACAAGCCATTTCATTTTACTTGTGCAATGACTAACACAATTATTATGATACTGCATATAGGAAATAGAGATTTATAGATTACTAATGACACTAGTCAAATCCATAGCACACACAAAGACTCAAATTGCAGAGGCATCAACTAAATCGAAAGAAGCATCCAGGGCAGGGGACATAGAAACAACATAGTTTGGAAAAACTGTTGTTTCTTACAAAATCCATTGTTGTGGTGTGTTTATAATTGACTACTGAGTGACCGTTGTCAGCTGTGCTCTTTGCCAGTAGCCAAGATGACTTAATTTGATTGAGTTCCTCTAGAGTGACATTGCATGCACATGAATAATGCATTCACTTGTACAGAGCTTTCTTTACGTGAATGCATACATTGAGGCATGATGCAAGATCCAGCGTGAATAATTCAGCACCTCAAACAACCCATAATAGGAATTAACCATTAATGAAAAATGCTTAAGCAAGCATGTAATAAGTTGTCAGTATACAGAATCAGAACAAATAGAAGCCCCTGAAGACTATAACTGACATATGTGGTTCCGGACATACATAATTATCTATTCAATAAAACTGTAGTAAACAAATATGAATTGGAATGATCTTTGTACACTCCCTGCAAAATAATTAGAATGATGTGTGACCAAATAATGAACAATGCCGGATAAAAGATATAAAGAAGGGCAGCTGCCACTGACTTGCAATTGAGCATAATACCATCTGCACTATTCTGCAACTGCCCTATTTTCACATTAGGCTTCTGAGTGTTTGCTTATTTTTTGTTGAATAAAAATGAAAAAAATGAAATCGGTTTTGTATCATTTTTCACTTAAGTTACTGATATGCAGCTTTAGGTTTTGGTGAGAACTAGATGACTAAAAGAAGGTGTCTTTTCTTTTTCATACTGTATATTACATACTGTGGAGGGTGCTCCCCGGGAACCTTACCCAGCTGGAACACCCACAGTGTGGAAGGACAGGAGGAGACAACTTGCACACGGCTTTGTCTCTCTCAGGATGCTAGATGGCAGCCCCCCTGAGTTGTAGCATCACCACGGGTTCCCACAGGGCATCTTGGGACTTGGTTGTATGTCTGCTCAGCCCAGTTGGGTTCCATGGGTGCTGCCAGAGGGGCTCCAACATAACCCAGAGTGCTCCCGGGTGAAGTCTTGGAAACATTGAAGGTACTTCCGGACATAATATAAAAGAAGCTGCTTGCCATAGCCCAAGGAGACATAGTTGAGAGGAAGGAGGCAAAGCTTGCAGTGAGAACAGGGGCAGCTCTAGGCTCGTTGCGGCCCTGGGCAGAGAAAGATTCGGTGGCCCCTTCGCCCCCAATGTCAATATGGTATCTTATGCATGGCAGATGGCCACATCCGTTGTGGACACTGCATAGCCACCATGTGCTCATGACACAAGCGTTTAACTTATGATAAAGTTCAGGATTGCTCCTTCCTGTGACGAAATGAAAACCTCCTGAGCCGCCTTTCTCTTTCATTTCGAATAACCAGATTCGTGTACTCGAAATCTCCTCATTTTGCTTAGAATGGGTATACGAATGTCTTGTGTCCCCTATCCGACCAGATATTCACTATGACTATTGTGCTAACACTAATACTTTATTAAAACTAGATGAAACATTAACTTGCAAGATGACTCGCCATCTTGCACTAGCTTCACTTCAACTGTCAGCTGTGTCGTTATTTTCTCTTTCTGTTTTATATTCAATATATATTGGTGTGTCGGCCAATGGGATTTGGCAGCCCTGTGCAGGTGCACAGTTTGCACATGCCTAAGGCCACCTCTGGTGAGAAGTGCAGGATGCAGCAACTGAGAGACAAAAAAGAGAAGAAGACAGAGTTTTGCTAGTTGTGTGCTGGTGCTTATTTCTTTACTTGTGATTGTGGTGTGTTGAACACTTTCAAAGAAGAGTTTCCCATAATAAAACTCTTTGTGCTGTTATTTTTGTGTCAGAGCCTGTCTGTGTTGGATGTTTGGGTTAGCTGGAGCACCCCCTGGTGACCACAATGCTTATTCACAAATCCTACCGTTGGTTGAGAGTTATGGACAATGTATGAAAGTGGACACACAAAGAGGCAGTCTTATATTAAAGTCTCATTTCCTCCCCAGCAAAAAAGGTTACTACCTCAAAGAACCCAGAGCTTTGCTCCCACTTCTGCCTAGACTAAAATTCTGCCTAAAATCATCTAACCATGACTGTCTGCTGATCCAGGAGATAAACTACAAGAGAGAGAAAATATAAGATCAGTCTAATGAGGATGCAATGTAGGTACATTCTTCTATCTTTGCTCAATATAGGGAGAATTCCAGCCTCTATTATCAAAAGTAAGTAGGAAGCTGGTTAATACACTAAAACTTCTTTCTTGGATGACTCCAGGTACTTATAATGTAGATAGGATGCTGCCAATATAGTGTTTTCTCCTACTCAGCCTTATAGTGGTTAAATTGGATGTAAGAAATGGATCAATATTATATATGCATGTGGTTGTGCAGTCTTAGACAAGAGGGGGAAATGTGCTAGTCTTTTATTTTAACAAGCTTTTTGCTTTCAAAGAAGAATACCGTAGACAGGAGAATTTTAACTGTTTTAATAGTGATTGACAGAATTAGAAGTCAACAAGTATATATGTGAGTCCATCTACTGCTTCTTAAACAGGTGAGTGTCCTAGCACAACACTATGCCAATATGGTATGTGCTGACAACATCTCTTTTTTGAATGCAGTATTAGACTGTTCAGGCCCTTTGGAAGATTCACTTTAAAATCACTAGCATCAGAAGTCACACACTACATTCCAATACTCAGCTATGGCACACTTTTCATACACCATGAGATATGGTGAAGCACCTGCAACAAGTTCTCTGTTGTGTATCAAATAAGGCAGGAGCAAAGCAGTACTTAGCTGCCCAGGGGCCTCATGTATAAACGGTGCGTACACACAAAAATGTTGCGTAAGACCGTTTCCACGCTCTGCGATCAGTTTTGCAGACTGGTGGCACCCAGCGTCAAAGCAGTGCTACTGTTCCTGTGTGGTTACCCTTTCTTTATTAGATCCACATCCCTGAAGCGGCTTTATAAATACACTGAAATTAACCGCATACTGTTTATTAGTTTAATGCATCTGATTGTAATTAACCTGCAACAATATAATGGTCCACAGAATGATCAAACTATTTCAAATATCATAGCTGCTTTAGCATTGTTACTCGCACTGCAGCTTCTTCTTCTTCTTTCAGCTCCTCCCGTTAAGTGTTGCCACACCGGATCATCTTTTTCCATATTACTCTCACTGCACCACTCAGAGTATTTATGTTACTATATCTGAGTGGGGAATCACAGCTGTAAAGCAGCTGATTGGAAAGAGAATTATCAGTATACAGCATCAAGCACACGCTGCCTCAGCCATGCTGTCTATTGAACTGCTCTCATAAAGCAAATGCTTCAGAGCCTTTCCTAGAAACAGTTTCATCCCAAGAACTATAAATGCACTCAATCAGTCCATCAAGTGCTCCTTGTAGAACTGTTTGTACTTATAAGTACAATTGCCTCACTGTAAACTTGCGATACAGTTATAATATTGCACAACCTTCACTACATTAGAGAAATTTGGGTTTGTCTCCAACATTTGTACATGGATCAAACGACTGTATACCAACCCATAAGCTTAAGTTTGTATTAACAACATTTGTTCAGACTATTTTAAACTAGAATGTGATACCAGACAAGGATGTCCCTTGTCACCACTGCTATTTGCAATTGCCATTGAACCACTGGCGGTTCTCTGTTGAAACTCTTATCAGATAAACGGGTTTTCACAGACGGACTGGAACAGAAAATTTCTGTATATGCAGTGTCACAGGCGGCTGAGGGTGGAGACCAGCCAGGATGCCCGAGGGGACTGGAGGAGGGCTGGTGTCTCCTCCCGAACACGAGGGGGCGACCACCCTGGTTTTGTTGGTGGCCTTGGGTAGGGGGCTTGGAAGCCCAACCCTGTAGGGACCCATGGCCACCACCAGGCGGTGCTCCGGTGCCTGTAGAACCCTGGAGCCCAGCACTTCCGCCACACCAGGAAGTGCTGGGGGGAAGAAGACAGGGGACATCCGGAGGGCTTCCGGGTGCGCAGCCGGCACTTCAGCCACACTGGGGCATGTCCGCAGAGGAATGCTGAGAAGCAGCTGAAGCCCATCCGGGGTGTGATAAAAGGGGCTGCCTCCCAACAGTCGAGAGCAGAAGTCGGGTGGAAGAGGACGGAGCTGGAGAGAGGACTGGAGGTGGCCAGAAAGTCACAAAGGACTGTGAGGCCTGGACTAAGGGGGATCGGTGCTGGAGGCACTGGGACGTGCACTGACTTTGAACTGTAAATATTGTACAGAATAAACGTGTGTTGGGTGAAACAACAATGTCCGTCTGTCTGTGTCCGGGTCCCGCTCCACAGCAGATGATATGGTACTGTATATATCAGACCCACAAAATTCTGTGCCTGCAGTCTTAACAGCACTTACAGAATTTCAAAAGATCTCTGGTCTCAGAATTAATCTGAATAAATGTGTGCTCTTTCCAGTGAATTCTCAAGCACACAATATTAGATTGGGTACCATCCCTTTTATCATCGCAGATCAGTTTAAATACCTAGGGGTAAACATCACAAGTAAAGATAAAACTCTTTATCAACAAAATGTTGCCGTCTGTATGGAAAAAATTAAGCAAGACTTGCATAGATGGTCAACCCTTCATCTCACTCTAGCTGGGAGAATTAACATTGTTAAGATGAATTTCCTTCCTAAGCTTAATTTTTTTATTTCAAAACATTCCGATATACATCAATAAATCATTTTCTAAGCAATTAGATTCAACAATAAACTCATTTATTTGGAACTCAAAAGATCCACATATCCAAAGAGCGACCCTACAAAGACCAAAGGTAGAAGGTGGCATGGCTCTACCGACCTTCCAGTTTTATTACTGGGCAGCAAACATACAAGCTATAAAAACCTGGACACAAATAGATGAACATACACAGACTTGGTCCGCAATAGAAATAAAATCCTGCAGTACTTTATATTCCCTGCTTTGTGCCCCAATAAATACAAGCTATCGGCGATATACTAATAACCCAATTGTGCTTCACTCACTCAGAATATGGAACCAATGTAGAAAGCATTTTAAGATGGAGAATCTTTTATCTGTGGTACCTCTGCAAGAGAACCACCTCTTTCAACCCTCACAAAAATATGCAGTTTTTAATATCAGGAAAAGATTTGGGATTAAATTGCTTAGAGATCTTTATATAGACAACATCTTTGCATCCTATGAACAATTACACTCCAAATTTAACTTTCCAGCCACACATTTCTTTCACTATCTTCAAATTAGGAACTTTGTTAAACAGAACCTGCCCGATTTTCCTCATCTTGCACCCTCCTCCATGCCAGAAAAATATTGCTCAATTTCAAGGACTTACAGTAGATACCATCTCTGCAATATATAACATTATTTTGCTGTCCCTCCCTTTCAAAGATTCAAGAGGACAATGGGAAAAAGATCTTTCAATTAATATATCAGAAAAGGAGTGGAAAATAGCATTGCAGAGACTTCATTCGAGCTCCATATGCACAAAGCATACAGTTATTCAATTCGAAAAAGATCTAATCAATAATATTTTAGAATAAGCTCTTAATGCACCGAGGAAGCAATTATCTCCACATTTCTTTTTCTTCTCCATTCATCTCTATTGCTCTATTAAACTCATCAATTTATAGTAGGTATGTTTACAAGCCTTAAGTTTTACTCCGTTGGCCATACTCTCTCTCTCAGGGGTGTTTTCAATTCTATTTTTTTTAAAAATTGATCTATTTGTATGAAATGACTACAATAAAATTAATAAAATTTTAAAAATATATATATATATTTATAATATTCCACAACCTGAGCCACTTTATGAAACACGTATTTACACATGATGACGATATCATTTTTAAGGTGAAATGCAGCAAAATATGTTTATTATATTATACAGATACAACTTTAACTTCATTTAAATAATCTATATTATTAATAATTAAACATGTGAGGACACGGTGCCATAGCGCTTGCGAGCTGCTGGCGCGCCGTTCACAGATTATTCCTGCCTCCCGCTGTATTCTTGCTGGTGCTGACATGACACTCGAAGGATAGATGGATAGAATGATTAAACGCGCACTACGAAGATATTTAAATATTCCTTAAAAGTTTTGAAGAATCTGCGTTCTAAGCTTACAGATGGCTTAACGTCTATTACAGAGCTGATTGTGTGGCGATTGGTTACTTGGAGAAAAAAAAGTAAAGACAGGAATTGGAGGTTAGTACGTTTGAAAGAGACAGTACTGCTACAATAAAGTATTTTATCGAAGGTCGCGCATGGCACACCAAGCATCTTGCATGAGGCATGAACAATCACTGCGCCACTGTGTTCCCATGTTTAATAACATGCTTTAACTCCTGTCATCATGAAAATGATCTCACATATACATCTCAGTATTTTAATTATTCAGAGAGCTGTAATATTACGAATATAATGGATTCTGTGTCCTGTCGGAGAAAGAGAAAGAATGGAAGCACGTAGTGATTCACATACATAGAGCACATAGAAGATCAAATACAAAACACAGCATTTAATGTGCTACTTTAGTTACGATGGGATTAAAGAAACTAGTAAATTAAACAATTTTAAGATGAAGTTTATGATGTTCTATTTTAATGACAAAATAAACTACATGATTAAAGTGGAAATTTCGAGATTAAAGTTTTTTTGCCCACTGTGTGCCTTTTTTTTTCTCTGTACCCTAATAAGTTTTCATATGACACTCAGACGGTGGGCTACAACTCACCTTTTCACAGTGACTTTGATATCTGACAACTTCTTGCTTATTTCAGGCACTGTGCAACTTTGTGAACTTGAGCTTTCGAGTTTCTCCTACAAACTATGTCACTTGATCAACTTCCTTTTGTTGTTTATACCACTGTTTTTCCCATTGCCTTTTCACAGAACACTGAGCTTAAGGTCTATTTATATTGATTTGCATATTCAAAGAGGCGTAATTCTGGGAGAAGTTGGGGTGGGGCAGCAGGCGCATGCACATGCGTTAATTTTCACACTGACCGGGATTTATGTAGCAGAAGACCGTGGAAGCTGGAGTTCGCACAGATTTATGCATTTGGATTTTTTTGTGCATAAGCCCATTTCCGCTTTTGTGCTTACATCATGTTATAGTGCGAATTCTACACATGGTGTTATGCATGAGGCCCCTGGTCTTTACTTTAAATTAGCATTCGAGTTTGACTTTCTCCTAAAGTCACAATCTATAAGGACATATTGCATCCCTTTTTAATCCGTCTAAAAAACATTGCGGCATTACCAAAGCTTTCAGTACATTACTTACATTACAGTAGGGGTCCTCAAGTCTGATATGCAGGTTTTTCTTCCAACTTAATTTCTTAATTAGAAGTCAATCATTGCTGCCAGCAGACCTCATTTAATTTTATGGCTTTTAAGAATTTTAATTGTGCCAAGTCATGTTATTTTTATTTGATAGATTTTTTTAATTTCCAAGAATATTGTCCAAATGATTTGTGTTAGACAGCAGATTTATGATTCCCAGCCCTTTACTTTTTCTTTTCTATTTCTTTTTCCAAATATACTATTATAACATACTCCATGCAGAATGTAGACAGGTATAAATTGGACCATGTTAAATGGTCAGCCACAAAGTCCTTTGTCATTTACATTTGTTAAATTGCAGCTGATTAAGACAATGTGAAGCAATTAATAAAGTGAAAGAACCTGTTTAAGGTTAAAAGAATGACTGGGAACTTAACAAATGACTTCACTAAAATAAAATACATAAATGGTGCTTGAGCCATAACTGCTTTGGCAGCAACAACTGGCTTCAGACTTTGAGTCTTCAAGACTGGTTGATATTTCTTCTGGAACAGAGGTGGGTGGAAGATCTGGAAAATTGGGTAGGTTTCTTTTAGCAAAATTTCTGACTTGAAAGTAGTGGAAAAATTGTGTTGCTGAGTACATTTTTCATAAGATGTAAAAACATCTATATACGGTTCTCTAAGTGTTTTAATCCCAGATGTTTTCCAAAGATTTAATACTGTGCTGGTTTGAGAAGGCTGAAAAAGGTAATTGCTGTGTAGAGAAGCAACAGATAAAACGTTAGTACATCCTGCATTGGTTCATATTCTAAGTGACTGATGGACAGCTGGAGCATTGGTATATTGATGATAAGTAACATTTACTGGGGCACAAAGCTTTTATAACTATTGCAGACCAAGCTTGTGTATACTCATTAATATGTGTTCATTTCCAGGTCTTTATAACTTATATATTTGCCACCCAGTAATAAATCTGAAAGTTAGGTAGTGCCATACCATCTTCTGCTTTAGGTCTTTGAAGAGTCATTTTTTGAATGTGTTGACATCTCAAATTCCAGATAAATGAGGTTATAATTGAGTCTATTTATTTAAACAATGATATATGTATGTTGTCGTGAATAAAGACTTTCCACAATACAAAAAAAGAGTTGGGGAATGTCCCTAAACAATGTCTAGCAGATTAGCAACAAAAAGTGAAAAAGTGATCAAAAAGCAAGGCAATTTATAAACAGAAACAGTGACATGGCGTTTATATAGAAAAATATGGTTGATGGAAGTAATGTGGCAGGAGATGACGTCAGAACGGGTGGACGGAAATGACGTCATTAACGTGAGCTGAATGTGACATCATTATTGGGAGACCAGACGTGATGTCATCATCGGGAGCTGGAAGTTGACGTGTCGTTGGGTGACCATTTTGTGAATCTAGTAGTTGGAGTGGTGATTACAAGGAATTATTTTTCTTCTTTTGGTCTGATGAAAAAGAGAGAGGTGTTAGTACCACAGATCAACCCTTCATCGCGCGATGATTCACTCACCTCAGGGCTTGTTGGCTGCCTCCTAAGCGCATGTGTGTGACAATGTATATAGGGATTCTCTGAAATAGAAAAAGAAGCTTTGGAAGGATGATCATCTTCACAGCATTGATTCTTACTGATAATGTGAGATGGAGGGCTCACCATCTGTTCACATCTTTTTTGATTTCTTTGTAAAATTGTGTTGAACAACTGGCTTCAAATTGAGAATTTGGGTTAAAACAAAAACCTACAGTTACACGTGAACGGACTGTCAACGCAGTACGTAGCAAACAAGGAAGAGCTCCAAAAAGCGCTGAAGAAAACATGCATTATATAATTGAGAAGGCAGCGAAACAATAAGAAGCGAGCGACTGACACATACAAGCATATTCATGAGTGCAGCTACTTTGGAAACAAAGCACGGTGTAAACCTAAAGTTTAAATGAAGTTCATAGACAGGCTGCCGCTGGCGTTTGTCATGCCCACGGCTAATGCGGGATACAAGTTTAATGAGAGGACACAGGATATAAACGAGAGTTTTGATCACTTTGTAACTAAGTTAAAATTGCTGGTGAAGGGCTGTGCTTATACAAATTCTGAGAGACTGTCTTTGTGGGGGGATTGACAGTTAAGGCGGGTGGGGGAGTCACATCATCAACTCCCCTCCCATTCACCTCATTTTGCTCTGAGCTGAGCTCCGCGGCTAACGCGGTCTTGAGGAAGCAACTTCGTCACGCTGCCACCAAATACTCAGAGAAAAATCCACAAGTTAATACACACGCTGTCTCTAGAGTTTCTCCACACTCAATGCATTCCTCGCGTCCCCTTTATACCCCCTGATCTCCCATTTCAATTCAGTTGCCTCCAATTTCCAGTAAGGCTCTGCAGTGCGATGACAAGTAATAAGTCTCAGGCACAGACCCTACAAAACGATGCCATTGATTTCAGGCAAGATTGCTTTTCTCCTGGACAACTATACGTTGCATTCTCAAGAGTGAGCTTGCGCAGCTTCGTCATATTACAACCAGAGTGCAGCCAGAAACTTTTAAGTGCCGGGTCTTAGCTAACATTAAATTAAGCCGTGGACATTGCAACATCACACAAGAGAGCAGCTCACGTGAACTGACTGAACGCAGTACGAGTGATCACTTCCATGCATCAAACCTGTTCAAAAAACGCATTACACAATTGACAAGGTGATGGCTTTATATGTCGTTCGTTTATAAAAGAGAGGAGAAGCTGTATAAAGGCTGTTTCACAAAAAAACATATAAACTCATATGAGCAGGCAGTCAGCTAAAGAAGGGAATCAATAAATATCTATATAATCGTAATAAACGAGCAAAAAATAACGTACAAGCTACGGATTAAATAAAGGAAATGGGTACCTGAACAGTAAAGTAAGTCTTGAATAGCTACACAATAACTATAAGAATCGTAATAAATTAACAATAAAACAGTACAGAACCGCGAAGCAAGGAGAAACGATGGCCTTATATGATGTTTGTTTATAAAGCAGCGGAGAAGCTGTGTGAAGGCAGCTACACAAAAAAACAGCAGAGGGCCACACTCTGAATGTATTCCTGGCATCACCGTTATACCCTCTATTCTCCCATTTCAATTGAAATGCCTCAAATTTCCAGTAAGGCTCTGCTTCGCGATGACAATTAATAAGTCTCAGGGACACACCCTACAAAAGGTTGCCATTGATTTGAGGCAACATTGCTTTCCTCCTGGACAAAACTATATGTTGCATTCTCAAAAGTAATATATATATATATATATATATATATACACACATATCCCGATCTACATACTGACAAATAAACGAACCACACACCCTGGCGCTGACGTCCGAGGTTCGCTTCCCGAGAGGGGGTACTGTCTGATGAGCCCAGAATTAGGGCAAAACACGTGCCACGTACTGTTTGCATTATTTGACAATAAAACTATTTCAATATATATATATCAGCACTTCCCGATTCATTTTACCCTCGCACCCCCTTGGTTTGAGAAGAAGTATGAAAAAATATGAGGTTAACGCAGAAAAACAGATCACCAATTGAAGCTTTATGAATAATGGATACTTTATTCGCCATCAATAATTGTTTGGGTAAAGCCATACTCAGTGTAATCCTTCTTCCATGTTATAATTTTTACGCGACTAGCCATGATTAAATGAACGGTAAAAAAGTAAGAGCGAAGCGTGGGTGACTTATTCAGGCAGGCAGGTGACAGCTCAATAGCTCGAATTTGGATATAAGTAGGTTCTATTTAGTCACCAGAAATATCCTTGGTAGGAATGGAAGTTGAATTTAGTCTTTAAATTTCTATGGTGAGGAAAAATTTATGCAATGATGACTACATTTAACTTACATTCCTACTAAACATATTTCTGTCAACCAAATAAAAATTACTTATATTTAAAATTTAAATAGAACTTGAACAGATACGATAGTTCATAATACCCATGCAGCACTAAGTGCACGTAAGAGCAGGAGTCATCCGTTTTAACAAACAGTGTATTGCATTTAATTATTTACGAATGGATAGATAAATTAAGATTTTGTAAAAATAATGTTTTTAATTTTTCTTCCTCGATAGATTCTGTCACCCCCAGCAACAGCTGCTCACACCCCAAAGGAGATATATATATATATATATTGGGAGCTGGAGGGTTAATCGCACCCCAAATAGATACAGACGCCCCTGGGAAAACCACAAACCCCGAAACACTGACTACCACCCTCACATTGTTCCTTATCCTTGCACTATAACGCGTAATACAAGCCTCGCGCGGTACTCCACCAACTTATAAGCCTTGCGCAGCGCCTGTCAGTTTTGGAACTGATTGTTTGCTTTTATCTCTCTCCGCTCCTAGCGGAACTGTCATCTCTGACTTGTCATGGAGCACATTTAAGCTCATGTGTTTGCAGTGTTTGAATAAAAATCCTTCTTGTTTCTACGACCTCCTGTGTCTCTGTGCAAATCTGTGACCCAAGCGTGACAATATATATATATTGTCAGGGATGCCAGGGGCCATGACCCAGCCGGGACATCATGAGGGACTGGATGTGAGTCTGTGCCCACCCTGGATCACGTGGGGCTTGCCTTCCGGGTTGCTTTGGGGGCCACGGGTACAGGGCATGGAAGCTCCACCCTGTAGGGGCACGTGGTCACCGCCAGGAAGCGCCCCAATGCCTTGGGGACCTCTTACCCCAGCACTTCCGCCACACCAGGAAGTGCTGGGGAGAAGATTTATGACGGCACCCGGAGAGCAGCCGGGAGGACAGCCGGCACTTCCGCCACGCTGGGGCGTGGCCAGAGGAGGAATGCCGGGAACACCTGGTGCTCATCCGGGAACCATATAAAAGGGGCCGTCTCCATTCATTCGAAGCTGGAGTCGGGAGGCAGAAGGACAAAGCTCAGGAGAGCTGTGGAGGCGGCCCGAAGAGAAGGCATTGAGTGGCCAGGACTTTGTTTGGGGTTTGTGCACGTGACTGGGTCTGTGTGACCATTTAACTGGGTCTGAGTGACCAATTATTGTAAATATATATTGTGAATAAACGTGTTTGTGGGTGACATGAACGTGTCTGCCTGTGTGTGTCCAGGTCAGCTTCCACAATATATATATATATATATATAGATAGATATATAGATTATATGGATAGATAGATATATAGAGATATAGATAGATATATAGAGATATAGATAGATAGATATATGTGTATGTATATGTGTGTGTATATGTGTGTGTAAATATGTAGATATGTATGTATATATATATATATATATATGCCAGCAACACTCATGACAATGACAAAACAATTACATTGTCAATCATGTTACGTTATTATTAAAATATTTCCTTTTCTTTTTCATTACTTTTTTAATACACTACTTCTCCGCTGCGAAGCGCGGGTATTTTGCTAGTTAGAAATAAACGTGATGCATTAGGATTAAAAGTCAAGAAGGAGGTAAAAAACCTGGGGGTAACTGTTCACTGTGACCTGAATTTTAAATTTCATAATAATCAGATCACTAGGACAGTATTTTTTCACTGAAGAAATATAGCAAAAGTAAGACCTCTTATATCATTGAAAGATGCTGAGAAACAAGTTCATGCTTTTGTTTTCAGTCGACTATCCATCCATCCATTGTCTAACCCGCTGAATCCGAATACAGGGTCACGACTAGATTACTGTAATGCACTCCTCTCAGGACTAAAAAAGACATAAATCATTTGCAACTAGTGCAGAATGCAGCTGCTAGAATTCTAACTAGGAAAAGAAAATCAGAGCACATTACCCCAGTTTTGATGTCACTACACTGGTTACCTGTGTCATTCAGAATTTAATTTAAAATACTGCTTATGGTTTATAAAGCCTTAAATAATCTGCTCCATCTTATATGTCTGAATGTCTGACACCTTATATTCCAAATCGTAACCTTAGATCTTCAAATGAGTGTCTGGTTAGAATTCCAAGAGCTAAACTTAAAAGAAGTGGTGAGGCGGCCTTCTGCTGTTATGCAGCTAAAATCTGGAACAGCCTCCCAATAGGAATTCGCCAGGCTAATAGAGCAGAGCACTTTAAAAAACTGCTAAAAATACATTAAATGACTTTCTCATAACTTCATTTTAGTTTAAACCTGAAGATCTTTATATTCAATTAATTATCAAAACTATTCATGGTGGCTCCAAAATCCGTACTAACCCCTACTGTCTTTTCTGTTTTTTTTCCCAGATCTGTGCAACCACCACCAAATCAAAGCACCATGATGTTCCTACATAGATGGATTAAAAGCCAGAAGTCTACATGACCATCATCATCAAGTCCTTCCATGAGAACCCTAAATACAAAGAGGGCTGTTTCATTTATGTTAGGTAGAATGCTCAGAGGGGACTGGGCAGTTTAATGGTCTGGAACCCCCGCAGATTTTTTTTTTCCAGTCGTCTGGAGTTTTTTTTTTGTTTTTCTGTCCTCCCTGGCCATCAAAACTTACTTTGTATGAAAATGTGCCATATAAATAAATGTTGTTGTTGTTGTTGTAGTAGAGTATGTTGTTAAATTCACTGTTTTTTAAAGGAAACAAAAAGTACCTTAATAATCTCTATGTAACTTTAAATGAAACTGGGTTGCTAGTTTAAATGTGGGCTGTGAAGCCTTAGATTCATGTTTAAAACCAAACCTGTCAAAGTAATTACTTATACTACGGACCCACAGTTAAGTCTGAGTGATTAAAGCAGCCCTTTAGCTGCTGCAAAAACTCCCCAGTACATCCTCTGTGAACGCTAATTCAGCTTTGTTTTGGCACATTTTCTGTAATTTTCTGTCTATATTTATCACTGATATTTTGGTTTATTTTTGGACATTTTCCATCCATCCACGCTCACGCATACACCCACACTCACTCTTGCTAGACTCATTTAAAGTTGCCAGTTAACCTAACTGGCACAGTATGAAGAACTGCTGCCTCATACCTTCAAGGACCTGGGTGTGACTCCTGGCTCAGTTACTGCTTATGTGGACTTTGCATGGATGCTGGTTTTCTTTTTTAGGCTAATTGGTGAGTCTATATTGGCTCTGTATGAGTAAGTGTGTGTTTGTGATTGCGGCCCTGTGTGGGATGGCATCCTGTCCAAATCTGGCTTCCACTGCCTACTGCACTGAAATGGAGAATGAAGTTTAAAAATACAAGGATGATGGGTTATAAAAGGTAACTGAAGAACGCTGAGAAAACACAAACACTGAACAAATGTACACACACTTCTCAGATAGTGGCTGTGCTCAAAATTAAGCTCAATCTCCTGAAGCCAAGAGGTTGCTGAACTAACCATTGCTCTACCATGCATTTCAGTAAACAACAGACATTTAGAGAAACCATTTAGGAGCAGGAAGTGACAGGTATGTCTAATTTAATTAGCTACTAGATGAACAACAGTGTGTAATGACATTTTCTATTGGTTCTGTCTTTATTATAACTAGGTGATGGAAGGTAAAATATCTGCTATAAATGAATGACGGTTATGGAGTGCATTGTGTCATATCTAGCTGCTAGTACTATCCTACTTGGGATATTTATTGGACAGGATGGCAGTTGTGGGCTGAAATTAAAATTAACAGATTACCCCACATGCTAGAGAGCAAGAGATCCCTAAGGCTCCTCCATTTAAGTCTCCTACAAGGACCCGTGATAATTGCAGTCTGAGATCGCTGGAGCACTGTGGGGTGCACTCACGATTCAGCCTTACTACTTTCAACAAGGATTCTGCTGAGCCATAAGTACTTCTTAGGTACAGTATGTCTTTATGACACTGCAAACACTCCCAGCACTCAAACTTGGTCCTCAGTCAGAGTTTTTGGCATCATGGGTGAAGTAGTGACAAAAAGCTAGCCTGGCAAAGAGGAAGAATGGAGGTTGGAGGTGAGAAGCGGCTCTCGGACAGGAGAAGGTTAACTTAGGAGAGTACTGCTGTCCAGTCAGGTTCATGGGAGGCAGAGTTGCTTGTGTTAATGTTTGTGTGTTACCCACCCTCCATTATATCCCCCCATGTGTTCCTTTAATTAATCTTTTTTTTTTTTTTTTAAATTTGACACTGGTCTCATCTAGTTGTTTTCCTGCAGATTGCCCCAGAACTCCTACTTAGATGGCTTTTTCTGCTCTTGTTTGTGGCCCATCAGAAAATCCATTGATATGCATTTTCTTTTCTGAAAAAATCTACATATTTTCCTGTTAACTAAAGTGTATTAGTACCACTTGATACTTCAGCTTTTTCCATATCTTTCTTTTCCACACTTTTCATTCATGCTTTAGTGCAGCGTTAGCTACTCCCATTTTAACAAAAAATTTTGTTGTTCTTAGTTGGAAACCAAAAGAAAACAGAAGAACCAATTAGGTGGTTCAGATCTTCAAGGGAAGTAAAACTGAAAAACAATACCAAGATTAAAGTGATACTGTTCAGCTGCTGTAAAATGTATAACAGCAGTAATCATGTCTTAAATTCAAACAGAATAAAAGCCACACTGTTAGTAATTTATGAGTTTACACAGATTTAGAAACAAATGTGAGTTTACAAACAAATAGCAGGAACAATAGGCAGAACGTATCAACCTTCAAAAAATGTGTTGCCACTCTGGGTCATGTATGGAGAGTGTTAAGTTAATTACATGAACTTACTTGGGCGTTTTAGCGTTGAGTTATCCTTTGTTGGGTTGATAAACTGAAGGAGGTATGCCATGGCTATCAGGAATCATCGAGCAAGCAGAGGAAAAGTAAATAAATAATCATGCAATGTGTAGGGAAAACATCAAACTGGTGTCTCAGAGCATAACGATGAGTCTAGAAGAGGGAGGAGCTAAATCATTTTACTCTTATTTTAACTTTTTTATACTTCTAGATTAATATCTTTATTTATGGAGAGTCTGTTTTGTCCTTGTCCTTCCAAAGCAGACCTTTTTATAACCATTCTTCTTCCTCGAAGGGCATTTTTGATATTTTTGGGACAATAAAGTATTTTTTGAATCTATGTAGGTCAAAGCCAACTAGTAACGTTTGGGGTCAGGCATCCTGGGTATTTCTTGAGGCCACACAACCTTTCACTATTTTTATTTTTTATATGTGTTTTACTGTTGTTTTTGTTAATTATGAATGATTATTTATTATATCTTACTGTTACCTGTTATTTAGCTGAATGTACACTGTGTTTTTAAATGTCAGTATATTTTTTGGGTCGTCCACCATGGGATGGAGCCACCTGCCAATCGCCACCATGACCTGCTGTCAACCCTATAAATCTGGAGGGTCTCCCAATAATTCCTGCCATTTCATTTAGAATGTGCTTAGGAGTGTTTGGCGAGTGTTTTATGGTTATGATTTTTTTGGATATTTTTGAACCTGTGCTCAGTTTTTAACTATAATTTGGATTCTGTTTTGGGACTTTGATTGTTTGGGATTGCCTTACTGCTTTTATTACTTTGGGCAGTTATGTTATGTATTTGCACTCAATGGATCTTCATGTTATGTCAGAGCATTTTCATTTTAAAATAAAATAAGATTTATTCTCAAAGATTCAATGATTCCCTTTCGTGACTAGCTGGCTTTCTTAACATTTTTTCTCCCCAAGTGGGAACTATTGGGTGTTTGGAAACTGTTTAGTGCTTGGGACATCTAGTCCATAACAGAATGGACTCATGACATAGCAGCAAAAATTGTTTATCCGCTAATGTAAGAAACAATGAGACACACAGCCAGTTATACCAACAGTCCCAGTAACTTACCAACCCAGACATTGCAGTGTTGTCACCTATGAAAATAATACAGTAGACAAAACTAACTTTACCCCTTGTTATTTCAATCAAAACTATACAACAGCAATTAATTCCTAGAATGCTCAATCCCTGAATGAAACAAAAACAGCACATCTTAATAAATTCAGCAGAAAAACATACAAATACACTGTATGTTTATATGTATGTGTAAATTGTGCTGATATTGTTAGCATTTGCAATGGAATGCATGTAGTAATAAAATGATTTTTTTCATTCCAACAGGCGGTGCACCACAAAATTTAGCACTGCTGTTGTGACTCCTATACCAAATTGTGTAACTCTGACCCTATTGCTTTTAAAAGAATATTTTAATTGGAAAAAATACTGTATCTACAAGTAAATTTCTGTCCATCCAAAAGCTATAATTAATGCTTGCTTTCAGGTAAAAGAAGTTTTGCTGAAATTCAAGGAAAAGAGTTTTCAAATTAGAACTTTAACGAAATCATCAAGCATATTAAATTATATCAGATATTAATAAATTTGTGCAAATAGAAAACACTGCTGAAAGTATGTGTAAAGCTTTACAAAACTAATTGCCTGAACAGTAAAAGGAAAGATTAGAAAGAGAGGCTGCAGAAAAACAAAGAGAACAAATGAAATTGATGAAGAAGTGCCCAGCAGACAAGAAAGTGACATAGCAGCATCTGAATAATGACATGCAAATAAATCTGAAGAAATGAAATTTTCCAGACATGAGGCAGTTGACATGAGAAAAAGAAATAAAAGGCACGTGAAACTCTATATCAGTGTACAAAAAGGATGTCAGTTATTATTAACTGCAATCACAAATCTCACTCAATAAGCATCTGCAACCCTGACAAATCTAGTAGGATTAATTGAAGAAATGTTTTCAGATCATTACTGTGATGAATATTACATAAACTTTAGAGTAGAAGCCCACCAATGCTTCGGCACTTTGATTTAAATGCTAGACACAACTGGGTCATGTAGTCACTAATATAGTGTCAAGCAGTTTTGTAATAGGATCAGAAAATCTGACAGCCTTCTTGTCAGGAAAAGGAAAAGATGCCTGGAACATCATCAGATGCTAACCACAATTGAAGTGCACCCCGTCACCTGACAGGAGAACAAAACTCAACACAAATGAAGTAGACATCACAACATGGTGACAAACACAGAAGGGGCATCAGCAATGAACTGGCTCAGGAGCAAATGTGAAACCTCACATCAGGTGCGAATGCCAGGACAGAAGACAGAGGTCTTTGAACTTTACTTATAATGTTAAGTGTTCTCTTAAAATACAGAGTATCTGCTTTAATCTTTTTATGTTGAGAAGTTTCAGACTTTGCATCTCTCTATTCCCAGAATATTATGTAAGTAAAAAAAAAACTCACATTATGTCTATGACCATCAGTTTAAGATATGATGTTTTCTGGTGTGTGTTAGTTGTATGTATTACTAACAAAGCTATTTTATTTACATATTTACAAAAGTGGCTTGGATTATTCCTCTTGAAGTAAGATTAAATTGTATGTAAAGAATATGTTGTTCCTGCTTTGAATTATTAGGTTAAAACAGTCCTCAAAGATGATTTTTATTTTCTGGAAATGTATTCTATTATTATTATTATTTGTGTTTTTTTTTATATAGAGCTATTCTGTGTGTAATTATATTATAGTTTATAATTGCATTAGTTTCCCCCTCCTTTGGGAAGTACAGTTTCAATTATTAATGTGTAGAAAGAAAATGAATGGTCTCTGTTTCTGATTGCGGTGGTGTGTCTTGCAAAAATCAAGATCAATACTTGCCTTAGTGATTTACCCACTGTCTCCTTTCCAGCTGTGTTTCTGAGTCAGCATTAACTTTTCATGTTACATCCTCCACATATTCTGAGTAATGCCTCTCTCTCTTTTTAAATGTTCTTCATATGGCCTCTATTAAAATACTTAAATACTGCCTTTAGTTCTAATTGTCCTCCCCCTACACAATGGCTTGACACTGTCTGTTTAAGATACTTAATTTAAACAGATTCACGTTATTATTTGGAAAATTACAAATACATCCCATGCACATTTAGCACTGTTTTGCTGAATTTCTACATCATCTTCACTTTATTTACTGTGTTCAGTTGTTACCATCAGTTCTCAGATGCACTTTCATTATTATGCACTTTCATTTCAGATGTTAGACATGACTGGCAGATTAGGTCATTATTTATCTATATTTCTATCTAGGTGAAATGGATAAGATATCTGTACTAATCACAAAGCTGATTACAGATACAAATCTGTTCTGAATGACTACCACACGTACACTCCTTTCCCTTTGTAGTTACCACCACTATATTTAGACTTCTTCCCAAATTGGATCTTCATTCCTTTCTATAACATATAGCATCATATATTCACTCAATTTCCAACTCATAAAGATGCTCTGAATCTAATACATTTCTCAAAATATTCAGGTTTTCTCTTTTTCCCCTTCATTCACTATGACTATTGTTTGTATTTCTGCATAGTCTGCTCCTGCCATAAGACTCCTGTCTGACTCTCTGACTTTGACTACTGCCTATCCTGTTTAGTGCCATCTCCTGATTACACTCCAGACTTCAGTTTGCCCGAGATCACAACAACATTTAATCACCAGCCACATCAGTTCTTCAAAATAAGCAAGATCTGCTCATCAGATGTCTTTTGATTATCCCATGTCATTGTTCTCTTTGTCTGGGATAATTAGCCTTTACATTTTTTTTTGCATTTTTTCTGCCACACTATTAAATTAAAATAAATTGGTTAAGTAGAGTAACTACCCCTTCTTTAACCTTTCTTGCCACCCAAATGCAGGTCAGTTCCTCAGTTGGTAAGTAACAATTCTTTAAAACAGTGCCTTGTTTATTTTGTTAAGTGTTATATGCATTTATTTGCTTTCATCATTTATTTATATTGCAATACATGTCCATTCCAGTGCAGAAAAAAAAAGTTATTGTTACCCAAAACTAATAGTATCATTATGTTTACATTTGTACTGCAACTAAACACATGCATTAAGTAAGTAGTAATGGGTGTTTTAAATATTAGGCAGAAATCCTTGGTGGGCAGTTGTATGTGTTTAAGAGTGTCTTGGTGATATCTGGGAATGCATTTATAGGTCAGGTCAGGTTGGGGAGCGTGCACCGGTATAGCACATTGCTGCATCCACCACACGATGAAACAGCTTTGGATTCTGGTTGGCAACCCCCCATCAGACATGCAGTCCAGTACCACCCCCCAGTAATGACCCAGCCTGACGCAGCCTGGTGTTACGTGGGGATCCACTTGGCCTTGTCCAGTCACTCGGGTCCTCAACACTGGAGATCCTGTGAGCCGGATCACCCTTGGGGAATTGCGTCACATGGCCATAGTGCCATAACTAACGATCCGTCAAAATGCAGGCAAAGTTCCTCACTTGGGACTCTGTGAGCAACCGTCAAATCAGCAGTGCACAAGAATTAAAGAAATTAAATGTAAAGACACAGTACCAAAAGAGTCCACTCGTCATATCAGATCACTGGAGAGCATTCATGTCTCGTAATCATATAGCAAGACAGGAAGCACCAGGACACTAAAGACATGGACCTTTGTCCTTTTGCAAGTTTCACACACCCCTTCCTTTCCAGCAACCTCATGATCCTGCCATGCTCTCCCAATCTGTCTACTGACTTTGTAGAAAGAGTCATCCCTAGACAAGATCGACATTTTCTCTGCAGACAGAGACACTGTTGATCGCAATGTTCAAGAGGTCATTAAAGGCATGGATCTTGGTTTTTATCCAGAACACTCGCAAGTCCAGACACTCAGACTCCTTGCTTAGTCTTTTGAGATCTCCAATCAGAGCCTCCATTGACTCCATCAGTGAATGTTTCTTCAGCAACAGATGCCTCACAGCCACTGGATCCCACAACCCTGCCCAACACCCAGTCCATGCAAGCATTGAACAGAGTAGGAGCAAGAACACACCCCTGAAGAACCCCAGAATCAAATATGAAAAATGCAAAGGTTCTGCCTCCAATCTACACAGCACTTACAGTACCAGTGTACAGGCCGGGCATGATATCTGGCAACTTTGGCGGGACCCCACAAAGTCTCAGGAAGTCCCACAGGACAACTTGATAAACTGAGTCAAAGGCTTTATGAAAATCAACAAAGGCTGCATAAGAAACACTGCTGATATTTGCATTTGAGCTACATGAGAACCTTCACTGCCAGGATGCGGTTGATGGTAGACTTCTTAGGCATAGACCAGAGTTCCTATGAAGCCGTTAGCTGCGACTCTTCTGTATATCCAGGATGCTCTGTGAGATGAAACACCTCCTTCTGGGAACACCTGCATCACCAACACAACCCTCAGCAACCTTCAGGGTCACGGAAGATCTCCCACATCACATTAGGATCAGCAGCTGCACCCAAGTCTGTATGTTCCTCACTCAAACTGAGTCTGGCGAGGTACAGCCTCATTTTCCTAGCAGAGTAGCAACAACAGGTCTGCGATCAGAATTCATAAACTGGGCACTTCTTTAGACCCTGCAGTTCTATAGGTGCCTCCTGTCCATGAAGATGTCATCAATCTCCTATACCACACCAAGTCCAATGGTGCAGCTCAGGACACTGGAACCAGGATCCAGCAATCACCAGCCCCTAACCTTTTGCAAGGAACATGGAGTCACTTTCACCAGGTCGACACAAACCTCATAGCCAACCCTGTCAGTGCCAGTGGTCACAATGAAGTCACCAATGACCAGAAGAGTGTCACCTAACAACCACCCATCAACCACTGAGAAAAGTTAAAATTAAAATGTCTCCCTCACCAAGACATCACTCACTGTGGTCGGTGCATGCACTGAGAAAACAAACAAGGCACCCAGAGGATGCGTTAATCTGAATCCCATAAAACAGTCATTGAAAGGAGCAATATTGGACACCAACAAAAAAACCCACAGTTTCAAGTAGGCCTTATCAGAGCTACGCCATCAGCAATTAGCAGTATATCATAACATCTTGTCTTAACTGGCGGCTAGAGCTTCATACTGAAGTGCCAAATCGAAGAGTTCTTTGCATCTCTTAACATTGCATAAATTTAGCCAAGATGTGTCAAAATTCGTGGAGCAGTATTCTATTCTAATAGCAGTATTTTCAAGTTTTCCTTCAAACAATTTATTTTAACTGTAGCAACAAGAGAATTGCAAATGTTTGCAGAACATGTGGCATTTGTCTCATACAACCAGCCATATTGAATACAACATTAGCAGGCTTGCGTTAAGTTCTAAACGCTCTACGTGCCTTCTGATTTAGCTAAATTAGTGAGGAAATTTAACCCTTTTGTCAGGAAAGTGCTCTGCTGCAAGTGGGAAAGGGGGAAGCTGGCAGCACTGCTGGAAAAGTTCACCGGGCAGTGTTTTTACATTCATATGTGCAAGGGGCTTAAATATCAGGATGCACACCAGTTTTCTGTCCCTTGTGTGTTTGGACACTTTACTAGCCCAGTTAATACAGTAACTGATTTCTGAGGGCACTGAACTTTGCCCAAATGAATCCAGGCAGAATGACATACAGTAGATCAGCTAAGGTCACTAGCCGTTCTTGATCACTTTTTCGCATGTAAATGACAGACTGTGGACTTGCTGAAGTACATTTAGCTTTTTTGGAATTCGACAAGCTATTCTTATTGCTATAACATTACCTGTAACCGTTTTCAGAGTTTAAAATGTCATTAAATGCATTGAGAAATGTGAAAACGTGGCTAAGGATAAGCATGTTTGGTGCTTTTATCTGGGAGTGCTTAGTGTTCACCGATCTAAGATACTTCAGTGTGAGAATGAAGTAACTGACAAAGTTATTAACAAGTTCAAAAAAAATAAATGTGGACTACAACTGCTGTTTAAGCAACAGTGATTTAAATCTTATATTATAGTCCAATCTTGGGCTCTACCACTTTCTTGGTATTAAATATCACCAAATTACATAGCAAAAAAAAAAAAAAAGATTTTAGTCACAAGAAATTAGATGTTATTTAGGGTTAATTTTGTAATATTGCTGTCAGCCAAATATATTGTTTTATATTTACCACTCTTTCTTTTTACAACTGTTGGTCTCTGTGAATGTCCCCTAACTTTGCAATTTAAAGAAAATCTGACCACCCCCATAAAATATCCTGCAGGCGCCCATGTGTCTAATGCTAGTACTATTATAGTCTGAAACATTTGTAATTCTTTTTATTTTTAAGCACACCCTGCCAGAAACGTACTATCCCTAAAAAATATTTCTCAAAATCCTAAATTTTACTTAAGTTGCATTTTCATTATTTATGTAAAATTAGCTGCTCAATTTCTTTTTCTTTGCTTTCCTAATTAGAATTTTCATTTTCCTGTGACACAGCACTTTTCTCAGGCTCATCAAAAATAGCTGCATCTCTTCTCCAGCTGTTTAGCACATTCTATTATTATCAGCGGTCTGTTGATAAACTGATTAATGTTGTGTGTCTAAAGAACTTTTCCTAAAGACCTTTCTTCAGTTTTAGTGTTTTGAACACTCTGAAATTATTACAATTTGATTTTGTTGTACTTGCATTTGCCTTGTCCATTAAACTTTATTTTTGCCATATTTATATATTTATATATTCTTTTATTGGAAGAAAATAACATTCCATTCAATCAAATCAAGCTTAACAAAACAGAATTCAACCTCCATCCGAGAGAAAGAGAGGAGAGCTAACAGCATGGGCAAAAATTAAAAAACAACAAGAAGAAAGAAGAGAGCCTATTCTTATTCCTGATATAAATGAATATTTAAATTTTTTATTAATTAGATCTTGCCATATTTTAAGAAAAGTTTTGACCAGATTCTCTAAGTGAGAATTTGTTTTATTTTTTCCAGTTTCAAATAGTATAGAACATCATTTACCCATGATTCATAAAAGGTGGGCTGGGATTCTTCCAGTTAAGCAGGATAAGTCTATGTGATTGTGAAACCAAAGCATTGATGTTGTCCAAGATGATGAAATTTGGTTCACTCCCAAAATATATGGCCCAACAAGGCCTGTGCTAGATTGCAGTGCTCACGGGGTAGATCTTGCCTTGGAAACATTTTGGACAATTTTAAATGGGATAAATGTGATCAATGAAAGGTTTTAAGTTAAATTATGGAAAGCTTTGCACTTATGGAGCCAGAGTATATTCTAGGCATGGCTGCCTTCCGCTCCTTTTCTGCGATATTAAGTGAAAGGTCCTTTCCCCACCTGTACCCTAGGATCTTTAAAAGAGAGAGACTTTACGATGGTTTTACAAATTGTTGAGATGCTGTCTGAGTCTTCAAGACTGATCAGTATTTCTTCTGTAGTAGAAATTTGATAGATGTGTGGAAAATTGGGTAGGTTCTTTTGAGCAAAATCTTTGATTTGAAATTAGTGGAAAAATTGTGTTGCTGGGAAGTTAAATTTGAAGTGTTATTATTCATAAAATGCAAACACAGTATCTGTATATAGTATTTTAATCCTGAATTTTTTCCAAAGAATAAAGACTGTGTAGGTTTGAGAGGGATGAAAAGCTGCAACAGAGTAGAGCCGCCTTTTGAATGCATTGATGTCATATTCACAGATAAATGAGGTTATAATTAAGCCTAATTTCTTAAAGAACAATTTGTTAATACACGGTATATAGGAATGCTCTGGAATAGCAAAAAAGGTTTGGGAAGGATGTTCATCTTGACAGAATTGATTCTCCCTGCTATTGTGAGATGGATGGTAGATCATCTGTTCACATTTTGTTTGATTTTTTTCAAGCTGATGGCAAAATTGTGTTGAAAAAGATCTTTAAATATCTAGTGGTAAACATCACAAATAAATATAAACTGTTACATTATAATAAACAGAAAGATGATCGGTCTAGCATTCTGTGCTAGAGCATTCAAAGGAAAAAATCACATTTTTATTTCAAATTCATTTTGAGTCCAGATATCTTTTGAAATTCTGCCAGTGCATTGAAGACTAATGGTAAACATGTTTGTGGGTCTGATATTTACAGTATCATATCATCTGCGTATAGTAAAATTTTCTGTTGTTTTCAAGTCCTTCTTTGATAATGCCTAATACATTTTGAAAGTGAATGGCAATGGTGATAGAAGGTACCCTTGTCGAGTACCACATTCCAGTCTGAAGTAGTTTGAGATCATGTTGTTAATACAGACAGTAGCTTTTGGACTGGTGTAATGTAATTTTATCTATGCACATATATTTGGGCCAAATCCACATTTGTGCAATGTAGTAACCAGCTAGTTCCATTTAACTTTTTCTGGCGTGTTAGATTTTATGGTTGAGTATATTACATTGGTCTTGTGATATTATCGAAGGAAAAACTTTCTCAATCCTTCTAGCTAGAACTTTCGAGACTATTTTAACATTATTCAGAAATGAAATTGGTCTGTACGATGCATATTGTAATAAGTCTTTATCTGTCTTTGGAATGATAGTAATTAAAGCTTGGTGAAAAGTTTGAGGTAGGTTTTTGTTGTCTCTAGTTTCTATAAACATTGCTAATAATAGTGGCAGTAACTTAGCTGAATTTCTTTCTTTTCTATAACATTCTGCTACGTGGCCATCAGGACCTGATGCTTTCCCACTTTGGAGTGAGTTTTTAGCACCCAGTACTTGTGAGAATGTCAGTAGTTTGTCCAGTTCCTCTGCACTAAGAGTTTCTAACTGTGATATTTTTATTGTGTCAAAAAACTCCTTAGATTGTGTCTCTTCGTCTTTAAACTGAGTAAAATATATGGACTCACAGTACTCCCTAAATGTGTGGGTTATAATTTTATGATCAATGACTTTGTCTGTGTTGGTAAGTTCTGTTATTGTGTTGCAAACTTCCTGCTTGTGCATTTGTTGAGCTAAGGACGTAGTGGCTTTCTTTATATATTCATAGAATTATGTTATGATTAAGAGATGAGTTGTTCCGTTTCTTTTGTTGTCAAGAGGTTGAATTCTGATTGTAGAACCTGTGTTTTCCTATAAGTGCCTCATTTGGAGATCTGGCTTATTCTTGATCTATTCTGGCAATTTCGCTGATTAACTCAGGCATCTTCTTAGCCTCCATATTATTTTTATGACAAATACATTAAATAATCTGTCCTCTTAAAACACCTTCAGAATTTCCCAGATTATTCCTACAGAAACCTCACAGGATGCATTTGTCTCTAAAGACTAATCAATTTATTTGGAGGTGAATTCTACAAATTTCGGACTCATTACAAACTGTGCGATTGTCTTTGCAGTGTTAGATGTTATCAAAACTGTAGTTGACAATCTATCCAGGTCTAGATTTAAAATTCAATTAAAGTGATGTTTCTGATTTTTGTTGAGTTTAACCTATGCTTTGTATATGTGCACTTTAACCTAGTAGTATCAAGCATCAGCTTTGGTACAGTTTTAGCTTATTTATGGTGAAGTCTTTTGCTAGTTCCACTATTTTAGCAGCCTTGTTAGCTTGAATGAAACCTTAATCATCACTCAGGGAGTGCATACAAATTCTGCAAAAAGAAAGACTGGGCATTAGTTTCAAACTCAGGATGCTAGATCTGTAAAGCAGTGGTACTACCATGACTCCCTAAATAAGAGCTACTCATTTATATAGTGTTCATTTCACTAGTTAACAGCATTTCTATTTCTGGCATTACATGGCTCTATTTTTCACAATGCTTAGCAGCTACAGACACATGTGCAATTTCAAGCTGTTTTACTTCCTTATTTATATGGAAACTGCACACAAAGTTCTCTTTGAACAGATGACGGAAAGAGAATGTATCCTTAGTCTATCAAAAACAGTGTGACGATTCTATGTTAAAATATATTCCCTTTCGTTGTCATAAGCATATGTCAGAAATGCATATTTTTTGAAATTGAAATCTTTGTTTTTCCAATGTAAATGTATTCAGTAAGTTTTAAGGTTTTTGTTCATATTTGCATTTGTGCACCAAAGACTACATTTTAAACATCAAAAACAGTTATTAAAAAATGTTTCACTTGAGAAGACCATTTCCTCTGGCAAATTGATGCATGCCATGATTGTGGAAAAAAACATTAACTTGCCAAAAACTGAACATATCCTTTAACCAGCTGTGTATTTCTTTGGGATATGAGGGAAAACCTGGAATATCCAGAGGAAAACTTACCTAGACACAGAGAAAATGTATAAATTCCAAAAACGGCAACACCCAGCCAGTATATGTGCCCAGGACTTTAGGGCTATAAGGCAGCAGTGCTAAACAGCATGCTAGCGTGCATGAATAATGTTAATTCTAATACTTACAGCAGTTTGCAGACAGACTTGAATCACCATTTCATCATTTTTTGTTTAATATGTTTGGTTATTTATTATGCAAAAATGCAGGGCTTTGGTGTGAGTAAACCCTGACCAGTTAAGAAGGTCAAAAGCCCCCATGCCACTTCTGTGAAGTCCAAAGAATATGACAATAATTCCCATTCTGGAACTTTCTCAGGAGGAATAGGAAACATAGAATAGTCAAATGTATGCAAGTGCCTGTCTTCACTGTTGAATAAATAGATGTTACTTTGTAAGAGAAAATATCTAAATATGCAAACGGGAGCAAACATTTCAGTCCAGTAAGTTTCTTTTGTTATGTAATAGCTCATTTATCCTATATATTGTCTGCTAGCATTGAGAATGTCTAAATGATGACGAGGTGTTTTTGCTGTATGTTCAACAAAGACGTCTGTTACATTTGCTTCCTCATGTCTGTGCAGCCTCCTTCAGATAACCATTCTCTTTTTTAACAACAATCTCCTATCTTACTCCAAAGTGCTGTTTTCTTTCGTGCTACAGTATGTAATTTCAAAAGCTCTGTCTTTGGTCTCCTTGATGATTAATTACAGGATTTCTGCAAGACAGTAAGCTGTTGGAAGAAGTGAGTAGGAAAAGCACCCTTTGTTTTAAAACCCAATAGCGTAGGCATTTGAAACAAGCCAAAAAAGAAAGGAAATAATTTGAATCACAAGTGCCGACAGTAAATGCATTTGAAGACAGAGGCAGCAGTATTTTACAAAAGGTAGTTTCTTAATTAAAAGAAAAAGAAGAACTTGCGCTACAATAATTAGGACTTATTTTAAAATCACTTATCCTTAAATATAAATATGACATTATTTATAGGCTGTGAATTGTCTTGCGGTGTTTTGAGAAAAAAGGTAAACCAGTACATTAACATTCTTAAGAACTGCAGCATTATTAAGTAAAGGTGGCAGTTTTGTTTCGTAAAATTTTTGACGTACTTTGGACACAATGACTTGCAGCACCTGGTATGTCATAAAATATGAAGGAATGAAGAAGCTGAAGGTAATTCAAATCAATAAGGCTGCACTGATTTTCAGAACTAATATATTTCAACTGCCCATGGAAACTTTCTTGAAAATTCTACAATATAATGTTCTTTGATCCAAGAATTTGTTCATAATTGTCTTGGTGTCTGATATAGAGTTTCACATCTACATTGACAATATTCACAGCCCACCCGATAGGATCACAAGGCCTTTTACATTAAACAACCAATGCACGAACACCAATTATACATTGAGCTTCAAGTGAGCAAAAACAAAATGCCCTTTAAAAGTCTCTTAAAATTTCTAGTGGATTTTAACTTTCATTAAATCAGAGGGACTGCCAAGCAACACATATACATTTCAGAAGAATTCATATCCTATCATGTCTTCTTCTTTACTAAATTCAAGAGAAGAAATCATAAAGGACCCGCTATGTACTTACTTCAGGGTACTTTTAGGGATTTCGCTGTTTATCTTTTTATTTTAATGAACCTAGGTTCTCCTGTTGGCATCCTGCAGGTGGGTTGGTTTCTTGTGGCCAACTCCAACTTTTCTTTAGTGCTGTTAAAAAAAATCCTTTTCTCCTGATCCACCAATTCTCTTAACCGTTTTCTTCTTCTTGCATTTCTTATTAGCCCTCCGAGATATGTGCTCTCCTGTATGGAGTCCATAGGCTATCTGTCTTCCTAGATACAGTAAGTCTCTCACTTTACATTTAACATAAATATTAAAAGGTACAAACAGACAATGACCAAGCTTCCTGATGACAGTTGTTATAATGGATTGCTTTGCAACAAACAGTCACAGAGTAGAGCCAAGCTGGAGCAACACAGGTATTGTTTATCATTTTTATACAAACAATTAAAGATGGTAGCCATATTGTAGAAGGCTGATCCTGTGAATTGTTGAGAAGGTGTTCTCAAATAGACAACTCAAAATGGACCAAGAAAAGAAGCAAACGTATAGATGAAAAACAAGCTGGTTCCAAAACCAAACAATCAAAGAAACGTATCAACAAGGCCAAAAAATAAAACAAAAAAAACAAAAAAATCAAAGTGTGAGATACCCAAGGCACAAGTCAAAGGTTGTGCTAAAAACATTAAATAAACTTTCATATTTGTGCATTTTTGTGTTTCCCTGTGCTGGACTAGTGAACTGTCCAGAGTTTACTTCTGCCTCCCACTCTGTAATTCTGGCCCCTCATCCCCATACTCGTTCTTGATTAAGTGGGTTAGAAAATTACATGAAATGACTTTCTTTTACTTTTTTATACTTTGTTACTTCTTTCAACTAATTTACTTAGATTTATATAATTAAGTGTTGTTTGTGGGGCCAGGACTTTTAACAGTTCCTCTCCCCCGTTTGGGTAAATTTCATAACACTAAGGGTTTGAATAGTCAAAGGAAAAGAAGACCTCACTATGAAAAGACTGTCGAAAAGTAGTATCAGAATGTCTGTTTTTTCTAAACAAAGACTAGCAATCTTAACCATGTAACAGGGAAATATGGACCTTGAAAAGTCACTGTTTCATGACAACATACATGTCCATTCCTACAATGGCATTACAGGGATCATTTGAGTCAACTTGAAAAATTGGGTCATTGAAAAATAATAATTGATTTTTGACACACAACTTTTCACTTTGTTGGGCAATCTATGCAACACTGCTCTCATCTGTCACACTATACCTTATTTAAAAAAAAAAAAATTAACATGTCCATATCTGTGATTGCACACAGAATACTTAGACATATTTATGAAATTGTTGTTGAATAGTGAATTTGAACAGACAATCAATAAAGATGTAGTAAATTACACTTCTTTGTAGCTAACACGTCTAGATGAATTACTTTTCTAATCAAATTAAACACTGGGCTAGAGGCATTTTGTTCCTGACTGGAAAAGGGTAAAGAAGGGGATAAAAATATATTGCATTGGATTGAAATCCTCATTAATGAGATGCAGTCTAGTTTCTCTTTAGATTTTCAAATCACCTACTTCATTATCCTCACCACCTAATATGCAGCAACACTAGAAGTGGTGATTCAGGTTTCACTCTAAGGTTGACTGTCTTCTGAAAATTCTTCTTTCTTACTACAATATACAGTACAGTCGGTGTAAGTTCCTGTTTGTGTTTGGACAGTCTATTGATTTACTAGTGTTAATAGTGGCCTAATACGTGTTGGGTTGGGTTGGGTTGGGAGTCCTCTCCATCCATAGGCACTCTTTTCAGAGGCAGTTTACTCTCTAAAGGCTAATGTTGTTCTTGCTTAACATTTACTATTTGCCACTAACCAAAAGATGCTGTGAAATGAAGATCCGAACATACCAAAAAGAGTTTTGAGGCCACCAAAATTACTATAAAGCAGGCCAGTAACCAGATTTACTTCAGACAAGCTTGGCCTAGAAAACTATGTGCTGGCAAAAACTCCAAGAAAATATAAAAATTCTTCAGAAACTGTAAAAACTCTTGACTAGAAGAAACAAGCCTAACAAAGAATCTTTATAAAGTAATTTGTCTATTGCAAAAAAACAAAAAAATCAGCAAAATGCTCAAAAGATTAAAAAAAAGCATTCACCTACAAAGGCAATCCAAAGTAAACAAGTACCAATAAGGAATCCAGAAGCAAAAACGAAAAACAGAAGTAAAAATCCATACAGAAAAAATACCAAAAAAAAAACCAACTAAAATTCTACAAACAACAACTCACAATAGACAATGCTGGTTCTCTCAGTCTGGCCTGACATCTTGCCTGAAGAAGGGGCCTTAGTTGCCTCGAAAGCTTACATATTGTAATCTTTTTAGTTAGCCAATAAAAGGTGTCATTAATCTTGACTTCCCCTTCCATCCATAATGGCTAACACAGTCCAATACCCTAGTACACTGGTCTTCATATAAAGACAGACAGAGGAGGCAGCAGCAGTAATGTCAGGGGGGCCCCGTCCACTTGGCGCTTCACCCACAAAGTACATAGATGGACTCACATTAGAAGGCACAGTACATAAATACAAACATAATAATACATTCAAATATGAAAATAGTAATTAAAAATGAAAATAAAACACTCAAAAATGCAGATCCATACATGGGGGAGTTTAGCACTTTTCTCATATTTTTTGACTACTGTGTTTGGGTGTATTATTGTTTGCCTTCTTGTGTTTTAGATTAGATTACATTAGATTAGATAAACTTTATCTAAACTTTAGCATCAGAAACGTAACAAACAAAAGTACAGACTCACAGGACAAATAATACAGTCAAGCAATAGTAAGATAAATAAATACATCTACAGTAATCCCTCCTCGATCACGGGGGTTGCGTTCCAGAACCCCCCGCAATAGATGAAAATCCGCGAAGTAGAAACCATATGTTTGTATGGTTATTTTTATATATTTTAAGCCCTTATAAACTCTCCCACACTGTTAACATTATTAGAGCCCCCTAGACATGAAATAACACCCATTAGTCAAAAGTTTAAACTGTGCTCCATGACAAGACAGAGATGAGATTTCTTTCTCACAATTTAAGGAATGCAAACATATCTTCCTCTTCAAAGAAGTAAACGTCAGGGGCAGAGAATGTCAGAGAGAGAGAGCGCGAGAGTAAAGCAAACAATCAAAAAATCAATACGTGCTTTTGTGCTTTTAAGTATGCGGAAGCACCGCGATAAAGCGCCATTTTGTAGAGGAGCGTCTGTATCCTCTAGGCAAACAGCCCCTCTGCTCACACCCCCTCCGTCAGGAGCAGAGAGAGAGAGAGAAAAGCAAACAATTAAGCACCATGCGGGAAGCATATCGTATATCATTGAGGAGTTTTATTTAATATGTAATACATGCTCTGATTGGGTAGCTTCTAAGCCATCCGCCAATAGCGTCCCTTGTATGAAATCAACTGGACAAACAAACTGAGGAAACATGTACCATAAATTAAAAGACACATTGTCCGCAGAAATCCGCAAACTAGCGAAAAATCCATGATATATATTTAGATATGCTTACATTTAAAATCCACGATGGAGTGAAGCCGCGAAAGTCGAAGCACGCTATAGCGAGGGATCACTGTATATTATGCAGAATTTGCAAAATCGATTTCCTGTTTGTTTTATCTTTGCTTTTTGAATACTTGGCTCAACCCAATTTGAACCACCAGTTTGGTACTCTGGCTGAGTACAAACAGATTATCATTTGCAGGAATGAGGAAACCAAATTCAGGGCTCATACCACGTGGATGATTGTCACTCACGGTAGGGTCGGACAGCAGATGTTGCAATATGCCTTTGTTTCAAGGGGCCTATAATTTTTTTTGTAAAATGCGTATTTTCCCTCTGTTTTAATCTCTGTTTAAATTTATAATAGCGGTTGTAATTTTGCACTAGTAATTATTTAGCACCTGTAGGCATGACTGACTATTTAAATTTTCACATTTCTACTGTTCCTTGTTGTGGCATTAACTAGATTAGCTGTGTTCTTTGGCTTACTTCTTGCACTTCCCTTTCTTTGCACATTTTCTTGGTCTTTTGTACTTTTTCAGTTTGAATTTGTGGTTTTGAGTTTTTGGCTGTTGTTCTTGGATTTTTCTCTTCTTTAATTGAACTTCTTTTGGTAATTACAGTAATACCTCAGTTAACAAATCCTCACAAACACATGTTTATATATAAGTACCAGAATATTAGAGTACGATATTAGCTATTGCACAATGTATTATGGAATACAAAGATAATACATATAAGTGCTTAGTTATTTCATTTAATTATGTTTATTTTAATGTTTGCATAAAGTAATAAAAACAATTTGCCCAGTACTGTATGTCATTAAAATGTATAGCAGTTTATTTAGAAACTAAAAAATAGATGAATTACACAGAGGAGAAGCTGGAGGAATCTTGGAGGAAGAATTGCCATGTAGCAGAATCATTTGGTTAAGTACACAGTCGTCAAAAGGAGGAGCATGATCCCTGGCAGTCCCCTTAAGGATTCTGGCTTGGATCAGCTCATGGATTTGGGGAAGGTGAGGCAGATGGGGCCTGTATGTGCATGTGCAGGCAGGGCATAAGGCACAGCTGCATGGAAGAACCCATAAAAGATTAGAGTGGCTGAGGAATGAGATGGCATACATCCATCCAACCTGGGTCATTACAAAGCGTATCCATATTCCTTCTATGCTAAATCTATTATACCACTGATAATAATGTTTATTATAACAAACTAAAGTCCTAGAATGCATATTCTTTGTTAACTGAGGCATTACTGTACTGGTTTGCCTTTTTTGTATATGTAGTGTTTATTTTTTACATTTTTTTGAAGTATCTTTATTTACTAAATTAAATTTTATGTTTTCTGCTAATCAAGGGTGGTATTGGCCTTTCCTAATAGGCCCGAATCTCAATAGCAGGAGCCTCATGTATTAGAGTTTGGTTATTTAAAAAAAATTGCCATTAGTATATTGATATCACTTCCATATATTTAACTAACATACAGTACACAACCCATAGTTTATATCACCAGAGTTTAAGAGTGTGTCACCTCTGGCTAGCGTTTTGACATGAATCTTGATCCCAGTTCAGATAGCAATGTTTTCCTCCAGTGAGTTTTTGATTCTCTGTTTCGATTCAATACATGTTTACTGAATAATTTTACGATTCTCCTCTTTCTCATGTTTGTCATTGTTATTAACAAATCTCTCCCAAAACTTTAAAAATTTATTATTTTTCACTCTGTACTGTGGGAAGGGGATAAAGTTAAGTAGCTTCAGACTTGTGATTTTCTCAAAGTGAGAAATATTTCTTCTTTTCTGAGGAGTGTATGTGCACTAATTGGTAGGTTTCAGCCTTTACAGCGTTAGTTAAAGAAGAAATGTACATGAAGCTGTAGTCTGCACTGTCACCTGAAGCATACACCCAGGTAAGCAGCACAGCCAACTTAATGAAGTAGCTGAAGCTATTCAGGAGCTGGTCATGAAGGTTAATGAGCTGAAAGAACTGCCATGTAGCAGAATCATTGGGTTAAGTACACAGTCATCAATGCTTCAAGTCTCGAATGCTACGGCACTTGTTGCCACTTGGCCCAAAAGAGGATATGAATTTAAAGTTTGGTTCACATGAACAAGTCTTAAATAAACATGGTAATTTAAAGTATTTTTCATCTCAATATTTATTTATTAAAGCTTCCAAATACATTTATTTGGGAACTTCAGCCTTTAAGTTTTTCTACTAAAGTGAAAATTGTCATAATAATTTCCTTATTAATTTCAGTGACTGTTTCTGTAACAAAGTGTGTTTTATAAAAATTATGTGCAGTTTAATATTCTGAATAAATATTAAAATTTTCATATTTCTACTTATAATATAATAGTTTTTATAAAGTAAAACAATTGTATTTAAAGTTAAACCTTTAAGTGGGAATCCAAAAAAGATAAATGCCCTAAATTTGCAGTAATACTTGGGTATCAAAGGTTCAGCTAACTTTGCCAGAAATGTAAAATCATTTCCTGGGATAAATACTGTTTTAACAACTGTATAAAGAGGATTTTTGCTGAAAGATGAAATTCGCTTTTTCCCCAAAACTCTTACTCTCTTACTCTTGTACTCTTTTTATTTGCTGAAGTATCATCGTTTCACTGGGAACGTTCCTTCTATTCATTGTTACTTTGTGCATCTTTACCTAAAAAACATTTTATAGTAGATTTAAAAAGTATTTACCTTTTCATATTTTTCTGGGTATTGCTTTGCATTAAAATAAATTACATACATTTTCATTATATTAAGCAACAGTTAATGCAGGATCTTCAGACTTTTTGGAAAGATATCACATTTTCATAAAAACAATGTAGCTTTACAAAATGAAATTAAAGGAAGTTAATATAAAACAAGATTAGCCAATAATATTATACATTATGTAACAAAGAAAAATGTAAGGTTGAATGGCCAGGAGGACATAAAACAACAACAACACAAAAACTCCAGTTAGGCTAGAATTTTTTTTTTTTAAATCTGCAGGGGTTCCAAGGCCAAAAGACCACCCAACTCCCTCTTTGAATTCTAATTAACATAGATGGTCTAAATCAGTTGTCACGCACGCGCGAGTAGGAGACCGCGGACGGATTCGAACGCACCTGGGGACACATTCGCCGGCAGGGTACTAACTTTCTCCCTCTGCTTCCTCATAGGAGAAAGGACCTTCCTTCACCATAAGCTGGGTTTTGACCGCAGTACGGTACTTCCGCCCTTCCTCCGCCATCTTGTCCTGACGTCATCAATCCCATCCTCCCTCACGGTCCTTCCCAGCATTCCTCCACTTCCGGCTCCTCCCTAATAAAATGGTCGCGCGTATGAACTGTTTTGTTTGTATTTTGACCTGTTTTTTTTCTTTATTGTGGATCGTCTGCAATATACGGGGCCGGAAAACCCTCAACCTTTTTGCTGTCTCCTTCTGAATCTGTTACACAGTCCTTATGGTTTTCAGGCTTCACATGGAAGAACTTGACGATGGTGGTCATGTGGATATCTGGGACACCCACCATTGAATCCATAAACACAAGAGGCAGCATGGTACCTCGATCAGATGGTGGTGGTGGTGCAGATTGCCAACACAGAAGAACCGGAAAAGATAGATGAAAAAAGTACAGATTAGCAGGGAATTGCAAAACACAGGGGAACATGATAATTCAATGCCCATATAGACTAACAGGGACACAAGTAAAATGTAGCCATGAAAAAAGGCAAATTAAAATATGTTTTTTAGCATTTTTTTAATTTGTTTTACAGCATTAGTCTGGCAAATTTCTATTGGTAAAGTATTCCACATTTTAGGTGCATAACAGCAAAAGGCTCCATCACCACTTCTGTTCAGGTTGGCTCTTGGAAATAAAAGCAGACCTGCATTTAAAGATCAGGTTATGACTTGGAGTGTAAGGAGACAAACATTCCAAAATATAGAAGGGGGAGACACGGGTAACCAATGTAACAATTCTAAAACTGGTGCTCTGTTTGCCTTTTTCTGGTTCTTGCTGCCTCTTTCTGAATTAACTGTAATCGACTGATGACTTTCTTAGGTAGTCCTGTAAGGAGTGTATTACAGAAATCTAGTCAACTGAAAACAAAAGAAATCTAATTTTTCAACATCTTGTAAAGTTATAAGAGGTCTAATTTTTCTGTATTTCTTAAGTGAATAAAATGCAGCCCTAATAATCTGATTAACATGTGATTCAACAGTTACCACTTTGTTTTGGGCAGAAACCTTTTTGAATTGACAGCAACATAACTTAGCCAGAATATCAAACATATCCATACATGTTTTATAATTTTTTCTAGGTTCACATAAGTCATAAGTATGGCATTTTCTTTTTTTTATTTTATCAGCCATTTTGGTTAAATCAAATGACTATAAAGTACCTGCTATCAATAAAAATGTATTCTTTCTAAATTTAGCTTATCAAATTGTTTGGCCATGATGGTTTTAGGTTCTGTCTTGCTGTCGCATTTTGTTATGTTAACATTCTAAAAAGGGACAGGCCAAAACAGGGAAATAATAATAATAATATAGATGGTTACAGTTATTAGCCAAATGAATGAAGAAATACACCAACTATGGAATGAAAATTTCAAAAAATCAAAAAGAAAATTAAAGAATAATCAACTCAAAATACTTAAAACATTTATTAAATAAAAAATTTTTATTACACTAAATAATTAAATACAAACCTAGAAACTGAACAAAATAGAAAATGCAATAAAAGTAACAAAATGAGAAAAGAACTAATACTTCAGAAAATATTAACAGAAATGCTGCCTAATCCTAAATTTAAAAAATATTAAGAAACACTCAAAAGCAAAACTACAAATACAGGAAAACACAAAAAATTTGTAAAAACAAAGAAAACAGTCAATAACTAAATTTAAATCAAAAACTCAAAAAAGACCTGATGGCAAAGCAAAGCTATAAATGACTAAAACCAAGAATACAATTGAAAGATTTAAAAAAACAAACACTAAGAGGAAGCTGAAGAAGCTAAATGATACAGATGACAGCCTGCATAATCATCTCAGGTGACTGCGGTACTCATATCTGAAGAACTTGAGAGTTGCAACAGCAGATTAGCCCTTACTCGTGCGGTGTCACTGTGCTCTGTACAAAACACATTTTATAAATCCACTCACATGTACAGGCCAGATTTAGCATACAGGGGCTCATCATTTAGAATTGCTAGGCAAGCATTAGAAGACAAGTAAGGGACAACTATGAAAATGGGCATTGTACTATTTCTGTGTACATGAAATTGAACCCTCTCTTTGCCTTGTTTGGAATGGCATGATTTACCTAATTAAGGGCCTGCACATGGTGAAAGAGTATAAAGCCTTGGAACATTGCCCGGCACTCCTTTGAAGCCAACGGACGAATGGAAGATTACGTCATCTGATCCTGAAAATCCTTCCAGCGCAGCAACGAAAATGGCAGACTGTATACATCGAGCTCCCACCTCGGTAAAAGAGTCTTGCTATGGTTTACTTAGTTTGTAATGCTGCGTAAGTCGTCATTAAAGAAAGCTAAGTTATTTTCTCTTGTGTGATTGCTTACCACCATATCACTATGGGAGAGGTTTCGCCTTCTAATATTATATCGATATAGTTTTGGGTTAATTAAGATGTCGCAGTTGCAAAAGAACTTTTTCCAACCAGGGAGCTAGCACTCCCTAGAAGAAAACAGCGCCTAATGTACTGTAAGACACTGCACTTCCCAAGAGCCTTTATAGGATTGGGAGAAATCGCTCAATGGAGATTGACAGGAGGCCTCACTTCTTGGGGAACTACCCAAAAACACAAAAGGCATGGCAGAAGACATATTCACACATAGAAACCAAGCAATAAACAAAACAGATAAAAAAATACATAATTATATAAATAATAAACATGACAACAATAACATAAATGATAATAACCAAAGGACCAAAAATTTGATAGAAAAGGAATTTAAATGTAATCCAGGGCAATGACCCTGGCTTAAACATAACATGCTGAGCGAGCACTGAAATACTGTGCCCCGGGCTGCTAAGGTACCTATGAACTCCTATGTTACCCTGAATTGGATTAAGTAGGTTTGAGAATGTTATGTCTGTGAAAGAGTGCAAGAAAATATTTTCAATTTAATCTATAGATAACCACTATTCTAATTAACCAAGCCTGCAGTACATATAGCAGTTATGAAAATTATAAAACCCCACCATTTTTTAACAATATTCTGAAATAAAAGGAGTCAAAGGTAAGTTTTATGCAAGGATGGTGCACTTTACTATTACACAAATACGCTTTTATATTTTTGTTTTACACATTTAGAGAACAGCTCCCATTACATGGCTCATTCTTTTTGCATTCAAAAGCCAAGGGTGCCACTTGTAGTCTGCTGAGTCATGTGACTTTGGCAGTATTTTATGTTTCTCAGACAATTAAATTCAGTCCATAGTTCTGCTATGGTACTCACAATAATCAATGATATATAGACACAGTGACACAGTCAAAGCACCATAAGCTGCAGATGTGTTGTCAGAGGACAGTAAATTCAAGGCAAGAGGAAGATAATTAGCTTTTCTTTGTCAAATTAGTTTACTCAAATATTATACATTGTACATTTACCCTCCATTTCATAGTCATAATAAAACATACTAATGTTGTTGTAGTATGAAAGTGCTGATGTATTTTTCATTTGTGAAGTATTCAGGAAAGCAGCAACTACATAAAAAACTCTCTTCAGCAATAGACAGAGTTGCTCTATTGATTCTGTCTGCCGCAGTGTTTGTGACTGTGTAACAACTGGTAGCGAGTGAAGGGGTAGTTAAGGCACCCCTTTGAGAACAATGAAGATCATAAAACATTAAATGCTCTTCATTTTAAATGGAAAAATGAAAGCTGGAATGTTGAGTGTTGTTTAAACTAGCAGTTTAAACGCATAAAGTGTTGGCTGGGATTGGCTCCAGCAGACCCCCCACGACCCTGTAGTTAGGATATAGTGAGTTGGATAATGGACGGATGGATGGATGGATGGATGGATGGATGGATGGATGGATGGATAGGAGATTTGCCCAAAGATGTGGTGAAACACCATTTTTAAATAATGATTTCAGTTTGTTGAATTTGTTTCGATTTCAGTGTCTCCACTACCTTTTCAAATCAGTGGGCAAGCTGACCCGTTAATCTCACTCCTAAACCCTGACTCCTGGGGGAGTAAAGGCATTGTGTCATCCAATCTTGAAGCTAATTGAAGGAATTTATCAAATCACACGGAGTATCTAAAGAGGACATGCCAAACTAAGTTGTCATCTAGGGTGCGTTTTGTTTATTTTTTTGCAGTATTCCTGTTCACATTATGACTCTCTTAACATCAAATGGCTTCCAAATCATCCTCATCGTGTGCAACTTGAAAACCATCTTCTTCTAATTAGTCACTTATGGTGACAGCTCCAAGGACTGAGAAGTAGTAAGGAACTGCACTCCTTAAATACAGTATGTTTTCATGTAACACTCATTGTGAGATGATTCATATCATTCACTGTACATGGTTTACAGGAAAAGGCTTTATTTTTGACAACTGTCTTCCAGTAATGTTTTAGTATTAACTTTTGTTGGTAATTGGTTAAATTACGAGCCATCATTACTTAAAAGATAAGTCATAAGTAAGCATATGAAATAATAACAATAATAACAAGAAGAAGCCAAATAAGAAGACAAATAATACAAATAAATAATGCAATAATTAAGAAATAAATAATGCTACAAGAATAAACTGTGTGTTTCGCAGGTAATGTATTGGAAGCAGAAAAAAAGCAAGAGTAAGGATCTGAGAGACTTTGACAATGGCCAAATTGTGTTGGCTAGATGATTGGGTCAGAGCATCTCCAAAACAGCAGGTCTTGTGGCGTGTTCCCAGTATGCAGTGGTTTGTACCTAACAAAAATAGTCCAAGGAAGGACAACCGGTGACCTGGCGACTGGGTCATGGGTGCTCAAGGCACATTAAGGGTTGTGGGTAGTAAAGTCTACCTCACCTGGTCTGATCTCACAGAACAGCTACTGTAGCACAAATTGCTGAAAATCTTCAGGCTGACATCACAGCTTGCTGCGTATGGGGTTGTGTTGCCACAGAAAAGTCAGAGTGCCCATGCTGAACCCTGTCAGCTGCCGAAAGCGCCTACAATGAGCATGTGATTATCAGAACTGGACCATGCATCACATTTAGTTTTAGAACATGTGTGCGTGTGTGTTGTTTACCTTGAGAAGAGATGGCAGCAGGATGCACTATGGGAAGCCAATGGATGCAGTGTAATCGCTCTGGGCAATATTCAGCTAGGAAACCTTGGGTCCTGGCATTCAAGTGAATGTTGCTTTGACATGTACCACCTACGTAAAGATTGTGGCAGGTCATGTACATCCCTTCATGGCAATGGTATTCCTTGATGGCAGTGGCCTCTTTCAGGATAATGTGCTCTGCCACAATGCAAAGATTGTTCAGGACTGGTTTAAGAAACATGACAAAGAGTGTTGACTTGGCCTCCACATTCCCCATATCTCAGTCCAATTGAGCAGAATGTGTACAATGTGCTAGAAAAACCAAGACCTATCCATGGAGTCCCCATTTTGCAGCCTACAGGACTTGAAGGATGTGCTGCTAACATCTTAGTGCCAGATACCGCAGGACACCTTCAGAGGTCTTGACAGGTCACAGCTGTTTTGGTAGCATGAGGGGGCCCTACATAATATCAGGCAGATGATTATAATGATGGAGGTGTTTGCTGTATGTATATTATACTGTATAAATAATATACTGTATAGGCTGGCCTTGAATTTCAGTTCACTCATTGTCTATGTGGGTGATGTTTCTTTAGTGTTTTTTTTCCCTAGGTACTCTATTTTCTTCCCTACATGGATCAGTTATTTTCTCCCCATGCTATGTAACAAACTATTTGAGTCAAAAAAATGTATGAATGGATCGATGATCATTGTTATTAAATGGCTCTTCATGAACTTCTATTGTTTATGCTCTACTGTTGATCAAAAGTGATATAAGGGATAAAAATATTATTAAAATACTGATGAGTAAAAACATGGCATGATATGACAGTTTTCTGGTGAGAAAAGTGTAATGTGGTGGATGGAGTAGTTTTATTTCAGGCTAATAATATTAATATTAATAATTAATATTAATAATAGCAATTTTTTTTTCTTCAAAACCACAAGTCACAAAAAGGCATAGAAAATCAGGCATTGCCCATTGCATTTCATTATTAACCATATGAGCAGTATGCTCTTCATGTATTTTTCTGTACCACTTAACCAGTTCCTGGGCTATTCCCAGCAGAATTAGGCACTAGGCAAGATTCAGCTCTGGACAGGGTGTAGATCCACCACAAGAACACACTTATTATAAACCAACACCCACTCATACTAAGCCAGTTTAGAGCCTCCAGTCCATCTCTGGTAATCTGCAGTGTGTATAAAGCTTGTCCAATTTAGATATGTAGGGAGCCCAGCAGTGTCAGGCGGACTCTGGGGAGTCGAGTAATGCTGTTCAATATTACTCTGTGTGGAACTGCTGGACTTGGAAAGTAGTACTTCTTGTGTGCTTTTGTTATTATTTAAATGGCACTTCTTTTTATACTCTTTTATCTATCTTGTGCAAATTTAAGACTACCACTTAAATTCTACAACATGTCCTGTTCTGAACTGTCAGCATTTAGAAAGTCTTTCCCAGTGCACATTATTTAACCAACACTGCTAAAGCTTTGTTTGACTTCAGCGGCATTAAACTAGAATTGGCCACATACACCATACTGATGAGTCAATGATCATTTTATTTGTCTTCCTGTCATGCAAATCATTGGCTCTCTGCCTGTATACATTTTTAATTAAGAAAATGTATTCATTGGAAGATGACTTGCATGTAAAATATTGCATGGCCCTGCTTGCTGTGAAACCATTCCATAAAATAAAGAATTATTGGCTCTCTAGTAACGGTTTGTTTATTTCAGTGGATGTTTTCTTTTACTACTGGACACACAAATAACATGCTATGCAAGTTCCCTGATCAACAAATTGATTTCACATTAAGTATGTTGTTTGAAATGGTAGGAATCTTGGTTCAGTGCCCAGAGGTGGCAGAAACACCAAAAGACGCCTTGTACCTGAGCGAAAGGTCAGAAAAAGGGTCAGATTGCAACCAAGTAATAAAACCGATTGCTGTAGGTTCTTTTTTAATTGTTTCAAAAACTGAATAAAATGCAGTAAAATATAATGGTGGCGCACTTTAATAATCACATTCTTTTGTTACCTGGTAAGACCTTCTATTAGAATACCAGAAAGTGCAGCATGTCAAGTCTTTCATTTTTAAACAGTTTTTGTTTCTCTTTTTTCTGTAACATCTTGTTTTTATTTGTATGATTAGGAAGTTTTATCCTAATATTTACCAGTTGTGGTATATGGCCGACAGCTCATTGGGGCCAATACCCCCAAGCCGCCAGATGGAAATATGGAGGTGCCCCGAATTCCAGCAGGGCATCATGGACTTTTGGAGTTTTAATTCACAGCCCTGCTAGGTACCGTGGGGGCCACTAGGCGCACTGCAGGGAGGCTCAGGGACTTGTATTTTCCATATAGGCCGGAAGTACTTCCCAGTCACTGGGACGGAAGGAATGACATACTTCCAGGCTGAAGAAAAATAAGGAATTTTCATCCGGGTCATGAACTATATATAAAAGGACTGTGGGAGATCCCAGCATGCGAGCTGAGTTGGGAGGAAGAGTGACGAAGTGTCTGGGAGTGGAAGATTATTAAATTTGATTGTATTATTGATTATTTATTGTGTATAGCCGAGGTGCTTTGTGCACATTAATGACTTATGAAATAAATTTCTTGGAAATTTCTGGTGTCTGACGTGTGGTCTGAAGGTTCAAGGGGACACTAGCGCCCCCTATCTGTCACACAATCTAAAAGATAAAAGGCATAACTCAAATGAAGAGTTGGGTCTCCATCTGGTAATACCCATATATTTTGAAAAAAAAACAAGGTGCAGTTAAATTTCAAGGCAATACAATGTTGCCATCTTTCCGGACACAAGTCTATGAACACGACTGGCTTCTTTGGCACCCTTCCCTGGTGCTTGTCATGGAAGTAGGCATGTCTTCAGGTGTCATCGATGCTGGGATCCTCTGGTCTGCAGATAAAAGAAGAGAAGATGTCAATGACAGTGCCCTCTCAAGGCTTGGGGTGGAATTACATTCTGTGTGCAAGCCCTGAGGACACCCCCTACTCAGGTAGGGGAAATTTCCAATGAAAGCAAAGTGGCTGCTTCACAGGTTCAAGATTCAAATATCAGCACCACTGAGACAAAAGTGGTGGGGATGAAAATTAAAGCCAGTTTTCTGGAGCCACAGGACAGCAGCACTACCGACTGCTCCACCCCGTTGTGAAAAATAGACTGTAAACAATATAAACTCACTTGGGTTATAATCATGGCTCCATCCACGGTGTTTGGTCTCACGTTCCTAAGAAATGTGCAAGGTCAGTTGGTGGCATTAAACTGATCATTCTTGTACTGAAATGGCCTTTTTCTGGGAAGGTTTTTGTAAAGATGGTGCATGAGAAAGGAGCATGATGGCTTCTCTTTTAAGCAATTGCCACAAAAAAATAACATTTTTAATGCATTCTTGCATGGTTGACTGTAACTTCACTAGTAATAAAAAAGAAAAAAATCAATATTTATTAAAGATCATTGTTAATTTTTTAAAAGTGTACAGGAAGACTTGGGAATCTCACTGCATTACCTGTACTGTAAACATTCAGGTTTAACTAAGTGTAACACAGGATTTTTCTTTGAGGCTGAACTTCTTTGAACTGCATATTGGCAGGTGTTTATATTTAGCCATATTAAAATGTAGACAGTAGCTGTTTGAACATTGGAAGAATGAGATAAGTGACTAGACAAAAAGATTCCAAAACAAGAAAGAAAAATACGTGCTGAAGCTTAGAGAATACAAAAAATTCTCATGTGTTTAAAAAAAAAAAAAGAATGAAATCATTGAGCCCACTTAATCCAAATCGGAGTAATGGTGGAATGGAGCGTACTCCAGGAAAATAGAGTGTAAGTTAGGAATCAGCTATGGACTGTCCGTCACATGGCACATTCACACAATGCCAATTCGGAATCGCTAAATTCTAATGCTTGTTAGTGGGATATGGATGAAGGACCAGACTATCTGGAGAAAAACTCACATAGACATGGTGATAATCCCAGGGCTGGGAATCGAACCCAGGACTCTAGAGCTGTACCCAACAATATAACATATCTACACTTTAGGCTGCTTTTATGAAATAAGAGGATTAAAACAGAGTGAGATTACTGTGTCATTTCAGTGAAATTTTATTGAAGTTCAGACCTTGAAAGCTTTTAACCCCTATGAATAACGACACAATTGCTTTGTTTTTCATTTTATTTTGCTCATTTTTTAATAACTTGTTGAAGTCATCACTTGGTATTCATGGTGGTCAGTATTCAGGCATTATTCTAACTTAAGAATGAACAGATGTAGGAATAAAGACTCAGATTTTAATCAGAATTCCTGAATTTTTGGCTTTGATCTATACAAATAGGCTCACTGATGGCTGACGGAATAACACAGTGACTGAGTGATTTGCATGCGTGTAGGACCGTTATCATGATGCAACCATTAATTACTAAAATCATATTACATTTAAATTTTAATGTGATGAAATACATTAGACATCTTTTGAGTATAATGGTAATTCAGATCCACTTCTAAATATGTGATATTTCAAGAAGAATCGATGTAAAAATGTGCTTAAGATTGATAACACAGAGCCACGCAGGCAAGCCCAGGGAACGGTTCAATTCTTTTTGTAAAAGATAATGTAGCAGATGCTTCTTGATAGATACCTTTAATCAGATCATAAACTTCAGTTTCTGGCCCATATTTATCAAGCATCTCAGAATTATTCCTAGGCATTACACTAAAAGGCAGACCAAGATAAGTACTTGTCTGAACTCGGATTTAATGGCACCCGAGCACAAAGTGGTATTCATGATGTCCCAATTACTTAATAACTCTGTCTTTAAAGTAGTGATAGAAATTTATAACAACAAACATAACAAAAGAAATAATTCCAGAAACTAAATAAAACACATAAACATTTTCTAATGTACCAAAGGTAACAGTTCTAGAAATTAAACAGAACAAAGTAAATCCTTCTGTAAATGAACCCTGACAACAACAATAAAAATTTACAACAGCAGCAATTCATAAACTGACCAAAATGGCTGTTGACCTGTTAAATTATTATTTTAAAATGAAATCATAATCTCAGTTCATGATAATGGGCCTGAGAAAGATTTTATAAAAATAAAAGATTAAGAATTTTCTTACAAATATAACCATGTATGGAAACAGTTACATTTACATATTTAGCCACCACCTTTGTAAAAAGCAGCTTACAACATCTAAGGTACAATTGGTTACATTTCTTTTTGGTTTCCAGTTGGGACACAGGCAGGTGAGGTTTCTTGCTCATAGTCACATGGTGTCAGTAGTGGGATCTGAACCCTCAGCCACAAGTCCAAAACCTTGTGCCACACTGCCAGCTTTTAAAGCTGACCAGAAAAGAAATGCAATTGGATGATCTCTTTTGGCAGCAGCTCCAAGTTCTACTAATGCTTCAATGCTTACCTTTTTGTTTTTCATGCTTGTATTTGTCTTCAGGTGCTTTCTATGTGAAATGTGTTTTTTAGAATGAAATTATTTAATTATGAATTATTGTTTGGAAAATTCTCTACATAATAAATTTGATTGGGGTGGTTTTCTTTTTTTGTTTTTTCAATGCAGAGAATGTCTACTATGGTCAGGTCTGTCAGTACCTTGCCATTTCTCCCCACTAACCTTGTGCTGCAGCTTACCTAGGCCTCTCTGAGCTGCAAATGGATGAATGGCTGATGTACTTAACTTGCTAAAATGCAAAATGTCACAGACATATATAGATACTTTGTTAATGCCTTGTAAGTTTTACTAAGACCAATGTTGTTAGTGTCTTGTTTTATAATAGTATGTGACTAATAGATTCATTAAAGGTAGTATGTAATCAAAAGTGTTACCCTTAATTCTTTTAGTTATTTTATACATATCAAGGGAAGAAAAATATGATGAAATTAGATGAGTACAAGTGACAAAATGAATGTAGTTAGAATCATTTCCGCAAAACATGTTGCATGAGGTTTATATTATTACATACCCTTAGATCAAAAAAATCATGTCTGAGTCGGCTATCCTCCTATGAATAAATAAAAGCTATAACAACCAAACGCTGAATTATGTATTTGAGTTTGCAGCTTCAGATCTGCCTTTTTAATTATTGATTTTAGTGTTTTTCCCTTCTCCTTCCAGGTGTCTGTCATCATTGAACTGAATAACAGAGTGAATTTAATTTTATTAGTACAGGCATATTTATTTTTTATGATATTTTGCTATTGTTCTGGACCACTAACTATCATTTTGAATTTCTATGAATTTTTTGCATCTTCTCAAAACCTACTGTGGTCATACATCTGCGGTCTGATGAGAACACAACACACTTTAGACCAGGGGTCACCATGTCCGGTCCTGGAGGACCACCGTGGCTGCAGTCTTTCATTCTAACCCTTTTCTCAATGAGTGACCTGTTTTTGATGCTAATTAACTTCTTTTGAACTCATTTTAATTGACTTGCTTTTGAAGACTCAGACCCTTTAATTATTTCTTTTTCATTAATTAGCAGCTAAACAATAGTGAGATAAAAAAATGAGCCAAAACAACTGGGGCCTAATGTATAACGCCATGCGTTGAACTCACGCTATAACATGACGTAAGCACAAAAGCCGCAATGTGCTTACGCACAGAAAAATCCAGATGCAGGAATCTGTGCGTTCGCCAACTTCCACGTTCTTCCGCTACATAAATCCCGATCAGCATGAAAACTAACACACGTGCACGCGCCTTCTGTCCCTCCCCTACTCCTCCCAGAATTACGCCTCTTTGAATATGCAAATCAATATAAATCGCCCTTAAGCTCAGCCTTCTGTGAAAAGACAATGGGAAAAGCACAGGGGAAAATATAAGAATTTCAGCGAATACCAAGTGGAGGCAAAGGAAAAACATACTATTTGTTCAAATAAACCGTGGTATAACCAACAAAATGAAGTTGATCGAGTGACATAACGTGTTGGAGAAACTTGAAAGCTCATGTTCACAAAGTTGCACAGTGCCAGAAATAAAAAAGAACTTGTCAGGTATCAACGTCGCTGTGAAAAGGCGAGTTGTAGCCTACTGTCTGAGTGTCATATGAAAGCTTATTAGGGTACAGAGAAAAAAAGGCACACAGTGGGGAAAAAGCACGAAATATCAACTTCAATCTCAAAATTTCCTCTTTAATCACGTAGTTTATTTTGTAATTAAAGTAGAACATTATAAACTTCTTCTTAAAATCGTTTAATTAACCAGTTTCTCAAATCACATTGTAATTAAAGTAGCACGTTAAATGCCTTGTTTTGTATGTGATCTTCTATGTGCTCTATGTGTGTGAACACAGAATCCATTACATTCATGATATTACAGCTCTGAATAACTAAAATACTGAGATGTATACGTGATATCATTTTCATGATGATAGGAGTTAAAGCATGTTATTAAACATGGGTTTCACGACGCAGTGATTGTGCGCGACCTTTGATGAAATTATTTATTGCTTCAGTATTCATGGGCGGCTCTAGGCTTGTGGCGGCCCTGGGCAGAGAAAGAATCGGTGGCCCCTTTGCCCGCCAATGTCAATATGGTATCTTATACACGGTGGATGGCCACATCTGATGCGGACACTGCATAGCTGTCTCATGCTCATGACACAAGTGTTTAACTTTTGTCGAAATTTGTCGCTGCGTTTTTAGCTGTGTCGTTATTTTCTCTTTCTGTTTTATATTCAATATATATTGGCGTGGCCGCCCCTGCAGTCCTTGCTTTTCTTTCTCCAAGTAGCCGATCGCCACACAATCAGCTCTGTAATAGACGTTAAGCCATCTGTATGTTTAGAGTGCCGATTCTTCAAAACGTTTAAGGAACATTGAAATATCTTAGTAGTACATGTTTAATTATTCTATCCTTCACACCAGTCCCAGTGAAGAATATAGATTATTTAAATGAAGTTAAAGTTTTATCTGTATAATATAATAAACATATTTTTCTGCATTTCATCTTAAAAATGATATCGTCATCATATGTAAATACGCACTTTATAAAGTGGCTCAGGTTGTGCGATATTATAACTGTACTGCAAGTTTACAGTGGGGTGATTGTACTTAAAAGTACAAACAGTTCCACAAGGAGCAATTGAATAAGTGTGTTTAAAGTTCTTGGGATGAAACTGTTTCTGAACCGCAAGGTCCGTACAGGAAAGGCTTTTAAATGTTTTGCCGTGGCTGAGACAGCGTGTGCTTGAAGCTGTATACCGATAATTATCTTTCCGATCAGCTGCTGCTGTGATTCACACTCAGATACAGTGATATAAATACTCCGAGTGGTGCAGTGAGAGCAATATGGAAAAAGATGATCCGCTGTGGCAACTCCTAATGGGAGCAGCTGAAAGAAGAAGAAGAAGAAGAAGATGGTGCAGTGAGAGTAACAATGCTAAAGCAGTTATAGTATTTGGAATACTATGGCTATTCCCTGGACCATTATATTGTTACAAGTTAATTACAATCAGATGCATTACACTAATAAACAATATGTGGTTAGTTTCAGTGTATTTATAAAGCCGCGTCAGGAAAATAATGAGTAATCACACAAGAACAGTAGCACTGCTTTGACGCTGGGTGCCGCCAGTCTGCAAAACCGAGCAGAGAACTTGCGTACGACAAGGTATGAGGTACTGTGGAAAAGTGCGTGGCTTTACACCAAGTGTAGGTTTTATACATTGCGATTTGAACGTGGAAAAGTTTTAACGCAACATTTCTGTGCGTACGCACCATTTATACATGAGGCCCCTGGTGTCTATCATACAATATCCGAAAATAAAGAAAGATGAAGGTCTCAGGAATGTCAAATCTGCTCAGGTCCCCAAAACATTTAACCAATGCTCTTAGAAAAAAGAAAATCAATAATTTCTGAAATGTCTGCTAACATACCACGAGAGCAGCAACAAGCCACGAAATTAAAGAACAGGTTTAATTAACTACAAGAATTGGCACCTCATTAAGCAGCTGGTTGGAGTTTGAGGCCCTGACTTAGTTGGTCTTCTGTTGGCTCCCTCAATTTATTTCTGTTTGGGTGCCATTTAAGGAAAGAAATGAAGCAATTCAGAGGAACGATGAAGAATTTCAGGGGAGCAAATCTTAAAAAAGCAATTCAATTAAAAAGAATTCACAAGAAGTTAATTATCAGCACAAACAGGGCACTCATTAAAAAAACCTGCAGGCATGGTGGTCCACCAAGACTGGACTTGGCAACCCCTGCTTTACACAACATCACTCCAGGATAATTCCAGCCAGAAGTTTATAAAACTTCAGAATTGGAATATATTTGATAAATAACTCCAGTCTTATTGTTTAATTTTCCTTTTACACAACAAAAATATAAAAACAGAGCCATTAGAGATCTGAGTTTGCATACCACATCCATTGTCTGTCTGTATGGTGGTTGGATGTTTCCCCACATCTGCTGGACAGTTTCCTCCAACATTAATCTCAATGTGTGTGTATGAGTGGGCCTTGTGACAGACTGGCTCCCACTCAGGGTTAGATGCTACCAGGGCAAGCAGTAGGAGTGACTTATGTTATCTTAATGTTAAAATGTAGCAAGTTGACAAGTCAGAAAATATTCACATGGTATAGCACAAAGTGCATTCTGGGACTTACTTAAATTGAATTTTAATTTATTTAATTAATTCATTAAAGACTGAGATATCATCATTTTATATATATTTATATTTTCATAGCAATGAGTGATAACACTGATTACAGCGTGTAATTACACGCACTAGCGGAATACATAAAATACATGATTTTTAACATACAGCATTTTACAGTGTCATGTAGATAAAAGCTGAGCCAACATAGGCTTGTGGTGGCTCAACAGCCTTCATGGACAGCAAGTGTCCAACCCAAGAGATGTCAAACTATGTATTAACAGTTGTTGTTCGTGGAGGGTTTGTGGCTAATTGAGATCCATATTTGAAGAATAACAAAATCTGTCCACTGGATGACTTTTTTCCTTGTGAATAGACAGACATAAATACACATATGATGATGGCCATTGGGGCTTTCACACTTTATTATTATTATTATTATTTGTTTATTATGGTAATTTACTGGTGGCTGCTGTGGTGTCCGAGTCCCAACCAGAGGCCTAAGATTTAACCCAGACCTTTATAAAAATATGAGCATTTCAAATTAGTGCAATCTTATGCACTTCTTAGACTGTGTGGTTTCCTGCAGTTTCTTTTCGAGTCCATTCTTGATGGTACCTAAAGCCCCGACCATCACAAGCACAACTCTAGTCTTGGTGTCTCACATCTTGATGATTTCAATCTATAGAAGTTTAAATATGAGTTGCTTTTTAGCTTCTGTGAGTAAGATGTTGTTGTCATCTTGGACTGCTACATCTACCAGCAGGCACTGCTTCTCTTTCTCATGATGGACCTATCAGGATGGTTAACTGAAAAAGTATGATTGTTTTGCATTCCACATGATGATAGTGTCACCAATGATAACAACAGTCTTCAACCATTTTTCCCAATTAGTGCACTACTGGCTAGTGCAGATAGAAAGAAACCTTGTTGTGCTGGTTTATGTGTTCAATAGAAGCCAACATCATACATCCAGTAATGATATTGTTGATCATAGGTGCATCGCTAGCTTTAGGGGCTCAGCCTGCTTCTGATAATGCCACTATTCCTACAAGTATGTTAGATGGACGACCAGGGGAGTTACCCAGAAGACCATGGAGTGTTTGTGAGGTCTAACTGAATGCAGAACAGGAAGAAGGGGGACTGGGCCCTTGAAGATCAGGGGTTGGGTGCCTGAGATCAAGTGCTAAGCCCCAGAAGTCTGCCCCAATGTTGCCATTGGGTGATTGTTTCTTTAGCCTTGCTGCACATTCTGCAATTCTTCTCAGCCACCTACTTCAAGCTGTTTCGCTGGTGGTACCATGCATTAAGTGCCTGGTCCTCAGCTGCAATGAGCAGCCTTTTAGTTCAACCCTCGAGCCCAGGGCTGTTCAGCCATGCCACCCCATATGAAAAAGTTTTATAAAAATTTACTAGAATTCTAATATGTTTTTCACTTTATGGCTGTTCATGTTCATGCACAATACTTACTAAATACATGTAGTATTAAACATACATGCATTGTGCAAGTGATACATATATTGTGTGGTAAAAATTATGCAGCAGACAGAAAAGGGTTTGGGAATGGCCACCCTGTATACTGAAATATCATCAAAAGAAAAGAAACACGTCTTTATTTAAGCAGAGTTCACAAATGAACTGACTAACAGGTTGAGTGCTCTATAAATAGAGTGGGTAGGGGGAAGAGGTGGAGTCAGGGTGGCCGGAACAGGAACTGATGTGGCAAGAAGGTGGATTTTGGGTACCAGGAAATGATGTCAACAGTGGGTGGGCTGGTGGTGATGTCATTGAGAGGCAGGGGCCTCAGTTGAACTGCGGAGGAAAAAGAGCAGAGAAGGTCAGGTGAGAGCGCCATCCCCTAGTCTGGCTGATGAATAACACTATTTGAGCCTGTAAACTGTCCACCATGTGCACGTGTGTGACAAATGATACAAAATAATGGAGTACATTAGGAACATACAAGTGGGACATATATGTGACACAGTTTAATATTTAGCAATTTACCATAATGTCATATTCTCAATAAATAAAAATTAAAAACGGAAGTGTATAAACATGTCACTTTTTATTCATGTAAAAATGTGCACTTAAAATTGAAAAAAAAATCCAGTTAATCAGTTTGAGATGCTACAATTTATTATTGTAAAATATACAGGGTTATTCATAAAGAATGAACCGATTTCATTAAGCAATATTTTATTAAGGAAAAGTAATACAAAACTCCAGCCAAGTTACAAGTATTCTACTCACAAACAAGTTTTATTTCCTGCCTTACAAGTGTTCAGTGTGGCCACCACCTGCAGCACGGGCAACATCAATGCGATAAGAGAATTCCTACCAGGCACGTATCAGCATATCACGTTCTACTGATATTGCTCTTTGTGCTTGGCCTGCGAGATCTCCAGACCTCACCGTGTGTGATTTTTTTCTTGTGGGGGTATGTAAAAGATCGTGTTTATGTTCCACCGCTACCCACTAACCTCGATGCGCTTAAACATCGAATAACAACAGCGATCCAGTCAGTGGAACGTGATATGCTGATACGCACCTGGGAGGAATTCCCTTATTGCATTGATGTTGCCCGTGGTACATGTGGTGGCCTCATTGAACACTTGTAAGACAGGAAATAAAACTTGTTTGTGAGTAGAATACTTGTGACTTGGCTGGAGTTTTGTATTACTTTTCCTTAATAAAATAATGCGTAATGAAATCGGTTCATTCTTTTTGAATAACCCTGTATAATACAAATTTATGCAGGTCGTATAAAATTCCCTTTCCCATTGTAATCCATCTGTGTTACATTTGGGTTTATGGCAAGAAATATAATATAATGGATATATAAAAAAATACAGTATTTGCTCGTTGTGGGAAAATAACTTTGTAAGTATTTATAAGTGTAAGTATTCAGTAACTACAAAAGCAGCAGTTAGCAAGAAAAAAAAGTTTTTTGGAATGCTCCTCATTACACTCAGAGTGTGTTATCTTCTGCCTAAAGTTAGTTATATTTCACAATGATCATTTCAACACAAGACCATTATTTTGTATATATTCCTTTATTATGTTTTCAAACACACACACACTAAGATGAGTATGCAATATAAAGCGATTGCAAATGGCATAGTTAATTCACAAACTAATTTTACCATCTCTTTCATCGTGTTATGTACGAGTTGGGATTTTCGTTTGTTTCTGTACCTCTTCTTCCTGGAACAAACAATAAAAATTTCGTTTTGACACTAAGGTTTATGTGATTTTATTAAAACATTCTGACTTTTTTTATCAGAAACTAGCTGCTACAAATCTAACAAAACAATAGTGCCCTGACTTCCTGATGATTGTGAACTGCGTGTTCTGAGGTGGCAAAGTGGGATGGCAGTTCGCAAAAAGATTTAGAAAAATCATATGCTGTAACTGGCTGAAGGGAGAGATCTGGTAACAAATACTGTAGTCTGAAACTGGCTGATGGATATGAACACCAGGCTTTCAGGTTTATAGGAGTGCTTTAACACCTTGCATACACAACATCACGTTTATTAATCATGTCCTTACAACAGAGTAGTTTTTCAATAGAAATAATATTAAAACATACTTTAATGCTCATATGGCCTTTTTTATGAGCTATGTTATTTCTGTAATAAAAATCATATAAATATCTGACAAAAAGTATAGTAAAGTATGTAGTTATGTGGGGAGTATTTTGTAAGATTTAGTGTTTATATATGTTACATATACAGTATACCATATAGGTTTCATGTGTGAGTTTTTCTAAGAAAGTGGCCATAATCTTGCAAGAAGTAAACCATATCCTATAGGGAAAAGGTATTTCAAATATACTGTAGAACATATACTACTTATACTATAAAGTTGTAAATGGTAACATTAGCATTCCAGCCACATCAAATCCTTACTGTATTTTTCCGTATGGGACACTTGTACTTTTCTCCACAAATAGTCTTATTATTATTAACGTTAAATTATTTAGAAGATGCCTTTGTCCATGGCAGCTTATAAAGCAGTTTTTAATGAAAATAATTTTATGTGAACATGCCTACAAATGGAATCAAGTTTTTTTGCATACAATATGTGATTATTTCACATCCCATAAGGAAGTAAATAATATTAATGATAAATTAAATCAAGAGTAACATTTGCCAAAAAAGTAAAATCAAAGAATTGCAAAATAATGTTTGTGCTCATCATTTAGCATCTTCATTAGTTAAAGGAGTAGAAGCCACAGTTGTTACTAATGTGTCTCCTGGAGAGATTTTCATGCATAATATAATTCAGCTTCACTTATATGCCAACAATTACATACTTCATAACCAGAGAAATTAATAAGAATTGCTTTTCCAGAGTAATAAAACTGTGGGTTTTGGAAGGGTAGGGTAGGGTAGGGTCACCATGAATTTGAAGGCTCTACATAGACTGAGCTGGTCAGGATTTATATTTAAGTTCTGGGAGAGCTGAGACCAACTTGGGTGTGGCTGCTATTTTGCCATTGTGGTTGCCATTTATATCCACATAACTTTTCAAAAAGTGAATAATTTTCCCAGGATTCAAAAAAAATCACCAAATATGGCATTATGCGCTTTCTCTCTGAGTTTCTGTGTTTGTTTTCTTGTGGTAATCCGGTTTTCTCCTATGGCACACGACAGGATGTATCTATAATACTCAGTATCTCTGCTGACAACAACTCAAGCTGTGACAGGTTGCAGCTATAACTTTCAAAGCCTTTGAGCTCACCACGTCATTATTAAGTCATTAACTATGTCCCAGCAGGTCTTGTCTGCAAATTTTAATTGTAACCAGGCTCATAATCAATGATTACTTGGTGCCTCAGTTATAGTTATTGTTTACCTTACCCTCCATGTTAAAAAACCTGGCAATGTGAATGTTGGTTTCCTCTGGAGGTATTGTAGCACATTTACATTGTTTGTGAGGCCAGGGGATTGTATTTCAGTCAGATTACATTTCTGAATGTCTCATGTAAAGTGTCATGCTTCTAATGAGCACTCATGGTAGAATAAATTTGTGAAGGCCACTTTTACTGTGTCTCTATAAAGCAGAATTGGATCTGGCATGTGTATTGTACTTCTGGTATTCATAAAACCTTTTAAAAATGAACTTTAAATTGGCCTAATTTTATTAAGCAGGTTTGAGAATTTTATGTTGTAAATGACACATGATTGTTATTGTTCTGAATATCTATTAAATGGACAGGAGCCTTTATTATCAATCTAAACATGACTAAAGATGGTCACTAACACAAATTATGAAAAGGAGACAGAGACCCAACTAAAAGTGAATCACACAATCATCTTAATATATAATACGTTACCATGGCTGGCTGTTTGTCTGTCTAGGATTTTAAATCACCTGCAGCTCGCAAAACTATTGACCTGACATTTGGTACACATATACTATGTGACGTCTACTATCTGCTTTCAGGGTGATGATTGGCCTCCAAGGTTATTTCTCTTTTTATTTTTATTTTATTTTATTGTAGAATCAACTCTTGGCAGCAGCCAGCAGGCTGGCCGTGCATGTGCCGTTCTAATCCCTACCATCTTCTCAGTCACTTCTCCTACCTCTTCATATCTTCAATCATTCTTGAGGCAGATTGAAGACTTAAGTGCCAGCTTAAGTGAAAAAATGAAGAAAACGTACTAAGTAATTGCAACACAAACACTGACTTAATCAGTTTTAACGTGAAAAGATGCCAATAAAAGAAGAGAAGAAGTGGGCCACTAGGGTGGAGAAAAGAAGGGCTGCTCAGGAAGCAGCAAGCGCATCAGCCTCTGAGCAAATGAATGCTAAACGTACAGAGAAAGAGAATGAAAACTAGGAATGCTCAAGTCAAGTGTATTCACTGCACGTTATTGTGCAGTGCGCCGTTACTGGTCTTATCATATTGGTATTCAGCAACAAAATGTAAAGATAGATCCAGTACTTCGACATTGCAACCCACCCATGCAACCCTGAACTTTTTTCTTAATACAAGAGAAGGAGTTATCATTACTGAAGCAAACCAAGGGGGAGAGCCCAGGTGGACTGACCGTTCCATCTTTGTGTTTCTTGGCCAGTCCCAATGAGACCCCCATCCCTGTCAAACCAGTAAATAGAAGACTTTTAATGGAGGGTATCAAGGCTAATTGATTTAAAAATTGGCAGAATTCTAGATTGTTATTCTTATGCTGAAGAGAAAAGACAGACTGGCATTACAGATTGTGTGTATAAATATATATGGTTATGTCTCTTGACATTGTATAGTTCAATATAAGACTTGTGAGTCCTTTATATTCATGTCATTTTACCAGAATATCAAATGTCACACTGCATAGAGGTAACTTTACAAATGCTTTATAAGCACACATAAGACTAACAAAAGTTTGGGTTAAGACCTTGTCACATAAAAGTAAATGAGTAATACATGAATTTTTGCAGTACCTAAATTGAAGTGTTACCAAACATCTAAATGACAATAATGATTTAATCAAAAAAGTTCATTAGTATTCTCTTTTTATGCTTTATTAATACCCTGGGATTTATTTGGCAGTTTTAACATATACTTGGAGAATATGTCAATGCTTACAAGTTGGGTTACTGTACAAATGGAAAAACTACAATTGTATATAAACAAATCCAGTCTTCTAGCATTGATCTTGAGATACCAATGTAGATCTTTCCATCCATTTCTCCATTTTAGACACATATTTTCCTGACAGTGTTTTTGAGAACTAGAATCTATTGCAACAGCATTACGATCAAGAATTAGCCACGAAGGGGGTATCAGAAGATCATTCACACATTCTATTCAGTTTATTTTTGTATGGCACTCTTCACTGAGTGCAGACGCAGAAACAGGTTCTCCAGGAAAATGCAAACACAAACTTTTCAAAGTACTTATAAGGAGTGCATGTAAAGGTACAGATTTGTTTAAACAAACAGGAAACAAAGTGGTTCAAAATTGTTTAACCCAACAATATTTATCCATTAATTTCTTGTAGATCTATGGCTAGCATCCCTGGAAAAAATAAACCTCTGAATGGTTATTTTATTGATAAAGCAAATAACAATCCATACAATCAAATCAAACTTAACAAAACCAAAATTCAACTCTAACACAAAGGAAAGCCAGGAGAGCCAGCCAACAAAGCAAATCTTTTAAAGCAGCAAGAAAGGAAGAGTATCCATTTCCCTGATATAGAAGAAGCTTATTCTTAAATGTTATTGATTAGATTTATATATTTGAAAAAATGTTTTGAACACATCTTCTGAGTGAGAATTTGAGATTTTCTAATTTCAAATAGTATAGGGCATCAGTTACCCACTGATGTAAAAGTAGTGAGGTGGGATTCTTCAAGTTTAGCAAGATAAGTTAATGTGCTAATAGTGTGGTAAAGGCATTCACGGTGTCCACTTTAAGCCCATCTGGGAGTCCACCAAACACAGCTGTTAATGGGTTAGGAGAGATTGTGACACCCAGGCTATCTGATAGGTATTCAAAGATATTTGTCCAAAATGATCTTAATTTGGTGCACACCTAAATACATGTGGACAGGTGAGGCTGGTGGTAGATTGCAGCATTCACAAGTTGAATACTGCCCTGGAAACATTTTGTTTTAATCCCTGACTTTTTCCAAATATTCAATACTGTGTTCCTAATATGTTTGATAGGGTGGAAAAAAGTGGTTGCCATTTGGAGGTGCAACAGATATGAGCTTCTCCATCTTAAATTGCTTCCTACATTGGTTCCATATTCTCAGTGAATGAAGGGCAATTGAATTATTAGAGTATTGACGATAGTTGGTCCATAGTCAGTTATAACGGACAAAATCAAAGACAGATGTTAAGGCTGACTGGCTGCCCACCCTCTTTTGAGAATGTACAGTAAAGTCTGTGCTGGGCCATCTAATCTGACAACAGAATCTTTGAATCTGTTGATTTCAAGGCTTCCAGTAACTCACATGTCTTTCCATGGGTAGGAAACCCCATCCTGGATGTACAGTAGTGGGCTGAAGTGCCACAGCAGGATACTGAGAAGAGAAACAGAACAGAGGTACATTAGACACATCCACATCAACTCATTCTGGTCCAGTTTAAAGTTTACACTTCATTTAACCAACACCTCTTTAGAATGTGGGAGGAAACTGGATAAACGTGATGGACAATGGACAGGAATGAAGCCAGATCCCGGAAACCGAAACTCTACTTCACACTAGCCACCAGGCCATCCTTCTTGCTGTATTTGACATCTTGAATCACTGCAGACAGATAGACAAACTAGGAGTAGCTATAGAGAGAAACATAAAAAGGCAGGATGTGAAAGCTGTATGAGAGAACATTACCATACTTTTGGTACCACCTGATGCCAACCCCTGCCAATTCCATGCCAATTCAATTTTTGCATGTAGCACATGTAAATATTCTGTTGTCACCCCTTTTACCTAATGTAGCATATTGCTCTGTTGTCACTACCTTTTCTGGCGAGGGAGATATCTTTGACAAGGTAATGATCCCACTTTTGGCCCAAAGCAGTATGTCTTATATGCAGAGAAGGAAGAAAATAGTCCTGAATTAGATGTCAGTGAAGACATTGCAAGACTTAATGTTAAGAACAGAGTGCAAATTATCGGTAATCTTTATAATTGTTGAAAGTTTAACACCCTGTATTGTAGTAAAGGTACATTGAGTTAGAAGATGTGATAGAGGGCAACAATGTGTCTGTCTGCTCCTTTGCCGCTTCAAGCTTGTAAGGGTGTGGAAAAAGATTTCCTGCATTTTCAAAGAAGTCATTCACAGAGATGAACAATTCTTTATTTGCACATAGATATGCAAAAAATGTCTCTGTCAATGGAGTGAGCAATTAATTAAACACTTCAGTTTTATTCTTTTCTACTATCTTACCTCATCCAATACATCATATCATCTGATTCTTAATACGCAGAATTCTGTCATCTTAACCAATCAACTATAGCCACCGGTATGTTCAGACTCCTGTAGACTCTCCCATTTACCTGAATGCTGCCTTGTTGAAAGGGGAATCCTGCAGACTTTACTTTTGACTGAATGCTACTTCCTAGGAAGGGTCTTTGGGCTTTCCCATTAGTTTATCCTTGCTTTCCAGAGGGGTGTTCATTATTGATTTACCTCATTTTAACCTTGCGAAATCAAGCTGGAGGTGTCTGTAAGATGAGCCAAACCTCACATACTCAAGCTTTAAGCCAGTTATCTCAATCTCCAGTCCTGGAGGGCCACAGTGGCTGCAGGGTTTCATTCTAACCCTTTTCTTAATTACTGACCTGTTTTTGCTAACTTCTTTTGAATTAATTTTAATTGACTTGTCCTTCAAGACTCAGATCCCTTTTTTCCTTAATTAGCAGTCAAACAATAATGAGATATAAAATGAGCCAAAACATGACCAGCAAACTGTGTCATTCACAGAATATCGTAAAATAAAGAAAAATTAAGGTCTCAGGAATACTGATCTTCTCAGGTCAATACAACATTTTAATAGTTCACTTAGAAAAGAGAAAATCAGTAATTTTAGAAATGTATGCTATTGCACAATGAGAGCAGCAACAAACCATGGAATTAAAGAATGGGTTTAATTAACAACAAGAATCAGAGCCGAATAAAGCAACTAGTTGGAGTGAAACTGGTTTGAAATTGAAACCCTGACTTAGTTGGTCTTCTGTTGGCTCACTCAGTTTCATTTCATTTCTGTTTGTATGCCATTTAAGGAAAGAAATGAAGCAATTCAGAGTAACGATGAAGAAATTCATGGGAACAAATCTTAAAAAACAATTCAGTTAAAATGAAGGGGAAAGGAATTAATTAGCAGCAAAAACTGGTCACCAATTAAGAAAAACAGAATGACATCCTGCAGGCACTGCAGCCCTCCAGGTCAGTTATCCATTTAGTTACCTTCAGTCATTTTCCGTATGTTTTAATGAATCCATTATCACAACTTCAAATAAGTATCTACTTGTAATAATTTGTAAAGATTATATAAATTAACTAAAAATTCCATAAAAGTAGTGGGCCACCACCCTCTGTTCACTCACGTTAGGCCGATCACCCTGAGCTAACACATGGTCACCTCTAGGATGGTCATGAATCAGGCAATAAAGAAAGTAAGCACAAACAGAAAAAAAAAGTCTTTATTTTGTAGTTAGTGGGAAATTGCAGTTCCATCAGTGGAGATCAGACAGGTAACTTGTAGCTTATTATACAGCAAAGCATTAAATTAGGCTCCTTCAGGAGTAGAAAGCTTATATGTTTAGATTAGCAACTCTTGATTTCATTAACTTACCAATTAAGTCATAAATCAGATGTCTAAGCACTCTTCTAATAAGAGCAGAGGCTGTCCTTGAGCTTAGTTATGTTTCCTGTACATGCAGGGATGAAAATTATCCACGCATTTAAGAGAAATCCAAGCTTTGGATTTTCAATGTATATTTGTGTGATGGTTAAGGTAATGCTGGCTAAAATCCTAGCGTCTCATTCGCCATCAACCCTACCTCACTGATATCAGTTTCTCTGCTTTCATGAGTCAAGAATTTGTTCTTTTTCTGTATGAGTGGATTCCATAATTTCCATAAGTCCTTATTAGGTTGTATCCATGAAAGCTTCTTCTTTGTATCTCCTGGTTTAGTGCGGTTTGATGAATAGAAGTTTAATCCTACATTAATAAACTGGATGGTTTATTGAATAATTGGATTCACGGACCATAGAAGGCATCTACAGTAAGTGGCTGGGAGGATGGGGGTTCACAGACATTGTTACTGGTCTCTGTATTATTATAATGGATAACACCAGTGGTGGTATTCGATAACTTTATAAAGATGAGGCAAAGTTGATTCATTGAGCATTGATTTAAGATTGTTACAAATGACAATACTGTACTGCCATTAAACCCTAAAACTGCCTCATCATAACACGGACATAAAGCATTGTATTCTATCAAGAAACAGTAAAAGTTAATAAGACCAAACTCAGTCATCCCCTTTCTAACAAAATTCAGCACAGTGACTTGGCATGAGCTCAAACATTGTATTTCATTCTGTTTCATTCTGACTTTTCTCTATCGCACTCAGTAACAATATGCAGGCTTATGATTGTATTGTTTTTTTTTTCAAAAATGTAAGGTTTGGTTTTGATAACAAAAATATTGTGTCATCAGTTAAATTCACAGTTATTATACACAATTTAATCAAATTTCACCAACATTCACCATACTGCCACTATCTTTGACCAGTGGCCCAAATCTGTGTCTAATACAGCGTTTCTCAACCTTTAAGTATCTGCGACCCGAGTTTTCATGACAGTTTTAATCGCGCCCCTTTTTTTTTGAAAGGAATCCACTAATACTAATTTGTTTGTTTTTAATTAATGTATATCATAGATGCATATTTTATTATACCTACTTATCTTTTATCGACATTTATCTAACTCTACAGTATATTTCTTTTTCTAGTATCAGAATGTAGTTTAAGTTAATTTGTTTTGGTTTCGATAGATGTATTTTTCATATTTTTGATTCTTGTTTTCTTTTTTCCACATCTTCGCACCCCCCTTTTTGTTATTTCGCCCCCCCTAGGGGGGCCCGCCCCACAGATTGAGAACCACTGGTCTAATATAACATCACAGACTAGTAGGTAGTTGTTACCAAAACAGCCAAGTTTCCTTTTGCATATGGTTTTGTAAATTGATGCTTAACTTCATTTCGTTCCCAAATTCACAACTGTGAAACTCACTAGAAAAGGTATTTGGGATTTTTAAAAGTCTTCTAGAGTTGCTTGTTAACAACAACAACGACAACATGTATTTATATAGCACATTTTCATGCAAATAATGTAGCTCAAAGTGCTTTACATAATGAAGAAAAGAAAAAAAAATACAAAGTAAGAGTTGAAATAAGACAACACTAATTAACATAGAATAAGAGCAAGGTCCGATGGCCAGGGAGGACAGAAAAAACAAACAAAAAAAAAAAACTCCATACGGCTGGAGAGAAAAATAAAATCTGCAGGGGTTCCAGGCCACAAGACCGCCCAGCCCTCTCTGGGCATTCTACCTAACATAAATGAAACAGTCCTCTTTGTATTTAGGGTTCTCATGGAAGGACTTGATGATGATGGTCATGTAGACTTCTGGCTTTTAATCCATCAATGTAGGAACATCATTGTGCTTTGATTAGGTGGTGGTGGCGCAGGTCGCCATCACAGAAAACCGGGAAAAGAAACAGAAGAGAGATTAGGGGTCAGTACGGATTTTAGAGCCACTCTGATACTCTAATATACAGAGTATCAGGATTAAATTAAAATGAAGTTATGAGAAGGCCATGTTAAAGTAATACGTTTTTAGCAGGATTGGCCGTACCATGTATTTCTTAGAAAAAGGTCTAGATAAAAATAAACAGGTGAAAACTGTCTTTAGAAAATTCATCATGGCTAAACACAACCCACAATGAGACTAAATGATACTACTTTTAGATAAAAGCTGTAATCCAGCGAAGCAATTACGTTGTTAGGCAAACCAGATCAGAAGAAATTCTACCTGTGATCTTAGATGAGATCCTGCTTTGGCAGATCCAAAACTTTGTGTGCGCTGATAACAGTGCTCTCCCATTAGCCTCTGTTTTTTGGTTACACTGCTCCTTTACAATCCTTCTCCCTGGCAGGCCATATATGCGTAACCTTCATTTTAAGTTGCACCAACAGCAACACACACACACACCAAATTTCATGAGACTTGGTTGAGCTGTTTTTGTGTGATTGGAAAACCACCAAACAGACAAACAAATAAAAAGATTAAGGTTTTAATATATGCAGTATGTATGAACAACCACAACTTCTTAGTGTATTATATGCAGGTATAACTATTGTTTATCATGTATTGGCGTCTCTTGTAACTTTACAATTTACTTTGACTCATAGTTTTGAATTTACGTATGTACAGTAATCTGCTGAATTAGCATGCGTTATATGAGGACTCTTAGTTCCTGGCAGTTAAAATAAATAGTGACTAGTAGGAGAGGATTATTTATTAAGTGATTAGGAACAATTATAAACTGAAAGACTATCTTTAAACATCTAATTTCAAGTTTAAAGTTTGTCAAAAAATGATAAAATCAGCCAATAATTTAGCTTTTTTAAATCTACAGGAACCGAATCCTGTGCTTCATTCTTACCATTATCTCTTTTTTCAACCCTTTTTGAACCCATTGAGGCACACCTCGTGATGGATTCATATTCATTTGTGTCTATTTAAAGAACTCCATGCAGCACTAGCTAAAACTGGATAAAGCAGGCTCCAAAGTAAATGGCTATGTACTTTAAATAGATATCTCTGCCTACATATGTAAATGTTTCATGTTTATGTATATATGGTTGCTGTTTTATATTTGCAAATCTGAAATATTCTGGTAATGTTTTCAGTGAACAGCAACTGAATTGAATTAAGCTCTAGGTAGTACAAAAAGAAAAACAGATTTTAACCCATGAGCCTGAATAACAAAATCAGACATTTTTATGATTTAAAAATAGAAACAGATGCTTCTTGTGAAGAATCTGTTCAAAGTTCGAGGTATCTTCTTAATATTGTGTGTTAACATTATGGTTATATCCAAAGGTTAGTGCTAAAATGTCCTTGAAGCAGTGGTTTACAGGATACTGTGAGGCTGTTAAAGAGCTTGACATCAGTTCATCATGAGGGGTCTCCAACAGTATGATAATCAATCACACAGTGCCGTGTGTTAATCACAGGATTTGCCCAGAGCCTGACCTGCTCCTCGTGACACTTACAATGACCTTATCAGTCCAGTGCACATTTTTTCAGTTTGAGACACTGAATACTTATTCATCATCTAAAATAAGAATGATCACATAGAACATAAAGAAATGAAAAATAATTATACCAAAGCTATTCTTTAATTATCATTGGCAGCATGGCAGAAACAACAATAACATATTCGGATTTAGAAAAGGTTAAAAAAAAATCTTGCAGTATTTGAATAGATCCACTTGAAAGGTGCCATGGTTTGGTTGGTTAAAGCACCTGTCTAGTAAACAGGTGTAAAAGAACACAACAGACAAAGGATAGCTTTGGGGTTTCAGCCTGTATATTATTAACAATGTCTCAAAAAAGAGAGGAATAAAGACCAGTCTCAAATGAATGAGTCCATGACAGGACTGACTGGGAAAAACAAGTGGCTGGCTTTATAGGCAGTGGGAAGGAAGAAGAGGGGAACAGGCAGAAGTGAGAAGAGAAGGAAGGTGTGGTCTGGAGATGGAAGTGAAATCTGGTAGAGGTTTATGTGGTCTTTCCTTGTGGTGATCTGCAGAGGAGGGAGAAGAGACATTCGTGCACTTCGTCAACCCCTGACCCGGCATTTACCCTTAGTTAAGCCTGTTGCCTGCCTCCCATGTGCACATGTGTGACACAGGAGATCTTGAGTTTGAGTCTCAGTGGTGTCTGCTCCTTGTGATCTTCCTTCAGTTCATTTTTTGTTATCTTTAAAGTATATAATGCACTCCTAAGACTATAGCTGGAGTATTGTGTGCAGCTCTGGTCACCTTGCTACAAGAATGACATAGCAGCACTTGAAGCTGTGCAGAGCAACCAGGTGCATCTCAGGACTTAAGGAAATGTTCTATTCTGACAGACTCAGAATATTAAACTTATTTGGTCTCGAGTAGAGGGGACTCCATGAGGACCTAATCCAGGTATTTAAAATCCTCAAAGGCATTGATAAAGTACATCCAGCAACATTGTTTTGGCTTAAGGGAAAGGGCATTTAAAACTGAAGCCAGGAAGAGCTTCTTTACGCAAAGAGTTGTAGGACTCTGGAATAATCTAGAGAGACATGGAGTTGAAGCAGAAACCTTGAGAACCTTTAAGAACAATTTGGATGAGATATTGGGACAACTTAGCTAAATAAACAACTTGATGGACTGAATTGTCTCCTCTGGTTTGTTTTTTGTTTTTATGTTTTTATGTATGTGATCATTATCCTCCACACTGTGTTAATGTTTTAAAGCAATGTTTCTGAATATTCAATGGGGTTTACTAACTCATCATGTCCCCAGATTTTTTTTTTATTTTTCTCATTGGTGGAGCAGTACTAGTTTTATAGCCACACTATTTAGGACTCACATTTGATTCCAGGTTGTGACGCATTTGTTTGGTACTTCCAGCTGTGCCAGTTGAAGCCCATATGAAGTCCTAGGCAGTGAGCAAACTGTGTACCCCTTGAGCTACATAAATGGCTTCCTTCGGTCTCCATAGCGAACAGACTTCTAGGACAGTGAGGTGGGCATGGTCCCCTCGATGTCAAGATCATGTGCCTTTTGAGTTATCAAGACATTGCACTTTGGTGTACAAAGTGTACAGTCTGCTTTTTCATTTTTATAACTATTTAATTTAATATTGTTTCTTTGTATCAGTATATTGCTGCTGGATTATGTGAATTTCCCCTTGGGATTAATAAAGTATCTATCTATCTATCTATCTAAAGGTCAAGTTGGTTAATTCCAGAGCATGCAATGCTCTAGTTTCATAAATTGTACCCTCCACTGGCCGCAGCTCACCCCACAACTTTCATCAACAGTGCTCCTAGGTGGTTGCTTATGTTGCCTAATGGATTGAGTGTCTCTGCTTCCACGCACACCATGTTTTTTAAAGTGTAACCTCAAAGGAATATGGATTCGGCTGACAATCTAAAGGCAACCTACTAAGTTGTGAGGCATCTCAGTGAGTGCAGGTGTGATTCTGAATGAACGCAGTTTGTCAAAGAATGGTGTCTCATCAGGTATGGGTTTGTCCCTCGTACCTGTGCCTGCATGAACAGGCGACTTAATTATGAAAAATTAGTTTAGACAACTGAATGAGTGGATCATATAGTTAAGCTGTAGTGCCGCTCATTAGTATCATACTTTAGTTACTACAATATTATAGGCAATAGCATTGCGTAAGTGCAGTTTTACTCCATATAAGGCTGCGATCCATTCTAATGTAGACAATGCGGTACAGCTTCTGTCCTTTCCTATTGGTTTGTGTAATCATCAAAACATCATCTAGGTCAGTGGTTCTCAACGTTTTTGGCCTTTGGACCAATTCATAACTATTTTTGTTCGGTGATGAATCTTTATTAGGTGTAATTTTAATGTCAACTAGACAAAATTTTCCCCTGAATGGAACACATTAACAAATTAGAGTAAATACAGTATATATTTGATATTTAAATGTAGTCTACAGAAAAGTCAAAATACACATGGTACTCCCTCACCAAAGTTTTTAATATTGAATTAAACTTAGTGTCCATTTGTCTCTTTTAATGGGAAACCTGGGCTTGTCTGTTTTTCAAAAGTTTGTTAAATCATGGGCACGTGGGGAAATTGCAGAAGAGAATATTTTTATTTACTTGAGACTGGAGGTTTGGCGATGGGGTCAAAATTTTGCTATGATGTTAAGTTCAGATTCTGATTCTATGATGTTCAAAATATCAAGAAAAGGTGGTTTTAGCATGGTGTCTGTGGAAAATTGAAATTAATTTCCATGTTGTAGCTCTCCTGGATGACTACTTCCTAGCAAAGATCTTCGACCCAGAATTGGATTATATGGGTTCGAGAATGTTATGTTGTGTTATTTTGACCATTTAATGTACTGTGGCCAGGTGCCCCATATTTTCTAGAATAGTCTTGAATTCAATTACAATTCAATTCAGTTTCTTTTTTTTTTATATGGCACTCTTTACTGAGTGCAGGCGATACATGCGGTGACCAATTCTCAGGTAAAAGTTTTACAAGTTACTAAAAACAGAATTAGCACACATAAAGACACAGATCTGTCAAAACACACAGAAAGCAAAGTAGAAACTGAATAACATCTATGGAAATCAACAACATCTGTCCGTTTTTTAATTGTTGATCAATGTCCAGTTGACAATGGAAGAGAGGAAAAATAAACTTCAATCAGTACATCCCTGGAGAAAATAAACCTCCTGTGAGTCGACAGTCAATTGTGAGAGAGAAAGTCAAAGACAAAGTCAGACACAGCCACAGTCCTAGAGGCCTCAGTCATTTTATAATAAGAGTCTGCACTGGTCTGTTCAATCTGTTGACAGAATCCTCCCATCGGATGACTCCAATGATTCAAGTATCTGAGATGACTTTTCCACGAGCAGAGGAGCAGCCTGCTTGAATAAGTCCTTAACCTTTATTATGCTCTTATTGTAGATGTGCCTAATTTCTCATTTCAGTTGCCTCCATCGTGTACACATTCCTCCCAAAGATTTAGATTCACTATTGTTAGTCATCAATCACACCAGCTGTATTCTAAACAGATATGAGATCTGACCAACCAATTTCTCCCAATTCCGAAGTTTACACTTAAGGCAGTTTATGCGCTGGAAATTTCTTGAGCATTTTGGTGGTCCTGAGACAGCCAACTTCAGGAAAAAGTGAAACTGTCAGAAAGAAAATGAGCAGCAAAGCATCTTCTTATCTAAAAGACATCATTTTTAAATTCTGATCTTGCAAATTATAGTGCTGCAGTCAGTGGTACTGTCAATAACATTCCTGACTGGTTTTTATGTTGAGTTTGTGAATAGTTATTTAGTGTGTTTCATTCTTTTTGTTGTCATTGTCAGTTTGAGGTGGGCAGTTCTTTGTCAGAACTAAAATGCTTTTAAAATTTGAGTGGTCTTCTGTATCTGTGGGGTTGTCGTATATTCTAGCAGCTTTAATGTGGGTGAAAGAATAGCAGTAGTTATTTAGCATTATAAGCCATCCACAGAACCAATCACTCCCTGACACCCTTTTGAGCAATAAACACCCTTTGTCCAACACCCCCATCCTCTTATCATTTAGTCACACTAGTGTAACAAGGTAGTTAAACTACTTATGGCTTGAGGGTCATGTGGAACAGACTGGTATTGCCCCTTTTTCTATAGCATGGCATATGAGACTTACAGTACAATTGCAAGGCAGGGCTTCAGCCACCTTCGTTGACATTAAACATCACAAGTCAGATCAGCTAAAGCACACTTTTCACAGATGCTTCACTGGTCTTGCCTTTGGAATGCACTTTGTAGGTCTACATCTGAAAAGACTGAATCAGTCCCAATCGAAAGAAAATGGTGCATCCTCAGAGATGTCTCAGTATTGTACTAATAACCACTATGGTCAGCGAGCAAAATCATCCTAAACCTGTCCTGCTAAGAGGTTGTAATTGACAAAAGGACAGAGAAAAACTGGTCTGAAGATGAAGCATAAGTAAATTAATATGTCGAAGTCAAAACCAGAAAATCAATCCAATCATTCATCTAAACCAAAACATAACCCAAAAATTGAGGCAAAAAACATATTTGTTAAATCATGTGCTGTAAAATCTAAATTAAAAAAACACAATGGATTTTAGATAATGTATCTGCAATCTTTGACATTGGCAGCTTCACGGTGCTGGCTTATAACTTTACACACTGATGATATCACTCTGCATGACTTCCATCCTAAACCACTGGTGCTCAACATAGAGACACTGAATATGAAAGCAAAAATGACGTTGCAGTAATTTCAATGCATAACAAAAATTATGTCTATAAAGTTATAGAAACAATCTGAAATAACAATAAACACATACTGTATGTGAAATCCTTCTGTTTCAGAGCCTACGTAATTCACCCACAAATTATCAAAGAAAAATGTATAAAAATCAAAGCTGTGGCAAAAACATAACAGACTCAAATACATTTGAATGTATGTGTACCCGAGAAACTAATGGTGAAAATTCAGTCCTTCCTCTATAACCCAGTGTAAAGTTCTCCACTTTTTGCCCATGCTGTTGCCACAGGTGTGGCCATAACAAAGACTGCAGTGACCCTTCACTCTAAATGCCAAATCGGAAGAGTGGAGGATCATCTGGAACAGAGGTGGACATGGGTACAGAATTGAGATGTAGGACAGCAAGGTGCACAAGCAAGAGAGACTGTATGTAAAGACAATAAAGATGTCTCGATGAAGAAAGGAGCTACCAGCAGATGTTTTTTATGTTACCAAAACAGGACCAGTGTGTCTGAAACCTCAAAGACTGTAACTGTCGTACAGGCAGTAACCACACAATTAAAGCCAAAAGAGAGAGAAAGAGACAGACATCTGGGGCCTCATGTATAAACGGTGCGTACGCACAGAAATGTTGCATAAGAACTTTTCCACGTTCAAATCGCGATGTATAAAACCTACACTTGGCGTAAAGCCACGCACTTTTCCACGGTACCTCATGCCTTGACGTACGCAAGTTCTCCGCTCGGTTTTGCAGACTGGCGGCACCAAGTGTCAAAGCAGTGCTGCTGTTCCTGTGTGATTACTCCTTATTTTCATGACGCGGCTTTATAAATACACCAAAACTAACTGCATATTGTTTATTAGTGTAATGCATCTGATTGTAATTAACTTGTAACAATATAATGGTCCAGGGAACAGCCATAGTATTCCAAATACCATAACTGATTTAGCGTTGTTACTCTCACTGCACCTTCCTCTTCTTATTTTTCTTCTTCTTTTTTCAGCTCCTCCCGTTAGAAGTTGCCACAGCTGATCATCTTTTTCAATATTTCTCTCACTGCACCACTCGGAGTATTTATATCACTGTATCTGAGTGTGAATCACAGCAGCAGCTGATCGGAAAGGGAATTATCGGTATACAGCTTCATGGACACGCTGTCTCAGCCACTGCAAAACGTTTTAAAGCAATTCCTTTACGGACCTCGCGGCTCAGAAACAGTCTCATCCTAAGAACTTTAAATGCACTCAATCAATTGCGCCTTGTGGAACTGTTTGTACAGTAATCCCTCGCTATATCGCACTTCGACTATCGCGGATTTTAAATGTAAGCACATCTAAATATATATCACAGATTTTTCGCTGGTTCTCCGCTTTCTGCAGACAATGGGTCTTTTAATTTAGTTTACATGCTTCCTCAGTTTGATTGCCCAGTTGATTTCATACAAGGGACGCTATTGGTGGATGGCTTAGAAGCTACCCAATCAGAGCATGTATTACATATTAACTAAAACTCCTCAATGCTATAAGATATGCTTCCCGCGTGGCACTTGTTTTGTTTGCTTCTCTCTGTCTCTCTCACTCTCTCTGCCTGACAGAGGGGGTGTGAGCAGAGGGGGCTGTTTACACAGTGGCTGTTTGCCTAGAACATTGTTTCCCAAACTCGGTCCTGGGGACCCCCTGTGGCTGCAGGTTTTTGTTCCAACCAGCTTCTGTTTTTAATTGAACTCCTGGGCTAATTAAGTGATGTGTTATTCCCCAAGTTCTGTGTTTAGGGAACAATATAGAAATTAGAAAACTAAGTTTGGGAAAAAAAATATTAAAATGTACCAAGCAGTTATATAGGAATGATGTATTTTTACTTTTTAACAATATTTTCATCTTGATTTTCATTCTACTTTTCTAGGTGTTCTAATTGTTTAATTAATCCATTATTTACTAATTAGTTGGTTGGATGCTAAAGTACTTGTAGACTTTGATTATTCAGTGTTGTTTGCCTGGGTGTCTGATCTGCTTGTTTTAAATTGTCATTAATAAGATACAACGAATGGGGAAAAACTGCACAGAGAAAGGGCAAAATATAATGAAATCAACAAAAGAGAGTTAAGCATTTAAATCTATAGCAAAAGAAGAAATATTTCTAAATGTCTTATAAATGTAAAAATCATGCTGCTGTGCTTTTCTGAATGTAGAATAAAAAAATAATAATACCTGATAGTTAAATGAGATCAGTCTTATCAGGTGTTGTCACTGATTAGAAATCCGGTTGGAACAAAAACCTGCAGCCACAGGGGGTCCCCAGGACCGAGTTTGGGAAACACTGGCCTAGAAGATTGGACGCTCCTCTACAAAATGCCTCTTTATCGCGGTGCTTCTGTATACTTAAAAGCACGTATTGATTTTTTGATTGTTTGCTTTTCTTAGCGAGCGCTCTCTCTGACATTATCTGCTCTTCACGGTGCTCCTTTGAAGATAAGATATGTTTGCATTCTTTTAATTGTGAGAAAGAACTGCCATCTCTGTCTTGTAATGAAGCACAGTTTAAACATTTGACTAAAGGGTGTTATTTCATGTCTAGAGGGATCTAATAATGTTAACAGTGTGGGAGAGTTTATAAGGGCTTAAAATATATAAAAATAACCATACAAACATATGGTTTCTACTTCGCGGATTTTCACCTATCGCTGGGGTCTGGAACGCAACCCCCGCGATCGAGGAGGGATTACTGTATTTAGAAGGTCGTAAACAGGTTTTCTATGCTCTAACTGCGAAAATATTCGATTTATAAATAAAGAATCCTACTTCGCGGAAATTCATTTATCGCGGCAGAGTCTGGAACGGATTAACCGCGATAAACGAGGGTTGACTGTACTTATAAATACAATCACCCCACTGTTAACTTGCACTAATTATAATATCGCACAACCTGAGCCACTTTATAAAGCGTGTATTTACATATGATGACGATATCATTTTTAAGATGAAATGCAGCAAAATATGTTTGTTAAATTATACAGATAAAACTTCATTTAAATAATCTATATTCTTCACTGGGAGTGTCGTTAAGGATAGAATAATTAAACATGTACTACGAAGATATTTCAATGTTCTTTAAACGTTTTGAAGAATCGGCGCTAAGCTTACAGATGGCTTAACGTCTATTACAGAGCTGATTGTATGGCGATCGGTTACTTGGGGAAAGAAAAGCACTGACTGCAGTGACGGCTACGCCAATATATATTGAATATAAATCAGAAAGAGAAAATAACAACACAGCTAAAAACACAGCGACAAATTTCGGCAAAAGTTAAACGCTTGTGTCATGAGCACGAGGCGGCTAAGCAGTGTCTGCAACGGACGTGGCCATCCACCGTGCATAAGCTCCCTTACTGACGGGCGGGCTAGGGAGCCACTGATTTTCCTCTGCCCAGTGCCACCACAAGCCTAGAGCCGCCCCTGAGTACTGCTGCAATAAATTATTTCATCGAAATGAAACACATGTTTAATAACGTGCTTTAACTCCTATCATCATGAAAATGATATCACGTATACATCTCAGTGTTTGAGTTATTCAGAGAGCTGTAATATCACGAATGTAATTGATTCTGTGTCCAGTTGGAGGAAGAGAGCCGGTTTAAAAAGCAAGTAGTGATTCACACACATAGAGCACATAGAAGATCAAATACAAAACAAAACATTTAACGTGCTACTTTAATTACGATTTGATTTGAGAAACTGGTTAATTAAACGATTTTAAGAAGAAGTTTATGATGTTCTACTTTAATGACAAAATAAACTACGTGATTAAAGTGGAAATGTCGAGATTGAAGTTGACATTTCGTGCTTTTTCCCCACTGTGTGCCTTTTTTCTCTGTACCCTAATAAGCTTTCATATGACACTCAGACAGTGGGCTACAACTCGCCTTTTCATTGCGACTTTGATATGTGACTTCTTTTTTATTTCCGGCACTGTGCGATTTTGTGAATGTGAGCTTTCAACTTTCTCCAACACGCTATGTCACTTGATCAACTTCCTTTTGTTGATTATACCACGGTTTATTTGAACAAATAGTATGTTTTTCCTTTGCCTCCACTTGGTATTCGCTGAAATTCTTATATTTTCCCCGTGCTTTTCCCATTGTCTTTTCACAGAAGGCTGCGCTTAAGGGTGATTTATATTGATTTGCATATTCAAATAGGCGTAATTCTGGGAGGATTTGGGGCGTTACATAATGCGCGTGCCGGCGTTAGTTTTCACGCTGATCGGGATTTATGTAGCGGAAGAACGTGGAAGTTGGAGTACGCACAGATTCCTGCATCTGAATTTTTCTGTGCGTAAGCACATTTCGGCTTTTGTGCTTACGCCATGTTATAGTGCGAGTTCTACGCACAGTGTTATACATGAGGCCCCTGGACAAGGAAAGACAACCGACACACAGCATTATTTCACGTGTGTCACAGAAAAACTCTCTGCAGACCCTGGAAGAGTCAGGAGAAAGCATTGTCTTTCAAGCAAATGGATTAAGCTGGCTTCCTTCTCTGGTCTCTGTCCTCTGTCTCTTTTATTTTTATTATTTTTTTATATGATGTTATTTAATATTTCATTTTGATATTGTTATTCTGTTTTTTGTTAAATATGTTTAGTTTGTTATTCTTCATATTCTATAAAGACCAAAAAAAAAGTAAACAAATCATTTTTCTAAAAGGATCTGCTAATAATAACAGCATTGTTTTTCTTCCCTGAAGGTGTCATTTTTATTACTAATCTTGGTTATTGGACAAATGAGCTCCTAACCATTAAATTCGATTCAAATATTTAATTGACTGGTATGGCTGGCTCAAGCTTGCTGCCCTCTTTCTGCTGGCACTTCAAGTGAATCATTCATTCATCTAATTTACTCACAGTGTGCACAGGCAAACAGAGAGGAATTGCTGCTCCATGTAGCTCATAAACAGATTGACTCAGCAGCCTTGTTTTATAGATGAGGATAATAAAAACAAGAAAGCAAGTTCTGTTAAAAAAATTGAACTGGCCAACTTAGTCAGTGATTAAACACTCAGTTGTAAATGAAAGCAGCAGGCACATAAGACCAACTTTTGAACAAAAAAAAAACAAAAAAAAAACCAAAATGTATTTAATTCATCTGAGGGCAGCACTAGGTGGACTTCAGCTATAAACAGCAGGAATGGAGCACTCCCTGGTATTCTTTAAAATTCTCTTACTCATTGTCAGTGATATGAGTCATATGATGAAGAAAATAAGAAATGATTCAAACATAAAATGTAACATTTTTAATTTTATATTTCATTTTTATTCTGTTTTGCCATCTGATTATAGCAGGATGGCAACATCTTCACTTTGCCATTTTCTAGGTTGAACGCTATGATGCCATATATCACTCAGTGACATGCCTACATATGCGAACATGATTTCGATATTTTGCTAGCCATCATCTGAGCAACTACTTTTCTGTGTGTTTTTTTACTCTGATTTTGTCTTTTGTTTATTTCTGATTTTAAAGCTGTTTAAAGTCTCCTTGATTCCGGCATATGAACTCAGCTCAGTTCTTACTTCTTTTTTTTCTTCTTACTCTTTTTCTGTGCCCTCATTACTGTGCCACCTCATTTAGAAAAAAAATAAATTGAATAACCGTTTCTTTTCCTTTTATAAAAAGTTAAATCATTAACAACAGTACTGCCAAAGAAAGAATATGCTTATGATTTTATGTTATCGCCTTCTTGTACTCCCAACTAAAAACTGCTGAAGGAAGCACATGGAACAGCACAATGTCATAGTGCTATCTCTGCCAACTATCTTTGTTCTGTTCAGCAGAGCAGGCAACATTTTTCCAGAAGATGGCTAACAGGAATGTCTTGTCTGGCTTTAAGTAAACCTTAATTTGTCCAATTGTATTCAAGTGCAAATACATTTTGAATAAACCATATGCTACTGCTGTGGTATAGATAAGTTTTCATCCCTGGATGAAGTGACTTTACATTTATATAATCTTTTCATTTTGTATTTTGAATGTTACTCAAAAAGTATGCTATTTAATGTGGTTATGCTGTTTTGGCTTTGTGCTTTATTTATTAATGATTATATATTTTGTATTAATTTATTTTATTATTGTATTATGTGGATTAAATAATTACTGGTTCAGTTTATCTAGTGCCATGCACACTATATATTGACCCCAGGCGGCGAGAGAGTTTAATGCTGAAACTGGAGAACCACCCTGGGCCGATTTAAGAGTCTTGCAGGCTGTAAGCTGGTGGCAGATGCACTGACTCACGAGAGACAGTAAAGGAAAAAATTAATAATGACCAGGGGCCTCATGTATAAATGGTGTGTACACACAAAAATGTTGTATAAGCCTGTTTCCGTGCTCACGTTGCGATGTATAAAACCTAAACTTGGCGTAAGTCCACGCACGGCAGCTAAATGCTTGGCATATGCAAGATCTCCGCTCGGTTTTGCAAAGCGTCAAAGCAGTGCTTTTGTTCCAGTGTGGTTTCCCTTTCTTTTTTAGAGCCACATCCCTGACACGGCTTTATCAAATACACTGAAATTAACCGCATATTGTTTATTAGTTTAAGGCATCTGATTGTAATTAACCTGTAACAATATAATGGTCCACGGAATGGCCAAACTATTCCAAATACCATAGCTGCTTTAGTGTTGATCTTCTCAATGCACCACTCAGACTATTTATCAAACAGTATCTGGGGTGGAATCACAGCTCTACAGAAGCTGATCGGAAAGAGAATTATCGGTATACACCATCAAGCACACGCTGTCTCAGCCATGCTGCTTATTTGAACTGCTCTCATACGGCAAATGCTTCAGAGCCTTTCCTGTGCTGACCTTGCGGTTCAGAAACAGTTTCATCCCAAGAACTCTAAACGCACTCAATCAGTCCATCAAGTGCTCCTTGTAGAACTGTTTGTACTTATTAGTACAATTACCTCAATATAAAGTTGCGATACACTTATAATATTGCACAACCTGAGCCACTTTATAAAGCACGTATTTATATATGAAGACGATATCATTTTTAAGATGAAATGCAGCAAAATATGTTTTTTACATTATACAGCTAAAATGTTAATATCACTTAAATAATCTATATCGTTAATAATTAAACATGTGAGGACACGGTGTTGCAGAGCTACCTAGTTCAGGGATTGATCCTACCTTGCGCTGTATTCTTGCTGGGGCTGGCATGACACTGGAAGGATAAATGGATAGATTAAGTAAACATGTACTATGAAGATATTTCAATGTTCCTCAAAGGTTTTGAAGAATCGGCGTTCTAAGCTTACAGATGGCTTAACATCTATTACAGAGCTGATTGTGTGGCGATTGATTACTTGGAGAAAGAAAAGGAAGGACAGGAATTGGAGGTTAGTACGTTTGAAAGAGACAGTAGTGCTGCAATAAGTTATTCCATCAAAGGTTGCGCACATCGCAGCAAGCAGGAGGCAGGAGCAATCTCTGGATGGAGCACCAGTTTGTCACAATCACTGCGCCACCGTGTTCCTATGTTTAATAACATGCTTTAACTCCTATCATCATGAAAATGATATCAAGTGTACATCTCAGTATTTTAATTATTCATAGAGCTCTAATATCACGAATGTGATGGATTCTGTGTCCTGTCGGAGAAAGAGAAAGAACGGAAGCACGTAGTGATTCACACACATAGAGCACATAGAAGAACACATACAAAACAAAGCATTTAACATGCTACTTTAGTTTGGTATTTGAGAAACTAGTAAATTAAACAATTTAAAGATGACGTTTATGATGTTCTGCTTTAATGAAAAAATAAACTACGTGATTAAAGTGGAAACTACAAGATTAAAGTTGACATTTCGTGCTTTTTTCCCCACTGTGTCCCTATTTTTATTTCTTTTCTCTGTACCCTAATAAGCTTTCATATAACACTCAGACGGTGAGGTATGACTCGCCTTTTCACGGCAACTTTGATATCTGACAACTTCTTTTTTATGTTGGGCACTGTGCGACTTTGTGAGCTTGAGCTTTCGAGTTTCTCCAACACTCTATGTCACTTGATCAATTTCCTTTTGTTGTTTTTACCACTGTTTAAAGCAACAAATAGTAAGTTTTTCCTTGCCTCCACTTGGTATTCACTGAAATTCTTCTGTTTTCCCCCGTGCTTTTGCCATTGCCTTTTCACAGAACGCTGAGCTTAAGGGATATTTGTATTGATTTGCATATTCAGAGGTGTAATTCTGGGAGGAGTTGGTGAGTGGCGGCAGATGCGTGCACATGCATTACTTATCACGATGCCCAGGGTTTATGTAGCAAAAGAATGTGGAAGTTGCTATTCGCACAGATTTATGTATCAGGATTTTTTTGTGTGTACGAACATTTCCGCTTTTGTCCATATGCCATGTTTTAGTGTGAATTCTACGCACAGCATTATGCATGAGGCCCCAGAAGAATCATAAGAGAATAGTCCAAGGTCATACCTGAGATAAAACATTATCAAACCAAAATGAGAACCAGAAGTCAAAAAACAAGACAGGCAAAAATAAAATTCTACAGCACTTCAAAACAGGGTTTATCCATAAAACTTGGATACCTCAGAATCATTGAGGATGATCTTTAAGCCGTCACTCTGATGATGAGTGTCATGTCATGGAGCATTCTGTGAGCGGTTACCAGGAACATGGTAAATTCAACAGATCTAAAATAGCAGTGCTCTTCGAGAAAACAAAATGGCAATGTGGTCAAATGTAAATAAAATATGAACTTTTTAAATATGAGATATACCATTTCTGACCAAATATTCAGATTGCGGATTGTCTGGAATGCGCTTAGAACGGACATAAATGATTTACAAAATCATTCATCATGACAGTTAAAGTATTAGTTCTTGCTCAAATCTGTTCAGCTCATTTTGCTATCATTTTGCTATTTTGGTCTGCTCTCACTGCGGTGGGCAGGCGCCCTGCCCGGTGTTTGTTTCCTGCCTTGCACCCTGTGTTGGCTGGGATTGGCTCCAGCAGACCCCTGTGACCCTGTAGATAGGATATAGGGGGTTGGATAATGGATGGATGGATGGGTCTGCTCTCAGTTTAAGATTTTTCTTGTAGGTTTATGGACTTGGCTTTATTCTTTTTGTGTTGCCTTTTAGACTTCCTTTTAGTTTGTCTTTTGTCTCATGATGCTTGTGCTTTGTGTAAGAAAATGATCATTGTTTTGTTAATGTGGGATGGGATCTTTATCATTTTCCCCTCTCCCTTTTTACATTTTTCAGACTTTGCTTCATTTTGACCTATGCAGAGTTTGGATCATGGCTTATTTTGTATCTAAGCCTCACTGAAATCTTGAAGTTTATTTTGTATTAAAGGCCTTTTTTTGAGTTTTATGTGATAGCAAATTATAACAGATGTTTAATTTATTGTTTTGCATTATCTTTTTATTGGTCTTGTACAAGTAGATTACCTTTCTGTCACTGTCCATTGCCCACTGCTGTAATTTATGGCTTTGGCCCCCCGTTCTGTGTTACTGTTAGTGTTGTTTTTCTCTTGATTTTAATTAATTGGATTGTGTTGCTGTTATTTTTGTACTTTGTTATTTGGATGGTGGATTGGGATGTGTTTTCCTTGAACTGCCTTTTAAGCAAATACTTTTTTGTCCTTTTTGCCCTTTTGTCTCATTTATTTATTTATAACTGATTCCCTGTTTTGTAAAGATTTATGTTTGGATTGCCTTTACAAGCAATGATTTTATTGTGTTTATCTTCCTTGTAAGATATTTTTGGACTTTTATTGCATTTTAAATTTTTAAATTCAGTTCATGATAGGTATGCTTAGGTCTTAGCCTGCAGGTAAGTAGTTGGGGGCTGGCTGCCTAGGGCTGAGGCTGCATCTAGTCAAGCCAGTAAAAGTCCTGGCCTGCTTTGTGGGACTATTAGTAGGCCCCACACCTCATTTTTCACCATGTTTCGGACTCCTATTTACAACAATCAGTACTTATGACTTCTGTCTGGTATTCTGACCTTTTTTCTGTCTCTGATCTCATATCTGTTCTGTCCTGCCTTTTGTCATCTTCCTTAGGATAAAAGAAGCTAAAGGTGCTTCTAAGAAGATCTTAGTGCTAGCCTCTGCGTTTTTCTTCCAATATAATTCTAAGACTGCTGCCTGCCTCTTAGAGTTTGTTGATTGCTTCTCTTGATTTGTGCAATCTTTTATTAGAAGGCATCTTAGAACCTCAAACCCCTAATAGCCACACATACACAAGTCTCTGTTCAACTGCTCTTTATTTTTAAAAGAAATGCCTTAAATAGGCTAATTACACATTCTACAATCACAATACAATTCTTTTCCTCATTCTTTGTTTATTTAATTTCTACTCCTTTTCCAATCTTTACAGGTGAGTGTTGTCCTTCTCCCCTTCTCCTGTTCCAACTGCAAATCCCCCGTGTGTTGAGGCAGCTCCCATTATGCTGGACCTGGAGTATTTCTGGTGCTACAACATTTCACAAAGGAGACACTTACAGGTTAGACAAAAGCCACCCCAAAGTAGAGACACCAGCTCTTGGCAGCTCCCTCCTGTGGCACCCACGACATCCTGCAGGTCTGACCATCAGGACTACAGCTCAGAGGTTTCCTAACAGGTATATGCCTAGGTGATCCAACAAAAGGAGGCTGCCACCTAGTGCATTATGGGAGTTTACAGATGATCTCCTTTGTTCTTCCATTATATGGGCCTTCTGGCCAGGCGAGGGTACACTCATCCTATTCAGAAAGTCAGTCCATCTCTGCCTAGAAAGTGACACATTTTGGTAACTAAATAGTGAAAGGTGTTGCACTTATCTCTTGCAATCACACTAAACGTACTGCCTTAACAAACTTTTAGTATTTGCATTACACATATGTTTCTAAGCAAATAATACATCAATATAATAATTGTCTTGAAGGACAGGCATCTCATTTAATATAATGCTTGTGGAAGTGAGTGCAGCTACCCGATCTGAACCCCCTGTCCTGTTTCCACTGCACATGTGCACTGTTTTAAGACACTGTTATGTCACATTATTACATGATAGCTCATTTTACTTTTGGATTATATTCAGGTTGACCATGTCTTTATTAAGAAATGAAGATTTCAAGTTTTACTTTAAAAAATAAAACATTTCCAGTTTTATAGCACATTAATAGAAAACGAGTAACAGAGAGAATTTAAATCTAGATATTGGAAGAGTGAAGTGAACCACAGTGTGTGTCCAGGAACTTTTCGAATTAAACATATGATGGCAGCATTAATAATTTTGTTCATTGTGATATACAGCAGCTTAACCAAAGAACTCTTAATGAATCAGATTTACTGAGGTCTTTAAATGAAGGCAGTCAAATGAAAACAGTGTAAACATCATGTGCCGTCAAACGGAGCAGCAAATCCCGACATGCATTTCAATTTTTTTTGTCACATCTTCTTAATGGACAAGTCTGTGTACAAGTATGGTAACAAACTTTACCTTAATTGTTAGTGAATGTAGGATAGTTAATTATAAAATGTACATGTAAATGCTCTCTCTTTGATTGCCAAGTGCTGTTTTTAAAGTGTAAAGCACACTGAGACAGGAGAGACACACAGAGACACAGCATATTTATTATTTCACACAATAAATGCTGCAGGTGGCTGGTCCCATCCAGCCAATAAATGCTCTCATTTGCCGGCTGCTATGCTAGCCATAAAGTTTTTCCATTGGACATCTTCATGTTTGCAAGTGTTTGATTGGCTAAGCCCATTTTATTTTAATTTTTTTTTCATCAAGAATTCTTTTAGTGAGCTAAAGACCTCTACTTTCTGATTTACTGTATATATTTGAAGTGGCATATGGCTAACGTAAGTCATGTTGCTTACGGATTTGTTGGGTTTTCTTTTTTTATTGTACAGCACTTTGGTCAACCTTGATGTTGTTTTTAAAGTGCTTTATAAATAAATAAATGAACAGATAAATAAACAGATAAATAAATAAATACCACTAATTTCACTTTCATTGTGATTGGTTATTGAAAGGACATGTGGATGTGATCCTTATACTTTCCACCTGACACACACATGCATGGGTTTACACAAGTAAATAAAATTAAACTGATTAAGAAGTAATGAATAAAGTAATTCTGTCACAATTTGGGTGAAATAATTAGTAATTTGTAACAGACTGTTTTCTTTGTGTAATCCAACTCTGATGGGTTGCTTGATTAAAAAGATAGATTTGTTTGCATATTATCCTTAGGTCAATCCGTTAGATATGCTGACTCACAGCTCCATTTGGCCATACGCTGGTCACAAAGTATACAGATCATTGCAGTTGAGGCTCTTTGGGTCTGGTGTGGACATACTTTAATGGTCAGTATGGAGCAGCATAATCTAATTCTCGGTGGCCACATGCCATGTCCATGTAAGAGAAGGTGGTGCTGGCCAAATGCATAATAATTAGGCACATGGAGCAGTGCCATCAAAACAAACCATGAAAGGCCCTCTATGAGTCACTAAACATGTGAGACCCTTTGAAATAAAATAACAACAAAAGATTTATTACTATTTACAAGAGTTTCTATCTTCTTGATGGAAGCAAAAATATAAACATCTACATGGATTGGAAACAAGAAAGACATACCAGCTGCGTGAAGCGTGACTTCAAACAAAATACTGCATGGTGTAGCCAATCAGTTCCTGTTGTAGAAAACTTTCCTCTGTTTTCAACTAAGTCAGTCAGACCAGATGAAAATGCAGAACAATTCTTTATTTGTACACAGGTATGCACAAATGTCTCAGTCCATGAAGTGAGCAATCAATAAAACAATTCATCGGCCTTTGTGCTTTTCCTCATCTGACTCATAATATGCAAAATAACCTGCATTTTTATCACTCATTAATTTAATATTGTTTTTTATCAGTATGCTGCTGCTAGAGTATGTGAATTTCCCCTTGGGATTAATACAGTATCTATCTATCTATCTATCTATCTATCTATCTATCTATCTATCTATCTATCGGCGCCCCGATGCCAGTTTATCCCGTGTGGTCCTCGGCAGGAGCCCGGCCGGGGCTTGGAGGACCAGAGGAGGCGTGCCTCCTCCAGACCGAGAGGGGGCGTCCGTCCTGGTTATGCAGGAGGCCTCGGGTAGGGGGCTTGGAAGCCCAGCCCTGTAGGGACCCATGGCCACCGCCAGGCGGCGCCCCAGTGCCTATTTATCCCGGGAGTCCGGCACTTCCGCCACACCAGGAAGTGCCGGAGGGAAGACGACAGGGGACACCCGGATGGCTTCCGGGTGCGCAGCCGGCACTTCTGCCACACAGAGGTGTGGCCAACTCTAATTGCCGGGAAGCAGCTGGAGCCCGTCCGGGTTCCCATAGGAGGCGGCCAGGAAGAGAAGACACAGAGACTGTGAGCCCTGGACTTTGGGAGAATCGGTGCAAGAGGCACTGGGGTTTATGCACTACAAACTTGTAAATATTGTAAATAAACGGTGTGTTGGGTGAACATAAGATGTCCGTCTGTGTGTGTCCGGGCCAGCTTTCACAATACCTATTTGTTTCCAATTGTATCACCATTTAAGAAGGGGTTTCGGAGGAGCGACTGTATCTCCTTTGGGTGCATTCAGCCCCCTTCTTCATAATGCGAGCAGCAAAACAGCCGCAATTCAGGGTTGGGCTCCGAAGGCGCCAGGGGGCTTCCCTCCTAGTTAACTAATACAACTGAAAGCTATGTAAAGAATGGTCTGCACAGTGTGTAAATAACACATTGCAGTAGTCAGTTCTACTAGAAGAAAATGCATAAACTAATTTATCTGTATCTTCCATATTTTGAAACTGTAATTTTATAATGTTATAAGTTGGAAAACACAGATTTTAGCTAGTACTGCAATTTATTTTTTAAAATACAGAGTATATAAGATAATCACTAAGCATTGTCTTACCAAAGCTGAATTTAAGAATAGCAAGTTTTTTTGATGGGTTTAATGATTTCTTGATTAGAAAGATGGTTAAAGCCATCCATTTATTCACTGTTAAACATGTTGAATGCAGGTCAGGGATGCTGGGACTCCATCCTGTTCAACAGCGTCTGGGTTGTGGGAAGTAGAGACACATACAGATGGTCATCGACAGCAGGACAGTCGCCAGTTTGCCTGACATGCATGTCTTTCAGATGTGGAAGGAAAATTTGAGTACCCAGAGAAAAATTCAAACAGGCTCAGGGAGAACAAGCAAAAAGTATACTGGCAGTACCTGATCCAGAATTTGAACTCTAGACTATAAAAAAATTATTTTTTTACATTTAAATATTTCTGGATTGCTTACTCTTCACAAGCCACTAATGTGTCACAGACTTCATATCTTGATGATTTAAAATGCAAATATGTATTGCAGGGGTCCAGAACTCCGGTACTGGAGGGCCCCAGTGGCTGCAGGTTTTCATTCTAACTCTTTTCTTAATTAGTGAACTGTTTTTGCTCGTAATTAACTTCTTTTGAAATAATTTTATTTGATTTGTTTTTAAAGATTTGTTCCCCTGTATTTTTCCACTGCTATCGTTGGCTGCATCAGGAGTGGGCAGGAGGAGGAGTATAGGAACCTAAACAAGGACTTTGTTAAATGGTGCGACTCAAACCACTTACACCTGAACACCAGCAAAACCAAGGAGCTGGTGGTGGATTTTAGGAGGCCCAGGCCCCTCCTGGACCCCGTGATTATCAGAGGTGACTGTGTGCAGAAAGTGCAGACCTTTAAATATCTGGGAGTGCAGCTGAATGATAAATTGGACTTGACTGCCAATACTGAGGTTCTGTGCAAGAGAGGGCAGAGCCAACTATACTTCCTTAGAAGGCTGGTGTCCTTCAACATCCGCAATAAGATGCTGCAGATGTTCTATCTGATGGTTGTGGCGAGCGCCCTCTTCTATGCAGTGGTGTGCTGCTATGTTGTAGGCATGGAGCTGGACAGTTTGACATCTGTGGCAGAGCGACGGGCGTTGAGCAGGCTCCTGTCAATCATGGAGAATCCACTGCATCCACTGAACAGTATAATCTCCAGACAGAGGAGCAGCTTCAGCGACAGACTGCTGTCACTGTCCTGCTCCACTGACAGACTGAGGAGATTGTTCCTCCTCCACACTAAGCGAATCTTCAGTTTCACCCAGGGGGTAAACGTTAACATTACTCAAAGTTATTGTCTGCTTTTACATGCATTTTTATTACTATTTAATTTAATTTTTCTTTTTTGTATCAGTATACTGCTGCTGGATTATGTGAATTTCCCCTTGGGATTAATAAAGTATATCTATCTATTGTATTGTCCGTCCTGGTTCTGTTGGGAGCCACGAGTCGAGGGCATGGAAGCCCTACCCTGTAGGGGCCCGTGGCCACCGCCAGGCGGCGCTCCGATGCCGGTTTATCCCGTGTGGCCCTCAGCCGGGGATGGAGCCCGGCCGGGACGCCTTAGAGGACCGGAGGAGGGCGTGTGCCTCCTCCAGAACGCAGGGGGCGTCCGTCCTGGTTAGACAGGGGCCTCGGGTACAGGGCTTGGAAGCCCAGCCCTGTAGGGACCCGTGGCCACCGCCAGGCGGCGCCCCAGTGCCTGTTTATTCTGGGAGCCCGGCACTTCCGCCACACAGGGGTGTGGCCACCGTTAAGTGCCAGGAAGCAGCTGGAGCCCATCCGGCTCCCCATAAAAGGGGCCGCCTCCCTCCAGTCAGCAGTGGATGTCGGGTGGAAGTCGGGAGGAAGCAGACTGAACTGGAGAGAGAGGACGGGAGGTGGCCAGGAAGGCACAAGGGACTGTGGGCCTGGACTTGGGGAGATCAGTGCGAGAAGGCACTGGGGGTGCACGTGAGCACAAACTTTGTAAATAACATTGTAAATAAATGGTGTGTGGTGACAATATGATGTCCGTCTGTCTGTGCCGGGGCCAGCGTTCACACTATCTATCTATCTATCTATCTATCTATCTATCTATCTATCTATCTATCTATCTATCTATCTATCTATTTCTTTCCTTAAATGGCATGTAAACAGAAATGAAATTAAGAAAAGGGTTAGAATGAAAACCTGCAGCCACTGGGGCACTCCAGGACCAGAGCTGGGGACCCCTGATATATTGTATACTAAGGGAGTTCTCCTTGATATATAAGTAATGCCAAATCTCAAATTCTCACATACCTTGCTTTTTAAATTTATGAGTTAAGTGTACCTCGTGGCTCTTGAGTCTTTGGAAATATTGACTGGTATGGACCTCAATGACTCCTTTTGTTTCTAAACATCCTCATTTCTCTACAATTTACTGTACTTGTTTGTTTTTCTCAATAAATCGAACCAGTTGCCTATGATTGCTATTTATGAATGTTAGTTGATATCATGACAAAGACAATCCCACCTTCCTTCAACCAGTTATTTGTCACTTTAAGGTTAAGGTTAGCAGCACACGATGATACAGCGCATTGCTGCACCCACCACATTACAAACCACCTCAGGATCCCAGATTAGGACCCGAGTGCAGCCAAGCACCACACTAGTTCAGATAGAATGGATTTTTATGGTGGTTGAAGTGTCAATCCTGCCACCAACCCCCAGGTTTTCCCCTGCAGGTTGGAGGGACTATTTGCAGGGCTGGATGTAGATTAACGTCATACCCAGGATGGAGCAATTGCAGGATAAGGGCCTTGTTCAACTTTGAACCTTGAAAAATGTAATACCTATTGTCAAGTGCCTTGTAAGCATTTCATTTAGAACATTCCCAGTAGAATCCTCATTTCTGTGGAAATTGTAAAATACAAAATAATGTACTTAATAGTTTTCATTACCAAATTTAAAGAGTATGCTGCTCTTGTTCTGCATGATTACTTGTTCAGACAGATAAGGCCCTGAAGCAAAACACTGCAGTAGGGAGAATGTTGTGCTGTGTGTGCCAGAACCAATGCTGCAATGAATTGATTCTGCCACAAAGCAATGATTTGTAGGAGACGGTACCGTGGAGTGTAGTTTCATTGCACCAGGGCTCTGAATCTCTTTCCTCCTTAAAATGGGTAATGCAGTAATGTCTGCCCCGGTACTCATCATTCAGTTTTGAGAATTGTAATTCACTGCTGATAAATTCCAGTCAAAAATGAGATAAATACAGCCCGAGACATCTTAATTATCCACAGGCTTCATATAAGCAGCTGGGGTTCTGGCCCTGCAACAAGCTTTAGATGTCATGCCAAATTCCCCTTTCATGGCATTATTTCTTCTGTTTTGACATTTAGATTGATAATTGTATTTATAGCTGGCATATTATTAGATTGAAATAGCAACAATGTAGGCATAATGTCCTTCTAATGTTATGTGTCTCCTGTAATACTTACTGTAACTTATAGTTTTTTATACTGTACTTCTTTCAAATTTTACTGTGTTGCAGCCATTTAGATTATTTTTTTTTCCCTCATCAAGCAACACTCGTCACCCCAGAATGACAAAGGATTTTAGAAATTTTCACAAATTTATTAAAAATAAAAAACTAAAATATCACATTGACACAAATATTAAGCCCCTTTACCCAGAGTTCAGTTGATGCACCTTTGCCAGCCATTACAACCTGGGGTCTTCTTGGGTTTGATGCAACAAGCTTTGCACACTGAGATTTGGAGATTTTCTGCCATCCATCTCTGCAGTTCCCCTCAAGCTCTGTCAGGTTGGATAGAGACTGTCGGTGGACAATTATTTTTGAGTCTCTCCAGAGATATTTGATTGGGAAGTCTGGGCTCTGGCTTGGGAACTTAAAGGGTTGTCCCGAAGTCACTCGAATGTTGTGTTTGTTTTGTGCTTAGGGTTATGTTCCTGTTGGAAGCTGAACCTTTAACCCAGTCTAACGTCCAGTGTTCTCTGAAGCACATTTTCATTAAAGGTACTGTATCTCTGTACTTTGCTCGGTTCAGCTTTCTCTCAACCCTGCCTATTCTCCCAGGGCCTGCCATTAAAACACAACCCTACAGTTTGATGCTGTCACCATCATGCTTCACCGTTGGAAGGTATATCACAGGTGATGAGCAGTGCCCAGTTTCCTCCGGGTATGATGCTAATCATGATTTCATTGGTCCAGAGAATCTTGTTTCTTAGTCTTAGAGTCCTTTAGGTGCTTTTTTGCAAATTCCAAGATGGCTTCCATGTGTCTTTAACTGAGGAGAAACATTTGTCTGGGCACTGCATCATAAAGTCAAGATTGTGTTCTTAGTTGCCTCTCTTATCAGTGCCAGTCTCCCTCCATTGCTCACTTTGGCTGGGTGGCTGGCTCTAGGAAAAGTCGTGGTTGTTCTAACCTTCTTCCTTGTAAGAATTCTGAAAGTAACTATGTTCTTGGGAACCTTCAATGCTTCAATGCTGCAAAATGTTTTGTAGCCTTTCTTAAAATCTGTACCTCAACACAATCGTATCTGTAAGTTATGCAGACAATTCCTCCAACTTCATAGTTTGGTTTTAGTTCTGATGCACAACTGTGGGACATTCTATAGACAGGCATGTGGATTTCCTAATCATGTGCATTCAATTGAATTGAGCAAGGTGAGCTACAAACAAGATGTAAGAGCATCAGAATGGAATGCACCTTAGTCACAAGTATATATATTGTCACGCACATAAGCATAGGGGACAGCTTAAGGGCTCTGGTGATTGTAATTTCATACCACCCCAGGGGTTGGCACTGTCTGCTAATGTCTTTTCAATTCCTACCTCTAGAGATCAGAAGATTGATAACTATACCATCACTGATATCACTTCTGGTGTCCATCTACCTTAAGAGTTCCCAAACTTTTTTCGGCCGCAGACCCCTTTACCAAAAACTTTTAAAACCTTCGACTCCCTTGTCATTTACTTTACTTACTCAAATTAATACATTTGTACTGCACTTGATATTAAATATTTCACTAGATATCAAACTTTTCATTTTAATCACTTGTAATTAATGATTGAAAAACATCAAAGGACTATGGAATATGGCATTATCTTGTGCAACATTTAATATCGAAACCTGCACTAACGAAAATTAAAGCAAAAAAATACGAGCAGAGTTTTTTTACATTTTTGACATTTATGAAATAAATATGTAAATTCAAAATAAGTACAAATAATCCAAGCTGTACTGTCTGCATTTCTTTTTGGTTCAGTCGTATTATTATCTGAAGAAATAAAAACTTTTATTAACAAACAATTTCGACAGCCCCTATGATTAAAAAAAAAAAAGCAATAAAGTACGTACTTACGTGAAACAGAAGATTTTTGTTCAAACTCGAATAACTAAACTGTGTCCTCTGGTTTTCTTTTTCATAGTACTGCTCCTCAATAAATAATTATATTCAAAGTTCAAATCACAAATAAGTACATGTCACATCAGACGAACCAATTTATAGTGTTTAATAAAAGCATGACCGTACAAGACTGATAGATTCTGCTAATATCGAATATCCGCTCGCCTCGTCCACCGTGAGCAAGTGCGGACATGCAACGGTTTTTCATGTCCGCACTTGCTTTGATACGTTCGATAAGACAATGCACAGACATGTTTGTGCTACGTGTATTTCCATGCATTCTTACGTGTGACTCTTTTAATGACACATTTTACCTTTTCATTCGCAAGTTTGGTATGTAATGTGTTTTTATCAAAAAAGTGTTTTTTTTAATTATTTTACTTATTAATTAGGTACCTATTGGAATCATAGATATTTTGAAGTAACAAACAAATAGCAGTAGTAAGGGGGTCTATTTTTGCTGTCATAGACCCCCAAATTTTTTTAAAGAAACTATCAACCCCTAGAAGGTTCAAATTGACACCAGGGGGTCAATATCGACCACTTTGGGAACTCTTGATCTACCTGGACCCGTCTATTTTTGCCGGAAGTACCTAAGTCTAAAAGATCCACCATCTTGAATCAGTTCAATTGAGAACTTGTGTCAAAGAGGACGCCTCAGAGAAGTGGCCTCCACAGTCATTTGTTGTGATTTTCTTTGTTTTTGCAGACTTCAATTATATGGTGTCACTAGGGTGGTGCCCCAACTTTTACAGTAGGTGTACAATATTTATACATACACCTTGCTTCTTTGTGTAACAATTTCTGTTGATCTATATTTGTTCACTTCCTTCTGAAAAATTCTGATAGCAGAATATTTTAATTCTTTTTTACACTTCTATTTTATATCTTCTTATATAATATGCTACCATGGCTGTTCGTTTGCCTGTCCAGGATTTTAAATCGCCTGCAGCTCACAAACCGTTTGAACTATTGACCTGAAATTTGGTACACATATACTACGTGATGTCTACTATCCACGTTTGGGGTGATGATTGACCTCCAAAGTTATTCCTCTTTTTATTTTATTTTATACTAGCCAACCCGCGGCGTACCATACGCTGCATAATCAGGCCGGTTTTTTAATGATTTTTAAGCACAGGGAGAAAATTAACTTTTGAAAAATCGGTAATGTAATAAATCAGCAAGAAAAGCAACATTGTAACAATGCACGGAACGAACCAACACACAATCGTCCGCAACTGAAAACTGGCGGACCGCAATCGCGTCTTCTCTTGCCAGACGGAGGGATGGGGGTGCACGGCGCGGAGTGTGGAACGGCAGGAGAGGAGAAGAACGTCCATTCAGCTCCCTCCGTCATGCTAGTCTGCTGAATTCTCGTTCAGTATGTACTGCCCGCTCATGTGCCCACCTCCAACTCGTTACTTGAGTCGTTGGCTGCTTTTCTATATATAATCCACCAAGACACCTGACCACAGTAGTAGCAAGGTGGGAGGGGGGTGTGCACAAAGGGTAGGGACGCAACCAGTGGGAGCGTATGAGTCGCACTTAGTGGGAATTCCACAGTTTGCAGCCCGAATGGGGTTCAACGGCTTACCCACGCCTCTCTGCGCCAGGTAGACATACGCTCAATCTCATGCATAATTATTTATTGAATGCTAAACACTTCTGGAAAGACACGGTTGTCTAAAACGGGTTGGTGTAAGAATACAACAGTAAGTGAATGAAAAGATGGAACTCTGGAGAGAGCAAAATACAACACAATAGTGAATCCGTGGCATAACAAACGCCGCATAATTATTTATTGATGGTGGAACACTTCTGGAAAGACACAGTTGTCTAAAAAGGGAGGGTTTGAGGATACAATAGAAAGTGAATGAAAAGATGGAACTCTGGAGAGAGCAACATATAATTGTCCGTGAGTGAAGAAGACGCATGTTTGTCATGGATGCGAATTGCTGTATGTAGCGTGTAAAACAGTTTGCTATGGTGCATGCGGTCGTAACCGTCGTAACTGAAAACTCAGTTTTTAAAGACTGCTTACTTCATTGTGTTTTATCCTCAGTTGTAAAGGATTGTTTTAAGGATCCCATGGGATACCCCTCGCAAACTGTTTTACACGCTCCACGAGAAACATGCCTCTATGAACAGTCAAGGTGGCTTGGAGGTACATGAGGCCTCTACGAGAGACGAATATAAATGATGCCGTTCTTTCTGTGTCATCGCGCCCGACTTGGTGGGCGTGGCTCTGTGAGTTGTCATCGTATCCAATGGTCTTAGAGTTGGTGGGCGTGGCTCCTCTATGTGTGCGCCATAGGTATCTTACTTGTCGGCGGCTTAGTGAATTGGTGTGCTTTCCATGGGTGTCTTGCCTTAGTGAATTATATATATAGATTGTACAATCAACTCTCTGCAGCAGCCAGCAGGGTGGCTGTGTGACGCATGGGTATGGGTGCCGTTCTCATCCCTATCACCTTTGCCGTCACTTCCTCTACCTCTTCATATCTTAAATCATTCTTGAGGAAGATTGAAGACTTAAGTACCAGCTTAAGTTAAAAATTAAGGAAAACATACTAAGTAATTGCAACACAAACACTGATTTAATCAGTTTTAATGCGAAAAGATGACAATGAAAGAAGACAAGAAGTGGGCCGCTAGGGTGGAGACAAGAAGAGCTGCTCAGGAAGCAGCAAGCACATCAACCTCTGAGTAAACGAATGCTAAACGTACAGAGAAAGAGTAGGAAAACTATGAATGCTCCAGTCAAGTGTATTCGCTGCACCTTATTGTGAAGTGCACCGTTACTGGTTTTATTTTTATTACAGTGGCACAGTGGGTGGTGCTGCAGGCTCAAGGATCAAGTTGTCTGTGTTTGAGTGCTGCGCTCAGTCATTGTCCATATAGGTTCAGCGTCTTCTCCCCATATCTGTGTGGGTTGTCTGTGGGTACTCCAGTTTTCTGCCTACATGCCCAAAGATTAGCTTAATTGTTGATCAAACATTTGCCTCTGTGTGAGTGTGAACAGGGGTGTGTGTGTGTGAGGAGGCCTTGACTGCCACTCAGTGCTCCTTCAGTCCCCCATTACCCTGAGCAGGATTAAGTGGACATGAGAGTATAATTTTGTATTTTATTGTTTAATGAAGGGCGGCACGGTGGCGCAGTGGTAGCGCTGCTGCCTCGCAGTTAGGAGACCGGGTTCGCTTCCCGGGTCCTCCCTGCGTGGAGTTTGCATGTTCTCCCGTGTCTGCGTGGGTTTCCTCCGGGCGCTCCGGTTTCCTCCCACAATCCAAAGACATGCAGGTTAGGTGGATTGGCGATTCTAAATTGGCCCTAGTGTGTGCTTGGTGTGTGGGTGTGTTTGTGTGTGTCCTTCAGTGGGTTGGCACCCTGCCCAGGATTGGTTCCTGCCTTGTGCCCTGTGTTGGCTGGGATTGGCTCCAGCAGACCCCCGTGACCCTGTTCGGATTCAGCGGGTTAGAAAATGGATGGATGGATGGATGTTTAATGATAACTGCAGCTTAGGGGTTAACTATTTCAGGAAGCTGGTGACAGTTTAATCATTCTGGTTACAGTTTAATCATACTTAAATACTTTTTTAAAACTTTCTTTTACTTTATATGAATTTTGACAGCCGTTGATGGCCACTTATAATTGAAGCCATTTGTATTTGTGTTTCATGTTAGTGAAATATTAACAGTATCTGGTTAAGTGGCCTCATATGCTACAAATTTCATAATGTATGCTGAGAGTATTATATTGGTGACACATTGATTGAACTGTCTTAAATTGATGATGACTTTTAAGCTGTCAGTTATTACTCTTACAGTTGGTCAATAAGAAGAGACAGGGTGGAATCCAAGCAGGAATTTTTGGAGGAACTTTTACCGAAAGATTCCATGGTTACTCTTTAGTGTTCTGATGAAGCTACTATTAACTATTTTGTAAAAATAAAAAGTATGATATTTCAAAATTAGACCCTTTCTGTTTGCCTAGCACAAACTAATTAATCAAAATCAGCTCTTTGGCTGCACAGTAGGTCAGTTCACAGACACGGAGAGACAGATTGACACTTCGATTGGTGTTGTCCGTTATTGTTTTCTGAAAGATACTTGCTAGAATATAAAGACGATGACGCCACTTCTTCTAAATAATACTTTTTAAAAAAGGTCACTCAAGCCCACCTGGGCTGCAGTATCTGTCAGCTGTATACTAGTTGTAAGCTTTAAGTGGTGCTGCTTGCTTTAATCTTCATCTTGTGCACAGCATCGCCCTGTTTTGCTCGTGAATCACAAGACAAGCAAGGGCCGAGACACTCTTGCGTTTCCATGGAAACCTGCAGGTGAGAGGAGGATTCAGAATTGTGGTTGACTTTGTTACAGCAACCCTCTCATGAAAGCAAGTTGCTATGGCAGGCTTTTTGGGGTTTTCATCTGTGTGTTCCCCTTTTCTGAAAGAGGTGTAACATTGGAAAGTATATTGCAGTCTTTTTCCAAGACTCTTAATGCTTCACGAAGATGGACTAAAGCACTTGAGGCGTTTAACATTAATGTTTAATGTTGCAGATTCTGCATACTAGGTGGAAAAAAAATCTGACACATTCCTCTAACGAGAAAATTAGAATGACTCCCGGAGTGCTGAATTATCATTAACATCTTATAACAAAACAGAAATTACATTTAAAAAAGAATAGTTTAAAATATGTAAGCAATTTTAAAATGCCATTAATCACTCCCTAGCTGCAGCACATGAGCCATACATGGAAGGTTTTAATTAAAATCATCCAATAATATTTGAAATCTTGCACTTTTCTAGATCTCACTGCTCTTCTCTCCCAGTTTTTTTTTTTTTATCACATTTACATTACAGCGTCTCTCCATCAGTTTCTCCCTACTCCTTTCTCAGCCATTTTCCTCCTCTCACTTACTTAAAGCTTGGCCAATCAATAAGACAGAAAATCCACATAAAGAAAACAGCTTAAATATCAAAGTATCGACTCAACTACTTTAAGTTAATTTCGAGCTGTTTAACAGACAATAATGTTCACTGTTAACTTTGATTTGGTTAATTAGCATTTCTGCTAGACTGTCTTTACGCAGACGTCTCAAAGTGGGACACATGAGAGATTTGCTCCCCAAACTCTAGATATATGTTGTAATCAATGATGATTTTGCTCTTAATAGCCTGTCTATTACACTCTCGATCCTTGCTGTTGGCTGGAAATTCAAACAGACTACCAGTCAAAGCTAAAGGCGACCTCTGAGAACTGAGCACTACCTGCTTGGATAGTGCAATCACTGCACCGTTAGAGCACTGTAATGTCTTGTAGTTGCTGTCCACAATACTCTAATATTTAAGAAAACATTATATCAGATTAGAAAACATAATATCAGATCATCAAATATTTTGTTTCTGTAATAATTTTCACATTGTTCATGAACAGTGACATTTTTGGTAATAAAATTATGGTGGGGCAATGCTGACCTGAGAAAGAGAAGACATATAGAGGGCTTTTATTATTGAGAGGGAGAAAAAGATAATAATATTACATTTTATTTATGTAACACCTTTCCCATGCTCAAGGTGCTTCTTGTTCAAGCACTTTAACTGCATCACCTAAGAGACCCACCCTGCTGCTTAAACTCATTGTCCTATGAAAGTGGCTTCTAAGAAGGATCCCAGCTTGGATTGGCTTAGCTCTGGGAGCTGGAGAAAGTGAGCACAGATGGTGTTGGTGCTGAGACCCTATGTGAGTGGTGTGAGGTGAAGCTAGTGACCTGAATGTTGGAGAAAACATTGTTAGAGAAAACTGGAAAGAGCCGTGAAAGATCAGCCATGTTAAATATTCAGGGAGAGACCACAGCACTTCACAATGTATTAGGCTACCAGAATGAATTGCCTGAAGTGATGATAAAATGGTAGCCAAATAGTGCCATAAGAAATAACACAAAATGAAGACTTTTCAACATGTCATACACAGCAACCACCAAAGGATAGCATTAAAAGATGCCTTAACATTAACATCAAATACTGAAAGCAGAAACACAAATGAGTATTATTAAATTCCAGTTTTTGCTCAATAACAAAAGTGATAAATCATGTTGTAGTTAAGTAAATTACATGATTCGTGATAACGATAACATCTACTCCAAAACAGAGAGAAGTTGCCTCTCAAAAAATCAATCTATGGATCATTTAGTACAACTCATAGTCTTCAAGCCCCAAGGTAAAAATGCTCAGACTGCACTTGAACACACATTAGCAAAAGTGTGGTAAAACACTGCAGGGTTGAAGGACCTGTCTTTAGTAACCAAGAAACAGCACTGCTAGGCATTAAGATGATTTGACATATATCTATTATGTTTAAAACATCCTGTGATGAGACGAGATGTTTTGGAGGATGAGATTTTTTCAAGTCCTACGAGTCGAGACTTTGGCCATGAGATATTTTCAAGTCACTCCCTCCTCTCAACCATAGAGAACCACACCCACGGTACTCTTATCTCTCATTTATGTGAATGCTTTTGACAGACATTTCCAAGACGAGACATTTCATCACAAAGGGCTATCAGCAGTAAGAATGAGTACACAGGCAATCCTAGCACCGAGAAATGATGAAGTCAAATGAATTAATGGCAAAAATGACAATCGCTTACACAGCAGATTGGTTAATTGTGTATCAATAGGCTATGCTGAAACAGTTGGTGGTGATCGTACATAAGATGAAAACATCAACTTACAATATTCCAAAGAATATGTATAACCGTTAACACCATCTGGTTTTCCTCAGCATAAATTACTGTAGAAAGAAGAATGTATCCATGAGCGGTAATGTAGTACATCTTCCGTGGATAACATTAGACAACAAAGGAGATCTTGATATGCCATTTGTATTAAAACGTTAACAGTTTCCCATTAGAATAGCTTTTGCAAAGACCATTTACAAATCTCAGAGCCAAACATTCGAAAAAGTTGTTTTATTTAATAGTGAGAAAGAAACAAAATTCAATCACGGGCAGTTAAAGGTTGCGTTCTCACAATGAAAGTCCAAACACAGAATCAAAACTCAATGGGATATTGATGAAAATTTAATTCAAAAAATTGTTTTTACTTGTGTTTTACAGTAAAAGTGTAAGTTTAAAAAGTTTTTACATGTTAATTTCAAAGCTAAACAGAATGAAATCATATTACGCAACGAATAACTCTAACACAACATGAAACATAATTTACATTCAAATTATTACGTTTTAATATTTTTTAATATGGTTAATTACTTGCTGTAATCTATACTAATAAAAGGCAAAGCCCTCACTCACTCACTCACTCCACTGACTCACTCACTCACTGACTCATCACTAATTCTCCAACTTCCCGTGTGGGTGGAAGGCTGAAATTTGGCAGGTTCATTCCTTACAGCTTCCTTACAAAAGTTGGGCAGGTTTTATATCGAAATTCTACGCGTAATGGTCATAACTGGAAGCAGTTTTTCTCCATTTACTGTAATGGAGATGAGCTTCAACGCCGTGGGGGCGGAGTTTCGTGTGACATCATCACGCCTCCCACGTAATCACGCAGTCCATAGAAAACCAGGAAGACCTAAAAAAAGCGCTGAAGAAAACATGCATTATATAATTGAGAAGGCAGCGAAACAATAAGAAGCGAGCGAGTGACATATACAACCATATTCATGACTTCTGCTACTTCGGAAACAAAGCACGATGTAAACCTACACTTTAAATTAAGTTCATAGACAGGCTGCCGCTGGCGTTTGTAATTTAGTGCCTGCCCATATAAGGCCGTCCGTCAGCGGCAATCCAATAGCAAACTCCCACTAAATATTCACGGGTTAAGGACTGTGCTTATACAGAGGAAGATGAGATGGTCAGGGTGGTGTTTGGTACAAACTCAGCGAAACTGCGAGAGAAAGTTTTAAGTGCCAGGACTAAGGTAACATTAAATACAGCCATGGACATAGCACGAGATGGCACCAGCACAGCTGGGAAACTTCGATGCATGTACACCGAGTGCTCACGTGAACTGACGCGTGCACAGATAAAAGCAACAGTTCCAAAGAGCTGAACAAAACCGAATTACACAATTGAAAAGGCAGCAAAAATATGAAGCGTCTGATACATACAAGCATATTCATAAATCCAAAACAAAGCACACGTTGGAAAAAGTCAATGTCCGCTAAAGGAAGACAGTGTAAAAAACCGTGCATGCAGTGTGTCAGGTCTCAGATAAAGAAGAAGACGAGCTGTTTATTGATGCAGTAAGAAACGAATCGATGAATGAAACCTGTCATCTTTACAACGATTGACAAACACGGAATGTAACTTGAACACAACACATCCTACAAATACGAACCTGATTGAAAGAAATAATGATAATCAAATCCTTGATGACAGCAACACTCAGTAACACTCACAAAACAAATACTGTATATTGACAGTCATGTTACGTTATTTTTAAAATGTTCCCTTTTCTTTTCATAGCTTTTTTAACACACTACTTCTCCGCTGCGATACGCGGGTATATATATATATATATATATGTATATATATATAACCCGATCTACATACTCGAATAATGGATACTTTATTCGCCATCAATGATTGTTTTGGTAAAGCCATACTCAGTGTATTCATTAGATGAACGGTAAAAAAGTAAGAGCGAGGGAAGGATGACTTATTGAGGCATGCAGGCTGTAGTGCGTCAACTCTATCTGAATTGCGCGATCACATTTGAAAAATATATCTTTTCAAGTTCTATTTAGTCCATATGTGTCAAACTCAAGGGCCGGGCCACATCCGCCCGGCGTGTAATTATATCCGCCCGCGAGATCATTTTATATACTGTATTATTGTTATTAAAGCCCGGGTATATGAAGCGCTGGTAACACAATAAACTACAGATCCCATAATGCAGCGCTTCAGCTGCCTTGCCGAACACTTACCGAGTTAATCAAGTTATTGCGAAGCTAGCTCACACGATGCTGAAGAGAAAAGTTGATTCTGAAAATAGAGCCTTTAAAAACCGATGGGAGGCTGAGTATATGTTTACTAAACCCGTGTGTCTCATTTGTGGAGCTAATGTGGCTGTAATTACAGAATTTAATCTAAGACGGCACTATGAGACAAAACATCAGGTTAACCTGAATGCAATGCAGAAGATACAGAAAGCAGCATAATTAAATAAGAATCTGACACTTCAGCGGACGTTTTAACCCGTGCACAATCACAAAGTGATTTCAAGTGAAGCTGCTTTTATGGGAGACACAAATGCACCAGTGCAACTTGTCCCACTTTCCCTGTTGCCAAGTAATGTTGAACCAAGTCGTCACTACGGTGTTCCCAAATACGCACTTTGCTGATAAACTGAGCGCACTGAGTTTGCACGGCGCTTTGGTGACTTTGAAGAACAAAAAAAGTCCGTCTACATGCGGCTCGAACCTTATGCATGCATTATGTTCATAATATCCACGCAGACTTGCACGTAAGAGCGGGAGTCATCTGTTTTAACAAGCAGCGTATTGCACTGATACGAAATAGCTGTGTGTGTATATATGTAGATATGTATGTATATGTATATATATGTTTATATATGTGTGTGTGTATGTATGTATATATATATGAATTTGTGTGTGTATGTATGTATATATATATGTATTTGTGTGTGTATGTATGTATGTATGTGTGTATGTATTTATGTGTGTGTGTATATGTATGTGTATATATGTAGATATATATATATGTATATATATATGTGTATATGTATAGATATGTATATATATATATGTTTATGTATGTGTGTGTAAATATATATATATATATATGACAACAACACTCATCACTCACAACAGTGACAAAACAATTACATTGACAATCATGTTACGTTATTTTCAAAATGTTTCCTTTTCTTTTTCATTGCTTCTTTAACACACTACTTCTCCGCTGCGAAGCGCGGGTATTTTGCTAGTGTAAAATATTTAGTAAATTGTACATCCGCATCCCAATACGCGAGTGGCAGAACCGCAAAGAGGCTAGCAAATACCGCAAGCACGGAGTGGCAAGCGAGGCGAACAGGGGGCAAAGCCCCCTAGTAATCTAAGAAGAAAATTATTTCTAGTCAAGAAATTACATTGACCATATCATGGACAACTGGAAAAAACTGATTATGTCTCATATAAATTTCCAATAAACCTTTTAATCATACATTCAATTTTTAAAATGCATTTACTACATATTAAATATTTGCATAACAGCACCATCTGGTGGGAGATGGGATGCCAGAGCCCCACCTACCCTAAATGTAGAGACCCTGCAATTTACTTACTGTGAACAGGTGGAAGGACATCATTTTTTGTTTCCTTTTGTCCCAGGGCTGAATATTTTTCCAAAAAACTCAGTTTTGTAAAAAGCACATAAAGCAATAGTTTTACACATAGATTAATATAAAATACTTATTGATGACAAATGTCACACTGTTTTATGTTACATGAGCCTCTTCAGTGTATAAATTCACATACTTATTACATACCTGTTTGTCTCATCATTCATAAAATGAAAGGCACTTTCTGGAAAACAATTGCTTGAAGTAGTTAAATGGCTGGTAATCCGTAGCACTCCGCGTCATTTGATGAAGTCCAGTAGCCAGCTTGCCTCCCATGGATTTACGTCTGTATAATCCTCCCAGGGCGAATGTTGCCATAGGTGTGTCATCTACATGAGTGCATTCAGCAGTACGATCAGTTGGGAACTGATCAGCTGGTCATTGATCAGCTGATGCAGGTACCTGTTTTTCGTTTTCCAGATCATTGGCATCAAAATCGGAGTTCAGTAAGTATCTGTGTAGTCCAAGAGTTCCCAAAGTGGTCGATATCGACCCCCTGGGTTCAATTTGAACTTTCAGGGGGCGATAGTTTCCATAAAAAATTTTGGGGGTCAACGAAAGCAAAAATAGACCCTCTTACTACTGCTATTTGTTTGTTACTTCAAAATATTTATGATTCCAATAGGTACCTAATTAAGAAGTAAAATAATTCAAAAAAACACTTTTTTGATAAAAACACATTACACACCAAACTTGCGAATGAAAAGGGTAAAATGTGTCATTAAAAGAGTCACACGTAAGAATGCATGAAAATACACGTAGCACAAACATGTCTGTGCATTGTCTTATCGAACGTATCAAAGCAAGTGCGGACATGAAAAACCGTTGCATGTCCGCACTTGCTCACGGTGGGACGAGACGACGGATATTCGATATTAGCAGAATCTATCAGTCTTGTACGGTCATGCTTTTATTAAACACTATAAATTGGTTCGTCTGATGTGACATGTACTTATTTGTGATTTGAACTTTGAATATAATTATTTATTGAGGAGCAGTACTATGAAAAAGAAAACCAGAGGACACAGTTTAGTTATTCGAGTTTGAACAAAAATCTTCTGTTTCACGTAAGTATGTACTTTATTGCTTTTTTTTTTTTTAATCATAGGGGCTTTCGAAATTGTTTGTTAATAAAAGTTTTTATTTCTTCAGATAATAATACGACTGAACCAAAAAGAAATGCAGACAGTACAGCTTGGACTATTTGTACTTATTTTGAATTTACATATTTATTTCATAAATGTCAAAAATGTAAAAACTCTGCTCGTATTTTTTTGCTTTAATTTTCGTTAGTGCAGGTTTCGATATTAAATGTTGCACAAGATAATGCCATATTCCATAGTCCTTTGATCTTTTTCAATCATTAATTACAAGTGATTAAAATGAAAAGTTTGATATCTAGTGAAATATTTAATATCAAGTGCAGTACAAATATATTAATTTGAGTAAGTAAAGTAAATGACAAGGGGGTCGATGGTTTTAAAAGTTTTTGGTAAAGGGGTCTGCGGCTGAAAAAAGTTTGGGAACTCTTGGTGTAGTCCATGAAGGTGCTTCCCTTACGACACCCAAGGACCTCGACAGGGTCTGGACTTTAAGTCCCATGCCACTCTGTGGGTGTCTCAACTGCCAGCTGCTGTGTGGGAAAATGAACTACTTGTAGCATCACATTCACCTAGTCCACTTATCACCCTTCCCTCCATGCTGGGATGAAGAATACAGTATAAGGCATTCTGCCCCGGTCAAGTCTCAGCTCCCACTGTCCTTTCACTATGGCAAGAAATCATCCTGCATCCCAGCAGGGATACGTGTCAGTCTTCTTGGGCACTTACAAGACATGACTGACGGACTCAATGTTCATCACTGCATGTCTTTCAAATCGAAAGCTTGATGTTTTCAGGTGCTCTCTGACAGAATTGTGTTTCACTGAAGTACAATTTAATGTAAATCTCCTGAAAATAAAATCAGTTGATGAGTTTCTCTTAACAGAAATGCATCAACAGTTGAATCAATTCAGTTTAATTCTATTTATTGGAATGGAGTGCCTGCGGTGGGCTGGCGCAGGGTTTCTTTCCTGCCTTGCGCCCTGTGTTGGCTGGGATTGGCTCCAGCAGACCCCCGTGACACTGTAGTTAGGATATAGCGGGTTGGATAATGGATGGATGGATGGAATGGAGTGCGCTTCAGGGCAGTTTACACATTTACAAATATAACATGGTAAAACTAAAACACAAACTACTATTCAGTGTAAAACAACCATTCATCATCCATACCCACTAATTCAGGGTGGAGTGGTGTGCAGGAAGTCTGAGGAGCATTAGGACAGGGTGCAACTTAAGAAGGAGAAAGTCTTTTTAGTTGAAGCAAATGGAAATTAATGATTGGAGTGTTTAAAATTTTGAAGGAAATTAGTGTGGTCAGTGCTTGAATAGGACCAGCACCTCTTGAGTATTTTCATGTGGTTGGTTGTCATTGTATCACAACGACACTACAGAGTATCACCGTATCGCCACCTTACTACTTTTCTTCTTTCTGGAATCTCTACGGCACATGAGGCACACTTCCATCAAATGTCATTGTTTTGCGATGATCAGCGTTTTTCCGTACCAGCACCTTTCTTAATGTACCAGTGAGTATTGACACGTCTTCAGAAATTTCGCAGAAATTTGGTTCCACTTCAAGCACTGATTATGCTGGACCGCGGCTGTTGTTTAAGAAACTTGCTAACTATAAATTACTCCCAAACATTCGAACATTTTTCTTCACAAATAGAACCATAGACACATGGGATGAGTTATCGAATAAACAGCAGGACTTTGAGGACATTCAAATCTCAACTTGATGCTATTTTGGAGCAATTAGGTGAACAGGATCAGTGGACTGTTATCTGCTGTCCTAATCATGGGGCACACTAATACATGTACACACACACCCTCTTGCAAATGGACAAAACAAATGAAAGGGTAACAAAGTACCAAAGTATCATGCAATTGTGTAAGAACATTCAGTCACAATATGAAGCACTTTCAAGAGCTCACCGGTTCTACCGTGATGCTGTTTTAAGCCCAACAAACTAGGTCTGAATCCTGCTCAGTCCCTGTCACATCTCCTCTTGAATATGTGGGTTTCTTTCCCAGTACTTCAGCATGCCTTGAAACACATTTATACTAACTCTAAACTGATCCAGTGTGCCCCATGGCACATACTTGCACCCTATTCTGGTTAGTTTCTGCCATTCATCTGATGATGTCGGGATTGGAGGTGCCCGTTGCAACCCAGGATGAGCATGCAGAATCAGATAATGTGGGGATAACTGCATACATGTCTATACATTAAAAAAAATAATAGCCTAACAGATCCTGATAGTAATAAAATTAGTTAAATGGATATTATTTATGATATCATTTAATGTGACAAAGCTCTAAAGTTGGGCCTGACATGTGCGATGCTTATGTCTCACTTCTATGCTAAGATTTAATTTCAGGATACCAAGGGCCACTACAGGACACCAGGAACAAAAAGACTCAGTAAAGGCCGACAACAACAAATGTCCGTAATTATAAAAAGAGCAATAGTGACCGCCTCAGTGGCAGCTCTGTCAGGAGTACGCTATGCTCTGCAGGCTGAAACCAATGGGGCATCTCTTATAATGGCAGCTGGCTCATTCCAGAGCTTGTGAGCTACAGTATATCGCTAAAGCAGTTTGTTTTTCTCCTGGGAATTTAAAGCAGGCTTTCATCTTGAAACTGCAGTTTAATCTCTGGAGTAAGATAGATATTAATAAGCTCTGTAATGTAAAGAAGCTTTAAATCATTTAGAACTTTATATGTCACAAAGATGATTGGCTGTAAATTTACCTGGAACCCAATGCAGAATATGTGAATAAATGAATGACAGAGAAAGTAAAAACACATAAAAATAGTTGGAATAAAAATAAAACTTTCATAATTATATGCAAAACCAAAGAGTTGAACAAAATTAAATCTTACCGTATATATAGAAAATGTCTATTTTTCTCCACTTCTGACATTAGATAATTAGAACACCAAATTATTTAAAATTTCTTTACAGGGGGCAGTAATTATATAGCAGACAATTCCAACTGATATGAGTCACCGTGCAGTGTCACTACATATTAATCTTTGCTTTTTGAGAAATAGCTTCCTGGCATTGCACACAAATTAAAAAAACAAAACAGTATTAATGCCAAGTTAAGAAAAAAAAAGTCACAACTGCAGGCAAAAAAAAAAAATCCTCTGACAGTAAAGTAAATGATGCCAGTGCCTGTTTCTGTTTAGCTGAGAGATTCTTAAGAAGAGTCGAGATTGGAAATGAAATGCACTGATTCAGTTCAACTTGCTCCCTTGAGACACAAATTACAATTTCAGTTTTCCTTGTTATTTTCTATATATGCTGCTTTTTTTTCTTGCTGTCAAGACATTTAATTTTTTTCTCCATCAATATGCATAATTATCTACAAAAGACAAATACAGAGGATTGATATATGGTGTGCCTTTATTTTAAGGCTTTTCTGTTAAAACCCATAAACCCGTTACTTGTATTAGATAAAGGCACAGAAAGCCTTTGACCTTTGCTTACTGCCTCTTATTTAGTGTTACAAATGATTGTGAAAACTGACTGAACTGCTGGTAGCATTTCTTCAAAGATCCACAGGCCATGTGATGCAGCTAAATTCCCAAAGACATGTTTTTATAAACATGAGGTTATCCAACTTAATTCAATGATCATCTATCCATGTTTTATGCAGAAGAATTTCTTTATAGTTGTGACAAATCAGGGCCCCCTTCAGCCCCCAATTCCTGAAACGCAACTGGACAGGGTTTCCCAAATAAATGGGTTTATTTGAGAAAAAATAATAGTATTCAGAAGATGGGCCAATAGCAGAACAATATAGAGGTTAAGACAAGAGAAAGCAACAACACCCTGCCCCTCGGCCCTAAACTGGCACTCGTCATAGTCCACCACTCACCTCGAGTCTTGTTTATTTAACTCTCACCTCTTCTTTCTCCTCCACATGTGTCAAGCCAAGAACTTCCTTCTGCCTCCAAGTTCTTTTTATGGGTTTTTAAGGCTGGAGTACCACCAGCAGGAATGGCAGACACAGAGAAGGCAGAAAAAACAATTGTAGAAGAAATGAAGAAGCTGCAGGACTGAGCAACCACTTGGACAAAGGAGTTTAATGAAGAAAAGTGCTACACATGGATAAAAGGAATGTCAGCTATAAATACAAGATGGGAGACACTGTCATACAGGAAGCAACTTCTGAAAAAGATTTAGGGGTTTATGTTGACAAAACCTTTATCAACTAAGCAATGTGCAGAAATGATTGAAAAGGCAAATAAAATATTAGGCCAAAACATGAAAACTGTGGAATTTAAACCAAGGGACGTGGTGCTCAGACTATATTATTCACGAGTGAGACCTCATCTGTTCTGAATTGAGTGTCCTAAAGCACAAGACCTGCAAAGCACAGAGTCCCAAAAATGCCCACTAAACTGTCAAATCCAGCTATTAACAATGGCAAGCACAGAATTCTTAAAAATAAAAGGTTTATTCTGCACAAAGAATGCTCTGTTACACTGAGAAGCTCTCAAAAGCACAAAATGCATAAAGGAACTGCCAGCAAGGCAATCCAAGGTGAACAAAGTCGCAATACAGATATAAGGCAAGGTCAGAAAAACTGAGGAGAAGGTCATAAATTCCATAAAACACCTTAGCACAAGCACAGAGAAATCAAAGTCACTCACCAACTCCCTAGTGTGTTCAAATGAACTGCCGGGAGGCCCTCTGGTTTTAAAGGCCGGAGGAGAGTTCCTGGCTGTTCCCATGGCAGGTAGCCCCACCTGTTAAGTGACCACTCAGAAAGCACATAGAAAATAACACAGCCACAAAAAATACAAAGGATAATGAACAAAAGTAACATTAACATAAATAAATGGCTCAACAAAAAACAAAAAGGACATAAAACATGGATTTCCCGTGGCTGAAATAGAACATGTTGTGTGTAGTTCTGGTCGCCACAAAAAAAAAAGACAAAGCAGCACTTGAAGCTGTGCAGAGGAGAGCAACCAAGTGCATCTCTGGGCTTAATGACATGTCATTGTGACTCAGAGAATGAAATCTTTTTAGTCTCAAGCAGGGAAGACTATGTGGGGACCTAATGCAGGTATTTAAAATCCTCAAAGGTATTGATAAAGTAGATCCAGCAATGTTCTTTCAGCTGAAAAGTGAATCACATACTTGAGGACATCAGTGGAAATTATGGCAGTGCATTTAACACTGAAGCCAGAAAACACTTCTTTAAGCAAAGAGTTGTGGGACTCTGCAACAAACTGCAGAGACATGCAATTGAAGCAGAACCTTTGATAGCCTTTAATTAATCTGTACAGCAATATGAGGCAGAAAAGAAGAGATAAAAGACAAATAAAGATGCATAAAAGGAGACTGTAGTAAGCTGTGTTCTGAGAATTTTAGGTAAGGAAGACTTGTGTTTCGAGGTATGGTATTGGTACTGACTAATCATAGCTGCAGACAGTGGTGTGTTGCAGGTTCATTAGCACATGCAGGTAAGTATTTCACTGTACTCTGCTCATGAGACAATGATATCCTCTTTAACCTATAAACTTGTTATAGGAAGCATCAAGATTAAAAAAACAGCTACAGAATAACAGATTTTTATATTAATTTCTGTTTTTTGATTTTTTTTTATATGGTTTGTATTATAGCACCAGCATTCTGCACATAGTGAACAAAAGAGAAACTAAGAAGCACTAGTCAATAGAGTCTTTAGGAGAGCAGGGTGAAAATGGTGTCAGAGTGCAAGGTGAATCCCAAAATGTCCAATACACTAAAGAAACAGACCTTTGTCATCTGATGTTCTGTCCATGACTTGTAGCAAAGAAATGACTCATAATGTGCTATGAATAAGACTGGGTGTGTGTCAGCCAGCTCAGAGAGACTGAAGCCTCTGTTTGCCTCATTTGTGTACGAGATGCTACTGATGAAGAAGAGTGGAGGGTGCCTATATGTGGTAGAAAGCACGTGGGTTGGCATCACTCAAGGTTATGACTGGCACTGGCAATAAAGTGGATAACAATAAGGACTGCTTGTGTACATTTTCTTATTTGGCTTATTTACTGGCTATCATGAGTAATGTGTGACCACATATGGCTAGTTCAAGAATGAGGCTTCAGGCAGATTTCAATGAGGTCTTTTTTTTTAACCGGCTGCCTTCTCGCTTTATAATATATTCTCTGATTAGACAATATTTTACTATTTTAAAGTGTTCATTCATATTACAGATAATATTTAGATATGAGTTCCGTGTGTGCAGTCATTGTGTAAATCTTACTGTTGTTAATAAGAACTATCCTATCTATCTATCTATCTATCTATCTATCTATCTATCTATCTATCTATCTATCTATCTATCTATCTATCTATCTATCAATCAATCAACATTTATTTATATAGCACATATTCATACAAAAAATGTAGCTCAAAGTGCTTTACAAAATGAATAGAAAAATAGAAGACACAATAAAAGATAAACATAAGTCAACATTAATTAACATAGAATAAGAGTAAGGTCCGATGGCCAGGGTGGACAGAAAAAACAAAAAAAAACTCCAAAGGCTGGAGAAAAAAATAAAACCTGTAGGGGTTCCAGACCAAGAGACCGCCCAGTCCCCTCTGGGCAATCTACCTAACATAAGTCAAACAGTCCTCTTTGTATTTAGGGTTTTCATGGAAGGACCTGATGATGATGGTCACGTAGACTTCTGGCTTTCAGTCCATCAATGTTGGTGCATCATGATGCTTTGAGTAGGTGGTGGTGGCGCAGGTGATCTATCTATCTATCTATCTATCTATCTATCTATCTATCTATCTATCTATCTATCTATCTATCTATCTATCTATCTATCTATCTATTGTGAAAGAAGCCGCGGAAACAAACAGACAGACACTGAGACACACGATGTCCAAACACACACATTTATTTTCTGCACAACAACAAAGCCACAACAGCTCAGTCTTTTTTAATACTTCTTCACTTTACTGCCGCCTCCACTCCTCTCTTGCAAGCTCCGTCCTCTTCCAACTGACTCCAGCTCTCCGAGTGGAGTGAGGCGGCCCCCTTTATATTGCACCCGGAAGTGCTCCAGGTACTTCCTAATTATCATCCGGCAGCACTTCCAAGGTGTGGTGGAAGTGCTGCATGCCAAGGCTCCGGAGCTGTCCAGGCACCCCCTAGTGGTGACCATAGACTCCCACAAGGTTGAGCTTCCCAGCTCCTTATCCTTATCCAGGGGTGCTGCCCTCTTGTGCCCCAGGGAAGATATTGCCCCTCTCCTGGTCCTTCCCTTCTCCAGGAGTCCCAGTGGGGCAAGGTCCCTAAGTCATCTGACACACTATCTATCTATCGATCTATCTATCTAATCAAGAAAGAAAACATTTCAGTAATGAGTGGCACAATAGGAGCGGCCCAAGCGATTTCTTGTTACAAATTTAAAATTTGTCTAGGTTTGCTTCTCCTCTTCTTTAATTGATATGCGATATGGGGGCGCCTAAAAAGGGCCTCAGAATACCAAGTGTTTTATAGCCTCTTCTGCTATCATTTCAAGAAAGGACCAAACATGCATTGTACCAGACACACTCCAGAAGGGCAGTGGTTCTTCTCTAGGAGCCTTTCCAGCACAAGAAGTTCAGAATCATGGATCTTTAGGTAGCAACAAAAAAGAAGGGTGGTTCATTCTTAGATATAATACATAACTCTAGATGTTATACTTCAAACTGAAAATCTCCCCTCTCTGCTAATTGGAGGTGATTAAGAAACACCAGACTCATTTTCTAAACAATTAGTAATTGAGGTAGCATTGGCTGTGTTCATAAGAGAAGTAGGAGGAAAATGCGTTTCATGAAAAGATTGAATAAAAAAGAAATGAAACATATCCAGCACACTGCCAAATAAACAGTATAGTGGCCAAAACTCCATTTTACTGTACACACCACAACAAGAATTGTACTTCTACTCTGTTAGACTTTATGGGTTATCCTAGAAAGCATTTTGATTGTATAGAAGCTTTGCTTCCACATTAAAATAAACAATTCTAAAGAAAAGTCATTGTCAATATTATGGATGACCTTGGAGGCACTGGAGATAAAAGGAGACCACCTAAGTGTGGTGGTATCACTATGAACATGGAGAAAAGGCTAATAAGATTTTATCAAATTAAATAAACAATAAGGAAGTTTGGAAAGCCAGAATATGAACAAGATATATAATAAGGAGTACAAATAATTAACTAACACATTTAAGATATATTATAAAAAGATGAGGCTGAAACTATGGACTCCTTAGATAAAATACACACATCCCATCTTGATACTCTTTCTGTAGGCTAAGGCTGTCTTAAGTTGAAGATGCCATGAACTCATCATAAAGTGGTGAGATTTTTATAAAATATCTATCTATCTATCTATCTATCTATCTATCTATCTATCTATCTATCTATCTATCTATCTATCTATCTATACTCTTGTCTTGATCTTAGTTGCAATAGGATAAAATATTACTGGATAGCAAATGTTTTTAATATTAATTAAATTTTAAAAAGTGTAATTGTTTGGTATAAAAGAAAATAGAAGGTGAAAGTTTCATCCCTGCGATTCCTGGCCAAAGCTGATTCAATGACTGTTGGATTGTATATGCGAGAAGCAAACAAGAGGAAGAAAAAGATTAAATTTGTTTTCTTGCAGATGAGGCGTCCTTTCTTAAAACTGCTTATTTCCTTCAACTTCATATAACAATGGGTAACTGCATTTCTAAGGTTCTGCTGAAGTTTTTACAGACCTGGCCTGTTCTCCGCATAAAAAGTTTGGTGTCGCTTTCTGCTTTCAGTGTAATTTATCTTACACTGTGCAAATAATGCACATGCATCATCTTTAATTGTTTATTGTAGCTAAAACCTTAGTTGCTCACATATAGCTTATTTAAAACTTTTCTTATAATGCCTGTCTATACAGCTCTGGAAATGTATAAACAAATCACTCTTATTTCACTGATATGGCTGACTTCTGGGGTTTCATTCCTTTAGTTTTTCTTGATTGTCTAAACACACTTTACTAATAATATTAATATTTGCCTGGGAACATGCCTCTGCATGTTACATTTGCATTTACATTTATTCAATTAGCAGACACTTTTATCCAAATCATCTACAAAAGAGATCAACATTGTCGAGTAAACATCAGTCTGGAAGACTCTTTTGCAAAAAATGTTACAGGACAAGCGTATAGAACTGGTCATCACAAGTAAAGAGCTAGAAACCAAAAAGAACCCAAAAACTGGCCGAACTCTCCATAGTTACAAGAGCCTAATTGACAAAGATTCACATAACAAGAGAGTTTTCAAATGCTTCCTAAACACATTGAGAGCCTCAGTCGTTCAGATGGAGGCAGATGTCTCATTACACCAGCTAGGAGCTATACATGAAAAGAGTCTGAACTAAGATTTGACACCACACAAAGGTGGAATCACCAGATGCCATTTACTAACAGACTCAAGTGAGTGAGAAGAAGCATAGGACCTCAAAAGTGCCTCCATATATGTATAAGTTACTGAAGGCAAATATCGAGGATTTGAACTTAATGTGTGCTGCTACAGGGAGGCAGTGTAACAAGTGGCATGTGCCCATCTTGGCTGATTGAATTCAAGATGTACTATTGCATTTTGAATTATCTACAGCAGCTTGGTGGGACATTCAGATACCCCTGGCAGCAGAGAGTTACAGTAGTCAGTGTGCATCAAGATCGATGTCTGGACCAGACATTGCTCTGCATCCTCTGTCTGATATGGTCTCATCTTGCAGATGTTGTACAAAGTAAATGTGAATGAACAAAAAAATGTTACAATGTCATTGATCACCTCCCCAAGATCATGTTATTGATATGAGTAAGCTGGACATAAATGGAGTGATGAATAGGCAGTTTGCCTCTGATAACAAGGAGGTCCATCTTTGTCAAACTGAGCTGGAGATGGTGTTACTTCATCCAGGTTCAGATATCAGCAAGACATACCAAGATTCCTCTGGAGTAAGTGACAGGTACAGCTGTGTATCACCGGCACAGCACTGATATAAAAATCCATGGGAATGGATATTAGGGCCTAGTGAGGTGGTGAACAGGGAGAAGAGGACTTGGGACAACAACCCCTTGCTTGCCTGATGCACCCTTGACATGTCTCTTCTCCAGGACATATAACAAGATCCACCTGAGAGGCTGGATTGAAACCATCTAACAGCTGTTCCAGTGATACCTAGGTCCAAGAGGGTGGCAAGAAGTATCTGATGGTTAACTGTGTCAAAGATGGAGTAGAAATCAAGGAAAATGAGGATAGGTGACATTTTGGTAGCAGTCAACAGAGCCATGTTAGATCACGAAATCAACTAGATGACCTTACTACATTTATTTTCTATCTTGTTTGCTCATCCAGACTTTCCGAGGCATTGGCACATATGAATGACGTTAGAGAAAATTTTGGCTGATGCTGTTATCCAATGTGACTTACAACATCTGAAATACATTTGGTTACATTTCTTTTGTGTTTCCAGTTTGAACACAGGCAGGTGAAGTGATTTGCACAGTGGTGTCAGCAGTGGGATTTGAACCCACAATCTCAGGGTTTGAGGTCAGATACCACTTTCTGATCTACCAATACATGTTGTCATGTGTCTATTGTGATTTGTGTTTAGTTGGTGATTTCCGCCAGAGAATTACAATAATCTTCAAAAATCAGGTTAACTTATATTATGCAGTTAATCCTGTGTTATTTTTCATGGTGTGGTCCCCGGCCGGGACGCCCAGGAGAACCAGAGGAGGGCTTGTGCCTCCTCCAGACCGTGAGGGGGCGTCCGTCCTGGTTATGTTGGGGGCCTCGGGTACAGGGCTTGGAAGCCCAGCCCTGTAGGGACCCGTGGCCACCGCCAGGCAGCTCCCCAATGCCTGAATATCCCTGGAGCCCAGCACTTCCACCATACCAGGAAGTGCTGGGGGGAAGACGACAGGGGACACCCGGACGGCTTCTGGGTGCGCAGCCGGCACTTCCGCCACACTGGGGTGTGGCTATGACTAATTGCCGGGAAGCAGCTGGAGCCCATCTGGGTTCCCATATAAGGGGACGCCTCCCTCCAGTGAGCGGCGAGAGTCGGGTGGAAGAGGACAGAGCTGAGAGAGAGGACGGGAGGCGGCCAGGAGAAAGGCATTGGACTTGTGAGGCCTGGACAGTTGGGGGAATCGGTGCAAGAGGCACTGGGGTTTGTGCACGTTCTAATTGTAAATATTGTAAATAAACAAGTGTGTGGTGAAACCAACGATGTCTGTCTGCCTGTGTCCGGGTTCAAGTTCACAATGGGTATTTAAAGTTAAAACTGTACAGTTTCAAAATGTTGTGCTTTGCTCCTGTGCAGCACAGTACAAAGCTAACTATTTCTCAAGGTGGTCCTTTATTTTTTTTTACATTTGCTGTGCTGTTGTGTTGTATGAGATAAAATGTGGTTCCAAAGCCTAACGTAATAGTGTCTGTCTTCTGGCAGTGTTATAGATTAACCAATCCACAAGTATGCTGAGACACAAGCCTTCATTCACTCTTGTATTTTACAACTGTTCTTCTGATGTTAAGTGTTTTATTGGGCTACACTTTCTCCAGGGTTAATGGATTTCTTTGTTACCACAATGCTATTTCATGTCATTCCGAAGCCCTCCTCCAGATATTTATTCCGAGGCCAGTTTCTCCACTTCAGCAGTATTGTAATCTGAATTTGCTTCGTTGGTGCATACTGTAAATGGTGCTGTATTAAATAAAACGAGTTAAAAATGTTAACAAAGATTGTATTTGGATACTTGAATAGCTGGAGCTTTTTTAAACTTTCTTTTGTTTTCACAATTTATTTATTACATACTGTATTTTTGTAACAGTGAGTCTTATTCAAAAATAACACTGATAATTGAATTTAATTACATGCATTGGTAGTGAACATAAAACATGTTTTTAATCTGTATTACAATATCATGTGGCTAACACTGCTTTCGTAGATAAAATATAACTAAAGTTGTTCATGTGCTACTGTCTGGAGTTGGATGTGGAGACTCCGTGGCTAATTGTACTTTAGATTTCTTTAGTAGAACAGTTTTCAAAGGAACATTGGCTGTATCGAGACATGACAGACAGCAGATCATGTCGATAGAATATTGGATGATAATAATCTTTAAATAATGCTGCCATGAAGATGTTTTTAGTGTAACAAAATACTGAGTGCACATTTAGTCATGTTACTATAAAATATGACTGAGCCAGCTTTCACACATTTCTACAAAAGTTAAGTTCCTTCCCTGTTTTACTTTTACAGACACAGACATCACGAGGTCCATGCAGAGCACCACCCAGCTGCAGATACAAGCACAGGATGGGATGAAAGCCGAAGGCTGACTGTTAGTACATAATGAGATCTACTGCTGCATTCCGGTCCATTGATGAATGCATAAACAATGTCATTTCTACTGTATTGAAAAATAAAGAATATCATTATTAGCACATTGAATAAATACATACTGTACATATCTACTGTCATAACTTCCTCATATGGTAACGGTTGGCCATTCAGCCTTCACCTACATCTGATCTGGCACCACCCCATGTACAGCAGTAAGATTCAGCATGCACATCTGCAGGTGTTTCACCATTTTTCCAACAGGAACGCATGTTGAAAAACTAAAAGAAAAAATATTAAAAATATACAAGTTGATGTAACCATTGAAGTAAAATTGAAACAGTAAACTAATTCATAGTTGAAGTCATACAAAATGTTTCTCTGTTTTAAGAAAGACATGTTTGCAAATGCATGTATGCTTCTCAATGGAGATTTTGAAATTTCAAAAAATGTGAACCGCGTACTGTATTCAAGTTATTTCAACAAAAAAAAAAAAAAAAAATGAAGTCTTGAAATTTCCTTGAAGAATAAGTGCCAAACATCAGCAAAACTTGTCAAAAAGACGGAGAGGCAAACAGACAGACATGACTATTGTGCTTGGTGCTTTTCACATTATATGTGAGCTCTCTGACTGATGAATATGGCAAAATGTATTTCTCTCACCTATTTTCCTCAGATGCTTCACTTTCATTCAAGGCCTTCATTGCCTTTTGTTTCACCCACTGCAATTCATTTCAATTAAATTATTGTATTGACCCCTCCTTCATTTTATCTGTAGGGTTACTTGGATGTTATCTGTCACATTACCAAATGTCAGGATTTTACCAAGTCTCATGGCTCTTCTGACCCATGATCTTCAGTATTATTGTTCCTTTCACACCTCTCTCATAGGCTCATTCACTCTCCTCCCGACTCTGACCATTCATGCAGGAAACTCTGCTTCTTTTATGTTGGATCAGGGAGTATTTCTGGTGCCAACACATTGCACACTGGATGTCCTTCTAAGAGGGTATAACAATCAACTACAGCTCCCCCGGTGGTTCCTAAGAGGTCTGTTCCCTGGGACTATAAATCCCAGCCTGCCATAAAGGTATCCATATGAAAGTACCAACATTGGGAGGCTGCCATCGTGTGCATACAGGTAGGCTTAACTCCGATGAGCAGCCACCTTCTGTCCTTCCAAGCAGGCCTCCCATCCTAGCCAAGAACTGTCACCCATCCTGACTGGGACGCTCGACCATTCTTGTGATTCCATTACCACCAGGACGCCAGTCCACCCAACACAGCAGTCACAGTAAATATTGAAGATGAAGTTACTTTGAATTCTGTACAGTAATATTTCTGATACTAAAATGTTTCAAACCAGGCACTTGGTGAGATGCTGTCTGCACAGATTCCTATTGTTAACAGCAGGACACGTTTCTGCCAGAGTAACAATTCCAGAGTCTTGACTGAGGTGACTAATTTGCTGATTAAATGTATTCTCTATACAACAGGTGGGCGATGCAGCAATGGAAGGCCCTTGAACACACTCCGTTTGATGGATGACAGTCTTAAATACAAAGAGACTCTTATGAGTCACTGTTTGCCAGTGGTTTTAAAAGACACACACCAATATTCAGTTGTACTAAGGAAATAAAGTCAGCTTGTTGTTGACTGCCTTTTTATTCTAATAAAATTAGAAAGCCTTCTTTGGCCTCTAAATCACACTCTCTTTTAAAAGATTGCTGAAACAGGTGTAGGTGCAGCAGGAATAGCTTTTATTCTCACACTATGCCGGTTAAAATCACAGTGGGGCATAGTACTGTATTTCAAAGGTGTCTTTACGGAGCACAAGAAAATGAAAATCAGTTTCAAATATATTGCAGGTATATAATATCCTCACACAACAGTTCTTGAAATTTAAAGTCATTCTGTCATTGATCGTGAGGCATTTCATGTAAGATATGAATACTGCAGCTAGCATTTATCCAGTCCACCTGCGTAATCCAACATGAGGGTCACAGATGGCCAAAGCTTACCCGTTCAGTATTTGGCTCAAGGCAGGAATGAATACTGCAAGCAATGCCATGTTCAAAATAGGCAGGCCAAATTAATGGCATAGCACTTCCAAGACCAAAACAAATGCAAGCCAGAAACAAGGGCACAATGCTGAAAAAGGTACAAAACTAAAGTTAACTATTAATGCCCAATATAAATGCCAAAATGTAAGTTTAAAAGTCTTAACTGACAAAAATGTTGTTCAAAGTTCGAAGTTTTAGACACCAGAACTAGCATGCTGTTATGTTAAAAACTCCCCAAGATGACATTGTGTGATGCAACTTCCAGTAGTTATATAATGCTCCTTGAAAAACACCCAAAATGGGGATGTCTGTACTAAAAAAAAAAAAAAATTGAGGCAAAAAAAATAAATAAAACTAATGGTAGAAATTATAATGAAATGAATCCTACCTGGTCCAAAACACTAACAGCATGGGGTATGTGATGGACGACCAGCAGCTCAACCTGGCTGGGATGCCCAAAGATTGGAAGGATGGGGGAAGGCAGCTAATTTGGGACACTGCCTCCCCCAGGATGCTAAATGGCGGTTTCCCTGCAGCTAAGTGGTGCCCCGGATTCCTTCAGGGCACCATGGGATCTGGAGTTTGGCTTCACAGCCCTGCTGGGTACTGTGGGTGCCACCAGCAGAGGCTGCAGGGAGACGTGGGGGATTTTTACTTTCCGTATAGCCCAGAAGTGCTCCTAAGTCATGGGGACGGAAGCCCTGAAGTATAGGGTGGTCCAGATCTAATTATGCAATTTTCAGATGCAATAATTAGATCTGGACCACTCTGTACTTCCGGGCTGAAGAAAACTTAAGCCTTCCATCTGACCCTGAAGTGCTGACAAGTCACATGGGAGGAAGAACGGAAGAACTTCCGGGTGAAGGACTATATAAAGACTGTTGGGAACCCAGCAAGTGAGCCAGAGTTGGGAGGTATAGTTGTGCTTGACAGTTTGTGAACCCTTTAGAATTTTCTATATTTCTGCATAAATATGACCTAAAACATCATCAGATTTTCACTCAAGTCCTAAAAGTAGATAAAGAGAAACCAGTTAAACAAATGAGACAAAAATATTATACTTGATCATTTATTTATTGACGAAAATGATCGAATATTACATATTTGTGAGTGGCAAAAGTATGTGAACCTCTAGGATTAGCAGTTAGTTTGAAGGTGAAATTAGAGTTAGGTGTTTTCAATCAATGGGATGACAATCAGGTGTGAGTGGTCACCCTGTGTTATTTAAAGAACAGGGATCTATCAAAGTCTGCTCTTCACAACACGTGTTTGTGGAAGTGTATCATGGCACGAACAAAGGAGATTTCTGAGGACCTCAGAAAAAGAGTTGTTGATGCTCATCAGGCTGGAAAAGGTTACAAAACCATCTTTAAAGAGTTTGGACACCACCAATCCACAGTCAGACAGATTGTGTACAAATGGAGGAAATTCAAGACCAACAAAGATCACTCCAAGAGCAAGGCTTGTAATAATCGGCAAGGTCACAAAGGACCCCAGGGTAACTTCTAAGCAACTGAAGGCCTATCTCACATTGGCTAATGTTCATGTTCATGAGTCCACCATCAGGAGAACACTGAACAACAATGGTGTGCATGGCAGGGTTGCAAGGAGAAAGCCACTGCTCTCCAAAAAAAACATAGCTGCTCGTCTGCAGTTTGCTAAAGATCACGTGGACAAACCAGAAGGCTATTGGAAGAATGTTCTGTGGACGGATGAGACCAAAATAGAACTTTTTGGTTTAAATGAAAAGCGTTATGTCTGGAGAAAGGAAAACACTGCATTCCAGAATAAGAACCTTATCCCATCTGTGAAACACGGTGGTGGTAGTATCATGGTTTGGGCCTGTTTTGCTGCATCTGGCCCTAATGATGAATTATATCAGACAATTCTAAAGGAATTGTTAAATGGTGCGACTCAAACCACTTAAACCTTAACACCAGCAAGACCAAGGAGCTGGTGGTGGATTTTAGGAGGCCCAGGCCCCTCATGGACCCTGTGATCATCAGAGGTGACTGTGTGCAGAGGGTGCAGACCTATAAATATCTGGGAGTGCAGCTAGATGACAAATTGGACTGGACTGCCAATACTGATGCTCTGTCTAAGAAAGGTCAGAGCCGACTTTATTTTCTTAGAAGGTTGGTGTCCTTCAACATCTGCAATAAGATGCTGCACATGTTCTACCAGACGGTTGTGGCGAGTGCCCTTTTCTACGCGGTGGTGTGCTGGGGTGGCAGCATCATGATGAAAGATGCCTCACACCTGGACAAACTTGTTAAGAAGGCAGGCTCTATTGTAGGAGTAAAGTTGGACAGTTTAACATCTGTGGCAGAGCGATAGGCATTAAGCAAACTCTTGTCAATCATGAATAATCCACTGCATCCACTTAACAGTGTCATCTCCAGGCAGAGGAGTAGCTTCAGTGACAGACTTTTGTCACTGTCCTGCTCCACTGACAGACTTAGGAGATCGTTCCTCCCCCACACTATGCAACTCTTCAGTTCCACCTGGGGGAGTAAATGCTAACATTACTCAAAGTTATTGTCTGCTTTTACATGCATTTTTATTACTATTTAATTTAATTTTTCTTTTTTGTATCAGTATACTGCTGCTGGATTATGTGAATTTCCCCTTGGGATTAATAAATCTATCTATCTATCTATCTATCTATCTATCTATCTATCTATCTATCTATCTATCTATCTAGGAAAATGTCAGAACATCAGTCCATGAACTGAATCTCAAGAGAAGGTGGGTAATGCACCAAGACAATAACCCTAAGCACACAAGTCGTTCTACCAAAGAATGGTTAAAGAAGAATAAAGTTAATGTTTTGGAATGGCCAAGTCAAAGTCCTGACCTTAATCCAATCGAAATGTTGTGGAAGGACCTGAAGCGAGCAGTTAATGTGAAGAGACTCACCAACATCCCTGAGTTAAAGCTGTTCTGTATGGAGGAATGGGCTAAAATTCCTCCAAGCCGGTGTGCAGGAATGATCAAAAGTTACCGGAAACGTTTAGTTGCAGTTATTGCTGCAAAGGGGGGTCACACCAGATACTGAAAGCAAAGGTTCACATACTTTTGCCACTCACAAATATATAATATTCGATCATTTTCCTCAATAAATAAATGACCAAGTATAATATTTTTGTCTCATTTGTTTAATTGGTTTCTCTTTATCTACTTTTAGGACTTGAGTGAAAATCTGATGATGTTTTAGGTCATATTTATGCAGAAATATAGAAAATTCTAAAGGGTTCAGAAACTTTCAGGCACAACTGTAGATGACAGAGCTTGATGGGAGGTGTGGAGGAGAGGATTGAGTATGGTTATTGTACTTATTATTATAATTATTAGTATTGCCTGTGTATGGTGGTTGGGGTGCTTAGAGGCACTATTACAGAAAAGGAAAGAATTGAAAAACCTTTTTGTGCTTTTATCTGGTGTCCTGGATGTTTTTCTATCGGGTTAGTGGAGCAACAGCACCCACAGGTGTCACAGGTCACAATCATTGCTCTCATAGGATAACATTTTGCCTATTGATGTCTTGATATTTTGGTCATGATCCCCTGACCATCTCTGACCAGGAACAAATGCTCATCTCCTTATCAACTTTGACTTTGGGTTTACCATTTCATCTCAGACATAACAATAGTAAAATCTTATTTAAGAAAATAACAAATAAAAAATTAAAAAATCATTTAAAGGGATAAAGATATCACAGGACTTTTGTACATATAAATAATGATAATTAAGAAATTATATTTTCAACCATGATTACATTTATTCACTTAGCATGTGTTTATATCAAAAGCGACTTACAAAAGAGATCATCATAATCAAGTAAACATCAGTCTGGGGACTATTTGCTGCTTCAAGTTCCATTACTGCCAGAAGAGACCCTACTCTGCTGGGCCCTTGAGCAAGACCCTTAAACTGAAAATTGCTCCAGGTGTCCTGTGCAATGGCTAATCCTGTGCTCTGACCCCCCAAATATCACGTGAAAGGACAATTTTTCCTCTGGGATTAATAAGGTATATAAAATCAAAATCAAAAAAAATTGGGAAGCAGTGCTACGGGACAAGGGAACAAAGTTGATCATCCCAAGTGAAGAGTACAAAACAAAATGCATGCTAGAAACACTTCCATAAGTATAAGAACCTATCAAAGCTGTGATTAAACAGTTATAATTTATCAGCACTTACCTTCTGATGTTCCATTAGTATATTCATCATGCATCATATCATGTAAACTGAATTAGGTTGACCAAAAGCTGTCATTACAATTTTAGAAACCCTACTGACTCTTGGTAATGGTGTATTGCCTGATATTAACGATGCAGGGCATGATGAGGTACAAGAGTCATATCTCTTTTGTTATGCAGTAATTTGACTTGGATAGACACTTATGGATTACTCACTTGGTGGATCCTTCCCCAACTACTGTGATTATGAGGTGCAGCACCAGATAAGATGGCTACCCTTCTGCATAACACCTGGAACAGTGCATAATTTAGTGAGTCCAGGCACAGAGATCATGGTGGCCATGATGTCAAGAGTCACTATTTTTGCAGGGGAAATTGTAAACAGTGGAGAAAAGCAGTGGCCATGCTTAACATGGATTATCTTGGTGGAAAACAGCGTAGGTGTGAAACGAAGGGAAGGCCTCTCCAAGAGTTCAGCAATTGGTTACAGAGTGTGTAGTTAAGCCTAATGTGATGGCTGCATTTTCCATTTTTGTACATTAAAATGTCTGTGTCAGTCTCCTTCCCCTTGTGTGTTTTGCATGTGTAACACATTTGACCTACTACACTGCTTTCTTAGATAGAACTTTATTTGTCCCCTAGGAGGAAATTTATTTTTTTATAGAAGGTCTTTGAATAAATAAATACCTAAATAAACACACACTATGGTCTGAACACATCCCAGAATGATTAAAAAGAAAGGAAACAGTGAGGCATTTTGCAGACATGTCACCGTGGGTATAAAGGAGCCCCAGTAGTGTTTCTTGACACACTTCTGCTGAATATGCCATTGGGTGAAAATACTTAGTGCTAGTGTGTCAAAGAGAGGATGTGCAGCATTGTTCATAATGGCACTCAATTTTGATTTATTTCTCTCCTTTGCCTTCAACTTAAGCATAAACTCCCTTGACTTGCACTCCTCCACACATCAAGATATTCAGTATAACCTAAAATTGTATTAGTCTTCTTGATTGCTTTTGTACGCTTCTGAAACACTCCAGCAAATAGAAAAGAATTTTATACTTACTCTTGGTATAACAGAATTATTCCTGTTCTTCTGTTTTCACCTTTGGGACAGCAACTATACGGTGACCGGTTTATGTGAAGGTAAAGCAGCCTTAAAAAAAACAATGAGTGTTGCTTTGTCTGTTGCTCAGCTCTAAAGATCTGAAGCAGCCCCAGATGGTGCTCAGAAAGGCATTTCTTGTATCATAAAGGCTGTTTATTTAAAATGAGGGAATGTTGTTTTATTAATTTAAATTTATTAGGCACATACAGGCCACGTCAGCTAACTGCAAATGCATAAGTGGCCTAAAGATGTAGAGAAGGAAACAAATCAGACTCACAAACGCCAAAATGCAGACTTTATCTCAATTGGTTATTATGCACTTTGTGACTTGAGCAGAAGAAAAAATAAAACAGGAAAAAAAAATTCCCCCAGGCATGGCACCTTTTCTAATCATGGAGAGTTAATTGTGTGCTTTTGTGTCAGTTGTTGGGAAATTAGATATAGACTTCATTCAATAAATAAATCATTAAGCTCACAGCTACTGTAATTCAGTGGACACTGTCGGGTATCAAGGGCTACTTGACTCTGGCCCTGCAAGTAAGAAAGGTTCCGAAAGAAGAAAAGTTGAGTAATCAATAGATTTTTAATGGGGGGAAGATTATGAAGTCAATAATTGCTGAATCTGGTAATCCACGAAGTACACATTTCAGTTTTTTAGAAGTTATAACTGCAGAAACATTTTGTTTTCTGCAAAAGTATTGTACAGTAGTTTAAAAATAATTCTCATAAAAAAGTCTATTTACATTGTATTTCTAGACAGGGCTTTGTTAGGGTTTCATTATGGAAGATGACACAACCCACTTAAACCCACTTTGTTGGTTTTCTATTTTGGCAGAATCCAGCTCAGGACATTGATAGACTGATTGAGGTGTACCTGTACAAATGCAGGAATTTAGCTTTAGTAATTAGCTGTATTTAGCTGTTACCTGTTAACAGCTAAATAAGTTAACGCTACTTGCCAAAATATACTACTGTCCGCTACGTGAACTCTGAAAATGATTAGAAATCCTGTTCTAATACTGGGTAGGGCTTCCTTTTGCTCTCAAAACAGCATGGATTCCATATTCCTTTGAGATTCTGTTCCATGCTGACATGACTGTATCAAGCAGTTTCTGCACATTCATGCTGCCAATCTTCTGTTCAACCACATCTAAAATAAAGTTCTTTTGGATTTAGATCCAGTGACTGGGAAGGCCACAGAAAAACACCAAACTCACTGTCATGTTCATGAAACTCCTTTGAGATGACTTTTGCTTTGTGACATGGTGCATTGTCATGATGGATGTATCCGTTAGAAGATGGGTAAATTGTGGCAATGAAGGGATGCGATTGGTCAGCAATAATACTCAATACCAATCAATAATTGTTCGAATGCCATGGACTCTTTAACAGGCCCTCCAGTGTGCCAAGAAATTATTCCCCACATTAGATCACCACCAGCTTCCTTGGCTGTAGACACAAGGCAGTGTGGGTGTATGGATACATGCTTTTGGTGCCTACGTCTGTCCATACTATCTGTCTGCTTTTGAAGAAATCAAGATTTATTAGACCAGGCTCTGTTTTTCTAGTCTTCATTGGTCCAGTTTTGGTGAGTCTGTGTCGTCAGCCGCAGTGTAACCTGACGTGGTCTTCTGCTGTTGTAGCCCATTCACCTCAAGGTATGACATGTTGTACATTCTGAGATGCTTTTCTGATCAGCACTGATGTATGAAGTAGTTATCTCAGTTACCGTAGCCTTTTTGTTAGCTTGAACAAGGCTGGCCATTCTCCTCTAACTGCTCTCATTAAAAATTTATTTGTCTGCAGAACTGCCACTCATTGGATGTTTTTTTAGCTTTTCTGTACTATTCTGAGTAAACTCTAGAGACTGCTGCACATTAAAATCTCAGGAGATCAGCAGTGGTAGAAATAGTCAAACAGGCCCGTCTGACATCAACAATCATGCCATAGCTGAAAGCATTGAGATTACATTTTTCCCCACTCTGGTGATTGTCGTGAAAATGAACTGAAATTCCTGACCTGTATCTGCTGGATTTTGTGCCTTGTATTGCTGCCACATGATTGGATGATTGTACAGTTTCATGGACATGCAGGTGTAGAGGTGTTCCTAATAACTTGTTCAGTGAATGTACACAGTTAGGGCCAGCTTAGAACCACCATTCATCCTGACCTGTATGTCTTCGAGATATGGGAGGAAACCAGAGGTTCTCTGCAAAAATTAAAATATTTTGATGGATTGATTTATTTAAGACACTAAAATAACTAAGTTATAGTTTTGAGCTCAGATATCCAAAATGTATTCAGGACAGATGCTCTTCAGAGAAACAAGAATCACTCACAAAGACAGCCGTGGACAGACCGGCCAGTTTTAATATTGAAAATGTGTGACTGAGCTAGCCTTCTTCTTCTTTCTTGGCACAAAATGAACTATGAGAGAAAGACAATTTCAGTGTGGAGCAGTATCTTGCATACCATTTTACATACTCAATTTTTAGGCTTCATGCTGCTCTCTATCTGTCTTTTTTCTGTCAAACGTGTTACTGTTTTTTTAGGATCAGCTTATTGAATCATTTTTATAACTTTCGACATATCCATAAAAAGTTTCTGAAAAGAATTCCATACTTATGTTTGTCCTAAACTTGTCTTCAGAAACCCTTTGTTCACATTAGATTTGCAACTGTTGGCTTGCATGAGAAATTCAGTTTTGTTTGACACCTAAAGCTGTGGGGATAAGCTTCACTTCTCATGACTGTGTTCTGGAAGACGTGGGCTCACAACACAGGTGGCAGGATAGATGAAGTTAACAGAAGGACATTTTTATCCTGTTAAAGAAATCATCGGTTTAACATTCTCCATTTACGTTGTCTGCATACATATGTACTAGGAAAAGTACCAAACCATATGATTAATCCTAGCTTGAAAGGACTGAAGTACAAGGACATACTCATAAATATTAAACTTGCAGTGTTCAGATCAGAGGATTAGGGAGGATTTAATCAAAACTTTGACATTCTCAGAGAATTTAACTCAGGTTAAGCATATAGATCTTAGATCAAAAAATGCAGAAAATAAATTTAGATCAAAAACACAGAAAATAAAATCAAGGCAGACCATTGGAGGTAAAACAGAACCTCAAAGCACAAAATGTTACGTGAATGATCAACAATGCAATATACTAAGGGCCTTTAGCTCTGCAACAAAGATGGAGCATGAGGGGTGAATATTTGATGCATAAGAGCAAATTAAATAGATACAGGAAGAGTTAATTAGATAGATAAACATAGCAAACACTCATGCCATATCATAAGTGAAGAATAAAATGAACTTTTAGACTTGGAAATCAAGTTAACCTTCTTTGAAGGTTGGCAGGATAACCTTGCTAGTCAATTGTGATGTATCTGTGCATAAAATCTAAAGAATTTAACAAAACTTACCCAAAGATACTGCTGTCTGCTACATGAACTTTGTAGAGGCCAGAAATGATTCTAGCTGTAATTGTGAGTGGAGTGCTTACTTGGGGAGAGTACTTAAATTAATTCAGAGCTGTAATAATAAGTGCATAATGTCAGTATAATTTGCTTCAAATGAAGTCATTTACTGTGATGCAGTGGTTAGCACTGCTGCTGTGTGTTTGACATCCAGTTGTTGCCTGGGTACATTATTGTCACATGTGCAGAGTATGATGAAATTCATGCTTGAACTAATCTGGCGCCATGATTAGTGAGTATTACAACCTTATCTTAAAAACTTCTGTCTCCCTTGCCTGAAAAAGCTCGGAACATATTTGGCAATAACAGATAATCAGAGTAAAAATTAAAGGATAGGCTAATTGTTGGAGCTCTACCATTCTGTAATTATGTAATTATGTTGTTAGACTTAAGTGCAGCATTTGACACCATTGACCATTCTATTTTACTGCACAGGCTAGAAAACGATGTTGGGCTTACAGGCCCCGTGCTCGCTTGGTTTAGTTCTTATTTATCAAATCGATTCCAATATGTACAGAAATGTGCTGACAGTACTCCATCATTATACACAGAAGTTCAATATGGTGTCCCGCAGGGCTCAGTACTGGGACCTTTACTGTTTTCACTTTACATGCTTCCACTGGGATCTCTCATTAGAAATCATAATGTTAATTTTCACTCGTATGCAGATGACAGCCAGTTATACCTTTCATTTAAATCAAATGAAGTTTCTCCGATGTTGTCTTTAATTAGTTGTGTTAGTGAATTAAAGGAGTGGATGAATGAGAACTACTTGTCTTTAAATGCAGATAAAACAGAAATGTTAATTGTTGGATGGAATGACGCTGATCACAACAATATTCTGTCATCATTTAACTCAGTTAGAATCACCATTAATTTTACTGAATCAGCCCGCAATCTAGGAGTTATCTTTGATTCTAGCATGTCATTTAAAGCAAATATTACAAAGCTGTCCAAAACATGTTTCTTCCATCTTAAAAATGTTAGGAAATTAAGGCGCTTTCTAAATAAACAGGATTCTGAGAAATTAATTCATGTATTTATCTCTATCAATCAATCAATCAACATTTATTTATATAGCACATATTCATACAAAAAAATGTAGCTCAAAGTGCTTTACAAAATGAATAGAAAAATAGAAGACACAATAAAAAATAAACATAAGTCAACATTAATTAACATAGAATAAGTAAGGTCCGATGGCCAGGGTGGACAGAAAAAACAAAAAAAACTCCAAAGGCTGGAGAAAAAAATAAAATCTGTGGGGTTCCAGACCAAGAGACCGCCCAGTCCCCTCTGGGCAATCTACCTAACATAAGTCAAACAGTCCTCTTTGTATTTAGGGTTTTCATGGAAGGACCTGATGATGATGGTCACGTAGACTTCTGGCTTTCAGTCCATCAATGTTGGTGCATCGTGATGCTTTGAGTAGGTGGTGGTGGCGCAGGCCGCCACCACAAAGAAACCGGAAAAAGAAACAGAAGAGAGAGTAGGGGTCAGTATGGATTTTGGAGCCACTGTGAATAATTATTATGAAGAATTGAACATACAGAGTATCAGTATTAAGTTAAAGTGAAGTTATAAAAAGGCCATTTAAAGTAATGTGTTTTCAGCAGTGTTTTAAAGTGCTCTACTGTATTTGCCTGGCGAATTCCTATTGGCAGGCTATTCCAGATTTTAGGTGCATAACAGCAGAAGGCCGCCTCACCACTTCTTTTAAGTAGTTTCTTTTCTAGTAGGACTGACTACTGCAATGCGGTGTTCACTGGCTGTTCAAACTGTTCTTTATACAGCCTCCAGTTAATCCAAAATGCGGCTGCAAGAATTATTACAAGAACAAGAAAATACGAACACATAACTCCAGTTCTTAAATCCTTACACTGGCTCCCGGTTAAGTTTAGGGCTGATTTCAAAATCCTCCTTTTAACATATAAAGCATTAAATGGCCAAGGTCCGGCTTACTTGTCTGAACTTATCGTGACTTACAAACCTGAGCGCATATTAAGATCTCAAGATGCCGGTCTGCTTATGATTCCAAGGATTAATAAAATTACAGTGGGAGGTCGAGCTTTTAGTTACAGGGACCCTAAACTGTGGAATGGTCTGCCTGCTACTATAAGAGATGCCCCTTCGGTCCCAGCCTTTAAATCTCGGCTGAAGACTCACTACTTCAGTTGACTAGACTAGACTGACTAGAGCTGCTGATTAACTGTACAAACTGCATCTCTGTTGTTAGTCATTAGCACTAAAACATAAGTAACATGATTGTTATAATTTGTTACTAACCCTCACCTATTCTGTTTCTGTTCTCGGTACTCAAATGTGGCAATTGGTGCCACGGCCCACCTGCCAAGTTGTTTGCCTGCCTGTGGTAAAGTCATCCCTGATGGAGGATCACAGGAATCATGGGAAAATGGGTCCTTTCATCGGATTGGCTGGCAACGTTTCAGCCATGGAATGGCCAAATGGGGAGGCAGCTTGATGGATGAGGTCTCCAGGACTCTAAAAATATCCAAATCTTATTATGTGATATCATCTACTGTCAAATTCTGATCCGTACTTCGAAAATTTCTATCATTATGCTGTATTAAGGATTTATTCTGTTCTGTGTATTGTATTGACCCCCTTTCTTTTGACACCCACTGCATGCCCAACCTACCTGGAAAGGGGTCTCTATTTGAACTGCCTTTCCCAAGGTTTCTTCCATTTTTTCCTACAAGGCTGTCAAGAGGCAGGGCCTGTTAAAGCCCATTGAGGTACTTCCTGTGTGATTTTGGGCTACACAAAAATAAACTGTATTGTATTGTATTGTACTATCCCCTTTCATCTTCTTCAGCAGGCTCATCTGTAGATTGTGGAACTTTCTATCCTTCCTTATTTGAAGTAGGTCCCTGTAGATATAGGTGTCAAAAGATTTTCATTGGGGATAGTCAGCGTCCCATTTGTTGCATTATAAGATTTCAGACATAGTAAAATGGGGTAGGCCTTGAAAATGCTTCACAAAGCAGGCCAGGACCTTTAATAGCCTCTCTTAATGTAGCCTTCGCCCTAGTAAGCCAGTCCCAAACTACTACCTGCAGGCTTCAGTGTATATAGGTCCAAAAATGGGGAGCTGGTTTTAAAAGTTTTAAATGTAAAGTAAGTCCTAAAAGTATATCAAAAGTGTCTTACAAGGAAGAGAAAACTATAAAGGTTTGGTTTGTAGATACATTCTGTACAAGGAATTTTAATAAAATAAGGATTTATAAAAAAAAAATAGAAAAAGGCACATAAAGGGATAAAGTGATTTGTCTAAAGGTTTATCCAAAGGAACCAAATCTCAACAATCTCCTATAGTAAATACAAGAAACAAAGGCAAGAATAAATCCAATAAATCAGAAAAATCAAATGAAAAGCAACACTGCTCTCTGATTTCAGCATAAAGCCAGAAGGAGTACTCAGCAGCAGTAATGCCAGGGTGGACCTTCCCCCTGGGGTTAACTCAAAAAGTACAAGGAACACACAAACATTGAAAGAAAGAGGTCATAAATATTAAATAATTAGCAAATGTAACATAAATTACATTAAAATATTAAATGAATAATTCAAAATTAACTAAAAGAAAAATGCAGCAGAAATTACACATAAATCTTGGCTGTTACATACCATCATTAAGTGAATATATATTTGTTCTGTGGCTGTTCAAGCATGGGGTCATTTTCTTGTGCTTTGCATTATTCATAATTTTCACTACCACTGAACATCAATGAGTAATACAAAAATAAGGCCCATTATGGTTTTTTATAGTGCCTTATAGCAGGGCTGCCCAATGTGTCGATCGCAATTCACCGGTAGATCGCAAAGGTAGTGCAAGTAGATCGCGTTGCATTCAAAAAAAATTTTTTTGAAACGTTAGTCTATTATCCTCCCTATGGCATTTGCCACTTGATTGGCATACAGGGCGGCCAGTCTGAGATATCTTTTCTTCTAACACACTGGTCATCCTGCACTCACGATGAAACGCGTGAGCTACTGTAAAACTCTGGCTGTGATCTAGTTAGCCTTCCAATTTATATCGATTAAAGAAGGGATTTTAAAAAACGTTTGAGGAGGGTGTGAGCTGGATGTGGAATTGGAAGAGGATTTTTTTTTCACAATGTCACAATCGAAGTGTGTTTGTCTGGTCTGTCAATCTATTATTGCTATTCCAAAGAAGGAAACTGTGGAAAGGCATTTTGGAACTGTTCATAAAAACTACGAAACTGACGTCCTTCCAAAAAGCGATCTCAGAAAGAGAAAGGAGAGGTAACTAAAATCACAGTTAATTGGACAGGCGTCATTTTTCACTCAGCTGAATTCAAAAGGTCCTTTATTATTATTCGGCTCTACTTATTTATGCGAGTCAGCCTTTTCCCACATGACGATTATTAAATCCAAATACTGTAGTGACCATAAATGTATTGAATTGTTATTGTGCCATAAAGGTTATTCAGTTATGCAAGGTACAACAACATACATTTTATGTATAAAGTATACTCAGTATGTATATGTATGTATGTATATCTATACTAATAAAAGGCAAAGCCCTCACTGACTCACTGACTGACTCACTCACTCATCACTAATTCTTCAACTTCCCGTGTAGGTAGAAGGCTGAAATTTGGCAGGCTCATTCCTTACAGCTTACTTACAAAGGTTAAGCAGGTTTCATTTTGAAATTCTACGCGTAACGGTCAACAACGTCCGCCATGTTGAAGTTTCTTATTTATGGCCCCATCTTCACGAAATTTGGTAGGCGGCTTCCCTGCGCTAACTGAAACCAATGTATGTACTTATTTTGGTGGTATGATGCCACTGTCAGCCGCCATATTGAACTTTTCAACGGTCTTTGTTACTTATGGGCCCATCTTCAAGAAATTAGGTACGCAGGTTCCTAACGCTAACTTAATCCTACTTACGTACATATACAGTGATCCCTCGCTATATCGTGCTTCGACTTTCGCGGCTTCACTTCATCGTGGATTTTAAATGTAAGCATATCTAAATATACTGTATATCACGGATTTTTTGCTGGTTCGCGGATTTCTGCGGACAATGGGTCTTTCAATTTATGTTACATGCATCCTCTGTTTGTTTGCTCAGTTGATTTCATACAAGGGACGCTATCCAATCAGAGCATGTATTACATATTAAATAAAACTCCTCAATGATATACGATATGCTTCCTGCGCGCTGCTTCGCACACTTAAAAGCTCTAACAGCCTGTATTGATTTTTCATTGTTTGCTTTTCTTTGTCCCTCTCACTCTCTCTGAGAAATACATGCAGATACTTATCCATCATGCAATACCATCAGGGAGGCGTATGAGCTGTTTGCACAGTGGCTGTTTGCTTAGAAGATACGGACGCGCCTGTAAAAAAATGCTGAAAGGCTACCTTCACATTGATCCCTTCATTGCACCGCTTTATCGCGGTGCTTGCATACTTAAAAGCGCAACAGCCCTATTGATTTTTGATTGTTTACTTTATTCTCTCTCTCTCTGACATTCTCCGCTCCTGACGCGCACCTTGAGGAGGAAGATACGTTTGCATTCTTTTAGTTGTGAGAAAGAACTGTCATCTCTGTCTTGTCATGGAGCACAGTTTAAACTTTTGACTAAAGGGTGTTATTTCATGTCTAGAGGGCTCTAATAATGTTAAAAAACGTATTTAGAAGGTCGTAAACAGGTTTTCAATGCTCTAACTGTGAAAATATTAGATTTATAAATAAAGAATCCTACTTGGAAATTCATTTATCTGTCTGGAGCGGATCAACTGCTATAAACGAGGGTTTAATGTATAACTGTGCAGAGAATATTTATAAACAGTGTGGGAAAGTTTCTAAGGGCTTAAAATATATATAAATAACCATACAAACATATGGTTTCTACTTCGCAGATTTTCACCTATCGCGGGGGGGTTCTGGAATTACTGTATACGTCCATAGCCTGCAGCTCGGTCACCATGTGAGGCGGCATTGGGTCCCCCATCCCAACGCCTCCCACGTTGTTGGCTGCCTGCCTATATAAGGCCATCCGTCGCTCCAGTCTCTACATTCCCTTCCTTGCTTCGCCACAGGATTCACGTCTCCCTGCTGATAACTACAGCCTTTTTATTTAATCCACGGCTTCTCCGATGTTTTATTGTTCATTTATTACGATTATAGTTATTGTGTAGGTATTTTAGACTTACTTTAGATTGTTCAGGTACCCATTTCCTTTATCATTCCAACCGTACCCCCATTAACCTGTCTATCGAGGTGATCACCATCGATCAAAGAACTGTCACTTACCGAGTGGTTTCCATGTCCGGAGATGGCACCCACCTTTTCCATGCTCTTTGTTACATATTGCACGGCCATATCAGGCTCACTCTTGATATCCGGAGGAACATTGTGTCTTATGTATTGAATGACTGGGACAGGTTCAAGGTGTGGACTGATGACGGTACAGGAGATAATTATACTACACAGGAGCACTAGAAGAGTGAAATGCTTAAGCCCTTCACCTATGGATCTGCATGTAAGTTGATGGTTGCCGCTGAATTGTTTGGTTGTCGCTTTCAAGTGTACCGAAATGGCCAAATATTTTACACCTTTCGACAACCGTCAATGCCTCTTAAACATCTTAGATTCACAGGTGACGATTTCAGTAGTGGACACTTTGATGTTTATGAATGTTTAAACTCTCAAATGCTGGATGTGAAGTTATCGATGAAACTGGTTGTATACTTACAACGCTTGAAAGATGCCGAATGTCTCTTCAACACAAGTCCTACAAATACTGTCGTAATTGAAGCAAACCATGAAACTCAAACCGATTATGATAGCAGCAATCCAAGCTGTGAGATTTGAAACAAGATTACTGTTCACATTACAACCGGAGGGCCAAACTCACAATGTGGTATACAAAGAGATTCTTAACAAATAATTATTGGTATATTTTCCCTCAGTTTAAAAAGGTTTAATTTTCTTCTTAATAAAAATTTTAAGGCAGTACTTCGCCACTGCGAAACGCGGGTATTTTGTTATCTTATATATATATATATACTCAGCAAAAAAAGAAACGTTCCTTTTTCCAGGACTGTGTATTTCAACAATAATGTTTTAAAAATCCAAATAACTTTACAGATCTTCATTGTAAAGGGTTTAAACAATGTTTTCCATGCATGTTCAATTAACCATAATCAATTAATTAACATGCACCTGCGGAATGGTCGTTAAGACCTTAACAGCTTACAGAAAGTAGGCATTTAAGGTCACAGTTCTAAAAATGCAGGACACTAAAGAGACTTGTCTACCGACTGTGAAAAACACCCAAAGAAAGATGCCCAGGGTCCCTGCTCATCTGCGTGAACGTGCATTAGGCATGCTGCAGGGAGGCAGGAGGACTGCTGATGTGGCTAGGGCAATAAATTGCCATGTCCGCACTGTGAGATGCCTAAGACAGCGCTGCAGGGAGACAGGAAGGACAGCTGATCATCCTCGCAGTGGAAGAGCCCGGATCTCAATCCCATTGAGCACGTCTGGGACCTGTTGGATCGCAGGGTGAGGGCTAGGGCCATTCCCCCCAGAAATGTCCAGGAACTTGCAGGTGCCTTGGTGGAAGAGTGGGGTAACATCTCACAGCAAGAACTGACAAATCTGGTCCAGTCCATGAGGAGGAGATGCATTGCAGTACTTCAAACAGCTGGTGGCCACACCAGACACTGACTGGTACTTTTGATTTTGAGCCTCCCTTCATTCAGGGACACATTGTGAAACATTTTTAGTTTATGTCTTATGGTGTTGACTCTTTTAGTGTTCATACAAATATTTACACATTAAGTTTACTGAAAGTAAAAACAGTTGAAAGTCAGAGGACATTTCTTTTTTGCTGAATATATATATATATATATATATATATATATATATATATATATATATATATATATATATACACACACCCCAATCTACATACTGTCAAATAAACGAACCACACGCCGTGGCGCAACATGAGAAGCTTCGCCTCTAGCACTGATGTCTGAGGTTTGATTCGCGAGAGTGGGTGCAGTGAATGTGTACGCCTGATGAGCCCAGAATTAGGGCAAAACACGTGCCTCGTACTGTTTGCATTATTTGACAGTAAAACTATTTCAATATATTCAATATATATATATATCAGCACTTCCCGATTCATTTTACCCTCGCACCCCCTTGGTTTGAGAAGAAGTATGAAAAAATATGAGGTTAATGCAGAAAAACAGATCACCAATTGAAGCTTTATGAATAATGGATACTTTATTCGCCATCAATAATTGTTTTGGTAAAGCCATACTCAGTGTAATCCTCCTTCCATTTTATAATTTTTCCGCGACTAGCCATGATTAAATGAACGGTAAAAAAGTAAGAGCGAAGCGAAGGTGACTTATTCAGGCAGCTCAATAGCTCGAATTTAAATATAAGTAGGTTCTATTTAGTCGCCAGAAATATCTATGGTAGGAATGGAAGTTGAATTTAGTCTTTAAATTTCTATGGTGAAGAAAAATTTATGCAATGATGACTAAATTTAACTTACATTCCTACTAAACATATTTCTGTCGACTAAATAAAAATTACTTATTTAAAATTTATATAGAACTTGAACAGATACGATAGTTCATAATACCCACGCAGCACTAAGTGCATGTAAGAGCAGGAGTCATCCGTTTTAACAAGCAGTATATTGCACTGATACGAAATAGCCTGCCCATTTAATTATTTAGGAATGGATAGATAAATTAAGATTTTGTAGAAATAATGTTTTAATGTTTCTTCCTCGATGGATTCTGGCACCCCCAGCAACAGTTGCTCGCACCCCAAAGGAGATATATAGATATAGATATATATATAGATAGATATAGATAGATATATAGAGATATAGATATATATATAGATAGATATATATAGATAGATATACTGTATATATACATATATATATATATATAGATATATATAGATATTGTGGTAGATAGGGGGCGCTCTCGCTCCCTTGAACCCCTGTCCACGACTCCAGACACCAGGTAAAAGTCCTCAAATTGACTTTATTCTTCAGCCACAGTGTACAAAAAACCCTCTCCTCCACAATAAACAAACACAATAATCACTAATAAACAATCCTCCAGCTCCCAGACGCGTTGCCACCCTTCCACGCAAATCAGCTCGCCGTCTGGGAGCTCCCACAGTCCTTTTATATCTCCTGACCCAGAAGTGTTCCCAATCCCCAGTCCATGTGATTCTCAATCACTTCCGGGTCAGGTAAAAGTTCTTTTCTTCAATCCGGAAGCCCGTCGTTCTTCCTATGACGAACTTCCGGGTCATAGGGCATGAAGAAATCTTCGGTCCTCCCTGCAGCTCCCTCTTGTGGCCCCCATGGCATCCAACAGGGCTGTGCATAAAAACTCCATTGTCCATGATGCCCTGCTGGTCTTCTGGGGACCTCCATGCTGCAAGGAGGGCTCCTCCTCCACAATATATATGTAAATATATGTGTATATATATATATATATATAAAGAGATATGTGTGTGTGTATATATATGTATAATATGTATAATATGACAACAACACTCATAACAGTGACAAAACAATTACATTGATTACATTGACAATCATGTTACTTTATTTTCAAAATGTTTCCTTTTCTTTTTCATTACTTCTTTAACACACTACTTCTCCGCTTCTCTTCTTTGCTAGTAAATATATATATATATATATATATATATATATATATATATATATATATATATATATATATATATATATAATTTTTAATGTAGGTAGATCATTTCAACCTGGTCATTTTAAAAGTAGCTCGCAAGCCGAAAAAGTGTGGGCACCCCTGCCTTATAGTCTGATTTTGAATGGGATGCAGTGTTTTTAGAAGGATTAATTTTACATTACGGGTTTAGCTAAAGGTTTATGAGTCAGAGTGATATTTTAGCTCTATTGGAATTTATTGATTTATTTAAATTTTTTTTTAACATAGTTTGTTACATAATCAGGCATGTTAATTGGATGACAGAGTTTGCACATTCCCATCATTTGTATCTGAGATTCTTTCTGGTTTATTTTCCATGTCATAAGCATGTGGCTATGCTAGCTGGAGACTCCAAAATGGCCCTGTGCTAGTGTGAGTGCATAAGTGGGACTTGGGATGAACTGGAGGATTCCTGCTTTGTGCCTAACAAGTCTGAATTGGATTAAAAGTGTTTGAGAATATTATGTAGCCATCTGTTAACAACAAACATTTATAAACATCCTTCAGTGGCCATGATGTTTAAGCATATTCCTATGGTTTAATTAGAATTAAGACATCATCTTCAGTAGTGCCGACTAGATTGTATGCCCAGCAGGTCAAGTCACAGTACTTTGTGAAGCAGATTGTCCAGGGAGATGCCGTTCTGTCTTATACACTGTTTATGAGTGAAGACTAATCAACAATCTTCATTAGCACTAATTTGCACTGTTATCTCAGTCTAATATTTGTTTTCTAATAACATAATGGAGTGCTCTCATTGGTTATTGTTTAATGTGATCTTAAACAGCATGCAGTCATGTTTCTAGCTGCTCAGTGTTGTTTCTCATTCCAAGTAAGAAGGACCATCTATTCAAATTTGAAAATCACTTTTATCCTACTGTGCATTAATTATTCATTTTGAAGTACTGTTTGCAATCAATACATAATAAACCAAAAAAAAAGTAAATATCTGTTTGTTTCTAAGAGTGTTATGGATGAACTGAGTTGAAATTCATAGCAGTGAAGGCCCATTTTAATTGTTCTCATTTTGCTAATGAGCCATGTCATTTTTCATTTCTGTACTACAAACTCGCACTGCAAAATGAGATTAAAATATAATACAGACGCTAACAGAATCTGATACTAATCAAGGAGCTGAGAGCAAGGCTTGGCAAAGAATCTATTTATTGTTGTGTGGGTGAGCCACATTCTGCTGCAGCAGTGCTTGTTGAGATTCATTGCCATGCAGAATATCGTGATTGGCAAATAAGAGCAAATGCGGGGCTGCAGACCGTGGCAGATGCTCTGTGCAGTGTTATGTGCTGGAGATGAAGTGTTTCTTCTGGAATTAATATACAATTAAATAAATCAATTGGGCAAGAACAATTAGGAAATGACTATAAAAGCAATTAAAGAAATTTAAGATGGGCCTATAAGCAATCATACAGGCAGAGCTATACTTCATTATTTAATGGATGGATGGCATTCAAAGTGCTGTTTCTTAAATTGACTTTGAAGACCACTTAGATTGTTTCTGATGCTATAGATGGTATAGCAACTTTTCTGAACAATCGGCCCCCATATGTAACATTCTGCAAATCATAACCAGTGCTCCCCCAACTGTTGGAACAGAACATACCATAGTCCCTAAATTCTGTGATTTTGGATGAAGGAGATTTAATGCATTCAGGTGGACCCTTACGTCTTTACTCAGCACCCACAAGAAATTTTGAGGACTTGTGTTTGTTAAATAGAGTTGTTACAATTGCCCTCACAAACAGCTGTTATGAAAAGTTTTCATTGGTTACTTTGAGAAGGTGCTGTGGTTAGCCCCCCTGCCTCATAGCTTGTGTTTGTGATTGTATCCAGCAGGGGGCACTAGAGTTCTTTTTTAATTGGGGTGTGTTACATAACCCGAAACTATATAGATATAACATAAAAAGGTGATACCCCACATAGGAGAAATAGCTTAGCTTTCTTGAATGACGGTGTTTGTGGCATAATAGACAAGGAAGCCATGACAAGACCGTCAGCGAAGTGGGGGCCCGATGTATAGAGTCTGCCATTTTTGTCAATGCGTTGGAAGGATTTTACGGATCGGATGACGTTATCTCCCATCAGTCCGTCTTCTTCAAAGGTGTGCTGGGCAATATTCCAAGGCTTTATACTCTTTGTCCATGTGCAGGCCCCCACTTAGGTGAATAATACAATTTCAAACAAGGGAAAGACAGGATACAATTTCATGCTGAGTTTGACACACAGAAATAGTGCATGTTGCCCATTTTACAGTTGTTCTTAATTTGTCTTGTCTTAAAATGCTTGCCTAGCAGTTCTAAATTCTGGGCCCCTGTACTAAATATGGCTTTGTGTTACCTGTACATGTGAGTAGAAATAAAAGAAAAGCAGATTTAAATTATTTGCACAGAGCACAGTGACATATTAAACTTATATTCTGATTACAGTGATGGGCTGCCATCCTACTTGGATTTCTTCCATTAATACACTCAAAACTGATAGGAAAGGTGCTGGACCAACATCAACATTGAACCTGTGGATTAGAAAATTAATACAATGTTTTGAAAGCCACAGTGTCTTTATTGTTTGAAGATCATATTGTCTCATAATAAAAGGAAATAGCTTAATAGGCTTTTGTGTTTGTCATATTGTAACATAAAGTTCAGGATTACAGTCATGGTTTCTTAAGATGCAGGATGTTGTTAAACATGTCCATTCATTAATCTCAAGCAGAACTGACCTCTACACTGTTTAAAGTGAGGCTGTTTATAACATTGACTGGCTGAGATGCAGTTAATTTAAAACACACAAGCAAGGATTGTAACTAGGATTAAAAAATATGAACCCATATCTCGAGTACTTAAGTCACTTCACTGGCTTCCAATTAAGCATAGAGTTGATTTCACAAGATGTGAATTTCTTCACTTTCTCTTTACCTTACCAAAATTATTAAAGCCTATGCTATCTGAAGACATCGGCCTCCTTAATGCATTTAATAAGTTTAATGAAACATTTGTAGAAGGCAGGAGCCTCTAGCGATAGGCTACCCAAACTCAGGCCCAGTCTCCCTGCCAATATTAAAGAGGTCCCATCTATCTCAGGCTGAAGGCTCATTGGTTTACCAAAGCAAGCATACTTGTTTTAGGTTTGAATTACTGCATGTCTTCTAGTTTCCATTTCTACTTGGTGTCCATTCTGCCTTTTGATCTGTCTTGAAGACCAGCTTTCAAAAGTCTCTGTCCGAATGAAACTGTTGGCCTGCAGAATGATCCTGTCAGTAGGTGGCTGGCCAAGGAGAGTTAGAATTAGGACTTGTATAATGTATATTTTTTGTATTTATTGCCTGATGTTTCTCTTTTTACTGTATGTTGAAACATTTAGTTTTATGTTGATGATTCACCAAGTTTTTTAATCCTGATCTGGGGTTACAATAAGGTCACCATTCTTCTTGTATGTCGTAAAAGGTGACTTGAGGCAGTTGGTGTCAGGAAGAGCATTCAGCCGTGAAAATGTCTCCTCTAATACACCCTTTAAAAGGGCAGCCAGCCAGTCTTGGTAAACACAGAAAATGGGCATACAATCATCAGAGTGACCGAGTTGCATTTCATTTTCATTTTAAATTTCTAATTACTGTGCAGCCTGTTGGGCTCATAAGTGAACTGTGCTTAATAAGAATGAATTGAAAAACTGAAATTAAAATATGCACACAGTACAATGAGATTCATATTTAAAAGATCTGCCTTAAACTGGTAACAGCAGTATAATACCAACTGCAGACAAAGAACATAAACACAACCTCAGTGACAACAGCTCAAAATATCAGCGTCTTTATACTGTTAGACATTATGATGCATACATAGGAACACACAACAGGTACTCTTGTGTCGTTATAATTTTGTATTTATTGTTAATTATTGGTGGTTAAGGCACATAAGAGTGTTCAAGGATTTTTATGAGATGGAGATGATAAACGCAGCTTCAGCAAAGACAGGAGGTTAAAACTACAAGATCGAAAAACCAAGCAGCCAGGAACAAAAAGAGCAAAATGAGAATCGTGAGTCAAAATCAAAAAGAGAGCGTAAACCAAAACTTAATGCAGTGTCCTACTTAGAAAGAAAACTAATTACACAATAGATTTTCAAGACATTGTTTATCCATGAAATGAGAGCACATACTAGACCTACCATCATATTTATAGTGTCATTACTTCTAACATTATTATCATGACAACTGAAGTCACTGAGCACATACAAAATGCATCACACAAACAACAAGCTAAAAATAAAGCTGTCAAAATGAATCAAAACTAATATTTGTCATTGCTGTTTTATATATATACTAGACATTAAGCCCGTTACAATAACGGGCGCTAGAACAGTAGTGCATAAACATTAGTAGGAACAGTCTATATTAAATGGCAAGGGACCTTGTATGTGGCTGTAACATGCGTCACTGTATTGTGTGCCTTTAATATTCTCTCTCAGTAATACTGGTTTGTATTTCCGTAAAATGCCTGTAATTTTGTCGGAAAGTAATACAGCAGAACCGAAGTAATTTCCCCCATAGGATTGTATGTAAATACAATTAATCCGTTCCAGATCATATGAACTGTATGTAAATATATATTTTTTAAGTTTTTAAGCACAAATATAGTTAATTATAACATTGAATGCACAGCGTAATAGTAAACTAAATGTAAAAACATTGAATAACACTGAGAAAACCTTGAACAACAGAAAAAACTAACACTGCACATACACTCACCTAAAGGATTATTAGGAACCCCTGTTCAATTTCTCATTAATGCAATTATCTAATCAACCAATCACATGGCAGTTGCTTCAATGCATTTAGGGGTGTGGTCCTGGTCAAGACAATCTCCTGAACTACAAACTGAATATCAGAATGAGAAAGAAAGGTGATTTAAGCAATTTTGAGCGTGGCATGGTTGTTGGTCTGAGTATTTCACAATCTGCTCAGTTACTGGGATTTTCACACACAACCATTTCTAGGGTTTACAAAGAATGGTGTGAAAAGGGAAAAACATCTAGTATGCGGCAGTCCTGTGGGCGAAAATGCCTTGTTGATGCTAGAGGTCAGAGGAGAATGGTCCGACTGATTCAAGCTGATAGAAGAGCAACTTTGACTGAAATAACCACTCGTTACAACCGAGGTATGCAGCAAAGCATTCGTGAAGCCACAACACGCACAACCTTGAGGCAGATGGGCTACAACAGCAGAAGACCCCACCGGGTACCACTCATTTCCACTACAAATAGGAAAAAGAGGCTACAATTTGCACAAGCTCACCAAAATTGGACAGTTGAAGACTGGAAAAATGTTGCCTGGTCTGATGAGTCTCGATTTCTGTTGAGACATTCAAATGGTAGAGTCAGAATTTGGCGTAAACAGAATGAGAACATGGATCCATCATGCCTTGTTACCACTGTGCAGGCTGGTGGTGGTGGTGGTGTAATGGTGTGGGGATGTTTTCTTGGCACACTTTAGGCCCCTTAGTGCCAATTGGGCATCGTTTAAATGCCACGGGCTACCTGAGCATTGTTTCTGACCATGTCCATCCCTTCATGACCACCATGTACCCATCCTCTGATGGCAACTTCCAGCAGGATAAAGCACCATGTCACAAAGCTCGAATCATTTCAAATTGGTTTCTTAAACATGACAATGAGTTCACTGTACTAAAATGGCCCCCACAGTCACCAGATCTCAACCCAATAGAGCATCTTTGGGATGTGGTGGAACAGGAGCTTCGTGCCCTGGATGTGCATCCCACAAATCTCCATCAACTGCAAGATGCTATTCTATCAATATGGGCCAACATTTCTAAAGAATGCTTTCAGCACCTTGTTGAATCAATGCCACGTAGAATTAAGGCAGTTCTGAAGGCGAAAGGGGGTCAAATAAACCGTATTAGTATGGTGTTCCTAATAATCCTTTAGGTGATTGTACATACATACATACACACACACATATATATATATATACACAGACACATATATACATATATATACAGATCTACATATATATACATATCTACAGTACATATATACACACGTATATATATATATATATATATATATATATATATATATATATATATATATATATACAGTATATATATATATAAACATTGTGGCAGTAGGGGGCACTAGTGCTCCCTTAAACCCTCAGGAATGACTCCAAACACCAGGTAAAAGTCCAAGACTTCTTTATTCTCTCAGTTAACGTGCACAAAGCACTCTCCACACTACTCATATATTATCTCAACACTACCACAATATTCTCTCTCCTCCTCAACAACAACAACAACATTTATTTATATAGTACATTTTCATACAAACAGTAGCTCAAAGTGCTTTACATAATAAAGAATAGAAAAATAAAAGACACAATAAGAAAACAAAATAAATCAACATTAATTAACATCGAATAAGAGTAAGGTTCAATGGCCAGGGGGAGAGAAAAAACAAAAAAACTCCAGACGGCTGGAGAAAAAATAAAATCTGTAGGGATTCCAGACCATGAGACCACCCAGTCCCCCCTGGGCATTCTACCTAACATAAATGAAACAGTCCTCTTTGGATTTAGGGTTCTCACGGAAGGGCTTGATGAAGATGGTCACGTAGAGTTCTGCCTTTTAATCCATCCATCATTGTTGGAGCATCATGAAGCTTTGAGTAGGTGGAGGTGGCGCAGGCCACCACCACAAAGAAACCGGAAAAAGAAACAGAAAGAGAGTAGGGGTCAGTACGGATTTTAGAGCCACCATGAATAGTTATTATGATGAATTGAACATATAGAGTATCAGGATTAAGTTAAATTAAGTTAAATTGAAGTTATAGAAAGGCCATGTTAAAGTAATGTGTTTTCAGCAGTGTTTTAAATTACTCTACTGTATCAGCCTGGCAAATTCCTATTGGCAGGCTATTCCAGATTTTAGGTGCATAGCAGCAGAAGGCCGCCTCACCACTTCTTTTAAGTTTTGTTCTTGGAATTCTAAGACACTTAGCCACCCTACCTCCCAGCTCAGTTCAGTGTCTGGACTGGCCCATAGTCCTTTTATAGCCCCTGACCCGTAGGCGTTCCTATCAAATCAGACCACAGTTCCTTATTCCTTCCGGGTCAGGGAAAACAGTCCTTTTCTTCACCCCGGGAGCACGTCATTCCTTCCCGTCACGTGACCATGATGTACTCCCGGGTTATAGGGTACACAAGAGCCCCTGCAGCGACTCCCTGTGTTCCCCAAGGTATCCAGCAGGGCTGTGTAAAAACACTACATAGACCATGAGGCCCTGCTGGAACTCGGGGCACGATCCTGCTGTCGGGAGAGCTCCTCCTGGCGGCTGGGGGTGAGGGCCGGAGCATGAAGCCGGCAGTCCTCCACAATTCCCCCTCCACCACCCCCTCAAGGACGACAACTGGGGCGGAGCGTCTGGCCTCGTGAGGGACGTCCTCCTCCAAGAGGACACGTCAGCCGGACCCTAGCTGCGTTGTCCATGTCTCCCAGCGAACCATGGGGGAATGGCGTATCCTTTATCCGCCCGCTCCCCTGTCCTCCGGGAACAGTCTCACCACTCGTGGCCCAGCCGACGGCAGTTGTGACACCGACGATGTTCTCCTGGGTGTCTCCCTCTGCGAGATCAGAAACACCTCGGGAATTCCGTCAGCGTCACCTCCGCCCCTTTCTCTGCCAAGGAGGGGTTTATGGCCGCTTTGCTGCTCTTAGCCCTTCTCTCTGTCCTGTCAGGAGACCCAAGTTTTATTTTGGGGATCTCCTGCTTAATCTGCGGCTTGTGCTCAGCGGGAGGCTCCCTGTGGAAAAAAGAGAACCTCTTTGCTGTTTGCACGCCCGTTGTCCTACATTTATTTAGAGGTGGCGTCATTAGCATCGCATCGCTCCGATGAACAGCACCGTTCAGCTGCATCAGCACGAGCGGCGCTTCACCCGGCACTCCTGTCACCGGCGCTACCCCGCACTTAAGACCGGTCGGGTTCTGGAGGGCTGCACTGCTCCGGAAAGCCACGTCACGTGCATGCCCCAGGCTGTTTGCTCCAGTCCCCGACCATTCGGTCATCGTGCCCCAGTCTCTTGTCGGGCACATGGTGCTTTGACAACTGCTATTCATCCTCTGCGGTGCCCGATCGCACTGTGTCCCCTTACATTCTACGACACGGGACGGACTCACCTGCACTCCCGCATCAATCACCACTGGAGCTTCCCGGCCCAGCCACTGCACAAACTCCCTCAGTGCCGTCAAGGGTGCTGTTGCCGTCGCTCCCAGTTCCTCCACACGTTCCTTCAGTTCTTTAAAATCCTGCAAGAAACGGTGCAGGGGTTCGAGATATTTCTCGAGATCCCTTAAGTCCATACAGTTAGTATCTACGGCCGGCGTTGTTTGCGCTTCCGCGTTTCGCTTACCCTCCGGCCGGGAACCAATGAGCACGTCCTTCCCCAGCTCGTGCTCCGCTGAGGAGCACAAAGGCTCCTGGGCCTTGGAGTTCTCAGAGGGATGGCTGGCTTCTACGAGCCAGCAGCGATCTGCCTTTTCCTTCACAATTGCAGACTCTTCAGCCACAACCCGTCCCTCCTTGACGGTTGCCGTTTGTTTCGGCGCTGCTTTGCTCACCTTCTCCTCCCTTTCCAGGAGGCTCGTACCCGTCAGGGAACGACCAACCTTGTCGGAGTACTCCGGGTTACCTTCGCCTTCCCGGCATCCACCGCGGGTGACCAGTCCGTTGTCCTCGTACGGGGCCGTCACTAGCCGTCTCATATTCTGGCCTGCCTTCTGGGAGCCGCGGCCATTTTGCCGCAGCATGAAGCAGTCATCCGAGACGCCGCTGCGATTCTCTTGGCGGGCGTCTGCAAAGCAGGATAAAAATAAACCTGAAACGTCGGGCATTTTACCTGCAGCTACCTCCGTAGCGGATGGCGGAACCCCCGGACTGTCTAGGGAGTCCGACGCGCGCGACAGCTGTCCGTGTCCCGAGTTTTTCGCTACCTGGGTCTTCCTCACTCCCGGTCAGGTAGGTCCAGGTCATTTTGGCCTCCGTCAGGCCCTGCAGCCCGCTAGGGACTGACCTGCTTTTTCCCGGTCTTCTTGCCCATTGTCCTTCAGAACGGGATGGCGCGCACAGTTGCAGCTCTCTCGGTAGCGGGTGCGTTAATTGCCTCCGTGCAAAGATGCGGAATTCACAGAGGGTTGTCTGCCCACACAATGTTTATTTTTAAAACAGGTCCCCTGCCAGCAGAAGGCCAGAGAATCCTGCATACTACGCCAGTGTGGCAGTAGGGGGCGCTAGTGCTCCCTTAAACCCTCAGGGATGACTCCAAACACCAGGTAAAAGTCCAAGACTTCTTTATTCTCTCAGTTAACGTGCACAAAGCACTCTCCACACTACTCATATATTATCTCAATACTACCACAATATTCTCTCCCTATCTCGCCCAGACACTTAGCCACCCTACCTCCCAGCTCAGTTCAGTGTCTGGACTGGCCCATAGTCCTTTTATAGCCCCTGACATGGAGGCCTTCCTGTCCAATCAGACCACAGTTCATTATTCCTTCCGGGTCAGGGCAAACAGTCCTTTTCTTCACCCCGGGAGCACGTCGTTCCTTCCCGTCACGTGACCGTGACGTACTCCCGGGTTATAGGGCACACAAGAGCCCATGAGCCCCTACAGCGACTCCCGGTGGTCCCCAAGGTATCCAGCAGGGCTGTGTAAAAACACTACATAGTCCATGAGGCCCTGCTGGAACTCGGGGCACGATTCTGCTGTCGGGAGAGCTCCTCCTGGTGGCCTGGGGGTGAGGGCCGAAGCACGAAGCCGGCAGTCCTCCACAACATACATACATACATATATACTGTATCTACATATATATATATATATATACTGCATATAGCAAAATCCCCGCGCTTCGCAGCGACGAAGAACTGCTTTTACATTTTTATTAAGAAGAAAAGAAAACCTTTTTAAACTGAGGGAAAATATACCAATAACTATCTGTTAAGGATCTCTTTGTATACCATGCTGTCAGTTCAGCAGTCCGGTTGTAATATGACGAAGCTGTGCACTGAGATTACTTTTGAGAATGCAACGTATAGTTTTGTCCAGGAGGAAAGCAATGTTGCCTCAAATCAATGGCAACCTTTTGTAGGGTGTGTCCCTGAGTCTTATTAATTGTCATCGCGAAGCAGAGCCTTACTGGAAATTTGAGGCATTTCAATTGAAATGGGAGATTAAGGGTATAACGGTGATGCCAGGAGTACATTCAGAGTGTGGCGCTCTGCTGTTTTTTTGTGTAGCTGCCTTCACACAGCCTCTTCGCTGCTTTATAAACGAACGCCATATAAGGCCATCGTTTCTCCTTGCTTCGTGGTTCTGTACTGTTTTATTGTTTGTTTATTACGATTCTTATAGTTATTGTGTAGCTATTCGAGATGTACTTTACTGTTCAGGTACCCATTTCCTTTATTTAATCCGCAGCTTGTACGTTATTTTTTGCTCGTTTATTACGATTATATAGATATTTATTGATTCCCTTCTTTAGCTGACTGCCTGCTCATATAAGACCCTCCGCTGGTTTTTGTGAAACAGCCTTTACACAGCTTCTCCGCTGTTTTATAAATGAACAACATATAAAGCCATCACCTTGTCAATTGTGTAATGCGTTTTTTGAACAGGTTTGATGCATGGAAGTGATCACTTGTACTGCATCCAGTCAGTTCACGTGAGCTGCTCTCTTGTGTGATGTTGCGATGTCCATGGCTTTATTTAATGTTAGCTAAGACCCGGCACTTAAAAGTTTCTGGCTACACTCCGGTTGTAATATGATGAAGCTGCGCAAGCTCACTCTTGAGAATGCAACGTATAGTTGTCAAGGAGAAAAGCAATCTTGCCTGAAATCAATGGCATTGTTTTGTAGGGTCTGTCCCTGAGACTTATTACTTGTCATCGCACTGCAGAGCCTTACTGGAAATTGGAGGCATCTGAATTGAAATGGGAGATCAGAAATATAACGGTGATGTGAGGAATACATTGAGCGTGGAGAAACTCTAGAGACAGCGTGTGTATTAACTTGTGGATTTTTCTGTTCGTATTTGGTGGCAGTGTGACGAAGTTGCTTCCGCAAGACCGCGTTAGCTGTGGAGCTCAACTCGGAGTATATTCTTTTCCTACCTTGTCAATTGTGTAATGCGTTTTTTGAACAGGTTTGATGCATGGAAGTGATCACTCGTACTGCGTTCAGTCAGTTCACGTGAGCTGCTCTCTTGTGTGATGTTGCGATGTCCACGGCTTTATTTAATGTTAGCTAAGACCCGGCACTTAAAAGTTTCTCACTACAGCAATTTTAACTCCGTTGCAAAGTGATCCAAAGTCTCTTTATACCTCGTGTCTTCTCATTAAACTTGTATCTCGTGAATAAAGTATTCAGCGTTTTCTTAAGCGCTCTTTGGGAGCTCTTCCTTCTTTTCTTCATACTGCGGTCACAGTCAGTTCACGTGATTACGTGGGAGGCGTGATGATGTCGCACGCAGCTCCGCCCCCACGGCCAACGAGCTAACGTCCATTACAGTATATGGAGAAAAATAGGTTCCAGTTATGACCATTACATGTAGAATTTCGAAATGAAACCTGCCCAACTTTTGTAAGTAAGCTGTAAGGAATGAGCCTGACAAATTTCAGCCTTCTACCTACACGGGAAGTTGGAGAATTAGTGATGAGTGAGTGAGTCAGTGAGTGAGTGAGTCAGTGAGGGCTTTGCCTTTTATTAGTATAGATATATATCACAAATGTCTCGGTACACGTACAACTCGGTCCACGACCAAAAAGTTCGGCAAACTTTTGCCTCGGTTCACGACCACACACTTGGTATACGAACAAGCCAGTTTCCCTTTCGGTTTGTGCGTGCCAATGAATTCCACACGTGTTGCATTGTTCTCGGTCAGATGTGCCTGCCTGCCTGCCTGCACGTGCCTGCCTGCAAAAGAAACCCAAGAAATCACAACAGAGAAAACACCCCTCCATCTCTTCCTCAAAACTGTAACCTTCTCTCCACCCAGTTCCTCCTCACTTCATGCCAGAACTCGACTCATGCAAGGTTAGTTTTCTTGGTGGTTTATAGTTTTTGTATTACAGATTTTTCAAAAGTTAATTTTTCAGTTCGTAGCGTGAATTGTTGCAATGTTACTTTTTTTCCCTGTGCTTAAAACTCATGTTAAAAAGAGTGTTTACTGTACAGTACAGCGATCGGGCTGTAAGGCTATTAGTGTGAACTCCTGTTTTTAAATTAAAGTTCAGATTTGTTCAAATGTTCCTCTCTGTTCTGAGAGAGAGAGAGCGAGCACATGCTGCTGAGAGAGAGGGGGAGGGTGCGTGCTGCTGAAAGAGAGAGAGAGAGAGCGAGCGAGCCTGCTCGTGCAGCTAAGCAGGGAGCCTGGGTGTTTTGTGTCAGTGTTATTCAATTTTTTTACATTAGTTTACTATTACACTGTGCATTCTATGGTGTAATTAACTATATTTGTACTTAATCTTTAAAAAATATATTTACATACAGTTTGTACGGTCTGGAACGGATTAATTGTATTTACATACAATCCTATGGGGGAAATTGCTTCGGTTCATGACCAACTCGGTTTACGACCAGAGTTTTGGAATGAATTATGGTCGTGAATCGAGGTTCCACTGTATATACATATATAGTATTCTTTTTAAGTGTTTTCTGTTAGGTTAATGTTATGTCTTTAAATTTACTTATGTTCCATACTCCTTGTGTGAAGTGCCTGAAGAGGCGGGGCCACCCTGATGTCACTCCTTCCGAACTCACCCTCAGGCTATTTAAACTGGCTGAGAAGGCTTTGGAGTGGCAATCATTCATTGTAGGGCTTTCTTTGAGTATTGTTGTGTTTTTGTTGTTTATTTTCTGTTTTCTTGTTTTCTTTTGCTTTATATTTATGTTTATGATTACTGGACTGTGATGTGGAATGCTTCTTTAGGCCTGTGCCTCTTCTTGCTCATTTGAGGTTTATGTCTTATTTTTTATTTATCTATTTTTGTTAATTAACCTTTGAATATAAAGATTATTTGTTGACCACTTTGTGCACAAGCTGGTGGTTGGCAGTTATCCTCCTGTTTGTGGGACGTTTGCTTTATTTTGGGACTTTTACAGTTGTTTTGCCAGCTCCCCAGTTTTGGGTTTGCCCCTGCCGACACAAGCAGATAGCTTTAAGAGACTGGCTAAAGTCAGGTGAGCCTCTTCTGGACAGACCAGGCAGGGTTCTAGCCTACACTGTGTGCACAATTATTAGGCAAGTGAGTATTTTGACCATATCATCATTTTTAATGCATATATTCCAACTCCAAGCTGTATTAACTTGAATGCTTATTGGATTTAAGAACGTCAGGTGATGTGTATTTGTGTAATGAGGGAGGGTGTGGCCTAAGGAGATCAACACCCTATATCAAGGTGTGCAGAATTATTAGGCAGCTAGTTTTCCTCAGGCAAAATGGGCCAAAAAAGAGATTTAACTGACTCTGAAAAGTCAAAAATTGTAAAAAGTCTTTCAGAGGGATGCAGCACTTTTGGAATTGCTAAGATATTGGTGTGTGATCACAGAACCATCAAACATTTTGTTGCAAATAGTCAACAGGGTCGCAAGAAACGTGTTGAGAACAAAAGACGCAAATTAGCTGCCAAAGATTTGAGAAGAATCAAACGTGAAGCTACCAGGAACCCATTATCCTCCAGTACTTTCATATTCCAGAGCTGCAACCTACCTGGAGTGCCCAGAAGTACAAGGTGTTCAGTGCTCAAAGAAATGGCCAAGGTAAGGAGGGCTGAAACCCAACCACCACTGAACAAGAAACAAAAGTTGAAACGTCAAAACTGGGTCAAGAAATATCTGAAGACAGATTTTTTTCAAAGGTTTTATGGACCGATGAGATGAGAGTGACTCTTGATGGACCAGATGGATGGACCTGTGGATCAGTAATGGGCACAGAGCTCCACTCCAATGTGGAGGTGGGGTACTGGTATGAGCTGGTATTTTTAAAGATGAGCTAGTTGGACCTTTTTGCATTGAAGATGAACTCAAAATCAACTCCCAAACCTACTGCCAGTTTTTCGAAGACACTTTCTTCAAACAGTGATACAGGAAAAAGTCTACATCTTTGAAGAAGACCATGATTTTTATGCAGGCCAATGCTCCATCACTTGCATCGAAGTTCTCCACTGCGTGGCCAGCCAGTAAAGGCCTTAAAGATGAAGGAATAATGACATGGCCCCCCTTCCTCATCTGACCTAAACCCTATCGAGAACTTGTGGGCACTTCTTAAACACTAGATTTACGGGGGAGAAAAACAATACACCTCTCTGAAGAGTGTCTGGGAGGCTGTAGTCACTGCTCCACAAAAAGCTGATCGTCAACAGATCAAGAAACTGACAGACTCCATGAATGGAAAGGCTTATGACTGTTATTGGAAAGAAGGGTGGCTATATTGGTCATTGATTGATTGATTGATTATTTTTTTTTGAAATGTCAGAGATGTTTATTTGTAAATTTTGAGGTGTTTGTTTATTATTCTCACTATAACAGATGAAAATAAACAAGTGAGATGGGAAAATTTTTATTTTTCCTTTAGTTGCATAATAAATCTGCACACTAATAGTTGCCTAATAATTGTGTGCACATGTGTATTCCCCTGATGATGTTCACACTCACATTTCCGTTGTGAAACATTCAGGTTTCAGGTTTATTAACATTTTGGATTGACTGATAGCACTGTGTTTGTTTCATATTAAAATTAATCCTCAAAAATACAACTTGCCTAATAATTCTGCACTCCCTGTATTTCCTAGCTTCTTCTTAAGAAACCAAAATATAAAAATGTGTTATAAATATAACATCAGCTAGCTCCTATAATTGCTTATATGGGAAGAAGGTGGTTACTAGAAATCTGCTTTTTTATGGAAAAGGCACCCTGGAAATGAAATCTCAACTGGCACTTGGTTGGATAGGAAGGAAACAAAATGAAATCATCTATGCCTGCAGATGGTAACAAAAGGTTCCCGAACAGGTCAGGTCTGACCCTGCTATCCACTAAGGCCAGTTCAGGAGGCCCCTTCATTCTTAACAGATAAGACAAAGTGTTTTCAGAGGCCTGCAGAGGACGCTATGGCCTTATGCCCCTTGGGCTTTCTTTCAACTTTTCTCCAGAATTAATTTAAGATTGGGATTATAGGGTCATCCTCAGCAGATTCCATTTTGGGATAAAATTGAGAAATGAGATGGGACAGCAGCTCAGCAGTACAGAGAGAAAGGAAGGTTAAAGGGGGTCTTTGTTTGGTTTTCTGAGGTGTACAAATGAGTCAGTAAATCAGAAAATTGTGTTTAAATAGACTTGGACTGGGCAACAGGATTCATTTTTGTTTCATTTTGAATTTTTGTGTAGCCCCCTTTGTTCATTTTTCCTTAGAATTCTTCAAGTCAATTAATGTAATACCCTTCAATAGTCAATCTTAGATTTTGCTCTAGAATTGGATAGTTCTCAAATATATTTTTAAATTGAAGTAATAATCATGGCATCGTCTTTGTCCCATCTGTGGCTCACTTATCAGGTTTGCTTGCATTGGCAGACTTAAAGTTCTGTGCTGTATCCACACTCTCACAGACCAGTGCATTTATTTAAATTCACACATAAAGCAATGTGTTAATCATTTCTAAACATAATGTTTAATTATGTGATGCTAAATTAAATTTTTATTTCTGTGCGTCAGTGGCTGTTTTTAATAGTTAGTTAATATAAAAGCTTTGAATAATAATAAAATATAATAAAAATGTAATAATTCAAATGACCTTAATGATTAGGTAACAGGAGATTATGTCTCAGATGATGAAGTGACAGCTGCCTAGAGACTGCACTCACGCTATATGTTAATGCAATTCGGTTTTGTTGCATTTTTAAGACATGTAAAGATGCACTTACAAATAGATTGAAATGCACCTTTCCCTTTTCAGGCAATCCATTAGATTTATATGAACAAAAAAATTGAAATTTTTTGTATTGTGTCCAAAAGAATTACTTATGAACGCTTTGAAATTACTTTATTTTTTTCAGTGCCTCCTCACTCATTGGTACAAAAAAAACTTCCACATGTGATACACTGTTTTACTCATCTTGATGTCTAGTTATTCAAGATGCTGGGCTTTTTAGGATTGTCCCCTATTTTTGTCCATCTAGACCTGAAAGTCCCACATTTTTAGTCCATTTTTGGACCATATTTTCTGCAGAAAATTATACCATTATGATAAAAAGTAAACCAATAGGTGTCTTTGTCGTGGAAAAAATCTTTCCTCTATCTTTAAAGAAGGCAGTTATGAAACTTAGATGAGAATGCAGAAAATGTCTTTATTTGCACAGTTATGCCTAAATGTCTTAGTCCACAGAGTGGGCAACAATTGAACAATTAATTACCATTACCTCATCTAATATATCACATAATCTAACTCTTAATATGAAGAATTTTATTACCTCTTCCAATCAACTAACACCACCAGTAATTTTTGACTCATATTGATTCTCACTTTATTCTGAACACCGCTTTGCTAAGAGAGTGTTCTATTGAACTTAGCACTGCTTCATAGGAGAGGTGTATGGGCTTTCCCATCAGTTTATTCCCACTTTCTGGAAGGGTGTTCATTACTCATTTACCTTGTGAGAGGCAGAGGACTGCACTTTGAGCGTGAAGGAACATTTAGTTAACTCTTGAGTTATATTCAGTCCTTTTCCTTATGTTAATTAGTTAATTCATATATATATATATATATATATATATATATATATATATATATATATATAGTAGAATAAATAAATATGACAGCCGGTCGCACAAAGTTTTGGGGAATCACCCCGTATAATGTACAATAGACATGTCAAAATAAAGTTGTCTCAAAATAGGGAACAACCAAAACATTCGACCAAATAACAATGCAAACATAAGGGTATTTATTAAAACCTTTAGCTAAAAATGTTGTACCTTTATTACAGAACTAAAGATGGTTACTGGAAATTAAGAAGGGGAAATGACATCATGGCTTCGATTTGAACGTGATGTCATCCGGGAGGAACGGAAGGACAAGTCGGCCATTTTGGTTCCATGGTACAGACATTTACTTCTCATCTTTGTTTCTGCAGGAAGAGAGAGAGAGAGAGGCTAGTACCCTTCGGCAGGCCTTCATCTCACGATCTTTTACTCACCCACGGGTTTGTTGACAGCCTCTGAAGTATGCGTGCATGACAATATATATATATATTGTGGACCCGGCCGCGATACAGACAGGCGGACATGTTGTTTATCACCACCACCCGTTTATTATTTACAATATTTACAATGTTTAAGTGCACAACAAACCCCCACACAGTCCTGGCCACACAATGCCTTTTCTTCGGGCCGCCTCCACAATCTCTGCTCCTGCCTCGTCCTGCTTCCACCCGACTCCAGCCTTGAATGAAGGGAGACAGCCCCTTTTATATGCTCCGGAGTGAGCTCCAGGTGGTTCCCAGCATTCCCCTCTGGACACGCCCCAGGGTGGCGGAAATGCTGGCTGTTCTCCCGGAAGCTCTCCGGGTGTCCCTCTTCTTCTTCCCCCCAGCACTTTCTGGTGTGGCGGTAGTGCTGAGGTCCAGGGTCCCCAAGGCATTTGGGTGCCCCCTGGCGGTGACCACGGGTCCCTACAGGGCTGGGCTTCCAAGCCCTCTACCCGTGGCCCCCAAAGTAACCAGGTTGGCGGCCCCCACGTGATCCCAGATGGGCGCACGCCCACTTCCGGTCCATGAAGGCGTCCTGGCCGGGCCGTCGCCCCTGGCATCCCTGACAATATATATAGTAAGAGAGAGACATACTGTATATATATTGTATACATACTTGCAGTAATGTATATAATAATATTTTACAATTTAACTAAAAATTCCATATCTTCTGCAAAAATGATCAGACCAACCCCAGGGGTTCACATCCTAATGAGATACAAGAGGTCAAAGTTACTCCTTTTCACAAACTTTGAAAAATGGGGATTGGTAATAAAGGCATGTGGGGTGATATTTTATGCTATTTCGAGGATCCTAATCATGACATGATAAGTTACTGGTGGTCCTAGTACTCTGTAAACCAGTCTAATCTATTTCAATGTCAGTGACTATGAATGTGATGTTATTTTTGATTTTTGATCCTTTAGTAAGGGCCTTCCCCAATAAGGAACTCTATCAGAGGATGAAAATGACAAATTCCTATTATAGTAGAATACATTTAGACTTTCAACATTTAAATTGAAGCACACAATTTCATATTTCAAATATTCATGTTTATTATGTACTTCTATCTTATGAAGAATGTTGCAAATCCTTACATTTCTTATGAACAAGCCAAAAAAGGGCGACCTTTTAATCCAAGTTCACATTTACTGTCATATATACTGTACATAGTACATAGTGTTCATAGTAAAATTAAAATCTTGCTTTTATTGATTGAGCACTATGCAAATACTGGGTAAGGCCTCCTTTTGCCTTCATAAAAGATTCAGTTTTGTGTGGCATGAAATCCACAAGATGTTGGAAACATTTCTTTGATAATCTGTTCCATGCTGACATGATTGCATGTAATTTCTGCAGATCCATTAGCTGCTCATTCATGCAGCAATACACCTGTTGTACCACATCCCAAAGATGCTCTGTTGGATTCAGGGATGGAGAAGGTCACTTGTTCATGGACATGTTAAAGAAATCAGTTTCAGATTGTCATGCTGGAAGTAGCCATTATAAGATGGGTAAATTAATGGGCACGAAATGAAGCATATGAACAGAAATAGAACTCAAACTGGCTGTGACATTCAAGCAATGACTGATTAATATTAATTGGCCCAAAGTGTGTCAAGAAAACATTCCCCAATCCACAATGAAATTACTGCTTAAATTATGAATATGCCTTGCAGTTGAGTGTTTAAAGTGCAAAACTAACAGGATGGTGAGAATCTAGTTATAATTGTACTAAGAGCAATTCTATAAACATATACACTTCATTTATGTCACTGAACTGACAAGCTTAATAAAATGATGAAATTTAATGAAATTGAAGTATATACCTTTAAACATTTACCCATCCATCCATTGCCCACCGCTTATCCGAGGTCGGGCCACAGGGTCAGCATAAACATTTACCCATGACTCCTATTTACTGTTTCAACGCTAATCTATGCAAACAAGGCAATGTAACTATTCAATCAATGCATGACTTCAGAGTTTTTTGTATGCCAAGAGTGAATCTCTTAGACGAGGGGTTCTCAACGTTGGTCCTGGGGACCCCCTGTGGCTGCAGGTTTTTGTTCCAACCAGATTTCTAATCAGTGACAACACCTTATAGCACTGATCTCATTTAATTAGCTGGTATTTTTTTTTCTTTTATTTGATATTCAGAAAAGCATAGCAGGCTGATTTTTACATTTATAAGACATTTATAAATATACCGCTTTTGCTCTAGATTTAAATGCTTAACTCTTCTTTTGTTGATTTCATTATACTTTGCCCTTTCTCTATGCAGTTTTTCCCCCTTCATTGTATCTGAGCAGAGCAGACACCCAGGCAAACACTGAATAATCAAAGGCTGCAGCTACTTTAGAGTCAGACCCACTAATTAGTAAATAATGGATTAATTAAACATTATTCCTATATAACTGCTTGGTACATTTTAATATATATATATATATATATATATATATTTTTTAGCAAACTTAGTTTTCTAATTAATATATTGTTCCTTAAACACAGAACTTGGGAAATATCAGTTCACTTAATTAGCACAGGAGTTCAATTAAAAACAGAAGCTGGTTGGAACAAAAACCTGCAGCGAGAGGGGGTCCCCAGGACCGACGTTGAGAACCCCTGTCTTAGACTGTGGTCAAAGACAAACAGTGATATTTGCAAGTTTTAATGCACATTTTAATATAAGCCCATTTGGGAGATAAGCATATGTTGGGTTAAATCAACCATTAGCAATGCATTCAAGAGCTGTAGTAACATTGCCATTCTGATCATTTAATTTTATTATGCAGCATTTGTATGTCCTATGCCATGTCAGTTTGATGAATATTATTATTGTTGCTGTTGTTAATGTTTGATTATTATCTCTGTTGTAGACTATGCTTTTGTGCTTTCACCCAACCTATTAAATAAAACTAAAACTATGAATATGCACCTGAGAAACATAAAGAAATGAGAACATAAAGAGAGCCTCTAGAATGCTGAGTGAGGTGCATCCTGGGACTTGGAAGATCACCCATAACAAGCTCATGTAGGCCTTTAGATGCTAAGACCATGCATTGTTAATACGCAAAAGTAATAATTAAAAAAAATTGTCCACCCTAAGCAACTGCCAATGGCAGAGCAAGTCCTGATCAAAATCTTCCATACAATGCAGTGACCAGAGCAACACACACAGTCTAAGTGGCCTCAACATTGTTTGTTGTAGCTTCCTTTTGTGTCACTCATTTCTTGCCTTCATGGACCAGAAGCACTCCTTTTCCCTTTATGTAAAGCCCTAAGGTATGATGCCTCTGTTTCATTGTTAAAATGTTTTCTCCTGGTACCTGAGCTTGCAGCTAACACCGTACAACCTAATCTATACAGCATTCAGCTATTAATGAAAAGCATGTAATGCTTCAGAAATCTCTGCGGCCCATGAGATTTTTTCTCTACCGCTGACCTAATATTTTCCTAACAAATGTGCGTGATTAAGGAACAGCAGAGCCTAGAATACGGACCACTCCGATAAGCTTCCCAGGACCGTACAAGGCTATCTGTCAGTCACTTGCTATTGCTATTTTCTTTTCACTTATACAACCATCAGCTCCTAGAACTTCCAGTTTGACCAAAAGCATTCTGCTTGACCTTCCAAGTAAAGAGAATCAGAGGAATTTGTGCATGCTTTTTACAAAAATAACATGAGGGATATGTGCACAAATGGCCATGTTTACACCTTGTCCATTTTATAATCTTAGAGTTCTTTCGTAAACATTGACAGAACAAGTTGTACTTTAAGTGCTAAAACCTATTTGTCATAGTGCTCATCTAGAATAATTGTATTGGGACACCAAATGGAAATTTAATATGCTGATAATAAATATTTAAACAGTTCAAATATTTTTTGTCCTTTGTGTGCTGATACACTTTTTGCCAGCTGAGCTTGCATTGCATGCATTTTAGCTGAGCTGTATATTTCTGTTTTATAAAAGTAACTGGCACAAGACTCAGTCTTCTGACATCGAGCATAATGTCATGTGAAGGCATAAAACATCCAAGAATCAGATCATCAATTAAATTTAAAGTGCAAAGAATGTGAATTATTTATATTGTGTCCTTATGATATACAGCACTGTATAAAATATATAGGATATTAAAACTAAACTAAAATGTTATATATACAGGACCTTTAACCTAAAATTATATTTTTGTGTAATGCAGATGTGGAGAGAAAGTGCAACTTTCACATAGACAATGACAGAACTAGGTTTCAACTCAAGAGCCATTGACAATTGTGGCAGCAGCAACAGGCATATAATGTACCACTACATTTTATCAAATTCATTTGAGTAGACAAGTACACAGAGTGGAAAGTGTCAACTGTAAAAAACCAAAACATTCAAATCCACTAATCAAACTCAAGGTTCAAGGGACTCGGACTCTATTCTAGCAGCACCGGACACAAGGTAGGAAACATCTCTGGGCAGGGCACCGGAGTGCCCACTCACACTCACACATGCAGCACTAATACAACATAACATTCTCAAATGTGTTTAATCCAATGGAGTGATTGGGGGTTAAAGCCTTTCCTGGCCACGCTGGGTGCAAGGATGGAGTAGGTGTGGACGACATACACTCACATTAACATGGAGGGCGTAGAATCAGCAACTGAACTAAGTGGAAACCGTACAAGGGTGTCAAAGGAAAGCTCAAGGAAATTTTCAGAGGGCAAATTAAGAAGAATACCTTTGACTTCAAGGTACGTATTCTAATGGTGCCTACATTATTTTGATGGAAACATTTACATTGCTTAATTAAGCAGAATATTTCATAAAGTTACAGGAAAAAAATGAAAGCTTGAAGTACTTTTATACCATATGCCACATTATTAATGCATTACCATTTCTATTTATTATATTATGTATCCAAATGCCAAACGACATAAAAAATATGTATTTTTCACTGTCCTTTTCAAATATCCATATGGTTGCTACTTATATTTACAAACAATTTATATATCAAACACACTCTACTGCATTTAATTGCTGCACCACTGATTCAAACATTTATGCCTCCTGTTAATCTAAAAAAGTCTGTACACAACACCCACATGTAAAATATTCCATTTTATTTCAATCTTATTTTCATATGCATTATTGTACTTTTTAGGTTCTTAAAGTGCCTCATTTATTTAGCATTTGTTCCGCAAATTCACATCATTTTTATACCAAAATGTTATACAAAAACTAAACTACTTAACAATGTATAACTTTCCCAATTTTACAACTTATTGATACAATAATAATTTTTGATAAATTAAAATTGTAAGCACACATGAAGACTACAAAAATATATTTATGTTAAATAAGCTGTGTAATTACAATAGCTACAACAAATTATGCTTTACAAAGATTTTGATAATAATTATTAGTTCATGTAGTTTATGGAATTTCTTAATCTGCCTATGAACTTAATTATTTATGTTTTTGAAAATGTGATTGAGAAACACAATTGTTTTCATTAGAACATTAGCACACATTTGACAATAACACACTAATCATGTCACCTAAATCACCTAATTTCTCCATAATAACATCAGTTTGAAATTTGAGGGCCTCTAAAGTCTTACTGACCTCTGCACTACTTGGTCACTTATCCCATGTGTTAGTTTAGTTCAAATGTCGCACAGGGAGCCTTTGAACAATAAGTACTTGTCCTGTGGTGCCAGATGTGCAATTCTTTAAAATAACAGATGCCTATATTTTCATTATTTTTTGCTCAAACAAACAAGATGAACTGAAAAACCAGACACTTGTAAGGCAAGTTACATCAAAGCATCTTCTCTTCCTGATTTGTACCAGTATTCAGTCACTTTAAAACATCTCTGTAAACGAGGCAGAAGCCCAGGAAATGGCTGTAATGCCTCAGCCATATTGAATACTTTATAACCTGCAAACAGATGAACTTCATGGGACTAGGAATTGCCAAATTGGTTTACAGCTTGGGAAAGGAAGAAGTGTGGAGGTACTAAAAAGATCCAAAAAGACATCCATCATATTGACAGTCAGCCAATCAAGTGTGTATAATACCATATGTCCCCAAAGCTTCACGTGGAATTTTAAAATAAATATGACTTGTCTGAGGAACCAAAACAAGAGAAGACAAAGTGACAACCAAAAAAAAGAGGGTTGAGGCAATGTCAGAAAAGGAGACCAAGAGACGTGAGACCGTTTCATGATCGTCAGCGAAAGCATCTCAGCATCGACTGCTAGATCAAAGACACCTAGGATTTCTAATCCATCACCTTCTTCGTAAGCTTTTTCTAAAGACTATATACTGTATATCTGGACTTTGCTATCTATATTTTCTTTTATACTTTCTTCTACTGCCATTATTGTTCTTTAATAAATGCTACATTGCTTTTTCAATTCTATACTTTATCTTTATATCTAGAGTGATTAAAGTAATAAAGTAAATATTAAGAGTACCCGGAGCAATTGAACATTTGCCATGTGTTCTGAAGACATTATTGGCTGATAAATGCCTTATAGCTAAGGATGTTGAGCCTTAGTATGTTCAAATATTTTCTTGGAGACCAAAGTAATATGTAGGTCTGAGATAAGTTCATGTCAATGATAAGCTAAGTCTCTTAAAGTGCTAGGGAGTTACGGGCTATGCATGTGTTATTCATATGGCACTTAATGTTGTTATGGTCTGTGTGTATGTGTATGTTAATCTTAAGGTCCGAGAGTAGACCAATCTGGTAACAAACTTGGGTAGTTTGAGTGTAATAGTACGATAATATTTAACGACAACGGCAGGCCTTGTGCTGTTAGCAGATAACAAATGTGAATTTCAGAAGAGATATATGTTTTAAGATCTTTTAAAAAACTGCTGCTCATATCCCAAAAATGCAGCCCAAGGGGGATTTATTTGAGCTTTTGTACTTCCCATCCAGATATCCAAAAATTGCATTATGTGCAAATGCAAAATTACATTCAGTTCCTTTCCACAAGTCTCAAACAGATGATAATGAAGCAAGGCTTTCTGTGGCGTACAATAGCAATTTTCATTGTTGTCCTCTCAGACAGTTTTAAGTGTTTGGCAAAGATCTTATTGCTTTAAAAGGGTCAAGAGTAGAAAAGAGACAGTAAAGGGTGAAGGGTTGAGGTCCCCAAAGACACCATATTTAATAGTTAACTTGAAAAAAATAAATACAAAAGAATGCAAACCGTCCACCAATTGTAAACGATCATTTTAAAAGTGCTTCTGTGGGCAGTCTGGTTCTGACAGTTGCCTCATTGGAATGAACGCTGACTTTCAATTGTGTTACTTCTTTTATAGCATAACAACCAGAAGAGATGGGACTTCTGTACCAAACCAGAAGGGCCATCACTTATCTTTGAAGGGATTCTCCTCCACTCTAGGGCTAGAAAAGGAAAAGAGATTAGTAAATATGCCTCACCCTCATCTGTCCTCCAGTTTACTTTGTGAGCAGAGCCTCTCACATGCTCCCAATAGTGTGCTTGTGTGACAGGATATATTAAAAGAATCATCATAGGTGGAAAATATTGGTAAACTAAAAGCAAAAATCAACAAAGTTTAAATGTCAACACATAAGTCACTGTTGATTACCAAAATCAGAATCCAAAAACCTAATGATGATAAGAAGGACTATCTCTTTTGTAAAATCGTCACCTTATTTTAAACAAACATGATGTCTCAGGTTACATCTATCTATCTATCTATCTATCTATCTATCTATCTATCTATCTATCTATCTATCTATCTATCACATGCCTTGCAACCATGTAGGACAGACTGGCATTATCCATTTTTCCAGACTGGAACCAAAAACCTAGCTTAGCAAATTGCTGCCAGAAACTCTTATCGCCATCAAAAAAATCTCAGTTTGCCTTACAGGGTCCATTTCCAGAATGCGGCTTTATGCCTTATGTGATAAAATGATTGATACCAGACCTTGTAACATCAGCAGAGACATCTCCCAAAGGCATGAGCTGGACACCCCAGTTCTGAACAAAGGACCATAAATCAAGGACAAGCAACACTGATAGACAGTACTTTGCACCAGTGATAAACCAAGAGGTTGAGCTTATGTGCACCATAGAAGCAAATGACAAATCCTGTGTTCCTTTATTTTAAAACGTCAACAACAACACAGGTTGAAGCAGTGCCTTTGCTTCATAGGACAACTGTGCTGGACTAGAAGGGTGGAAAACTTGTCTGTATTCGAGTTTGCATGGGTTGCTATTAGTCCAACCTTGCTAAGGAACAGCAAGTGCACATGCAAGAAAAACATACCTGTGCCATACATTCACCTTGCTAATGACAACAGCTAACTGATCATCAGCTGACCCAGAAGGCATGCACCTGAGGACACAGTGTGTGTAAATCCCTTGAAAAGAAACTACAGTAACCTTCTGCAACCAGAAGGTGTGACTAAAGGAAAAGAAAGAGACAAACACCTAAACAAACAAAAAAAGCATGCTGAAAATTCTTTCTGTGTCTGGAGAAAGCCAATCAGGAAGGCAACAAAGTATAGTTTGCCTAAAACCATAAGTATTGCTTTGATTCTGAGAGCTATTAATTGTACGTGAATGGATGGGACAAATCCAGTTAATTTATTGGCATTGGTGTCACTGTAAAGTAATAACTTTGTGAAGGATAGGTTCTAGCTATTATGAGTGTCTCATCCTAAATCCAGTAAGAAAGTGCCGAGCAGCATCTCACATGCACTCATTCACACACACACAGAGAGAGAGAGATGTCTGTGTGGTGTTGATGGTAAGCCAGTGCAGAGACTAGCTTCTGTGAGCAAACGGACTCCACATCGTAACAGTGAGAAGCTTATATCCAAAGAACTTATTCATCTTGAACACATGGACTGAAAGATCAGAATTCATAAGCTATGTAGATATTTCTAAAAGAGAGAAAAAATTAAACTAAGCATTCATAATTTTCTGCTTATGTATACTTTCATATATCCCTCTTTTATTATCCGTATGTTGTATCAGGGTTATTTGTGAAAGTAAGTATTTGGCCATGTTCAAACCCCAGCAGAGAAATTGAAAGTGTTAATATATGCTTTTGCAGATTTATGAACCTTGTTCATGAACTGTATAGATTTCTTTGTATTTCTGGAGTCCCGGCTGGAAGGTAAAACAGAGTCTCCTCACTCAACCTACATTTAACTGGACGTCTCTTGAGGGGCATCTTGTTGATCGTTTTAATTAATTACCAACATTGCCAAAGGTAAAATTGATAATTAACTGAGTGATCAAACGCCCCAAACTACTATAGCACCATACTAACCAGACACACAAATTTCTGTAATCAATGAAAATCAAGAACAGAAGATGGCAGCATTCATACAAATGTGTAAGGTGTCCGCACCCAAAAGAAAAGTAATACACCAAATCACAGTGATGTTAACATCACTGTCAAAACAGTCAAATCTCAAACAAAACACAACAGCAAAACATCACCTGCATAGTCCTGACCAATGCACACAGGGGGGCACACACATTAGCATCTGAGAACCTTCCCATAATGGATATTCATAAATTAACTTAAAGATCTATCATTTGTTGAATATTCTGTTTATTTGAAATGCCAGCTACTTCATCTTCTTGCTCTGCTGCCACACAACATGAAGACCTCAAATGCAATAAAGCATTTTTGATTGCCAGCAAAGACAAAACAGAAAATGAAGATTAAACTTCTCACTCAATGGTGCAAAAACAAACTGCCCTTTAACGTCAGCAAAACAAACTATGTGATTGTGAATCTTAAAAAGTATGGAGAGAGTCTTGCTCCTGACGCTAATAAGATTGATATTGAAACAGTTAGTTGCTCAAGCCTTGAGATATCCATATCTTCAAAGATTTCCATAGATCCTTTAAGAAGACTTAAAGGCCTCTTCAGTTTTTGAGAAAGCTGAGCAATGTGCCAAGGAAAGTCAATGTACCTACCTGGGGTCTCCCTAATGTCTACAGATACACAGAAGAGAGCAAACTGAATAGCTGCAGTACACTCAGCGATCAGCGAGCGGAAGCAGAGAGCGGATCAGCGAGTCAGACCTAGACCCACACATACTAAATAACTATAGGCCTATTTCAAATTTACCATTTCTCTCTAAAATACTAGAAAAAGTAGTCGCCAGTCAGCTTTAGTCACACCTTACGCATTACAATTTATTTGAGAAATTCCAGTCTGGTTTCCGCACTGGTCATAGTACAGAAACGGCACTAACACGGGTTGTAAATGACATTCTGATATCCTCTGATGAAGGAAATTCCACTGTAATTATGTTGTTGGACTTAAGTGCAGCATTTGACACCATTGACCATTCTATTTTACTGCACAGGCTAGAAAACGATATTGGGCTTACAGGCCCTGTGCTCGCTTGGTTCAGTTCTTATTTATCAAATCAATTCCAGTATGTACAGAAATGTGCAGACAGTACTCCATCATTATACACAGAAGTTCAATATGGTGTCCCGCAGGGCTCAGTACTGGGACCTTTACTGTTTTCACTTTACATGCTTCCACTGGGATCTCTCATTAGGAAACATAATGTTAATTTTCACTCGTATGCAGATGACACCCAGTTATACCTTTCATTTAAATCAAATGAAGTTTCTCCGATGTTGTCTTTAATTAGTTGTGTTAGTGAATTAAAGGAATGGATGAATGAGAACTACTTGTCTTTAAATACAGATAAAACAGAGATGTTAATTGTTGGAGGAATGACGCTGATCACAGCAATATTTTGTCGTCATTTAACTCAGTTGGAATCCCAATTAATTTTACTGAATCAGCCCGCAATCTAGGAGTTATCTTTGATTCTAGCATGTCATTTAAAGCACATATTACAAAGTCTTCCAAAACATGTTTTTTCCATCTTAAAAATGTTAGGAAATTAAGACGCTTTCTAAATAAACAGGATTGTGAGAAATTAATTCATGCATTTATCTCTAGTAGGATTGACTACTGCAATGCAGTGTTCACTGGCTGTTCAAACTGTTCTTTATACAGCCTCCAGTTAATCCAAAATGCGGCTGCAAGAATTATTACAAGAACAAGAAAATATGAACACATAACTCCAGTTCTTAAATCCTTACACTGACTCCCAGTTAAATTTAGGGCAGATTTCAAAATCCTCCTTTTAACATATAAAGCATTAAATGGCCAAGGTCCAGCTTACTTGTCTGAACTTATCATGACTTACAAACCTGAGCACATTAAGATCTCAAGATGCCGGTCTGCTTAGGATTCCAAGGATTAATAAAATAACAGTGGGAGGTCGAGCTTTTAGTTACAGGGCCCCTAAACTGTGGAATGGTCTTCCTGCTTCCATAAGAGATGCCCCTTCAGTCTCAGCCTTTAAATCCCGGCTGAAGACTCACTACTTCAGTTTAGCATATCCTGACTAGAGCTGCTGATTAACTGTACATACTGCATCTCTGTTGTTAGTCATTAGCACTATAACATAAGTAACATGATAATTATATTTGAATACTAACCCTCACCTATTCTGTTTCTTTTCTCGGTACCCAAATGTGGCAATTGGTGCCACGGCCCACCTGCCAAGTTGTTTGCCTGCCTATGGTAAAGTCATCCCTGATGGAGGATCACAGGAATCATGGGAAAGAGGGGTCCTTTCATCAGAGCAACGTTTCAGCCGTGGCATGGCCAAATGGGAAGGCAGCTAGATGGATGAGGTCTCCAGGACTCCAAAAATATCCATATCATCTACTGTTAAACCGTACTTCTAAAATTTTTATTATTATGCTGTATTAAGGAATTGTTCTGCTCTGTGTATTGTATTGTATTGACCCCCTACTTTTGACACCCACTGCACGCCCAACCTACCTGGAAAGGGGTCTCTCTTTGAACTGCTTTTCCCGAGGTTTCTTCCATTTTTCCCTACAAGGTTTTTATTGGGAGTTTTTCCTTGTCTTCTCAGAGAGTCAAGGCTGGAGGGCGGCATTGCGGCACTTCCTGTGTGATTTTGGGCTATACAAAAATAAACTGTATTGTATTGTATTGTATTGTACTCAACTATGGTAACGGCTGTGTGGTACAGCAGAACACTGATGGTTAAAACGACCAGGGTAATTACTGGTGCCACATTGCCATCCATATCAAGCTACTTATAACATAAGATGCTTAAACAAAATCCATTCCATTATCTCAAGCCCCATACATTCCAACAAAAAATGGCTTTCCCTTGAACATCCAGCAAGCACAAATTATACCAATGCAGTATCATGAGACTTGCCAAAAGTTTTTTAATTGTTGTATCACATACAGTCGTCTACTTGATCTTTCACCAAAACCCAGCTGTTTCAGCTCCTGCTCCACCAGTCAGTTTGCATTGCCCATCTACTACTACTGTCTGTTCTGCAGCTCAGTTACTTGTGTTATTTAATTGTTACTTGGTTTGTTACATATTATAAGCTTATATGGAAATACCTTCAGCAATGTGGCTTATTGACCTTTACTCTTATTATTTATTACCATTGCTTTGTTTAGCAATACATCTCCGCTTCACTATGGCCATGTTTATACGAGCTCTCTGATGTGACCCCATTCTGATTTTTCCATACATCTCACAGATAATATTTTTATGTAAACTGATTCCCATTCAATTTTGATCACCCATGTCCTGTCTGAGTTTAAATAAGCCAATCAGATTTTTGCTCAAGGATGTTATTTTTGTGCATCGTCTGTGGAGGAAATCACAGCTCTTCTGTGCTGACTGTTTCTAAAACACAAATAAAACTGAAGAGTATTAACAGATTAAAAAAAAAAAGGGGATCCATGTTTACTGCTTACCTGTGTCACAGTGTCACAACGCATCCTAAACGCATGCATCCCACGTAAGATGAATGTGTATGTAAACGCCCAGACCGCATTTAGGCCATTTAGTGCAAGCACCACAGATGGCAGATGAGATTTTCTCTCCAAATCTGATTTGGTCATCAAGTTCTGGTAGTACAAACACAGCCAAACTTCTTTAGTAACCTGCATTCTATTTTCATTTTCTCACCAGAAGCACTAACAACAAATACTTTTTCCTGAATTATAAGTTATAATTTCAATGCATTGGATCAAAGTAAATTGAACTAAAGTGGGTTAAAGATTAAGTGGTCATCATTTGTAATACTGTGACTGCACACAGATGGATGTAAAAAATGGCTGAATGGTGAGTAATAACTGTGATGTTGCATGTTAATTATAGTCTGAATCACTACACATATATCATGAATATTTATTTTCCCCTTGCAGGAGACATGAGTAGATGTAATGGCTGAAGACTGTACTTGCAAGTACACAAAAACTGAAAGAAATAAAATGATCATGAATAGCCATCAAGCAAAATTCAATTTCAGATTAGGAATCGCAACAAATTGAATTGACATATTAGGTTTAGGCATATACTGTATGCTAAAATATTACTTTTAAACCCAAAACAGGATTCACTTGTGATCTGACACTTATGCAATCATTATTAACTGAGCACTGAAAAACGTTTAATTGTAAAAATGCATATCCCTGCATGAATTTTAAATTTGTGGTATTCTGGGGCATTAATGAGAAGCGTAACAGCTAACGGTGAAGAGTCTCCGGCTGTACTTCCAATACTGCGGGGCTTCAGTTACTCACAGTGGGATGGAAATGTTGTGAAATTTGATTACAGCACTTCTGCCTTCATCATTTTTTTTTCTGTTGGAAGAGACATGCATATCTGTGACCTAACAAAGCACGTAACAGTAATTAGAATTATTTTCTAGTAATTGCAAAGGCTGGTCACTCACACATAAGTACCATAGTTTAGTAGCATTTTACACGCAGGGTGTCCCAATTCCTATTTTTTTAAGTTACTAGTTTCAAAGCAAATTGTGCTCATATTTGTGATATATTTTTAATGATTATGATTTATTATTGTTTATATGTTTTTCTAAGATTTTCTGAAAATTTTAAAGGCTGCAGCCATATTCTTAGACATTTAAGATGGCAGCATGGGGTTTCCAGTGTGCAAGTGTATGGATAAAAATTTCAAGAATGATCAGTTTTGACTAGAGATTTCTAGAGCAAAGTTCTCTGACAGGTATGTTGATCTCTTGGTGTGCTTATTTTGACTTCAACTGTATTTTTGGTTTTGATAATCATCTTCTTTTTGCCTTCCTGGTGTTATTCACCCATGCCTTTTCACTGATTATTTCTTTTGCATTTATACACCACATGGTGACCCTGTAGTTCGGATATAGCGGGTTTGTTAATGGATGGATGATTGTTTTTTCTGATGTAGTTTTCAGTTCAGTGTCTTTTTTAAAAACGGTATGGGTTGTCTTTAGTAAATGCGGTATGTATTTTTTTGTAGGAAGGTGAATTAGTTTAAATATTTGAATGTTACTACAAACATATGATAAGTAAAGGCCAATGTCTGTCACCTGCATGGTTTTACATATTTTAGTGTTTAGAATTCATTAATGCTGCACATAATCTTAAATTCCATGACACCGTTCAGATTTGCATACACACATCTAGTATGCTGTCTTATGCGTTTCAATTAATTTGCAGCTAAATGCATGAATTAAATTGAATTTCAAAGGATTTTAATAAAACTCCTGTAAAATATTTAAGAGCTGGTTTATGTAAAGTCTGCACTTACACACATCCATCAGTCTTTATGTGTGAATTTTTCATTTGTTAGAAGATTATTCCCACGGGCACACATCCCATTTGTTCTACAGTTTACGTTTCAATTAAATTTCCTTTAACCAGTCAAACATTGATCTTGTTCATAAAGGTCAGTCGCTCTGCACAATAATTTGCAGGATTGTGGCTTATGGGTGTTTCAGTGTGATCATACGAGACCTTTTATCTAACAAAGTGGTTTCTATCACGTGTTCTACAACTATAATACAGGAGGAATGTGTCACTCTGTCACTGAAATGCCTCTTATGCTTTCAAAGAGATCATTTTAAAACATGGACAAGCTATACAGTATGTCAGGTGCACATGAGCTGATACATGAAGTCAATCAAGATTTAGTCTTATATTATTTTGTCTACAACTATCAATAAATCCATTAATGCTATCATGGCCTAAGGACCAAGACATACATCAAGGCTAAAAAATGAATCAAAATCTTGTTGGAGGTTTGAACCACTGCCATGACACTTTATCAAGAGCACAAATCGTTCCACGGTTTAGAGTCAACATATAATTTGCTACATAATTTGAACTGTAATAAAACAAGGTGACGTTTTGCACAGGAATGGATGTCATTTTACAAGGAAATGAGATGCCTTTACACACTGAAAAGAATTATTGCATTCTAACTCTGACTTTTGACTTTTTTTCCTGGTATTCTGATTTCCTTTCATATCCCTTAGTCATGCAGAGACTGGCATCCTATCCACCATTACTTTCTGCCTTGCACCCAGAGGTACCAGGACAAGCGCTGCATTCTTCACAACCATGTACTGTTAAGACAGGCTATGCAAATGGAGTACTGAGTGGATGATTATTTAGACAAAAATGTAATAACTGCTACTCGACATCCACACCTTATATTAATGTTTAACAAGTTTGTTTGTTTACAGAGAAGGAAGCCTTAAGCACCCGACATGCTACTTTTATGGATTTTTAACTATCTTATAGCTTTTCCACATATTCTTTATTTTTATTACTTTTATATGTAGTTTTGTATACAGGACTGGCTCTACCATATAGGCAAATTAGACAGTCTTCTAGGGTGGCAAGTTTTTGGGTGGACGACATTTAATCAACTGTGGATCTATCATCAGGGTGCTGTATGTGAGCACCCAGTGGCCTGTGACAATGTACCCCATGCTCGATGAAATGGTTGAGTGTCTGTGCGCCAGAATATCCCAAGGGGTCTCCCCCATCTTGATTTTGAATATGACATCCATGTTTGACTTGCATGAAACCTAGAAATGGACTACCTGCTCCAATCTGTCATCTGCAATAATGAATTGAGCAATTGCCTTCAACACTCTGTGGTTTGGGCATGACATCTTCACTTTTGCCAAGGGCAGCAAAAAAGGTAGAGCCGTCCCTGGGCATATGCATCAACCACACTCTCGATGAAGGAATACAATTTTTTTAATTCGTTATTTTTAAAGAGGAATAGTTAAAAAATAATGAAATGGGTTACATCGGTGAGAACAGATAACCACTAACCCAAGCTACAATTTTATAGTATTCTTTTCTTAAATATTTAAGATTTCATTCTTAACCACATTATGTTAAAAGAAAAATTCCTACAACCTTTTGTATAAAAGCAAAATTCAAAACAGATGCTATAGAAATGTTTATCACTTCAGCCGCTAACAGTCCTTACTAGGTTATGTTAGGTTTAGGAAGACTTTATTATCCCAGAGGGAAATGTGATTGCAAAAGGAGTGTAACAAAACCTAAGGAAGTGTTATACAGATACAAGATACAGTGCAACCTCGGTTCATGAACGTCTCGGTTCATGTACAATTCGGTTCACGACCAAAAAGCTCGCCATACTTTTGCCTTGGTTCACAACCACACACTCGGTATACGAAGAAGCCAGTTTCCCTTGCCTGCCTGAGCTGAGCTGAGAGAGAGAGAGAGAGAGAGCAAGAGCGAGGGAGCACGTGCCTGCTGGGGAGGGGGAGGAGGAGATTGCTGCACATGTTTGCCTGCCTATCTGCAGTCTGTACGTGCAAGCGCACCCATCCCCCCTCCACAGGCAGGCTGAGAGAGAAAGAGAGAGAGAGAGAGAGAGAAAGCGAGCGAGCCGCGTGGCTGCAAGAGCTCTGTTCATTGTTCTCCTTCCATTGGCTTCTAAGCAAGTGAAGAGTGGTGAGAAGAAAGTTTTGAAGAAAATTGAAATCGAAGTAAAGAAAGAAATTACAAGATGTGGAAAAACTGTTTACCAGTTTACTCATTTACCAATCTGAGAACCCTCGTGTTTTCAAGCAGCACAATGTAAACAAAGCCAGACTGCCAGTAATGTGGGCACAAACACGAAGGGTTGGGTCACAAGAACTTTGTTTTTGGAATGGCTGCATGAGGCTTTCACTCCCACCAGCTAAAAGCACCAGAAACCCAAGAAATCACAAGAGAGAAAACACCTGAAGGAAAACACTTCATGCCAGAACTCGACTCATGCAAGGTTAGCTTTCTTGGTGTTTTTTGTATTACGGATTTTTCAAAAGTTAATTTTTCAGTTCATAACGCGATTAGGTGCAATATTACTTTTCTCTTTTTTCAAATGTTCCTTTTTTCCGCTGTGCTTAAAACTCATTTTATAAAAAGTGTTTACAGCGATTGGAATGTAAGGCTAAAACAGAGTGATCTTGTTACAGTACTTTTTTGGTTGCTTGTGAGTTGGTTTTTGCATGCACTTCGGATTTGTTCTGTTTCTTTTTTTCTGCTGTGCTTAAAACTCATTTTAAAAACAGTGTTTACAGTGATCAGGCTTTAAGTTTAATAGTGTGATCTCCTGCAATCTTACTTTTTTGGTTGCTTGTGAGTTGGTTTTTGCATGCACTTCGGATTTGTTCTAATGTTTCTTTTTTTCTGCTGTGCTTAAAACTCATTTTAAAAAAAATGCTGCGCGAGCACGTGCTACAGAGAGATTAGACAGCGCGAGCGAGCAAGCGCAGAGAGAGAGAGCGCGGGCAGCTGACAGGGAAGGGATGGGGGGGAGGATAGGGGGTGGGTGGAGTGTGTGTGCGTGTGCGTGTGCGTGTGTGTGCGTGTGTGTGCGCGCGCGCGCTACAGAGAGAGAGAGAGCGAGTGAGCCAGCCTGCTCCTGTAGCTGAGGGAGGGAGGAGCTTTGGTGGTGTGTGTGCTACAGAGAGAGAGAGAGAGAGAGAGCCTGCTCGTGTAGCTGAGCAGGGAGCCTGGGTGTTTTGTGTCAGTGTTATTCAATGTTTTTACATTAATTTACTATTACACTGTGCATTCTGTGGTGTAATTAACTATATTTGTGCTTAATCTTTACATATATTTACATACAGTTTGTACGGTCTGGAACGGATTAATTGTATTTACATACAATCCTATGGGTGAAACTGCTTCGGTTCACGACCAACTCGGTTTACAACCAAAGTTCTGGAACGAATTATGGTCGTGAACCGAGGTTCCACTGTAAATAAGAAACGACACAATAAGTGACAACCAGCGCTATCATAAGCACACACACCCAAGATTAGTGCAAAAAAGAATACTTGCCTTAAACAGTACACAAAATAATAATTCATAATAATTTTGGGCTACAGTGATAAATAAATTGTTGCTCTTGTAACAAAATTCAAAATGCTTATGGTTCTAGGATTAAACGAGTTTATAAATCTGCTGCTCCTTATCCTCAAGAACCTAAATCTATAGCTCGATGGCAACAGCTGAAATTTAGGAAAAAGAAGATGGCTACTGTCTGCAAGAACTGAGTTGACCTTCTTTCTAATCCTTTTGTAATACAATTCAGCAGAAGAGGTCTACTGCAAACCAATAATTTAACTGCTAATTTTTATAATGTTGTTAAGATACTTTTTATGCAAAACCAATATAATAAAGCAAGTACAAGGACTGATTCAATAAAAGATTTATAAAAAGTGTCAGAATGGTTCTGTCCACTTTAAAATAACTGAGTTTCTTAAGAAGAAATAGTACTTTCTGCCCCTTCTTACAAATTGGTTCTGTGTTGAGATCAACCAGTTACCAACGATTGTCGCCAGGCATTTGAAGTGCTCCACCATCTTCATTGTTGAAGTGGATGAGACTTTTGGCACTAGTTTCTTTAGTGGAGGAATACATTCAATAGGGCAGTATATGAATATATACAATATGAACAAGCAGCGCGTTGTTGTTTAGTTCAGACCAGTTTAAAAGAGAAAAAAAATAAGAAATAAACACTGAAGGGATGCAAAAGAGCCGCTGTTTATAAAAATGCTAACATCAACTCTAAGTGAACTGTGAGTCATTGAAATAACACGTTATTGACTGTTGAAAGCAAGTTCATTTGAGGGTGAAAAGTGGCAGAATGTCGTGACAGGAACCTTTACCACATTTTATACCAGTACTGGGGACTGGGCAACTTACAGGAAAGAGTAGAATTGTACTGGGAAGCTAATGGAGTAGCAGACAAAAAGAGAGTTTCAGCATTACTGAGTGTGATAAAGCTTGTTAACTCCTATCAAAGGAGATTGTCAACATTTTACAAGAGTATTTAAACCTTAGGCTGCAAGTAATTGCTGAAACATTTTGGTTCCACAAACAAAATCAATCTAAAAGTGAGAGCATTTCAGAATACATAGCAGAAGTTGTGCACACTTTCCATGGAGGCATTAAGACACAACCTTGAATGAAAAGCATAGATGAGAGAATTTTAACAGACAAAGATTTAACACTGTGACATGCTTTAAATATTGGAGTATCAGTGGAAACTGCTACAAAAAATGCAGTAGAACTGTGACATGGAGCAACAGAAGGTGCAATTAACAAAATGTTCATTAGGTGGAAATGTTACTGTTGTGGCAAGACTGTTCAAACGATTGTTGGTTTAATATGTGCAGAGAACTTGCGTACGACAAGGTATGAGGTACTGTGGAAATGTGCGTGGCTTTACGCCAAGTGTAGGTTTTATACATCTCGATTTAAACGTGGAAAAGTTCTTACGTAACATTTCTGTGCGTACGCACCGTTTATACATGAGGCACCTGGTCATGTGGCGGCTCGTTTTGTGTCTCATTATTGTTTGGTTGGTAATTAAGGAAGAAGAGACAAACAAGGGACCTGAATGAAGTTAATTAAAACTAAGGTAAAAGAAGTTAATTAACAGCAAAAACGGGTCACTAATGAAGGAGATGGTAAGAATAAAATCCTGCAGCCCTCCAGGACTGGAGTTTGACACCCGTGCCATAGCTTAATAACAAATTGTCCTTTTAGGCTTCGTGGTATGGTGAGTCTCTGCACCCAAATCTATGCAAATAGTGAAAGTTTTATTTAAAGAAGTCAAATTCTATTTTATGTAAACTGGCAATCAAAGGAGCTATCCCCCAAAAAATATTTTACAGCTAGGCTGTACATAAAAAAAAAACTACTACACAAAAATCAAATACACTGTTGCCCAAACCAGTTGGTTTAAAATCTACAGCATCAATTAATATTTTATAACATAAAAAGTATTTAATCTTTATAAAATGCTTATAAATATGTTTACATTTTTACAAACCACTGTAGTCCTATTAAGCAATTTTAGTAAGTATCTGAAAAAGTTTTGCCCCACCAGTGACCCACCAAAATAAAATGTCATGAAAAAATAAAATCAACTCTGACCTTCTCTTTCTGAACTAATTTAAGCAGAAGTGGAACTAGGACTAAGGCAGTATGGCATTGTGCAGCTGAAAGTTTATTTTTCTTGCATTCAAAGTTATTTTAATGCACATGTTTTTCCTCCTCCAGTCAAGCTACTGCATATTGAAAAGCAGTATACATTTTGAAATGTTTTTAGCTGTGATCATGAGATACGTTGATTGACCTCACATTAAAAGCATATAATAATAAAGTCAAAAGTGAACGTTAAAAGATGTAAAAACAACTTCACAACCAGGAGCCTCCAGTAAACCATTAATGACTATGACAAGTAGCACAATCAACAGACGCTTAATAAAATCAAACCGAGATTTAAGGGTGTCAAAGCATGTCGTGCATGTGGCCTTTGGTTCCATGACTTGGCTTAAAGTGAATTTTCCCAGAGTGACCTGTGCAAACATGCATATTTACTTCAGATCTGTTAGAAACCGTCAGTCAGCTCAGCAGCATCAGCTATGGAAAAAGCCCTACAGGACTGTTTATTATTGGAAAGGGCCACTGGGAAAATGTCTGTTCACAACAAAAATAAAAGCAGCAAAATAAAAAAGATCATAAATTGTTCTTGATTTAAAAAATGCAATAATTCATATAGTTTGAACAATCATTACTAGATAATTTAAAATATTCTTATGAAATATTAAGAGAGATTATGATCCAAACCACTTTTCTGCTGTGATAACTGGCCATTCACAGTGGAGGGTGGCACATGGCTGTTTCCATGATCAAGTAGTGTTTATTTTGCTCAGGTCCTCTTCCATATTCAGTAAGGTTGGCCATCAATTATTAACTCCTCCATTGTGAGTGGTTTAAGTTGTGTTTGTCATTGTGCTCCACGATTGACTAAGGTTCTGTCTGAGGACTTGCGCAAGTACTGCTGGGATGTGTGTTGGTTCTCCCCTATTATCAAGAAAATAGAAAGATAAATGGAGTGATCTTCAGTAGTGGGTTTAGTGAAAACTTGTATCTGCCAATTTAAATTTTATTTGTACTGCAAAGCACAAATTAAATGTGTACATAAATGGGGTGAATGGAGCCGAGTGTGACATGACTGTCTGTTTAGAGAAGGCTGGACTGCTGACAAACGGCAATGGGGCACAGTGCATTTTTTACAGTTATTTTTGTACTGATCTGGAGGAGAGAAGGTGGTAGATGCTCCTGCTTGATGGGTTGGTAATCAATGTGATTAAATGATTCAAATGTCAGCTGGCAACTTGGTTCATTGACTGAATCATTAAGTCAACGACTTGCACGCCATCATCTTCAATGTGGTGCAGATTACACAGCATTCTCTACTGAAATCTGAAGTATATTTTCAATCAATGCTGTGTAGCTCAGAGCATAAGAGCATCGCTGGTCAGATAGATTCCTCAGTCAGCAAATGTAACAAAGACATAATCAAATTAAATGATCCTAATCCAGCCAGTTATTATTTGCACTACAAGGGTTACTCTACAATTAAGCTAACAGCTAGGCAGAAAAACACATCTGTAATCTTACTCTTTTCCAGTGATTTCACCGACCAGTACAGAATGAACAGTAGATGGGGTACAGCAGCTTGCTTACACACTGACCGCATTGTCCTTCATTAATTTCATTTATTCATAAAATGCTAGAAGCGCTGCCATTTCACTATTGACTTTTCTCTTGCATCTAGTTGCTATGCAGAGTTGCAGTGTTAGCAATTAAACATTATGGCCCCAACACTCCCCCACCAACCCAAAATGTTTCAGTAGGTTTGTTAATCTATACCAACTTGATTTCTCTGCTCAACAAATTTGGCAAACTGCATTTTAGAAACTCACAAGCAATTGATTTTGTGTTGTTTTAAAGTGATAAATCGTAATGTGCTTTCCTACAGAGGCTTATTCCTCTAAAACAAAAAACGCAAAAGACTCAAACAAAAAATTCTTTATTCCTTTATTTTAGAACAACATCACCTGCTTGTCATCTGTATTAGCGCGCACATTTGCAGCATTCAATGAAATGATAAGAACTGAACAGGCATTGTAGAAATATAATCTACTTTTAATGAGGTTAAAGTTTAGTGCCAATGTTATAACACAGGGAGAGTGGTCTGCCTCACAGTGCCAGCAGCACAGCTTTGATTGCGAGGTTGGTTGGCGTCTGCGTACAATTTGCGTGTTCTCTCTGCGTACTCATCGATTGATTAGCATCACTGAATGTGCTTAACTGTGGAAGATAACCCGTTTTAAAATTGACTGCTGGAAATCTTTATATATAATATGCTACCGTGGCTGTCCGTTTGTCTGTCCAGGATTTTAAATCATCTGCAGCTCATAAACCGTTTGAATTATTGACTTGAAATTTGGTACACATATACTACGTGATGTCTACTATCCACTGTCAGGGTGATGATTGACCTCCAAGGTTATTTTGATTATTTTTTTATTTTATTCTATTGTAGTATTAACTCTCGGCAGCGGTCATGCGACATGTGTGTACGGACGCCGTTCTCATCCCTAACACCTTCGCCGTCACTTCCCCTACCTCTTCATATCGTAAATCATTCTTGAGGCAGATTGAAGACTTAAGTGCCAGTTTAAGTGAAAAATTAAAGAAAACGTCCTAAATAATTGCAACACAAACACTGACTTAATCAGTTTTAACGCAAAAAGATGCCAACGGTGGAGAAAAGAAGAGCTGCTCAGGAAGCAGCAAGCACATCAACCTCTGAGCAAACGAATGCTAAACGTACAGAGAAAGAGTAGGAAAACTAGGAATGCTCAAGTCAAGTGTATTCACTGCACAGTATCGTGTAGTGCGCCGTTGCTGGTGTTTCAATAATATTTGTCATCCAAAGACCAAAACATGTTCAGTTCTTCATGTGCTGTGAAGCAAATAACATCCATTCCATTCTGGGAATACAGCTTGAATCTGTATTATATCTTAGGGCTTTTAAATGTCATTTGACCACAAAGGTTTTGTTTTATGTTTCATGGTTTTTGATAACCATTACATACTGTGCATGTACTTTAGCAAATGAGATCCATATTTAACTAAACATTTTATTAGTAGTTTGTTCTGCAGGTTGTTGTAATGCTTTGATAATTTATGAATTGGTTTTGCAAACCCACTTACCTTACCAGGTTGGCACAAGACAGGACATCCACTCAATCAGTGAGCCGATAATCAATGTAAACTATAAACTGTGTGGCTTTGAAATGGTAGTTAGTGAGGAGAGAGAGTACTCTGTTAAAGCCGACATAAACAGGGTGAGAATAAAAAAAATTTAAAACAAATAATGACGGGGCTTGGATTTGAACCCAGGAGTCTGGAAGTGTGAGGCAACACCTCTAACCGGTATTAGTTACTTTGTAATTGTCAATCTGCTGAATGTGTTTTTATTTTTTTAGCTTGGCTTACACATACAGCATGTGACAATAAATGTAAACTTGAATTCAAATGCATACTTAGTACATCATCAGTGTTCAATTCTTATGTAAAATATAAAATTACTAGCAGAATACCCGCGCTTCGCAGCGGAGAAGTAGTGTGTTAAAGAAGGTATGAAAAAGAAAAGGAAAAATTTTAAAAATAACGTAACATGATTGTTAATGTAATTGTTTTGTCATTGATATGAGTGTTGTTCTCATATCTGTATATATATATATATATATATATATATATATATATCTATATCTATATATATATATAATGTCACACACGTGTGCATGGGAGGCAGCTAAAGGGCTTGAGTGAAGGCATTTCGGAGGCATGCCGGGGTGTGGCAGAGTGCACTGATTCTTTTTCTCCCTTGCCTGTAGACCATTCCCGGGGGATTCCACCTGCCTCTCCTGACATCACTTCCGGGACTGAGCCAATGGAAGTCGACCACACCAGCTCCAGTCCCTCCGATGTCACGTCCGGCTATGATCCAATGGTGGAAGACCACGTGCTTGATCCATATGACCTCACTTCCTGTCTTCCCCTTTAAAACCTGACCCTTTCCGCTTTTTCCTCAGTCTTGTTGTGGACTCAGTTGTATGCACTTCAGTGCTGATTATTTTGCTGAAACGACTTTTGCAGCCAGGATACCACATTACACGGGTGGCTGCCAAAAACCTTTATCTGTCCATGTCTCGTTCTTGTGACAATATCTATATCTATATATATAGCAAAATACCCGCGCTTTGCAGCGATGTCGTGTGTTAAAGAAGTTATGAAAAAGAAAAGGAAACATTTTAAAAATAATGTAACATGATTGTCAAAGTAATTGTTTTGTGTATTTGGCGGCAGCGTCACAAAGTTGTTTTCGGTAGCTGCATCAGAAAATGTACCACGACGTCTGACACGCCTCCTTTTTACTGTTTTCTCACAGCTTGGATTGCTGCTGTCATAATGGGTTTGAGTCTACATATATATATATATACATATATATACATACATACAGTACATATATATAGACATACATATATTCATAGCTATATACATATATACATATATATATAAAGTACATATCTACATATACACATATATATATTTACATACCTATCTACATCATATATACACACACATACATACATACACATACACAAATTACAGTATATATATATGTGTGTGTGTATGTATGTATGTGTGTGTGTGTGTATATATATATATATATATATATATATATAATGTAGATAGGTGTGTGTGTGTGTATATATATATACACATACATACAAACATACACACAGGTATATATATGTGTATATATATATGTATGTGTCTATATGTGTGTGTATAGCTTTGGTCACTGAGTGCATGGGAAAAATAATAAAATATAGTCTAAGTTATTAAACAGTAAAACATTAACGTTTTAAGAAGTACGGGTACATTGAGCACTACTGGAGTGGTTGCAGGTAAACTACATTTTAAAGACTGTGTAACACAACAGGTAAGTAACTAACAGCAGCTAAAATGTATATGGATCATCTCTCGGTAGTAGATCCCTTTTGAAAGGCGCTACACGATGGCTGTAGTATAGAAATTACATTTTCTATGTGAACGTTCAAATTTCTGCCTCTGGTAATGTGCCTTACCGGCATTACCAGCAATTAAAGAAAATTAGTTTTGTGTCCTCTGCAGTGCTAAGAGAGAAAGGCTTTGGTTTGGGATAAAAGGAAAAAAGGTGTAAAGAAAGGAAAGTTGCCTTTTTCTTTTATATAGTATAGAGAGATGTGTTCGCTGACGTTATGATCGCCTTTTGGGTACAGTCACGGTGGGTCTTGTGTAGACTGGTGAGACGTCCCCGCCATTAATCGGCTGTGATGGCACTGTCGGTCCTCCACTCGTGTGCGTGTCTTCATAATCCGAGCTGAAGACCTCATAATCGTATACGTTGAAATGAAAGTGCGAATCGCCTTAATATTAGTTTGCCGCAGTGTAGAAAAGGGATCCTGTGTTTGCACTTGTCTGGGCTATAGCTCAGGGAGAGGATGAAAACAATTAAAAGTACTCACTTTGACTTAAGGCAGAAGCGCAGTCAGCGTCTCAAAGGCCGGCACAGCTATGCGCGCACGCCGGCTGCTCAACTTTTGCTGGGCAAGAGATCCCAGTTTTTGCAGACACAGTCACGATATCAAAAGTCTCAGCGCTCTTTGGAGGTCATATATATATACAGGTATATATATATATACTCAGCAAAAAAAGAAACATCCTCTGACTTTCAACTGTTTTTACTTTCAGTAAACTTAATGTGTAAATATTTGTATGAACACTAAAAGAGTCAACACCATAAGACATAAACTAAAAATGTTTCACAATGTGTCCCTGAATGAAGGGAGGTTTAAAATCAAAAGTACCAGTCAGTATCTGGTGTGGCCACCAGCTGCTTGAAGTACTGCAGTGCATCTCCTCCTCATGGACTGGACCAGATTTGTCAGTTCTTGCTGTGAGATGTTACCCCACTCTTCCACCAAGGCACCTGCAAGTTTCTGGACATTTCTGGGAGGAATGGCCCTAGCCATCGATCCAAATCGATCCCACTCCAGGGTACAGGCCTCGGTGTAACGCTCATTCCTTCGACGATAAACACGAATCCGTCCATCACCCCTGGTGAGACAAAACCGTGGCTCATCAGTGAAGAGCACTTTTTGCCACTCCTGTCTGGTCCAGCGAAGGTGGGTTTGTGCCCATAGGCGGCGTTGTTGCTGGTGATGTCTGGTAAGGACCTGCCTTACAACAGGCCTACAAGCCCTCAGTCCAGCCTCTCTCAGCCTATTGCGGGCAGTCTGAGCACTGATGGAGGGAATGTGTGTTCCTGGTGTGACTCTGGAAGTTGTTGTGGCCATCCTGTACCTGTCACGCAGGTGCGATATTCGGATGAACCGATCCTGTACAGGTGTTGTTACACGTGGTCTTCCACTGCGAGGATGATCACCTGTCCTTCCTGTCTCCCTGTAGCGCTGTCTTAGGCGTCTCACAGTGCGGACATGGCAATTTATTGCCCTAGCCACATCAGCCTAATGCACGTTCACGCAGATGAGCAGGGACCCTGGGTATCTTTCTTTGGGTGTTTTTCACAGTCGGTAGACAAGTCTCTTTAGTGTCCTGCATTTTTAGAACTGTGACCTTAAATGCCTACTTTCTGTAAGCTGTTAAGGTCTTAACGAGCATTCCACAGGTGCATGTTAATTAATTGATTATGGTTAATTGAACATGCATGGAAAACATTGTTTAAACCCTTTACAATGAAGATCTGTAAAGTTATTTGGATTTTTAAAACATTATTGTTGAAATACACAGTCCTGAAAAAGGGACGTTTCTTTTTTTACTGAGTTTATATATATATATATATATAGAGAGAGAGAGAGAGCAAAATACCAGCGCCTCGCAGCGGAGAAGTAGTGTGTTAAAGAAGTAATCAAAAAGAAAAGAAAACATTTTAATAATAACGTAGCATGATTGACATTGTCATGAGTGTTGCTGTCATATATATGCCTGCCTAAATAAGTCACCCTCGCTTCGCTCTTACTTTTTACCGTTCATTTAATCATGGCTAGTGGCGGAAAAATTATAAAATGGAAGGAGGATTACACTGAGTATGGCTTTACCAAAACAATTATTGATGGCGAATCGATTATTCATAAAGCTTGAATTGGTGATCTGTTTTTCTGTGTTAACCTCATATTTTTTCACACTTCTTCTCAAACCAAGGTGGTGCAAGGGTAAAATTAATAGGGATGCGCTGATCAAAGTAATCGGTGTACCAGGAAATCATGCATTGACAAAAGTTCCCCTTTGTTTGTAATGCAAAGTGTGATGAAATGCGTTATTTTTTAACGCGTTATGGAGCACATGCATTGAAGCTTCTCAGCTGTGCTTGTGCTAAGAAAAGGAAACATTTTAAAAATAATGTAACATGATTGTCAATGTAACCTTTTGTAAGTAGTGCCTGGAGGATTCAGAGTGTGGAAAAACTCTAGAGACAGCGTGTGTATTAACTTGTGGATTTTTCTGTGAGTATTTGGTGGCAACGTCACAAAGTTGCTTCCGCAAGACCGCATTAGCTGCGGAGCTCAGCTCAGAGCGAAATGAGGTGAATGGGAGGGGAGATGATGATGTCACTCCCCCACCCGCCTCAACTGTCAATCCCCCCACAAACACAGTCTCTCGGAATTTGCATAAGCACAGCTCTTCACCAGCAATTTTAACTTAGTTACAAAGTGATCAAAACTCTCGTTTATACCCTGCGTCCTCTCATTAAACTTGTATCCCACATTAGTCGTGGGCATGACAAACGCCAGCGGCAGCCTGTCTATGAACTTAATTTAAACTTTAGGTTTACACCGTGCTTTGTTTCCGAAGTAGCTGCACTTATGAATATGCTTGTATGTGTCATTCGCTCGCTTCTTATTGTTTCGTTGCCTTCTCAATTGTATAATGCATGTTTTCTTCAGCGCTTTTTGGAGCTCTTCCTTGTTTTCTATGTACTGCGCTCGCCGTCAGTTCACGTGATTACGTGGGAGGCATGATGATGTCACACGAAACTCCGCCCCCCACTGCCATCGAGCTGAACTCTATTACAGTATATGGAGAAAAATAGGTTCCAGTTATGACCATAACGCGTAGAATTTTTAAAAGAAACCTGCCCAACTTTTGTAAGTAAGCTGTAACGAATGAGCCTGACAAAATTCAGCCTTCCACCTACACGGGAAGTTGGAGAAATAGTGATGAGTGAGTCAGTGAGGGCTTTGACTTTTATTAGTATAGATTACGTGGGGGGGAGGTGGTGGGGAAGTTTCTAAGTCAGTGTGATCAGGAAGGGGGGGGGGTTATTGGGTGTAAAGTTTTTTTTATTACGAAAATGTTCTTCTTAAGTTTGCATATATTGGATTTATGTCCAAGTGTCTGTGTTCTCATTTGATAGCCAAGATTCGGCCAGCTCTCTGGCACTTTTAGTACTGGCTTTAAATTTTACTTGTACATTGTCCCAGTTAAATGTATGTCCTGTTGAATTAGTGAAATTTAGAGGTTGAAAGCTCAGGAATAAAAACTACTTTATGATATGTGATTCATTTTTTCTCCCTTTGTGGATCTCCAGCTACAAATATGCAAACTGTATCACAGACCTTCTCTTCCATATATATATATATATATATACTAGCAAAATACCCGCGCTTCACAGCGGAGAAGTAGTGTGTTAAAGAAGTAATGAAAAGAAAAGGAAACATTTTGAAAATAACATAACATGATTGTCAATGTAATTGTTTTGTCATTGTTATGAGTGTTGCTGTCATATTTATATACAGTGGTGTGAAAAACTATTTGCCCCCTTCCTGATTTCTTATTCTTTTGCATGTTTGTCACACAAAATGTTTCTGATCATCAAACACATTTAACCATTAGTCAAATATAACACAAGTAAACACAAAATGCAGTTTTTAAATGATGGTTTTTATTATTTAGGAAGAAAAAAAATCCAAGCCTACATGGCCCTGTGTGAAAAAGTAATTGCCCCCTGAACCTAATAACTGGTTGGGCCACCTTTAGCAGCAATAACTGCAATCAAGCGTTTATATATATATACATATAGACATATACATATATACATATACACACACACATATGTATATCCTTTGGGGTGCGAGCAGCTGTTGCTGGGGGTGCCAGAATCCATCAAGGAAGAAAAATGAAAAACATTATTTGTACAAAATCTTAATTTATCTATCCATTCCTAAATAATTAAATGGGCAGGCTATTTCGTATCACTGCAATACGCTGCTTGTTAAAACAGATGACTCCCGCTCTTACGTGCACTTAGTGCTGCATGGGTATTATGAACTACCGTATCTGTTCAAGTTCTATTTAAATTTTAAATATAAGTAATTTTTATTTAGTCGACAGAAATATGTTTGGTAGGAATGTAAGTTAAATTTAGTCATCATTGCATAAATTTTTCTTCACCATAGAAATTTAAAGACTAAATTCAACTTACATTCCTACCAAAGATATTTCTGTCAACTAAATAGAACCTACTTATATTCAAATAGAACTTGAAAAGATATAGTTTTTCGTATCTGATCACGCATTTTATATCGACTTGACGTGCACTACCTCGAGCCCGCGTGCTGTTGTGCTCTCGCCTGCCTGCCTCAATAAGTCACCGTCACTTTGCTCTTACTTTTTTACCGTTCATTTAATCATGTCTAGTCGCGAAAAAATTAGAAAATGGAAGGAAGATTACACCGAGTATGGCTTTACCAAAACAATTATTGATGGTGAATAAAGTATGCATTACCCATAAAGCTTCAATTGGTGATCTGTTTTTCTGCGTTGACCTCATATTTTTTCATACTTCTTCTCAAACCAAGGGGGTGCGAAATCGGGATCGTCCGTCACAGGGTGTGCAAGTGTAAAATGAATCGGGAATCGCTGATATATATGTATGTGTGTATGTATATATAATATATGTGTATATATATATATATATATATATATATAGTAATCCCTCACTATATTGCGCTTCGACTTTCGCGGCTTCACTCTATCGCGGATTTTATATGTAAGCATAACTAAATATATAACGCAGATTTTTCACTGCTTCGCGGGTTCTGCGGACAATGTGTCTTTTTACTTCCTGTACATGCTTCCTCAGTTGATTTGCCCAGTTGATTTCATACAAGTGACGCTATTGGCAGAAGACTGAGAAGCTAACCAATCAGAGCATGCATTTAAGTTCCTGTGTGCTGAATGTTGTGTTAACCAGGAAGTCTCGTCTCGCTCATTCAGCATCAATGTGTTTCGCTGTGTAAAGAGTTAACTTTTGCGCTCTTTTGTGTTTATCTATGTGCATAGTCAAGCCTTTCATTATGGCTCCAAAACGATCTGCTCCTGCTACTGCTTCAGAAGCCGTGCCCAAGCGCCAACCGAAGATGTTAACGATTGCCGAAAAGGTAAACGTTTTGCATTTGTTGAAGGAAGGGAAAAGCTACACCACTGTAGGACACCATTACAGCATCAATGAGGCTACGATTCTTTTTATTTAAAAAGTAGGAAAGGAATATAAGATCCACGGCCGCAGTGTCCTTTTAACCAGGGTGCAGCGTTCTCAGGTTGGACCAGGGTTTTAAGTGGATGTAATAAGGCAGTAGTCTGGATGGAATCTGCTTTAGGAATTTGGATTGAAGACTGCCAGAAGAAGAACAACAGCAGTGCTACACAAGCGCCTGAAGTGGCTCCTTTAGAAGAGCTGTAACGCTCTCCTTTGTTGTGCAGTAAAATTAAACTCATTTTAATCGGACAAGTCATCGTGTCATTGTTGGTGAGTAACCATAATCAATTTTCTACTTACAGTACTTAGTACATGTACGTACGTTTAGTGTCACTGTACACACATTTATCGGAGACACTCGATATCTTTAAAATAATATTTAGGTTTTACTGTATATAAACAGTGTGTTTATATACATTATTTCAATGACTTTTACCTAATATCTAAGAGAATACAAAGGGATTATGCTGTATAACTGTGCAGGGAATATTTATAAACAGTGTGGGAGAGTTTATAAGGGCTTAAAATATATAAAATAACCATACAAACATATGGTTTCTACTTTACAGATTTTCACCTATTGCGGGGGGGTCTGGAACGCAACCCCAGCAATCGAGGAGGGATTACTGTATATTGAAATAGTTTTACTGTCAAATAATGCAAAGAGTATGCGGGACGTGTTTTGCCCTAATTCTGGGCTCATCAGGCGTTCACACTCACTGCAACCCTCTCGGGAATCAAACCTCGGACGTCAGCGCTAGAGGCAAAGCCCCTTGTGTTGCCCCACAGCGTGTGGTTCATTTATTTGACAGTATGTAGATAGGGGTATCTATACTAATAAAAGGCAAAGCCCTCACTCACTCACTCACTGACTCACTTATCTCCAAAATTCTCCAACTTCCCGTGTAGGTAGAAGGCTGAAATTTGGCAGGCTCATTCCTTACAGCTTACTTACAAAAGTTGGGCAGGTTTCATTTCAAAATTCTACGCGTAATGGTCATAACTGGAACCTACTTTCGTATACTGTATACGGCCATAGCGGGCAGCTCGGTCGCCGTGTGAGGCGGAGTTACGTCTTGCATCTAGCATCATCACGCCTCCCACGTAATTGAGTGCCTGCCCATATAAGGCCGTCCCGTCAGCGGCAATCCAATAGAAACACTCTGCCGCGAAGGACTGTGCTCATGGAAAGGAAGATGAGATGGTCAGGGTGGCGTTTGGCACAAACTCAGCGAAACTGCGAGAGAAACTATTAAGTGCCGGGGTCTTAGCTAACATTAAATAAAGCTGTGGAAAGAGCTCCAAAGAGCACAGAACAAAAAAGCATTACACAATTGAGAAGGCAGCAAAACAATATGAAGCGTGTGACACATACAAGCATATTCATAAGTGCAGCTACTGCGGAAACAAAGCACACGGTGGAAGAAGTCAATGTCCAGCTAAAGGAACTTTACCTTATGTGTGGTGTCATGTTATAAAAGAGGGCTGGGCACATCAGCAAAATCCAGACTTTATCTTTTTAAAGCAAAGACCTTGCAAGAGTCTAGCACTCAATCAATCAACAAAAACAAGTATGACCACCCTGTGAACCTACCTGCCTGAATGAGATGTTTTACTGATTACACCTTAAACTGTGTTGTCTGGACCAAACAAACAAGTGTAAATTCTGACTCCGACCATTATACATCGCATTCACTTACAACATTTTCCCAGGATTTCAAAGACAAAGCTTGAGTAGTCAGTTATTCTTCAGGGTATCAATGGGCAAGAAATAAATGTATAAGCAGAGCAGGGAATATGGAATAATTACATAAACATTATTGTAACATAAACATGTACATAAACATTATTGTAATTTACACAAGCTCTTATGTATGTACAGTAGATGCAAAGACAAAATGCCACAGGAATCTGTGTGGATATTCCATAAAACATGTGACCCATGCAGCTATTTAATCAGCACCCATTTTAAAAGTAGTGCGCTCTACAACCGAGTCAGGTTACTACAAAATGATGCGCTGACAGATGAGAGATAGTCTCTTACAAAATCAGCATTTTAAATCAGATGGCAAGTTGTTTTCCATAGTTTCAACAGGGAAAAAGTAAATATAGTTTTCCTCCAAGAATATTCCAAAGTCCATTTTACAAAAGCTGGTGCTGTCAATAGCTAGTGTGTTTGTCATATTATAATATTATTTATTTATTTATTGAGCTTCTGTAAAAAGCTAAAATTTCTCCTGGGCACAAGTAAAGTTCTATCTATCTATCTATCTATCTATCTATCTATCTATCTATCTATCTATCTATCTATCTATCTATCTATCTATCTATCTATCTATCTATCTAACCAAGAAACAAAACAGAAAGAAAACATTTCAGTAATGAATGGCCCTGTGACGATGCGGGTTCTACTCCATTCTCCAGTCTTGCATCTGGGAGCCCTTGAATCCGTCACCATCGGTAATGTTACTGATGAGCTCGGCAGTGAGGCACAACAAATAGAGTAAGGGGATGGTGCAAAAGTGCAAAGTTCTTTTATTAAAATCAACAACAAAAAGAAACAGTGTCCAAATAAATAGTGTAGTGTTTATTAAAAATCTTCAATAAATAATCCATTAAAACAGTTATGAAGTGGAGGTTAAAAATTCAATAAATAGAAAAACAAAATTCTTTAAAACAACGAGATTAAAATAACGCTGGAAGCAGTCCCTTTATAAATCCAAAACCCAGTGTCTTTTACCTGGCGGCTCCCCTGTTTCTCCCATCAGGCTTCTCAACAGGGGATTCGCCCTTCCTGCAGCTGGCCTTCTCACTACTCAACTGGTCTGGTTCGCCTCACCGATCCCTGGCTCCGATAGGCTCCTCCAAACAGCGACTTGGGCTCCCCAGCGACCAGGGCACCCACGCTGGGGAATACACGTCCCAAGTGCCGACTCCCGCTGCCTGTTATGGCCTTACATGGCGAGTCATTTGTCTTCCGGTCACTCCTGCTCTTCACAATAAACTCAGCGGGAGTGACCACCACGACTGCTCCTCGGGTGTTGGCCAAACACCTAGGATCCCTGCTCAGCCACACGCTCGCCTGTGCTCGCTTGTCTGCAGCAGCTTTCTCCTCTTGCAACCTCCCGTTCTTTTCTTTTTTTTTCTCTCCCTTAGCCTCCTCATGCTTCTCTTTATCAAGAGGATGTGGCAGCTGTGGCAATCAGCAGCTCCTGGGAACAATTACGAATGCGGACCGTTTCTCACCTGTGCACTTAGGCAAGAAACACCCACATCACAAACTCCTCGGGAACCGCTTCGGCCACACATCACCACGTCCCCTCACTAAGCCGCGAGTGCGGTGATTATTTATTTAAAACTGGCCCTTTGACATGAGCTGTGGACCCGCTATACCACAGGCCCAAAATGTTGTCTAGGTTTGCTTCTCCTCTTCTTTAATTGATATGTGATATGGTGGCATCTAAAAAGGGCCTCAGAATACCAAGTGTTTTATAGCCTCTTCTGCTGTCTTTTAAAGAAAGGATGAGACATGCATTGTACCAGACACACTATCTATCTATCTATCTATCTATCTATCTATCTATCTATCTATCTATCTATCTATCTATCTATCTATCTATCTATCTATCTATCTATCTATTTAGCTTAATGGCATCATGAACATTTCAAAATAGCCATTGGTTTAAGTTCCAAGCATTGTTAATTTATTCTGAGTTTTTATGTGGACATCGTAGCTCTCAGCAGACTCTTTGTTATTTTAAGCCTGGTGCTACAAAAAACAGGCTCATGTCAATCTGACTCTTTCATTTCTTCACTGTTCTTCAAAGTAAAAAGTCCACATTTATTGAAGCGATATGATACATCTAGTACTCATCAGCATCCCAACATGTACCAATATCATATTCAGCTCATGATAGCTATGGATAATTAGGACTCTTAAATACTTTGGCTACAGACATTTTTTCAAATAATATATTTGCAGTGCAGTTCATCCACTGTAACTGTTTTCCTGTATAAAAATAAACTATTTGTATAAACCCCTTGTCACCGCTGCTGTTTGCGATTGCCATTGAACCACTGGCAAAACATTGTCGAAATACTGATCAGATAAAGGGGATTAGCAGAGAAGGACTGGAACAGAAAATCTCATTATATGCGGATGATATGGTACTGTATATATCGGACCCAGAAAATTCTGTGCCTGCAGTCTTAGTAGCACTCACAGAATTTCAAAAGATCTCTGGTCTCAGAATTAATCTGAATAAAAGTGTACTCTTTCCAGTGAATTCTCAAGCATATAATATTAGATTAGATACCCTACCTTTTATCATTGCAGATCAGTTTAAATATCAAGGGGTAAACATCACAAGTAAACATAAAGCTCTTTCTCAACAAAATTTCGCCGTCTGCATGGAAAAAATTAAACAAGACTTGCATAGATGGTCAACCCTTCATCTCACACTAGCTGGAAGAATTAACACTGTTAAGATGAATATTCTTCCTAAGCTCCTTTTTTATTTCAAAACATCCCAATATACATTAATAAATCATTCTTTAAGCAATTAGATTCAACAATAACCTCATTTATTTGGAATTCAAAACATCCACGCATCAAAAAAGCGACCTTACAAAGACAAAAGGCAGAAGGCGGCATGGCTCTACCTAACTTCCAGTTTTATTACTGAGCGGCAAATATACAGGCGATAAGAACCTGGACACAAATAGAAGAACATACACAGGCTTGGACCGCAATAGAAGTAAAATCCTGCAGTACTTCTTTGTATTCCTTGCTCTGCACTCCAATAAACACACGTTATCGGCAATACACTAATAACCCAATTGTGCTCCACTCACTTAAAATCTGGAACCAATGTAGAAAGCATTTTAAGACGGAGAAGCTTCTATCTGTGGCACCTCTGCAAGAGAACCACCTCTTTCAACCTTCACAAACATATGCAGTTTTAATATCTGGAAAAAATTTGGAATTAACTTGCTTAGAGATCTTTATATAGACAACGTCTTTGCATCCTATGAACAATTACATTCCAAATTTAACATTCCAGCTACAAATTTCTTTCACTATCTTCAAATCAGGAACTTTGTTAAACAGAACCTTCCAGATTTTCCTCATCTTGCACCCTCATCCACGCTGGAAAAAATATTGCTCAATCTCAAGGAATTAGACTCCATCTCTACAATATATAAAATCATTTTACAATCCCTTCCTTTCAAAGATCCAAGAGGACACTGGGAAAAAGATCTCTCAATTAATATATCAGAAAAGGAGTGGAAAGTAGCAATGCAGAGAATTCACTCGAGCTCCATATGCAAAGCATACAATTATACAACTCAAAATTATATATCGAGCACATCTGTCTCGACTAAAACTCTCCAAAATGTTTCCAGGGCATGATCCAACCTGCGAACGTTGCAACCAAGTCCCAGCCTCACTAGGTCACATGTTCTGGGCCTGCACCAAATTAACATTATTCTGGACAAACATTTTTAATTACCTCTTAGACAGTCTTGGACTCACAATTCACATTAGCTCATTAACAGCTGTGTTTGGGGTTCTTCCAGAGGGGCTTAAAGTGGAGAAGAACAAACAAATTGTGATTGCATTCACTACACTGTTGGCACGCAGACTCATTCTGATAAACTGGAAGAACCCAAACTCTCCTCTTTTAAGTCAGTGGGAAACCAATGTGTTATATTATTTGAAATTGGAAAAATCAAATACTCAGTTAGAGGATCCGTACAGACTTTTTTTCAAAACATGGCAGGATCTAATCAGTAATATTTTTAAATAAGTTCATAAAGCACAGAGAATTTATTAATTTAGGTATGTTTACAAGTCTTAAATTTTCCGCCTTTTGGCTTGCTCTCTCTCTCAGGGGTGGGGATCGATCTGTTCTTAACTCAATTCTTCTTTTTGTAAAAACTTGATTGCTTTGTATGGATTGTAAAAAAATTAATAAAAAATATAAAAAAATAAATAAATAAATAAACTATTCTATTTTAGGCATAAGACTGTTTCAATGTTTTTTACGACACAGAACACAATGATTTTTGCTTGTATGTTTACCCACTGACACAGCAGTATAATTTTCTCTATAGCATAACCTATTGATAAACAAGATTGCTAATTGTTCTGAATAATTACTCCATAGCAGTCAAGCAAATTCCCCAGAGAGTAAAATACGATGTAACATCAGAGATGCTAGTTAAACAAACCTGTGCTATCATTTCACATGTTCAGTATGTAAATTAAATACAGTTTTTGCCATTATTCTTTCTTGTTAAACAAAGCCAGAATGCATCCTGATAATATTAAGGACTATAGGAACACGTCTGTCTCACCAAGAATTCTCATTCTAGACCTGTAAATGAAAGTCACAACAATCCTAGCTTTTAATTAAATAAAAAACCCATCACAACCAATAAAAAAAAACATTTACAAGGTATAGTTTCTGCTAACATTAGTTTTGATGACTTTTAGGATTTCAGTATCAAAGTGTATAATATATGATTGTAGGAGATGGTAATGGGACTCAGCACATTGCCCCCTGAGAAAACCAATTTAGTATCTTTCAATTAATTATTGAACTGGAATGTTTTGCACTAATCTCCAAGACAAAACCTACAACATGTCCCTTAGATCTTCTTTCAACAAAACTGTGAAAACAAAAAGCTCCCATGTGGTGCTTACTCAGCCCAGGCTTAATACAACAAATACCTCTTTATAAATAAACATTGTCCCTTCTCCTTTGAAATCACTGATGGCAGGTCCTAATTCAGTTCAATTCTATTTTTTTGTGTGTTTATACATACTTAAAAATCATAATGCACTAACAGTGAATTATTTAACCAGACAACTTTTATTTACATAAATGAAACACAACATTGAACATACAGTAAAACAGAAGAAATTGCATGCTGAAACGTTTTACAAATAAATTTGTTAATATAATGGTCAGTAATTTAAGAAATCAAATATTCATCAAGTTTTCAATAATTTAGCTTTGATAGCAATGTAATTTTTACCCATACTAAATGTTTCCATCCGTACATTGTGTAAATCTGCTTGATACAAAAAAAAGCACCTGTGCACGCTAAAATAAATTTACCAAAGTGCCTCTTCAGACCGATGCCATAAGGGACCCATTTTTGTTTCTCAAAAGAACTATCCACATGATGGATCCAGAAAGAACTTCCGTTTAGATCTATAACAGGTAACATAATGACTAGATGATTACAGATTTGTGAAATACCAGTAGGTTAAAAGGACTCTAGCTGTAGGCAATAACACATGCTCATGTTTTCTTTATCTATGAGAATCCTGTTAGGCAACCTACTGTATATCTAATATTTCCATTTTGTCCACATATTAAGCTTTTTAAAAACCAATTTCATATGTAAAGAGCACTTCACAAAAAAAATTATTCTTTGTCAAGCAATGGTTCTATGAGAACCAACACAACCAGAGGTTTTATTACCAGTTCATCACAAGACACACTCACGCACACAGCTACACCTACACAACATGGGCAGATTTAGATTCTCCAGCAAGTCTAACTGTGTGTTTTTACAGTTAGGTGAAATCACATGTAGCCCTATTATTATTAATATAAGTCATTCAGTCATTTTCTAAACAGGTTAGTTCTGAACAAGGTTGTGGGTGCTGGAGCCTGTCCCATCTAGCATAGAGCATAAGGCAGGAAGAAACCCTGGACAGGGCAGCAGTCCATTGCAGGGAGAACATACACAACCATTCCACGACAGACACCCACCAGGGCCAATTTAGGATCTCCAGTTCACCTAACTTGCATAACTTTTGTTTGTGGAAAGAAACTGGACCACCTGGAGAACATGCAGATTCCATGCAGACAGTGCTACCACTGCACCACCGTACAGCCCATTATTATTATTATTATTATTATTATTATTATTATTCACCCCCTGCTCCCTTCGCTTGCCAACCCCCTGGCCTGCGCTACGCACCAGCCACTTCGCCTCTCTGCCACTCACGTATGTGGATTTCACTTTCACCAAACAACAAATCTTCTCACAGATACACCTCTTCATTGGGAATAAACACTATTTCCTGATGGCAACACGAATTAAACGATCTACAAGTCTCCGATTTAAAGTTTAAATCTGAACAATATATTCAATCTATTTTTGGTGTTCCGTTATTTCACAGAGTACTCATTTCCATTTGTTTGCGCTAATGCAATCTTTACTATCATTTTTTGAGACTTTTGAATTTTAATACTTTCATTATCTCAAACCTGCTTTGCATGTGTATCACGCCAACGTTTTGGAACCTCTTTACGATGTTCTACTTTGTCATCTACTCTTTGTATTTTATTTTTCGGCCCCAGAAGTGGTTAAAGCTCTTGGCACAAAGTCTCGTCTCACGGGACTTGAAAGTATCTCTCTGTAAAAGTCATGTCTCGTCCCTGGATTTTTTTATATAATAGAGAGATTATTTTCATGTTAGCAAGCAACATGTAATTATCTATAAAGCCTAGTGATGCTTATCTGACTACCTCCTTAATTAATTGCCTCCATATCATTAAACAGTAAATTACTGAAAACTGCACATTCTCTGATGAAAATGAACCTGGTAGAAATTCTCCACATTGTCATGCAGTTATTACACACATATATAACTATAGATACAGATGACTTTAGGTTTTATGGTGTTAATTTTTTAAATAGGATATTTATTTTTAAATTCACATTAACTCACTCTCAGAGATTTTTTTTTCAGATTAATCATTTGTAATTCCTCCCATTTTTAAATTTCTTTTTTGTCTTTCAGTTAAGTTGAGAAGTAACATCAATTCTCTTTTATAGGTGTGTTCACACAAACAGTAATACGTAAAGCACCTATTGTGGTAGCCATGTTTGTCTATCTGTCTGTCTGCATGAAACAATTCGGCACCCCTGTGGTCTACTTACTCTTCAAGGAAATTTGTCGAAACAGTTCAATTTTCATTTAGATATCTCAAACAAACTACATTGTACTAAGTTTTGAAATTTCAAACTCTTCCATTGAAAAGCATTGGTGAATTTAAAAACTTGTCTATCTTAAAATGTATAAAACGCTATGAGTGACTTTAACTACAAATTAGTTTACTGTATCAATTTTGCCTAGTGAGCAGAACTTGTATGTTTTGTATATTTTCCTTTTTTACTTTTCTGACAGCTGCTTGGATACCCTGTGCAAATGAGTAAAAATGCCAGGCAGATTGTGCGTGTTCAAAGAGCTCACACAGCAGCAGGCTTCTCCTGCTGCTTTAGGTAAGTTAACTGTAGAAGTACAAAAAGGCAGTAACTGATCTTGAAATAAATGTAAGACGAAAACAGTTATGTAAGCATATACTGTATAAGACTGAACTGATTGAATTATTGTTATCTGCAGATAATATAGATATAGAACCAATGTTATCAACTTGCAGCTAAACGATGCTTGAACTAATTAATTACACAAGAATGGTGATAAATACATAGCATGGGTTTAGAAAGGAAACTGCATTTAATCTGCAAGCAGATGACTGGAGCTGCTGGGCATGCAACAAGGACTGGGAAGGATTACAGTTTGTACAGTTTGTCAATTATTTACCAGTGTAATATATAAAGACGGAGCATGTCCTACAGTTTATTCATACAAGAAAAGCTGCTTTTGACAGGCAATAAAATCTAAAAAAATTGCCACCTTTCATATCTCCATTAAATAATAAATTGTCTCCTTTTCCATTATTTATATAATTTTAGTAAATTGCTGTGGTTTAATATTAATATCTATATGGAGAACGTATTCCACTTGCTTTCCCCATTTTATATGGTAATGTTAATAACGGTTTTATGCTAGTACTGGTATATTTTCAAAAAAGTTATTTTTAAGAAAATTGAACAACAGTTAATCCCAGACCCTCCACCAATAACACACATCAGTTGATGCCATTTTTACATCACTTAAAATGGAGTCAGCTGTCTATAAAAACTACTGAGGCACCACAAGCCTATTTTAGGCTACATTTGCAACTGCATGACATTATAACTTTCTGTTAAAAAGCATGAATTTAATGTACAAGTAGTCTACTAACAAATTAAATTGCTTTCAGTTATCAGTTATTTTTTCAATGTGACTCATTGTTACAAAAATAATTTAAAAAATGTGATATGCTCCAACTTTCATATTAGTTAACTTAGTCTTCAAGCACAACTAAAGGATATACCATAAGTACATTTTCTAACTAGTTTTATTAAATATCATGTTTTACCTTTATTTTAAGTTGGCAGAGGAATGTTGATTATAAACTGAAGTGCTTGATCTGTAATTGCCAAATTCAAGTTCTTTTAAAATTTACAAGGATAACCAAAATTGCTGTAAGTGGTACAGTCTTAAGTTATAAACGACCAGTTCTTACAAATGATCAGCCAGCAAATAAACCTAATGCCTCCTTGATGTCTACCATAACCATGTCTGACATAACCTACACCAGCTAGAGCAGTCTAGCTTACCATCATAGCTAGTAACTGGCATGTTAAGGCGGTTAATCTTTTCTCTTTTTCCTCTTGTTTGTCACTTCAGTCTTTAGTCAGACTTGATATGGAACATGTCTTCATAGCAGATAGGGACTGCGACATTTCGTTTTTATCTGGAACTGTTCTATCCCTTCACATATCTCCTTTCAATTGTCAGGCACTTTTGTCTGTGTATTATTAGATTATTCAATGAATGGACAGATAGCCAGCTGTCTTAGCTCCTTCAAACATTTTATTTGTTCAGACACAGTGGCTGTTCACAAATCTAGTATAATGAAGTAGTACAAGCAGAGGTTTTGCTATTGTGCATACCACCTACTTACTGTACTGCATATACACTATATACCTAGAAGGGGGAAAATGTGTACATGAGGGGCGCCTGTTCTGTGCATTTCCCTCTGTCATCTCTATGTATTGTCATCTACTTCTGAGTTCACAATGTGGTGATGGATTCTGTGATACCCCTAATCTTAGGCAGTGTGCACATAATGCTATTCTGTGAGAGCTGACTGGCTAACTGCTGCTTACCATACGTCCAAGACCTTTGCTGCAGGCATTCTGGTTGATGGAAGCTGTGAAAGTGTGGTGCTGCAGCATTTGTCCTCTCCTTGCATGAATTTCATTATGCCTGACGACCAGTGGCTGATTCATACTTAGAAGGCTGAACATTGGTGCCAGCTCATCAACAGATGTGCTGAGGATTTGAAATGTGAATGAGGGAGTTTGGATTTTCTTAAGAGCTAAGATGAAAATCCCCCTGTTTCATGTTGCCCTTTTCCATAGAAGAGTTTCCAACCTGGCCGTACGATTTTTAGGTAATTTTAGTCATTTTTTTCTGGAGTTTTGTTTCATTGTAATGTATTTTACTTTGATATATATATATATATATATATATATATATATATATATATATATATATATATATATGTGGAAGCCGGCCTGGACACAGACAGGCAGACACATTAATGTCACCCAACACATGTTTAATTACACAGTCCATATTTACACAAGTGCACGACAACCCCCAAAAGTCCCCAAAGTCCTGGCCACAGCACAGTGCCTTCTTCTCTTTCAGACCACTTCCATGCCTCCTCCAAGACCTTGTCTCCTTCTCTCCCGACTCCAGCCATTGTCTGAAGAGAGGCGGCCCTTTGTATATGCACCCGAATGTGCTCCAGGTGTCCTCCAGCGACCTTCCATCAACACGCCCCTGTCCACGACCCGGGTGTCCACGATCCTGTGGTGGAAGTGCTGAGGTCCAGGGCTCTCTAGACACAGGAGCACCCCCTGGCGGTGACCACGGGCCCCTACAGGGTAGAGCTTCAAAGCTCTCCAAAGGAACCAGGGTGGTCGCCTCCACGTGGTCTGAGGTGGACGTAAGGCCTCTTCTGGTCCTCCTTGGCGTCCTGGCCGGGTCGCCACCCCAGGCATTTCCGACAATATATTATATAAAAAAGTTTTGGGTCAAGACGTGATCATCTCGGGGAGATGCTTTAAAGTCCCACGTGATTACTTGCGCCCTACTTGCAAACAATTTCTTGGAGACACTTTAACGTCCCACAAGACATGGAAGTCAGACAAAAGGACAGCTGCTGTACAGGCTTTTATATGATCGTTGCGCAGCGCGACATGTAGATTACGCAGCTCGATAGCAGCAGCTGCAAGTTTGTCCAATCAAGAATAGTCACCGAATCATTTTGATGCCAATCTGTTTAACTTTACAAATTGAAGGTTTACAAATTTCAGCTCTCTACTGCTTGATCTTTCAACAGCAAATATTGTTTATTTATGCATCAGTGTGTTTGCTAGTCATGACAGGTAATGCAGGTTTCCTGTACAGTATACCACTTAGGTTTGTTTCACATTCACTGACAAACTCTTTATGCACATGCAAGGTGTTGGGTGGGCTGCTCTCATTGTGACAGTGTTTGGAAAGCCAAAACTGCTGAAAATGTGATTCAGTTTGAATATCCCAGTAGTAAGTGTAAGAAGTGGAAATTCTATGAAGTTTTAAATGTCTTTCTAGAATACTGTGTCTCATCATGGGCCCATTGGTATTTGAGGGGTGGGAATGAGATAAGTGCAGCTCTTTCTGACAATATGTTCAATTTACTTATGTAATCCATATCAAAATGTAACTTCAGGTGGTCTATCTCCTTAATTCTAAAATTCTGCTATGGTCTGAGGGCATGCTCACTTTTCCTTGCACAATCCTACATTAATGGTTTATTTTATTTGGGTGAGCAGTGTGTCATTCTCTGCTGCTATTCAGATTTTGTCAGCTTTGCACAATCTGCACTCAGGCTGTGGTGCAAGGTTACTTCCCTTCATGCAAACAGAGGCTGATATCTTGGTATGACTGCAACAACCAGGATGGTGGCAAAGAAGCAGATAAACAAGGTATACCTGCACCTAGAAAATTTCTTAGTGAATGGTGACTTTCAAATCCTACCTCAAGAGATTAAAGATTATCTTCTATGGCTTAGGTGGTGTGGCTACAAGTACTCTGAGAATTATCAACATGAGAGATGAAAAGTTATTTTCCAAAACAATATGACATCTGTAAATCCAAAACTGAAAAAATGTAGATGTGAATAAGATATAGAAGTGCTTTATTAATCTGATCATAGTAGAGTTAAATGTCTGTGACCAATTTATGTGCATAGCTGTGTTATGTTTCTTTGAGTGACCATCACTGATATAATGAAGTTGGTGCACTATAAGTTAATTATTATGAAGAAAACTCACCAGAACCTTCAATTCTTCAGATATATAAGGAAAGGCTGTAAGTCCACATCAAAGCTTACAATGTTCAGTGGAGTTTATACTCACTGGCTGCATAATAGCTCTGGTTTGCTTATGCTCAGCTCAGAACTGCAAAGTACTTCAGGTGAGGGTGAAGATGGCACTGGATGTAACTGATACACAGCCTCCTGCACTTCAGAACATATATATTTAACATACACTGCCTTAGAAAAGACAAGCAGTATTATCAAAGAATTCTGTGCTCCTGGCCAGTCTGTGTTCCCCATTCCTCCTCCCCACTCCCAGTACAGGAGCAGTAGCACTGATTCTACATAAGTTACATTCTTTGTGTGATGTTGCATTTGTTGTCTTTTGTTGTATTGTATTATTGTCACAAGTACAAGGAAGACATTCAAGTAACAATTTCATTGTACTCTGTACACATAACAATAGATTTAAACTTTACAGATAGACTGTAATGAATTGTTATTATTACTTATTTGATGATGCTTTCATCTAACGGGACTTAAAACATTTGAGATACAATTTGTTACATTTTTTTTTTAACTGGCACACGGGCAGGTGAAGTGACATTCTCATGGTCACACAGTGTCAGTAGCGGAATTTGAGCCCAACACCAAAGGGTTTGAAGTCCAAAGCCTTAACCACTATGCTACACTGCCTGAAGTCAAATTTTCTTCAGCAGGCCAAAATAACACAGTGCTCAATGTGGTTCACTTTGAGTGGGGTCTGATATCACTTTTATTCATGGATCCATTTTTTAACTCCATTTCCATTAAAGACGCTTCCATGGTCTATCCCTCCAGCACTGGGTATAAGGTACAAATCAGCCCTGGAGAAAATCCTGACATTACAGTACTCACCTGCAAATCCACATTTACACTGAGAAAGTTTAGAATCACCAAGTATTCTAACTTACATGACTTCAGGAAGCATAAGGAGACCAGGAAAAATCCTCACAAAAACACAAGGTGAATATGCAAATATCCATCCATCCATTTTCCAACCTACTGAATCTGAACACAGGGTCACGGGGGTCTGCTGGAGTCAATCCCAGCCAACACAGGGCACAAGGCAGGAACCAATCCAGGGCAGGGTGTCAACCCACCGCAGGACACACACAAACACACACCAAGGCCAATTTAGAATCGCCAATCCACCTAACCTGCATGTCTTTGGACTGTGGGAGGAAACTGGAGCCCCCGGAGGAAACCCACGCAGACATGGGGACAACATGCAAACTCCACGCAGGGAAGCAAACCCGGGTCTCCTAACTGCAAGGCAGCAGTGCTACCACTCCGCCACCATGCCGCCCAAAATATGCAAATAGCACACTGAAAATAACTTCCCTGATGTCAAACCCAAACTCACCATTCTTGGCGTTCTTCATGAAACTTATATTAGTCAAAGATTACATTTGTGTTGGGCATCTATTTCAAGCCTTTCTTGCTTTTGAGTGTTCTTGTGCTTCAAATATCTCTATTTCTTGGTGTAATCCAAAGAGGTAGTCAGTTGTATTCTTATTATTTTACTTTTTCAGTAAAGCAGACAGATTTGAAGCCAATGTGATTTTTGAATGTCTACTTCTTCTGTTTCATTGCGAGATTACTGGTGTAGTTTTTTTCTTGTGAAATCTCTTTAATGACATTCATCCCATCCATAAGAAGCATTTTTTTTAACTAATACTGTCATTTTCACTTGAACATCATGTTTTTTTCCTCTTATGTGCACCTCATAAATCCCTCTGCACTAGACAATTACCTTCAGGTACTGAGGCATTCTGAATGGAACCATTTAAAGGAACATACTGTCTATAGTAGTGTAGCACAGGAGTTCAGGGGTGCAATTCCTGACTGAATATGTGCAGGATGCTCTCTGCATCTTTGTGAATTTTTCCTCAAGGTACTGAGATTTTCCTCCCACTTTTTCGGTTTGGTTAACTGGCAAATCTAAATTGCCAAGTGTGAGTGAGTATGCATGTGGATGTAAATGATCAGGGTTTGTTTTGCTCCCAATGGTACTGGAAGACACACAACTGCCAGAGCCACACTAGCCCACAGAGGCAAAACGTTTTAAAAAGAGCATGGAAAAACGGACAAGTATGGCAATGGTTTCATTTTTGTTGGCTTTTTCTTTATTAGCATTGCTGCTAATAAATGGGGATCTCAGGGAGACCCCAACACTTTGTCTTGTTGCATCCTGTTTATCCCCACAATATATAAGGGTGGGCAAAAGTAGATTTACAGTTGTTTGTATAATAAAAGACATGTAGCTTATGATTGCTACACTAAAGCACACTTTACCAATAGTAATAATAATACTAAGACAAATAATACAATAATTAATACTGTAAAAAATAATAATACAACAATAAACTCTGCATTTTGCATACTCACAACTGTAAACCTACTTTTGTCCACACCTGTATATACGTATAAGACTGAGCCTCAGTCACTTCCAGGTGCATCAACTAGTCACCACAGACAAAAGGGACGGTTGTTATAAATCTAAATATCAAAACATATTTTACCCAGAAAAACAACAGATTATTAACATATGGTCATGTAAAGCAATAAAGAATACTCAAGGATACGTAGACCAAGGATGCTTCTGGAGATTATGGCCCTGGGGAATCACTTATCCAAATGATTAATGGCTTTAACCATGTGTCTCGTACTGTCTAAAATTAGACTCCACATTGAGGAAGATGTAATTTTATGTTTGCTCATCCCATCCCTGTGCATTACACTTGTGTAATCAAATTTGTAAAGTTATGGATTGATATCAAGGGCCAACCATTATCACACATATTATGAGAATTTTCACTGCTTAGCTTGCCACTCTATAGAGACCTCAGATAAAAATAAAATGTATCTTTTCTGTGGCTAATCTTGATATTCATAAGCATATTTTACTAAACATCTGTCACTAACTACAAGGACATTCATATGTAATCATGTTAACAAAATATTGCATTAGTGGGTTTGTAAATTGATGCTTCAATTATTGTAATTTAAGTCTGGTAACTCCTTATGTAATGAAATGAAAGCGTGCGAGTTCATATTTCCAATAATTTGACTACTTTCATTTTTGGATAGAATTTACTTTTGAATTAGTTTCATGGAAAAACACAGTGTCAACACACACAACTTGGAAGAACAATTTGTTTCTTAAACATTGTCCCACTTTTAAGATTATTATCCTTGAATGATTTATAGGTTTATACAACAAAGAAATCTGGAAGCTACTCAGTTCTGTTTATCTGCACTCTTAACCAATTTTAGTAATTCATATTGGTGAGAAGACATTTATGTCAGAATGTTGGATAGCACTGGCTGATGTTGATTTTATAGCTGCGTTTATCTGGTTAATTCCAGCAGAATGGAAGACAGGCAGCCACGTAGTTTTTCCATATAAGGATCAGGTGGCGTGTTGGGATACCCCTTCAGACCACCCCTTTGACGAAAACAAATCACTGCTGCATTATTGCTAAATTTGCAAGCATTGTTTGTTTATAAGAAACAAGAACACGAACGTGTGCACAATTTCAAAAATTGTGTGCACGTCTTTGTCTTTTGATTTAAAATCTATCCATTTACGTTTCCTACAAAGATATATCATCCTTGTTGTTGTATTTACCGTATCAGTCCTTCGGAGGAAGGGCTGCAAAGGATTGCAGTCTAGAGCACAGCCCGATGATGACTCAAACTCTCTTTGCCGCTCCCCCTTGATAAATTCCTATTAAAAGGTGCTGACGTCAAAAGGGTGGCCATCTTTGATGAGGGCAGAGCTCTGTATTCCATTGAAGAAGAATTGAGGAGGTCAGAATCAGCTGCGCGCACCACCTTTGCAGCAAGCTGGTCCTGAGAAAAATCGCTTTGCTATTTAAACTCACAGAGCTTTTCGAAAGAGTGTTGATTGCCTTTCACCATACAGAGGCACAGGTAAGACAACTCTGTTTTGTGTATGCCTATGTATTTATGGAGATAGAATATTGCTGTGAATTCAGCACGCACAGAATGCGGAGCTAATCTTCACAGGGTACGAGTAAAGTCAGTCAGTAGTCAGCTGCTTTACAACATTTTGCGTCGTTTCTGCAGAACATTTAAAGATTCTTGTCTTGCTTTATAAAGTTATTTTTTACATTTTCGTTTAAAAACCAATGTACGTCTGGTAAAAATAAGCAGTATATACGTGTGGTTATGTCTGCCTGTGAGGAGACTGCATTTTTCTTGGTGGGCGTTTTTTCTCCGTTTCAGGACCTTGGAGAGCGTTTGCATTCTGGCGATTGCTTGGCAAGAGCTGACGGAAAGCATACAGTAGTACTTGAAGAGTACCAACATTAGAGCATGGCTGGGATTTGAATCGTATGCTTTGACACAGCGTCGGGGTACATGCGTTTGCTTTTTTGCGCAGGGTTTGCTAGCCTCCTAAGGGAATGATGCAGTTGCTGACAGAAGGCTATTAATCTTACCTTCCGCCGCCCCCACAGCGAGTGCACTGAGAAATGCCTGAAACGCTGCCCAGGATCATTTCCAGATCTCAGCGGTTGATCAATAAATATGCCCTTGTTGTTAATTATCCTAGGGAGCAGCAGGATAGAAAAGGGAAGATGCTGACTACGTGCCCGAATTTCCAAATAAATAAATAAATAACTCCCATGAGTGAGGGGGTTGGGGGAGGGGTGTGCGCTCAGTACTGCGACACAGTGCGACTGCTTGCATGGTGGAACGAGCGAGCGCGACTTTCCTTTGCAGGGAGCGCTTTTCTATGCACGAGCATGACCATCTTGACGCACTTGGGTCTGAAAGGGGCCCACGCAGGAGTACCCCTCACGCCCCCCTCCTCCTCCTCCCCGAACCCGCCCATTATACCACATTTTGAGCAACCCACGCAACAGTAACTACCATTGCTCTGTTTGCGGCACAAAGTGGGAATGATTTTGCTGCATAACCGAAAGAAAACGACCACCATTTACCGTCTCTCGGAGCTACCGTCACGTGACGTGCTGCGACATACAAAAGCAACCGTGATTGTGCACTTCTGTAAACGACGGCCCCTTTGATAACACGCACACACACGCCGTCTCTGTCCAATTAGCGATGCTTGGGACATCTTTTTGTCACTTAAATTGAGAGGCGCCAGCCCACGCTGTCGTATTTCGCATACTGCTGTTATTATCGGTATGGATGGGGCCAACTTTTAGCGCGTATGCATTCGTTTGAAGTAACGTACCCAAAAAATAAGAGGCTTCTTCTACCTCTGCCCCCCTCATCTCCCTCGCCCTCAACACTCCCCCTCCACACACTAGGTTTATTCCAATGACGCAAAGAATTGAAACCCAACGGTGTGTTTTGAACCAGGGTTCATTTCGAAATATTCTAATTTGCAAACTAACCTTAGAGTCCGATAAGCTCATTGACGTCTCTCGTTAAAGCCTGCAGCGACATTCGCCATCAATGAACCGTACGCTGTAACTTGAAAACATTCGTTTCAAACGCCTACTGATCAGTATACAGCATTCATCAATTTGTATTTCTCAGATTACCCACGACGGACCGTGAAAGGACGTGGCATGTCACTTGTCGAAATTAAATGATGTATATGATCCACCGAGTCATTTCGAACTAATTATAATGGGTAGGGGCATTTGTTTCGTGTGAATGATGAATAAAGATGACGTCCCGTCCTGGACTGGTGCCTGCCCGGTATATATTTCAGTTCTGCAGGAACATGTACAGAAAATGAGGTTTGCCAATTGAGTGGCAGGAAACACAATGGATAGTTCAGCGTTGTCAACTCCATATTGACGTCTGGTATTTGTTGGCATGGGAAAAAAAAACATGCCTTCAATTCTTTTTTTTAATATAAATACGGGGTATCTGTTGTTGAAAATAATACAGCCCATGTTGTGTGCAGGTAATGGGATCAAATATAACACTTAAAAAATTCATTTGATATTCCCAGATGTCTTAATTCTTTTGCTGTTCAGTAGCACCAAGTATGTTACATAGCTAGGTCCTCTTTTCTGTGTGAATCCTGAAAGTCACATAAAATAACTGCTTATTTTAGGTCTGGGGATTTTACAAAACACAAGTTCCTTTTTTCCAGAAAACAGCAGTAGGTTTAGTTTTAGGTTTATTTGTCATATATAGGTTAACACAGGGTCAACATACAATGAAATGTGTATGACGAGAAAAACAAGTCACTCAGCCTAGATCCAATATAGCTAAAAAATAATTAAAAAAAAGTAAAGATGTTTCCTTCCAATAAACACACCAATGATCATTGTGATTCTTATATATTTTGACAGCAATATTCTCACATTGGAAAGAAAGAGTGTTGCAAGGTAATCTCAAACAAAGTTTATTTGTTTTATGATTAATTAGTTGCCTCCCTTGCTAAGTGAAAATGTCTCTTTTCGAAATAAAGCTGATCAGTTCTTCGACATGTAAAGACATCTATAATCTCAAAGAACAGTTGCATCGTCATGAAAACAGCAAGCAGTCGAAGTTGCTCACTGCAGCAGTGATACAGAAGTGAGTTGTTGCTCCTAGCTGCGCAGTAAAACAACACGCTTCCTCCCACACAGGTGTAAATCTGAATTGTCTTTTTGATAGCTTTTGCCGAGGAGGCTGCTTGAACATTGTACTTTAAAGTTGCAGTTAACCATCTCATGAGTGTCAGCTATTGGATTTTGGGCCCACTCTAGATATAGGCATGGCCGTGTTTGTTTGCCAAGGTTTCTTTTAATGTATTTTGGTGGGGAATTAAAAAAGAGTTAATGGTGAATGTGTTGCAGACTGTAAATAAGTCTTTCCTCTGCATTCCCTTTCAGCCCCGAGAGTTTCATCCTTGTTTCTCTTTCTAGTCCTTTAGTGCTAGACACACTTCCACCGGGGTACAGTGGTGATTAATGCAGTTGCCTTGAACCAAAAAATACTGCAGTGTGTCTGTGAAGTTGCTGCCAGGACACATATTTCTGATTAAAAAAATACATTCTGATTGCATAGCAAGTTTTATAAATGACGTCTCTAGCAGCTTTGCTGTTTTTTAAAGTGCACCTACTGCAGCGTTGCCTGGTGGAAGTTAGCCAAGTGGTATTGCGGAGGACGTATGGAGTTACTTTCATCTACATTTTATGGACAGTTCACAGCTTACATTTTTAATGAATCCTGAAGCAAAGTGGAGCATGGGGCTTGCTAAGGCATTTGCTGAGCTCATCACAGATGCAAATTCTATTGATTCATGTTAAATGTTGACAACAATGCACCATCCATCATTGCCATCATTCTTTCTAATCCATGTTATGGCAAAACACAGGCTTACTTTTATGCTCAGGAGACAAACTGGATACAGTAGGATAGTACTGGACTGTCACCATCTTATAGCAATAAAAAACAAGTGATTACATTTATGTATATTTAAGTATGGGTGGCACAGTGACGCAGTGAGTAGCACTGCTACCTTTTGGACCCAGCAACCCTGGACTTGAATTCTTCACCCTGTCATTCTCTCTGTAACGTCTGCATATTCTTTCTGAGTTTTCCTAAATCTTTCCTGCCACATGCTCTTAGGCATACTGGTTAGGTTATTTTGAGTGGGGATGTGGGTGGGCCATTCGGTGGACTGAGGTCCGGTCCTTAGCTGTTTGCTGCCTTGCACTCAGAGCTGTCAGCATAGGCTATGGTCACCTGTGGGTCTGCATTGGATTCAGTTGCTTTGGAAATGTGATGTTAGGCTATTTATTAGTGAGGTGAAATGCTGATATTCTCAGGTTTGATTCAGTTTAATCTATGTAATACTATTATTTTGGAACAGTCTTCAAGTAATGTATATTTATTGAATGGAAATGTGCCATACTTTTTAATTGTCAAAACTATATATTTTCCTGTGCTTCATTAGTCTAACTTATTTAGTAGCCTTATTAAATGATTATAAATGACCATAAATTTAATTTCCATGTAACAAACAGGCATATTTGGTAGATTATCAGATTAAAGAAAGGTAAGCACAGACCGGAAAATCAATGTGCTTAAAGAAATTTTTTATCTTAGCACTCACTGCTGTCGTAGCGCTTGGTAAAATCCCACAGTTCCTGAAGTAGGCATTCCCAGTGCCATTCTGCAAGTCTTTCACACATTTTCTGCTATGTGATACTTACTTTGCGTTTTCAAGTGTTCACTCACTGCGGAATAATCCGCTCCAATTTCCTGTGTATACAGTAGTATTCCCTGAAAACCTCACCATTCAGCCTTTGAGCTGCCCTGCTTAGCCAGGCTTAACTTTTCAGTTGGATGAAATGAGGCAGCGGGTCAGAAACAAGTGTCATGTATGCAGAGTGTCAGATCATGCTATGGTACACATGAAGGAAGTGCAGTGAAACGTCAGCAGCAATCCTATTGTTTATGGACCGAGTCGCATTCTGTTTTGTAGCAGTTAGGGGGTGCTATTGATACAGTCATCTAATGTCCTTAATGGCCGCTTTGAGTTTGCACTTGTTTTCATTTGCTCATTAGACTGTGGCTTGTCCTCGGCACATTTATGTTATCTTGCAATGATTTTGTAAGCGTTTCTTTATTTCCTCCCAGCTGTTTAAGCTATGCTTGTATACGATTCTTTGCTAAATGTAACTGTTTGATGCTCATCAATCTTTCTTATATCTTTATGGTGTAATAAATTATAATGTGTTAAGTATGCTTGCTTCTTTGATATTTTCTTCCTCATTTGAAGCATACCAAATTGAAAACTGATACAATTAATCCAAAGACATAGAGGTAGAATTTTAATAAACCATAATTTTAAATGATCCTCTTTATGCTCTTATACTGTATATTACTTCAAGATTATATTGGCTAAGAAGTCACTGTTGCTCCATTTCCAGTTTATCCTTAGTAAATGAAAAACATTCAGGTTGTAAATGTTTGTGCAGTTCAATAGTTTAGATTGTTTTTGTTTCTTCTTTGTGGGTTGTTGACCTGATCTGTTCGTTTAGAGTCATTACCACAAATATAAAATGGAGAAATGTGATAGCATATCTGGAGAATTATTGAAGTTAAGGGTGCTGATTTTCTGTGTTAATTATACAGCATTCTGGCATATGCCTTTATAGATGTTTAGTCCTTGGGGCATTGAATGTGCAAATGCAGTTCAATGTATAGTTTTACTATATTTGAAAAAATGTTGTTTTATTTTTAACCAATCACAATGGTTTTTTTTTTTCTTAAATGCAGTAATACGGGCTCTAAAGTGTGAATGGTTTTGACATGATTAGATTGTCTTGAGCTACATTAGAGCTGATGGTGGCAAATATACTAGTTGCTATTGATAATATAACACATTATGTTCTTTTCAAAGAGAAAAAATATTTGAAGATATAAAAGAGTTATTGCAATGGTTTAGATAATCTAAACACACAACAACTTTAAGGTTGATCATTCCTGGAGGAGCACAGTGGTGCAGTGGCTAACACTACTATTTTTCAGATGTGGGTTCAGTTCCTGATCATGTGTCAGGTTTGCAGTTTGTTCCCATGGACATGTGGGTTTTCCTCAGGTTCCTAAGGTGTCATATTAGCGTCATTGGTGGGTGCAGTTTAGCTTAGTAGGATTGAATAAGGGCCAGTGCATTAGTATACTCTGTGAGACACTGCCGTCTCATCCCGGATTGGTTCCTGCTTTGTACCCAATGCCATCCTTTAATGGAAGAAGCTAGTTCAAATAAATTATAATATGCTCCAAACTTGATTTTTTTTTTACCATAGCATGGGATCTGCATCAACAAAATAATAATAATTTGTTTTATTTATGTAGCGCCTTTCATACAATCAAGCAGAGGAGAGAGGTTTGGAGCACGTGCTGATACAGCGTATTGCTGCACCCACCACATGACAAATCAACCCAGATTAGGACCCGAGTGCAGCCATGCAATGGGTGACACCTCAGCACCACACTAGTTCAGATGGAGTGGAACAGTGTGAGTGTTTTTTAAGGTGGCTGGAGTGCCAATTCCGCCACCAACCCTCATGTTTTTCCCTGCAGGTTGGAGGGCCTACATACAGGGATGGATGCAGATTAACGTCATACCCAGGACACTTTACAATTCAATAAACACACGAAAAAGACAACAGAAATTACATACAAGAAAATGAATGATACTCATTGAAGAGATGTGTTTTTAACAGGAGTTTGAAATGAATAATAGATTTTTCCTCACAAAGGCTGAGAGGAAGAGCATTCCAAAATTTAGGGGTCATCACACTGAAAGCTCTCCCACCCATAGTTACTAACCTGTATTTGGGTACAATGAGTAAGTTAGCATCCGCTGATCGTAATGCATGGGCAGGAGTGTAAGGAAGCAGCAGCTTAGACAGATAATGAGGGGCAAAACCGTGAAGGGCTTTAAAGGTGAGAAGAATAATTTTATATTTGATTCTGCAAATCATAAAGGACGGGGTGATGTGAGCAGATTTTTTAGTGTGTGTAAGCAGATGAGCAGCAGAATAAAATGCATCTACAAGTGTAGTATGTCCCACACTTCGTATACTTCCCATTGAATTAACTTCAGAATGCATCTTGCTATTTAGTGGTAAGAATTTTGTTGATGAGGTTTGCTGCAGTCTTTACCTGCACTCTGTCCTCTGAAAGACATTTATTTTCCACAGTCTGTAAGAGTAACATTATTAGCTGATAGAAAGCGAGAGCTGCTTTGGCAAAATGAACAAAGGGAATTATACATGTTATATCAGATCAATGTCATTATCAAGCAGGTTGCCATACATTACAGTGTGATATAATATAAAGGATCGGCAGAAAAGATGATACCTATTGTGTACTGTTCTGATTGAAGCTTTCTTATTCATCTTTGGGATGACTGCATTGTATTAGTGTCATGAGGGTGGCTTCGTTAGATAAATTTCTAGCACATCGCCTGGCCGTAATTCAGCATTTCATGCAAACACCTGTTGCTGGCCTTGGCAGGTGCTCATGAAACACGGGGTGCAAATTAACTGCTCAAATGACACGTGTGACAAGTAATATTGCTGTGTTTGAAATTCTGCTGTTAGCAATGAATTCATCTGCAAAAGATGTAAAATCACCAATCTTCAATTTGTTAAGGGTGAGATCAAAATGTAGTTTATTTAAGATGACAATTTATGTTATACTGGAAGAGTCTATTTTCTGTCAAGTGATTCTATAGCTGAATTAATGCTTTGACATTTTAAGGACCTGCTTATTATATTTGCACACTAACAGAATACCCGCGCTTCGCAGCGGAGAAGTAGTGTGTTAAAGAAGTTATGAAAAAGAAAAGGAAAAATTTTAAAAATAACGTAACATGATTGTTAATGTAATTGTTTTGTCATTGATATGAGTGTTGTTCTCATATCTATCTATCTATATATATATATATAGCAAAATACCTGCGCTTGGCAGCGGAGAAGTAAAAAGAAAAGGAAACATTTTAATAATAACGTAACATGATTGACAAAGTAATTGTTTTGTCATTGTCATGAGTGTTGCTGGCATATATATATATATATATATATATATATATATATATATATATATATATATACATATATATATATATACATATATATATATATATATATATATATATATACACTGTACATACATGTGTACATATATACACACACACATATACTATAGGGTGCGAAACAGGCAAATACATTGACTTTATGAATATATAAAGTCGGCGTCTGAATATATAAAGTCAAAACTTGAATGTATAAAGTCATCGCTGGAATATATAAAGTGAAAACTTGCATATATAAAGTCATTCCCGAATATATAAAGTCAAAGCTTGAATATATAAAGTCAGCATCGGTATATATATATAGTCAAACTTGTTTCTGAATATATAAAGTCAAAAGTTGAATATATAAAGTCATCGCTGGAATATATAAAGTCAGCTCTGGAATATATAAAGTCAAAACCTGAATATTGTGGCAGTAGGGGGCGCTAGTGCTCCCTTGAACCCTCAGGTACAACTCCAGACACCGGGTAAAAGTCCAAGACTCTTTTTTATCTTGCACAATGCACCAAGCACCTTCCACACTACTCATAAACTCGCTAATTCCCACACAGTACACTAATCACTCCTCCACGCCCAGCACAGCTCAGTGTCTGGACTGAGGCACCGTCCTTTTATAGCCCCTGACTTGGAGGTGTTCCTGTCCCAACAGTCCACAGTTCCTTATTCCTTTCTGGGACAGGGCAAACAGTCCTTTTCTTCAACCCGGGAGCACGTCATTCCTTCCTGTCACATGACCGTGACATACTCCCGGGTTATAGGGCTCACAAGAGCCCATGAGCCCCCCTACAGCGACTCCCGGTGGTCCCCAAGGTATCCAGCAGGGCTGTGTAAAAACACTACATAGTCCATAAGGCCCTGCTGGAACTCGGGGTACTATCCTGCTGTCGGGAGAGCTCCTCCTGGTGGCCTGAGGGTGAGGGCCGGAGCACAAAGCCGGCAATCCTCCACAATATATAAAGTCAGCGTCGGAATTTATAAAGTCATTCCTGATTATATAAAGTCAACATCGGAGTATATAAACTCACTCCTGAATATATAAAGTGAAAGTCAAAATCTATTGATTGAAACGACTCTGAACTGAACTAAGGTAACAAAAATAAATAAAAAAAAAACACTGTTCGGTTAATGTTTTGAAAATGATGCATGTGCCCTGCCCAGGATTGGTTCCTGCCTTGCACCCAGTGTTGTCTGGGATTGGCTCCAGCAGATCCCCGTGACCCAGTGGTCGGATTCAACGGGTTGGGAAATGGATGGATATTCCAGCGCTGACTTTTGTATATTGAAGTTTTGACTTTATATATTCCGACGCTGACTTTATATATTCAAGTTTTGACTTTATATATTCAGAAACAAGTTTTGACTTTATATATACCGACGCTGACTTTATATAATCAAGTTTTGACTTTATATATTCGGGAATGACTTTATATATACAAGTTTTGACTTTATATAGTTAAATTTAGTCATCATTGCATAAATTTTTCTTCACCATAGAAATTTAAAGACTAAATTCAACTTCCATTCCTAACAAAGATATTTCTGGCGACTAAATAGAACCTACTTATATCCAAATTCGAGCTACTGAGCTGTCGCCTGCCTGCCTGAATAAGTCACCCTCGCTTCGCTCTTACTTTACTATAAAAATTATAAAATGGAAGGAGGATTACACTGAGTATGGCTTTACCAAGACAATTATTGATGGCAAATCGATTATTCATAAAGATTCAATTGGTGATCTGTTTTTCTGTGTTAACCTCATATTTTTTCATACTTCTTCTCAAACCAAGGGGGTGCGAGGGTAAAATGAATCGGGAAGCCTGATCAATGTAATCGGTGTACCAGGAAATCATGCATTGACAGAAGTTCCCCTTTGCTTGTAATGCAAACTGTGATTAAATGCATTATTTTTTAACGCGTTATGGAGCACATGCATCGAAGCTTCTCAGCTGTGCTTGTGCTAAGAAAATGAAACATTTTAAAAATAACGTAACACGATTGTCAATGTAACCTTTTGTAAGTAGTGCCTGGAGGATTCAGTGTGGAGAAACTGTAGAGACAGCGTGTGTATTTACTTGTGGATTTTTCTGTGAGTATTTGGTAGCAGCGTCACAAAGTCACTTCTGTAACACTGCGTTAGCTGCGGAGCGCAGCTCAGAGCGAAATGAGGTGAATGGGAGGGGAGATGATGACATGACTCCCCCACCCGCCTTAACTGTCAATCCCCACAAACACAGTCTCGGAATTTGCATAAGCACAGCCCTTCACCTGCAATTTTAACTTAGTTACAAAGTGATCAAAACTCTCGTTTATATCCTGCGTCCTCTTATTAAACTTGTATCCCGCATTACCCGTGGGCATGACAAACGCCAGCGGCAGCCTGTCTATGAACTTAATTTAAACTTTAGGTTTACATCGTGCTTTGTTTCCGAAGTAGCAGCACTCAGGAATATGGTTGTATATGTCACTCACTCGCTTCTTATTGTTTCGCTGCCTTCTCAATTATATAATGCATGTTTTCTTCAGCGCTTTTTGGAGCTCTTCATGGTCTTCTACGTATGTTGACAGTCAGTTCACGTGATTACATGGGAGGCGTGATGATGTCACACGAAACTCCGCCCCCCACGGCTTTCGAGTTCAACTCCATTACAGTAAATGGAGAAAAATAGCTTCCAGTTATGACCATTACGCGTAGAATTTCGAAATGAAACCTGCCCAACTTTTGTAAGGAAGCTGTAAGGAATGAGCCTGCCAAATTTCAGCCTTCCACCTACACGGGAAGTTGGAGAATTAGTGGTGAGTCAGTGAGTGAGTGAGTCAGTCAGTCAGTGAGGGCTTTGCCTTTTATTAGTGTAGATTAAGCCAGATATATTTGTGCATTCCATATCATATGGTGCTCATGACATACGGATGCAGGGGTAGTAACAGTGATGCATTGCTTAGTGCTTTTTTTCACGGCCCCAGTATTTCTTCATGCTGCTCATGGTGACTATAAATTGGATCAGTATGGGTAGGTGTGTGAGCGAAGTGGATTACACCTCATCACGGTCTGGTTCCTGCTGTCCACCCAGTATTACCAGAATAGGCTCTGGCCTCGCATGACCTTTGGTGTGTTCAGAAAAATGGGTGAGAGGAGGGAAAATGTCATAATCACTTGCGTGTTTATTAAAATGGTATAATTTCATAACTTTTGTCTGACTCAGACATTTATCATTCTAGATGACATGCTTAAATAGAAGTTATCTGGCTTTTATAAGTTAAGTGGGTCCCTACAGTGAATGATAAGCTTTCAGGTAAACCTAGCTAAAGCTCACATGGAAAGCCACAAAATAGCTTAACTCCATCTGGACATGGACTCTATGAGGTGTCAAAAGTGTGCTAAAGCAATGTGATTAAGATGCTGTTGTATTATAAAACATAACTGAACTGAAAGTTGGTATCTAAATATAACTGGGTTGTGATTTAGTGTCTAAAAAGCAATTGCCCAGTTCCACTACCCTACACTACACTAAATCAGCACATTACAAGTGTGTATGGACATGAACGGTATCACTCACTGGGTATCCACTTTATTCCCCACAGTGGACAGGATAGGTTCTGGCTCATGGCAAGTCTACAGCTGGAAAAACAGGCCAAGGAAAATGGATCGATGGTTCTCAGAAATTGATGTAAATAATCTCTGCATTGTGATGTTATCCTGTTTGAAGTAATAAATAGTAGTTGAACAGACAATGGCTGTCAAGAGGTGCACCTGGTTAGCAACAATATGATAATATGTGAACAACAATATTATATGTAAACAGGCATAATCCCTTTTGGTATCACTTTTGCCTTCAAGAAAAAGCCATTAGGAATGATGTTGGCTGTATATGGTTTAATAGTTCATCCATTGTTTGTAAACCTTAAGCACTTCTGCATCTAAAAACCCAAGCAGGATGGCATCTGGAAGCCTTTTTACGTTGAAAGATACACAAATTGTTCTGCCTGTTCATTCCCTGAAAAAAATTAATTTAAATAATTCCACATTTATTGAGAAGCATGAGTTGTACTGCAGATTTAAAAAAAAACAACTTTTTTTTCTAGCAGTTAAGATGTGGGGTATTTGCTGAATTGCAGGCTTGGATGACACTGAGGCAGGCCATGAGCCTGTCCTTTATTCATATGTATGCAATATTGATCTTCAAATCCAGGGTAATCAGTGTAGAAATGGAGCAACCAGAAACCAAGTTGCAATGTGCATAATGAAAGTTGTGACATCAGAAGGACAAGAACTGAAGGTGAAGGTTCCAGTTAGGAGCTTGTGGGATTGAATTGCAAAGTAAAGTTAGAGATGTCACATAGATGGGGGGAACAGGAACCCAATAAGGATAAGAAAGAATGAGAGCACCACAAAAGGTTTAATTACGAGGGACTTTCAAAAAGTTTCCACACTTTTTTTAACTCTGTTTTTTGAGAATTTAAAAAGCAAATTACATCACTTTTCTACATAGTCATCTTCCTTTGCGATGCAATTTTCCCAGAGCTGTACCAAGTTTTTAGTGCCATTAGCAAAAAAACTATTTTTGGTTGAGCTCAAAGCCACTGATGCACAGCTGCTTCCAGATCAGGATTCTCTCTTCATTCCTGGTCATGGCTGTAGCTGGACATCCGGAGTGCTCGGCATCTGTCACACTAGTACCGGCATTTCCGAACATTTTAATCCACTCATAGACGACTCTATGAGTGAGAACTTTATCCCCATACTGAGCACACATACGGAGATAAATTTGTGGTCCTGGAACACTGTCTGTCCACAAAAAGCATATGACAGAACGCTGTTCCTCTTTGGTGTAATTTATAAGTTTTGCATCCATCTTCACCACAGGGTGTCAACTCTAATACTAAACTGCAAGGACAGCCGGCTTGCCAGCCAGAACTAGTCGCATGACACTCTCAGACACGACCAATTATTACTCCTCCCGCCTTCACCATTTCCAACGAAAATATACAAGTGCGGAGACTTTTTGAACGACCCTTGTTCTTTGACTGCAGAGATTTGGCATATAGTCGACAAGACTAAAATATAATGCCAGAGAAATAATAAAAGTAAGTTACTTTTAATTATTTTAAGTTCTGTTCTGTATTGTATCACAGAAAACACTTAAACATACAAACACACTCTTCCATTTGCAGCTGTTTGGCCAAAACTCATAATTGTAATGCTGCCTTATTTTCAAAGTCAGCAGCAAATAAAGATGAAGCATATGTTCTCCTTTTGGAATATCCTGGATGAGGCTAGCATTCTGTGGACCTTACGGTATTGCCGGAAGAGTGTTGCATCTGTGTTTTAGTGCCGACAGCTCAGCCTATTAATTATAATCCTGCAGCTGCTCACTCCAGGAGATACACCGTGAAGGCGTGTCCAGACATTGGAGCAGCTTCCCCACAGCCTACTGCTATTCGTTGTCCCAAAATTGACTCAGTCCCTAGAAGCTCATTTGTGGAAAGTTCAAAAGCCCCAAAGCATATCCGCCTCTGATGTAATAGCAAATTTTTGTCTTCGCCTTCTCAGTCATCTACGGGGTCACACTTTCTATTGTATAAAATATTCCAGATCGTGCTCCATGAGGACATTTCATCAGTGCGTTTGAGCATCTGATCTTCCAGATTGAACACTGAGGTGTCCTTTGTTTGATTTTGTTGCTTATTATACTAATTTTGCATAGCTTATCAGGTCTTTGACCAGTGCTACTAGTAGTCATTTCAGTTCTTCCTAGTCACCCTTTGTCTTGGATCATATCAGTGCCATATACTGTACACAGCTCACATTTGTCAAACAGTTGAGCCTTACTCACTAGATATAATACAATACTTGATCAGGTGACAGAAGCTCCATAACATCTGTGGACCAGATAAAAAAAATCAAACAGATCTAGAACAGTTTCAGTTTGTTACCTTGAGCTCAGCTAAAGTTTTGTCTGTCATAACTGTAATTCATTTATCTGCACTGGCCCCTATCTTTTATTCAGTCTTTAGTGGACCACCGCCACTTCTTCATTAAGTTCTTTCTTCACCTTTGTCATTATAGCAGTAGTCTGCATACATTTTGGTCTTTGGCTTTCAAATACTGTTTTATGGATTGGCACCAATTATGGATGCCTTCCACTACACCTCCTATTTTTTATTGTCAAATTTTATTGTCCCCATTTGCTAGCACAGGCTTTGGATTCAGTTTAGACCTTGGCATCCCTGTGGCTGTTGGTTTTCTTACCAGCTAATTTCTTTTTTTAATTTGGCTTCTGTTCCAAAGGAATGAAACTTTCTGAAATTCACTGAAGGATGTTGACTGTGCAGATGAGTAAGCTGTTTGGGTATCCATCTTGTGCAAACTTTATGGTACCCCAAATTTATCATGCACTATGGCAAATGGAAATCTGTAGCTGATATCCAAATGTGCAGCAAATGCAGACAACATAATCCTTTCGATTTCTCTAGTGAAAGCATTCAACATGTCAGTGTGGGCTTGTTTGCATGATGTTGATGGTTGACCAGATTGAGCTTCATCGGTGACATTTTAAACCTTTCTACCCATTCATAAACTGTTCATTGTGTTATGCTGTTTTCAATTCTGTACTGAGCCAACATCCTTTGGTGAATTTCAGCAGGTTTCACTCCCTCTGCCCAAAGAGATCTCAGTATGGTGTGTTGTTCAATAATGCAATCCCACAGTGGAGGGTCCATGTTTATTTAACAATGGCTTCAACTAAACTGTGCTGTGTGTGTTTGAACTACCCGTAAGCCACCGTGAATATGTTGTATCGTGTCAGCTTCTGTCCATTGTGGTTACCACATAATCTTTAAATTTCCTTTACTTTTTGATTTACTCTTGTGTAAATTATCAATACACAAATTCCAAGTATATAGGGGGATAAGGCATGCAGAGACAGTCCATCATATCATCCCCAATTTTGGCATGCTAGTGTATTCTTGAAAATTATTTAATATTCCTATATTTTACACATGACTAAATTATAATTGATGCAACCCTCACTGTACCATATAGCCTCCTGTGTAGATAACAGAGTGGTCTGCCTTCTGCTTCCTAAAGTCTATGACCAGCTTCTTCACACTTTTAACATTAAGGGAAAGATTGTCATCTTGGCACCACAGTATAATGTTGTTAGCTACAATGTTACAACCTCTTATTCTTTTTAATACCCCAGCCAGGTAAAGACCTAGGGCCTCATGTATAAACGGCTCGTATGCACTGAAATGTTGCGTAAGAACGTTTCCACGTTCAAATCGCGATGTATAAAACCTAAACTTGGTGTAAAGCCACGCACATTTCCACTGTACCTCATACCCTGTTGTACGCAAGTTCTCCGCTCGGTTTTGCAGACTGGCGGCACCCAGCGTCAAAGCAGTGCTACTGTTCCTGTGTGGTTTATTTTTCTTTTTCAGATCCACTGCACTGAAATTAACCGCATATTGTTTATTTGTTTAATGCATCTGATTGTAATTAACCAGTAACAATAAAATGGCCCACGGAATGGTTATATTATTCTAAATACCATAGCTGCTTTAGCATTGTTACTGTCACTGCACTTTCTTTTTCTTCTTTCAGCTGCTCCCGTTAGGGGTTGCCACAGCGGATCATCTTTTTCCATATTACTCTCACTGCACCACTCAGAGAAGCTGATTGGAAAGAGAATTATCGGTATACAGCATCAAGCACATGCTGCCTAAGCCATGCTTCCTATTTGAACTGCTTCTCATATGACAAACGTTTCAAACCTTTTTCTGTACGGACCTCGCGGTTCAGAAACAGTTTCATCCCATGAACTCTAAATGCACTCAATCAGTCCATCAACTGCTCCTTGTAGAACTGTTAGTACTTATTAGTACAGTTACCTCACTGTAAACTTGTGATACAGTTATAATATTGCACAACCTGAGCCACTTTGTAAAGAGTGTATTTACATATGATGACGATATCATTTTTAAGATGAAATGCAGCAAAATATGTTTATTATATTATACAGATAAAACTTTAACTTCATTTAAATAATCTATATTATTAATAATTAAAGGACACGGTGTTGCTACGCTAGCAAGGATCTGGCGCTCCGCTCACGATTGTTCCTGCCTCGCACCATATGCTTCACTGGGACAGGCGTGAAGGACAGAATAATTAAACATGTACTACGATATTTCAGTGTTCCTTAAAAGTTTTGAAGAATCGGCATTATAAGCGTACAGAAGGCTTAACGTCCATTACAGAGCTGATTGTGTGGTGATCGATTACTTGGAGAAAGAAAAGGAAGGACAGGAATTGGAGGTTAGTACGTTTGAAAGAGACAGTACTGCAGGGGCAGCCTTAGGCATGTGCAAACTGTGCACCTGCACAGGGCCGCCAAATCCCAGGGGCCACAACACCAATATATATTGAATATAAAACAGAAAAAGAAAATAACAACACAGCTAAAAACGCAGCGGCAAATTTTGGCAAAAGTTAAATGCTTGTGTCATGAGCACGAGGAGGCTATGCAGTGTCCGCAACGGATGTGGCCATCCGCCGTGCATAAGATACCATATTGACATTGGCGGGCGAAGGAGCCACTGATTCTTCATCTGCCCAAGGCCGCCACGAGCCTAGAGCCACCCCTGAGTACTGCTGCAATAAATTATTTAATCGAAGGTCGCGCACAATCACTGGGCCACCGTGTTTCCATGTTTAATAATATGCTTTAACTCCCATCATCATGAAAATAATATCACGTATACATCTCAGTATTTTAGTTATTCAGAGAGCTGTAATATCACGAATGTAATGGATTCTGTGTCTTGTCAGAGGTAGAAAAAGCCAATTTAAGAAGCACATAGTGATTCACACACATAGAGCACATAGAAGAACACATACAAAACAAAGCATTTAACGTGCTACTTTACTTACGATGTGATTTGAGAAACTAGTTAATTAAACGATTTTAAGATGAAGTTTATGATGTTCTACTTTAATGACAAAATAAACTACGTGATTAAAGTTAAAATTTCGAGATTGAAGTTGACATTTCGTGCTTTTTCCCCACTGTGTGCTTTTTTTTTTCTCTGTACCCTAATAAGCTTTCATGTGACACTCAGACAGTGGGCTACGACTTGCCTTTTCACAGCGACTTTGATATCTGACAACTTCTTTTTTATTTTGGCACTGTGCGACTTTGTGAACTTGAGCTTTCGAGTTTCTCCGACATGCTATGTCAGTCGATCAGCTTCCTTTTGTTGTTTATACCACTGTTTAAATTAACAAATAGTATGTTTTTCCTTTGCCTCCACTTGGTATTCGCTGAAATTCTTCCATTTTCTCTCTTACTTTTTCCATTGTCTTTTCACATAACGCTGAGCTTAAGGGCTATTTATATTGATTTGCATATTCAAAGAGGCGTAATTCTGGGAGGAGTTGTGGCAGGACAGCAGGCTCGTGCACGAGCGTTACTTTTCACGCTGACCGGGATTTATGTAGTGGAAGAACGCAGAAGTTGGCGAATGCACAGATTCCTGCATCTGGATTTTTCTGTGCATAAGCAAATTTCGGCTTTTGTGCTTACGTCATGTTATAGCATGAGTTCTACGCACGGCGTTATGCATGAGGCCCCTGTTGTCTTAGAGAAACAAGCGCTTATAAAGTCTTTCGTTACTGTGAGATATGAGACTCGTTTGCTCAGGCAGTTGATCCCTCCTTTTTCTGACTTATGCTCGTAAAGAAGTGCTTTATTCTTTGTAAACAAATGCATTCCTAGAAAGCAAAAATTGAGCTTCCGGCTGCATGTGTGTTAATATATACAATTAATCTACTTAGCTTGGGAAACACTTGACACAGCACAAGTCCATTGAAGAACTCACTTACGCATACCACTTTAGAGTCACCATTTAACCCAACCTGCATGTCTTTGGAGATGTGTGAGGAAAAACACATACAGACACAGGAAGAACATCGAAGCTCTACACAGTCAACAATCGAGCACAGGTTATCTGTTGTAAGAGTTATTTTTAGGTCTGCACACATTGCCAGTTAAGCCCTGAATAAGACAATTCCCTAAAAATGGTGTGGTTTGTTTCCTAAGATAAAACCCTATTTGTCCACAGATGTTATGAGGCTGTTTAGCCCATATGAAACATAGTAAGAATAACATTAAGGAATTTTTATGTAAGCTGCGTCAAGTTTGTGGCGTTCAGAGAAGGACTGAATCAAATAGATATTTTTTCATTTCCATTGTCGACACCTTACACATTGCAGTCCCTCAAGCTATTTAGGTCCTTCAAACTTTGCACAAGCTATTAAAGTCAAGCTTGTCATACTAGGCTGTCAATTCCATTATGAAATGGTAGAAGCTTTGCTCTCCTCTAAGCGACATGGGCATTCTGAGGAGCATTATGGTAAAAATGAATTAAACTGAGTTGGCTTGAAGAGTTCCCTCCAGGTCTGGCTCCTAGTTTCTACCTTGTGCTGGTTTTCAGTATGGCCTCGTGCCATGCTGAGTCATTTTCCTTGTTAAATGCATATGCTTCTGTTAATTTTGCTCTTTTTTATGTTTGTTTTTCCAAATGTGTGCTGGCAGTGCCTAAGTAATTACATTTAAATTAATTTTAGATTGTTGTTTTCTGAATTTCTTAGAAGTTTGTCTAATCTGTAACTGTAATGGACAATAAAGTCACCCAGCATTAACTTTGTTAACTTCACACCATTCCACAACGATCTAAAACAAAAGGGCTGCTTAATTAACAAAAAATGACATAAACCTGTAGAAATACAGTAATAATTCACCCCAGAGTTCCAATTAGCACTTCTTGCCAAAAATTCTAGCTGGTAGTAATTAACTACGAAGCCCCAAGTACCATTTCTTGTCACTACTGGTCTACTTGCTGGAGGGTTATCTATCACCGCTCAATACTGGGCCAACTGCCCTCTATCTGGCACCCTAGGGAAATGTTAGTTATGCCCTCCTTCTTCATTCTTTGTAATTGAAAGGGCATTGACCCCTCCAGCCCACTGTAAGTGATAGTTCAACACTGGTAACATAGTCAGCTAATCTCTTTCTTGTAATGTACTCTTCACTGAGGCATCTTTGAGCCATCCAGGGAACTGCCTGCAACTCTGGTCCTGATATTGGCCTTGCTTTGCAAAGGTGGTAATGCCAACTACCTTTGTTCACAAAATGTGATCTAAAAATATACTTAGCCATTTTAATAATATGCACTAAAAAGGAGTGACTGCATCCTGAATTTATTAAAAAAGGGTGTTGAAATCACATAAAAACTACCGTGTTTTATCAACTTCCTAACAAACAGCTTTATACTTATCTTGTATTATCCTCAGACTGAAACTACAATTGTATTGTTCTTCACCATATATAGAGGACATATTACCAGCTTACTTTTAAAAAAATCTGCAACTTAAACACCAAGCCGCCGTTCTTTTCTTTAGACTCGCTCACATTACGCCTGTTTTTGTGACTTTTGTTGTCCTCCTGATATGTTTTCACTGTTGCTGTGCAGGTGCTTTCTTGCTTCTGTGTATTGTTCAACTCAGTTAATGCTGTTTGTTGTACTTGGGGCTTCAAAGGAAAAAATATTTATAATATGTTCAGGCAATGTCTCCAAAAACTTTATTATAATTTTAATTATTGTATATTTTTTGATTCATTTCTTTATTAGATTTGAAATGTGTCATAAATATTTCCTGCAAGTTTAAAACACATAAAACATAACTTTCCTGCTCATATGTTGATTAATGAATGCCTTATATTATTACTAGCCATCCCCCGCGGCTTTGTGAAACAGGACAGTGAGGAGGGCCCCACCCAGCTCTCTACTTCTGACGTCACTCTTCCCCCTCCCCTCGGCCCACAGCCTCTGTCTTGGATTACCGTGACTATATCGCTCCTGCAAGTGAACTACGATTCTTAGCGCAATAAGAGAAGTCACAAAATCAACTGGAATGTTCAATCAAATTATATAAAAAAAAAATATCTAAACCCATTAAGTAGTTCTCTCATTGCTAACTAAGCAGAGTTAAGGTTATGCCCTGAGGCAGACGTGTGAGTGAGGAGGGCCCGCCCCCCTCCTCGCAGCCCGATGAGTCTCTCTCTGATTCGCGCTAATAAATCGGTACCGCAAGCGAAGTATGATACTTAGCGTGATGAGAAAGTCATAAAATCAATGGAATGTTCAAGCAAATTATAGAGAAAAACCCAATCTAAATCCGTTAAGTAGTTCTCTCGTGAAAAGCAGACAGACATACAAACGGGTGTAAAAAACTATAGGAAATTTTGTGCTTGGACCATGAAATTTTTAAAACCCTTTGTTAGCGAGCACCTATGGGCCAAGGGTAACCTACATTCCAAATTTCAAGTCCCAAGTCCTCATGGTTTGGGAGATTTTGTGATGAGTGAGTCAGTGGTATTTGGCTTTTATATATATATATAGATTAGCACTAGTATTATTAAAGTCACCCATTCCTGGTGTTTGAAAAGTCATCAGATACATTGAACTTTTTTTTGTTTCTAAAGGGACCAAAATCTTTTTTGTGAATCAGAAATGTGAAGTCACCCTTTTAAAACTTGATGCCCAGTTTGATTAAATTTTAGTCTATGTGCCACAGGAATAGTGCCTCTTTTCCAAGGATTCACATTGATAAGTAACATAATAGTAAGTATTGAATAACACTTTCCTGATTTAATGAAAACATGCAGAACTCTGGCACAGTAGTCTCACGTGAGCCTTTATCAATGTGAAGTTTCCATGTTCACTGACAAGCAGGTTAACATACCGTGTGCTCAGTGATGGACAGGCCTTCCTGCCACAGACTCCTTTCTGTTTTCTGCCTTTGCCTGTCCTGTAATGAAAAAGGCAGGCTTGAAAATGGGTGGGTAAAACGCTCATAAAAAATGTAAATTTACTTTGTTTGGTTTGAGCAGAAATAATAGTGCCTTCAGGAAGGATGCCTTCAGGTGGATTTATGTACATCATTTGTAGTGTATTCATCACCTCTGAGCTTGTTAGTTTAACCAGAAGCACATGCATTACAAAGGGACTGGAGTGGATTTTGCACAGAAGACTATGTTTTGTTTCTGCCAGATCAGAAGACTTCTTATCAAAAACGTAGCTGCCAGCTGCCATTTCAGTTGTTTAGCAATTCAAATTGCTATTCCTGTGTTTGTGTAGATCGGCAGTGCTGCATTACCCAGACTGGCATCACCTACTATCCCACTTGTCAGTGGATTGTGTTCTTTTTGCTCTTCAATATTTGACACTTTTTAAAAAAAAAAAGTTCATACTTACTTTAACTTTATAAAACATCTTGTGTCGGCAAATGTGTTGTGGCTCCAGGACTTGCCAATGATATTAGGTTCATTCCTGGCTTCATTTTATAAATGAAATCTCTCCCTGGCCTGGGATCTCATTTATGAAATTTACATGAATCTGAGTGTGAAAATATGTATATGACAAAAGGCAGGAAAATGCCTTATAAAACCTGGCGTTCACACATTTCTGTGCAATTTACCTTTATAAATCACAATCATCTTGTGAATGTGTGTATGTGGACCCTGCCTGGTCAACACCCAGAAACAACTATATATGGACTGTGCTAATCAGCCTCATGCATATGCAGTTCCAATGCTGAAGAACTTTATGGGTTGGTAGAACGGCCTCCCACCTGACACATCGAGAGCCCACCACCTACAGGTTTATAGCATGTCTCCTCTGAATTCTGGGGGTCAGGGAAAAGTGTAAGGCATAAGAATCTGATTGGGTAGCCATTATCACCTGGCACATGTAATGACATGATTGCTATTACAGTGAATAGTACGTGCCATATGTATAACTGAGAGTGCAGCCAGATACCTTTACTAACAAGCCAGCCACCATATGGTAACATCACATCTGCTCAGGCTTCCTTTCCTCAAAATAAATGAATCACAGGTTGACCCAGGCCACTGCATCACAACATTTGTCAGTCTCATCATGGCATCATAGATGACTTGTGTGTAATAGAATGTACCTACTTATGGATAACAAAGCACCTCCATTTTCACTAGATGCCCTTATTGTAAAATTAGTGACATAAATTGCTCTGAGAACGTTAGGACAACATGAAGCTGACGCAAATTGACCTTTTATATTGGCAAAGTCATGTTATGTACAGTATTATGTATGTACACCCACACCATGCAAAAAACTGGATGTAGCACCTCAGCGGCCGGTTAATAGCTCCCAGCACTGCAGAAATGATGGAGTGAAGCTTTGCTAAGAGATTCCTGAATCGGTGGTTAGTTCCTTGAGATGTGATAACAGGTAGCTGATATAAAGTGACAAAAAGCAAAAAAGTTCTTGGCCCTTGGTCAATGGTCCTTTTAAAAGGGAACTAAAATAGAGTCTGTACATCATAATTATCACTTTTGAGGTGTTTTCATCACGTCAACGTACATTCTACTAACGGCTTGGTGACATGAATTATTATACAGTATGTGTGAGCCATTTTTTAGCTGCATTTCCCTACTCTATCAAGGGTGCCATCATTTCTCAATTTCTCTGAAATGTTGTGCACAGATGGATCAGAGAGCTATAAATATACATACATTCTCCTGTCCATTTTTCTTTTATAAGTTTTAACAATTTCATGGAAAGCTGTGTATGCACATTACGAGCCTTTTTGTGCATGCACAAGTTTTTAAATCTGACCACTGGTCACTGCTTAAGTCTTCTGTTTGTGCCAACTTTAGTTTCCTTACAAATGTGAATGTTAGGATAATTGGTAGATTTAAGTTAGCATGGTACGAGTGTGGTAGACCTGTGTGCCACTTTGTGTTTCTTCCTCCTTTGCACCTTGGCAGTATCTGTCTTTGTTCATATACTGTAATAAAAAAGTGGGCTCTGGAAATGAACAGTGAAGTGGACTTAAGACATTATAGCCTAATGTGTAACCCACCTGTTTGTGATGTCCCTCCCTTCATTATCTGCGTTGACAGGAAAATCAGTTTGGATTGAAACAGAAGAGATCAGCCAATCAATCTTTGTTTTATATGTCACTATTCATGGTATACACTTTTCTAAGGTTTTTTTCCAGCATAAACAAGAATGCATTTTAAAGTAAGCAGTAAATTTACTGTTTACATATTATAATTCCAGGCCAACGTGTTTATAAATGATAAACAATAGAATAATTGTTGTAGAATTGTATAGTACAGTACAGAACAGTACAGATGATGACCAGCCTTTGTTGGCTGAATAGTAGAATTACAGTACAATTCCTACAGTAAGATTACAGTTAACTTGACTGAAATGCTACACAGAAGAGGTGAGTCTTTAAGTGAAATGAACAGACTGAAGATGACAGTTTCAAAGAGTAGAAGCCACAAAGAAGAATGAATGCCCGTGAAGCTGAGAGGCCAGTGTCAAATGGCATCTAACAGGTTTGTTAGATACATTTACATCTGTACTAGTGTTTTCACATTGTGTCCACACTAAAACAACAGAAAACGCATATGATATAGACATTCACCTACATTGGGCATGCTCGCATTGCGAAGGGGTGGTAACGCTGCCAGCCATGGCATTTTTCATAAAACTATACTGATTGGTAAGTTATTTGCCTTTTGCACTTATACGTATGCAACATTCAAACTGTAAAAAATGCAACTTGGGTGCATACAGGTAAACAGCACAACATGCACCATGGAAAGCAACGTTTCCATGCTCTGTACTGGAGTGTGGTTTTTTTTTTCGTAAATGGTGATCCATCAGGGAATGAGCCATTCTAATGGGCAGAATCTAATCATGGAAAGGCTACATACGGTAATAAGGACAAACCAGAGTGCAATTAGAATGCGTTTGGAGTCTGCATTTTCAGACATTTGCATTCTCTCCTTTTCAGAAGTTGAAAATGGTGGGGTAGTGTGGGCAAAAGGTAAAAATGGAGACTGTCTGTATTTTAAGCAAAAATGTAGTAGTGTAGATGGGAGCTAAGACATATAATGGATGTTCAAAAAGACCACTTTGTATGTCAGATAGTTTGTGATTCCTAATCCATACAGGTAAAGCTGTGTAGTTGTGCCAGACTGCGGTGTGTGAAAATTCTGATAGAACATTTAGAACTTGAGATAACAGGAGGCACGTGTGGATGGAGACTTCAAAGTTAATTTACAATAATCATTGGATATTTATGTTAAAAATGCCAAGTATTTTAGTTTATGAAGCAATTGCAAATTGTTTATAATGAGATTTGAGAAAAGGTGGGTTAAATCTTGAGATGGAGTGCTGGTGAGAAGGGAGCTTTAAAGATCTGTTGAAGCAAAATCACAGAGAAGAGTTAAGAGAAACAGAAACCGTCGCACTGCTGGTTCTTTAGACACTGTGCTTCAGCGATAAAGACCACTAACTAGCTTCTTGTAAATAAAAGTTTCTTATTTTTTCTGCAGCAGTAGTTTGTTTTGTCTAATTATTTTTCCAGACAGTTTTAGTGCCAAAACATGAGATTTCCAATTAGCTAAGCAAAAAAAAAAAAACAGTGCCAGATACTGCCAAGAGTTGCCAAGAATGCTTCTTAAGATGAGTTAAGCATTTCTTATTGGCTTGCTTCTTTTAGTGTTTTTCTAGACTGTTTGCTTTGGGGAGTACAGGAGCAGTGGACATCAAGGGTCTTCCTTTGCTAACTGTCATACTGGTAAAGATTTAATATGTCCTGTAAATGTTCAAAGACATGGTGTCAAGTTTAGTGAAGATACTGAGGTGGTGTATAGTTTATGCTTTTGGATAGGCTGCTATCCTGTCTTCTATGACTCCTTGTCATCATTTTGTTCTACTACAATGGGCACACAAATGGTTTGTTCTTTTTGCAGAATGAGTTTTTGCAGCTTATTCAATATTAATAATTGTTGTGAAAATTTACTGTTAAATGATGACTCTAAATTAGCCCATTATGTTTGTGAGTGTGGGCATAAGTGTGCCACATGATGAACTGGCATCCAAAATAAAGTTTATTGCTACCTTGTTCTGGATGCAGACATGACAAGCTCCAGTTTTGTGACCCTGAATTGGACTAATATACAGTACAATAATAATAAAACATAATATTATCTGCTGTATTTAAAAATGAGCATTTGATTATAATAGTGTTTTGTCTTGGTAGAGTTATATTTTACTCTACTTTCCCTCTTTTGTATTATTAATAGGTAGCTTTTGTCAGAATGCCTCAAATCTGACAGACTTACCATTGTTTATAAGGTATTGTACCATATAACTTCTCCCCACCTTCACTTCTACATTTATAACCTCAGGCAATTAGGTGTAGTAAAAGACAAGCAGGAGTTAAGTTACACTTTAAATAATGTATGTAATATTCATAAATAATAACAATATGCAACGTACATTTGAATATTGGCAACCATACAACCTGATAAATGGTGATGTGTAGTTTCAGGCGGCACATAGACTTGTTAGTTACTAAAAAGTATCTCTATTTCATTTGTGGTCAGCTTTCTTCAGAACAGGCTGCATGCCTGTCTCAATATGGCTGCCGAGCTGTTCTCTTCATTGTGTTGTCCTTTTCAGTTCATGGTGTGTGCGATGGTCTTTCATTAGTTTGTTAAGAGAGAGACGGGGGATGAGAGACGACTGGTGTAAAACAAGCAAATGTATAGATTTTTCTGTCCAACCTTTAGAGCCAATAGGGTGTCATGGTATTTAAAGGCTTCTGATACAAGCCAGTTCCAAACAGCCATACTTCAGACCAATGGGTGGACAGAAAACCTTCACACCTGCCTTCCAAACCATATGTTAAGGTAAAGCTTGGCAGTTAGGCAGCCTGGCTTTTCTTTGGAGGTTGACTGAGAGACTTCAACAGAAAAATATTAGCAAATCTTGTTTCAGGCACTTACCCCAACCCTGTCGTAAAATTACAAAGAGACTCGTTCCTAAAAGGAGGGAAGGGGTTCTTAACGATCAAATCATTGCTGTTATTATCAACATAGTTTAACACTAATATTACATTGCCTTGTCTAAATTACAAATGGCATCATAGATGCAAAATTTCACATCACAACAAATAGTACTGTATAATATGAAATGATCTGCTGTTAAAGAATATAAAAGAATGCTCAAATTGCTCAATTTACCTTTTCTCACATGAACAACCTGAAGTGCATTTTGGCACATGATAACTAAAAACATGCCCCATAGGTTTTCCAGATTAAATGGTGATGGATCATTTATCTGACTAGCTGATACTGTCACAAACCAAAAGATGCCTGATTGGAATGATGTCTTATGACCAAACATGCTAGTGTGTTTCTAATGTTCCGGCAACTATTTCCCAACTTATCTAACACTGGAACATGGAGCATTATCCTGCTGAAAACACTCCAGACTCAGACAAATATACTGCAATTGTCGAAGATTTGCGTGATCAACCATAATGTTAGACCCTTCAGATATTGCTCTACGTGTATCAAACATTTAAAGTTTGTAACGAAAGCACAAATCACCCTATTTCAAAACAAATGCCATCCTGTCTTTGTGATACAGCAGGTCCACGGCTTCCAATAAAAAGCCCGGGTTTTAAATCCATATAGCTGTGCCATTCTCCGTGGGCGCAATTGCATGAGCGAGTCACACCTGCACGTGCGGGTGCAGTCGTACTTGATTGCCTCATTGGCTTCTTGCGGTATGTGATTAAGGCACTGCGCCCATGGAGATGCGCGGAGATATGTATATATACGGGTTGACACCAGCAAAGGGGAGTAGGGACATAGAAATGGAAGGAGAGAGATCGATTGAGGAAAAAGGAAAAAGGAGGTTAAAGGACATGAAAAAGGCAGTCTAAGTAACCACCTGTAAGGAGGAGACGAACGAACTGGGGCCCCGTGGAGGAGCGTTTTTTGATGGCGCTCTAGGGGCTAGTTCGTCCTACTGAAAGTTAGAATGAGTGGGGTGAGCAAGGCAGGTGTCCTCCCGAGGGATCCGAGGAGCGACTTAGGGAGCATGAAGGGAGGAGTGCCAAACTCGATGGTCTGGCAGTAACGTCCGAAAGGAGGCCAAGACGGACGTTGGCAGAAGGAGCTCGCGGCTGTTGGGTCTCCGCCAGCTTCAAGAGCAATGGGTGAGCCAGGGAGAAAGAAAGACCTAGGTGGGCTGGACAGTAATGAGTGAGAGAGACAGCGTATTAACCTCTGATTTTAAAGGATTTATTTATTGTTTTATCCCTACAGGACACAGGTTTTAAGGAATATTTATTGAATTTTGTCAGTAAATTGGCAACAGCAGATGACACAGTAGGTGTTCTGCAAATAAGGACGCTCCGATTTAACAGCCGCCAATCTAAATTGTCTGATTTTCACAAAAAAACACTTGATTGGTGATCAGTAAATTAGCTGATCTTGAAGACCGATCTTTTCAGCCCGTTTCCGAAGCTTTATGGTAATTTAGTTGCAGTGCTCATTTATGGTATTTGAGCCAGAAACGTCACAATCTTATCGTCTAACAGATGCAGTAATTATTAGTCTAAGCAACATTTTTTCTATTCTTGTTCTGTTTTCCTGCACCTTAGCACAATATAAACTACACTTTTAGGCAAACTCTTTTCTGTTATCAGTTGTCATAAGAATCTGCAGCAAGATATGTTGACTAATGCATTCTGATAGGCCTCCTCCAGCATACGACTGTTGCACCAAATATAACCCACCTGTTGTTCTGCACAAATTATGTCCGTTTCACAGACACATTTCTTCCATAATTGGTTTCTGAATACAGGATCACTGTTGGAAGGACATTTTTGTGTTGCTTTTCATTTTAGATACATACAAGCTGTTTCTGACTTTGTTCAAAACAGACCAATAATAATTTATTGAAGTGAGTAGTCATAATAAATGTGTAAACTGGATGAAAACAATACAAACACAGCAGTAGCATCAACTCAATAGATAATTTATCCTTATGAGATAATATGGGGCCTAGTCCTGCTCCAAAATGTACTATTTATTCTACTGAAGTTCCTTAAGAGAACAACTAAAGACAAAGGAACATTTCACAGCCTGAGTAGTCACTTTATGTCATCTGTAAATACATCACAATTCCAAATGCACAGCTTCAGAAGATGCAGAAAATTGTCTATTTAAATATTAATTTATTACATGTAATAAAACACCAGCAAATTATTCAGCATTGTTCATAAAATGACCACACACTGAAATTAGATAGATAGATAGAAGCACAATAAACAATATTGCTACAAGCAGCAACAATCCCCTTCAAAGACACCAGATTTACTAAAAAGAAAGAAAAACGTCTGACTGGGCTAAGAATAAGTGATATAAAGCAGCCTCTATAGTGTTACTTAACACACTTCTGCTGAACAATTTGTTGGCTGATTAATGATAGTGTATGACATACTTAAATAGATAGTGTCCTTTAAACACGTAAATACATTTTCAGCAGTCTGGTATAATTTTAATTTACTCATTTTCCATCATACATTCACTTTTTTCAAAAACAGAATCTGAGAAATCTGGAACCTTGACAAGGGTGGGAGGCAGGAGACACAGCAGTATAGGACACCAGTTCCAGTGTGCACACTTACCTTTAAGGCACACAGTCAGTGTCACAAGGGGTAATTCACCTAACGGCATGCTGTTGGAAGGTGAAATGAAAAATCCTCAGAGAGAACAAAATGTAAACGCTCAAACCAAAAATTAAACAGTACAATGGTGTTTAACTATAGTTACAAAATTAAAATATATGTACAGTAGTTATTTTTTGTGTGTGTTATTTATTTCCTTTTCTGACTACTATAGATGTGGTTTGAGTGTTCTGTAGGGACGCTAAACCTGATATTATTTGACTCTTATTCGATGCAAGCTCTTGCAATATTGTAGTGAGTTCCTTTGGGAAAATAACAGTAATTGAATTTATAATTAAATCATTTCCAATAAATTTGTGCATGCTGCTTCAGACATCGACTTTGAATGTCGATGTACCACATAATCATGTGTATAAAATTGCTTTATAACATAGGCCCTTAGTGTTCGATGTATTTGGAAATATTTCCCTGAATACAAGTTGTCTGTCCACTGGTAGTCTCTGCTATGGGATGTACAGATACCTTCATTGGAAGAATTTCATATTTGTCAGAATGCCAAATACTTGGAAATGTCTACAGTTTTGTTTTTCCTTCTTTTTGAACTCTAAATTTGGCTCCCCTTTGAGATTTCTAAGAAGTAAAGCATAGTTTGAAAGATCAAGATCATTGTTAGAAAGCAAGCAGGAGATGAAAACTTGTCACTGATTAACATTAATAATACCCCAGTGAAAAAGGCAGGTGAGAAAAACTCACAAAGGGTTTGGTTTCCCAGTGGGAAACACATGTTAAATTTTGAAAGACTCAAGGCACACTAAGACACTGCTGGTGTTGTCAAATTCAGTGCCACTCCAGGCCATAACATCAAAGATTCTAATGAGTCTGCAGTTTAAATTAGAGTGAGGTGGGAGTGGCAGAGGGCTGAGAGGTAGGCAGAGACCCCCACACAACCGCTTGTAATTTATTTTGCCAGAAGGTGGAGTGTTGGCAGCCTACTTATAAGACTATAAGCTGAGCGCTTATCTATAAAAAAAGTTAATAGCATGAGCATCTAAACCAAAACGTAATTCAAAAATCATAGTAAAAAAATGATAATTTCTAAAATTAAAAAAAAAAAAATACAGAGAAATTACCTAGAAAAGCACATGAGTTTTAAGGAAGTTTGTCCACAATTTTGGATGCAGCATAACATGTGGCACCACTTTATAAATCATCATTTGAGTGACATTACAGTATGTGACTTCTGGAACCACAGCTCTGATAATGGAGCATTGCATCATGGCAACACAGGCACAAAACAGCCGCGCCTGAGGAAAACAAAATGGTGATGGTATTAACAAGAAAATATGTTAATAAAAATCAAACTTCTAGAAGATTTTAGAAGAATGGCACAAGGAAGGTAACCACAAAGTTTAAAACCCCCAAAAATGTATATCTGAAGTAGTACCACCATTAAAATAAATTAACAAAGTCTCAAAAGTCGTAACATAATTCACATTGGATGATAAATTGAAATATGTACTGACAGGAGAAATCCTTCATCCCTGAATGTATCCGCCTGATACATACACACAAAAGATACATTTTGCTGTTAAGCTAATATTTTTCTTTTTCCAATTCAAAATGTAAGCTGCTGCACATTAAACAAGCTTGCTGTCCAAAGTGAAATGGTGTCCATTCAAATTAAAGGACAAAATAAATAACTATCTATCTATCTATCTATCTATCATCTATCTATCTATCTATCTATCTAAAATAAAAAGGGGTGAATTTTTTAAAGTAGCATTTCTTGCCATCTGATGGCATAGGACGACTTCTCTGATTTCTTTTTCTCAGTTTATTACTCCACTTTCTTTAACATAAAAGCTAGTATTTCAATCGTATCTTGCAAAACAAGCCTCAACTTGCTGCTCTTTATTCACACTGCAGGAAGTTTGTGGCAAACTTTTCTGGCTCAAATACCATAAATAAGCACTGCAACTAAATTACCATAAAGCTTAGAAAACAGGGGCTGAAAAGATCGATTTTCAAGATCGGCTAATTTACTGATCACCAATCAAGTGTTTTTTTGTGAAAATCAGACAGTTTAGATTGGAGGCTGTTAAATCGGAGCGTCCTTATTTGCAGAACACCTACTGTTTCATCTTCAGTTGCCAATTTACTGACAAAATTTTATCTTGGCCCATTGCTCACAAGCAGATATTTTTTGCTTCAGTGCATGTATGATAATCCAAGCAGCTGAAGCTATAGATAGGACTGTTACTCCATTACAAGTAACACACATGTCTCAATGGTTGTCAAATCACAATAGCACCAACTAATTGTACTTGGACATAAACAAGTGCGGTTTAACTTTTTTATCTTGTGCAGAGGAAACAGGACGTTGGTAAGAATGAACGGAAGGCTAGGCATGTTAAGCACCATAATGTTAGTTCCCCCATCCTGCTCGTAGGCAGCAGCTGCACTTCACCTCTAGGACAATCCTAACACCCTCTGTGGAGTCTGGGAAATGTAATTGCTTCTCTGCTCACATGTTGTGTTGTGTAAGGTTAATTATAAACTAGAAGTACATCCTGTCCAGACAAGGCACTGAAGTGCTTCTGAGTAATGGCTTTAAAGGGCCCACCTAAACTGAAACTGGGAGTGGGGAAGAGCTCTCAATATCAGGAGGAAAAGAAGGATAGAGAAAAAAGAAGTAGCAGAGGTTTGAGGTAGGACGTAGAATACAGGCGAAAGTCAGGTGTCAGTGGGGACACTCTTGTCTAGTCAAGACCACATGGGGCATAAATGTATTATATTTTCAATACTTTACATAATGTCCTTTGGTTTATACATCAATTCTCTCAATCATCTAATTTTTGATGCTGAAGACCGAAGACTTCTTTGTGCCCTATAACCCGGAAGTGCGTCAGAGGAAGAGCGACGTGCTTCTGGGGTGAGAAGAAAAGGACTTGTTCCTGACCCGGAAGTGATTGAGAGTCACATGGACTGGGGATTGGAACACTTCCGGGTCAGGATATATAAAAGGACTGTGAGAGCTCCCAGACGGAGAGCTGAGCTGGGTGGAAGGGTGGCAACGCGTCTGGGAGTTGGAGGATTGTTTTTTGTTCGTATTATTGTTGATTTATACGAGTACAGTGGAGAAGAGGGTGCTTTGTGCACTGTGGCGATTTAATAAAGTCATCATTTGGACTTTTACCTGGTGTCTGGAGTCATGGACAGGGGTTCAAGGGAGCGATAGCGCCCCCTATCTGTCACACATCATTTGAACAACACTGAGACATTCATACGTTAGGACTCTGCCTTCAAAATTTCATTACCTGTTTGTTCCTATTCTGCATTAAATCTAGGCTGTGTTTGCTATGATTTCATGTTGTGTTTAGTTTGATAGTTTCATTGCTGAAATGTTTGATAATATCCTTTGATAATAATAAAAATAAAATAGAGCCAAATCTAGCATTCAGAGAGCAAAAAAAGATATTTACATTCAGAAACATTATTGGATTACACAGTATTGTAAAGCCCTAACTTTTTTAGGCAGTTTAGTTACTTCTTCTTTAATATGACTTTCTCTGGGCTAAAATAAGTTGCTCAAAATTTCACAAACATGTTAATAAGACCTCTGGAGAAGATTGGTAAATATATGGATTAAATCATCCAGTCGTGTCACTGAAGTAATTTTTTATGAAACAAAAAAGTAATTCAATGAAAGCACATCTCTGCATGTACATTTATTAATTATATGAGTAGGACTGAATGGTCTTTGTTTGCTCATAAACTTTCTTATGTTCTTATAGTTATATGAGTGAAAACGTCTGCTAATGCTGCATAAGAGGTACATGATATGAAAAGTGTTTAGTTTAGTACTGCATAAACATTTCACCACACGTATTAATGCTGACAAGATGGTGCTTTAAAAAATGTTTTCTTTTCAAAGAGAGAGGTTGGGAGCATACGCTGATACCGCGTTGCCGCCCCAACCACATGACAAACCATGTAATTGGACCCCGAGTGCAACGGGTGACACCTCAGCACCACACTGGAACAGTGTGAAGTTTTTTCCAGTGGCTGGAGTGCCAATGATGCTACAAATCCCCAAGTTTTACCTGTAAATAAAAGGACCTGCTTGCAGAGCCAGATGCAGATTAACGTCATACCCAGGACAGAGCAAATGCAGGTTAAGGGCTTTGCAAAAGGGCCCAACGGATTAGAGTGACTTCTGGTATTTACAGTATTCGAATCGGCAGCCTTCCGATTGCCGCCGCAGATTCCTAGCCACCACTCCGCCTTGTCAAAGAAAATTCTCAAATGATGCCTTTTTAGTCCATTAAGCAGAATCCAGTCTCTTTAGTAGACTTTAGTAGCAGTAAAAATATTTTGGGAACACAGCAGAAAAATGTGAATTTTTGTCCACCTATCTATTCTTTTTTGCAGTGTTTTTTGAATATACTGTATGTAAGATTGAAACCTAAAAATGGCACTTATGCTCACAATGTTTTAAACCAATGTGAATGATGAAAAACTAAAAATCCACATTAAAAATCTTTACATTGACCTAAACAGTTTTACATAACCATTTAAATTTAACAAGTTGATAGACAGTAAATAATTTTCATGTACACCACCATATGCAATTATTCTTCTTTACAGCCACTTGCACATGCAGAACTCCTCATTATATCAATTTAATATGATATTTGGTTTTTTTTCTGCTCCACTGGGAAAAAACAGAAGGATATAATTTTGTATCCTGGTGGGTAAGGCAGGTCACAGTGGATAAGTATCCACTGGTGTCCCCTCTGTATTTGTATTACTTTTCATAGTATCATCTGCTTATTTTCACTCAAGTTTGTATTTTGCTTTCTTTATATATGTTTTTTAGGTTTTTTTTATTTAAATAGTCTTACTACAATTGGATCTGCTTGCTTGCATTCTTTTTTCTTTTTTGCATAGTGGGTAAGTGTCAGCTCTATGTGACTGCATCATATAACCAAGGTATCTATCATATGGATGTCTGACTCCCAGGCTTGAGGTTAACTCTCTGACTAGTTCAGGGCTTTAGCCTATTTTATGTATTTTATATATTTAATTCCAGGCGCTCCAACATTGGTAAGATGTCCAAATAGAGATGGCTGGCCACTTTAAATTATACCTGTATGAGGTAGTGGTGGTGTGAGTGTGAACAAGCCCTGTGATAGATGGTGGGCCATTTAACATTGTTTCTAGGTGTTGTTGGCTTGTGCTCTGATTCCCTGTGATCCCGTAAAGGATGAAGTAGGCTTACAAATAAAGCATTGAATGTATTGCTGATTAGCAGTTATTAAAGGATTGGTTCAGTATTTTTCAAGACAAAGTTAGTTTGTAGCGGGGCCACATAGTTAGTGTTTAAATGTCAGTTCTGAGTGCGTCTCGTTTCATTGTCCCGTTTGCTGTTTGTATGTGTATCAGTTAATGCCGTCCCCGTAAAGGAGGACGGATGATGGAAGGAGACCACAGCCGCAAACCTGGAAAACACCTGTTCTTAATTAATCAATCACAGCCGTCACAGACTATTTAAGAGGAAAGGAAAAAGAGGGGGGAGAAGGAAAAAAAAGACCGTTTTGTTTCAACCACTTCAACTTGCTTGCTGTTTCTTCACATCGCGCCTTTTCACCAGTTTGCTTTTCATTTTCTGGACTGTCTTTCAACCTGCATCTGCTGAGACCCCGGGGTCGATTCACCATCCACCATACGCCGAGGAATCAGGGTGAGGTTGCTCCAATCGCCGGGAAAATCAAACACCACAATTGCCGCTAGTTCAGTCATCCGTATTCAGGACATTTTTTATATTCGGACTCAAGTTCACAATCATTCTGTTTATCAGTCATTTTGTTGTTCGTGTTGTGTGTTATATGTTACAGGGACAAGGGAGGGCTTTTGTATTTATATTTGGTGCTGTCTTGTTGTTGCTGGGGTGGAGGGATATTTATATTTATATCTGTTTTGTGGCATGTCTTGTTTCATTTAATACATTTAATCCGTTTAATTTTACATCCTGCTTTTGTGTACTTGCATTTATACCGTCGATTGTGGGGAAAAGTTTAATTGTGTAGAAGTACGGCTTGATAGTTAGATTTCTCAGTAAATTATCCAGGCCACAGGTCTTGGAGGTGTAGCTGCCGGCTGGGTAAAGGGGTCGGCCGTTACAAGTTTTTCACATTCATGATATACATTAATTTGTCATGGCATACTTGTTCTTAAGTGAAGCATTTTTAATACATTTTAAAATACCATTTTGTTTTTGCAGTTCAAAATGGGGCATAGATGCAAAAGAGAAAACCAAAAACTTTTAAACATTAATTTTCAAGCCAAGAATATTTGCAAATAATTCCCCCGTCTTGAGAGTTGCATATATTATAAAACAATATATCTATGTAATTTTTGGAAATTAAACAAATATATGAGAATCTGACATTTTTAAAGAAGCTCAGCTGTGCTCTTCATTTCCTTGCCTGTCTCCCTCCACAGCACCCTTGTGTGGTTTTGCATAGCACTTTTTGGGAGTTCCACAGGTGCCAGTTTAATTTTGTTCAAATAAAGGAATTAAAAACAATAAACATGTATGCATTCTTAATCTCCTCCTCCGAATATTTCTCCTGAGTTTTGCGATAATTAAATCGAATGAGAAATTAAACTCATCTATTTCATTCATTGTGCATGTTTCTCTAAAAGGTGCCTGCTCTTTTTAACTAAACACACTTGTACAAAGAGTTTAAAGAGCATGTAGTCCCAAACACTTCCAATAATGCCCATCAAACCCTGGCCAGTAATAAGGGCAAACACAGAATCTCTATAAAATGAAAGGTTTATTCTGTACAAAAAGTATTCCAAACACAGTGAAGCTCTGTGGAGCACAAAGGCAAAATGGAACTGCCTGTGTCAAGAAGGCAATGGAAGGTGAACAGTCCCAATAAAGAATTCAAAAGGTCAAGAAACAGGGGAGAAGGTAAAAAAAAATCCACAAAAAGCACAATCCATAAACAATTTACAAAAGCGAAAGAACTCACCACGCCAGAACGCATTCACAATGAACCACCAGGAACTTTGGGAAACACACCAGATTTATAGGGTGGAGGGAAAATTCTGGTGGTGATTGGCAGGTAGACCCACATTTTGTGGGACCACCCACAAAACGCATGAAACATAACACAGGCAGCTTACATAAATAAACAAAATCAAAAACCAAGAATAATACACAACAAAAGCAACATAAATCAAAGAATCAGAAACGAACAAAAGGGGCACAGAACATCAATTTGAACCCCAGCCAGGTGTAAACATAAAGAGTCAAGAGACATTGTACCTGTGACTGATGCCTTAATAACAAGTTTTAAGTTTTACAAAATGATTTAATTAATATATACACATTATAATATGTGAAAATATGAGCATCATTACCATGTGCTGATAAGTAGCTTTGAAGTGTACCCTGCAATTTTTAAAATTATTTTAAATTAAAATTTTTTTTTACAATATTTTAAGGCAGTATTCAGTAGTCAGTAGTTCTGACATGTTTTTTCAAGCGGTGTTATTATAAGCTGGATATCCATCATGACACCTTTTGTTGCAGCATCCAGATAGCCTCTCTCTGCATTTGCACTCTCAGGCATATCTGTCGTGAACTGAAAACGCAGGTTTCATTTGTGCTGTAATCGTGCATCACCCTATCCCTCCTGCCATCCCAATAACTGAATGTCCTCTGCTGCATTTTTTCTGTTGCTGACTCTGACTTCAAGGAATCAAGATTAGCATGTGGGGCTTGTAGCAAACTGTAAACACTTGATTATTTTATTTTTATTTTATTTTCATATCCTGTTTACAAGCATCTTCAGAGCATTTTAGTAGAATGGGCCCGTGGTGCTAAGCAGCTTTGGACACGTGCGTGGTTTCATGCTCTTTTTATTTCCTCATTGGCGTTAAAACTACATCCATGATGGTCACTGTGAACAGACAAGTTAACTGGAAGGTTAGCTTTACCTCAGGAAAATAATGGCAAGAATCAATTGTGCAATTTATTACTTTCTGTTTCCTTTTGTTATTATAAACATACCCCAGAAAAGTGGGAGGCATATTTGCTGAAATTGAAATTTTTGCTGCTTCAAAGTGAATGTTTTTAGTAAGTTATAAGGCTTATGTTTTCACATTTGCACTGATGTCCCTTAAACCCCAATTTAAACCACAACAGCTGCCCCTTTATTTTTAAAAAAATGTCTAAAAAATATTTACTTAAAAATGCAGTTTCCCATGTCAAATTAATGTTTGCTATAATTGTGAAAAAGTTAATTCAACTTAAAAAATAGTAATAAATAGAAGATATGGCCAGGTGCTGTGCACTAATAAGCAGTGACAGATTTCACAGATCAACCACAAATTGTAGTCCATTGGTTCCAGTGCTTTGTTAAAATCTTTATGTGCAGAGCACTGCTTGTGGAGCCATTTGTGCACTGGTAGAGAGAGAACGTCTATTTTTGAACAGGCTGTAAATTTGCTTTGCAATCACTTAAATAGTTATCTAAATATGAACTCGGTTTAAAAGGTTCTTTGTGACTAAACAGTATTGGATTGTTAGCACACATGTCGTCTCCCTGTGTCTCAGAAAGAAAGCCTCTCACTACTGCGCATAAAAGGCTCTGTTGACATGAAGGCAGGTGCTGGTAGTCAGCCTCTGATCCCACCGCGAGTGAATCTTGTTTCCAGGACCTACGTAAAGAGGCTGTTTAAAAGATTGGTTCCAAATATATCAAAAGGTAGAGCTAAAATAAGCCAGGATAAATCCAGTTTCTAATCTTTACCAAAGCTTTTTAGTGATGCTGCTTCAAAGGTTTAAAAAAAATCAGATGACAGGATTGTTCTCAGTAGACAAAGTGAGGGACTAAGGATGTGATAATGTGGGAAGCACAACAGAAGAGTTAAAACTGCAGCAATCTTAAATCAAGAGGATGGGCTGCAACTGGGTAAAAAACAGACGAAAAGGACACGATTTGGCCAAGCAGTGTCGGGTTTTCTTTGCTGATGGGTATTCATTTTATCGGAAGGATTAACAGAACAGCGCTCTAATCAAAGCAAGCAAAGTGTGTTGTGTGTCATCTCAAAGCTAGGTAGGTTGTTTGAATTGGAAGCAGATGTCTCTGGCATAATGGCCGTTGTTTCATTAGTTTAATGACATATTGATGTACAGTACTTACAAGGCGGCTTGGGCAATGTATTGTTTCTCTTTATGCAGTAATGTCAATTTTGTTTTAAAGTGCAATATAAGTTTAATCAATTCATTAGTTAGTAGAATACCACATAAGCATTTTGCACAGAATGAAATCCATAAATTAAGAAACTTGGTTTTGGTTTTGTGTCCCGCTTCAGTAGCAGTTGCCAGAAATAATCAAAATTGAAAGTTTAATTATTAAATCAGTTTGCTTATCCATCATATAGCAATTTTCATAGCCAGCATCAAAAGGTTAATCATCCTAGTCAAACAATTAATTAATGTCAGTTCTGTAAGAGCAGATATACAACAGAAATCCTAGTGAAGTCAGCAACAGTGAAGGGTAAGGCAGAGAGAGAACAAGTGAGGAACCTAAGGTGCAAATAAAAGGGTTGTCAGGAAGAAATGGTTCTTATGGCAGGAACTGGAACTTTACAGCCCAAGAAACTCCATGAAAACCTGCTGTGTGAGAGTAGACAAGAAGATAGGCACTGCTTCAAGTTAAAATAAATAATAATAAAAAAAGTAAAAAAAATTGGAAAACAGGAGAGTAATTACTCTTTATTTTAACTGGAATGCATTTTAACTGGTATAATAATAAAATAACACCCATTGTCACAGTTCCCTTTGAATGTATAGTGAGTAACTCAGGTTAAGAGAATGTGTGGATAGAATAAAATCTAGGTAATAATAATAATAATTTCAGAATGCTCAAATTCCATGCACCAATGTGTTCTCAGATATGATTAAAACGTTTGCAGTGTTGTGAGTTGCTGGAATCTAACTTGAAAGCATTGGGTGCAAACCAAGAACCATCCCTGGACTGAGTGTCAGTATAATCAAATATATGAATCAAAATACTACTACTTCTGCTGCTGCTACTACTACTACTGATAATAATAGAAATATTAATAGTAATAATTTAACATGTTATGATAAATCAATCACTAGGGAGGTGCTCTTAAGTCACCCTAAAACCCAAAACATGAAAGCACTTAATACAACACAAAAAGACAAAACGGCCAACCCATGCCCAATGAGCTTCGTAAACTGGTAATTTTGCCTGCCACACTTACCCACCATGTATTGAAGTATACAGTTCTTCTTCAAACACCCACTACATGTTCTCACCACCTCTGGCTGGTTAAGCTCTTGTCGGCATCTGTACCTTTGACTCCAAACTGCACTAAAACTTTAAAAAGCTTTTATGCCTCCACCAGGGATCACTTATGGCCTGACATCCTAGGCCAATTCAGAGGTCCTCAGGTATCAATACCCTCCTGAATTCTAATCCATCCTTAAAGAGCTAGGAAACCCTAGAGAGGTCTGACCAATATAATATATACAAGGGGGCACCTGCATACCCCAAAGCAACTCCTTGCTTCCAACTAGATGGCTAGGAAATTGTTACTTTCACATTGTAAGTGCCCAAGAGAAAGGACAGACATCCTGGCCAGGATGGAGGATAATTTCTTGCCTGGGCGGGAGGAAGGACAGACAAGCATACCAGCTGGATGAGGAAACATCTTCTTGCCTGGCTGGAGTCATATAAAGGATAGACCAATAGAAGCCGGAGGCCAGGAGCAGTTCCATCCCCCATACGACAGGTGGCAGTGCTCCTCTTGTGGTGTGCCAGTGCAGTGGTACATTGGAAATGGAATCCGGAAGTGCAACCCTGTCGCTGTCCCTAAGTGCCGTTAGAGGGCGTTGCCCTTTGGAGGACCTCCCTAGTTTGCATATGACCCGGAAGTGCTTCCAAGAGAACACACTGTGGCACCAGAAGTACTCCCAGATCCATCGCTTCACATCGGGGAGTTAGAGTTGGGAAGCAGCAGTCGACACCGAACTGGAGGCAAAAAGAGGAAGAAAACTTGTTTTTGTTGAAATATTTGTCTGTTGTTTGTGTTTAAATGTGTTGGTGGAAAATAAAAACCATTTTGTGTTGGGTAACATTGTATCTGAGTTTTCGGGCTCAGTGGCACCACCCCTTGTGGTCACAACATATTGTTTTCTTCTGGCCTTCCATTATACGCGTGTAGCCATAATATCTACTTATGGGACTACTTCCATTAGTAAGGACTGTAAGATTTGTACAAAATGGTTCTGTCATAACAATGGTGTGGACATTAGGGCTGCCATTATTAGTGAACCTCCTGTCTTGGATGACCTGAAATAGGCAGTAATCTCAGAAATAACACTTAGTACTACAATATCAAATCATAAATTCTTTTTTAAATAGCACCTTTTTACATAAAATAGTTACAACAACACCATTTATGATGATGCCATCTTTTGGTGCATGATTACTGAATGTTGATGCTTCAATTTTACAGTTAATTTTAAAATACTTTTAAATTTAACCTTTACTTTGAAAACAATTGACAGCACACATAGATGAATACACACCAAATATATTTACTGCATGTAAAGGCCCAAATGATTTTAATACTTGCATATAATGAAAAGGCAAAAAATGTGAAACCCTAGATTGCAATGACAGGAGCATTTTATCTGCTCTGTATCTCCTATGAATTATTTGAGACTGTCTAATCTGATTTACTGCATTACAACACTAGACCGTTACGTCATTATATCAGGCTCTCTCACCATCCAAAGACATGCTGTCAGGTTGACTGGCTCATCTAAATTGCAGCCATCCATTTCCTAGAACTGCATAATCTGGCCCAGAGTTGCATGGAGGTGGAGATTTGGCAGCAGTGGCAGGGGCCCACCCTGGACATGGCACTAGTCCATCACATAGAATACCAACACACACACATGAGGCCAGTTTAGACAGTGGTGAAGATTTATGCCCAGTCTCCTGGATCCATGAGACAATAGCACTTACAAAGTTCATTTATCAGATGCACTGTATATAAAAATGTTTAAAATCAATAGTCAGTCATCTCTTAAGGGAATGAGCTGTGCAGTGTCCCTCATATTGCCAAACTGAAACAGGTTAACAAATCACGCAAGACAGTTCTTTGCAGTAGTGATAATGGTGCACCATAGCCCAGCAGTCTTTCAAAGTGAGGTCAGCTTGCAATTAGCAGTAGGTGAAAGGCACGAGGTAATAAAACATGAAAGTACTTTCTCAAAGAAATGGAAAAGCCTTTCTATTAAAGCTTTTAGTTGTACTTGAAGTGTTCCTTTTGAGCTTTCCAACAACAACTAATCAGACATGCTGTACATTCGCACTGTGAAGTCTTCATTGTGCTCAGGACTGCCCATGACTCTAGGGCAAAGCGAATGGCAATGTTGTGTGAGGGGCACCATCCAGGAGCCTTATCCAGACGGGACACCAAGAGCTTGGAAGGACCAGGGAGACAGTGTGTGCAGGGCATTGTCTCCCCCCTACCTTGTATGCAGCAGCCTCCCAGATTCCCACATGGCATCATGGGAACTGGAGTTCTTTGGCTCAGCCTTGTTGGGTCCTGTGAGCGCTGCCAGGGTGCTCAGAGAGAACTATTAAGCCCTGTTTTGTTCTGCTCCAACCTAACCCAGAAGGGCTCCCGGGCCATTATTATGGGACAGCAGGAGTTTCACATAAAAGAAGGTGCCTGCCTCAACTCGGGGAGCCAGAGTTGGAAGAAAGCAGGATAAAGGTTGCATGAGGAGTGGAGGAGAAGGAGACAGTGACCAACAGAGAGAAGAATGGCAAAGTACTACTGTGCCTTAGCTTTGTAATAGTGCGTATGGTGTGGTGTGTCTTTCCCATTACAGTTTCTCACAAATAAAAGCCTATGTAAATAGTGAACTTGTGTCAAAGCCTGTGAGTCAGGTGTTTGGGGAGCTGCATTGCCCCCTGGTGACAACAGTTGCTATTATTTCATTAGGAATTATTTTTGTATGTGAGGTTTTACATATTGTTTCTTTGGTGATGTCAGTGCCAATTTGAGAATCATTTCCTTGTCAGCCATGTTGTTTATATTGCTTCTTGTTGCCCACATTTTTCAACAGCAATGTGCATGTGACCCCACAATTGTGAAAGCTACTTCACATGATGACATAGTCCAAGCATTATAAAGAACTAGATGTGCTTTTGAACTCAGTGTAATCGACTTATACCTCAGCAACCTGTTAACATTTCCAGCGCATCGTCTATTGAAATATATTTGTAATGCATGTAGTAAAAAAATTTGTTGCATTTTCCATTCCAACAGTTTTCACATCACAAACATTTATAGTAATAAAATACAAAACAATAAAACTGCTCCAAATATTTCTGATCTGCCATCTTTTTGAATGACAAATGTGATGCATATGTTCATGTTATATGCCATTTGGTAGGGTATTCTTAAAAGCAATGCTAGCGGTTTTGATGTATCATCTGTTGGAATGAAAAATTCAATGTATTTTATTACTACAGATGTTTGTGATGCTCCATCTGTTGGAATGGCAGAGACATAGCAACCAGATGGACACACATACATACAGACACTTATCCTTTTATTAAGGTGGATAAAAAAAAAAAATGACTCATGCTTAATGTGTTTAGGGAAAGAGCACTTTTAGTTGTTTATGGACTTTAACTTTTTAATTGTGTAATAGTGTTTCATTGTTTTTGGTTATAGCAGTCTTTTTTGGTTTAAACCCCTGTACAATTTCTCAGCAATTCTTTTGTAAATGCTCTCTGGCTTCTTTATTTCCCAGTTGAGTTTTTTAAAAGATTATAGCTACAGTAATTAGATTCCATCTGCTTTTCACAATATCAAGACTGGAAAAGAAAAGAACTGCTAGTACTGAGGCTTATGCTTCTGTCCGAGTAGCAGATGGAATAGCACTTGGGGGCAGTAGTAAGCTAATTCAAAGTGGGTGTCATTGAAGAAGTTACTACAAGGAAATAAATAGCAATAATGCAATGGAGGATGAAAAGTTATTTAGTGGAAGTCTACTAGACCCTTACAGGGTAGCAATGGTATCCTCTATATAGTTTTGGACCACTGCTCTGTATTAAAGAAGACAAGATATCTTCAATTTGTCTGCCTCTTTAATGTCAATCCAGGGCTTCCAGTGCACATACCTGACTTTAGAAGTAATTCTAGATGTTTCCTAGAAGTAGCCACAGCATGGAGTATAAGACCTCCTTACACTGGCAGGGGAGTTAGTGTTAGGGCATGACTGACAGGAGGAAGAGCAAGAGACAGAGACAAAATAGTGGGAGTGCTGTGGTGCTACAGAAATGCCTAAATTTGCAACCACCCCAAGTGTAGAAAAGAGCTTACCTGTACAGCTAAAGCTGCAAAGGCAAAATATATTTATTGTTTTACTTTTGTTTACTTTATATTATTAATTCTCAAATAAATCATTTATGTTAGTCAGTTTTGGCCCTTTCTTGGTATTACTTTGCGTTCAGGACTGACTTGAGAACACTCCCTACCAATTACTCATGAAATTAAAAGGAAGCCCTGACTGCATGTCAGTAGATCATGCATCCACGAACAAAAAATACATAAACACTAATGACGTAGTGGTGTAGTAATTATTGGTTACTGTTGCTGTGTCATGTTTTGAGAATTCTGTATTTGAATTCCACACCCAGGCATTGCATGGATTTTCCTCCCAGGACTTCTGGTACTCTGGTTTTCCTCCAAGTCTCTGAGAATGTACTGTTTTTCATAAAACTGACCCAGTGATACTGTGATTGTGGCTGTAGTTGTGAGTAGATCCCTGCCCAGGATTGCTTTCTGCCTACCAGCTGATGATCTCAAAATAGGCTCCATCCTTCAGTGAGTCGGAATTGGATTAAGCATGTTTAACAATGTTATGTATGCAGTGTAGCACCTAGACAGAGGATATCAATTAAATTTATACCACAAACTATCAATATATGAAGGTTTAAACTTATATAATGACTCAAAAGCTATCTTACAATTCCTGTGACTCTGAGATACTCACTGACTCTGAAACTGTAATGTAACAAGGAGGCAGAGTTATATAATTGGTGTGCACAAACTGGAAAAGACGTCAAATTTTATAAGCATCCTAGACTTCAGAATGACCAACAAGGTCACATCACCAGAGAGAAACTGACAAACACCAGTGTATTGATTAGAAAGCTCAGTGGATTACAATGGAGCAGAGCCATTAAGTGCTTTATATGGTAGCAAAACAATCTTGAAATCAATTCTGAACTTCTATGGCAACCAAAAAAAAAGGGCAGGCATTAGAGGAGTGCAAGTATTAGTCTTTATAAGGATGTCAGCAGCTGCACTCTGAAGATACTAGAGCCCATGGAGAGTCAAGCTAGGCTGGGCCACTGACTAGAATGCAATAAAATCAAAAGTGTGTGGTAGCCACAAAACTGAATGAACTGAGTGGGACATTTCAAAACATTATATCCAAGGAGCTGCCACATTTCTCATCTTAATTTTGTATGAAAAATTGTGATTTTTATCATCTCACTAACATAACAAATCTTAGTTCAGCAGCTTCCACAACTTAATAGTTATTAAATGAGCAGTTTGCTCCCCCCTTTGCTAAAGAGTTTCTTTTAACAATGTTTTTTGAAACAGCACAGGCGGTGCTTTTCACATACCCCCAAAATAACTATGGCTGTGTTAGATGTTGACTTCTGGGCAATTAGCAATGTACTTTGCGGCAAATGTAGACACTGAACTGGTTCAGTGGTTGGCATCAGTACATTAAGTGCAATTGACGTCTACTTTAAGGTATAGGAAAAATGATTCCTGTACATTTGCAGAGCTACAGTATAATACTTTCATGTGCTCCCATTTTGTTATGCAAATTTGGGTTTAATACATTTGTATTGTAAGAGAGGACCCCACTCTAGTAATAAAGAGCATCCCAAAGTCCCATTATGGGTAAGTACTTGCCAGGGTGGCAGTATGCTATATTGGGTTAAAGTCAAAGCCGGATTAAGACCCCCCACAGGTCCCTGAGTGACTTAGAGTGTGTAGGTAGTTCCTGGATGACAAAGGCATTGATACTATTGACTGTCCCATACATTCCCTGGCTCTACTCATGTAACAGCGTGTCTCCTGGTATCTCCTCCAGTGCTCCTGAGAGCTTCTTGTGACGGCACGTATAGATGTGCTATCCTTGAGGAGTTGAATTACTTGTATAGTTTAAATCAGCTCCAGGTACCAACTTGTGCTACCAGAAGTGACAAGAATACTAGCAAAATGCAAAACTACAGGAGGGTCAGTCAGGGATGATAAGGAGAGAGCAATCATCTGTGGCTACCTCCTGCAAAACCATTCTCTTTTTGGGGGTTGTCTTGCTGTTGCTTCCCGTGTAGGCAGAAGGCTAAAATTTGGCAGGCTTATTCCTTACAGCTTACTTACAAAAGTTAAGCAGGTTTCATTTCGAAATTCTACACGTAACGGTCGATAACGGTCGACAACGTCCGCCATGTTGAACTTTCACGAAATTTGGTAGGCGGCTTCCCTGTGCTAACTGAAACCAATGTACATACTTATTTCGATGGTATGACGCCACTGTCGGCCGCCATATTGAACTTTCCAACATCACCAATTCTCCAACTTCCCGTGTAGGTAGAAGGCTGAAATTTGGCAGGCTCATTCCTTACAGTTTACTTACAAAAGTTAAGCAGGTTTCATTTCGAAATTCTACGCGTAACGGTCATAACGGTCAACAACGTCCACCATGTTGAACTTTCTTATTTATGGCCCCATCTTCACGAAATTTGGTAGGTGGCTTCCCTCCGCTAACCGAAACCAATGTATGTACTTATTTCGGTGGTATGATGCCACTGTCGGCCGCCATATTGAACTTTTCAACGGTCTTTGTTACTTATGGGCCCATCTTCAAGAAATCTGGTATGCGGGTTCCCAACGCTAACTGAATCCTACTTACATACATATATACGTTCATAGCCTGCAGCTCGGTCACTGTGTGAGGCAGCGTTGGTTCCCCTATCCCAACGCCTCCCACATTGTTGGCTGCCTGCCTATATATGGCCGTCCGTCGCTCTGGTCTCTGCATTCTCTTCCTTGCTTTGCCACAGGATTCACGTCTCCCTGCTGATAACTACAGTCTTTTTTTTTAATCCACGGGTTCTCCGCTGTTTTATTGTTCGTTTATTATGATTATAGTTATTGTGTAGGTATTTTAGACTTACTTTACATTGTTCAGGTACCCATTTCCTTTATCATTCCAACTGTACCCCCATTAACATGTCTATCGTGGTGATCACCATCGATCAAAGAACTGTCACTTACCGAGTGGTTTCCATGCCCGGAGATGGCACCTACCTTTTCCATTCTCCTTGTTACATATTGCACGGCCATATCAGGCTCACTCTTCATATCCGGAGGAACATTGTATCTTATGTATTGAATGACTGGGACAGGTTCAAGGTGTGGACTGATGACGGTACAAGAGATAATTATATCAATCAATCAATCAATCAACATTTATTTATATAGCACATATTCATACAAAAAAATGTAGCTCAAAGTGCTTAAATTGTATAATTATACTACACAGGAGCACTATAAGAGTGAGATGCTTAAGCCCCTCACCTATGGTTCTGCATGTGAGTTGATGGCTGCCGGTGAATTGTTCGGTTGTCGCTTTCAAGTGTACCAAAATGGCCAAATATTTTACACCTTTCGACAACCGCCAATGCCTCTTAAACATCTTAGATTCACAGGTGACGATTTCAGTAGTGGACACTTTGATTTTTATGGATGTTTAAACTCTCAAAATCTGGATGTGAAGTTATTGATGAAACCGGTTGTATGCTTACAACGCTTGAAAGTTGCCGAATGTCACTTCAACACAAGTCCTGCAAATACTGTCGTAATTGAAACAAACCATGAAACTCAAACCGATTATGACAGCAGCAATCCAAGCTGTGAGATTTGAAGCAAGATTACTGTTCACATGGCCAACTGTATGTTGCATGATCAAGAGTAAGCTCAGCGCACAGCTTGGTCATATTACAACCGAAGGGCCGAACTGACAATGTGGTATACAAAGAGATCCCAAACAGGACGTATATCAAACAAATTTTTCCCATAAGAAATAAAAGGAAAATGATTAATCTGTTCCCATGAAAAAAAATCCTATTGTTATTGGCATTGATGGGGTTGTATAAAATAATTTAAGCACTGCTTAATACTAAAGTACATAAATACAAAAGCAATTAGATGAAATAAATGAAAATTTAACCTCACTTTACCTTTTAATAACGTCTTTGTTTTTCACAATCGTAGATACCGTCATTTTCGGCATACAGAATGCAGGAGCCAAGTCCCGGATACGCATGCCACCTTCATACTTTTTAACAATCTCTTTTTTCACCTCCATGGTGATTCTAACCATTTTCTTTGTTGCTTGGCTCTTCTCATTAACTTTCTTAGAACTCATGATTAATGAATTTCCTACAAATGTACGCGAGAAAACACAAAATCACGTGCAAATTCACAGAAAGTTATAGCGCAGGGTTGTTCACTGAATGGTAGCAACTGGCATACTGACACTCGTGGGCAGTCGTGGCTTTGCCTCGAGAGAGGTAAACAAGGGTAGCGCGTGGTTTCGTGACTTATTTTGACCCATACAAGTTCTAGCACGTGAGTCGTATTCCAAGCAAAGGTCATATACCAAGCAAAATTTTTTGCATACAAACAGGATGTATACCAAGTTGGACTTATTCCAAAGTGGATGTATACCGAGGTACTACTGTATATATATATATATATATATATATATATACACATTAATTCTGTGTCCTGTGTTTCCTATGACTGTTTGGTTAACTGGCAACATTCAACTGGCCTGTGATGCAAGAGTAAATGCGTCAACAACATTTATTTATATAGCACATTTTCATACAAAAAAAATGTAGCTCAAAGTGCTTTACAAAATGAAGAATAGAAAAATAGAAGACACAATAAAAAATAAAAATAAGTCAACTATAATTAACATAGAATAAGTAAGGTCCGATGGCAGGCTGGACAGAAAAAACAAAAAAAAACTCCAGATGGCTGGAGAAAAAAAATAAAATCTGCAGGGATTCCAGACCAAGAGACCGCCCAGTCCCCTCTGGACAATCTACCTAACATAAACGAAACAGTCCTCTTTGTATTTAGGGTTTTCATGGAAGGACTTGATGATGATGGTCACGTAGACTTCTGGCTTTCAGTCCATCAATGTTGGAGCATCATGATGTTTTGAGTAGGTGGTGGTGGCTCAGGCCGCCACCACAAAGAAACCGGAAAAAGAAACAGAAGAGAGAGTAGGGGTCAGTACGGATTTTAGAGCCACTATGAATAGTTATTATGATGAATTGAACATACAGAGTATCAGTATTAAGTTAAAGTGAAGTTAGGAGAAAGCCATGTTAAAGTAACGTGTTTTCAGCAGTGTTTTAAAGTACTCCACTGTATTAGCCTAGCAGATAGTTTTATTTTTTTCTTTTTCAGTATCATTTCATTTAGAAAAATCAAATGGTACAATTTCAAAGAATGTAGAGGACATGTCCCCACAGAAGAATACAATGGCTAATCCAGAGAGATGTATGTTATTTTTTGTAAATAATTTTGTAACACATCTTAAGCAAACATGCCTGACAAATGAAATCTTTAAATTTTTAACCTTCTTTTTCCAATAATCTTTCAATCTATATATATAACAGCCAAATGACACTGACTCACTCATCACGAAATCTCCTGAACCATGAGGACTTGGGACTTAAATTTTGGAATGTACGTAGGTTACCCTTGGCCCATAGGTGCTCGCTAAGAAACGGTTTTAAAAATTTCATGGTCCAAGCGCGTTCTGTCTGTATGTCTGTCCGCTTTTCACAAGAGAATTACTTAATGGATTTAGATCTGGTTGTTTTCTATAATTTGCTTGAACTTTCCAGATGATTTTGCGACTTCTGTCCTTTCGCTAAGTACCATAGTTTACTTGCGTTACCGATGTATTTATGCAAATCCTACAGAGTGGCTGTAGGCCAAGAACAGGGGGGCAGGGCCTTCCTCATTTACTCGCCAGCCTCTCTTCAAGTTATTCTAAGTCTTGCCATATGTTGGAGTGTACATTGCCTCCGCCTAGCTAGCGATACCTGTTTGTTCAACAGAAATTATCATCTACAGATTGTTAAGGAGTAACATTTGACGTTTTTGAGAGAGAAATCAAAGCTGTCTGTGTTTTAGAGGGTAGCTGCTGATTGCCATGGGTATCACGGCCATGTGCTTTTGTCCCCACGCGGGGAACGCTTTCCCATCAGAGCAGAACACGATCAGATACAGTGCCAATGTACTGTATACAGATTCTTAAAGTTTGTCCTGTATCATTACTATGTGGGCGAAGCCACGGGGTACAGCTAGTCATAATATAGTTGATACTCAGCCTGTAGCACAGTGATTGTTGTTCTTGCTTTAGTGTCTCAGGACTATGAGTTTGTAGTCTGGTAACTGTCTGCATGGAGTTTCCATTTTCTTCCTATTCCTCTTTTCTCTGTGTACTCCTGTCTTTTTACCCCATCCATCCATGTTCAGTTAATGTTACAGACTCTGAACTCACCCAGTGTGAGTGAGTGTGGATGTAAGCTCCTGATCTGTTGGTCCCTGCCTTGTACCCGATACTACTGCTTCAGCCCTTGATGGCTTATATTAAGTAGGTTCAGGAAATGGATGGATGCTTTTAATTTGTGTCATGCTCTGTAACAAGAGTTCTGAAATCCTTAGACCAAAGTTGTTAGCTGAATATGACTAGTAGATTTTATAACAAATACACTGTTCTTTCATAGTTTCTATATCTGATCTCACTTCATTAACAGTGATAAACAGTTTCAGCCATCTATCCAACCACTTTCAAATTTATCCAGTTCAGGTGAATCATCTTGCACATGTTATAATTAAAACATTTCATGCATTTTCATGCTGGCCTTCCAATCTTGCATTATTGGAAAAGCAAGCTCAGACAGTGAGTTCATATTGCCAGCATTCATAATGTATGTAGTATGTGTGTAGCACATGGGGATGAAAAGCAGTGATAAGTATGTGAAATTTAAACTTTAAGACATATTCTCTCACTTAAGTATGTCATTTAAAAGGACTTGCAGTACAGACATAATATAATCTCTGTGGCATCTGCAGAATTTGAGTTAGCTACCAGATACAGAAATATTGAAATCAGTTGGTTTCCAATAATGTGTGTAAATGAGAAAGTGATATTGATTGCTGTGCTGTGAACCTCTATAAATAAAGTTGATCCAGCACTGCAATAGGATAAAGCATCTCCCTAGTCAATGAGCGAATCCTGTCTTATGAAACAGAAGATCGATTGCCCTTGGGCATTAGTTCTTTTTGGTTGTTTATTTAACTCTTTATAAGAGATGTGCAGAAACACAGTCAGGAACACATAGTCTGTAGCAGTAGAATGTGATCCTTTCGATAACTTGCCTCTTCAGAACTAATTGGATGTTGTGGTTTGCCATCATGCTACTGAAAGGGGAAAATGTTTTTAAAGGGCAAAGGTCAGCTGGAGATGGAAGCTACAAAATCAATAGGATGGAGTATGGTTACCTACCATCCCATTGGCAGTCCTCTGCTGCAGGATTGAAAGGTGTTCAGGGGTCACTGCTTTCTGAATGATGATTACACCATCTTGGAACTGCTGCAGCTTTCTGTTCTTTTACTGTCCTTCTGGACATCTACAGCTACGCTGACCCTGTCAGCTGTCAACTGTGATTGTGCTGGACTGGTGGCTTTCATCTTACATTGGGACTGCTCTGAAACGTGTTTTTTTTCTGCTGCTGACTAACTTTGTATTTTATTTGTAATCAGTGAAAGCTTTTATATGTATAGTGATAATCTGCATAAAGATATCTGCCAAATAAATAATAATAAAAACTAAACAATCATAATGATAATGTATTAGTTTTAACTAATACAATAAAAGTGTACTGTATTTTATAAAGTTGATTTTGCCAACAGCTTATTGTTCAGATTCAGTAAATGGACAGGCAGTTTTTCTGACAACTCATTGAACACATTTTCTTTTCTTTAACTGTTTGTATAACTATAACTCCCAGGTTTAAACCTGAACTGATTAACCCTTTTGGTAGACCTTGAGCATCCTCCATTTGTCTACATGTGCCTACTCCACGGAGTTCATTTTCCTCTTCGAGTACCAAGTTGTGTTTGCAGGCCAATAGGTAACATCAAACTGCCCCATTGTGATAATTTGAAGGTGCATGGGCAGTGATGGATTATTTTCATAAAGTAATTCAGTCCATTGATGCAACCTTGACCTAGATCTGGTAAAGAGATGTACTGAATTTTGGATAGCTGTAGAAGTTAATATCGCCAATAAGCTGCTGATCTAGCTCCTTTGTTGGCTTCTTTTTTTTTTTTTTGGTTTCCTAAAAATAGCGCCCAGAAGCATTAATAAAAAATGTACTCCAGAAAAAAAAAGTGGGCCTGAGTGTAAAGCACCATTTTGGCAATGTGGTGCAGCTTGTCGGTTTGCCTTCAAACAAAGACAGTAATTTTTAAACACAAATGGTGTTAGCTGTATGTCCTCTGCATCCATTTAGTTGCACCCAAGCTTGTCTCAAGTGTCTTAAATTTAAAGGAACAATCCATCCAAAAACAATATTTTTTTATTCAAGGGATGTTCAAGAATTTATCTACCTGAGTATCATTTATTTGTGTTAAAGGTCTAACTTGTCAAATGAGATCAGGACATTTCTTGATATGCCACAGTAGTAGCATAGTAGTAGTGTAGTCTGAGGTCATTTCATAGCAAGCACTCAAAAGGAGAGGATGGTAAACTCGTCTACCTGTGAGTCTACAAAGAAGGTGACAGATTGTGAGCATCGCTCTGTCATTAAATTCCTTACAAATGAAGGAAAGAAGCCAAAGGAAATCCATAAAAGAGGTTGAATACTGTTCATACTATAAAATAAGATTTTAGGTCAAGCAATTTAAATGAGGTCAGGAGTCGACTGAAGGTGACCCCCACTGAGGACATGTGCCAAAAAATGGAGGCCATGATTATGGAAGACTGTTGTGTTGAGGTTGATGTTATAGCCTATGATCTAGGCATTTCAGCTGGCATAGTTTCCACATTCATGTATGCTGATTTGATGATGTCCAAGGTCAGTTCCCGGTGGGTTCCAGGAATGCTGACATTAGATCAGTCCTGAGAACTTGGACCTTCTTAGAGAAAATCCTACTGACTTTTTCTTATGGATTGTTAATGGGGATGAAATGTGGGTTCACCACCATGAACCTGAACCCAAACAAGAGCCCATGCAATGGAAGTACAAGGGGTCCCTGTCCTCCAAGATTTTTTTTCTGCAGCAGTTGGCAAAGTCATGGCAACAGTTTTCTGGGATACAAAGGATGTTCTGTGGTTGGAATTCATGCCACACAAGTCAACTATCACTGGAGAAACCTACACTTCCATGATGATGTCATTAGATGAAGCTATCAAACAGAAACATCATAGAAAACTGTCAGCCGGTGTGATGCTGCTTCATGACAATGCATCATCCCATAAATCCCAAAAATCAATGGCTGAAATCAGGGAGTGTGGCTTAATACTGCTTAACTATCCACTGTACAGTCCAGCAGACCAGACCTTGCCTCCAGTGATTATTTTCACTTTTGAAACCTGAAGAAATTCTTAGGTGGACGGTACTTTCCCAAGGATAATGACTTCAAGGGGGCAGTAACGGGTTGGCTAGAGAACCAAGATGAAGCCTTCAATTCTGAAAAGATTAAATCACTGGAGGCAAAGTGGCCCAAATGTATTAAAGTCAAGGGAATTACACTGAAAAGTAATGAGGTGGGTTTATCCATCCATTGTCTAACCCGCTGAATCCGAATACAGGGTCACGGGGGTCTGCTGGAGCCAATCCCAGCCAACACAGGGCACAAGGCAGGAACCAATCCTGGGCAGGGTGCCAACCCACCACAGGACACACACAAACACACCCACACACCAAGGCCAATTTAGAATCACCAATCCACCTAACCTGCATGTCTTTGGATTGTGGGAGGAAACCAGAGTGCCCAGAGGAAACCCATGCAGACACGGGGAGAACATGCAAACTCCACGCAGGGAGGACCCGGGAAGCAAACCCGGGTCCCCTAACTGCGAGGCAGCAGCGCTACCACTGCGCCACTGTGCCACCCATGAGGTGGGTTTAATCATCATATTTTTTTTTCAAAGTCACATAGATGAATTATTGAGCACCCCATGTACTGTAGATTGAAGTAGTGACTGACAAAAAAAAAAAATGTAATGTCATGTTTTCATACAGAATGGAGAGAGGTTTGTGACATAACTGAACTCAATAGTGGCCAGTGCTGTACAACAGCAAATAACGTGAGAAATGAGAAAAGGGCTCACATTACTTGTGTTGCATTGTGTCAGTTATCTAGTCATATGCTCAAAGCATGCAAAACATATGCTTTTTTACTAAAAAAATTGTTAAATAGTAATTAACACACATCCTAAACAGTAAACTAAAGCCTCATGGGAGTCACTTTTTCAACAGAAGACAGGACTCTTGACCAACAAATGATCTGGAGAGGCAGACCTTCAATTCAAAAAGTCATTCGCATGAGATTTTTCTCAGCCACAACTATAATGTATCTGGGCATAAAAAAAGTATAATTTTGGGCTGGAGTATTCCTTCAATGAGCTTGGTTAGGTAGGACTCAGCTATACCCCATTTCATATGTTCACTTGACTCCTAAGGCCAGGTGATCTTTTTAAAAAATATAATTACCCTGTAGACAAAGGGTTTACTTAAAGTTTACTTAAAGAACAAAACACCCAAACTATTCCTTTGATACTTGGACATCAGCAAGGCATGGAACAGTCAAAGATCACCCCCAAACACCCTTGTTTTGTTCAGAAGTCAACAGGAGCAACACCTTACTTCATGTCAAGTGTCAAGAAGTCTCTGCTGATGTTGATTTGTAGTGGCAAGTGTACACAAAAGGATTACTTTCTCTTAGTCATCCCTTTATGACCACTCAGGTCCCTGGAAAGTTTTCCTCTCACTTTATCACCTTTGATTAAACTGTTGAGCTTCTTGGGTCATCCTTGGGCTCAAGGTATGGATTCTAATAGTCATCTTTAGGCTTCACCCTAAGGGGGTACAGAATTTTTTCTTCAGTATCTGAAGCTGCTGTCTTAGTCCACCATCTCATGACAAAGAGTCTATGCTGAAAAATAACCATGAAAAGTCCAATAATAAACTTACTGAGTTATATTTGTTACAAGGCAGTGCTAATTTTAACATTCTGAAGCTTCAAAAGGGAACCTTTGAAAGTTCAAATGTGCATTATTGTGGATTTTAATGAAATCATGTGGTTTATGGCATTGAAGTAGGATTTAAGCGCTGCAGTAGATGTTTTAGGGCTCTTAATCAGCCTTTTCACCCTTATGCGGATTATTGCTCCCCGTCTGAAAGTTAAGCCTTGTCCTCAGAGAACAGTGATTTACATCATGTTACAAGAAGTCAGTCAAGCAAAGATGCGAGAGCCAGGAATGCGGCTTTAAAAGGACTTCCAGTAATATAAGCCAGCGAGGAATCGAGAGTGAGAGTACATTCTATTGGACTTAATTTGGCACTAAGACATGTGCGTATTGCTGAGAAAACAAATTTGAAATATTTAAAGCATTGACTTAGGGACAAAAAAAATATGAATGGAAGCCAAAGGGAAAGAAGCAAGTCATAAAATATTGTTATCTGACAAGATGATGAGCTTTGCCCAGAATGTCAACGTCACAACATGCTTTTGGTGTGTGGGGAGTGAAAGCCTGAGGCTTTGTCTGACCTTAAGGTTGAATTAAAAAAAATACAGGGAGATTGAAGAAAGAAGATCATGGTCATTTTACTTATAAACAACGGCCAATATTATTTTGGGACTGTATTTTTACTACAGTTTTTTGTCTATTTCTTTTAGTTACATAAAAAAGATTTTTGGTCATTTGTTCTTGCTATTTAAAATCTAGTGCAGATTGGTATAGATGCTTTAGATATATATCTCAATCAGGCACTATAAAGAAACACCTTATGACAAGTTAAAAATATTGAAACATTAATAATAATAATAATTCAAAGCAAGAGAAGACAAATCCTGGCTCAGTCAATGTCATTGGGTTTGCACATTCTCCGTACATCTGCATGGGCGTCTCTTGGGGTCAAAAAACATTAATTATTATTCTAAATCACAATGTAAAATTCTCATATTCACTTAATTCTTTTCATGATCGTGGGTGGCAGTAGCCTAAATATGAGCCAACTAGTCCAGATTACAGCTAATTTAGATTCGCCATTTCCCCAATCCACACATCTTTTGAGATGTAAGACATAAATACATTGAAACTGGGAGACAGCAACACTTACCACTGCTGAAATATGATAAATGAAATGAATGATTTTTTAATATTAATAATAATTTCCTTGAAATAACCAAATTTAGTTCTTTTATGATTAATGCTTACTCTGCCTGTATGCTAATGAATAAAATAAAACATCCATTATGTTCAAGGTTGCGCTAATGCATATCCAGTATCCTGTTACAAAGATTCAATTCTTCTTGATTAATAATTCAGTATACTTTGAAATTTAGGGACATTCATAATGTGTCATCAGTTGCACAAGTTGTTCTTTTTTCCTCCTTTATAATGGGATTAAGCAGTTCTCTGAGGTTAAAAAACAATGTGTAACATGGGGAAGAGAGGGGACTCCTAATGATCAATTAGAACTTCAGTTTAAACAACAGAAGGTGACATTCTTGATATTATTACACTGAACTTCAAAATAAATCTACCAAACAAAAACAGAGGAAGACTGTGATTTGAACTGCGCAGTTCTTGGAAGGCAGAGGTCAAATCCCAGCCTGTCCTATATCTGCGGCATTTGCTTGTTTTCACCCATTGCTTTTATTGGTTTTCCTATAACACCCCATAGATGTGCTGGTTATGTTGACTAAATTGGTCCCATGCGAGGCAGAGGATACATCAGTGTGCCTGTCTCTTGGTTACCCTGAATTGGATTAACCTGTGTCAGGAAATGGATAGATGGATGGAAGACGTGTAACCTTAGTTGGTGTGTTTTTGTGTGCTTCACTGTAATCCAGCAATTCTGTTACTTATTTTTAAACTTGAATTTTCTTTGGGGATCTTTATCTTAACCTGGAGAATAAATCTTGCATGCCCAATGGATCCATACAGTCTGTTCTGCTGAAAGTGTTATTCCTGGAAAGTCAAGACAAAGTACTCGACAAATAAATCCCCGCATAGTTCTTGCAGAGATGATGGTAGAGGAATACTGCGACATACATTCAGAACCAGACCAGGACATTGTTTACACCGCAGTGGTGTTTAGATATCCTAGTTAGTCCATTTAGTTTGAACACTGCATATGAAGCAGTGTATGGCAACACCATCCAGAAAGTAAAGAGTATGAAGAATCCAAGAAAGAAAACCATGAATGGAAATGTACAGACAGATGCATGAGAATAGTCAGGCTCACTTCTGTACACTTCTTGCTCTATAACTGGGCTTTTCTCTTCCTTTGACATTTTGAGGTCCTAGAATTTGCACAATTGGATGTTAAAATACCTTCAAATTGCTTTGAGGAAAACTCTGTTGCTTATAAGTTAGTACCTAAGATCTATTCAGAGTCAGTCCAGTGTGTGTGGTTCTCAGAATGGTGCCACTAACACACTCTGTAGTCTTACCAGTGTTCAAGTGGGAAAACAATGAAGATATTTGAAAAGGTGTGTTTGCAAGCAGCCAGCCTGATTTAAATTCCTTAGTTGATTTTCATATTGAATTTCTCTGCTAATTATAAATTCTTGAGAATAAATACCATTCTTTGAAAACAACCTTGCTTGTAAATTTATTTGGTACATAGACTATCAATTTGGTAATGGCCATATGTTCTAGGCCATTGGGTAAATAGAGGCATGAAGCTGTCAACTGATCACCACTTGTTAAAGAGTTGGGTCACATGGGCAGGGCATCAACAAGACAGATCTGGCAGTCCCAAATCCATAGGAAGAGTGTCTTGAGAACGCCTTTCAGGAGCCTGAGTGGGAGCTGTGGACAGCTGAGTGGGAGCTGTTAGAGACAGCTTCTTCAAGCTCCACACGTCTCTTAAACAAAAACAGTGGATCTCCACTATACAAAAAAAAAAAAAAGAAAACCTCACTCTGAATCCTTAGCAATTCTAGCTTCACAAATAGCTAGAGTTTCCAAAGTCATTGATATTAGAAGACATCATGAATTCCTCTATAACTACATACAAAATAAAAATAAGTTTTTACCCTTTGGGTCCGGCATCTCCTTTGGGGAATGCTTGCAATTTCCATCTTCAGTTTTTGTTTTGTGTTTTTTTTTTGGTATTGGGGTATCTGTTTGCATAGTGAGCAAATAAGTGCCCTCAAGTAGAATCAAGATTAAAAGCAGAAAGCACTCAAAATACAATCTAGGATATTCAGCTCCTAACATATTATAATTGTGTGTATAAAAGGATTTTCATTAATCCCACTTGAGAAAATTAAAACGATACCAGTTGCATTCTGCATGCAAATAAACCTTCTACTTTATTTTTATCATTATATAAAGTATGTAACGATTGACCCTGAGGTGGGCTGGCACACTGCCCGGGGTTTGTTTCCTGCCTTGCGCCCTGTGTTGGCTGGGATTGGCTCCAGCAGACCCCCAGTTAGGATATAGCGGGTTGGATAATGGATGGATGGATGGATGTAACAATTCAGACATTCACTACATGTGTGGCATATCAAGAAATATCCTGATCTCCAGTTCAGATGTTCAGATGTAAGTGAAATTTAAACCAGCCAAATAGCAAACATATAAAGCTATAAACATATATAAACATATATGGCTTCAAATACTGCAGTGGGTTGGCACCCTGCCCAGGATTGATTCCTGCCTTGTGCCCTGTGTTGGCTGGGATTGGCTCCAGCAGACCCCCGTGACCCTGTGTTCGGATTCAGCGGGTTGGAAAATGGATGGATGGATGGATAGCTTCAAATATATTCAAATATATACACATAAGACATTTTATCAGACCAAACAATGGTTCAGATAACAGCACAAAAAACACAATTAGAAAAATCAAGTTATTAATCTAAAATGGTTTACACAGCATAATAAAACTACAATCTTCTTTCGGCTGCTCCCGTTCGGATCATCTTCTTCCATATCTTCCTGTCCTCTGCATCTTGTTCTGTTACACCCATCATCTACATGTCCTCTCTCACCACATACATAAACCTTCGCTTAGGCCTTCCACTTTTCCTCTTGCCTGGCAGCTCTATCCTTAGCACCCTTCTCTCATTATACCCAGCATCTCTCCTCTGCAAATGTCCAAACCAATGCAATCTTCCCTCTATGACTGTCTTCCAACTGTCCAACTTGAGTTGACCCTCTAATGTACTCAAATATATATAAACTGTATATATATATAGTATATAAATGAGTTTGTACATTTAACATTAATGTTTAATTAAGTATACCTGACAAACCTTACCTCAAAGTATTGTAAAATGGAGCTTTATGGTTCAGATATAGTTAGAATATAAAAAACAGAAATATAAATAGCAAAAGTGAAATCAATTTTGTAGTTCAGGGCAAAATTGGGTGGTAGTTTTCACACCCAACATTACAAGCTGCTCAAGAGTGCAGTACTGTCTTTACTACATTCTACTATGTGGGCCTGTTCAGAGCTTTTAATGAAAGGGTGGCAATTAAATAGTCAGAGAGAACGAAGACAGAAGACAGATATACACTTATAGGAGTCCCTATAATATAAGTGATTGGAAGAAAAATGAAGTGTGACTGAGTTTAAAGTGTACTTTGTGATAAGACCTTTGTAGCCAGATGCAAAAATATCAAACTTGTTACTCTGTTCAGTATCTGGTATCTTTTACTCTTTTAATTTTAATCTCTTAAAATCTAAGGCGCCACTCAGTATTTGACTCTTACACTGACATTATGTGACATTAGCAAAGCACTTGTTAATGCAGTAAGTAATTTAAAGACAGACTGCAGGTAGCCTCTGATCTACAGTGTCATTGATGCTTTGTAAATATTATAGGAACGTATAAACTGTTTGTTAAGGTCTTGTTACATAATAATAATAGAGGCACATAGCTCCTGTTCTGAATTGTTGCCTGCAGAGGAGTTTTAGGATTCCCATAATGAACCAAAAAAGAAATCTGCTTTGCTCAAAACAATCTTTCATATATTCACATGCTGTCTGGAGGAAAGCAAAGTTTTTGTTTGATACTCCTGACTTTTCAATACATAGTTAAATGTCGTTGGAAAGGTTGCTGGTAAACTTTTTTGCTCATCAAAGGGAAGAATGTTGACTTCCACCTAATGGACATTCAATATACATAACATTTTTTGAAATGTGTCTGTTCCTACATTTACCTTATTTGATTTTTTCTTTTCCTAAAAAAGGTTATATCAGCATTATACAACCCAAACAGAACTTGTGAATCTCATTTGTGATCTCACCTACAGCATAACCCTTCAGCTACACTTTCTCTTTCTTTTTTGGTAAACAATTTTTTTTATCATTTTTAAAGACAAGAGAGAATAGGGCCTCAACCAGATAAGAAAAGTTCAATATCAAAAGGAGAATAAAAAACCCCATCCCACCAGCATTCCTGGCCCAGCCCATTTGGAGACGGCAGTAAAAGCAAGTGCTAGCTGAATGCCCTACACGTTCCAATTACATCAAACTAAGTGATTTTTAATTGGTGCAACTCTTTTTTTTAAATATGACATAGTGGAGGGAGAAGAGAAATTAATACAAGCTCCTGAAAGTTTTATAAAAAATAAGTTGCAAAAAAAGTTCCTCCAGGAATTTACCAGATATTGGACTTGCTTTTGCCAGCAAGATGCCAGGAGGATCTTAGCAGCTAAAGAACTCACTTTAAATTGGATTCTTATTAGGCAATGAAAATAAGTATGATGAAAAATCAAGGTGTATAAAAAAAGCTGTGGAGAAGAGGAAGGAAGACATCCAAAATGAATAAAAGAGAGGTGGAAATGTAGTTCCACAAAGATGCAGCAGGGGGCCAAGATCGAAACAAATAAAAGCTGCAAATTCTCAAAAGCAGAGTCTATTCCACAAGGATTCCATGCAAAGCCTGCACTTCTATCGTGTGTCTCTTACATCATAAAGAATGAAAAATAACAAATGCAGATAGAAGGGGCCAGGAGCCAACAGCCGACACAAGAGAGGGCTCAGAGTAAAACCTCAGCCCTCACTTGTATACTGCATGACTGAATTTACAGGTAGGGAATTAAAATGAAATATGCAGTGTATACAGATTTAAAAAGTGCAATCTGAGAAAGATAGAAAGAAGGGTTTTCTATTTAATTAAATCACTTACAAGTCTGTTCGTCACAGATGAAATGCTTTTGAGTTTCTCTTACTCTTCCATAGCCCATCATTGTTTACATTTGGGTACACTATTTAGTCACTTTAAACTGTAGCCATATGCATAATTGTAGGTGTGCGCTTGAGTGTTCCTTGCAGTGGACTGACATCTCATCTAGGATTTGTCCCTGCTTTGCACCCAATGTAGTTAGATTGGCTCCAGCCTGCTACAGGACTACATATAATTATTAATAAGTGTCATCCTAAGTTTGAGCTTGAATTTGCAGCAAGTGAAATGCAAAGATTTTGAGAACCAATCTAGTTTATGATAACTGATCCAAATGACATCATGATTGTGATGTTAGTCATCTTATTATTATATGGATCATTACCATTATTACAGGCATATACTGTAGTTAATGATCTTTTTTTCACAGGGATGTTCATTCATTTATCTATCATTTGCAAATAAGCCAGGGAGATGATTTCTTTTTCCACCTTGGTAAGCAGATTGTTATTTCACATACCATTTTAAATTGTCTATACTGAAAATAACCCTAATTGCAATATTGTAGGTCATTTCTTTTTCACACTAAATCCACAGCACTATTCATGATGCTCGCTTAATTTTGACAGAAAAGCTGACTGCTAGAGAGAAAAAAATTTGTAGAAAAAATGCAAAAGCCCAGGTTACAGAAAATTAATGTGTTCAAGGTAGTAAAGGTACTGGGCAAGAAACATAAGGTTGCCATTTAAAATCTGCTTTCTGGCTGCCAGACTGAGCTCGAGGTTTGATTTACTGTATGTCAGGGTATGCCTGTGGAGGAATATTTAATAAAAGAATAAGTGTCTGTGTGTCAGTCTGTGTGTGCGTTCAGTTGCTATGTCTCTGTCATTCCAAAATATGGCACATCACAATTATTAACACTGCTTCTATGAATCCCATAGCAAATAACATACTGTATAACAGACAGATGCATTGCATGGTGCACTGCAAACATTGATGCTAAGGTATTTGTTGATTACCTTAAATTTCAATTTGTCTTAGACAGGTAGCACAGCTAGTGAAATAAATACTGTAAATACGTAAATAAATAGATAGATAGATAGATAGATAGATAGATAGATAGATAGATAGATAGATAGATAGATAGATAGATAGATAGATACTTTATTAATCCCAAGGGGACATTCACATAATCCAGCACCAGTTACTGATACAAAGAAACAATATAAAATTAAATAGTAATAAAAATGAAAAAAATAAAAATAAAATTAATGTTAGCATTTACTCCCCCGGGTGGAATGATGGTACCCTGTAAGGTGACAATAAATAAATAACATGAAATGTGAGAATAATCAAACGTGTCACGAAATACATTTGTGTTGCTTATTTCATAAATTATTTATTTATTTATTGACTAAATTTTTTTTTTTTGACACTACGTACTACATGAAATAAGGCCTGAAGTGAAAAGTCTCACTTTCAATCGTCAAAGTTGAGAGGGGGCGTTGTAGCGAGTACTGTGGTCAGTCGTAGAGTAGATGGATGCACTTTGCTGGACTTGGGAACGTGTGGCTCATGCATTGGCTCAAAGGTGCCTAGCACTACTGTGGGAAGTGGCTACTTTAATTCATTTAAGAAACTCCAAATTCATCATTATGAGTTTACGTTGGAAGTGTCTGCTATAAATGTGCCAATTGATGGCCAAAGGTTTGTGTTCCCCTCTACCGATGATTTATCCAATCAAAAAGCAGTACTCTCTGGGACACACCCTCTCAGCTTTAATGAGGGATTGTGACATTTTTCACATTTTTCATTTCAGAGCTTACTACTTGTTGCATGTGTGTCACCGAAATAAATAAATCAACAGTACAGAGTAATGGGGATTGTGGAAGAGAGGTGAAAAAGAGAGTGGAGGCAGGGTGGAATGGGCGGAGAAGAGTGTCAGGAGTGATTTGTGACAGACAGATATGAGCAAGAGTGAAAGGGAAGGTCTTACAGGACGGTAGTGAGACCAACTATGTTGTATGGGTTGGAGACGGTGGCACTGACCAGAAAGCAGGAAACAGAGCTGGAGGTGGCAGAGTTAAAGATGCTAAGATTTGCATTGGGTGTGACGAGGATGGATAGGATTAGAAATTAGTACATTAGAGAGTCGGCTCAAGTTGTACGGTTTAGAGACAAAGTCACAGAGGTGAGATTGCGTTGGTTTGGACATGTGCAGAGGAGAGATGCTGGGTATATTGGGAGAAGGGTGCTAAGGATAGGGCTGCCAGGGAAGAGGAAAAGATGAAGGCCTAAAGAGAAGATTTATGGATGTGGTGAGAGAGGACATGCAGGTGATGGGTGTGACAGAACAAGATGCAGAGGACAGAAAGATATGGAAGAAGACGATCTGCTGTGGCAACAACTAACGGGAGCAGCTGAAAGAAGAAGAAGAAGAAGAAATAATTAAATAAATACATAAAGAAATAAGGAGAAAAAAATTAATTTAATGACATATTTGTTTGTTTACTCTTACATGCCATGTTGTTATTATTTATTTACTGTCACATTTCACAGTACTTTTATTTATTGCAAATTTATTTACTCAAGTTTTTCCACAGTATTCCTTCATATGTGACCACTAAAGCGATTCTTAGTGAATCAAAATGGGATTTAAGTGTAACATGCTGATAATATTTATGTAATATAAATGTGTTGACTTCCTCTTAAATATTAAGGTTATCTTGTTTATATAAAGCCTAGAATTTGCCACAGGATATACAGTAGCTCATTCACAGTCTTTATTCTGTCTGACCAGATGCTGACAGCAAGATGCGATTTTCTTTGTCAAGTGCTGTAGTTTCATTCAGCTGGCTGCAATTGGAAGTGTTGCCTTCTGGTTTCTTCCTGAGGAGACTGATGTTTTCCATTCTTTTTTTTCAGTGCCTATTAGAGATCCTGCCACTAATTTCTAACTGTAAAGGATCCACACAAATCTTCCACCATGGCAGAAGATGCGGACATGCGCAATGAGCTTGAGGATATGCAGCGGCGTGCTGACCAGCTGGCTGATGAGGTAAGTGGGAAGACTAGAAATAGATTTTCCCTCACTTTAAACATAATGGAATAATTATTTCAAGCAAAGCCTTTGTGCTTTGTTGATCACACAGTGTAGTGTTGATCTGTGTTTTGTATTTCACAAATCACATGGGAGACAGATGTTGACAGTTTGGCAACAAAGAGCTCCACCTTTAGGGCATTGCAGTATAATATGTATCATTTTTTCTAACAAGGAAAGTTAACTTTGTGCACTTTGATTTCGTTGCTTCAAAGGCAACTCCTGGAGATATTGTGTTGGTGGTCGCTCCATACTTCATTGAAGTTTGATGGTACTTTCAAATTCTGTGAAAAGGTACTCAATGAGGATCAACATCCCAAGTGCTAATGCTGCCCTAAATTCTTACTTGTTTTACATACTAAGCCAAAACTCACATCAAACTATGGAGATTTATTTGTTTTGTAACCAAGGTCAACACTTTGTCACAATCACTTAAAAATGTTTGATAATATGTCATAAAAGTTATTTATTGTGTTTATTATAGCTATAGATATTTAAATACCTGTATGTAAGGACTGTTTAAGTTTGACAAAGTTCAGGAGTACAATACCTTATAGAAATGTACTTAGAGATGGATAAATGATCCAAAATACCCATAGAGGAAGTTACAAAGTTATGGTACAGTAGGTTTACGCTGAATGCCACCTGCAAAATAAAATCATGCAGGCAAATATTCTGAATTTGGTTAGTTGGTTATGTAATATTCAGTGCCATACAATGCAGTATGTTGGTGCTGTAGGGCAATTCACAACAAAGACAATGAGTGTGTGATATTAGCCCAGCACATGTTGTCCAAAAACTAAATGCGAATGTTCACAATGCACATTGGTTTCAGTCTGCTTGGCATCATCGGGCTTCACTCCATCTTCTGTTCATTTCTGCCCCGTGGCCATTGAAACATTAAGAACATTGCTCGTAGTTCACTAAAGTCCCATGACATAAATATAATAGAGTTTAGAAATTACAGAGGAAAACAACGAAATACAATGAAATTCTTACTTGCATGTGCTAATGAACAACACTTTGCCTCCCTCTGGTGACACAATCAGTCAGTAGAGTTACCTGACCTGGACACTTCTGCCTTTCTTTTCTGAAAAATATCAGAACAGATTTGTCATTAACAGACAAACAGAATAAGAACTTTTATGCTGAAACTGCATTGTGTTAAATTCATGTTTATCACTTCTTTTCAAAAACAAACTCTGTTCATTAATTTAATTTGAAACTATAAATGTTTATTTTACTTGATCTGTAATAGATTGGTTCTCCATATGAGTTGCTTTCTCTCTTGTGCCCCGTGCAGCAAAAATAGGCCCCAGCCCCTCCATGACTCTGAATTTGATCAATCGAATGTTACAAAACATTTTGAGCATCAGTGTTACAAAATTTCACTTAAAGTCATGATTTAGAAACCCTCCTAGTTCACTGATATGAACATAGCTACAGCTCTACCAGATCCTTCTCCATTTAAATCAGTTCTTGTCATACATATACTTCCCTTTTGGTTAATAGCACAAACTCACAGGCAAACTAAGGGTGGGTGTACACTATGCAATTTTAGCCCAAGTTGCAAGAATCTGATTGGTCTTTCAGAATTGCACAATCTTCAGAATATTCAATGAAAAACGTTGTAATGTTGCTGCTTGTAAGAATGTTCTAATCTGATCCAAGCAGCTTATGGGTTTTTAAAATGTCAAAAAATGTAGCCACTGTTGGCTGGAGGCTGTCAGGTAAGAGGGGTCATGCAAGCTAATTATACATTTCTATTCCCAATGACCAATCAGGAAGTGATTCTGTGTTTATGCTTTTGCAAGCAAGACTGGAAAACATTTGTGGATACTTAGGAAGGAAGACCAAGAAAATCATCCACTGTATATTTCTCCATGAAATATGATTATTGTGTCTTTAGAAATAATAAGAAACACTGCCTAGCAGTTATAATTTTCTGATAGCATTGTATGTTTGTACCTCTAACATGTTAGGCATAAATAAGTCGTTAAGATACAGGTTCACCATGTGAACACTGGTAGCAAGATTAGCTACTGTTAGTCTACTGTAAAAACAGAGTTATAGCTAAGTATCACACCATTCTCCTCAGTGTTAAATTGCATTTCTACCGCGAGCCTTGCCCAGTAGTCTTTATATGAAATTTTACAGCAGATTGTCCGAAAGGCCTCCAATCTTTCATGAGCATATAAAATTATATAGAATAAGCCTGTCATCAGTACAAGTGGTCATTAATCGTGAGCAGTCACCTAACACCTATAACATGTGAGAAAACTGGATAGCGTAGGCTAGCCCTAAACTAAGTCCCTATTTAATGCCTTGTAACCAGTGTCAGACTCCAACACAAACAAAGAAGAGGTTTAAAAAGGTTATACCATAGATACCATACAAACTGTGCTGGTTTTCACTCTTAACTTTGTCTCCTTTTTAATAGTGTGAAGCTATCTTGGGTGGGGGTTTGACTTTATTGTATGGAATGTTACTTGCTTTTAATAATTTCAAATAAAAAAATAAATAATAGTGTGAAGGTATACCTTGCTGGTTGCAGACTGCAGGGTGTTTCAGGATATCCAGGGCAGGAGACAGACGCTAAGATACCGTTTTGCCCAGTGCACAGGCAATGTTATCTACAGAACAATCTTTGCAACAGAGATACCATCTTTGAAGGATAGTAGGTAATAGTTTCATGACAGTAATAGGCCATGGGGTTAGGGTTAGGCCATGTCCCCTAGTTCAACAGATGGCAGAAGGGTGGCTCTTTAACCTATGCAGGCCTCCCTTCTCGGTGTTTCAATAGACAGAGCTCCTCAAAGCAACCTGAACCTTTACATCTAAAGTGGGATTCACAAAGGTAGGCATGGCACTAGGATGGTAGCCCCAGCATATATCTGACCCCAGATGTTTTTCTGAAATGGGGTTTTAAAGCTCATTGTTGTCAGATATCCCTTGAGTTAGTGTCATACAAACAGTAGTTGGCAAAAGACCAACTGTTTGAAGGAAAAGGCCAGAGGTGGTCAACAGGAGAAATGAGAAGTGTTTAAATGAGTGTTTTAAGCTACTGATGGGGTAGTCAGGCCAAACAGGATTATTAGTCTTTTCCTTATTATACTGTGTTTTAGTTACTCCATATTTTGAATCCTCCTTTCTATACTTTATTGTGCATTATAATCACATACTTTTCATGTCACTTTTGGTCTTTTTTGGGTTACGGACAGCTCAGGAGTACCTACAATGTACCACAAGAGTTAACATTATGCACTCATGTTTGTTTTTGGGTTTTGCTGTTTGAGGCCAATTTAAAATATAAGAGTAGATAATTAAGATTAAGCACATCATTAAAACTGCTAAGTGACGTTCAGGCAATAATGTTGATTGTAGGGATGGTTACGGAGCAATGGAATATTCACTGATTGAGATGGAGACAATGTAGGAAAAGTGTCTGATATTTTCAGCTGGGTAATAAATAACTAAGCTTGTCAGAGCTATCAGTTTATGATTAAGTGTGAATCCAAGGACATAGAAAGCTGATTTAAGGAATATAAACCCTGAAAGGTGAATGAAATTGATATCTAAGGCTATGCCAACATAGATTCATAGCAAAAGGTAATCTTCAAATACTCAAAGAACTCAGGTGCTTTATTGGTCACAGCCCGCCACTGATATCTCTAAAGAATTTACTGCACTGCACTATTGTTTGGAGAAGGGGGTTCTTACACAAAGTAAAAACATAGAAATGCCCAATCTACACCATTCACCTTATTCAATTTGACATCCCAAGGACTTCATGTTTTATTATACATTACATTGGCCTGTCATTTTTCAGTTCAGTTCAGTTTATTTTTGTATAACACTGTTCACTCAATTCTGGCACAGAGTGTGGTAAAGTTCACAGGAAAGAATCAAGTATAAACTTTACAAATCACTAAATACAGAGACAATGCACATAAAGGCACAGATTTGTTAAAACACAACAGACAACAAAGTAGAAACTGATTAACATACACAGAAACCAACAACATCTGTCCATGAATCAACTACTGAAGAGTGGCCATTTCTTTGTAGGTATTTTATTAGTGATTTTTAATAGACATAAAAATAAAACTAAATATCCAATCTAACCTTCTAGTTTTCCTTGTAATAGTGTTTTACATTCAGGCCTGGTTACACTGCAGTATTGGCACCATCTCTTCAAGATAGAGAACCCCTGACATATCAGAACTCCAGTCACTTGTGTGTCCAGTTTACTGTACAGTGGAGAGTATGGGGCTGGGGTTTCATACTTGGGGAAGGGCTGAACAATGAGAGCTAACAGCAAATTCAGGAACAATTTAACAGCAAAACGGGGAAATAAAATGATATATTATGAACTAAACAAATGGAGTGACATAACACTTCATCTAGGAGATTTTTTTTGTGTATGTCCAACATTTTTTTTATTATTTGTTGAAAAACTTACGCTGCATAAATATGACATCACGACTTTACATTTCAAAATTGTTTAAATATTATAGTCATTCGGTTACAGTACACACTGGACTGGCTCTCATTTTCACAGTCCTGAATGGGAGTTTCAGCTTTAACTCTCATTAGTATCTCTTTCTTGGTATTGTTTTAGGTTTCCTGAAATGAAGAAAGACGTCATTTCAGTTTTCTCAATAAAAAGGCATTGCAGTAGATTAAAATGAAGCTGAGAGGGGGATACGCTGACTCCACACCATCAAATGGGGCCGCAGACTGGCAGTCCCAATGAATTTTGTGCATTGTACAAAGATATTGAATCAATACTGTCATTTTTTTCATCATCCCTATAATTATAAAGGACTGTCAATTATTCTAAATTTCTAGTGAGCAAGATACATTACTGCTTGGAAAGTGGTGCCATAAATTTAAAGATCATTGTAAGTTACAATAATGATTGTTGTAAAAGACATAGGCAAGATTCTGGACCAGAGGAATTTAGGGTGCGAATTAACTGTGTGACATTTAATCAATCTGCGTTTAAACTGCTTTAATTTGCATCTTGTTATAATAATGTCTTTTTCTGTATTTGTAAAGTGCTTTAGGATTATTTACCCCACAAAACAAACACTGTTCATGTTAAAATATGTTTTTATTTTGCTAACAAATAAAGAAAAAACAATATTTGGCATGTGGTAGTGATATTGCATTTATAACTGCTTATGTTTGTGGTGGGTACAAGTTAATTAAAGTTGTGCCTGAAGATATGAATGAAATTATAAAAATATTTTTATTTTAGAAATCTAACTTTGTTTTCTCTTCTTTCTTTCTGTTTATTTCAGTCATTAGAGAGCACCCGGCGTATGCTGCAGCTGGTTGAGGAGGTAAGACAAACAAACACAAGTTGAGTTGTAATCTGAGAAAGGATGACTGTTTGCTGGAGGCTTTATTTTGTGTTCAGTTTGATTAATTTTATTCTGGGTGCAGCACAATGATGTTGCTTTAATTTCCTGAAGATATAAGACACAAGCAAGGTCATTAAATAAGGTTTACAGCAATATTAGTTATAGTTAGATCAGTGCAGTTTATTAAATAGTTAGTGGCAGAGCTGTGAACACATCAATAAAGGATACATCTGTTTACTGAGTGTTATATGATTAAAAGGCTAGATTACTGCTTATTGAACTGGGCAAACGTCTTTATTTTGTAATGTTATTTTATTGACTCACCTGCAAATGATATTTTGTCTTTTTCCTTCTGATATTAAGTTGTTCCCACATCCTTAGTTTTATTCACAAGCAGTCAAAGAACAGTACATCGTAAAGTTAACACAAAGACAACATCCTGATAGACATGCAGTATAAGACATCTGGGCAGTAGTGACAGCTTTTCCATATATTTTTTCTATTTTACACCCAATGTTTTTGGTGAATTATGGTTTGGTTTGATTGCTGCTGGCTTTAAATATCAGAATCTAACTACAGAGCATGCTTGCTTTAATCAGGTCTTGTTTTTGTTCAAAGCAAAAAGTATTATATAGTTTAATTGAAGCTATTGTTGGAAATGATTGTTTAATGCTGGAAAAAATATAGTCATTTTATGAGTAAATATATCATTAATTGAAATTAAAACATTCTGGGCTGTAAAATTTGGGACAGATCTGAAGAACTTGCCATGCTAATACACAGTAAAACTGCTAGTGTTAAATTAATTCTTATAGCATTAAAACGAATGCTTAAAAATGTATAATATGGTACATATTGTAATATGGTTACAAAATATCAGTAGGCTGTGATAGGAAGAACAAAGAAGAAATGAAAGTTTTCAGCCTAAGTGCCACTGTGTTCCCAGTCATTAATCATTATAATTATAATAATAGTGCTATTTACAGAAGGATACAACATGAGGATACATTACAAAAACGAGATAAAATACAAAAGTCCTAACCTTACACAACTCACTAAGTAAAACAGTAATAATAATAAAATGAAAAGAATTAATATAAACCAGCCACAAAAATTAAGTGATTAAACACCAGGAATGATTAAATGATTTAACACCAGGAACAACCAAAAGTGCAACATAAAAATGTCTCAAAGTTGATGTTAGTCAGCTAAATTTGCATTGCGTCTTTGTGGACCTGGAGAAAGCATATGATAAGGTGCCTCAAGAAAAGTTGTGGTATTGTATGAGGAAGTTGCGAGTGGCAGAGAAGTATGTAAGAGTGGTACAGAATATTTACGAGGGAAGTGTGACCATGGTGAGGTCTGCGGTAGGAGTGACAGATGCATTCAATGTGGAGGTGGGATTACATCAGGGATCGGCTCTGAGCCCTTTCTTATTTGCAATGGTGATGGGCAGGTTGACAGACGAGATTAGATAGGCGTCCCAGTGAAATATGATGTTTGCTGATGACATTGTGATCTGTAACGATAGTAGGGAGCAGATTGAGGAGACCCTGAAGAGGTTGAGATATGCTCTGGAGAGGAGAGGAATGAAGGTCAGTAGGAACAAGACAGAATACATGTGTGTAAATGAAAGGGAGGTCAGTGGAATAGTGAGGATGCAGGGAGTAGAGTTGGCGAAGGTGAATGAGTTTAAATACTTGGGATCAACAATACAGAGTAACGGGGATTGTGGAAGAGTGGTATAAAGTGCTGGCATGGTGGAGAAGAGTGTCAGGAATAATTTGTGACAGACAGGTGAAAGTGAAAGGGAAGGTCTACAGGATGGTAGTGAGACCAGCTGTGTTATATGGGTTGGAGACGGTGGCACTGACCAGAAAGCAGGAGACAGAGCTGGAGGTGGCGGAGTTAAAGATGCTAAGATTTGCATTGGGTGTGATGAGGATGGACAGGATTAGAAATGAGTACATTAAAGTGTTGGCTCAGGTTAGACGGTTGGGAGACAAAGTCAGAGGGGTGAGATTGCATTGGCTTGGACATATGCAGAGGAGAGATTCTGAGTATATATAGAGGAAAAGAGGAAGGCCTAAGATAAGATTTATGGATGTGGTAAGAGAGGACATGAGTGTGACGGCAAGATGTAGAGGACAGGAAGATATGGAAGAAGATGATTCGCTGTGGCAACCCCTAACAGGAGCAGCCGAAAGAAGAAGAAGATGTTAGTCAGCTAAATACCCTAATTCAGACATTTTAGGTAATTAGTAAAAGGTTAAAATCATTTGTAAACTTCAGTGGTATCAAAGGCAAGCGAACCAGAGATATGAGATCTTGGTGAATTTGCTACAAGGCTAGTTGCTAAATTTTGTGTGATCAAATGATCCATTTTGCAGATGGAATTAGCTTTCTGAGATAAATAACTTGGTGCTTAAAGGCAGCAGGCAAGTATCAATTTAGGTGCACACAGGGTAAGATGAAAGACTGAACACAAAGTTTTGAGTACTAGCAGGAGTTTTTATACATAGCCAAGTCATGCTTATATCCAGAATGAGCTGCTTCCCAATTAAATAACCAGACAGCAGTATTACCCTGGTCAGAAACAAATTACTAAGGAAAGTAGCTGATACAACTTACACATAATAAAAGATAGGGCCACAGTCAGTCAACGTACTGCTGACTCCAACAGATGATTTACAGCAATTATGAAACACTTTGGAGTCAAAATGAGCCAACATCACTATGCCTCACGTTGAAGATCTTGTTCAGTATTACCACCACCCCCAGAGTTTAAGACACCCCTACAGATTTTTCCTTGGTGCTGACTCTGCTGTGGAGTATACATGCTGTCCTCGTGTCTTCATAGTTTTTCTTCCAGATTCTGCAATTTTCCTCACACATCATCAGTGACATATTGGTTAGGTTAAATGACAATGTAGGTGTAGGTATGTGTGAACAATGCAGTGGACTGGTTCCTTGTCCAGGGTTGGTTGTTTCCTTGTGCCCACTGTTGGATAGCTGCCTGGCCCCTGTGGTCTTGAACTAGATTAAGGGTTTTTGACAATAATATGTCATGTATCCAGAAGATGTGGATTTAGGTCTTATCCAGGCTCAGGTAGCTAAACTGAAATCATCAGTTTTATCTAAAGTGCTGAATACAGATATAAATTAACAAGTTAGGGAAAGTACACACAGCAAGTCTTCTTCATGTAAAGTCTCAATGTAACTTCTTGTCCTGCTGTGCCTAACATGTACTGTATTTGTAAAGGCGGAATTGCAGAAAATAAGTGACCTTGCTTTTTGCCAATAGTTCATGAATCAGTGTTCACAAATCTTCTGCTTTGCAGACATCTCACACCATTGTCAAACTCTGTAGCTAAAACACTCAGATGACACAAAGGTCATCAAAATGGAAATATTTTATTTTATTTTATAAGGCATGTAGTATTTAAATAATTCTGCTTGTATTCCAACAGGTGGAGCATCACAAACATGAAAATAGCCTGTGATTGTCAGGCTCTAAAATATCCTACTAATCCGGCTCAATTTTAAAAGACATAAATGACTTTTCATACTTATAATCTAAAAATAAAGCTATAAAAAGTAACAGTTTCAATTAACCCATAAATTCCAGTTGCCAGATCCTTGGAGTTCTTCATCATTTTTTTTCTTTCAGGACAGTGTTATGCCCCATGATAGCTGACATAACTCAGCATATCTTATATAGCAATTCATTCAAGTCTAAATGTATTGTCCTGTGTACACTGTACAGTAAAATTCTTATTTGTCTTTCTCCCCAAGGCTAGTGACAGTATTACAGTAGCAACAACAGTCAAAGTGTACAACTCAAAGCATTAAATGCAAAATCAGATGATAAATACAAGAAGCACTCATGCAGGTATCATTATGAGTAGCCTTAAGATCTGTGGATAAAGACTGCCCCTGAATCTTGTGGTACAAGTGCTACTGATCCGTTATTTTGGTCAGATCAGTGGAGGGAGAAACCCTGCCTGTGTAGACTGGCCGAGGTCCTTAACAATGCAGTTTGCCTTTCTAAGACTATGTGCATTATATACAACATTTGCTATATTGAAGGATACTGTGTGACATGGCAGACCTTTTCTGTAGTACTTTACAGTCCTGAGGTGAGCAGGTGCTGGACCAGCATTTTGTGTTGCCAGTTGAGGACGGACTGCAGTGTGCAGTTGTAGAAGTTGCTGAGCATAGTTGGAGATATGTGGGCTTTTCTGAGACACATAAAGAAGTAAAGGCACTGGTGAGCTTTCTTGATGAGTAAAAATATATTTTGCCTAATTATATTGTTAATGATGGTGACACCCAAAACATTTCTCCACATCATCCCCCCCAAAAAAGATAGGAGTGTGTCCTGCCTCCCCTATTTTGAAGTGAATGTCTAGCTTTATGGCTTAAATATATTAAAACTTAAGTATAAATGCATATTATTTTTAAAAGCTAAATATATCATAAGCTGTAAGCTCAAGGAAAAGAAAAAACTAAATATGAGTTTTGGCAGTCAAGATAGAAATTGGCCTAAAGGGATTTAATTGATGTAGAAAATCCTAAATAACACCGATGATGTCAGAACTAGCTGCTGTTTAAAATCTGAACCGTGAATAAAAGTAAATGACACAGCAGTAAAAGAAGAACTTTAACCATTGAGTGCATTCAGTTGTCCAGTGTTCTGCCTAAGTTTATATTAAAACAAGATCAAAATAAAGAGGCTGCTCAGACGCTCTTGAGATAAGCAGCTCCATCTCCATTTTATTTGTGTTTATTTGCATCAGTGTGGGCAGAGGGCTTATAAAATTCTTCCCTGATGAAAACATTTTACCTGTGTGTCTTTCAATAAAGTGCTACTGGTGAGGTTCCAGAATTAGAGTAACCTAAAAATAAAACAACAACAAAAAAGAAAGGGCTATATAGCCAACAAGAACGGGCTTATATCGGCCATTTGCATTAATAAGCCAAGAACACTGCTCACATTTACAAATGCAGTATATTGAACAACACAGAAAAAATTTATTTCTGAACACAAAACACCTTGTAGCACATATCAATCAATCAACATTTATTTATATAGCACATATTCATACAAAATAAATGTAGCTCAAAGTGCTTTACAAAATGAATAGAGAAATAGAAGACACAATAAAAGATAAACATAAGTCAACATTAATTAACATAGAATAACAGTAAGGTCCGATGGCCAGGGTGGACAGAAAAAACAAAAAAACTCCAAAGGCTGGAGAAAAAAATAAAATCTGTAGGGGTTCCAGACCAAGAGACCGCCCAGTCCCCTCTGGGTTGAATATACAAATATGCTGTATGTATGCATGCAATTTTTAAAATTATCTAGGTTTTTAATGTACCAGTAAATGAATAATTAATTTAAAGCTATTAATGTTCCAAGTAAAATAAAAAAATCTCTAGTCTACAGAGACTCTGTCTGCCTCTGGCCAGCCGGTCATCTTGCCCTCCCCTGGTCATGCCAATAATGAAGCTGACAAATGTCAATGACTCTGTCAGAAATGGGGATTATCTCTCTAGGCACTCATGATGCACAAAGGCATGTTCTTGTGCATCTGAAATAATTTAAAAGGACTGACTATTTATTGTGCTGTTTATTGGTAACATAACATACTATTCTCAAACTCACTCACATTGGGTGCAAGGCAGGAAACAACACAGGACAAAGTGTTAGTCCATCAAAGGGTCCATTTATATTAGTAATTGTATTTAATTGCAATATTAGCATCCATCACATTGAATGAGAAAGCTACAGTATATTGCTTCTCCTTGCTTAAATATGCACAGTATGTATGCATATTTCGGCTTACAATTCTATTTATTTCAAGAACAAGATACACTACCTGTCAAAAGTTTTAGAACACCTCATTTTTGGAGTTTTTCAGATATCTCAAAAAAACTTCCTGTGCATTTTAATATATTTCAAATACATGTTCAGATATCTTAAAATACCATTCTGCACATTTCAAGATATCTCAAATACATCTTAAAGTAGATAGGAAGTTCCAATGAAAGAATTAGCGATTTTGAGATATCTGAAAATGTATTTAAGATATGTTCAAACATGCAGTAAACGTATTTCAGATATCTTAAAAAGCCTGCGGATGGATTTTAAGATATCTCGAAATGTGTCTGGGAAATCTCAAACTGAACAGGAACTTATTTCAAGATACTGTATCTCGAACTGCACTTGAGATATCTTAAAATTCATTTCAGTTATTTCAAAATGTACAGTGTTTCATTTCAAGATATCTTGAACTCTGTTTGAGATATCGTAAATTGCATTTCAGATATCTTGAAATATATGCATTTTCAGATATCTGTAATTCAGTTTGAGATATCTAAAATGAATTTCCAGATATCGTAGTTAAAATACATTTTGAGATATCTCTAAATGTTAGTTTGGCTTGCCATAAACTAACACTAGAAACAATCATTAAATTTGTAGTTAGGCTTGACTTACATCAAAAAGAACTTTAATACCACATTAATTTAAAACACTCACCAAATAAATTGATCAAGGTATAGCTGGCATCACTTCATTGCAGAAGTTTTAGGGTGGAAGTGTTATCTTTAGGTGTCAAGGCCTGTTTGTGTTTTATGGCTGGAAAGCTGTGGTGAATGTGAACTGTATATACTGTACTTCATCTTGCAGATACAGTATAGTAATGTAATGTAGTTCATAGACTAAAATGTCCAAACTGATTTTATGAACATTAGAGTTCAAGTGCAGAAAAGAAACAACCAAAAGCTGCCAAAAGCAGAGATCAATTTCACCTAAATAAAAGTTTAGTCACAAATATTTAGATTACATGACTGTTGGTCACAACAATATGCCCAGTCTGCTCCACTTCAATAAGATTATGAAAATCAAGTCAGCGACTGCAAATCACTGGAAAATCTGGAAGTGTAACAGGGTTTTACTTTGACCTCCCCAGAAGACTAGATTAACAATCTCAGTTTGACATCCCTTCAAACTAAAGTCATCTAATATGATGCCAGTTTTATCGAAAGCATTTTAAAGAAAAAGGGGATAAAATAATAGACTCCTTTGCTAGTTTCCTTGTAAAACTAGAATATAGTGACATGGAATGTTCTTCCTGTAAACCTGTACCTTGTCTCTTTTATTGGACATGTACTGATACTGTGTTTGTGTCTGTTTTGTTTTATTATTACAAATATTGACTTACCTGTTTTTCATATTCAGCTCTCTAACCAGTAATTATGAATTACCATAATGATGTGGCACTGGCCGACTTCTAGCTTCTAAACATGTCTCATGTATTGGTTTATATACGCTTTATAGTCAATAACTTAACTGGTTCTGATATGTTTGTTTAAAGTTTTTTTTAATTGTAACATATATCAATCATTATTGTACAAATGTTACATATAATGTGCTAGTTGCTTTATACATCATGAATTTTACCTAATTCTAGCATTATGTCACCATCACTGCTGAAAATTTCAGATAAGTTTGTTTACGATTTCTTTATATGTATGTTATAATTTTGCCAAGCTTTCCACATAAGCTTTTCTGTTAGTATTATTACCTATTCTAAAGATCTAATATTTTTTTCTTTACTTATTACTTATCTGTTCAGAAACCTATGAGTTCTCCTAATGTTCAATATTAAATTATTTTGCTTTTTTTAAATATTCTTTTAAATGTATTCCTTTGACATTCAGGTGTTCCTATAGTTTCTTGCTTTAAGGAATAGTCCACAAAAATAATAATTTTTTTGATATGTTACTTGCATCATGTACTTTGTAATGATGGCTGAGAAGAACGTTTTAACTTCATGTTTTCATGCAGAATGCAGATACAATATAACTCAATGGTGATCAACGTTGGAGAACAGCAAAGAACATCAAAAAATCCATGAAAAAAATCTCACGTTACTTATGTTGCATAATCGACATGTCACGTCATTAAGTTGTATGCTCCCAACTTCCCAAGCACACGCATTTTAACTAAAGTCACTGCTGGAAAACGCTCTTGCAAATTGAAATGGAACAGCATCATGTTTTTGCCAGGATGTATTCCCCGGCTTATATTTATTTTTCTTTCACAAGTCTTCTTTGATCATTGTTATGTTTTCCATTTAATGTATTTATTGTAAGTATATATTCTTTTGTTTTCAGTGTTCTGTTTTGTTATAATTTTGAATGTATGATGTGCTCTCCCATGTTTCTTGTGTTTAGTAAGTGGCTCCCCAGGGGGCAGGACTTCCCTTGTATCACCGCTAAGTGACCGCCCCCAGTCTTTATAGGCAGGTGGATGAGCGAGTCCCTTAGCAGATCATGGAGTAACCTTTTAGAGTGTTTTCCATGTATTTCCATTTTTTTAATTATATTTTTTGGATTTCAATTTCTAGACAGCATATTGGTTCACCTTAAGTGTGCATTTCAGCCAGCTCATGTTTGCACTTTTGAGCATTTTCTTACATTTATATATTTTTTAATAATTCCTGATTTTTTTGTAGAGGGTTTTATGAGACTTGTCTCTATGCAAGTCAGAGTTTTACATTTCTATCTCTTGTGAGACATTTTTTGAGATATTTGAGACTGTCTTATTTCGAAATTTTAAAAGCCCATTTCACATTTTGGGGTCTGGGCAGACCTACAGCTGCCCATTTGCCTAAGGTCAGGCTTATGTGGATGAGACCTATATTGGTGTAGTCCAGTAAGGTTTCTGGCCTGTTTTTGTGGATCTTTTCATGGTGCTGGAATCACAATAAATGCACTCAGAAGCAAATGAGCATTTGAATTGAAGTCCCGACTAACATTGGCTAACATTATGTTTCACATGACTGTGATTGTGCAAAATGTACAGCTAAAGATTAAAGATGTTAAAAATAATTATCAGGATAAGTAAACAGTATACTCCGGATATCGTAGCTGCTTCAACAAGCAGAAGGTCAGTTAAACTGTGCAGTTTCATGTCCTGCTGTTAAATAATGATGGGGTACTCCAGTTGTGGATATGAATATAAAAACACGATGTGATGTCGTTGTTTGTGTCTGAGTGTGTCACAAGTGTTTCTCAGAAGTGACTTATTTAACAATATTTTTGTAAAATGCACGTGTTTGGGACATTGTGAGCATAGGACTTGTGACACAAGTAAACTGAGATTTTTTACATGAACGTTTTGATATTGTTTGCTTTTGTCCAACATTGGTCACCATAGATAACTATTACATCAGAAATTTTGTTATTTCTATTCTGCATGAAACATGAGGTTACAAATTTTCCTTCAAAACCTATAAAGTACATGGTGTTAGCAATGTATAAAAAGTATCATTTTTGTTTTGTATGTTCATGTATGTATCTGATGAAAATTAAATTCAATGAAATTTTACTTTTTAGTTTTTAACAACTTACCCTGCTAAAATACTGAGAAACATCTTATACTTTGATTCCTTATATTATGATAAATGAATCCTACCAGCTCAATAACCACTATATTCTTGATTCTTTTTGCTTATTATTTTTAATTAAAACAAACTGTCCATCTCACAGGTTCTTTGACATATTTAGATAGATTAAGAACAACTACTTCTCTGAACGACTGAGCTTCTCTTCCAATATTCATTGGGCTGTCCTAGTTTTAAGTAAATTAAATAGTAAGAAAAGAGCTCTTACCTTAAAGGCAACTTTCTGATATTATAATAAGATTGTTCATTAACACTACTATTTACATTGGGAAGTTCCTCCATCCTCACAGATTTCTTTTTGAGCATTACAGAAAGAATTATTCATCTCTCATTTGAAGCAGCCTTCTTTTTGCTGTTTCTCTTTTTAAATAAATTATAGCAACAGTTAATGTGGAAATATGCAGACCCCTTCACTTTCTGCACAAGTTACTGTGTTGTAGATTTAATTTTAAATGGATAAATTTCTTTTTTTTTTTTTTTTGCCAAATCTACACTCAATAACCCATGACAAAATGAAAACATGTTTTTAGAAAACTTTGCGCATTTATTAACAGACACAAACAGAATGATCTCATTCATATATGTATTCAAACCCTTAATTCAGTACTTTGTTGAAGCCCCTATAGTGGCAATTACAGATTTGCATCTTCTTGGATGAGTCTCTACAGGCTTTGCACTCCTGGATTTAGGAAGTTTATCCCATTCCTCCTGGCAGATCCTCTCAAGCTCCATTGGATTGGATGGGAAGCTTCTGTAAGCTACCATCTTCATGTCTCTCCATATGTGTACTGTGTCTTACAAGTCTGGGCTTTACTCAATGACAGTCAGAAACCTGTCTCAAAGCCACATTAGTGTTGTCTTGGCTGTAGGATACAGGTCATTGTTTTTCTGAAAGGTGAACCATTGCCCTAGTCTAAGGTCAAATGCACTCTACAGCAGATTTTCTTCAAGCACCTCTATGTATTTGACTGCATTCATCCATCCCTCAATTCCGACTAGTTTCACTGTCCCTGCCACTGAGAAGCACTGCCACCATGCTTCACCGTAGGGATGGTATTAGTAAGATGACGAGCCGTGCCTGGTCTTCACCAGACATAGTGCTTGGAGGTCTGCCCAAAGAGTTTTTGTCCCATCTGAGCAGAGAATCTTTTTTTCTCATGCTGTCAGCAATTGTATGTTTTTATTGAAGAGTGGCTTCTATTTTCCACTCTGCCATAAATGCCTGATTGATGGAGTGCTGCAGAGATGGATGTCTTTCCAACATTTCAATAGAGGACTTCTGAAGATCTTTTAGGGTGACCCTTGGGTTCTTGGTTACCTCCCTGACCAAGGCCCTTCTTGCCCACTTACTCAGTTTGACCATACGGCCAATTCTAATGATACTCTTGGATAAAATTCTTTTCTATTCTTTGACTTTGATTTACGTCTTGCATTTTGGCTTAGGATATGTGAAATACAGTATGACAGCAATTGACTGCCTTGCTGCATTTCTCGATCTACGATTTTATCTATTTAATTCTTGTCCTCCTGATTATGACCTTGGCTTGTTATTACATATACAGTCTATCTTCTGATTCCATCTTGCTTTAAATTGCTCCTACCCTGTGCAGTCAGTACAGCTCTCAAATATAATTCACCCTGTGTGGAGATAAATCTACCCAATATTTGATTCTCAAATCACCTAAAACCAATTGTCTTTGTAAATCAAAATTTGCAAAGCATAATGTTAAGCACATTTAGTATTAAGGGAGTGTTCTTTGAAAACTGACAATTTAAAAAACATTTTGATCTATTTCTTCCTCTTGATTTAATTGGATTAGGGTTTGTACTTCTTATCAGTAGAATGGCCCCCCATTTGTCACTTAATTATTGAATACTTCTTATCTATTGGAATGGCTTCAATCATACAGGTCACAATTATTTGTAGTGGTATAGATTAGTATGATAATACATTAAAACAGTACAGGTATTAATATTATTATAAAAAATAACACATTTAGTTAATTAAAAACCTGATAAATACACCTAACTAAATTTACCTTAAATATCCACTTCTTTTGACTGTCACAGGGTGGTGGGGAGTGGAGTCGATCCCATCAATATCAGGTTTATGACAGGATGCCAATCCATTGCAGACCAAACTCATTGATAACGGGTTGATGCAGAGTCCTGGCACGCATGTACTGTACAAACATTACTCTTTATCTTCACTCAGCCTTCAGCAGACTCCAGTTCCTTTAAGCATTAAGTGAATATATGCAAGTATACTAATGGATGAGACTGTATTCGAAGGACAAGTAGAGAACCCAGTCAGAAGCGTTTAGACTTTGGTGAATGTAAAGAAGGATGTGCATGTTATGGATTGATTCCTTAGCAGTGAAGAAAACTGAGCAATTAAAATTTGTTCCACATGATTTTACTTCATGTTCTCTTAGTTTACTCATGTGCCCCTTCACATAACTAAAAAGTGTATAAATTTGTGAGCTAACCTTAACCACTTTTCAAAAGATAGCTTACTTTAAAAAGCATGGCTATGTTGTTTCATTTATTGATTAAAATAAATTATCATATTTATTGCCATTCTTTTTTATTTTTGTTGGCTGCTGATACCCACACCCTGTTCTTGTTAAAAGCACTAAATTGTTTTCTGTTCCCAAAATATTTTGTTTTTAGAAAACAGGTGAGATATCAAAAAAAGACCTGAAGAAAGCTACTGAGGGGCCTGGCTGTTGAAGTCCATCCCTCTCATTTTAAAAGAGCTTAATTTACTGTAATCAATTTATTCCTCAAGTATAGTGTCTTTTTTTGTAAAACTACCAAATATTCTTAAACTGTTTGAAGATAGCTATTCGAAGTCAAATATCTACCAGACATTGGTCACAATAGAAAGGCTAGGTGGAGAAAGCCATAGAGACACAGGGTAGTATGCATAACCTCCACACAGACTGTGCAGCACTGGGAACAGAATAACCTCAGGCTCTAAGAAGCTACAGGACAGCAGCAGCACTACCCACCAAGCCACTGTGCCACCTCTGGAATGACAGAAGTGATAAAATAATATGTGCAATATTATTATAATTTAATGTTTATTCCCTCACAAAACAGCATGGTTCTTATTCAAGTAGCATTTGTAGATAGACTGAAAGCAATTAATGGTCCCCCATAAAGCAGAATATTTTTGTAATTATTGTTAACTCTCTACTGCTGTTGTTATATTGAAGTTAACTCACTGGACTTGGCAATCACCCTCCTTTCTACTACAGCGGTTGCCAACTTGCAGCGGTTTCCACCAAACCACCACAATAATTAAAGATCTGTTGTCCTTCTCTGCTATCAGTTAAATCCTTAGTGAGCTCTGGAGGACATTTATTCCCACAGCAAATGTCAAGTCATCTCTAAATATAGTGATACGATAGTCAGCCTAGTTCATTCTCTACCGATTAGACAAATTTATGGCATCTTGTGCTCAGACCTTCATACATTGACCATGCTACTTACATGGTCATTCATTTAACCTCTGTACCTCATACACTTTCAAGTGTTACAAAAGAGGATTGTACTAGTTCCCTAAACAATTTAACCTAATGCTCATAAATTATTTTTTCAGGCACCATTTACACTATTTGTAAATAAAGTTACAACTTCTAGAATGCTACTCATAGGCCAAGCCTGTCATCTTTTACATGGCTGGGAGGACCCGTCTTTGTTTCTCCTACATATTCCTCCTACACAACTACACAGCCAGCATCCTCTTGTAGTCCTCCATTCTCAATCATTAGTGGCGTCACATTCTGAATGAGTATATAATGTCATGTGAAAAAATAAGTATACACTATGTATATTGTTCATGTTTTCAAAATATTTGAACAGCCAAACAATAGATCTTCATGCAAACAGTACCTACAGATAAAGGTGACATACTTGAATAGAAACTAAAGGAAAACATTCCTTTTCTGTCATTGATTCAACAAATATATCAATAGATGTAATGGTCTACTGGGTGAAAATTAAGTATACCCCTGGCCTCAGAAGCTGGTATTGCCCCCTTTGAGCAGAAATTAGTTCTTTTAGGTGTTTCACATAACTGCCCACCAGTCAAACTTTTGACCATTCTACCATGCAAAATTCCTTCACTTCCAAGATGTTTTTGGGTTTTCTTGCATGTATTGCCCATTTCAAACACACCCACAACATTTCAGTGGGATTCAAATCAGGGCTTTGACAAAGGCCAGTTCATAACCCTCCATTTCTTCTTTTTGAGACATTTTTTAGTGGATTGACTAGTGTGCTTTAGATCATTATTGTTTTGAAAAGTCTGGTTACTTTTTCAACTTGAGCTTTCAAAAAGTTGACCTCATCCTCTCCTGTAGCACAGTAGTATAGAATTCATAGCCGACGTAATGATTGTAAATTGCCCGGGCACTTTGGCTGCACAGCAATTCCAAATCAAAACCTTTCCACCTTGATGTTTCACAGTTGGTATAAGTTTCTTCTCATGAAGTGCTGTCCCCAGTTTCCAGAAGGCCTGGGGCCTCATGTATAAACGGTGCATACGCACAAAAATGTTGTGTACACCCACTTCCACGTGCACATTGCAATTTATAAAAACTAAACTTGGCATAAAGCCACGCACATACCACCTCGGTTATGCAAACTGGCGGCACCCAGCGTCAAAGCAGTGCTGCTGTTCCTGTGTGGTTTCCCTTTCTTTTTTAGATCGACATCCCTGACACAGCTTTATCGAGTACACTAAAATTAACCACATATTATTTATTAGTTTAAGGCATCTGGTTGTAATTAACCTGTAACTATATAATGGTCCACGGAATGGCCAAACTGTTCCAAATATCATAGCTGCTTTAGCGTTGTTACTCTTAGTGCACCACTCAGAGTATTTATATCACTGTATCTGAGTGTGACTCACAGCTCTACAGCAGCTGATCAGAAAGAGAATTATCGGTATACAGCATCAAGCATACGCTGCCTCAGCCATGTGCACTGTCTATTGAACTGCTCCCATACAGCAAATACTTAAGAGCCTTTCCTGTAGGGACCTCGCAGTTCAGAAACAGTTTCATCCCAAGAACTATAAACGCACTCAATCAGTCCATCAAGTGCTCCTTGTAGAACTATTTGTACAATTACCTCACTGTAAACTTATGATACAGTTATAATATTGTACGACCTGAGCCACTTTATAAAGTGCGCATTTACTATGATGACGATATCATTTTCAAGATGAAATGCAGCAAAGTATGTTTATTACATTATACAAATTTAATTGTAACTTCCTTTAAATAATCTATATCTATACTAATAAAAGGCAAAGCCCTCACTCACTCACTCACTCACTCACTCATCACTAATTCTCCAACTTCCCGTGTGGGTGGAAGGCTGAAATTTGGCAGGTTCATTCCTTACAGCTTCCTTACAAAAGTTGGGCAGGTTTTATATCGAAATTCTACGCGTAATGGTCATAACTGGAAGCTGTTTTCTCCATTTACTGTAATGGAGATGAGCTTCAACGCCGTGGGGGCGGAGTTTCGTGTGACATCATCACGCCTCCCACGTAATCACGCAGTACATAGAAAACCAGGAAGACCTCAAAAGCGCTGAAGAAAACATGCATTATATAATTGAGAAGGCAGCGAAACAATAAGAAGCGAGCGAGTGACATATACAACCATATTCATGAGTTCTGCTACTTCGGAAACGAAGCACGATGTAAACCTACACTTTAAATTAAGTTCATAGACAGGCTGCCGCTTGTAATTTAGTGCCTGCCTATATAAGGCCGTCCGTCAGTGGCAATCCAATAGCAAACTCCCACTAAATATTCACGGGTGAAGGACTGTGTTTATGGAGAGGAAGATGAGATGGTCAGGGTGGTGTTTGACACAAACTCAGCGAAACTGCGAGAGAAAGTTTTAAGTGCCAGGACTAAGGTAACATTAAATACAGCCATGGACATAGCACGAGATGGCACCAGCACAGCTGGGAACCTTCGATGCATGTACACCGAGCGCTCACGTGAACTGACGCGTGCACAGATAAAAGGCAACAGTTCCAAAGAGCTGAACAAAACCAATTACACAATTGAAAAGGCAGCAAAAATATGAAGCGTCTGATAAGCATATTCATAAATCCAGCTACTGCGGAAACAAAGCACACGGTGGAAAAAGTCAATGTCCCGCTAAAGGAAGACAGTGTAAAAAAAACCCGTGCATGCAGTGTGTCAGGTCTCAGATAAAGAAGAAGACGAGCTGTTTATTGATGCAGTAAGAAACGAATCGATGAATGAAACCTGTCATCTTTACAACGATTGACAAACACGGAATGTAACTTGAACACAACACATCCTACAAATACGAACCTGATTGAAAGAAATAATGATAATCAAATCCTTGATGACAGCAACACTCAGTAACACTCACAAAACAAATACTGTATATTGACAGTCATGTTACGTTATTTTTAAAATGTTCCCTTTTCTTTTTCTAGCTTTTTTAACACACTACTTCTCCGCTGCGATACGCGGGTATATATATATATATGTATATATATATATATATATATATATGCCGATCTACATACTCGAATAATGGATACTTTATTCACCATCAATGATTGTTTTGGTAAAGCCATACTCAGTGTATTCATTAGATGAACGGTAAAAAAGTAAGAGCGAGGGAGGATGCAGGCTGTAGTGCGTCAACTCTATTTGAATTGCGATCACATTTGAAAAAATATATCTTTTCAAGTTCTATTTAGTCCATATGTGTCAAACTCAAGGGCGCGGGCCACATCCGCCCGGCGTAATTATATCCGCCCGCGAGATCATTTTATATACTGTATTATTGTTATTAAAGCCCGGGTATATGAAGCGCTGGTAACACAATAAACTACAGATCCCATAATGCAGCGCTTCAGCCGCCTTGCCGAACAAGTTATTGCGAAGCTAGCTCACATGATGCTGAAGAGAAAAGTTGATTCTGAAAATAGAGCCTTTAAAAACCGATGGGAGGCTGAGTATATGTTTACTGAACCCGTGTGTCTCATTTGTGGAGCTAATGTGGCTGTAATTACAGAATTTAATCTAAGACGGCACTATGAGATAAAACATCAGGGTAACCTGAATGCAATGCAGAAGATACAGAAAGCAGCATAATTAAATAAGAATCTGACACTTCAGCGGACGTTTTAACCCGTGCACAATCACAAAGTGATTTCAAGTGAAGCTGCTTTTATGGGAGACACAAATGCACCAGTGCACCTTGCCCCACTTTCCCTGTTGCCAAGTAATGTTAAACCAAGTCGTCACTACGGTGTTCCCAAATACGCACTTTGCTGATAAACTGAGCGCACTGAGTTTGCACGGCGCTTTGGTGACTTTGAAGAACAAAAAAAGTCCGTCTACATGCGGCTCGAACCTTGTGCATGTTTGGTAGCACATATCTGTGTGAGAAGCTCTTCTCAGTGATAAAGACTAACAAAACAGCACACAGGAGTCGCCTCACTGATGAGCACCTGCAATCCATCCTGAGAATCTCCACAACACAGAACCTCACAGCAAACAGAAACGAACTTGTGGCCAAAAAGATGCCAGGCGTCCAGCTCTAAAATGACATATGAGCAAAGACAACTGAATGATTTGATTTGTTATTGCTGAAAGGAACACATTTTATTTATATTTCCAGGTTTTGTTATGCAGCATGTTCATATTTGAATTTGTATAATTTTGACAGGATATATTTTTATGGAGAGCAAAATCTTTTGGGATATTTAAAATCTAAGTTTATTTTTATATAAAATTACATAAGAGTAAAGAAATTTGAATGTTTGTTCTTTTAACGTTTACTTTATTTCTAACTTGTATAATTTAGACAGGATATATTTTTATGTAGAGCAAAATATTATAAGTTGTTTAAGGTTTGAGTTGATTTATTCACGAATAATATTCCTGTCTGTTTTTACCATTCCTACCAAAGATATTTCTGTCGACTAAATAAAAATTCCTTCTATTTAAAATTTAAATAGAACTTGAACAAATACGATAGTTCATAATATCCACGCAGACTTGCACGTAAGAGCGGGAGTCATCCGTTTTAACAAATGCAGCGTATTGCACTGATACGAAATGGCTGTGTGTGTATATATGTAGATATGTATGTATATGTATATATGTTTATATATGTGTATATGTATAGATATGTATATATATATATGTTTATGTGTGTGTGTGTAAATATATATATATATATATGACAACAACACTCATCACTCACAACAGTGACAAAACAATTACATTGACAATCATGTTACGTTATTTTCAAAATGTTTCCTTTTCTTTTTCATTGCTTCTTTAACACACTACTTCTCCGCTGCGAAGCGCGGGTATTTTGCTAGTTGTTAATATTTGAGAACATGGTGTCGCAGTGCTAACAACAACCTGGCGCCCTGTTCAGGAATTGTTTGCGCGTGCATGTGCGTTACTTTTTATGCTGACCGGGATTTATGTAGCGGAAGAATGTGGAAGATGGCGTACGCACAGATTTATGCAGCTGGATTTTTTTGTGTACGCACATTTCCGCTTTTGTCCGTACACCATGTTATAGTGTGAATTCTGTGCATGGTGTTATGCATGAGGCCCCTGGTCTTTGCCAAGATGTTCAATGGCAAACTGTTGTGTTGCTCTAATGTTCTAATCTTTTTAAATCCCATGTGAGATTCATAGGCATCCACAACCTTCTTTGTGAGGGCCTTAGAGAACTCTTTTGATTTTGGCATGATGTCACCACTAATCAATGGCAAAGAGAACACCAGAACCTCAATATCTGTGGTTTAAATAATGCAGGGTCCATCTGCATACTCCCTAAGGAGGTTCTAATCATTGGCAATTAATTTGGAGACCTGATTGTAATTTTATGGATTTTAAGTAGTAATAAAGGTATGAGTGCACTTTTTCAACTTATCAAATCTGCATTTCTGTTAATTTAGATTATGAAAATGAATACACCATGTCAATTTTATGTATCATTTGTTCACCTTTGGTTGTAGAAACAGTTTAAATTAAGATGTAATGTCTGTTAAAATATGTTGGTAAGTCAACAGTTACCATGGGGTGAACTTACTTTTTCAAATTACTGTCTATCTTTGAACCCAAGAAGATCCCGCTGTGTCTCTTTTGTTACAATGTAGAATATGATACAGTTGGTTTGAAAATGTACAGCTGAATGGATAGTGCACATTAAATCTCATTTAACATTTGTGACTTACATTTGTGAGAATAATCAAATTTATAGAAAAATAATGGAAAGGGCAGTGAGTCCTGTATGCACAACTTCTTTCACAGTTGGAAAAAGTACTTGTCATTTTGACCCATTTCATTGCTGTACATCAGTGAATAAGCTCTCCTCCAAGATAAATTGTTCCAAAATCACCCTGCTTTACTGTGAATGACTCATATATGAAATATTAGGAGCATGGCTTAGAAACTATATTCCTTTTAAGCCTTCTTAAATATCATTTTGCTTAATTTTAATATAGTTACTCCTTTCTTACTAAAATGCCTTGCTCCCCATAGATAAGCCTCTATAACAAGCAAAGTAAGATATCCACAGTCATTATTAAATTTTCAAGTATTTTTACTGTTTATGGTCTGCCTATCAAAATATTTCACAGAATATTCATTGTTTGCTAGTAAAAGAGGCATTAATAATTTCAATTATGGTGTTGAAGGTTGTCCAGTAAAAAACACATGATGTTTATTAGTATGCATATAATGGCATGATATTTTAAACAATTAAATGAGCTCAAAAATAAATAAATTGAATAATGATTTAATTCATTGTCTTTTACATATGAACAGGCAGCATATTGCACCTCCACTTGTCCTTTGATGTCACTTTGTGCTTCTTTTTCAGAATACTTTCTGGCTGTGTCTTGAAATGCTAACACTCATTGCAATTACAATTCTTACTGTCTTCTTAATTTTCTTTTTCAGATTCTAGGATGTTGCTTTTCTTACTGCTTTTTTCCTTTACCCATCTTTCTTTCACTGCTGTCTCTGCCAACATCCTCTCACTTTCTCTGTCTCTTTTTTTCTGTCTTGCTACCATTTGTTGGGGAGTAGAGTAAAGATGCTGGCATCAGGACTTTGGTTATGTTGGATGAGCAAGGAGGTAAGTATATGTTTTTTTTGAGGGGGGCAATACAAAATAACTTCAGTATAAGTACTAAAGGGCATAGTATTGGACTGAGGGAGTAATTTACTTCTACAGTCAAGGCAAAAGAATCTTTAAAGCCCCCAAAAGGCTCTTTTCAATGAAGACAAATAAAAAATCAGTTTACTGTCTGTAAATGACCAAAACTGCAGATGTTCCGAATGCACCCTTGAATATTTGAAAGATTCTCACTGTGAGCAAATAACAGAGGCCACTTAATGAAAAAATGGTCAGGACAGAGATTTCAAAACAAATATTTATGTATGTTTCATATGTTACTCCATTTTCAATCTACATTTTTCTATGTTTTATATTTAGTATTGTAGATCAGCTTTGTAAGAAAAATACAAGGGGCACATACTGTATTATACAACCCATACTCTGTAATGTGTATTGCATTAGAACAACCTCCTTGAAATGATAAGAATGTCAGTTTAAAGTATTGTATTGTGCAGTCAAATTCAGAAACAAAGAAAGTGATAAATATTGTATGGCTTTTTTCCAGAAATGTAGTAGTGTTGCATACCTTACTTGAAGCAGGAATTGGCATATATACACTACTAGCTGTCCCCCACGGCTCCACCTGTGCAGTAGTGAAACGGGACAAACATTAAAAATCAATAAACAAGCAAGTATCGCTAGCTAAGCCGAGGCAAGATACACTCCAAAATGTGGCGAGAGGTACAGCAACTTGAACAGAGGCTGGTGCGTGAGGGAGGAGGGTCCCGCCCGGCTCCCCACTGCTGACATCACACTTCCCCCTCCCCTCGGCCCGCAGCCTCTGTCTCAGATGAGCGTAAATAAATCGCTCCTGCCAACGAACAATGAGAGACGTTGCAAAATCAACTGGAATGTTCAAGCAAATTATAGAAAAAAGCCTGATCTAAATCCGTTAAGTAGTTCTCGCATGAAAAGCGGACAGGCATACAGACAGACAAGACAGACAGACAGTATAGATATATATATATATAGAGAGAGAGAGAAGTGATCAAAAAGTTTTTAGTTTAACCTATTAAAAGAAGCACCAGTAAAATTAAATAACATTTTAGTATAATTCCCATGATTATTAATACACTTTGATTTTTCTATGCCACTCCTATAAAATATTTTGTCTTGACTGAGCAGCCACCTTTCTGTAGCTGACATGATGTCGTCATCATTGTTCATGAAGATTGGATTTGGCTGAACTCTAACTAATCCCCATAGTGCCTGCTGTCCCACACTACATCGGTCTTTGATTGTTCAGTCTGATTCATTCTGTGGTTGCAACATTTTCTTCTGTTGTGTTTGACAAATACCAACCAGACTTTGGGTCATCTTCAAGAGACGTCTCCCCACAACATCTCTTCTCAGTGGTGTATAAAGGAGTCTTATACTAGTACACACTGACAGAGCAAGAGTGAATCTCCAATGATATAGGCCTCTCCAAATACTCCAAAGGCGTTCGAAATTCAGTGCTTTTATGGATTTAAGCATTCTTGTGAACTTTGTTTTGAAATAAAGAAAACATACATTCAAATCAGAAACTTGTAGTTTAGTTATTCTAACATATAGAAGCTGATCTGTGGCCTTTGAATTCAGAACCATAGAAGATCCCTTTCAGGTTCATTTTGAAAACTTTTTATATATATATTTAGTAATGAAAGTCAGGGATGGAATGGCATTCAATCTAGGATGGACAAAGTTTCTTTTCCAGCCTGGAGAACATACAGTGTAGATAGACAGTATGTGTGGATGATTATCTTGACCTGAATGGGGTTGGTGTAGCCTTTCTTGGTTAGGAAGCCCAAATAAAGGAACGTCCTTGGGAGATTGCCTCCCAGGATTACATTTTCCCTTAGTATTCTTTCTCAATATCATAATTTAAGCAGATCATTTGCTCATTAGATTGCTGACAGAAACTAAATTATACTTAAATAATTTGTTATAGTGAACATGATATGTTTCATTGGAAGCTTTTGCCACTAGTAGAGTTTAATTCTGCCAATCTATGCTGTTGTTCTTTGAACTCCTGTAAAAGTTAGTTAATTGTCTTTTCATAAATATTACAATAATATTAAAACACTCACTTTCCATACAGCCTGTTAAATGTTATTGTTTTCTTTCTTGCTGTTTGTTAGGTTGTAGTTATTCTTAATGTTACTGGCATGTTTGAAAAAAATATAATCAGAGTGGGATCTTTTTTAAATAAAACCAATATTGTGAAGGATTCACATTCCACTTTGGCTTGTCTCATACTTTAAGTTTTAAAGCTGTATAGATTTTAAGAGTAAAGTTGCATTTCCTTGGACATTGTTATTCCCAATGACTTTTGCCAATATTAGTAACTGTAATAGTTCTTCATTCAGTAAAAGAAAAGCTGATTTGAGCCAAAGCTGCCAACATAATTTAAAAAAACTTACAATGGCAGTCTGCATCTACAAGTAGACGTGTCTGGGGCAGATATGCTGAAATTATACGTCCATGTGTTCTTAAGTGCATTTGATCAATAAAGAACTCATTTTTAAATTGTAAAAATAAAGCCATATCATAATTGTAATTAATGGCAGTAATTTTTTAAAATAAGTATTGCTGTGCTGTAACTCATTTAAAAAAATGACTTTTTTAACTCATGAAAGCATTACAGTAACATTATATTGAGGCTGTACAAGGTTCCAAGTGCAAACATAGTATGAATTTTCAAAATACAAACAAGGAGCAAACCTGGAAATACTGAAAAACCAAAAAAAATCAAACATTGTAGAACTAAAGAGATTAAAATGCTATTGAATTAAACGAGAGCTTAAAAGAAAACTGCCTCAGGTAATCAAAGCAATAGAGAAAATCTAACTGAAAATAGTAAGGACTAATAAAACTAATTACAGCTTCAGTTGTTCCAGTTTTTTCATTTTGTTATTTGCAAATATATGCATGTTGAAATTGTACGGTATGGGGATGTAAGGATGTTGTTTGACTAGAGAACAAATATACAGCATTTCTGATTAATACATCATTTAAATTTTTAGTATAAAAAAACTGTGTTGTATCAATTATACATATCAGGTTTGGTAAAAAAAAACAAATAAAGTTAAAAGGTGTAATAGCCAAATCACATAAAACCGAATGTAAAGGAAAAAGCAAAAAATATATATTCAATAGCATACCCCAACAATGCAGCTTTCCAACTCATTTAAATGACAAAAACAATATGAAAGCATATCTTTGGAGAGTGGTGATCAATAGCCAATTCTTCCCAGGTTGACTGAAGTAACTTTACAGTTCGTATTTTTTGTGCATTGGATTTTCTCTACCTCTGTTGCCCTCTTATTCTCTCCAGACAACTTCAGAATACCACTTACTGTAGATTACACCACAATAACAAAAGGTGCCCAAACAAATTCTGCCATAATGAACATGTGTACTTGGAAATTACATGAATTATACCTTCCAGTGTGAGGGAATTCTGGTATTGAGCTGCTTTTGGTGCTGTTCAGACCCAGATACCCTCTCATATTGTCACATGTGCAGTAGATTGAGATGCCAAATTTCAATGGACATAAATTATTTAATGTCTTCCAACATATGGATACATCACATCTGGAACAAGAAGAAAAACAACTGGCCTCATATGGCAGCATGAAAGATGCATACAGGCTCCTGCTGTATAAGGGAAAAACTCCTGAATATTTGAAGCAGTTATTCAAGAAATGGCTCGTCTCAATGCCACCTCCACATCCAATTACAAATGGCATATGAGACCAACAGACGTTTTAACATACATGACCAGGATGTATGTGAGACTCTGTGGGCTGTACTTAAAAACACACTCTGAGATGTGGTCACCTTGAAAAAGCTATGGTGTGGTCACCAGTTGCATCACTTTATATGAGTAAACGATTGCTTATACAAATATAATGTAATGTAAAAACTGTCAAGCTTTTCCAATATAATACATCATAAAATAATGGAACTTAATTGAGTAAGATGGGTACAAGGCACACTCACCTGGTTTAACCTGAACAAACAGATGTAGCAAGCTTACTGAGTTTGAGAAAATGAAGACACTGTTCCACGTTCAGATGGATACACTGTACCTAGCTAAGCAGCTATTTGCTCAGTGATTTTCTGAATGATAAAACTACATGACACCATTTTAGTGCAGAGGAATGTCTTGTTTTTGTGTGGAGCTTGAACAGTTTGCTCAGCAGATCTGATAAGGATAATCTGACATCTGAACTAATAATGAGGTCTCTCACTACAGACAGTTTGAAAGTTAGCGACCAGGGCCATAGATTGTGCTTGGAAAAATATAAAATCAAACAAAGCACCTGATCCAGAAAGGATCTGTAGCTGACTGTTAAAGGCCTACAGCCAATTGTCAGGTGTATTGTGGCAGCTCTACAACCATCAGGGCCTAAAAGGCACAGCCCATCCTGTAATAACATGTAGTCCTTTATAGAACTATGAAGATCTTTGAAAGGCCAGTTCTCTTTCAATTACAAAGCCTTTGGGCATTCTGACCAACGTAGATTCCACGGATATGTCAAGCCTGGATTTATATTAAGATCATTTCAATGTGATATTGTGATGGGCAAACTGCACAGAATGGACATGAGTCCACTTCTTAATCTCTGAAGTTGACAGATTATGCAGCTTCATTGAAATCATGTCTGTTAGTGCACACAGTTTGATCATCTCATCTGTTCTATTCACACTGCACACAGGTGATAGCGTAAGTGTGGCCTTTAGTTGCCTTTAAGAAAATGCTCTAAAGATTCGGTCATTGTGGACTAATTTACTGTACCTCAGAAGAGCAAATCAAAGATGTGGTGGGCAGCATCTTAGAATGGCATTGAATTACTGTTTGCATGTAAATTCTTGTAAAACCTAGGACATGCCTATAATTATCGTCACATAAGAAGCCATAAAATGTGTTGTGGATCCACAACAGACTCCACGTTTATTGCCATCTGAAAAATGTTTGCCTGCTTTTTAACACTCTGTGCATAGAGGGGTTAAGTTATTTGCTCAGGGTGACAAATCAAGCTAGAGGTGTATACTGAACCAACAAATGCGTTGTGTTGAACTTCAGTGCCTTAGGCCCTACGATGATTTCCACTGTGACTGAGTACTTGTCTCTCTCTTTCTGGGGGTGAATGGGGAAATTATAAGAACAAGTTTAGTGAGTATAGCGTAAATATCTAAGTAAAACTACTCATTGTAAGCTTAGCGGGAAATTATTTTCTTACTGCCAACAGCACGTTTCTTTTAAAGGAAAAGCTCAATTTTTTTAGTATTTGAAGTTATCTATCTATTCTAACATACAGCATTCCACTATGATTTGAAGCCTTGAGGATTTAATTTTAATTCTCTGATTAAATTCACAGGATCAACAGCAAAGACATTGGAATAGATCTAGAAATACTAAGCAGTATCCACAATAAGAGAAGGGAAAAGCATCAAACTGTTAATTTTCACTGTATGATTGCTGTAGCTTCTAACCATCAGGGCATGGCTATAAATCTATAGTTTTAGAACAAAAATGTCCATATTCAGTTTTGTGCCCACTTTTGATAGAATCGTGAAATTCAGTTAGATGATATGCAGGTATGTTGATTTTACAGTTTATAATTTTGTTTTGTGTGGCTGGTTGTTGACAATGTCAGGTCTGTTCTAGAATTAAATGTAATAATATCTTCACAGGAATACCTATTAGACAAAACCTTACTTGACTTGGCATTGAGGTGAATTGTGTGGCTGCAGTGACTTGTCTAGTGACACACGCTTTCTTGTCAATGTGCCCACAACTGATGAAAGAGGTTTGAAATTTGGCCCCAACACTTTATGGACGCACCCGTTCAGTCACCGAAGTTTCATTCTAAGTCAAATAAAGATAGATAGATAGATAGATAGATAGATAGATAGATAGATAGATAGATAGATAGATAGATAGATAGATAGATAGATAGATAGATAGATAGATAGGTACTTTATTAATCCCAAGGGGAAATTCACAAATTCAAAGTGTAATCTTGCCTGAAGAAGGGGCCTGAGTTGCCTCAAAAGCTTGCATATTGTAATCTTTTTAGTTAGCCAATAAAAGGTGTCATTTTGCTTAGCTTTTCTCTACATTCATAATGGCTAACACGGTACAACACCCTAGTACTACATAACTAAATGTAGAAAGACAGTGCGTTTTGGCTAATATTTCTCTGAAATTGAGTAAAATATGTTATTACCGTGGACCATGTCAAGTGACATTTTGTTCAGTATGGACTGCTATCAGCAAATTAGTTTGACAATTCTGGTCTTACCAAAACCATTGCCCCCTTCACAATGCCAGGAATGATAAATTACTCTTTCATGATTTATTTGCTGAGGGCAAACACATCCCAGATGCTTTAAATGCAATAGACTGTCTTAACCTGAGGATCAATATTTACACACCTGCAGCTTTCAAGGAGATGTCCATACAAACAGCATTTTCAGTGTAGATAGATACTTTATTAATCCCAAGGGGAAATTCACATAATCCAGCAGCAGTATACTGATACAAGAAACAATATTAAATTAAATAGTAATAAAAATGCATGTAAAAGCAGACAATAACTTTGAGTAATGTTAGCATTTACTCCCCCGGGTGGAATTGAAGAGTCGCATAGTGTGGGGGAGGAACGATCTCCTCAGTCTGTCAGTGGAGCAGGACAGTGACAAAAGTCTGTCACTGAAGCTACTCCTTTGTCTGGAGATGACACTGTTCAGTGGATGCAGTGGATTCTTCATGATTGACAGGAGTTTACTTAGTGCCCATCGCTCTTCTACAGATGTTAAATTGTCCAACTTTACTCCTACAATAGAGCCTGCCTTCCTCACCTGTTTGTCCAGATGTGAGGCATCCCTCTTCTTTATGCTGCCTCCCCAGCACACCACCGCATAGAAGAGGGTACTCGCCACAACCGTCTGGTAGAACATCTGCAGCATCTTATTGCAGATGTTGAAGGAAGCCAACCTTCTAAGAAAGTATAGTCGGCTCTGACATTTCTTACATAGAGCATCAGTATTGGCAGTCCAGTCCAATTTGTTATCCAGCTGCTCTTCCAGGTATTTATAGGTCTTTATAAGCTTCCATTACAAGGTTTGTTCATGATCACATGACATATTTTAGCAAATCTCCCAAAACACATACTTTCCAAAAACTACTTTTGTAAACAGTTCACCTTTATGGGTGTCCCTGATTGTTTTAGCCACAGTGCCTCATATTGATATTTCATCTTGGCCTGTTTTCCTGCTAACCTCTCAGATCATTTGTAGATATTCTGTACTTCCCTTTACTGTGCTCTACCACTTTAGTGGAATGACAGTCATCTGGTAATCCCAGTAATTGTTTTGTAGCCATGTTTTGCTTTTTATGGACACATCTCTTAAACAATAGCCTAAGATTTTCCCTATAAACGCTGGAGTTAAACCTGCTGAGGGGTAATGGACATTGACAAACTTCTTGGCAGAGATGCCTTACATATCTATACTGGCCTTGAAACATAATCCTTACTACATGTTTGGCCAGCATAGCGCGAGTTTCATTTTTTATACAATTCAATACATTGTCTGGATCCAAGACATGGTCTTTTTTCAGTACATCCAACTGTAGTTTCCAAGTCACTTGTGCCTCAGAGGCATTTGTTGTTCAGGTATTACTTGAAATTTTATTTAAATAAATCAAATATAGTCAAATCAAACCATTTTCCAAAAGGTATCCTGAGGCTGTAAGAGTTTATGAATTTAGGTGCCCATGTCTCTCTCTGGTGAATAGCTGTAATTCTAAGGGGAGTTTGTTAGTCCCATCTTGTTTTCCTGTTTGGACTCATGCTACTTTAGTCATATCAGTTATTGAATTACTCTGGCTGATCATGTGCTCATTCATCCTACTTGCTTCAACAGAGGTGACTCTTTTTGTTATTTATTTCTTTGCCCAATTTGTTTGCTTGTGTAATAAAGTGTAGGTGGCGGTTTTTTTCTTTTCTTTCTACCTCACACAGTAATATTTTTCTGCGTATTTTTTTTCCTTCCCAGCTTAACAGTTAACCATGTTAATTCGCAAGGCTTTTGCCTACTGCCATTATAATTATCGCTCTCCTAAAATCCATCCATCATCCAGCCCGCTATATCCTAACTACAGGGTCACGGGGGTCAGCTGGAGCCAATCCCAGCCAACACAAGGCAGGAAACAAACCCCAGGCAGGGCGCCAGCCCACCACAGTCTCCTAAAATCACCAGACTCAATTATATTGTCTTTGAATGGAGGTGCAATTTCAAGTCACATGATTCTGATTTTTAGTTCTAAAAGCCTGCAGTTATTTTATCCAAGATGGTTTGGAGATTGTAAAACCCCACAATAACCAAGAATATATTAGACTATACCATATTACTAAGACCATCCCTCTGAATGCAAAATAAGCAGTCAAAATTTGACATTTTTCTAAATTTCTTTCATGCTTTATCGGATTTTTCAGCTGCATTCGTATTTCTTCAGAAATATAAATAACTTGGACACTGTTTTGTACAGTGGACAATCTAATCAAGGATTTACAAATAAACCCAGGGAACTAGATTTAATACTATTAGAAGGTAGTATAGGTTAAATTAACTTGTAGCATAAAAAAGTATAGGACATCATCAGTAAGTTTTATACCAGATTAAAGACAGCCAAGGTTAATGATTTGCTAAAGAAATGATTACAGCTTATTTGCACTGGTCATTTTTTTAATCCTAAATAATTAAACTGAATATGTTCTGCCTCCAAAATAGCTTTCTGTATTTTTATATTCACACGTAAGAACATAAGAAATTTATTAAAAGGCTCATTTGTTTAGCTAACAGCTAAGATGTCCCAATATCTCATTCAACACTTCTTTAAGGTTGTTAAGGTTTCTTTCTTTAACTACATGTCTCAATTGTTTGTTCCAGATTCCCACCAAACTACCTAGATTTCCAACTAAAACCTTTGAAGGCATTTTTCCTTCGTTACCAGTTCATAATAGGAAAATGTGTTTTGTTTTTGTTTTTTCCAAACAGTATAATTAGTTGTTGGCCATTAGTAAAAGTGAAAAATGTTGCACTCATTGAATTAGCTGTTGGTAAAATTGAGTTGAAATACTGTACAGTCAGTCAGTCATTTCACAACCCGCTATATCCTAACTACAGGGTCACAGTGGTCTGCTAGAGCCAATCCCAGCCAACGCAGGGCGCAAGGCAGGAAGCAAACCCCGGGCAGGGCGCTAGCCCAGCACAGGGCACACACACACACGCCAAGCACACATTAGGGACAATTTAGGATCGCCAATACACCTAATCTGCATGTCTTTGGACTGTGGGAGGAAACCGGAGCACCCGGAAGAAACCCACTCAGACACGGGGAGAACATGCAAACTCCACGCAGGAAGGACCTGGGAAGCAAACCATGTCTCCTAACTACGAGGCACCCAGCGCTACCACTGCGCCACCGTGCCATGTTTTAATAAATTTTTATCAATATATCACACAGTACAGGATACATCAAAAAGCTTGCTGTACATACAAATTTGTATTGCACATGCCAGAAAAGTGCTATATTCATAATACTATTCACATAATATTCTTAATACATTTACTACCAATTAAATTGTTTATAAATGCTAATCTGCTGTGTCTCATTTGACTTTACAAAAGCAAGTACTAAAATGAACTAGAAGCTGTAGTTACAGTTATTTCCATTCATCTATTCATTCTTCCAGTTTTCAGTCAGTTCTGGGTGATTAAGTTCCCACTTTGAGATGTTCTTGTTATCCTCAAGCAATATGAGACATTGGTGTTTAATAAATATTTTACTGAAATGCAGTGATAAAACATAAGAGATAAGGCAGGCAGTTTTGTCTACATACACTGACTATTTATCTTTCTGTATGTTTTCCTAAACCGAAGATAAATTTGACACTTACAGATTCTTTGTCCCTCTGAGACTGATTTCACCGATATAATTTTCATTGACTAATATGATGTCTATTTATGTCCATTTATTTGCTTGTGTTTCTTCAATGCTGTTCAAAATTATGTTTCATTCCTTCTTTTCATTTATATATGAGGACTCTAGGTTTTGTTTTGTTGTTGTTGCTTTTTTTCCCATTATACTAGATTAATGACATTTTCTCAAAGTAGTAAATGATATCTCAATAATCATGTATGTCAGCATGTGAAATTTTGAATGTTGGGTTCATTTGATGTTATGAAATAAGCTATGAACAACAAGCTGATCTTTCTCACAAACCTTTTGTGAAGATTAGAAAGTCAGAACAGTAAGCACCTGTCCGATGAAACAAGAAAAAAAAATTGTCAGTCTGCAAAGTTACATTTACTAGCAGTAATGAGGGCCTAGACAAGATCATTGCAGTCCATTTATCCAGTTATAGCTTGTTGGGTCCTTTTCAGTTAACTTTTCTAAAAGTTGCTAAGATACTACTTTAAATCATAATTCTAGGCAGATAGTTCCATATATTTATTGTTTTTTAAATTAAAAACCTGTTGTTATTATGTGTGCATATGATGGGCTCATAAATAATTCCCATTTATGCTTCCATGCCTTCTATGAGTACTTGGACAGAGTTTTATCTGTACACGCTAGAATTGCAGGTTGTCTGTTGTCCACAAAGGTTAAACGTTTCTCTTTCTCCCTGATAATTAACTTCCTGTTGTCCTGAAATATGTACACATAGCAGGCACATTGTTTCAATTCATCTGTATCAATCTAGTGGCATTCAGAATATCTCGCAATGAAATATTATCCATATTTTCTTCATGTTTCTGTATAGAAATTAACAATCGCAGCAAAATGTTTAAGACACCTTCTCCTTAATTTTTCTATATATCTTAATATCGGTGACACAATGGATAAATCCCTTTTAAACTTGTTTAGTGTGTCACATTCAAAGTCTATCAAAATATGTAAAATAAAGATGAATAACCAGGAATCCTATTCCTGTAACTAGTTAAAGCTAAATTGGAGTTCCACTGAAAATAACACTCTACATCGCTAATGCTTGCAGCATAATAATCAGATATACTTAAGGTAGCTTAATAAAAGCTTTCTGAAAGCCTAAGTAAGGCAAAATTACAACGCACTAAAAGCACCCTTCCACATCTGTAAATCTATATTGTCTGTCTTTTAAGGCACTAGTTAGTACTTGTTACTCCCTTTTTTGGGTTATCAGTATTGGGGACCAGCAAGCACTTCCGAGATGTTCATTTCTGGCACAGTGTGCCTCATCATTCATATCTTCTGATGATATAGATATGGGAATACTGCTTGGTCTATTACCTTTAATCCCAGTTTCCTTTTTTTAATGTTATACCATAACTCATAAAATATTCTATTCAGACTTTAAAATCTTAATGTACTTCAGTAGAATTTTTTTGCTACTATCTGCCAGAACACTCTTGATTATCGTCATGTACTTATGTCCATGCACCTATCTGTGATCATTTCATTTTCTGCATCCAAATCTCCGCGCAAATATTTTTTAAGCAGGATATGTTTTAATAATTCTCTCTTCACAGTTGTTTTATCTGTTGTATCAATCAATACTATAATCATGTTTCAATTGAAAAATGTGAAGAATAATGAATAGCTGATGAAAGAGCTGGTCCTCTACCACAAATTGATTTCCTTCCGCATGAACTCCCTTTTGAGTGAATATAGCCTGGCAACGGAATTATTTTGTTGAAATATCCTTTGATTCTCCCGTACTGGTTTCTCCACATTCCTTATTTCCGACACTAAAAATTTCAATGAAAATATCTAATGCTGCTTCACTTGAAGAGACCTTGACAACGGGAACCAATTAGACAGACACTCTGTTGGACAACAAATTCTGTTAGTATTTGAAGCATAACAGTGGCATAGTGAATGGTGTTAAGTCTTCGATAGAAATTACTTTGATGCCATTGCAAAAGATAGTTATGAATGTTTGGTTACCTAGAAAATGGTTAAGGTCAAACCAGTCTGTGTTTTGATTAGTGCAGTATGTATAGTGTGGAAGGTTTATTCACAACTCAAGGCTTTTCTACTTGGTGACATGGTTCTTCACATTAATGAGATCAGGCAGCATTTTATATGGTGACTATCTGAATTATTAATTACATTGTATGCATTTTCCCTAATCATGAAACTCATTAGAAAGGAAAATGGGTAAAGAATAAACAGTAAAAAAAAAAATTAGAAAACCATGTCACACTGATGCTTTCTTTACTAAGGTTAACTACACAAATATCTAGGTCTCCTAGCTGCTTATATGCCCTTTCACTCTTTATTATTCACTTTGCTTCAAATTAACATAAAAATAAAATTACCCAGAGTGTCTTATTTTAAAACAAACTGGAAACGTTCAGTCATAAGTGTCTACTATAGACGAGGACCTCTTGTAGGATATAGTGCCAGGTCACAAACTTACTCAACTTACTTGCACAGAGAGCTTTAATTATATACAGTCAGCTGCTGTTCAATTTCATTATCAAGCAACGTGAACCTGAAGTTATATCCTGAGATATGACTTGAGGTGCCTTTTTCTAATATCTTATTATCTACTTTGTTTAGTCTCAGTCAACTCCTGCAGTAGAATTTATGTTTCTTTTGTCCATCTTGCACACTGTGTATTTCTAAAAACTAATTCATATTATTATTATAGTTTTATTTTCTATATGCATCATTGAAAATTTCATACTTTAGAGTTCCACTCATTTCTGTATTTTTCCAAAATTTAAGTTTAATTTGGTCAAATTTCTAATTACTCTTTTTTCATTTTCCATTTGCTTGATGTAAAGTACGTAATGGCTGAATGTAAAACGAGTCAATGTAAACGTTTCCAAGTTTAATGGATCAAATGAAAAGAATATGTAGGAATAGATGTTCAAACACTTTGGCAAAAAATTAAGGCTGGTTTAACTTATTTTGCAACCATTTCCAGTTTAATCAGTATTGTTTTCTTTTCCCTCTGGGCCTCAACAGGAATGTGTTTTGAATAAGACATGATAGGCCAATTGTATTTCTATTGATGTGATAGCCAAATTTGATATGATTTATATATTGAACGACTAATCTCCAAAGCTCTGGTATTCCATGGGATTACTGTAAATATTATCATTAATTACAAAAGTGGCAGTCTTGTCAAAAATCTAAGCAAGAATTATATAAAAAGGGAATTGTGGGTATTTATGGGATTTGTGGCCATTGATTAGTATGTACTCTGTACATGATGTATTAGAAGATCATTGGAGCTCATCATCTGGTTTGCAACCTGAATGATCCTATGGACCTCATCAAAATAAGTGAAAAGATGAACATTTCAGACTATATGAACTCATAATATGTGGGAAAAATTAAAGTAAGTCAAAGGTTGAACATTTCAGTCTAAATAAGGCACCGTACTTACTTGAAAAAAAACAAACAGTATTTTAAAAGAACTCTTAAGACATGGATGACTCGCCACCAAGAAAGAAAACATGAATTCTGGTTTGCATTATATTGTCAACCCATCCATCTGTCAGGTGTACCTAAAGTACCTAAAATCACGTTAATTATGATGGGATCTGAAATTAACAGTTTATGCCTTTAATGTTCAAATTTAAATTTATTTGTATTTATTACAGTTCAAGGTGGTTTAACCACTAATCCTATAGAGTCGATTACATTTTCCATAAAAAGAAACACTAGACCTTGGATGACCGTATTTATAAGATGAAATCAAGATCCAAAAACATCTGAAGTTTCGTGTTTGTGCAGATTACAAAAATACCTAGGAGGGTGAACACCAGAGTTTTTCAAGAATTCCTTACATTAAGAATGAGTTCTTCCATAAAATGTCTAAACCAGTTGTGTTCATTATGCAGATAACCTTGACCGCTTTTGGCAAGCACTAATCCATGGTCATTCATACAGGCTAATCTAGATTCAAACAAACGGTATTTCTTTGGAGCAAATGTGAGTAGTTGGAGATAAATTCAAATAAGTAGGAACTGGGAAAAAGTCAAATCTAGGTCTCTGGAGTATGAACATGGCCTGTAATGGATTGGCAGCCCATACACAGTGTATTTCTGTTTTGTTCCTGATGCTGTCAGGGAACGATCTGGCTGCTCCTTACCCTACAAAAGGAAAGAAGAAAGTGGATGGATGGATATTGAAAGAGATGAGTTTGGTTAGTGTGCCCCTGATCATACTGGTCATCTAAGTATTTCAGTGGGGCCTTATAAAGAAAGAAGGAATTTCATGTACTGAAAAAAATGGGAATGCAGTCTAATTGCTATTTCTAAGAACTTGTAAAGAAACAAGCAATGAAATAAAAATATAGAGCTGTAAAGAAGGTGAATCCAGATTTCTCTGATAATGTGGGAGATGAACATAAAAACATGAGGAAGCAAAGCCAGCCATAGGTCATTCATCAAGTACACTGTGCACAATGCTGAACACACCAGTGCCCAGTTCACAAGCTGAGGTACAGCCAAGGTATGACAATAAAGAAAACATGGGAATCCTAAATGTTGCTGTAAAAATCTTGCAAGAGTAAATGACTAATGGTCTGACTTTCATCAGAGGTGGGTAGAGTAGCCAAAAATTGTACTCAAGTAAGAGTAGCGTTACTTCAAAATAATATTACTCAAGTAGAAGTAAAAAGTAGTCATCCAAAAAAATTACTCTAGTAAGAGTAAAAAAGTATTTGGTGAAAACACTACTCAAGTACTGAGTAACTGTTTGAACATAATAAATGATTTATTTTTTAGAAATGTAATAAGACAGACAAAAAATTAAAATAATGTGCAAATTCTGCTATTTCCAAATAATAAATTTAAAAAATGAGTAAAAATAATAACATCTTTACAAAATAAAGATGTACAAATAACAGAAAGTTCCAAATCTCAGTTTTTCACAACAAAGCTTTTGAAGCCAATGCCTACAGTAGGTAGCATGTATGTTTGAACAGTGCAAACTACTTACAGTGGCACAATATACTGTACAGACAGTATAATACTGTATATTCACTTTCTGGTGTAGCGGGTCAGCAGCTTCAAAAAAATATATATATATATATATTTTACAGGTCAAATAAAAAGTGGCATATTTAAATGTTGGGATATACATGAGTAAAGGTTGACTTTACATTTAAGACATGAATTGATGTTTCCATGAGCTAAATTTGTGTGTAAAAATGCTTTGACTAGTCCTGGCCCCCTGAGAAATTAATCAAAAAATGGTTTTATTGTCTGCATTTTTTTTCCTTTGGCAGCTTAGGAGAAGCAGAATGTAATGAGATGTTCTTGTTTTTTCAACTGAAATGAACTGTTCTTTTTTTTATAGCCCGATAATTAATCACCTACATTCTGTTGTGTATTGAAGCGGAGAGCTACTACACTCCAGAGACTTAACAATTGCTTCAAGATCAATAGACACCTACATCCTAGCCTTCAGACCTGAGTTGTTAGGCCCATCATTACCACCTAGATTTCACAAGTAGGTCCCTGAAATCACTCGGTTACATTTATTCCATGTGCAGATTGCCATCCATCTGTCACTTGCATACATTCTCTAATTCCCAGCAGTACAATGAGGATATTACAGGAGAAGGCATCTGTCTTTGAAAAAGAGGCAGCCAAGCAGCGTTTCGTGACGTGAACTGTTTTGCCTATACAAGCTTGACACTCGGGCAGGGTACTTGAATATTTTTTTGGTACTTTCACCATTAGGCGATTACCATAAATGAATGGGCTACCTCAATCCCTATCATTTAATGGTACCCTTAACAAACAGCCCAGTCACAGAAAGATTGTGAGAAAGTCTATACTATACCTCTCTTGGCTAAATTTTAAAAGATGGGAGCTTCTTCCCCAAAAGTACCCGGTCTGAAGCCAGTGCTACCCTAAAACTGCTCTGCATGAATCAATGGGGAGTCAATAGGCTGATTTAAAATTGAAAAAATGGACCCATGTCCGTATGTTCTATAGAACTATTTCAATTGGACAGAAAATGGCAATTCAGTCCCCATGCAACGTTATATTAGAAGAATAATGATGCCAATTTGTTATTGCATGCCTGTTAGTTATATCAATGTTATAACTATCATCATAATCAGCCCCAAGTACAGTAAGTATATCAGCTTTCAGCTCTGTTGTTTAGCATTTGGTCCTGCATACATTGTCATACCAATGCATCGACCCAGTATAATGCATTGTGGTAGCTCTGTTGTAGTTCAGTGGTCATTATTCATGTTCTGTTGAAGAACAATAAAATTCATTCCACTACTGTCATCCCTTTGTCCTGACCAGAACAACTTGATCGTGTCGAAGATGGCATGAACCATATCAACCAAGACATGAAGGAGGCCGAGAAAAATTTAAAAGATTTAGGCAAATGCTGTGGCCTTTTCATATGTCCTTGTAACAAGTAGGTACTGGGTGCCGGCTCTGCTATGTGGTGGTGTCCAATCTGTTTTTTTTTTTTTTATTTATTTTTTTTATTTATTTTTTTTTTTATTTATTTATTTTTTGTCGCAGTGAATGTCTGAAGTTTTTTGTCTCTCTTCTTTGTCCTTTCTTTCTCATCCGCTTCATTCTGTGGGGATAAAATACTTGTGTTTAATCAGAACAACTGGAACGGATCGAGGAGGGAATGGACCAAATCAATAAGGACATGAAAGAAGCAGAAAAGAATTTGACGGATCTAGGAAAATTCTGTGGTCTTTGTGTCTGTCCATGTAACAAGTAGGTGCTGCCTGCCTGCCTGCCTGCCTGCCAAAATGAACAATAATAAAAGAAAACCTCTCTCTCTCTCTCTCTTTCTACATACATGCACTTTATTAGACAATCTCAGTTCATCCATGCTAGGGAACTCGGCAGGATGAGCATGTGGCATGCAGAAGCCTCAGTGCAAATTTATTTCAGTTGCTCATTTCCTAGTGTGTAGAATACCCAGTGAAATACACTTCTACAAAATCAGGCATGCTGCAGTGATTCACATAATATCAGTGTCACCATATATAAACATAAAGACACACACACGCACATTTATATGCGTATATACACACATACAGTATACAGTATATGTGTATATGCGGTATATATAAAAACATACACACATGCAATATGTGTGTTTTGTATTTTGAAAAATAGTGTTTCAACATTTTCATATCCTGAAGTAAATGATGTAAGAAATCGACACTCCAAAGCTCTCCCATTGGTAGTAATCTACCTTTCTTTAATTGTCAGCAGTTCACCAATAATATTTATGTTTCGCTTTGGTTCCTCACTAACTTTGGAAGAACATTTTGTGCTTCCTTGTGAAAATGTTGGCACACTAGCCAGATTCCACTGAAAAATACATGTTCATAAGAGAGAGATTCAGTTGTGCACAGAGCATGGCACCAATCCACTCAGACCGGACAAGAAGTTACCATCTGTTGTGGCATCTAATGAGACACCCAACCAAACACATCTAAGAGCTGAAGACAAATAATCAAAATGAGTGTGATGCATGGCTACTGTAGCAAGAATGGCCGGATAATTCAGTTGCTGCTGAGACTGATATGCATGTCAGTAGTGATTTAAGCAACAGCGGTTGGCTGATTTTCTTGTTATGAAAGTCTTTCAATTCAGTGCAAGATCTCATCAGCTTAAGTTTGGCTGAAATCCTGCTGTATATACTCAGGCTTGCTCTAAACCGTATGAGCCAAAGAGAATGGCAAGTAGTTGTTTTACTTTCTTTCTTTGCTATTTTGTTCCTTAAGTAAAGATTTTTTTTTATTATCTGCACAAATTTTATTAACCTCCATAAAAGTGATCCGTTGAGCATGACTGAGTCACACGTTTTGGAGAATGCGTTGCATGCAGACTGCTAACAAAATATATCTTTTTTCTTTTATTTAACTGGAGATTTTTATTGTTCAGATGAAATGTTGCTTCTGCCTCTTGTGACAAATGTATTAAACCACAGGTGTTATACAGTATGTCAAAATCAGTGGTTTAATACGTTTCAGAGTCACCATCGAATATACTGTAGGTTAGGCAGATCAGATATCATCAAAAAGCGAAAGTGCCCTGTGGCTTAGATGCTATCTGTGCGTCTTTTATGTACATCTTTAGAGAGATGAATATTTTTTTTTTAATTACTGGCAGGCCCCAGTGGAATGAGTTCAGGTGCTACAAGAATGAGAGCCAATTTTAAAGCAAGAGGTACTGCAGACATATCATAACCCATAACATGTGAATTGTACCCATAAAATCAGGATTTTGCTATGGCCTAAATTAATGTCATCTTTATTTTAAAAGTTAATATCTGCTATTCTGAACAATCAGATTATTGAGCAAATACTAGCAGGCCACAACAGCATGTGAATTGTTATGTATCCTTGTTAAGATAACAGTTTAACGTTTTCCCCAGACAACAAGAATATAGTTAACAGTGGTGAGCACCAGCAAAAAGGTCCCACTCACCCAGTTCTGTAAGGTGGAATTTGCTTAGTGCTGTATGCAATTCTGACTTTAATTTAGAAATCTAGTTATCGAAAATCACTGGCTATAGAAGACAAGACAAAGGTCACCTGTTGTTTTCTGAAGATAATGCAATGCACTTTCAAAGGTGGACAGAAAAGGAGTCTTTCCAAATCACAACTTATGGCGAATCAAGAAGCAAAATTATTAGCTGTCTTGACATAGGTCACTGGGAGCATGCCTAGATTTTCTTTTTCACTATGGCACAGACAAAACTGAAACAAAATACTTTACAATAATACTGATTTTTGGATAGGAGAACCATTTTTGGCTTGTTAGGCCCTCAGGTTCTCTGCAATCATTTTGAGTTACTGCTGAAGCTAAATTTAACGGGTGGCCATAACTGCAAATTAGGAAAATGTTTTTTTGTTTTTTTTTCTGAAGCACAGCAGCAGTTTACTGAGTACATTTGGTTCTGTCTCGTGCTTACAGGCTGAGAATGACTTAAGTCCCTTTCTGATGTTAGATTGGTTGTTTCGTTGCTCCTGCACTCATCCCACTATTAGTTTTGTCTTAACTGACAAAGGTATGTACATCATCTCTAGATGTACGGTCATCAATTTTAAGTACCGATACATTGTTTTGACGCACTAGAACTTTGTCCAAATTGTGAAGTGGACGTGAAAAATACTAATGTTCCTACCTTTACTAGGAGAATATTGACTGGCTTGACTTTCCATTTTTCATGTCAGCCTAATTGTTAAAAAAAAAAAAAAACATTTCGTAAAAGACAAGCCTATCGTTAACTGGATCCTACAATTACAGAATATATTTGTGATGTGATGTACACACTGTACTTGGCAGTTCTGTTTTCATGTATCCTATCTGTTTGTCTCCCAAACATGTTCTCTGTGTTATATGTTTCAGTCTAAAACGAGAAAATATTAATTACAATGTTGTTTTTTTTTTTAGTTTTAATTCTGTGTATAATAAACAATGCAATTTATGTGCACAGTGTAAATTTAATATCTTCCGTGTTTACAGGGTTCCTATATCAGTTTAAACAACATCTCTAGTCAACGGTTTAATAAAGAAAAATCTCATCTGCCTAATTCAGTTATGAACTTTCAGACCTCAGATTGGCATAATGTATACATGTGTGTCAGTCAGGATTCTAATAACCTCTCTGTATGCAGACTCAAGTCTAGTGATGCCTACAAGAAAGCCTGGGGAAACAACCAAGATGGTGTAGTAGCCAGCCAGCCTGCCCGTGTTGTGGACGAACGTGAACAGATGGCGATTAGCGGTGGCTTCATCCGCAGGTAATTTGTTTGGTGGTAGGAACAGTGCACCATAGTTCTACTGTATATGTGGTACCTATTAAAATGATAAATATACTCTGTTCACCTGTATCCAGACTAAAAACTAGTTGGCTCACTCTTCAGTGTGGTCATAGAATTCTTTTTTTGGTATCAAACTGTGTTTAAGGCATGTTTTATCGGACATTTTGTCTCTTAGTTGTACGTATTTAGATTACATGTACAACAATCATTAAAATGTGTATCCAGTGTCCACATCTGCTGTCGCCTTCCTTATGCAAAATTAAGATCGGCTTCTGCTTACAGGTTTTATGCATGCTGATAGGATACACTAATATGCATTAACACTTGTGTCACGTACAGTTGCTGTCAGTCAGTTTCAGAGCCAATCACAATTCAACAACAAGCACATTTCCACCTGTTTTTTAATAGGGTCAAGTGCTATCTGATTGTAATCAGATTGTTAATGCCAATTCTAAGGGATGCCAGTGTTAAGTCAGTGAGGAACATTTGGTTTTCTGCCACAGCTTTCATAAGTGTGCAAACTTAAGGGTAAAGATCATATTTGTGCTGTCCTGTTTTTGGTACAGAGATTTGAGGACCCTTATTCAGCTTCACCAAACAAGAGGCACTTTCCTTACTTCTGCTGGCTTGGTATCACACTTTAGCTTTTTGCCTCAGAGACTTTTTCTCCATCATTCCTGCTGTTCAGGTTATCAAAATAGTCATCATGATCTCTGCTGGTCAGTTCCCCACCGTGTATCTCCATTGCACGCCTTATCAGCCATGTGTTCAAAGCAGTTTGCTGTTTAGTTTCCCAGTGACTGGTACTTGATCTAAATATATTTTCACTATCAGCAGCTTTCTACCATAATCTGCTAACAGGTGCAGCTTTTCCTTTAAAAACATGCACAGTGAAGTTTGCACATAGCTTACCTGCCATTCTTACAGTGTGTCTCCTGCCACTTCCCCTTATTCTCTAGCTATCGTATCGCAGCTATCATCCCATTAAACACTCTAGTGCATTGACAATTGCAAAAAAACTACAAGCATTGTACTTATCCTTCGTGTCTAAGGCTATGTCCACTAAACTACTTTTTCATCTGAAAATGACAATTTTAAAAATTAAACCATCTGTGTTCATACTAGCATTTTCACAATATTTACAATAGTATCTCATTCCACACTAAAACAACCCCAAATGCATATGACATAGACATTCGCTTACAGTGGGCATGTGCACATCATTGAAGAGGTGGTAACCCTGCCGGCCACCGGATTTATCATAAAACTGTAGCAACTGGAACTTTATTTGCCTTTGTTGAAGCAAAGTGGCGCATGCACCCTTAGCCCCAATGAAGGTACTCAGAGACTCAGGACAGACAGCAGAATCAGGCTGTATTGTATGGTGTACATGCAGACTCCACTCAGATGGAACAGTGAACCGCCAGCAATGGGCACCTTTTATTTTTAATACAATTCTCATCATTTCAGCTATTATTCTTCCTCATCTGACTTTGAGCATTCCATTGATCTTGTTCTGCCTCTAATTAATTCCACCAATAACTCTTAATTGAGGGGGTATCAAACCCCGCTTTGTCCATCTTACCTGTTTGATAAGGGCTGTTCTCTCCCCTTACTATCTCAGTGCTCACTACCATGATTTACAACCAAAGAGTTTGCATTCCCTTCTCTAAGCGAGGGGTCCATTCTTTGGCTCTCTAGCAAGTCTGACCTTTGGCTTATGAACTATTAATGGTGTTTTCTGGCTCATACAAAATAATAAAGAATATGTACAAATGAATCTTTTTAATCCTAACAGTCACATGTTTAATGCTTAGTATAAAATATTTACTTACCATGTGCTTATAATACTTTTCTAGTACGTGTTTTACCAATTGTAAGAATACAGTTTTCTATAACTTTTGTGCATGTATGCAACATTCAAACTAATTTAAATACATACAGGTGAGCAACTCATCAAGCACTATGGAGAGTAACCATTTTATAACAATCCATATTGGAATATTGTTTTTGGACTTTTTATTGCACCATGAAGGGTCCAATGAGGAGGATCCAATCAAACAAGGGCCACTAAATAAGCACAAGCACTAAAGTTGCATTTTCAGAAACATACAGCTCAGGAGAGCATTTTCAAAACTCTGTTTCCAGGAGTTGAACAAAACCAGGGCTGTGTGGATGTGTAGTGAAAACCGAGACTAACGTCTGTGGTTTTTAAATGAAAACGTAGTGTGGATGGGGCCTAAGATAGTCTATGACTCCATACTTTATGGTAACTCATTCTTCTTACATATTACTTTTTTCCTCTCCTGCACCAGTTGTGATGCTGAGTATCCACATAGCCCACAGCTATATAGTAATCCTTACAGAGTTAAATTTTCCTAAACATTTTCAGTGTATTTGTTCAATAAAAGGAAACAGGTTTTTCATTTGTTTCCTTAATAACAGGATTTTCTTGACCCTTATTTTTATAGTTTTCAAGCTGTTTCCACCTACTTAAGTCTTCCCCAGGCTTTGCACTGACCTCCTGCTTCCATGTATTTTGTTCACTCAAAAAGTGTCAGTTGTTTAGCTCACATTTGGGAAGAAACAGTTTAGCCGATCTCACAGCACAGCACAAGTGTGTGGGTGGTGAGGAGGAGATGTTTTTGGGAGATGTGAGTGAGCCAGAGGAGTAAGTCACTTGAATTCACAGAACGCAGGCAAGTGGGTGTGCAAGTGCTTAGTACTTGTAACATTTATGACATGCCAGGTCGGGGCTATAAAAGAGAAAAAGAATAAACTGATTCTAGTAGGTAGTTTTCATTATCTCTCGGGTAAGTGATTTCCCAATTAATGACATATTGTGGTTGAATCTTGTTAAAACATTTATAAAACAAATGAAATACTAAATCGAATGTTTTTCATCCAGTGGAACTAAAAGCGAAAAACAAAATGGCACATATTATATACAATAGAAATCAGTTCTTTACAGAATGCATTTTCACTAAAAGTAACCTTTTTACTGTGTGTAACTAGAAATAATCTTAGAACTTGAACATCTTGTGCAGCCCTAACAGACTGCTCTATAATTTTGCAGTCAAGTATGTTAATATAAATTATACCCTGAACTACTTCTACACACCGACTCGATTTAAAATTAGGATTAACATGTGTTTACATTTACCTTCTAGAGACCATCAAATTTACCCACCCTGCAATTTCATTTCTACTTTTTCTTCTTAAGGGCTGACGGACACTGGAGTCTGTTTAGATAATGAGAGGTTCTAGGCAATGCCAGAAAGGGATCCAGGCCATGCACAGTTTCATATGAAACTTTAAAACATGAAAAATACCTCAGGGAGTGGAAGATGTATTACATCTTTAGTACAAAGTAACACCGTTTGCCAAATTAAAAAACTAGTATTCATGTGATAACGCTCTAGACGAGAACAGGCCATTCAGCCCAACAAAGCTCGCCAGTCCTATCCACTTATTTCTTCCAAAAAAACATCAAGTCGAGTTGTAAAAATCCCTAACGTCTTACTGTCTATCACACTACTTGGTAGCTTATTTCAAGTGTCGATCGTTCTTTGTGTAAAGAAAACTTCCTAATGTTTGTGAGAAATTTACCCTTAACAAGTTTCCAACTGTGTCCCCATGTTCTTGATGAACTCATTTTAAAATACCAGTCTTGATCCACTGTACTAATTCCTTCAAAATTTTAAACACTTCAATCATGTCACCTCTAAATCTTCTTTTGCTTAAACTGTATAGGCTCAGCTCTTTTAATCTTTCCTCATAATTCATCCCCTGTAACCCTGGAATCAGCCTAGTCTCTCTTCTCTGGACCTTTTCTAGCACTGCTATGACCTTTTTGTAGTGTGGAGACCAAAACTTTATACAGGACTCCAGATGAGGCATCACCAGTGCATTATAAAGGTTGAGCATAACCTCCTTGGACTTGTACTCCACATATCGTGCTATATAACCTAACATTCTGTTTGCCTTCTTAATGTCTTCTGAACACTGTTGGGAAGTTGATAGCTTAGAGTCCACTATGACTCCTAAATCCTTCTTATAAGGTGTACTCTCAATTTTCCAGCAACCCATTGTGTATTCAAATCCGACCACCCATTGTGTATTGTGGCCTTTTTCAAATAAACATGTTCTGTAAATGAAATTTTCTTATAATTCCATGTAACTAGAGTAACACTCAAAATGGGTGAAAGACCTGCAGGTGAAATTTTGTCCTTTAACCTTAGACACACTCCAACAATGAAATTCCAGTGACACTACATCTTCAGATTTTTATTCATTGCCCCTCATAAAATATTTTGAAATTCTTGTTGAGCCTTGAATTATTATTTTAAAACTATCCTTGAACAAAAGCTCCTTTAATGTGAAAAAACAAGGGGTTTCCCACTGGAAATAATGAAAGCTGGAAAATCAAATGTTTTAAAAATTTCTAATTTCTGTATAAAGCAATGATGCCACCCTTTCTAGATCTACCTACTACTGCCAACATGGTTGTATAACCTTGTGATGGCGGAAAATTTCTTTTAAACTAAACAGGCTTTAGTTTATCTAAGGGTAGCTCAGAATACGTAACAAGCGTACGTATATTTTAATCATTTACAGGGTTTAACATATACATTTTATATTTTTACATATAGGACACAACAAAGCCTCAAAATTAGTTCTTTTAATTTTTAGTAATGTAATCAATAAAAGTAATATATGAATCCAACATAGTACATTCTTATGAACACAAGATGTACAAATATCAAACACACTGGTACAGTACATTCTCAGGGGAACTCATATTTTAGCAATTTTTTTAGCAAACTCTTTCTTATCAATATTTACAAGCACTGAAGTTATAAAAATTTAATTCTCAAGTGTAAATTCTGGTGCCTTTAAAGGTGATGCTACAAATTTTTCTGGCTAAGGTATATAGAGTGTACAGGATTTGTATTGATTATTTTACATCATCCTGCAGAGACAGAGCAACTGGTTTAACATTTTTATTTCCTTGTGTATGTGACATAACAAAATTACATTAACTAAAGCACACTCTCCATCTAGTCTGGCTTAAGTTCAGTTCTTTTGCAATCTTCAAAGGGGAAAGATTTTTATGATCTTTCAAAAATTGCTCCTCCAAAGCAATAACATATTTTTCTGCAGCTAACTTTGTTAGATACAACTTTCATTTCATTTATCAACATGATAATCTTATTCTGTAGAACAAAGTTAACTGGAGGAAAATTCATATGGATGAAGGTTCCCAGAGTCCAGAAATTACTCTAGTAATGCACTGTAGTTCCAATGCCAGTTTCGGACACATCTAGTGTTAATTCTATTACAAAGAACTGTGAGGATATGTTAACATAGAAACAGAGGTAAGTCTTTCCATCCATCAGTTTTCATACCAGCTTATCCCAAATCAGCATTGGTGTTCACCTGATCCTATACAGGAAGCAGCAAGCAGAACCCTGGACAAGGTGCAAGACCGCAGAGGAGCACATTTACATGCTCATCCACATTCATAGATAGATAGAGCTGAACAGTTTGACATCCGTGGCAGAGCAACAGGCGCTGAGCAGTCTCCTGTCAATCATGGAGAATCCACTGCATCCACTGAACAGGATCATCTCCAGATAGAGGAGCAGCTTCAGCGACAGACTGCTGTCACTGTCCTGCTCCACTGACAGACTGAGAAGTTTGTTCCTCCCCTACACTATGTGACTCTTCAATTCTACCCAGGGGGGTAAACGTTTACATTATGAAAACTTATTGTCTGTTATATCTGCATTTTTATCACCCTTTAATTTAATATTTTTTTTTTATCAGTATGCTGCTGCTGGAGTATGTGAATTTCCGCTTAGGATTAATAAAGTATCTAGATAGACAAGATAAACAAATAGATATAATAATAACAAATAAGTTACCCCCTCTGACAATAAATAATAATAATAAATAGTCACCAATTAATTTAGTCTGCATATCTTGATGGCTTATTTTTCTCCTACTCTCATCAGTAAAGCATGCAGAGATTGAACGTAATTAATTGTAAATATTGCACAAAAATGTGGAAAACTGATCAGAGAAAGAACACCTTTTATTGATCCATATGAAAAGTAACATATTGTTTTGATACACGATTCCTCCTATTTTATAATATTGTGAAAGGATTCTTTGAATCCTTTTTTTATTCACTCACACTGTTTGTGAATTTCAAAATGAGGTACTGGCAGCTGTTGATATTTTCTAATCTTTTTTGATTGTTATTTTATTTTTCAGGGTAACAAATGATGCTCGAGAAAATGAAATGGATGAGAACCTAGAACAGGTCGGTGGCATCATTGGAAATCTACGCCACATGGCTTTGGATATGGGCAATGAGATTGATACACAGAACCGCCAGATTGACAGGATCATGGAGAAGGTAATTGGCACAAACAGTCAGGAAAAACATGTTTTTTTTCTGTGTTATACTTTGCTTGTGTGTATTTGTTGAGTTTTGAGAAGTTAGACCTTTGAACTTTTATAGGAAAAAAGCTTTTAATAAATCTACAGAACTGTAATTGAACCAGAGCTTTGGGTAGCACTTCAAACAGTTCTCTAATAGCAAACAGAGCTATGCAGTCTGATAGGAAGCTTCAGTGATGGAAGAATGGAAAACAAGAAGACAGTATGGTGTCTCACAAAGAATTAACTGATAGAAGCAAATGATGAAACGGTATTGTTAGGACCAAGATCATATTTTGCAAAAGAAAGTAATGAATAGTAGGACATCAAGTCTGAAATAGATAATAAGAACTCAAGACTGGAATGTTCCGTGGGGAGATAATGGTGCAATAATTGTATAAAACAGGTTTAACAAAACAGTGGAACAGGAGAACATTTGGATTCCACTTTGTCAGACACTACAGAACGTTCTTTATGTTTGCGGCAAGTCTCACTTTAGCTAATAATGTGATAAATTATTTCTACCTCATACATTGTAATTATCTCTATATATAATCTTCATTTGGGTATTGATCTTTGTTTGTCCGTGAATGAATTAGAAGAAGCACTAGATGGCAGTAGAGAGACAGCTAAAACAGGCATTGCATTAAGAATCTCCTCCAGGCTTATACTACTGAAGACTGTAGTACGCCAGTCACACCTCAAAACACAGACATTCAAACTAAACAAATTGTTGTGCTTTAAATTAACTAAAGAGATCTTCATTTAGATCTTGATCTTTGTTTGTCCGCGAATTCCTCGCATGCGTAGACCACCTTCCAGTTTAGTACGTTGTTGTTACTCACAGATGTCAACAATGTGCCGGAATAATGAAAGGGGTGGTGGACAGTGTTACGCTGATTAGCTCCTGAGGTCTGGTTAGAGAATGAGATTGCCGAATGTTTTATCTTGTTAGAGTAATATATTTTGCTCTACTTACCCCTGTTGTATTATTAATATGCAGCCTTAGAATGCCTAATCTCACTGATTTACCACTGTTTATAAGGTATTATTGTATATAACTTATCCCCACCTTCCCTTCTATATCTATAACCTCAGGCAATTAGATGTAGTAATAAGACAAGCAGGAGTTAAGTCACACATGAAATAATGTATTACTGATAATATTCATAAATAATAACAAAATGCAAAGTACATTTGAATATTGGCAACCATACAACCTGATTAAATGGTGATGTGTAATTCAGGTGGCACACAGACTTGTAGTTACTTAATATCTCTAGTTAAGGCATCGTTGGTGCTCGGCTTTCAGCCACATGTCTGGTCAATATGGCTGCTGAGCTGTGCTCTTCATTGTGTTGTCTTCATCATCACAGGTTAGCAAGAGAGATGCTTCTTCATCATATGTTGGTTAGAGAGAGAAAATGTGGTTGAGCAAGCAAATTTATAGGTTTTCTGTCCAACTCCCTACAGCTAATAGGATATTATGATACTTGAAGGCCTCTGAGGCAAACCAATTCCAAACAGCCATACCTCAGACCAATGGGTGAAATAGAACATCTTATCTCCTGCCCCCCCAAGACCATATATTACGCTAACCTGGCTTTGTGTGGGGGATGGGAGAAAAGACTTTAGCAAAGAACTACTCATGAAACTGGTTTAAGACACATCCCCCAAATCCTGTCGTAAAATTACAAAGAGACAGTCGTAAACGGGTTAAACAAGAATGCCTCTCACCAAGGTAACACTAAATTACATTGGTTTGCCTAAATTATAAATAAAGACATACAAAACATTTATCAAGTTACTGTATATGCAAAATCTCACATCACAACACCTACGTAACATATGAATGAAAGAAAGACAGTGGGTAAAATGAATGACAACGTAACGGCACGTTCTGGAAATTATTATTGTTACGTTGTAGCCGGCGAGTGCTGCGCGTCTCACAGTTGTACATGCTCACCTGTATGGCAAGCCAAATTAACATTTAGAGATATCTCAAAATGGATTTTAAGATATCTGGAAATGCATTTTAGATATCTCAAATTGACTTACAGATATCTAAAAATGCATCTATTTTAAGATATCTAAAAAGCATTTTATGATATCTTAAATAGATTTCAAGATATCTTGAAATGATATGCTGTACATTTTGAAATATCTGAAATGCATTTTAAGATATCTTTAATGCAATTTGAGATATCTTGAAATACGTTCCTGTGCATTTTGAGATATCGCAAATACATTTTGAGATATCTTAAAATAACTTCCTGTGCATTTCAAGATATCTCAAATACATTTTGAGATATCTCAAAATCACTTCCTGTAACATTTCCTATTCTTTCAATGGGACTTCCTGTCTATTTCGAGATATCTCAAAATGAATTTGAGATATCTTGAAATACAGGAAGTTATTTTGAGATATCTCGAAATATAATTTAGATATCTTAAAAAGCATTCAAGATATCTTGAAATTCATTTTTTTTCAGATATCTGAAATACATTTTTAGATATCTAAAATTAATTTCATGATATCTTAAAATGGGTCTCTGCTCCATTTCAGATATCTAACAATGTATTTCAAGATATCTCAAAGTGTATTTCAAGATATCTCAAATACATTTCCAGATATCTTAAAACAGCTTCCTGTCCATTTTCAGATATCTCAAATACATTTCAAGATATCTTAAAATGACTTCCTGCACATTTCAAGATATCTCAAATACATTTTAAGATATCTTATAATAAAAAGTAGCCCCATTGAAATAATAGGCAATTTTACAGGAAATTATTTTGAGATATCTTAAAATGCATTTAAGATATCTTAAAATGCATGAAAGGTCAATTTAAGATATCTGAAAATTAATTTGAGATATCTTGAAATGCAGACACAATTATTTTGAGATATCTGAAACTGTATTTGAGATATCTTGAAATACATTTGAGATATCTCAAAATGTATTGCAGATATCTTAAAATGTAAAGGAAATTATTTTAAGATATCTCAAAGCGAGTTTCAGATATCTTAAAAAGTAAATTACATTTTAAGATATCCAAAATTCATTTTGAGATATCTCTAAATGTTAATTTGGCTTGCCATACACCTGTCAGTGAAGTGATCCCTATTTATGCTTTAAAGAGCCTGGATACCTATGTGTCCCCCTTTTATAACCATTGCTCCGTGTATATTGCCTTACTCTTTGGATTGCCACGAAGCAACCTGCGAGATTGGAGAAAGATGGAGAAGACATCGTGAGAGGAAACGACAGCGTCCTGAAAATGAGACAGACTGTGAACGGACAGAAACAGAAATGCTCCTACACCACCACATAACTACTATTCAGACAGTGATTCCGAGTAGGCCGTTCCTATCGAATCAATATCCAAGGGTTTTCTTTTTTAATTTTGTTTCCCTTATAAAAAATCATAATGCTGTGCGACGAAGGGCCCAGTTCACGACTGGCAGCCGCATTTAAACAGGTAGCCCTTCACAGACAACTTTAACATGCGCAACGTAGTTGGGTGCACATGGCTAGTAGACTATATTGTCAAGAAGTGAATGATTATATTTTGGTCAAGGCTGAACTGAAAGTCCTTGAAAGAAAAAAAATAGTTTAGCTATAATTTTCAAAAACTAAGAAAACAAAATCTATAGAAGTGGAGAGATACATTTTTTAAAAGAAAAAAGATCAATCTCTTGGCAGCTATTGTTATGTGTATTATTATAGGCAAATAAATGGTCATCATTATATTGATAATGAAGTAATTCTTTTGCAATTAGAATGGAAGTTTATACCCACAATCTGAGGCTTGTTTCCTCTACTGGAAAAAGAGAGTCTTTTTCATTACAGAAGAAGGAGAGTCCAAGTGGAGGAGCTGAGATATCTCGGAGTCTTGCTCACAAGTTGCCATAGAGGTGATTGTGAGATTGGCTATGAATCCTCTGTCAAGGCAGCAGTTTTGTAGTCATTGCACCAGACCATGGTGGTGACGGGGGAACTAAGTCAGGTGAAGCTTTAGTTTTACCAGTCAGTCTACAGTGCCTTCCTCACCTATGGTCACAAGCTCAGTACGAGATCACAGATAAAACCAACCAAAATGATATTCCTGTGTGGAGTTCTTATAATTTTTCTGCATTGAAAAGTGTGGAGCTCAGCAATATGGAACTGCTGTTTCTTCAGTCTAAGAGCAATCAGTCGAGGTGATGTGAGCATGTAGTAAGGATGTCCTCAGACCACTTCTCATCAGAATAAGAGATGTGAAGTAACTCTTTATTGTTTTTAGGTTTCCTTGTAATAACTAGTGAAGGACTAAAATGGTCTTTGTTTCTTATTTTTCTTTTAGGCTGAATCCAACAAAACCAGAATCGATGAAGCCAACCAACGTGCTACAAAAATGCTTGGCAGTGGCTAAACACATCCAAAAAAGTGCTTTTAACTCCTGCACTGTTTGCCAAACAGTGTAAACTTGCTTTTATCATGGTATTTACCTACTAGGTTTGCACACATGCACATATCAAACCCCATTGTAAATGTTGTTCTGTGTAGTTTGTCCAGCTTTCTAAAGATAGTACTTGTAATGATTTCTTTTCTAGGTATCTTTCTTTCCAAAGTTTGTTACTTAGTGCTGATTTGATGGCTATAGCTCACTTGTGAAGTTTTTGTTCTCCTCATATTTATACATGTATATGATATAAAGTATGCATATACACATACACAAACCTCTGTCTTTGCTAGATGACAATAATGTAGGAATGCTACAAACTCTTTTCCTTTTCAGTATTCAGTATTGTCCTAGTAAAACTGTGTCATTCCACAGTGCTACTGCCGTGTTCCTTTCTTTGATGTTGTAATAGTTAAACAATTTTTCAAAAGCACTTACGGTTGCTGTCCTTCAGTTATCCCTCATCAGCCATTATGAGTTCATGTTTAGACAATGTGCAGCTAGACTATGTAACTGTAATAGGCATTGCACTAAAAGTGATGTGATTTGTGCATTATGCATGATGATTAATAGATTTTAGAATCTTCTAAATAAAATCCGTCAAAAAAGATCTTTACATGGCAGTAGCAAATTGACAAAAGCATGCTCAGTATTGGGACACAGCTGAAAGTACAGTACAATGTTCCTGCAAGTCAGCAGTTGTGCCACTGTTTCTGTGACTCTATTGTAACAAACTGTGACCATTGTTGTAAAAAAATGACTAAAAAATGAATAAATCAAACAGTATGGCTTTAGCACAGACACACACACAAACACACACACACACACACATCCACAATGTTTTTTTGTTTTTTTGACAAATATGCAGTTAGTTGAAAATATTCAATAAAATTTTGAAAGATGTGGGAATGGTTGTATATTGTAATATAAGGTTTGGATGCTACTTAGGACTTAAAAATAATGACTGCAATACAAAAAGGCGCATATTTCTGAAACACATAACTTTTTTAAAGAAACTATATCTTGTTAGCTGCTCTCCCCTTGTGGTTTGTTATCAATAAAGAACTTCTTTGTTGCTTCTGTACCTAGAGCTATGCACACCAAATCGCTAAAATGTCAAGTAGTTGAGAATAAATAAAAACCTTTACTGAATGATGCATAGATAAAACTGTGACAAATAAAATGTCCTTACAGCATGTAATATGAAATTCTCCTCCTGTCTCCTGTCGGTTTGTGAAGTGGTTGACATTTTGTAGCTAGTTAATGAAAAAAAGATTAAAAATTGTAAACATTCCTCTTTTCTGGCTCCTTGTTAACCTTTACCCTTGATACCATTATTTGGATAAGAAAGCTGAGCATTTACATCCAAAATAAAACGTATTCTACGTTTATCGTATATCACCCTGATGCTACTGAGAAGACAACACTGCATTTCCCTTTGAAAGGTAATATTTTCTGGATTCTGTTAAAATACTCATTGTTCTGTCTGAATAATACAAATTTGAGGATCAACTGCAGTCAAGGTCTACAGCTGTTGCTGATCATATTCTGGTTACAATGTAGAAAGATGGGTTTCCTTGTACTATTAGGTCAGGTCTTCATTAGGGATGGATTAAGTGAAGAGTATTTTGAATGTCACTGAATTGTGAACTGTGTTCAGGCACAGCATTAAACTATTAGGTTATCCATTTTAAACAGATGCAAAAATGAACAGCCTTAAACGTGTACACTTCTGAAAAGCCATTTCTTCACAGATTGTACCTAATCTTTTACTTTACCTCATCATTTTTATTAAAATGACCTCCAGAGAAGACCAAAGAATTAGTGAGGGAGTAGGGTAGCAGGTAGAGGACGATCTGTTTAGGGTTCTGGGATTAGTCACGAGGCTGGACACAATTCCATAGTTTTAGTGGCCTAAGAGTATTCATGTGCTCTCCTGCTGTGGTGATCTGAAGGCATCATCTCTCAGACACTTACCAATTCAAGTCCATTTTTTATCTCAACGTTTACTGCAGTCATGTGATTGTGTAGGAGGGCTTCACTTTGATCTCCGGTGGGGTCCGAGCCACAGTGAATGCTTACTTTGTTCACAGCAATGTCGGGAGTGGTAAACGTCTAACAGTGTTAGTCAGTTAGCACTGTAGCGTACTGGTGGTGCTGTACTGGTTGGGCATGTTAGTACCCAGTGTGTAAAAAAACAAGCGGTTTTGCTATGAAACCAAACGTAAAGGAAATTGCAATAAATTATGGAACTGACGATAACATAAACATAATAAATTGTAAGCACCGTTTCTCTGGACCTTCCTAAACAGCAGCACACACTTCCTACCTTCTAGACTTTCCCACAGAAATTATTACATTGGCCTCCCTTCAGGTGAGGTCTTGTCTTCACCCCACTCCCAGCTTAGACTTCCAGGACTTAGGGTGAGGACAGTCTTTTAAACATGGCACTTCTAGTTCAAAACCTGTATCTGTGTGAAGACTTCTGGGAAATTCTCAGCCCCACGGAAATATTGAGGCCAGGCACCTTTTCTGCCACCTATCAACAACTAGATATTTCTGCTATCCTACTTGTCTTCCTGGACTACAAAGCTCAGGAACCCAGGAAGTTGAACTACTGCAGCAATTTATTGCTTTTGCCACCTAACTGGGTGGGAGACTGGAACAATATTAAAGTCAGTCCCCTGCCAACCATCCATTATATGAGCATTTTAACCAGGTAGTGTTCTCATTGGCCTCCCAACTGGGATGTGCAATACTCTGCATTTCACTTTCCACCTTGTTGTCCTTTACAGTGAATAGCAATGAATCCAGGCAGCAGATTGTTTTTCATCTTAACCAAATAGATTACATGTATATACAGACATTGACATGTCTGTGCTCAAGGAGGATAGTAGTTTCAGTAGAGAGAAGAGTTTTAAAAAGAATAGTGAATTTAAGAAATGAGAGTCTACAAGTGTTTAACATAACTGTGGATTACCATTGGGTTAATCCTGTTATTTATCTTAGGATTGCTTGTATTTCCAGACTTTTTATGACTGTGAACTTTATCATGTTTCATATTTATTTTTTTTTGTTTGTAACTGTAATGAATTGTAACTTTATAACATGTTATGTAATATAATAAGACTAAAAACGTTTCTTTTTGTTTCAGTAATTGCATATTATTTAATACTTTCTTGTGATATTGATCTGCTGTGTTGGGTTAGTATTAATGCTCTGATCTTTAGGAGTTCAATATTTTCTTTGTAACAGATGATTATATACTGTATTGTAACACATAATATTGTCACCATAGTCCCACAAATAACACTTACTGTTCCCTGCACAAGTTTGTCTTCCAGTCCTATTCAACTATGTATTAGTGAGCTGGAGTTGAAGGTCTGGTAGTGGATGACTAACTGTAAAAGCTAAGCATTAATCATGTTTCCTTTTGATTAGTACAAATTGCACTGGTTTGAGAAGTAGGATGATTTTTAGCAAAAATGGTCATTCTAGGAGGCGTTTATCTTTCATGTTAGTTACAGTGCATCCGCAGCACATATTACAATGGTTCCAGTTTAAAGATGTTCCACTACAATTCAGCCATGGTGATCATTTATGGGTCCAGTCCACTGCAGGGTTGTAAGCACAAGGACCTGAATAAGAGACCAGAGCTGATTTAGGATAGGATTAAGCTACAAAAAGTACTGTGAGCAAACCTAATCTTAAACATGTTCTACTGTATTCAGAGGACCAATAAAATATGTCACATAAAATCTTAAATGTGAATGGCTGCACTATTTAAGCAGCTATATGGGGTTTGCTGACACATCAATTAAATGATAACAGTTTGTTTGCACAAGGCACATTAGGAATTTGCAAAGGTAATATGTGCTTGAAACTGTCACTTTATATTTCACAGAGTCAGTTTCCTTATTATGCCTTTGCAGAGACGCATATTATTACAGGTGCGCTTTCCATGTGTTTTTTGCAGGTTGATGTCCGTTTTTAGCGTGCATTAAAGCACAAGGGTTATGTCCTTACATGAACTAATTTCACATACATCTGCTTGTCTTTTGTGTTTAAATAAAGTTATCCAGTGAAAAAAAAAATCACAGCAGTCATTTCCTGTCTGGTGCAGACATTTTGTTGACCTATATGGTGTGTATTTCAGTGCTCTTGAAAGATTGCAGGTCTAAAGTTGTATCAAGACAGAGTCGATATTAGGAGCAGTCCTTCATGGCGTTTGGAGTGTGCATGTAGCTAGCATTCATCTGTAGTATTCATCAGGGTAGTTCCTAGAGGAGGTCTGAAGCAGGCTTCCTGTATCCACTAATTTGTGCAATGGAGCTTTTTCATACATCTTTGTATACAAAACATGCAGCATGTCACATTTTTAAAAAATGCACTGGGTGTCTTCACAGTCATGTGAAAATGAGTCATAGAAAAGCATTGATTTTACTGGCGTCCTGTAGATTACTTGTGTTACGTGGCTGCGTTTGAACATAAAACCTCTCAAAATCCAGTGTGAAAAAAAGCATACTGAAGAAAATCAGATTCATTTAAAATGAGTTAAATGGGTCTGGAATTATAATATAACTCCATTCAAAATGATCAGCTCAGCATCAAAAGTCAATACAGATTGCAAAGTGATTGCAATACACGTTGAATTGCTGTTAACATATTAACAGTTAGCTGTATACTTTCGAAACTCATCAGAGATGAAGGGGATTTTCAGAGAAGGAGTTGAACAGAAAATATCATTGTATGCAGATGATATGTTACTGTATATCGGATCCACAAAATTCTGTGCCAGCATTCCTAAAAGCATTAGCAGATTTTCAAAAGATATCGGACTGGATACCTCTACATTTATCTTAGCAGATCAGTTTAAATGTCTAAGGGTAAATCCATCCATCATTCAACCCACTATATCCTAACTACAGGGTCACAGGGGTCTGCTGGAGCCAATCCCAGCCAACACAGGAACAAACCCTGGGCAGGACACCAGCCCACACACACTAGAATCACCAATGCACCTAACCTGCATGTCTTTAGACGGTGGGAGGAAACCAGAGTACCCAGAGGAAACCCACACAGACAAAGGGAGAACATGCAAACTCCACGCAGGGAGGACCCGGGAAGTGAACCCAGGTCTCCTAACTGCGAGGCAGCAGCGCAACCCACTGCACCACCATGCCGCTATAAGGGTAAATATTACAAATAAATATAAAGCCCTTTTCCAACAAAATTTTGCAGTCTGCATGGCAGAAAATTAAACAAGACGTGAATAGATGGTCTACCATCCACCTTACGTTAGCAGGAAGAATCAAGATTGTTAAGATGACCATCCTTCATAAGTTGCCCTTCCTATTTCAAAGCATCCTCATATACATTAATAAATATTTTTTTAAGAAATTAGACTCAATCATAATTTCATTTATTTGGAATTGGAAAAATCCACGCATCCAAAGGACGACTCTACAATGACCTAAAGCAGAAGGGGGCATGCCACTATGCAACTTTCAATTTTATTACTGGGAGGCAAATATTCAAGCTATAAAGACCTGGGGCCTCATGCATAATGCCATGTATAGAATTCACACTAAAACATGACATACGGACAAAAGAGGAAATGTGTGTATGCACAAAAAAATTTAGATGCACAAAACCATGCATAAGCCAACTTCCACACACTTCAGCAACCCCGACCACTGCCAAAAGTAATGCACATGCATGCACCTGCTGTCCTACTCCCAACTCCTTGCATATTTTAAAATACAAATCAAGGTAAATATCACTTTCCATTTGGCATTTGGTTAAAAGACAATGGCAAAAGCATGTGAAAAAATGAATTCCAGCAAATGCAAAGTGCAGGCAAGGGAAAACATACCATTTGTTGGCTTAAGCAGTGGTATAAACGACAAAAGGAAGTTGATTGAGTGATACAGACTAGTGGAGAAACTTGACAGTTCAAGTTTAGAAAGTCACACAGTGCCCGAAATAAAAAAGAAGTGGTCAGATATCAAAGTTGCTATGAAAAGGCAAGTTGTAGCCCACCATCTGAGTGTCATATTAGGATATTAGGGTACAGAGAAAAAAAAATAGGGACACATTGAAAAAAAAGGTTGAAATGTCCACTTTAATCTCATAATTTATTTTGTCATTAAAAAAGAACGTTGTAAACTTAATCTTAAAATCAATGTTTAATTTACTAGCGTTTCTCAGATCCTATTATAACTAAAGTATCACGTTAAATGTTTCATATTCTATGTGCTCTATGTGTGTGAATTACAACATTCTTCTTTAATGGGCTTTCTCCTACACATACAGGATACAGAATACATGACATTCATGATATTATAGTTCTTTGAACAATTTAAGTACTAAGATGTATACTTTATATCATTTTCATGATGAAATTAATTAAAGTATGTATTAAACATGGGGGCACAGTGGCGCAGTGATAGCAATGAGCTGACACCCCATCCAGAGATTGTTTCTGCCTTCCACAAGATGATTGCTTGGACATATACAACCTTCGATTAAATAATTAATTGCAGCAGTACTGTCTTTTTCAAACGTACCAACCCCCAATCCCTATCCTTCCTTTTCTTTCTCCATGTAACCAATCGCCCCACAATAAGCTCTGTAATAAATGTCAAGCCATCTGTAAGCTTAGAATGTCAATTCTTTAAAACTTTTAAGAAACATTGAAATATCTTTGTAGTGCATGTTTAATTATTCAATCCATCTATCCATCCAGGGTCGCGCCTGTCTCAGCAAGCATACAACGCGCAACATTTCTGTGCATACGCGCCATTCATACATGAGGCCCATGGACATTGACACAAATTGATGAATATCCACAAGCATGGTCTGCAATAGAAATAAAATCTTGCAGTACTTCTGTATATTCCCTGCTGTATGCCCCCGTTTAATACAAACTACTGTCATTACAATAAAAATCCAATTACTCTTCATTCTCTCAAAATAAGGAACCAATGTAGGAAGCACTTTCAGACAGAAAAGCTTTTATCCGTTGCACCTCTACATAACAACCACCTTTTTCCATCCTCTCAAACATACACACTATTCAATGGCTGCAAAATGTCCGGGATCAAAACACTTAGAGACTTGTACGTCGATAATGTCTTTGCATCCTATGAACAATTAAACTTCACATACAACTTCTAATCAACACAATTCCTCCACTACTTTCAAGCTAGGAACTTTGCTAAACAGAACCTGTCCAATTTTCCTCACCTTCCACCTTGTTCTGTTCTACAATTTATAAACATTTTTTAAAGTCTCTTCCTTTCAAATACCCCAGAGTACATTGGTGAAATGATATGTCACTTAGTTTTTCAGAAAAGGAGTGGAAGGCAGCCATGCATAGAATACACTCAAGCTCCGTATGCACAAAGCATTCATTCATTCAACTTAAAATCTTTTATTGGGCACATTTATGTTGTTTAAAAATGTCCAAAATGTTTCTAGGGCAGGATTCAACCTGTGAACATTGCAATCAAGCTGCATACACCAAATTAACAACATTTTGGACAAAAATCTTTGCATGCCTATCAGACAATCGTTGGCATCACAATCCCGCCTAATTCATTAATAGCTGTGTTTGGTTTACTCCCAGTTGGACTTAAAGTGGAGAAGGGCAAACAGACTGTAATTTCCTTTTCTACACTACTGGCATGTAAACTTATCTTGCTCAACTGGAAGAATCCCACCCCCCACTTTTAAGTGAACGGTTAATCAATGTTATATACTATTTGAAATGGAAAAAATGTAATTTTCACTTAGAGGATCTGTTGAAAACTTTTTAAAATATGACAGGATTTAATCAATAACATTTTAGAATAAGCTTCCATTTCGGGAAAAAGGGTACCCTTCTTTTCTTGCTCTTGGCATAGAGTATCTTCGAATGCTGTCTCCTCTCTGTTTCTCTTGTGTATTCTGACCCAAAGCCTGTTTAAAACATTTAGATGATTTGTACCACGAAGAACTTGGATTTGGTTGAAATCAAGCAAAAATTCAATAAAATAAATAAAACAGATACCCAAACACACATAAATTTAATATCCAGTTGAACTTTTTTTTGTATTTGAAGAAAATAACACTACATACAATCAAGACAAGCGTATACAACAAATTAATTCACAGTGCTCTCACGAACACAGTTGAACTTCTTTGATGTGTATTATTTAAAGATTCGTGTAAAGTTCAACCTGCTACTCCAATCCGAATGAAACTTCTTATGTTCCATAAAACAGAAATTCGTGGCCCATCTTTTTAGTTCTGCCGTTGGACTAGGCTTTAGAAATGGCTGTTTAATAATAATAATTATAGTTCTTTGCATTTATATAGCGCTTTCCTAACTACTCAAAGCGCTCAGCAATGGCAGGTTAAGGACCCAACAGAGCAGAGTCCCTTTTGGCATTTTTACGGGATTCGAACTGGCAACCTTCCAATTTCCAGTGCAGATCCCTTGCCACAGAGCCACCAGTTTGCATTGTGTGAATTTAATTTAGCTAATAAAATGGATTTGTTGATATCATTTAATAAGGATTCAGTTAGTGGAAGGGGGTAATTATTTTTCATGTTTATAGGGATTTGTTTAATGATCTTAGTCTATAAAAACTGTCAACTTGTAATTTTCCAGGTGTACACATACATTTCAATTTTGCACATTCTACTTTGTGGTATCATTAAACTGCAACTATTATTTTTTGCTCTCTGTATTAGTTTGGAGTTTGTATAAATCCTATTCCAGGGAAAAGTTATTTGATAACACTCTGCATTGGTTAGATATCTATAGATTGAGGTTGTTAGAATAACAATGAATCCTGAAGTACTGTTAGTATCTGTTTCACATTTATTACAAAAGGGAGGCACACAGCAAAGTTAATTGAATCATGATCCAAAATCGATTCACACTCATGGAAATGAGTATGATAATAAAAAGATGAAATACATGACTAACACAGTTCTTGAGTTTTTTTCACAAAATAAAAATCCTATCAAGAATTATTATAAAATGTTGGCAGAGACTTCATTTCCCTATTTAACTGACTTTTAAAATCACCCATTAGAGCTGTTTGTTTTGCCAACTTAGCCAGATAAAAGGTTACTAAACACATCACATTTATAGTAATGAAGTGTAGGCGCCAACGGATCTGCAAGATTAATTATATAATGTGATATAATTATATTAGTAATAATATAATTGTGGTTTATTCAATATTGACAGCCAATTATATTAGCTTAAAGGATGGAAGATTAACTATAAAATGAGATTTTTAAAGTAAGTAAGTTAAGGTAATCCTAAATTAAAATACAAACAATCCGTGCTGTGTTTCAAATAATCCTGGCAAGTGAGGCCTTAAATATTACCAGTAGGTTCCAGCCTGTCTGAACAAAACGTAGACAAAAAATAGTCCGGCATCTGAAACTCTTCATTTGGGAGGTGAAGTAAAATATACCTCTTTTGTTTAATGGAGGCAATTCTCATTGCAGTTTCCTTGAAACACTTACATTATAAGGAAATAAAGATACACCTGCTGTATAATTCATATTTTGAATTTCCAGTTATGTATGATGGTGCACACAAATAAAGAAACATGCTTTGCTTTGTCCAAACACTTGTCCTTCAAGCCAGTGTATTTTGGCCAATATATCCTTTCTTTGGGTTCACACGGCACTGGTGAGTAAGTCGCAGCTCTCATTGTAACTGCCATCCTCAGAACCACCGCTGCCACTGCCAGCCTTCAGACTGCGGCCTTTCTGTCCCTAGCAGTCAGCCTCACTGCTGTCAGGATCCTTCATGTTGACTGCACAGCCGGCTTCTTCCAACAAAGAACAAGTCTGTCGCTCTTTCTCTGCAGTCATGTCTTCCTTTAGCCTTTCCTGTCTGACTCTTCTACTGTTTCCTCTTTTCATCTTTGCTTACCACAGCAACATAATAGGCAGTATAATGAAAATAATCTTCTTGATTCTGCAAGGCACATCATCTTATCTAGCCTTAGGGGAGTCTTTTTTCCAAGGTGTACCCTCATGTGTCACGATGGAGCTTTGTATTGTACACCTTTGTGTCTTTGATTTTCTGCCTTTCTTTGGCTAGTTAATGCCACTGTGGTTGTAAATCTTCCACAAGCATTTCGTTTCCTCTGTCTCACCGGCCGCACAGCAAAGAAACGTTTTTATGCTCTGTCCACCGTAATGTACCTGCAAGTTCTCTACAGCATGTTCATTCACCTCACCCTCTCTTTGTGTCTGGGGAATGGGGTTATCCACACTTTCTGAAGATAAAATGTCTTTCACTTTAAAATTAAGAAACATGGCTCTGTTCCTTCTTCCAGTGCAACAAGCAGTGCACTGTTAAAAATAAAGGTTCTTCAGAGCAGTGCCATAGGGGAACCATTTTTGGTACCCTAAATAACCATCCAAATGAAACTTTATTTAGTCCCTTAACAGACAAATATAATGAACAAATGCTAACAAATTTGTAAATTTTCAATGAGTGATGATTTTAAAAAGTCTCAGGCTGCATACTTGGGCTAAGTTCAGGTTTTCTTGGTCCGTAAGTATTCTGTTCTGTAGCCTACCAAACATTAAAGATGTAAATGTACGTTTTATCTGCATATTAGGAACCTTTTAAAGCTCAAAGAATTCATTTAATATCCAAAGAACCCTTCCCAGAGTGAGATGGTTATTTCTGAAGCAATGAGCGGGGCAGCACGGTGGCGCAGTGAGTAGCGCTGCTGCCTCGCAGTTAGGAGACCAGGGTTTGCTTCCCGGGTCCTCCCTGCGTGGAGTTTGCATGTTCTCCCTGCGTCTGAGTGGGTTTCCTCCAGGTACTCCAGTTTCCTCCCACAGTCCAAAGACATGCAGGTTAGGTGCATTGGTGATCCTAAATTGTCCCTACTGTGTGCTTGTGTGTGGGTGAGGTTGGCGCCTTGCCCAGGGCTTGTTTCCTGTCTTGCGCCCTGTATTGGCTGGGATTGGCTCCAGCAGACCCCCATGACCCTGTAGCTAGGATATAGCGGGTTGGATAATGGATGGTTCTACGAGGAACCACACAGGCCAGTAAAGAGCCATTTTAGAAGTGTTATCTTAAGGAATTACAGTATTTTAAGCAAGATGAGTTTTATTTTCGACCTGTGCACACATATTGACAAATGTATTAATAAAGGCCTTCAAGTGGATATATGGCATGACTCCAGCACCATCCATTACATTCCAGTATAACAACAGGCCTTTTTCCCCCAGTTTGAGGAAAGAGACAGTTCTGTATATCACAAAATATAACAGAATTCCTATCATCAGCCAACAAAGATTATGTGAATTTCCCCTTGGGATTAATAAAGTATCTATCTATCTATCTATCTATCTATCTATCTATCTATCTATCTATCTATCTATCTATCTATCTATCTATCTATCTATCTATCTATCTATCTATCTATCAAAGTAAAATACTTGTGATTTAGCTTTGTATGCATGAGATGACCTGTTGGGTGGTTTAGATGTCATCCCAAAACCCCGAATAAGCAAAAAGATGGCCAAAGTGCTATAGAAATGGTGTTATGGTCATCAGATAACAACAAAAGAGGGGCACAAGCACAAAAATGAGTGGACGACACCACTATGCTTGTGCACACCTATTAAACACAGCAAGCCCCCCTTTATCACCCTTTTTAGCTACTCACTCTCCTTTTTAGCTACTCACTCTCCTTTTTTGACCCTTTAGCTCCTGCTAGTCACACCAATGTCCTACAAACCACCGAACTCCAAGTTCAACTGCCTTATCACTAGAGAAGGGGTTTTCATGACCGGCCATAAAATATGTTCAGTACAATCATGAAAACATTAGCAGGATAAGATTTTCGACCCCCAGGGTCGTTCTCCTTCCAGAACCTTCTGTGAAATTCTGAGCTCTCAGCTCTCTTTTAAAAGATGTGTCAACCCACAGATCACCTTCCTCATTTTTTTGGGTAGCAGTGGGTCAGCTACTGTGCGACGGGACCGCTGCCCTTTCAGTAATCTATTATGTCTGAAGTACATTGCTTGGGGTCTCCTTCTTCTGGTCAGCATCTTTAAATGGCCTAGAGAAGAGCTTCATTGCTTTCGTCTTTATTGTCTCTCGCCCATTGCATGTTGGGATAAACTCCAGCTACCACCTGACCCTGCAAAAGTGGGTTGGAAAGATGGCTGGGTGGATGTTTTAACTGTGTTACTTACATTGGATACATTTTATTGATGCTTTTGAGAATTCGTTTTTATTTTTAAATTGGTTTATTTATGTTCATTTTTCAACTAACCAATTAAGTAAAGTCAATCACAGGCTATCAATAATCACATCATTAAAGAAACTCACTGTAACATGAACACCAATCACAGACAGGCTTATGCTGCGCTCTGTCAGGGATTTTTCCTCCGGGATCTCCTCTTGCTTTGGGCTGCACTGACGGTCTAGATCCCCTTATGGGAAAAGGTAAACCCCTTACCGTCTGCACCCCAATAGACGCCCGCGAGACTGATGCCGGCAGTTGTGGCAAGGCTGTTTGGCAGCTCCCTGCACGCTCCTCTGCTGCGCTGTCAGTCATCACGGCTGCGTCTCTTGTAGGAGGCGGGGCTTCCTGGCAAGCAATACTGATCCCTGCTGCCTCTGCGCTCCGCCCTCCCCGTTCATCTACGGCACAGGTCTCACTTACCTGTACCATCGCATAGGTCGGGCTGGAGAAATCAGCCGCGCATTGCTTCACCCACTCCAGGATGACTCCTATCGGCACGCCAAGCTTCTTGTCCAGCCCTTCTTTCGCTTCTTGCAGGGCCTGGAAAACCTGAAAAAGGGACTACAGGGGTAGGACGATGCCCTCCACGTCCCATGCAGCCCGAAACAGGTTGGTGACATTCGCAGGCCTATTCAGGGGTCCATCTGGATCAGGAAGGAGGTTCACCATTCCCGTCTCAATGCCCTCATCGACAGGAAACCGACACACACCCTTCATCCCCTTACCTGCTTCAGGGAGGAACTCCTGCTCCTCTAGCGGGAACACTGCGTTGGGAAGCTCGTCTGGGCTCTCCTCCTCCAGCCGATGAATTGAGCCTGAAGGGAAGGATCTCCCGAGCTCGCTCCACCGTCACACCACAGACACACATCCTCAGGCCACCATCGGGTGCTTCACCCCTCAGCGTCTAGGTGGTAGGCGGACGTGAACGAGAAAAAATCTTCCCAAGCCCTTCGCCTACCTCCGGCTAAAACCCGTAGTGCTGGTTATCTTGGCGCCATCTTGCGGCTAATTCTGTGTCCGCCGGGCTTTTCTCTTTCCCATTAGCACGGTGTCCTTAGGAGCTCCTTGGTGGTCCTCCTGCGGCTTATTGAGGCGCGTACCTCTCGCTATGGCCTCGGGGGCGCACTCTCCGCGCTGTGCTTGCTTGTGGCTGCGTTGGGTGTGCACTCTCTGCACAGCTGTGCCTCGCGCTGTTGTGCTTTGCTATGCCGGGTTTTCACACAAATTTTTTGCAGGTCCCAGCCCAAATGGACCGACCGGAATCCTGCCAGCTACGCCAGTGTGAATTAGGATGCTGTATAGTGCCCGACCCGGCACAGACTCACACTATAAAAACACAAGAAGACTTTATTTTTCTTCAGCTGGAGGGCACGTCTTCCCCATGAACCCTCCAGCCACAACACATTCCCAAAGCACTTAAATCAGCACTCCCGTTTTGGCACCACCACTCCTCCCTGACAACTTCGTCCTTTTCCTCCTGATTCTGGCTCCAGAGTGGTAGTTGCTGGCCCTTTTTGTAGCCCACCTGGAAGTGCTCCAGGTGCTTGATCACCTGTTTCTGATTGCACTTCCTGGCGGGGCTGTAGAGTTTCCAAGCTGGTTCAGGGACCCATGCAGCACCCCCTGGCGGCCACCCCAGATCCCAATAGAGCTGTGGAGAACTTCCTCTCCCATGGAGCCCTACGGGAAGCTGAGGCACCATCGTCAGCCAGGGAGGCTGCCACCAAGTGTCCCAGGGGAGGTACTGAGGAGCCCATGGCTGCTCCCCCGGAACATATGTAAAGAGGCGTCCCGGCTGGGCATGGGACCTGGCCACCCACCACACCATGTATTTGTGGCCTTTCTCTAATTGTCCTAGCATGAGTACATTAGATTAATTAGATGAATTGCTGGCCTGCAGTGATGCTACTATACCTTTTAGGAAAATCATAGACCATGTAACCAAATCAACACAGAAAAACATAAACCTGTTTAATAAGGTATACAAGGAATGTTCTAATTACGTACAACAGCAGCACATGTCTACCAAATAAATCTAATTGTCAAAAAAAATCATATTCCTGATAAGCAGGAAATGTCAAATTTAAGCTTGGCAGCAGAACATTAAACAGGACTCGTCCTCACAACGTCGTTTATGGCACTGTCCTTCTTTAACGTCCTTAATGACAGATTTTGGTGGTTTGATATTTAATGACCTTGACATGACTGACATTAAGACATGTGCGCTATACAGGATGTGACATCATGGCACCAATCTCAGTCACCAAGTTAATTTGGTTATGCACAGACTAGTAATTACCTTTTAGAGATGCACAGAGTTGATATGTTTTTGTTAAGATGTACGAAACAATACATTTATGTACACAAAAAACTGTAGTTCAAGAATTGTGCTAAAAGAAAAGCCTGATTATGATGAAAAAATATAAAAACAGACAGGAACTGAAAAACATGGACCTAGGTGGAAAAACATAGAGTTGGTGACACTGCTGGCCTGGTATAAGCCCTTCAATGGACTGGTCCATAATCCATTGTTACGGAGTCTTTTAAACATACAGTATGTGAATATATGGGTAATTCCTTTGTCGCCATTTTATATGTAAGAAAGAAAGAAAGCCTTACACTGGCAACACACGACAAGACTTTGATTTAGACAGCATGTTACCCTTAAAAACTGAAGGTACTCGATCCTGTTGCCTTGAGGATGACAGATTACAGGACTGGATGTCCCAGGTCGGTGGATTAAACGGCTCCCTCAAGATGTTTCTGCACAGTTTCAAATTTTCAGTCTATTGTGGGGCTGTTGCATTTTGACAGATAATTAAAGTACTGCCTGCCATCACCGGTGAGTGTTAGAATGTCAATTAGTGGACAGACATTGCTGACTTTCAAAGTACTTTGTGGACTCATTCTGTAATTAGTAAAGTCCGTAATTACTTTTAACCTGAGAACTTGTCACACCGCTCTGTACCTTCACTCAGTGAAGAGCGCTATACAAGAATAAACTGATCTGAATTTAATTTCTGGATTCAGTGACTTGATTTACAAATGTGGCCCACGTTTTGCCTTTTTATATTCTGTATAACAGACACGAGACATCAGCCACATAAGCTTTTCTTCTGTTTGCCATTTTCCTTCTTTCCATTGTCACAAAAAGCAGACGCAAAAGTCATAAAAAGGTTTGGGGAAGACTCCCTGGCTGAAAAAGGGTAAATTGCTAGGACTGTCTTACAGACAGACCTCAGTATGTGCGTCTTGCATTGGGAACAGCAGGTCTGACATTGTGGTCAGCAACACAGGAGTGCCGCAGGGGACTGTACTTTCTCCGGTCCTGTTCAGCCTATATACATCAGACTTCCAATACAACTCGGAGTCCTGCCACGTGCAAAAGTTGGCTGACGACAGTGCTATCGTGGGCTGCATCAGGAGTGGGCAGGAGGAGGAGTAAAGGAAGCTAATCAAGGACTTTGTTAAATGGTTGACTCAAACCACTTCCACCCGAACACCAGCAAAACCAAGGAACTGGTGGTGGATTTTAGGAGACCAAGGCCCCTCCTGGACCCAGTGATCATCAGAGGTGACTGTGTGCAGAGAGTGCAGACCTATAAATATCTGGGAGTGCAGCTGGATGATAAATTGGACTGGACTGCCAATACTGATGTTCTGTGTAAGAGAGAACAGAGCCAACTATACTTCCTTAGAAGGCTGGCGTCCTTCAACATCCACAATAAGATGCTGCAGATGTTCTATCAGACGGTTGTGGCGAGCGCCCTCTTCTATGTGGTGGTGTGCTGGGGAGGCAGCATAAAGAAGAAGGACGCCTCACGCCTGGACAAACTGGTGAGGAAGGCAGGCTCCATTGTAGGCACGGAGCTGGACAGTTTGACATCCATAGCAGAGCGACGGGCGCTGAGCAGTCTCCTGTCAGTCATGGAGAATCCACTGCATCCACTGAACAGGATCATCTCTAGACAGAGGAGCAGCTTCAGTGACAGACTGCTGTCACTGTCTTGTTCCAATGACAGACTAAGGAGATCATTCCTCCCCCACACTATGCGACTCTTCAGTACCACCGGGGATAAACATTAACATTATACAAAGTTATTGTCTGTTATGCCTGCATTTTTATCACTCTTTAATTTAATATTGTTTTTATCAGTATGCTGCTGCTGGAGTATGTGAATTTCCCCTTGGGATTAATAAAGTATCTATCTATCTATCTATCTATCTATCTATCTATCTATCTATCTATCTATCTATCTATCTATCTATCTATCTATCTATCTATCTATCACTGATGTGCTCAGAACGGAGTCCAAAACAGAACTGATCAACTATTTGTTAAATGGCGGTTTTAAAGACCAAAACAGGATATGATGTCAATAGATGCCAGATCCGGAAGGATCTTCCTCCATAGGCTCGGACTCAGAAGTGACGTCATTAAATGGGCCAGAATTGGAAGGGTCTTCCTCTATGGGTTCGGGACTGGAAATTACATTATCAGTGCCCGGCAAAATTTTCTGTGAAGAGTCTGCAGGAAAGCGAGAAAAAAGGTTGCCGCACTCCACCACCCTCTAGTCTAGCATGGAGTTACTCTCATTTAGTGCATGTGCGTGACACCATGCATTTTCATTTTACGTATGCATTGATGCAATGCCACACTCACAGGAGCCCACCTCTACAATTTAAATCAAAATCAAACCAGTCTGATGACTCATCACAGACCATTATGACTGAGTCACTGGTGTTCCAAGACTGTCCACTAAAATAATATAAATGCAAGCCAAGTCTGAATATTGCTGGAAAAGTCACATAATGTGAGGAATCCTGAAGTAATAAGGTCTGGAATACTGTGTCCATGTGTTTTGGGTATTTATGGAGGCCAACCACTGTGTGCTATCCACCAGGCCCCCAACCTAGGCAAAGATTGCTGCTTTGGGAATATCTAGCAGTTCACAAGAAGATGTTGCAACGTTTAGCTCTGCTCTTCAGTTGATATCCAACATGACTTCTTCTTCTTTCGGCTGCTCCCGTTAGGGGTTGCCACAGTGGATCATCTTCTTTCATATCTTTCTGTCCTCTACATCTTGTTCTGTTACACCTATCACCTGTATGTTCTCTCTCACCACATCCATAGACCTTCTCTTAGGCTTTCCTCTTTTCCTCTTTCCTGGCAGCTCTATCTTTAACATCCTTCTCCTAATATACCCAACATATCTCCTTTGCACATGTCCAAATCAATGCAATCTCGCCTCTCTGACTTTGTCTCCAAACTGTCCATCCTGAGCTAACCCTCTAATGTACTCATTTCTAATCATATCCATCCTCATCACACCCAATGCAAATCTTAACATCTTTAACTCTGCCACCTCCAGCTCTGTCTCCACTGTTTTAGAAAGTCCTTTAAAAAGTTACAGTGGGAAGTGGAAAAATGAGTGCAATCGACTCTCAGTATTCAAGTGGTTAACTTTAACATTATTTAAACATTACAGCTTCTGACAGCCTTCAGCGTTGTCCCTGAAACATCAGGAAGAGGCTTCTGTGCTCCATGGCAGGCACTGGTATCTGTTATGTAACAAGGGTGGGGGTTCATGCTGGCAATTTCTCTGCAAGCGGCACAAAATTCACGAGGCTCCGCAAAGGTTGTCCTCATTCCTCCTGCAGAATCATTTTCTGGAGCCTGAGTTTGATGACTCATATATAAACACTCCTCTGCTTTGGGTTTTTTTGTTTGAAATGATTGAGATATTCCCCATCTACTGTAACGTGTTTTGCTTTTTATTATTTTTCCATTCGGCTTATCTTTTGAGCATTTATAAAGCAATGAGCTTTATCAATCTGCTTCATGCATGAGAGCCGCAGTTACAATAAAAAGGTACTCTGTGCTTACCTCTTAGAGGTCCGTCATGCTTCAGAACAGAATCAAATCAATTTAGATTTGGCTTTTTATAGAAAAACTCTCTGATATTGACCATTTTGTCATTTTCATTCCTTTCATTAATGGTCTACTGTATGAAAAACCTCAAGGTATTGTAATAACATATACTTGTTTTATGTAGTGCCTTCACAAAGACCATACCTTATCCATTTTGCAATCCCTTTTTACAATTTGCATTTGGTTTTATAGGTGTTTACATTTTTATCGTTAGTCTAAAAAGGTCATTTTTGGTTTGTCACAATCTTTACAGTTTCCATGTTGCTTATGATCATCATGCCCATTGCCGTTTACATAAAGTATTGTGCCCTGCCATCTTATACAGCTTATTGCATCCCAGCTTTCAGATTTATTTCTGACAGTGGTGTTAATTAGATAGATACTGTAGATTCCAGAATATAAGCCGAAAATTTCATCCTAGATTTTTGGCTTGGAGTTTGGGAGTCGGTTTATACAACGAGTATCGTTTCAGATTCAAGATTTCCAGCGCAATGCTGGTTTTGCCGATGAATACGGAAGTAATTAATGATGAAACCACAGTGGCATCTTTCAGATGAAGAAGTAACTTTGCATGCCGGTACTTTAAATTAAATAAAGAATTTATTCCCGCTTCTGCTTCCTTTCTCTCCTCCGTCTGCGTCATCCCCTAGACCTGACAACAATCCACGGAGAGCCCGCTGGTCTCGCTATGTTGTCTGGGATGTTGTGCGTGTGATGAAAAACACTCGAAACAGATGTCTGGCTCTGGCCACCGATGTCTATAAGGTTCTGACAGGTGTAGCGGATATTCGCCGAACCAATCGTGCACAAACAAGCAAAAAAAGTACAAAAACAACAAAAAAGTGCACTGAAAAGGAGAGCCCTGAGCCGCTGCGACCATGCGCGCCGCCATGCTCCTAGCTTAATCTCGCCTACTTCTGGTAGGCTAGGCACTTTTTATAACTTTTTGGTTAGTACATTAGAAAAATTATTGGTGGTTTGGTAAATTATGCACATTATACCACCCTTTTTTATTATGAAAAGGTTAAGTAAGTGTTGCAGTGGGAGGTTCGGAACGCATTATGGGTATTTCCATTATTTCTTATGGGAAAAATAGTCTTGACTTACAACCAACTTGAGTTACAACCAGCCCTCGCGAACGAATTAAGTTCGTAAGTCAAGGGTCCACTGTATTACGTATTTAAGTTAATCAAATTTACCGTATTATAATAATGTACTGTATTTGCGTATATAGTTTCAACACATAGTTTCATTTTACCAAACTTCTCCGCAATCACTTCCTGGTTTCCATCAAAAATGCCGGCAGTCTCAAATTCTCACCGATAAACATGATAAATATACCTGAAAAGACACTTTTAAGGAAATTTACAAAATTTTGCTTGGAGAAGGGGGTCGGCTTAAATACCGGTCACCGGCAAATACATGTAATTTAGTAGGTAGAAAAGGGGGTCGGCTTATATTTCGGGATCTATGGTAGATAGATAGATAGATAGATAGATAGATAGATAGATAGATAGATAGATAGATAGATAGATAGATAGATAGATAGATAGATAGATAGGGCAGGTTGCCTAGCATGGGCATGATCCCACAATAATAAAAGGCCAGAAGCATCCTGGCTGATAGGTGGCAGCCAATGTTTCTTAGCATGAGAACTTCACATTGTTCACATTGATTTTTAAGAAGGATAACCAGGGGATAGAGAAGACTATTCATTGCTAGTCTCATAGGGCCAGACGTGATTCTCAAACAAGAATATGCGTTTAGTGACAAGCCATTAAAAAGTGTTTAGTGAATATTGCCTACTACAACCGGGCATACATACGTAGATAGATAGGTACTGATAACAATGTTAAATTAAAGAGTGATAAAAATGCAGGTATACAGACAATAACTTTGTATAATGTTAACGTTTACCCCCCTGGGTGAAATTGAAGAGTCGCATAGTGTTGGGGGAGGAACGATCTCCTCAGTCTGTCAGTGGAGCAGGACAGTGACAGCAGTCTGTCGCTGAAGCTGCTCCTCTGTCTGGAGATGATACTCTTTAGTGGATGCAGTAGATTCTTCATGATTGACAGGAGCCTGCTCAGCGCCCGTCGCTCTGCCATTGATGTAAAACTGTCTAGCTCCATGCCTACAATAGAGCCTGCTTTCCTCACCAGTTTGTCCAGGTGTGAGGCGTCCTTCTTCTTTATGCTGCCTCCCCAGCACACCATCGCGTAGAAGAGGGCGCTCGCCACAACTGTCTGATAGAACATCTGAGCATCTTATTGCGGATGTTGAAGGACGCCAGCCTTCTAAGGAAGTATAGTTGGCTCTGTTCTCTCTTGCACAGAACATCAGTATTGGCAGTCCAGTCCAATTTATCATCCAGCTGCACTCCCAGATATTTATAGGTCTGCACCCTCTGCACACAGTCACCTCTGATGATCACTGGGTTCTTCAGGGGCCTGGTCCTCCTAAAAACCACCACCAGCTCCTTGGTTTTGCTGTTGTTCAGTTGTAGGTGGTTTGAGTCGCATCAGTTAGGTGCAAGTTTACAGTTTGGGGGACTTTGACTCTGATGTCTGGTTTAGTGTTTGGGCTTTGAGAGTTTAATGACTTTGACTTTCACCAGACTCCTTTTGTGCCGTCCATCTCCTACTGAATTCCTCTTGCTGTTTATTCCACATGAATGCCTCCTCCTCATCCTCCTCAAGGTATTCAAATTAGCAGTTTACTAAATCACAACCATTTATGGTGTAACTCTTAAACCTGCTCACTGTAATGCTTACTTATTTCATCCATTTTCTTCTTAACCTGCTTTGTTCTTTCAGGGTTGTAATCAGCTGAAGTCAACCCTGCTGCATTGAGAGCAAGGAAGGAACCAACCCTAGGCAGGGTGCAAATGTGTCGCAGGAAAACAACCAGACCCACACTCAGATGTAGCCACACGGGCCAGGCTGGATTAGAAGTCACAGAACAACCCAATATGGTGGTTAGAGGGTGTGGAAGTATACAGAAATATTGAGGGGAACCAGCTGATAAGTTAAGGAAGGCTTCATACTCTGTAAAGTGACAACTGAAAAAGACACTGGAGCATGGGAAATGTTATCTCAAAAATGAAAATGAAAGCAATGAAGTAATCTTAATATGTTACATTCATGAGTAGAAGACAACAGAACAATAAAAATAAAAATCAGTGTAATGAACCTGCATATGCACAGTCTTCCTTGGTTTGTTTGGGTTATTGTACCCCAAATATACACACGTTAGGTTAACTGGTGACTCACAATTACAGTGTGAAAGAGTGGACCCCCAGATGGATTGGCCTGCTACTCTAAACAGTATATTCTTGGACAAAGAGACAGAAAACAGTAGCAACACTAAAAATATGGAACAAACATACACTCACTGGGCAATTTACACCGTACTAATGGTGCCCCCAAAACAGCCCCAGTTCTTCATGGCATGGATTCCACAAGATGGTAGAAACATTCCTTTGAGATTATGGTCCATGTTGAGATGATTGCATCATGTCATTTCTTCATGCAGTATTTGTCAGCTCTACCTTCATGTTGCCAATCTCTCTTTCTACCACATGCCAAAGGTCCAGTGACTATAAAGTCCAAGGAAGAACACTGAAATTGTTGTCATGTTCATGAGACTGGTTTGAGATGACTTTCGCTTTGTGGAGATGCTGCATTATCATGCTGGAAGTAGCCACTGGAAGAAGGTAAATTGTGGCCATGAAGGGAGGCTCATGGCTCAGCAATAATTCTTACTAGGCCGTGGCATTTTGGTGAAGATTGATAGGTACTAGCGAGCCCAAAGTGGGCCAAGAAAACATCCCCCACACCATTAGACCACCGGCAGGAGCCTGGACTGTTGACCCAAGGCAGGTTGGGTGTATGGATTCCTGCTGTTGGCACATAGTTCAGTCCATACCATCTATATGCCTCAGCAGAAATCGACATTCATCACACCAGGCTTCAGCTGTCCAGTTTTGGTGAGCCTGTGCCAACTGCAACCTCAGCTTTCTGTTCTTGGCTGACAGGAGTGGAACCTGCCGTGGTCCTCTGCTGTCATATCCCATCTGTCTCAAGTTTTAGTGTTGTGTATTCTGAGATGCATTTCTGTCCATCACAGTTGTGCTGAGTTACTGAAGTCTTTTTGTCACCTCAAATCAGTCTGGCTGTTCTTCTCCAACTTCTCTCAACAGTACATTTCCATCTGCAGAACAACTGTTAACTAGATGTTTTGGGTTTTTGTTTTTGTTTTGTTTTTTATTTCACCATTCTGTGTAAACTCTAGGGATGGTTGTGTATGAAAACCCCATGAAATCAGCAGTAACTGAAATACTCAAACCAGGCCGCCTAGCACCAACAGTCATGCCATGGTTGAAATCACTGAGATCACATGTTTGATGTGAACATTAACTGAAGCTTCTGGCTCGTATCTGCAGGATTTTAGCTACTGTGCTGCTGCCCTGTGATTGGCTGTTTTGATAATTCCATGGATACGTACAGGTACTCGTAATAATTTGCTCAGTAAGTGGAAGTTAAAAATAAATATCACTTTTGAAATGTACAACTTTCACTAAACTTTCACAAGGTGCCAGGACAAATGTATATTTTTCATTGCATCTTTAATTTTGGGTTAAATTTTTTAAGCTTCCTCCGTTCTTTCTACTTTCTCTATGGCTAACCTCACAGCATTGATTATTACCACTTTTTGAATTGTTTCTGGGACTTGATGGCAGCACAAGATAAGCTGTGTATGTTCTGCAGGGCTTTGTGGAGGGCATGTAGAGAGAGCGGCATCATCCTGCTGCTGGGCACTGCAAGTGCTGCACGCAATTCAAGAACAAAAAAAGTATGATCAACATGAACTTTGCTTTTAATAATAGTAAATCATCAAGAAAAGTAAACTCAGTCAGTCATTATCCAATCTGCTATATCCTAACACAGGGTCACGTGGGTCTGCTGGAGCCAATCCCAGCCAACACAGGGTGCAAGGCAGGAACAAATCCCGGCAGGGCGCCAGCCCACCGCAGGGCACACACACACACACCAAGCACACACCAGGGACAATTTAGGATCGCCAATGCACCTATCCTGCATGTCTTTGAACTGTGGGAAGAAATCGGAGCACCCAGAGGAAACACACATGGACACGGGGAGAACATGCAAACTCCACTCAGGGACAGTGGCGTAGCATAGTGGGGGCGGCAAGGGCGGCAAAGAATTACTGTATATTTTAGTCATTTAAATTGAAATACCTAAATAAGGGGGCAGCGAAATTTTCCTCCACCCCGGGCGGCTGACACCCACGCTACGCCACTGCGCAGGGAGGAAGCGGGAAGTGAACCCAGGTCTCTTTACTGCGAGGCAGCAGCACTACCACTGTGCCACCGTTCCACCCCAAAAAAGTAAAGGACACCTGAAATGTTTTACTCTTATTTTTCATGGCTTTATGTTATGCTGCAAAATATTTTGAAAGGTGCAGACTGTTACCCTCTGCTTAGAACAGACTAAATTGTTATTATTGATTTCTTAAAAAAGCAAATGATGTGGTCAGCTCCTAATGCCACTGATAAAAACTTCACCCACCCTGCTATTTCCTCAGCTTGCACAGACCCATTGAGCTTATGAGGGCTTGACACTAAGTGCTAGCAGAGTAACACAGCAAGGCTTTGGAACTGTGAGGAGCCTTAGAGAAAGTCAACTGGATTAACGTTGGACTCGCTTGCTCGGGGTTTCTGGGCCACAGCTGTCTGTCCTCCAGAGATAAGCTGCGACACATTAGACAAGTGAGCGTGATAGCCAGCTGATAAGGCCGAGGTGTCTGGGTTTTATTTCTATAATTTTTTACTGGTTGAATGATGTGTTTTCTAGTATACATTATTACTTTGAATTTTACACTTTGGCTTTGTGAAGGGTGCTATTTTCAATAGAGATTGATTTATTCATGGATTCATTGATTTTTAGACTGTATAAAAAATGTTTTTGAATGACTGAAGACATTTTCTTTGAAGCACTTTTCTTTATTTACCATGTTTAGCTCATCAAAGTTCCACTAAGCTGTCTCTGCTGCAGGTCAGCTACTGAAATGTGTAAACAGATGGCAAAGTACCAACTAAAAGTCCACGTTTTTATTTCAACACAATCAATCCGCAAAAACCTGCATATCAGCTCCTGCTGAGTTTTTGTTCTGTACTCGACATGGACTTGCATTTTCACGGCTGCACAGTCCCAGCACCATAATCGCGTGTTCATCAGTATGGGGCAGCTACCAGCCAGTGGCAGATAAGGATGCTGACTCTCTGCTGCCGATGCCACAGGAGGGATTTGAATATTAATTCTGTGGAAGCCCCACAGCATCACCTATAAACTGACTTTATTGGAAATGTGCCGCATGCTATGAAAGGTGACAGCAAGGTATGTGACTTTATATACATTGGAATGTAAATATAGACAGAAGACCCCAGAAATTGACGGGGGTTACGTTCCCAGAGCACCTGTGAATTGTGAAAAACCGTATATTTTGGATATGGTCAAAAAAATGCCTAGAAATGCCTATTTGTATAGTTTAAACCCTAAATATACCCCCAAAACACTTTAATTTTATTTCAAATTAAGCTTAATACATTACCCTAAGAAAAAGAATGTAAAGGTAAACCCGTATACTGTACAGTACTGTACTGCTATGTCTATGCAGTGCTAGAATGTAAAATACCGATGTTACCGCTATATGTACTGTAATTCATGCAAGTGTGTTTTCTTTGGTATGCGCTGTTGTTTTCTTTGGTATAATTAGGGTAAATACGTAATAATTTAATTTAATACAAAATGCAATAAAATGTACGGGTGCTCATCAATAATGAATGATATTGATTGAGGATGATGATGAATTAGCTGTGCAGTACGATGAGGGTATGTAATGAAGATAATGACTGCACAGCAAAGCAAAGGATTTACAGCTCCTCGGGTGGCTACTGCAGCAAAACTTTTTAGTTCCAGGAGCAAATCCAGTAGTTCAGCCTTCTCCTGGAGTGTTTTAAACTTTTTCTGGTGCTGAGGTTCATTGCCAGAAGCCTTAGAAGGCGCAGGGCGTTTGGGCAGCATCTTAGGGCTTTAAGAAGAACAAAATGAAAAATATGAGAATGCTCAGCGAAACACTTGAGATATTTACACGCGGTAAACTGTTATGATACGCGAATGCTGGGCTGCATCTGCCGGAGATGTGTTACAGGGCAGCAGCAGCCAATCAGCAGCAAGGAAAAATGAATATCGCTATCGGATTGGCTACTTTCACCATCACAAGCCACCTTTTCCTCTACAGTTGCTTTGCGCCCTCTCTACAGTACAGTATTGCCACTAAAAAAGCCATAAAAAAATTGCGAAGGATATTTGCGGTTTCCACTAACAATTATTTGTTAGGTTCTAAGTAAAAATCCGTAAAACCACTGAGGTGGCAAACTCTGAACCGCGACTTCACGGGGGTCTACTGTATATTTTTAGCAAAAATTCTGTAAATTACGTTGTCATGTTGAGAATGAATTAAATGGATGTGAACATTTCTTTGTGTAAGATCATCTATCTTATTAAGGGCAGCATCAGGCTACTTGAGATTAATAATACTGATTGTGATTTTATGCTAGTATTGGACATGTCGATTTATGGTATTTTACTTTTGGTAATTTTACTTTATTCTTGATAGGTTGGCATTTAGTTGGTAACTGACTGGTGTGGTGTTGTTATTATACTTGAGAGAGAGGGGATTGCATTTACTGCACTAATTTCTTGTTAGGCTGGTTATTGGGGTTTTATTTTTGAGACCCCTTTTTATTTAAAATAAATATATATATATTCTTTTTAAATAAAAGAAACCTTACATTACATAATTATTCAATGTTTCACTGACACTGCTATCTATAAGTAAAGCTCCAGACCTGATCTCCATTAATTTTCTCTTAAGGTTCCAACAGGGACTTTAACGTGCAATAGGTCATTTTTATCAAAAATGTTGAACAACAGCTAGTCACAGACGCTCCACCACTAACACACGTCAAGCAACGCCACTTTTACGTCACTTGAATTAGAATCTGCTGTTTCTAATGCTGTTGAGCCACCACAAGCCTACTTGGACTACTTTTTAACTATGTGACATTGTAAAGTACTGTTAAAAAGCATGAATTTTATGTAGTGTACTAAAGCAGATTATTTTTTATGTGAGATATACACTACTGGTGAAAAGTTTTAGAACAAATCAGTTTTTCTAGAAATGTGTGCAGTTTATTTTCTTAATACAGTATATCATGAAATCTATGCATAGAACAAATAAACAATAGCAAATAAAAAAAAATAAGTGAAGGAATCATTAAGTGTACAAAATTTTATTCAAATTTTTCATTCATCAAATTAACCAGCTTTTGCTGATATAACAGCCAAACACACATGTGGCATTCTTTCCATAAGTGAAATCAAATATTTGTCGGAAAGATCTTCCCAACACTGTTGCAGAAGTTCCCACAAATGTGTTGCCCTTGTAGATTGCTTTCCTTTCACCCTTCTGTTCAGTTCATCACAAACAAACTCAATGGAGTTCAAGTCTGTTTTGAAATGTACCTTCTTATTCTTTTCTTTTAATGCGGTTCTGACAGAGCCTGGAGGTATATTTTGATTCATTGTCTTGCTGTTGGGTGAACTCCTGACCTACTAGACGCAGACTAGAAGGTATTGAGTGGTGCTGCAAAATGCTGTGGTAACCCTTTTGATTCAGAATGCCAGTCACTCTGTGTAAGTCACCAACTCTTCCTCCAGTAAGAGAACCCCAAACCATCGCACTTTCTCCTCCATGTTTGACAGTGGGTGTTACACACATCCCTTCATCAACTCAACGGCATGCAAACACCCTAAATGATGAACTGAAAATTTCAAATTTTTCGACTTTAACAAGGTCCCCAGTCCCTCAACTAACCACACAGCCCCACAGCATGATGGAACCTCAACCAAATTTGACAGTAGGTAGCAGGTGTTTTTCTTGGAATGCTGTGTTCTTCTTCTGCCATGCAAAGTGCTTTTTGTTATGATCAAATCACTCAGTTTTTGTCTCATCAGTCCAAAGCACTTTGTTCCAAAATGAATCTGGCTTGTCTAAATGAGCATTTGCATACAACAAGCAACTCTGTTTGTGGCGTGAGTGCAGAAAGGGCTTCTTTCTCATCACCCTGCCATACAGATGTTCTTTGTGCAAATTGTGCTGAATTGTACAGTAGAACGATGTAGAGATACACCATCTGCAGCAAGATGTTCTTGCAGGTCTTTGGAGGTGATCTGTGGGTTGTCTGTGACCATTCTCTCAATCCTGCGCATATGTTGCTCCTGTATTTTTCTTGGCTTGCCAGACCTGGGTTTAACAGCAACTGTGCCTGTGGCCTTCAATTTCCAGATTAAATTCCTTACAGTTGAAACTGACAGTTTAAACCTCTGAGATAGCCTTTTGTAGCCTTCCCCTAAACCATGATACTGAACAATCGTTGTTTTCAGATCTTATGAGAGTTGCTTTGAGGATCCCATGCTGTGACTCTTCAGAGGAGAGTAAAAGGGAAGCACAACTTGCAACTGACCACCTTAAATACCTTTTCTCACGATTGGACACACCTGTCTATGAAATTCAAGACTTAACGAGCTAATCCAACCAATTTGGTGGAGCAGTTACATGCATTCAAATCAGCAACATTACAAATGGACCCAAATTTTTGCACAGCCAGTTTTTCACATTGTATTTAATTTCATACAACTAAATACTGCTTCACTAAAAATATTTGTTCAGAAAACACCCCAGTGCTCAGATGTTCCTAGGAAATGAAAGACATACCACTGTTATCTTTTTTGTGTAAAGTAGAGTAAATTATTCTGAAGGCTGAGAGGGGTTCCCAAACTTTTTCATATGACTGTATATATACAGGTGTAATCCCATTCCAACAAAATTCATGGAACCATAAAAATGTAATACGTTATAATGAACATGTGGAAATATGTATACTATTGTAACCAGGGTTGTCGGCAATTCGCCATCTCCAACAGCAGCAGCACAAGGACTGCTCCTTAGCTGCTCTTTTGCATCTTACCACATATCATGCTCTTCACACGATGTTTAGAATGTTTAACACCCAACTGGACTCACCTTTCTGTCTTTCATGCCAGGTCTATGTTTTCTATTTTTTTTTTTATCCTTCAAAATTGTTGATAGCGTTAATGGTGCAGCTCCGAATGTTTTTGCCATGTCATTTTCTTCATTCCAGGATCAACTTTTTCTAGAATCGCTAATTTTCCTTTCAATGTAAACTGGCTCTGTTTCTCACTTTTTCTTATTCATCACAAAGAAAACTTTGCAAAGTGCCTGTACTCGATCACTACAGTATCCGCGCATTACAAAACTACCCACATGAACACTAGGTGGAGCTTTCCAATCTTTTTTTACTATGGATAACATTCCATACAATCAAGTCAAACTTAACAAAGCAAACCCCACCCAAGAGAAAGAGAGGAGTGCCAACAACCAAAGGTAATATTTAAAATCAGTAAGAAAGGAACACTTCCCTTTTCCCTGAAATTAAATCTTATTCTAAAATGTTATTGATTAGATCCTGCCGTACTTTTAAAAAGTTTTGATCAGATCCTTTAAGTGAGAATTTGATTGATTTTTTTCCAATTTGCAGGTAGTTTAGAGCATCAGTTACCCACTGACTTGAAAGTGATGGGGTTGGATTCTTCCAGTTGAGCAAGATAAGTCTATGTGCCAGTAGTGTGGTAAAGGCAATTACAGTTTGTTTGTCCTTCTCAACATTAAACCCATCCACCAAACACAGCAGTTAATGGATTAGGAGTGATTGTGACACCAGCGCTGTCTGAAAGACATTTAAAGATTTTGTTCGAGGCTGATGTTAATTTGGTACATGACCAAAACATGTGGCCCAATGAGGCTGGAACTTGACTGCAACATTCACGGGCTGAATCTTGCCCTGGAAACATTTTGGACAATTATAAAAACAAGATAAATGCACTTGGTAAAAGATTTTAAGGTGAATAATTGAATGTTTTGCGCATATGGAGCTAGAGTGTATTCTGTGCATGGCTGCCTTCCACACCTTTTTTGAAATGTTGAGTGACAGATCCTTTCCCCAATGTACCCTGGGCTCTTTGACAGGTAGGGACTTTAAAATGTTTTTATAAATTGTAGAGATGTTATCTGAATCTTCCAGACAGATCAATATTTCTTCTGGAATAGAACTAGGTGGGAGGTGAGGAGAATTGGGCAGGTTTTCTTTAGTAAAGTTTCTAGCTTGAAAGCAGAGGAAGAATTGTGTTGATGAGAAGTTACATTTGAAGAGCAATTGTTCATAGGATGGAAAGACATGATTTATGTATAAGCATCTGAGTGCTTTAATCCAGAACATTTTCCAAACATTAAATACTGTATATGTTTGAGAGGGTAGAGAAAGGTGGTTGCCATGTAGAGGTTCAACAGATAAAAGCTTCTCTGTCTTAAAGTGCTTCCTACATTGGTTCCATATTCTGTGAGAATGAAGGGCAATTTGATTATTAGTGTAATGATGAAAATTTGTATTTACTGAGGCACAGAGCAGAGAAAATAAAGTATTGCAAGATTTTATTTCTATTGCAGACCAGGCTTGTGTATATTCATTGATAATGTCCAAATCTTTATAGCTTGTATATTTGCTGCCCAGTAATAAAATTGAAAGTTGGGTAGCGCTATGCCCCCTTCTGCTTTTAACAAAATGATCTGTTAATGTATATGGGGATGCTTTGAAATAGGAAAAGAAGCTTTGGAAGAATGTTCATCTTAACAATGTTGAATCACCTTCCTAATGTGAGATGGAAGGTAGACTATCTATTCTTGTCTTGTTTATCCACATAGACAGCAAAATTTGTGGAACAAGAGCTTTATATTTACTTGTGATATTTACCCCTAGAAATGTAAAGTGATAAATTAAATGGTGTCCAGTGTATTATTGTGTGGTAGAGATTTCACTGGAAAAAGTAGACTTTTATTTAAATTGATTTTGAGTCCAGATATCTTTTGAAAATCTGATAATGCTTTAAGAACTGCTGTCACGGAATTTTGTGGTCAGATATATACAGTACCGTATTATCTGCATACAACCATAATTCCTGTTCAAGTCCTTCTCTGAAAATCCCCTATCTCTGATGCATTTTGGAAGTATACAGCCAGAATGGCTCAATGATAATTGCAAAGAGCAATGGTGATAGGGGGCATCCTTGTCAAGTCATGCATTCTAGTCTGAAATAATGTTGTTAATACAAACTGAGGCTTCTGGACTGGTATAAAGTAATTTGATCCATGCACATATGCCTGGGCTGGACCGAAATTTGTTCAATGTAGTGAGACGGTAACCCCATTCAACCATATCAAATGCTTTTTCTGCATCTAAAGAAAATAAGACCATAGGGTCTTATATTTAATAGGTAAATATGTTATAGTAAACAAACGTCATAGGTTAGAAGATAGGTGTCTGCCTTTAATAAATCTGGTTTGGTCTTGTGATATTACACAAGGAAGCACTTTTTTAATTCTTCTGGCTAGAACTTTGGAGAGTATCTTCATGTCATCATTCAGAAGTGAGATTGGTCTGTATGATACATGTTGTAGTAGGTATTTTTTTTCTTAGGAAAGATGGTAGTTAATACTTCGCAAAGTTTGATGTAGAATTTTGTTGCTTTTAACTTCTATAAATGTTGCTAATAATGGTGGAGATAAGTCAGTCAGTCAGTCATTATCCAACCCGTTATATCCTAACACAGGGTCATGGGGGTTTGCTGGAGCCAATCCCAGCCAACACAGGGCGCAAGGCAGGAACAAATCCCCAGGCAGGGCACCAACCCACCACAGGGCACACACACACCAAGCACACATTAGGGACAATTTAGAATCACCAATGCACCTAACCTGCATGTATTTGGACTGTGGGAGGAAACTAGTGCAGATGATTTATTTGAAAAAATATTTTATATAGTTGCTGGTTGATTTCCCACTTTGAAATGAGTTTATAGCATCTAGTAAGTGTCAGAGGTTTATCCAGTTACACAGAACTAAGAGTATCTAGCTGTGGTATCTGTAATGAATCAAAAAACTCATTAGATTGTGTCGTATCTTCTTTAAACTGATTAGAATACAAGGACTTATAGTGCTCTCTAAATGTGTAAGTGATATTTTTATGGTCAATAATTTTAGCTCCGTCTGTGTTGGTCATTGCTATTATTGCATTGCAGACTTCCTGCTTGTGAATTTGTTGGGCGAAGATTTATTGGCCTTGTTCATAATAAACAATGATGCAATTTAAAGATGAGCTGTTCTGTTTCTTCGGTAGTCAGAAGGTTAAATAATGATTGCAAAAAAATGTATTCTCCTATAAAGTGCTTCATTTGGAGACCTGGCATATTCTAGGTTTATTCTGGAAATTTCGCTGATTAACTCAGCCACCTTCTTGGCTTCCAATTTATTTTTGTGAGAAAAATGTGATCAGTCCTCTTAAAAATGCCTTTAGTTTCATAGAGTATACCTGTTGAGACCTCTGGGAATGTATTTGTCTCAAGAAAATTTGCTTGGATATGAATTCTGTACAGTTTGTCATCAGCTAATTACAGGGGGTTAAGATGTCAGCTACGGGATGAGTGTGTAGGGCACAGTAATTTAAGCTCCATGATCAGATGGGCATGATCAAAGATAACTATACTGTCATATTTAACATGATGTGATGCTGGGTGAATAATTTATTGTCAATGAGGAAATAATCGATTATTGAGTAACAATAATGTACAGGTAAGAAGAGGGAATATGCTCTTAGGTTAGGATTTAAAAACCTCCATGGTTCTGATAAATTATGATCCGTTACAAACTCTGTAATTATCTTTGCAGTGGTAGATGTTATCACCACTGTAGTCAAGGATCTGTCCCGGTCTGGATTTAAAACACAATTAAAGTCTCTGGCCATTATACTTTTGTGAGTGTTCACATTAGGCATATATGCAAATACATTTTGGAAGAATCTCTATTATCCATGTCAGGATAGATATTAATCAAAATCACTTAGGTATTAAATAAACTGCCTGTCACCATGACATATCACCATTCAGAATCAGATATTACATATTACACTACAAATGGAATAATTATGTTTATTATGATTCCCACAACCCATTTTCTTTGTATAGCTGGAGTGAAAAATTTGTCCAGTCCACTCTCTATGCAACCAAAACTGGTTAATAATTGCTTAATAAGTGAGTCTTCTGTAAAAATACGATCATAGCATTTAGACCTGTTAAGTGAGAGAGTACTTTCTTTTTAATTCATGACTGAGCCCCCTGACATTCCAGCTCACAAAGTTCACTTTTTGGTCATAGAGACAATGCTTCTTAACTTTTGTTGACATTTTGTAAAAGTCACATTACAAATGGTCTAGATTGCAAGCTTCAAATAGAATCTTCTTTGCCTTGCCAGAACACGGTGTGACACATGATCATGTTTCAAAAGAATGTCAGGATCAGTCTTCTTAGCTATTTGTCTGCTTCATCCGATGAAATGAAAATGTAAAACTGATGTTCAATAACCACTTTCAGTCTAGCAGGGTACAAAAGGCTATATCGGATTTCATGTCTGATGCAGTTTACTGCTGTAGAATGCAGCGCATTTAGCAGCCGTTGTAGGTGAGAAATCTGGGAAAATACAAATACAGTTATTTTCAAATATAATCTCCTCTTTCAATCTAAGTAGAGACATCACATTTTCTTTGGCCTGTAGTTTGTCAAAACAGACAATCAGGCTTTTCGGTTTGGAAGCATTCAATCCACATATACGGTAGGCTGCTGAGATCTCAACTTCCAATTTAAAGTCCCCTCCAGTTATTTTAGAGAATAGTTAGTTCATCTATGAATTTCATTGGATTTGGACTTTCCCATTTTCAAGAAAAACCATCAATTCTGATGTTGTTTCTTCTAAATCTATTTTCCAGCGCGGCCAGTTTGTCACTGAGCACTTTGCATTCTGAATTTGCAACCATTGCTTTTTCATCCTCAGAAGAAGTTGAGTGTTCAACTATTTCAGTACGAGTCATTTGCTTAACATTTTCAAGCTGAGCACCAAGTGCTCTAATTTTACTCTATATCTTATTCGTATCTTCCTGTATTTTTTCATCACGCCTAAACTCTTGACAAGCCTAATTGAGACTGCTCAAGACCAGAAATTGGTCTAACAAGAAAGAGACAGCCTGTTAAAGGTTTCCTTAGATTCTGCAAAAGTGTAGATATGGCATAAAGTATGTTTTGCTTTGCATTATTATCTTCAGTGGCCATTTTTGGTTGAAAAAATATTTGTTACACTAAAATTTACATTTCATTAGAACAAAATCTATTGAACATGATGTTGTATAAACGTTTGTGCAGGCAAACAAAAAATATTTGTTATTCTGAAAAATCTCATTACTTTGGTATTTGCTATAACAGAATTTGACCTGTATATATATTGTCATACACGCGCGAATAGGAGACCGCGGATGGACCTTAAAGCGCTTCGGAAGACGTTCGCCGGCAGGGAGTGGCGGGGTACTAACCTTTCTCCTTTGCTTTCTTCCAGGAAAAAAAGACGCTCCGCCATCATAAGCTTTCCCGCAGTACGCTACTTCCGCCCTTCCTCCACCATCTTTCCTGACGTCATCAGTCCCATTCTCCCTCACGGTTCCTTCCCAGCATTCCTCCACTTCCGGCTCCTCCCTTATAATATGGCCGTCGACGCCTAGAATGGGGTCGCGCATTTGAACCTTTTGTGTTTATATTTTGACCTGTTTTGTTTTTTGAATTGTGGATTATTCTACAATATACGGGACCGGAAACCCCAAACCTTTATGCTGTTTGCTCTTGCATCTTTTACAATATATACATATATATGTGTGTATATGTATATATTATGGCCACCAAGGGGTGCTCCAGCTCCCCATACACCCAACACAAACAGGCATGGACACAAGTCTCAAAAAGCAAGAGGATTTATTTGTGGGAAACTCTTCAATAAGCGTTTCCCAAACCAAAACCACAAAACAGCTAATAAAGCACACAGCAATTCTCTGTATCTGTCATCTTAGCTGCCTCTCTTTCTCTGCCACTCTTCCATGCAAGCTTTGTCCACCTCCTCCTGACTCCGGCTTTCGAAGCTGAGGCAGGTCTCTTCTTTTAGGTTTGCTTCTGGTGTCCTGAAGCAGTGTTTTGAAGCATTTCTCGGTGAGGTGGGATCCCAACAAAAAGGGCTCCCTGCAGCACCTCCTAGTGGTTTGCATGGAATCCAACAGGGCTGAGTTAAAGAACTCCAGTTCCTGTGGTGCCCTGTAGGAATCTTTGCCACTGCTGCAACCCTGGGGGCTCTCATCTACTGTTCTTGGCAGACAATGGACTATGCACATATCTCCACTAGTCCATCACAGCATCTCTCTCTCTCTCTCTCTCTCTCTCTATATATATATATATATATATATATATATATATTTTTATTCTTAGGTATGAATCGCAGTCTGATTATTTTGGTGGTTAACTACTTTTTGTTCGGCCAATCAGCAAATATCCACTACGTCCTCTCAGTTGTGAGAAGCAGGCCATAGATATGTTCTAAAGTATCTACCAAATAATACAAAGAGTACACAACACATGTTTTGTCCTTATCAGGACTCACCAGGTGTAAGCACTTTTGCATCCCCTCATGGTGATCAAATCTCAGACATCAGTGCCTGAGGTAAAGCCTCTGACATTGCGCCACGGTGGCTGGATCGCTTATTGAACAGGGTGAAGACAGGAGTAATACATTCTTAGAATAGAATCACAATGTGATTATTAGGAAGGTTACCTTCGATTCAGGTATATATACAGTGCAACCGGAAAGTATTCACAGCGCATCACTTTTTCCATATTTTGTTATGTTACAGCCTTATTCCAAAATGGATTACATTCATTTTTTTCCTCAGAATTCTACACACAACACCCCATAATGACAACTTGAAAAAAGTAATGTACATAAGTATTCACAGCCTTTGCTCAATACTTTGTTGATGCACCTTTGGCAGCAATTACAGCCTCAAGTCTTTTTGAATATGATGCCACAAGCTTGGCACACCTATCCTTGGCCAGTTTTGCCCATTCCTCTTTGCCTCTCAAGCTCCATCAGGTTGGATGGGAAGTGTCGGCACACAACCATTTTAAGATTTCTCCAGAGATGTTCGATCGGATTCAAGTCTGGGCTCTGGTTGGGCCACTCAAGGATATTCACAGAGTTGTCCTGAAGCCACTCCTTTGATATCTTGGCTGTGTGCTTAGGGTCATTGTCCTGCTGAAAGATGAACCGTCGCCCCAGTCGGAGTTAAAGAGCGCTCTGGAGCAGGTTTTCATCCAGGATGTCTCTGTACATTGCTGAAGTCATCTTTCCCTTTATTCTGACTAGTCTCCCAGTTCCTGCCACTGAAAAACATCCCCACAGCATAAAGCTGCCACCATCATGCTTCACTGTAGGGATGGTATTGGCCTGGTGATGAGCGGTGCCTGGTTTCCTCCAAACGTGACCCCTGGCATTCACACCAAAAAGTTCAATCTTTGTCTCATCAGACCAGAGAATTTTGTTTCTCATGGTCTGAGAGTCCTTCAGGTGCCTTTTGGCAAACTCTAGGCGGGCTACCATGTGCCTTTTACTAAGGAGTGGCTTCCGTCTGGCCACTCTACCATACAGGCCTGATTGGTGGATTGCTGTAGAGATGGTTGTCCTTCTGGAAGGTTCTCCTGTCTCCACAGAGGACCTCTGGAGCTCTGACAGAGTGACCATCAGGTTCTTGATCACCTCCCTGACTAAGGCCCTTCTCCCCCAATCGCTCAGTTTAGACGGCCGACCAGCTCTAGGAAGAGTCCTCATGGTTTTGAACTTCTTCCACTTACGGATGATGGAGGCCACTGTGCTCATTGGGACCTTCAAAGCAGCAGAAATGTTTCTGTAACCTTCCCCAGATTTGTGTCTCGAGACAATCCTGTCTCGGAGGTCTACAGACAATTCCTTTGACTTCATTCCAGGTTTGTGCTCTGACATGAACTGTCAACTGTGGGTCCTTATATAGACAGGTGTGTGCCTTTCCAAATCATGCCCAATCAACTGAATTTACCACAGGTGGACTCCAATTAAGCTGCAGAAACATCTCAAGGATGATCAAGGGAAACAGGATGCATCTGAGCTCAATTTTGAGCTTCATGGCAAAGGCTGTGAATACTTATGTACATGTGCTTTCTCAATTTTTTTATTTTTAATAAATTTGTAAAAATCTCAAGTAAACTTTTTTCACGTTGTCATTATGGGGTGTTGTGTGTAGAATTCTTAGGAAAAAAATGAATTTAATCCATTTTGGAATAAGGCTGTAACTGATGCACTGTATATATATATATTGTGACGGACAGCCGGGTCACGCCCCTGCTGCATATGTTCCGGGGGAGCCATCATGGACAGCTCAATACCTCTCCCGGGACGCTAGGTGACAGCCTCCCTGGCCAATGTTCATTTCCCACTCTCCCACGTGGCTCCTTGGAACATGGAGTCCTCTACAGCCTGGTTGGGAGAGGGGGTGGCCACTAGGGGGTGCTGCCACGACTCAAGAGCCTGGCTGAACGAATCTTCAGCCCCACCCGGAGGTGCAATTAGGACCAGGTGGTCAAGCACCTGGAACACTTCCGGGTGGGGTATAAAACGAGTCAGCCTCCACCACTGAGGGGCCAGAATCGGGAGGAAGAGGACGAGGTTGCCTGGGAGGAGTGGTGGTGCCAGAAAGGGTTGTTTAAAGTCTGTGTTTTGTGCTTGTGGGACTGTGTTGGGCCTGTGGGACACAGGGAAGACGTGCCCCATGGCTGAAGAGAAAAAATAAAAGCCTATTTGTTTTACACGTGCCTCTGCATAAGTCTGTGCCGGGTCGGGCACTATATAGCGCCTTTTACTATATATATATATATATATATACAGGAGTGGGGTGGGCAAAAATAGGTTTACAGTTGCATGTGAAATACATATTCTTGTATTATTATTTATTACTATATTAAATATTTGTATTATATGTCATTTTTGTTATTATTATTATTATTAAAGTGTGCTTGAGTGTAGCAATCATAACCTAAATGTCTTTTTCCATACGAACAACTGTAAGCCTACTTTTGCCCACCCCTGTATATATATAGGATGTCTAACTTTAAAAACGGTGTATGAAAGAAGCACAACAACTTTAAGTAGCCAGAGAGGAATTGCAATACCAAAGCAAAAGGCAATTTTTAAAAGAAACTTACAAGTACAGTGTAACTTTAAATAAAATACGTCGACTAGTACTTTTATATGTGCATATAAATATAATCTAACAATACGTATATCATATACAGTATGTAAATATGTAGGTATAGCACATGTGATCAGTCATTTAAAGCCATTTAAAGCACAAATCCCAGTGATGTATTGATTATGGATTTATTTTCACTGCTTGTTTCACACTCCGCTAGATCTAAATCAGTGTGAATAACCAAAGTTGCACATGTTGGGTGACAGAGCATTAAACAGAACAAAAAGCAGGTGTGAGACTCAATAGTAAAAAATGTTAAAGCATCTTTCATATCTTTAAAGTGTGTCCTCACTACACAAGATGTGCCCAAATTAGACAGCAAACTCAACACACTCCTTTGGTTTGGTACATGTAGAAGAAAAAATGGAACAGCAGTTGCTGGATAAGTTGTGAGGCAGGCTACTCTTATTACGCATGGTATAGTGGGCAGGACAGGATTTGTAATTTCCTTTTTATCAGCAGGTAAACTAAAAAACATAATGTAAGCTTGGTCTAGGACGGCATGGTGGCGCAGTGGTAGCGCTACTGCCTCGCAGTTAGGAGACCCGGGTTCGCATCCCAGGTCCTCCCTGTGTGGAGTTTGCATGTTCTCCCTGTATCTGTGTGGGTTTCCTCTGGGTGCTCCAGTTTCCCCCCAAAGACATGCTGGTTAGGTGGATTGCCAATTCTAAATTGTCCCTAGTGTGTGGTTTGTGTGTATCCTGCGGTGGGCTGGTACTCTGCCCAGGATTGGTTCCTGCCTTGTGCCCTGGGATTGGCTCCAGCAGACCCCCATGACCCTGTGTTTGGATTCATCGGGTTGGAAAATGGATGGATGGGAGCTTGGTTTAACCAATTCAAATTATTGTATTATTTCCTGATTCCTGATTCCCTATAGTCAGTAAACCCACTGGTCATTCTGAACACTGCTCATGCTTGCTAAAAATAATCACTCAAAAATAATTCCACTCCGCAGTGATTCCTGCTTTAGAAGGGATCTTGAGGGGATTAACTCATATTTAATATAATTCATAGCACCAGAAAGATTAGAGGAAAAAATGTCAACTGCAATATCAAGATTGGACAGCTCCTGATGAGCTCACAGGGAGCACGCGCTTGGTATAGCTGCCTCTGAAAGGCACATCTACAGAATGTAAATAGATATGTTAACCCCAGGAAATGACCGTCTGTTTTATTGTACTCGAAGATACAAATGAGCTGGTGTACTCCAAAGAAAGCCTACTGAGACACAAGACAGCAGCGCTTAGAAGATAAAAAAGCAAGATGTGTCAAGGTCAGAAATAGCTCTGAAATCCGGCCATGCTGTGTGTTTAATTCAGCTCAAATTAAAGCACCTTCTGTTTGCTGCTCTCTCTGTTGTCTTATGCTTGGCAGGATTTAAAGAAAAAAGAAATAGATGGGTTTAGATTTTTGATTCATTTAATTTGATCTTAAGTGTGTGTATTGTGTTGTATTTAAGACAGAGTAATGGATGTTAAGTCAATGGGATTCCCTTTAATCCTTGTAGAGTTGCCTAAAGTGGCTGCAGTAATTCTTCACTAATTGCTGTTTAACTGCCTTGTCATCTGAGATGTGATCAACTGTCAAGGAGTCCTCTCATTATTCAATGTACCATAAGGTGTCCTAAAAAGAAGGTATGTATTGTAGGACAGACTGGCATCACTCATTTTGTTTTACTTTGGCACAAAAGTCCTTTGCTTAATTAGCATCTGCCAGACCCTCTTTCATTGACATTTAACTTCGGCTCAAGAGTTGGTTCTCCCTCTCTTGGAGTGCAGTTTCTGGGTCTCATCTGATCAGTCACAGGCAAAATATTGTCCAGAGATGTATCCATGATGCATATTTAAACACTTCATCAGTGAACAAAGGGCCATAACTCAGAGATTTGCAATGTTGATGGACAACACTTTGCACCAACTGTCAAGCAAAACGTTTGGCTTATTATGTGCACCCAAAAAACCAATGGCAAAACAATCACTTTTTCCTTTATAATCCATTGCAAGCACTAGATCTGCACTCTGTATATGATCAATGGTCTTGGCCTAACCGTAACTCTGCTCCATAGCAAGAACCCAGTTGTCTAGGATGTGGCCGCAAACAAGCCTTGAGCAATCCCTTTTACTCAAAAGGGCAAACTGGTGAGGGACTATAAGAGTGGAAAATGCATGTAACAGACTAGGATGAGGGTTCCACATGTCCAAACAATGCTAAAGCAAAGTAAGATTCACAAGAAAAAGCCAAGAATACATCTTGCTAAAGATGGGAGTCGATTGATCACTGCCTACCCAGCAGATGTAAATTGTATGCTAAAAAACGAGGACCATGGTGTATGAAGTCTCAGAAAAACTGCAGTACTGCCCACAACCACAGGGTTTAACCAAAATGAAGAAGTGGAAGAGATCCTGAGCAAAGAAAGAAAAAGCAGATGGACATCCTCCCACATATGTCAACAGGAACCAAACATCTACTTTGATTTGGAGAACTACTGACTGTAACTTTGTAATTATGATAAAGCCAGCTAAAGTATTCTGGTTATTGGTATAACTGTAATTGAAAAGTGAGGGATACATTTTTAATTGTTATAAGTAGCTATTCTTATACTCAGTAGTATCACACATAAAGGAACTGTGTGTGTGGGGGTCAACAAGTGCAGATTAGCCTTGATCAAAATGGAACTTAACTAGAATCTTGATTCATCAGCTTATCAACAACAGAACTTATCAATCTTGACCACATTAATTGAAAGATCAGAATTCATAAGTTTCCCATTTCTATAGGAGGGAAAAAGTTCAATCTAAGCTAGCGTAGATTTATGTTCTGTGTTGTTATTTTCCTTTGTCTATATATACTTGTTTATATCATTGCTCTATTATATTTATGTTGTATTGTTTGGTTTATTGCAGTAAGAATATTTGAGTTATTTCTTGAAAAATATTTGTTTCACTACTTTTAGTTAGTTAGAGTTATTTAATATGTACTTTCACCCAATTTTACAAATATTTGCTTAGTTCTGATGTCCTGACTGGAACGAAACGGCTATCCCACAGCATGGAATTCAGAAAGAGGATTTACTCACAGAAATTGAAGATGACAGAGACGTGGAGTTTTGCAAGAAGGAGCTTCAATGTGGAATTTGCTTGCAGTGCCTCCCAGCAATTCCAAAGTGTTTATGAGTCAAAGGTGTAATGATCCAAGATGTAAATCCAGCTTTGACCAAGATAGAACCCCTTTACTGTGATTGTTACTGCCACGAAGAGGGCAGAACCAAGACGACAGGAGCAAGAATTAGACTGAATTTGAAAGTAGCAGTGAGATGTGTGGGCAGCCATCACCAGTTCAGTACAGGGTCTCAAACTCACTTCATCTTCATGGAAGGTTGCCAGAGCTTCAGGTTTTCCCTGCAACCAATTGAATGCTTAGAATTCTTGTTGATGACCAGTGTTACTGCATTCAATTAGAGGGCTTTGAATCACTCTCACTGTGACACATCAGATATTTTGAATATTGCTCATTTTCTTTTTAACAGAACCACAAACAAATGCTTTTGATCATGAAGCAGCTCAGTAATTCTTGTTAATTGACAGCTAGTTAAGCTAGCTTGGAATCTTACACAAAGAGTGAATTCAAAGTTAATGGCAACAAACAGTATTCCATAGTAACAGCAATATCTGACTAATTAATTGTGTAGTAGAAGTGAAAATGGCAGCCACAACAGCCCTCCAAGAAGTGCATTTCAGACTCCAGTTTAATGTAAAGTCTGGTGTTAGGGAAATGAGTCTTTAGAAAGTATTCCCCTCTTAGAATTTTTCACAGTGTGTTTTTATAAAACATTGGATAACTACGAATTTAACTTGGCTTTTTTGACAATGATTAACAGAAAAAGACCCTGTCAAAGTAAATTCAAACCTCTCAAAGTGGTCAAAATAATTGAAGTATTCACACCTTTAAGTCAGTATTTATTAGATGCACCTTTGGCAGCCATGATAGCCTTCTGTCTGTGTGGATGGGACTCTATCAGCTTTACACATATGGACACTTTATTTTTTTCCAAATGGTCTTTGCAAAACAAGTCAAGCTCTGTCAAGTTGAATGGTGATTGGAAGTGAGCAGCCTTTTTGAAGTCCAGCCACAAATGCTCAATTAAATAGAGATCTGACTCTAATTTGGTCATTTCAGGAGATTAACATGGTTATGTTGAAGCCATTCCTGTGTAGCTTTGGCTTTATGCTCGAGGGTTGTTGTCTTGTTGTAAAGCAAATTTCCTCCCAAGGTGTAGGTGACTTGCAGAATATAGCAGGTGTTCCTACAGGATTTCTCTGTATTGCGCTGCATTCATTTTACCCTCTACCATCACAAGCCTTCCACGGTCAGTTGCAGAGAAGTATCCCCTCAACATGATGCTTCCACCACCATGTCTTACAATGGGGTTGGTGTGCGGTTAATGATGTGCTGTTCAACATGGTGTTTAGCCTTTTGGCCAAAAAACTGAATTTTGGTACCATCAACCCATAGAACTTTATTCCATCTGACTTCAGACTCTCCTTGTCCTTTGTGGGAAGCTCTAGCCAAGATGTCACATGCTTTTTTTTAAGAGTGACTTTCACTTTGACACCCTTCCAATAATGCTACTTCCTCTCTGCACAGTCTCTCCAATTTCAGCGACTGTAGTTTTTAAGTCTCTCAGAGTTATCACAGGTCTCTTGCAGGTCTCCCTAACTGATCTTCTTCTTGAACAATCATTCAGTTTTTGTGGACGGCCTGCTCTAAGCTGATATACAGCTGTGCCATACTCATTCTATTCCTTATTGATTGATGCAACTGAACGCCAAGGGATTTTCAGTGACTTGGAGATTTTCTTGTCTCCATTTCCAACTTGTGCTTTTCAATCATTTTTTTCATGGAGTTGCTTGGAGTGTTTCTTTGTCTTCAATTTGTAGGATAGGCCACCATACTGACTGACCACAAGCTGGACTTCCAGATAAGGTGCATTTAAATTACTGTAGATTGAAACCAGATGATTAGATAGATAGATAGATAGATAGATAGATAGATAGATAGATAGATAGATAGATAGATAGATAGATAGATAGATAGATAGATAGATAGATAGATAGATAATCCTCTCCTCTTCTGTGTCTATATGCTTCCCCTTGGCCATATCATTTGTAGCTATGCAGTGGGTTATCATTTTTATGATTCTCAATTTCATTTCAATGTTAAAAGTAAAATGCCATCAGGGCTTTCTCAGTGAAATTAAAACCTGGTTGGAGCAGAACTCTTTAAAATGAAATTGCAACGAAACTGAACTCCTGGAAATTGGCACTAAAGTGGAACTTAAGAAAATGAAATGGTGATCTCATCAGACCTTCTTCTAATACAAGGAATCTTGGTGTCATTTTTGATTCCTCCCTTTCTTATTCCGCCCACATACAGTAAACCACATTAAGAAACAATTCTTGCTTTCACCTCCATGGCAGATCCTGTGTTTGCTCATTCCTCTCCTTTTCTAATGCTGAGAAACTTGTCCATGTTTTTATCACATCCCACATCAATTATTGTAACTCCCTACTAGCAGGCGATGCTTCTAATCTTATGTCACAGGTCCAGTTGATTCAAAACTCTGCTGCAAGAGTCTTTACACAGACCAGCAACAGCGAGCACATAACACACATTCTACTTCACCTTCACTGGCTCCATTTGTCTTAAAGGATTGAATATAAAATTCTGTTAACTTAAAAAGCTTTAAATAGCCTTGCACCAGACTACATCAGTGACCTTCTCCATCACTAAGGTCCTGTTCACCCACTAAGCTCCTCTGATTCTGGTAAACTTGTGCCCCACACTAGCCTGCACTCTGTGGGTGACAGGGCCTTTAGCTGTATAGTAACCAGACTTTAGAATGACCTCCCTAAATTAATTAGAGCAGCTTGACTCCATTCATTCTTTTAAAAAACAAAAACAACTCGTCTACCTTAACCTGACATTCTTCCTCTTCTTTCAGTCTTCCTCTCTGTCCAGATGCTCAGTATAATTTGTGTGTGTTATATCACAAATCATGTTATTTACTAGGCTTTTCTTTTAGTATTGAATTTAGAATTTTAATCAGGTTTATTGTTTTTTATTCTATTTAATGCTTTTGTATATCCTGTATCTATCTGTTTTAGTGTTCTATTCAGGAAACATTTGTATCCAATGTTATATATACCTGTTGTTGCTTTATGCAACTCTGTGAAGCACTTTGAGCAAGTTAAAGGCACTATATAAATAAAATGCATTATTATTACTAAAACATATCCCACCTTCTATAATTAAAGGGTCGATGTATTAGCCAATATGCCAGCATATTTCATCAACACACCATATCTGTATGAAAATAAAGGAATTATTTTAAATGAATCAACTTACTGCTCCACATACAGTATTGCAACATTAATTAGTTTGAAATTAATTAGCTTCATGCTCTACATACCATAACATTAATTTAAAAATCAAAAAATGTTGTAATGTGGTACACAAAAATACAAAAGCAAAACAGCCAATAAGCTTCTAATGTACTGGAAATAATAAAACATCCAGTGATGGATCCACAGCTAAGCAGTAAGAGCACTCAGTGTGCATCTGATGATGGGCCTTTAGTTAAAGACATTAGCACCACCTTGTGGTCAGACACAGGATATATCAGATGGTGTTGTTAGAGCACATACAGTATATACCCCAGTTCTGATATACTGTACTTTCATTGTGGAGTTTAAATAGTTTTCAAATGTTTGCATAAGTTTCACCTGTCAACTTTATTTTATTTTCATATTCCAAATTATAAGGCTGACATAAAAAGAGAGTTACAGTATTATTATTGTTGTTATTATTGAAGATTTAGCAGATGCCTTTATCTAAGACTACTTCCAACATTTGTAGTGTAGAGGGGCTAGGTGATTTGCTGAGGATCACAATAATGTGGTATAAAGGCTAGTGCCTCATACATCATACATGAGGCATACACACATCGTACATCATACTCCACATGGCATCTTTCCAACTCCAAAATAATGCCACAACATACTGTATCTCCATTCAATTTTTTGACCCAATAAAACAGAAAAGGGAGAGTGATAAATAGTAAGAACACAAACTACAACTGAGTTATTGTCCTTCTAGACATTTATGAGCAGATTCAGTCCCTGTCTAACAGCTAGCATGGCCCTCCCTCATGCCCACCACCTTAGAGCCCTCCAAAGCACTCTCTTCTCACCTTTGACCTGTCTCCTTCACTTCCTTGGTACCTTCCTTCCACCACTGAGCCTTTGCCACAAGTCACATCCTGATTTAAAGCATGATAGCCTTTAATGTCCTCTCAATTGACTTTCAGCCAGTGATACAAGGTTAGAACTCACCTTTCTTTAACAGTTGTTGATGTACCTGAACTTTGAGCCCTCTAGGCTGTCTCCAGAGGCTGTTCCACCACTATTGACCAGAGACCATATTTTCCCAAACAACTGGCTGCAAAAATTTAGTCTCTCTGAGATAGATGTATAATATACAGTATACACCTGGTGACAAACATGAGTGAATTTTGCTTTAAACTAGGGGGGGACAATTACACAGCTCAAACCAATCCTATGCCTCATAAAGGTGGTGCGGGAGGGACGGTGATTTTGAACTGCAAAAATCAGAGGTGCTCTTGTTAACTTGGCGAGACAGACAGCAAACTTCTGATAAGGATGAACCATCTACAGTCAAAAAGTCTTTTTTTAATACCATATTAGACTTATAAATGTGTGTCGTATGTGTACAGAGCACATTGTATGTTTTAAAAAATAGGCATAACTTGAGGCAAACATCTTTCTTTAGCATCAGATTATACATTGGCATTCCACAGCATCAAAAGACGACTGGTAAACTTTGAACGATGTGCTGTTGCAGGTGCTGTGTGTGCTCTCTTTTGTTCAGTTATGACAGTAGTGTAGGAGTTGATGTAAGCTTGAAAGAATTGGTGACAACATTCATGAAAATATGAACTTCAAAATATGCATTTGAAGTAAATGGTTTGTTGAACTCTGTTGAAAGGACTGCCGTTAAAAAAGCAAAAAAGATGCAGAATTCAGTACTCAAAACACTCGAATCAGGAAATCTGCCAAATAACATCAGTAACATCAGGGAGAAGGCTGCACAACATTCACCTTCTGATTGCACGTCTAAATCAATAACTAAATAAATTGAACATTATTGTCTAATTGGAAATACAAACATGCCATAAAAAAATCGCCACACATTGTATACCCATTGACCACAATGCTTATCTAAACTCTGTTTGCTGTTGTTATCACACATTGAGATCCTGAATAGATAATAGCAATTATAGCTTTTTTTATTTTCTCGCAGCATCAAGTCTTTTGTTCAGTATCTTCTGCTCTTTCCCTGAAACCCCGGTAGTGGTTTAAAATGCATGGACTGGAGGAATTAGGAGGCATGGGTGTTTTAAGCACATGACTCAGGCGCCACCGCGAGTGGCAGCCTTTCCAGCAGCTCTGTGTATGACTTTATCTTTCTACCTTTTTCTCTATTTTATCTATTTCATTGATCACTCCTACCACTTTCTTTTATGTGAACTCATTCCCTTGACACTTTTTACTACTTTTTACTACATGGATTTTTACACGCCGAGACTCGTCTATTCAGGTAGTCAACTTCAAGTGATGAAAACAAAGGCCCGTGCCGGTGTGGTTCCCTATTTACCCAACGAGGTAAGAAGGTTGTATAGTGGCACCTGAGCGACTGCTAAGCTAAAAGCTAAGAGGCTAGCGAGAAAGTGGCAATATAAGCCTTCGGTGCTTTCTGTGATCCTGGGAAATGTGAACTCAGTACCAAATAAGATCAACGAACTGGCCACGCTGGTGAAAAATGTCAGGACCTACAGAGAATGCAGTTTGTTGTGTTTTTGTGAAACGTGGCTAACAACTAACATCCCAGATGCTAACGTGGAGCTACCCGGGTTTAGCACAGTTAAAACGGACAGAGACGCAAATACCTGCGGGAAGCGGAAAGGAGGAGGACTCACTCTCTATGTGAATACAAGGTGGTGCAACCCTGGACATGTAAACGTTAAAATTTCCACTTGCTGCAGGGACATCGAACTGTTGGCCATAAGTCTGCGTCCCTATTACTTTCCCAGAGAGTTTGGACACGTCATTGTTGTTATTGTTTACATCCCTCCTTAGGAGGTTGTGGAGATAGCGGGTGACATCATCCATTCCGCGGTTGCTAAGTTACAAACACAGCACCCTGAGGTGCTTGTGCTAATCGCTCTAGACTTTAACCATGTGACGCTGGACAAAACATTACCTGCCTTCTCCCAGTATGTGGATTGTAGCATCCAGGGAAATAGGACTATCGAGCTACTGTATGCAAACGTTAAAGACGCATACAGCGCCACCCCTCTGTCTGCGCTTGGGAAAGCAGATCATAACTTGGTTCTGCTTCAGCCTCACTACAAACCAAGAGTGAGGGAGCTACACACAACCACACTCATTCAGGAAGTGGTCCCCTGAGGCACGGCAGGCTCTGAGAGATTGCTTTGGAACTACGGACTGGGATATCCTGCAGGGATCATATAGTGAGAACATTGAAGAGGCTGTTGACTGCACTACTGACTACATTAACTTCTGTATGGACATTGTAGTTCCAGTGGGAACAGTACGCTGCTATGCTAACAACAAGCCATGGATTACAAGTCACATCAAGGGCCTTTTGAACCAGAAAAAAAGGGCTTTTAAAGGCGGTGATCAGCATGAGCTCAAGCACGTGCAGAAGGAACTCTAAGTCCAGCTCAGGGCGGCAAAGGAGCAGTACAGGAGGAAGCTGGAGCAGAAGTTGCAGAATAACAGGATGAAGGAAGTGTGGGATGGGATGAAGATCATCACATCATCACAAAAAAAATGAATTGAGTTGAAATTTGGATGCCTGTCATTACTCAGCAGCGTATTTCTTTCTTGAATGACACAAAGCAAACATACTTGTCAACACTCACAAAATGTTATCTTTCCCATACGAAATTAATTTCTCACAGTTTTTACTTACACTTATACTTCCATTAAAGCATAATATCACACAAAATGTGAGGATAAAATCTCCAAGGGAAATGAACCTGTCCACCAGCAGGACAGAACACAGATCTTGGTATCCCAGCTATAAGGTTCCAGTTGCTAAATTTGTTTTGTGGCAAAAGTCACCATGGACAAACTGGGAGTGATGGCATGTAAGCTACATATTCACTTATCGTGAGCCCTGCTTGAGTTTTCTCATGCTGTCACACTGGAGTAGGTGTTGAAATGCTGACAAGCATGGTCAGTGATCCTGATTATCAGTGTCATAAAAGAAGTAAACAATAAAAAGCCTTGAATCTGTTGAATGTTCTTGGTAGGTGTTGTGAGAAAGAAAAGTACATGATGTTTAATGCTGACTAATGGTGGCTGAACAACATCATGAGTAAGTCCTAATACAAGTTCCCACACATCAGTGAATCACTTAAGCTAATGGCTGGGTGACTCCACTGTCCTCTGAGGTGATGTTTGGCAGGTGTGACCACAAGTATTGTGTGCCAGTTGAGCACTGACCTGTGGGTGGTAGCTCAGCTCCTCTTTGAGTCCTTTGTTCTGTGAAATCATTAACTGCCTTTTGCTTCAAACTATTATGTTTCACTCAGATTTTTCCCCTGGCTTGTGTTAAATATCTTTTTTATTTTTTTTTTGTAAATTTTTGCATTTTTTGATTACGTCAATATTTTTACTTATGTTTAATATTAAACATAACCTATGTATGTATGAGTTCTATGTGCCTCTGATTATCTTGATATGTTTCATGTGTTTTGTGGGTGTTTCCCCAGGAGGCAAGACCACCTGAATATCATTGTACAGAGACTGCCCTCAGCCCTATAAAGGCTGGGGAAACAAGCAGTCCCTTGCAGTTCATTGAATGTGCTTTGTGATGTGTGAATTCTGCCTTTCTATGGAAATTATTCATTGTGTTCCTGGATTTTTTGCTCTGTTTTTGACTATTCCTTTGAATTTCGCATTGGGACTTATTTGCTACTGGATTGTCCCTTAAAGGCAATTCATTCTGTGCCTTTTGTGCCCTTTAGAACTTCCTTTGTTTAAAGGCATTTTTGCAAAATATATCTTTTTATTTGTAAAGAGTCTTAATTTGTTTTTTATGCTTCACTCCAAACGTTGACGGATCCTTTCTCTAGTGGGGTCATTTTTTTTTAGTTTTTGAGACATTTAACTGTATTTGCCAGTTTTCCATTCTAAGGGTCTACTCCCCAGCTTAATTAAGAAGCTTCCTTGGGATTTCCTTAAAAAGTACTCCTCGATTCATGACTCAAACACTCAGCAAAGTCTTTTCATCTTCCCAATTTCTGTCTAGTTGGGCTGGCTTGATAAACAAATATCATTAACTTGAAAACTTCTTCTTAAAGTCTTTCTTAAATCGAGGTGTTCTTGACTTGTGTCCTTTTATGCTGGGTGTCTTCTAGCTTCTCATGATGATATGTGTTTGAATTACAAAAGCACACATATTAAATCTGAACAATGAATTCAATGCAACTATTTAGACCCGCAGTTGCACAAAAAGAGATGACACCAATAATAAGATCAAGTAAAACATAAATTCCATTTTAGAACTTTATTGCCCGACTTTCACGGTAAAGCCATATTAAATGAAACGAAGAAATAATAAGGCTATAGTACTCCATTACCCTACCCCAGGGGTCCTCAATCCCAGTCCTGGAGAGCCGCAGTGGCTGCAGGTTTTTGTTCTGACCTGGTTGCTTAATTAGAAAGCAATTCTTGCCAATAAAGCACTAGCAAGCTATGAAATTACCTGTAAATTAACTCTGCTATGTCAGGTCATTCTCATATCCTAGATTTTCTTTCCCTTTCTATCATGCAAATGATTTGAAGGCTAAAATGGACGAGTAATTCTCAGTCCTTCACTTTTTTCTCTTCATTTTTCTTCCAAGTATTTAATTAAACCCAATAGTGCAGATAAATACACACAGGTGTAAATGTAAATAAGCTAAATGGAGAAATGCTGCTCTCTCTTGTCATTTGCATGTTATTGATAATAAGGAGCAATTAAAATAGCTGTTTAAGACAAAATTAAGCAATAAGGGCTCAAAATCACTAAAGTGAAGCAGAAGTGTTACTTTAGCAATAAGTGCTTTTTATTAAGCAACTGGGTTGGAGCAAAAACCTGCAGCCACTGCGGCTCTCCAGGACCATGATTGAGGACCCCTGCCCTACCCCCATGAACATGCAACTTTTGGTAAACTTGAAAACAAATTCTTGAGTGAACAAAGTAAAAACCCACATCTGAAGCCAACTTTAGTTCAGTCCACATGCTGCTGTTTTATGATGTGTATGTAGTAGGCATTGTGGGAATAGGATTTGCTGTTTGCTCTTGTGTTTATTTCACTCTTCATTTTTATCCACTTTCTAAGTTTATTGGGGTGAACATTGGTCCTTACTGGTTCCAGTCTTTAGTTCCCCACTTTCAGTGAGGTAAACCCATGCTCCCTTAGAGTAGGCCTCTTTCAATGTGTGCTGTTTTTGATCTAAACTCTCTGAAACTTTGTAATAGCACACGATTAGAGATCAAAGCATTACTTTGAAATCTCAATGAAGGTACCATTTTTACAGGATGTGCTACAGGGTGATCTTATATTTTGTGGCAAATGGCTGTGGGTCCGGCCCAGCCAGGATACCTGGATGATGGAAGGACCGGGAGAGGGACAGTGCCTTGCCTGGGACACGATAGTGCAGCCGCCCTGGTTTGCATCGGGGCAATGGGATTGGAGCTTAGGAGCTCAACCCTGTTGAGGCCTGTGGCCACCGGCAGGAGGCGTCCGGATGGTTACAGAGCCATGAACTGCAGCACTTCCACCACTCCAGGAAGTGTTGCAGGAAGGTCATCAGGGAGCACCTGGAGTAGATCTGGGTGATCTAGTACTCTTTCCATCTGCTCAACACACTCTCCTCGCTTGTGAGTATGTTTCCATCTTTATCCTTTATCGCCCTAACCTGCTGCTCATCTTTCCCAGCTCAGTTCCTCTGTCTAGCCAATCGGTACAGGTCCTTTTCTCCCTCCTTAGTGTCCAGCTTCTCATAATACTCATCATATGTCTTATCTTTAGCCTTCACCACCTCTCTCTTCACCTTATGCTTTATCTCCTTGAACTCCTGTCTCCTTTCTTCATCTCTCTGACTATCCCATTTCTTCTTCACCAATCTCTTCCTCTGTATGCTTTCTTGTACTTCCCCATTCCACCACCTGTTTCTTTGTCTTGTTGAAACAGGAACCAGGTACACCTGGAGTGCTTCGGGGTGCCCATGCAACACTTCCACCACACCAGGAAGTGCTGCAGGAATATCATCAGGGAGCACCTGGGGTACATCCTGGTGAACTATAAAAGGGGCCACATCACTCCATTCAAGGAGCTGGAGATGGGAGGCAGAGAACAGAGCTAGTGAGGAGAGCAGAGGAGTGGAGGCAGTGGACGAGTAAGGAGAAAGAGAGAAAGAAAGACAGGACTGAATTTATTAGTTTGTTTGAGATTGTGCATTGTGTGCTTTATAGAAGGAAGATCAACATAAATGTGTTTGATTTTAGACTCTGTGGTCTGTCTCTGTGTAGCTGGGCTTATACTCAAAATTCCCATTACTCATTTAATTACCTATTTGAATCCAAAGAATACAGGTTCCTGTAAAAGTGCGTCCAATGGCTATCGACAAAAGCCACAGTCAGGCAGTAGAAAAATCAGCGAATGCTTTGCAGAAGGGGTTTATGTAGCATGTTCAAGAGTAATGAGTGCCAATGAACTCATTCGTATTAGCCCCTGCTAAAAAATTAAAAAAAAAAAACTACAAATATCACATACAGTTAGTTACACTGATGTAATTAACTGAAGACACTATAATGGGGGCTCAATGTTTTAGAAAATTTCCCAGGTGAAGCTATGTGAAAGATCTGTCCAGACACTGAGGCTCCGATGTCCAAAATCACACACGTTTATTTCTCCCTTTTCCACACAGCACAAACACAGTGCACAAATCAGGACAATACTCAGTCCTTCTTTACTTCTGCTACCTCCACTCCTCTCCTGCAAGCTCTGTCCACTGCCACCCGACTCTGGCTCCCCGAGTGGAGTGAGGCAGCATCTTTTATACAGCACCCGGAAGTGCTGCTTACCCAGACTCTGGAGCTGTCCTGGCACCCCCTGGCAGCGGCCACATCCCCCCACAGGGTTAACCTTCCAAGCTCTGTGGCCCCCATGTCATCCAGGGAGGCTGCCCTCTTGCATTCCGGGGAAGACACTGCCCCTCTTCCGGTCCTTCCCTTCTCCCGGCATCCCGGTGAGGCAAGGTCCCTGGACATCTATCACAGCTGATAAACACAACTAATACATTATAAAACATCCAAGATTTTTATATTAAAGTTGGATGCAGCACCAGAAAGTGCTTTATTTTTGTGGACATATATGAAACATCAGGCTACAACCTTTGTGAGCTTCTTGAATGCCTTTAAGCTATGAGCGGCCCCAAAAAAAATGGAAAAACTCCTTTCTGTCTCACTTTATGTGAAATGAGCTAATTGCATGTGCTGCTGTCCTGCCGGTTGCAATCCCCTGTCGGTGGACGCACTTGATTTCTTTCTGCTGCTATTACTAAATACAGCCAGTTTTAAGATTACACAGTGGTTTATCTTTTTATGGTTTGTGCCATTCATCATACAAGGGTAATTGTGCTGTCAGCAGTATAGCAGAATAAAGTGCTCTGCTGGGAGGTCAGTAAAGAATGGAGTGCGTGGAGAGAGCTTAATAGATCAGGCCGAACGCCTGTGGAAATGGCCAAGAATATCATGTCGCCTTGATCTTCCCTAGACTTAGTCAGTCAAAGCAATTAATGCCCTGCGATGCGAAACATGTCTCAATTACCCTAGCACAAGACTTGACCTGCTCTGTAGCATAATAACCAGCAGTGTACATCTTCCAAAGCAGCTTTACACTTGACTAAACATTTATTTTGAGATTTACTTCTAATTAGCTAAAGTGAGGTTGTTAGTGGTCTGTCAGAAAAACCTGACAGAAGCTTTCGTGGAATGTGTGGCTCATACTGCTCAGCTCTTTGAGGCACCAGAGGACAAACCAGCTAAGGCCTGAGGTCTCAGTTTATCAACAAGGGACCCTGTGCTTGAAGCAGTACTCACCAGTCCTTTGTACTGGCACTTCTCTGTTCTTGCTTTATGAGTACTGGTAGTTAATGTATGCATACTGGTGTACACAGCCACTTCATAGCTCATTACCAACCTGTATTTAGAAAAACAATCTGTTCTTTCACTGAGCTCTCACACCTCCGAGGGCCCCAAGGGTAACCCCCACTTTCTTCAATATACTTTGACATTTATTTGATTAGTAGACGTTTTTATCCATTGGGACTTAAAAAAACAGGTCAACAAATTTGACTGTTTGGGGACAAGCGTACAAAATTGATCATCACCAGCAAAGAACTTTGAACAAAATAAAAATAGTTACACATTTACAAAACCTAACAGCCAATATCAGCTAGACAGAAATTCAATCAGACAAGGGAGTTTTCAAAAGCTACTCAAACACATCGGGGGAGTCAGTTTCGAATGGAGGTGGGCAGCTAGTTCCACCAGCAAGGAGCTACACTTGAAAAGAGTCTGGATTGAGATTTGATACCATGCAGAGCTGACATCACCAGAAGCCATTCAACATCAGATCTGAGAGGTCAAGTAGGAGCCTAGGAGCCCAGAAGTGTCTATACTGTGTGTGTCTGTGTGTTTTTGTACCTCTAAGGGGATGCCGCTCTTAGATGAAGTTTCAGTGAATCAGCACGCAACAAAGGAGGACCACCAGTTCTTTTCTTGAACTTCAGCCTCTGATAGGACCCAACAACATTACAAACTTAGGAATATAACTGAATGCTTAAAAACATCATAGTACTTCTAGGGTATCATCAGTATATGATAAGAGGTCACACTTGATCATATCAATATAATTACACACCTTTGTACAATCTGAATTAGGAAATTGGTCCAATAAATGGAGAGTGAAGTCCCTCGGCATGAAGGCAATATGCACATATTTGTTGAAATTAAACCATTTTTTTTTTAAGAAAAGTCCACCCTAAATCCATCTTTCCAAATCTATACCAGTTTATTTTCCTTAATCACTGAAGGATAATCTACATACATCTCCATATTCAACATTAATGGCTTCACTCTCTGAGAATCCATTGAATACATTTCCCTCTTTGTTGTTATTGTTTTTTTAACAACATTTCAATTTGTAGATCTGGGATCTAGATCCACATAAAGATTTGCACATGTCCTGTCACTTTGTCTAAAATGTTCCCATTTGTTAGCAGTAAGTACTTTTCAATTACCTCTGCCTTACCTTTCCTTTTGAAAGGTTGTTTTTTTCAGCTTCTTATGAGTAAATTACTTTGTGAGAGAATGCTGTGTGTGTTGTTAACAACTTGAAATAAAATGGGATGCATATAAAACTGCATAGTGTAATAGCCGTTTATTAAAACAGACTTAATGGTTCCTGGTAAGTCCATCTATTTCAGTCACGTCACGTATTTACAAATCTCTGTTTACTAGACACACCTTACATCCCACTGTCTTTGTGTCATATTGTGTTTTTTCATCTGACATTCTAGTCCTTACATCCAACTTTATTTGTGTCACGTTCTGTTTATTCATTAGACATTCTAGCCTTTACATCCCTCTTTCTTTGTGTCTCTTGTTTTCTCTGTTGATTGGACATTAACTCTCTCTTGTGGATGCTGGATGATATTATGCCAGGGCATAGACAGCAGATGTTTTACTGCTTTTTATATACAGATGGTGAGTTTGGAGTTATATATATAGCGGCACATAATTATGATGCTATAGCAATAATAAAAACTTGGCTGAATTTGAGGGTTATGGAAGAATATAACATAGATGTTTACACATAGGTTTCAAAAGACTACTAATTCTGTCTAATAAACCATTAGGAATTTTGGCATGCCTTGTTATAGAGTAGGATGGAGAACTGTGGTACCTACCTATTACATCTATTACAACCTAATGTAACTATGTATAAGGCTGCTATGGGTCAGGGACAGCACTACCTCCCCAGGTCCAGCAGACACCTGGACTGAATGTTTAACTCAGCTGATTAGGACACTCAGGTGTCCAATCTGCAGCAGAACTCAATCCTGATGAGCAATACTGAGACTAAGATTAATCCTAATGTTGGTTACAATCTTCTTTTTCTTTATAGGCTACTCCCATTATGGGTCGCCAGAGTGGATCACCTGTTTCCATATCATTCAGTCCAACACAATTTCACCTCTCTGGCTTTGTCTCCAAACTGTCTAACCTGAGTTAACCCATTAATGTACTCATTCTTTATTCTGTCCATCCTCAACACCTTAACCTGCAATTGCTCCATCCTGGGTATGACGTTAACCTGCATCTAGCCCTGCAAGTACGCCCTCCAACCTGCATGGAAAAACCTGGGGTTGGTGGCAGAATTGGCAGTCCAGCCACCATACAAAACCTCACACTGCTCCATTTCATCTGAACTAGTGTGGTGCTGAGGTGTCACCAATTTCATGGCTGCACTGGGGTCCTAATCTGGACCCTGAGTTGATTTGTCATGTGGTGGGCGTGGCAATGCGCTGTATCAGCACGTGCTCCTCACCTCCACCTCCTCAACACTCCCAATGCAAATCTTAACATATTTAACTCTGCCACTTCAAGCTCTGTCTCCTGTCTTTCTGTGAGTGTTACTGTCTACAAACCCTATAACATAGCTGGTCTTAATATCGTCTTGTAGACCTTCCATTTCACTCTTGCTGGTACCCGCTTATCACAAATCACTACTGACACTCTTCTCCACCCACTCCACCCTGCCTGCACTCTCTTCAACACTCCCTGTTACTCTGTACTGTTGATCCTAAGTATTTAAACTCATCCACCTTCGCCAACTCTACTCCCAGCATCTTCACCCTTCCTCTGATCTCCTACTCATTCACACACATGTACTTTGTCTTAGTCCTACTGACCTTCATTCCTCTCCTCTCTAGGGCATATCTCCACCTCTCCAAGGTCTCCTCAAACCTGCTCCCTATTCTCATTACAGATCACAATATCATCTGTAAACATCTTATTTCAAAGGGACAACTGTCTAATCTCCTCTGTCAACCTGTCCTTCACCATTGCAATTATGAAAGTGCCCAGTGCTGATCCCTGATGTAATCACAACTCCACCTTAAACACATCTGTCACTTCTTTTCTGTTTCTTTCTTACCGGTCATGTTTATATATGCTTGCATATACTGTAATAGAACCTCCTCGAGTTGGGTAAATACAGGATACCTCTGAATAATAAAAAAATAAAAGAAAAGTCATCTGTCATTCCTAACACAGACCTCACTACTGTCACACTTCCCTCGTACATATCCTGTATCACTCTTACATACTGTACTTCTCTGCCACTCCTGACTTCCTCATACAATATCACAAGTCCTCTCTAAGCACCCTATCATATGCTTTCTATAGGTTCACAAAGACACAATACAACACTTTTTGGCCTTCTCTAAAGTTCTCCGTCAACACCCTTGGAGCAATCATCACATCTGAGGTGCTCTTTCCCGGCATGAAACCATATTGCTGCTTGTTAATCATCACCTCTCTTCTTAATCTAGCTTCCACTACTCTTTTCCATAAATTCATGCTGTGGCTGATCAATTTTAATAACTGTAGTTATTACAGTTCTGCACATCACACTTATTCTTAAAAATCAGTACAAGTAAACTCTTTCTCCACTCATGGGGCATCCTTTCACTTTCCAAGATTGCATTAAACAATTTGTTTGAAAATTCCACTGCCATCTCTCCTTAACACCTTTCACAGGTATGTCATCTGGACCAGCATCCTTCCCATTCTTCATCCTCTTCTTAGCTGTCCTTACTTCCTCCTTGCTAATCCGTTGCATTTCCTGGTTCACTATCTCTATATCTTCCAACCTTCTCTCTCTCATTCTCTTCATTCATTCACCTATCAAAGTACTCTTTCCATCTGCTCAATACACTCTCCTCGCTTGTGAGTACATTTCCATCTTTATACTTTATCACCCTGACCTGCTGCTTATCTTTCCCAGCTCGGTTCCTCTGTCTAGGCAATCAGTACAGGTCCTTTTCTCCATCGATAGTGTCCAGCTTCTCATACAGCTCATCATATGTCTTATCTTTAGCCTTCGCCACCTCTCTCTTCACCTTATGCCTTATCTCCTTGTACTCCTGTCTCCTTTCTTTGTCTCTCTGACTATCCCACTTCTTCACCAATCTCTTCCTCCGTATACTTTCTTGTACTTCCACATTCCACCACTAGGTTTCTTTGTCTTCCTTTCTCTGCCCAGATGTCACACCAAGCACCATTGTACCTGTCTCCCTTACTGCTACTGCTCTAGTTGCCCACCTCTCTGGTAACTCTTCACTGCCACCTAGTGCCTGTCGTACCTCCTCCATGAATTCCACTTTTCAGTCTTCCTTTTTCAACTTCCACCAGCCCTTAGCCCTGCCCTCATTCTCCCCCTCTTCTTGATCTCCAACGTCAACTGACACACCATCATCCTATGCTGCCTAACTACACTTTCCTCTGTCACCACTTTGCACTCCAATCTCCTTCAGACTGACCCTCCTGCATAGGATATAATCCAGCTTTGTGCATCTTCCTCCACTCTTGAACATCACCCTGTGTTCCTCCCTCTTTTTAAAATATGTATTCACCATAGTCATGCCCATCCTTTTCACAAATTCTACTACCATCTGACCTTCTTCATTCCTCTCTTTGACACCATACCCACCCATCACCTCCTCATCCCCTCTGTTCCCTTCGGCAATATATCCATTGAAATCCACTCCAATCACCACTCTCTCTCCCTTGGGTACACTCTCCACCACTTCATCCAACTTACTCCAGAAAACTTCTTTCTCATCCATCACACACCCAACCTGAGGGGCATATTCACTAATAACATTCATCATCAAACTTTGAATTTCCAGCTTCATAATCATTACTCAGTCTGGCACTCTTTTCACGTCCAAAACACTCTTGAAATACTATTCCTTCAGTATAACCCCTACAACGTTTCTCCTCCCATCTACACTATGGTAGAACAATTTGAACTCACCTTTAATACACCTAGCCTTACTCCCCTTCCATCAGGTTTATTGCAAGCACAATATATCAACCTTCCTTCTGTCCTTCATATTGGCTAATTATCTCCCTTTACCAGTCATACTGCCAAAATTCAACCTTCACTTCAACAATCTTAACCTTCCTCCTCTCTTTCTGCCTCCGAACACACCTTCCACCTCTTCTTCTACTTCAGCCAACACCATCCCTATTTCCTTCAGTGCCCTGTTGGCTAACAGTACTGGTGGTGGCCGTTGTTAACCCAGGCCTTAACTGAAAAGGTAAATCTGTATTGTTGTCCACATGTTGATCTGGCAAAATTTTACAACGGGTGCTCTTTCTGACTTAACCCTCCGCATTTATCCAGGTTTGGGACTGCAATGAAGAAACACACTGGTTTGTGAATCCCCTGTGGCTGAGTTCCTGATGTTGCTTACAATATGAAAATCCAAAAATTAGCTTTATATGACACTCTGTCACCAAGACTGGAAAACACTAGAAGTTGTTTCAGAAGTGAAAAGTAATTTATTTGGAATAAAATAAAATTGAAAAGCAGGTTCAATGTTTCCAGTTTTACTCATCATTTTGAAGTCCAGTTCAATAATATAGAAAATACTAGGAAAATTAACATTAATTATAAATATAAGATGGACAATGCTTACCTGCAGAAGGCAACTTCTGAAAATGTTTTAGGGATTTATGTTGACACGACATTCTTTTTGTCTAGGCAATGTGAATTAGCAAATAAGAAGGGAAATGAAATGTGAGGTTATAGTCTAAAACCCATTAATAGAAATTAATGGGACATTATGCCCATATTGTATAATTTGCCAATGGTGTATTGTCTTTAATTCTGGATACCACACTACAAAAAAGATACTGCATAACAGTTCTAGAAATTGTGCATAGAACAGCAGACAAATGCATCTCCAGACTAAAGAGAATTTCCTGCTCTACTCAAGACTGAAATGGAAATTAAACTACTTCAGTCTAGATTCAGAAAAATTCCTTCCATTAAATTATGAATTATGTATTTGAGAACAGCGAGAAACACTGAATTTAAGATGGATGCCAGGAAATATTTCTTTACACAAAGATTCAAGAACATTTGAAACGAATAAGCAACTCATGTTGTTGAAGCAGAAATTTTGGCATCTTTTAAAACATAGTTGAGTAAGATATTGGGACACTTTAGCCATTTGCTGACTAAATAAGCTTGATTGCCAACATTGTCTCCTCTCATTTGTCAAATATCTTATATTTTTAATATTGCTCAGTCTGACACAGCAATCAGAAGTAGGACTCCTGTACTACTATCACTATTGTGATGGAAACAGGGGCATCGGTGAGCCCCAAACCACAACACAAACACGCATAGAGTCCTGGGATCAAAAAATGGATGGTTTATGGAATAAAAATACCTCCAAAATGTTGCAAACACAAAGCGCAAGAAATCTCTGTCTCTCTCTGCAATATCTCTGCTCATCTCTCAATACCGCATTGCCCTCCTCCTCCAGTCAAGTGTTGCCCCACGTCCTCCCAGCCCCAACACGCCTGGATAAGGGAGTGCAGTCCCTTTTATTGAAGACCCTGGAGTACCTCCTGTGCCAGGGCCACTGCCCGATGGAAGTACTTCTGGGTCATACTAAGCTCCCATATTCTGGAGACTGCATCTCCCCTCATCACCCCCTTGCAGCACTCACGGATTCCAGCAGGCCTTTGTTGCCTGACTACAACTCCTGGCATTCCTTGCTGGTTCCCAAATGGGTGCCAATAAGGTGGGTTGCTGCCATCTAGCACCTGGGGGGAAATAAACATCTTCCAGAGACAGTCATTCCCTGTCTTGTCTTAGCCAGGGAAGGTATGAAGTCCATATCCGGTAAGGATGCCTGTCCATTTGTTTGGGGTTTCCTGCCTGAATAAGGAACCATTCGTTCTGGCTGGAATGTCCTTCCATCCATTAAAGCTGCCTAGTCCACGGGCAACCCCCTTCCCTTTCTTGACCAGGATACCTTTATGTTCCCATGGGGCCTCCCAACCAGGTAAGGGATCTTCTGGACTCCAGGTCAGGGTGCTCGTCCACCTGTGTGCCTCCTACACTATATTACTATGTCAATTCAGATTTCAGAAGGATTCAACTGGTTTCAGATAAGGATAAAAACTAAAAACTTACAAATGCGACTCACTAAGTTTCTTGTGGCAAATGTACAATGGCCAAATTGCTAGGACTATGGCCTCAAAGCTCTAAGATTTTTGGTCTGAATTACTGCCTGACCTCTTTGTGTATTTTGTTGAGGGCACACACTCCCTGAAAGAAGGCTCTTTTATTTAGAGCCTAATTCTAGCCCAAAAATCCCCATAATCACGTAAAAACAGGTACTGGAGGGTAAAACACATGAACATTAGAGGAATAAATCAAAAAGCTTAGATTTCAAAGCTGGTTTAACTTGGAATAAACCTCTATGAAGGCACCACATTAAAATCATAAAGCTATGCTACAGGAGGAACAAATGCCAGTTTCTTGTCTAAGGCTTATGCTTTTCTGTCTTGCTGTTTCCAGGTGAGTTGGTTTGGAGAAAAGTATGACATCAGAATGGCTTGATGACTTCTAACAAGACAGCTCTCAGATGTTAAACCATGAAGACACAATAGATAGTAAGAGTATTGTCTTGTAACTTATCCCTTTTTATTAACTTATTGAAATATTATTTACAGTATTTGTTCAACAAGTGATACAAGTCCGTACATGCTCCTCTTTCCAACTGCAACCAGAAATTCTGGCCATTTTTAGGCTTGCAGTGTGATCGTTGCTGGATGTTTACATTTTAAATGCCATGTACAGTGGTGCTTGAAAGTTTGTGACCCCTTTAGAATTTTCTATATTTCTGCATAAATATGACCTAAAACATCATCAGATTTTCACTCAAGTCCTAAAAGTAGATAAAGAGAAACCAGTTAAACAAATGAGAAAAAAATATTATACTTGGTCATTTATTTATTGAGGAAAATGATCGAATATTACATATTTGTGAGTAGCAAAAGCATATGAACCTTTGCTTTCAGTATCTGGTGTGATCCACTTTTGCAGCAATAACTGCAACTAAATGTTTCCAGTAATTTTCGATCATTCCTACACACCGGCTTGGAGGAATTTTAGCCCATTCCTCCGTACAGAACAGCTTCATCTCTGGGATGCTGGTGGGTTTCCTCACATTAACTGCTCGCTTCAGGTCCTTTCACAAAATTTCGATTGGATTAAGGTCAGGACTTTGAATTGGCCATTCCAAAACATTAATTTTATTCTTCTTTAACAATTCTTTGGTGGAACGACTTGTGTGCTTAGGGTCATTGTCTTGCTGCATGACCCACCTTCTCTTGAGATTCAGGACATGGACAGATGTTCTGACATTTTCCTTTAGAATTCTCTGATATAATTCAGAATTCATTGTTCCATTAATGAAGGCAAGCTGTCCTGGCCCAGATGCAGCAAAACAGGCCCAAACCATGATAATACCACCACCATGTTTCACAGATGGGATAAGGTTCTTATGCTGGAATGCAGTGTTGTCCTTTCTCCAAACATAACGCTTTCCATTTAAACCAAAAAGTTCTATTTTGGTCTCATCCGTCCACAAAACATTCTTCCAGTAGCCTTCTGGTCTGTCCATGTGATCTTTAGCAAACTGCAGACGAGCAGCAATTTTTTTTTGGAGAGCACTGGCTTTCTCCTTGCAACCCTGCCATGCACACCATTGTTGTTCAGTGTTCTCCTGATGGTGGACTCATGAACATGAACATTAGCCAATGTGAGAGAGGCCTTCAGTTGCTTAGAAGTTACCCTGGGGTCCTTTGTGACCTCGCCGACTATTACACGCCTTGCTCTTGGAGTGATCTTTGTTGGTCGACCACTCCTGAGGAAGTAACAATGGTCTTGAATTTCCTTCATTTCCTTCACAATCTGTCTGACTGTGGATTGGTGGAGTCCAAACTCTTTAGAGATGGTTTTGTAACCTTTTCCAGCCTGATGAGCATCAACAACTCTTTTTCTGAGGTCCTCAGAAATCTCCTTTGTTTATGCCATGATACACTTCCACAAACATGTGTTGTGAAGAGCAGACTTTAATAGATCCCTGTTCTTTAAATAACACAGGGTGCCCACTCACACCTTATTGTCATCCCATTGATTGAAAACACCTGACTCTAATTTCACCTTCAAACTAACTGCTAATCCTAGAGGTTCACATACTTTTGCCACTCACAAATATATAATATGCGATCATTTTCCTCAATAAATAAATGACCAAGTGTAATATTTTTGTCTCATTTATTTAACTGGTTTCTCTTTATCTACTTTTAGGACTTGAGTGAAAATCTGATGATATTTTAGGTCATATTTATGCAGAAATATAGAAATTTTTAAAGGGTTCACAAACTTTCAAGCACCACTGCACTATTAATTATATTTGCGGCACACTAACTCCCCGGGTGGCATGGTGGCGCAGTGGTAGCGCTGCTGCCTCGCAGTTAGGAGACCTGGGTTCGCTTCCTGGGTCCTCCCTGCGTGGAGTTTGCATGTCCTCCAGGTGCTCTGGTTTCCTCCCACAGTCCAAAGACATGCAGGTTAGGTGGATTGGCGATTCTAAATTGGCCCTAGTGTGTGCTTGGTGTATGGGTGGGTTGGCACCCTGCCCGGGATTGGTTCCTGCCTTGTGCCCTGTGTTGGCTGGGATTGGCTCCAGCGGACCCCCGTGACCCTGTGTTCGGATTCAGTGGGTTGGAAAATGGATGGATGGACTACACTCCCCATTTGTGGCTTTTCTTTGAGTACAGTGGTTTCCACTTTCATGCCAAAGTAAGGTCAATTGCAGACTTTAAATTGGCCCTAAATTTGTAACCATGGATGTACCTTATGATGGACTGCCATCACACTCAACTCTTCTGTTGAGGGCAGTGCAGCCTGGACAGTCAACATTAACAAGTTAAGAAAACTAATACATGTCCCTGATTGACTCACTGATTGACTGACAAGAAATTGTTGGCTATTTGCAGACACTGAAGGATTAGTCTCATGGATCAGTCTATTACAGGATTTTTTTTACCTGTTTACTTGGATTTCCATTTGAGATATGGAAATTGGGACATGGTTGCTTTGGATTGCCTTTTAGGTAAATCCTTTTTTCCCCTCTTTTGAGCATTGTTCTGTTTTTCCTAAGTTGGTAAATAAATTCTTGATTGAAAAAAAAAAACTACTTGTTATCCTTCTCTTTACAATTCAGGAGTCTGTGGTTATCCTCTCACTTGTAGGACATTTTGATATATTTTAGGAAATTTCTATACATTTTGAATTGTTAAGCCAGTTTTTTTCCCACCTTGTACCTAACCTGGGGCAAGCTGGATTTACTGTGCCTCATCTAGGCTAGGGAGTGAAGGTGGGGGCCAGCCTTTATGGGTCTTTTTGGAGGCCCTCAGACCCTTTTCTTCATGTTTGTTGCTCCTTCTCACTAAAATGTTAAATAGTCGAAAGGGTTAATCTTAAAACCATATTACATTACAAGAGTTTTCCAGTGATTGTTAATCGCAGACTTCATTTACATTTTTAGACAATTGAAGCTAGTTGTGGTGCACTCCAGTGACTGCCAGTCTGCTACTCTCCCTGACAAAATCAAACAGGCTCATCTGTCTGTCGATTTGTGTTTTACCAGAAAGAATAGAAAAAAGGGGGGGTGGGGGCAAAGATTTTGGCCAAACTTTCTGTACCTATAAACTCTGTATATGGGAAATGGCTTTATCACACTGCACATTATTTGCTGTCAGAATAGGGGACAAGCTTGCAATACCTTAGAAATGTGAAACTGTGATGGAATGTCATCATGGAGTTGTCTAATGTGACATGCCCAGTGACTTCTATGAAATGAAGTCTGAAATGATTATGAAATCTGATGTGGCGATAAGATCACAAGATCAACTACTGCAGTCAACAAGTTTGACAACTCCTCAGTGTAGACAGTAAGTATTATGACAGTGCTGATCTTTAGTGCTGGTCTATAGCAGTTCTAGAATAGTGGAGCAGGTAGCCTGACCAACTTCACATTGGTAGTATTGTAGATTGTAGATTTTTTTAACCCTGATCTTATTTAAGTTTTACTAGGGGGTTTTGCCCCCAGCTTGCTGCGCTTGCTTGATTTTTTAAGCTATATGAAGAGAAAACATAAATCATCATTACTGGTAGTGACCAAAATAGAAACAACGTAGTAAGCAGACTAGGAAATTTGACAAAACAATCTAAAGGCAAAGTTAGGTATCTTGGAGTGGTTCGAAATGCTGTTTAACCCCACATTGACAATATAACAAAAGTTGTTTTTTCCATCTAAGAATCATTGCATTACGGTTTGACTACTGTAATGCCATGTTTACAGGAGTACCTAACTATAGAGTGGTCCAGATCTAATTATGCAGTTTTAATTATGCTATAACTTATTAAGTTTATTACTTAGAAAATCACCCAAAAAATCCCAGACCATCGAGAAGTGTGCAAACTGACAACATGAAGAATCGTCTTTGCGCCAAACTGGAATCGTCCCCGCATCAATGAAAGTCATCCAGACGATCTGGATCTGCATAATTAGATCTGGACCACCCTGTATGTTAACAGAAAGACCAGAGCTGGTCGAGAATGCTGCAGCTTGAGCATTGATACATACCAGAAAGAAGGAATGTATTGCACCTGTTTTTGCATCTTTGCACTGGTTGTCCATTTCATTCAGTGTTGATTTTAAAATTTCATAACCATTTTTTCAAGGCACTTAATATTCAATTGCTGCAGTCACATTTATAAAATTTGCCTGGATTTGATGGTGAAAGTATGTGAACATCAAAAAATAACAAAATGTGTAACCCAAAACAAAAATAGTCAGATTTATCAAACATGGCATATGCACATTACAACTCAATTTATCCTTTATAAATAACAATCATCTTGTAAACATGCGAATGTGAAAGCGCCTGAAACCCTGCTTGGACGCCACCCTAAAACAACCACATATAGACTCTGCTAACCAACCTCATACATATGCAATCACAATGGTGCAGACCTTCACTGGCTGGAAGAGCAACCTCCAACCTGATGCATCAAAACAGTACCACCTGCATTTGAGAAGTCCTATGGTGCACTAAACAACTGAGCATGCAAGAGCATGTGTAGCATTATAGCACCTCTCCTCTGCATTCCTTAGGTTGAGGAAAGGAGTAAGGCACCAGCATCTGAGCAGGTTTTTAGGCACCAGCATCTGAGCAGGTAGTCACTGTTACCTCGACCAGGTAATGACAGGATAGCTGTTACAATAAATACTATAGGCCACATGAAAAACTGAGGGTTCAGCCAGTTACCTTACCTACCAGTCATTACACACAGTACCATCAGCAAGTTGTTTGCCAAAGCTACTTTGCCTCACAATAAATGAATCATGGGTTGTCCCAGGCCACAAAGTTTGTCAGTCTTGACTTGGCATCACAGATGACTTGTGCCTGTAATGGAATGTAACTGTTTACAGTTAATAAAAGCAGCTTCATTCTCTCTGGGTACCCTCATGGCAATATGAGTGCAGTCAATTACTCTGATTATGTTAGAAAAGCCAGACACTACTACCAATAATTGCCTTTTCATGTTTGCAAAAACATGTTATGATTTATGTGTACGCACCCATACCATATGGAAAATGAATGTAGCACCTCTCTTATAATAATGGCTCGGTGTTATGAACTACTGTGTGCATGAGTCATCATTCAGCTGATTTGGTGGCATTTCCCTACTTTAAAAAGGATGTCATGATTTTCCACTTTCTCCAAAACAGGGTATGTGGCTGGGTCATAGTTGCTGTAAATATGTGAACATTAACCTAACAAGTTTTCTTTTATAAATCCCAGCTTTTGCATGGAAAGTTGTGTCCACACATTTTGGACATACGCAAGCTTTATAAATCTGACCCCTCGTCTTCTGATTGCTCCCAGAGTTAAACACAAGAGAAGGGGTGAAGTATTCATTATTATTATTATTATTATTATTATTATTTTTGCACCAAGGATCTGGAACACAGCAGACACCTTCTGTTGAAAGAGATTTAAAAAAACTGACTTTAGTATTTAAATTTCCTCTATTGGCTTTTCCTGTTTGTATCTTTATTATTATTATTGTCTTTTTGTATTAGTGAGGCACTTCGCGTTGCATTTTAAATGTATGAAAAGTGATCTGTGCTTTTATTGTTGTTACTTTTGTTAGTCCAGCATTGTGCTCAAATGTTTCTCTTCACAGGATTGAATTTTACTTCAGTTCTCCTTTCTGTAAACGGAGCTCTGGTGCAGCACAGACTCAAGTACCATCTTACCCCATATGTTTATCAAAAATACAGAAGTACTGTCTCGGCATTTGCGAGTGAAGATGATTGCCAATAACCCAGTATGACTAGGGTTGCCAGACGTCCCTTATATACGGGACATGTCCCATATTTGATAATTTTGTCCCTTGTCCCGTACTGACCTTTCAGGGACACCCACATGCCCCGTATTTAGTTCATTTTCAAATTTCGTAATAAAAATATATTTGTACTACCGTCTTACGGTACTTAGTTGTAACTTTATAAGTAATTATACTTTCTTTTCTCAAATTCTTTTGATGAAAATAACCCAATGTAACGTATTTGCTGCTTGTCTGCAACTTGTTCAGTTGCTATGGCTGGCTGAGGACAGCGACACTGTTACCGTTTTGCTCTCCAGCTGCGCTGCTGTGCAGTTCTGTATCAGCATTGCAACATACCGTGTCAACAAAGCGTGTTATTACTACTTGCCACGGCCCACTTTTTTTCTAACTGCCTGTATTAAATAATAATACTTCTCTGTTGTCTGTATTAAATAAATATTTTCAAATGACTTTAACTTTTACATAATTTTTTAGCTTGTATTAAATAATTTTCAAATGATTTTACTTTTGTTTTCCTCATAACCCATTAAAATCCTTGCTTTATGATTTTAACCTGTCTCTACTTTTATATAATATAATGGTCTGGGTGTGTAGGGGGCATGTATATATTTATATACAGTAATATAGACAGAGATTTTAAGAGTGTCCCGTATTTCTAATTTTCCAATCTGGCAACCCTAAGTATGACATATCGTTAAATTGTTAGTTAACATTTACCCTTTAAATTAAAGTCCAAAATATAAAAACCTTGCCATGTTTTTTCTCTGTTCTCTTATTTAAGAGGGGTATATTTTGACCTAGAATCGGGCTCTCCGTAAGAGGAGAATTACAATTAAAACTATTCCTGCGGCCCCTCCAATTTAAACCGAGGTTAACAATATTGGCTAAGTGTACCCCATATTAAACCCTTACATTACACACAGGTTATGTCTTTGACTTGAGAGACTTCATCAGATAAACATTAACTTCAGCAGTTATGTCCAACTTAACTTAAAAAAAAAGTTCCCGGCCGCCCGATTTGCCCCTCAGCTCGCTGACGCCTGCAAGCTTCTTCCTCTCGCGAGATTTCTATTGTCGCGGCATCCAGGCAGAAACCGAGAAGTTAGTGCGTAGCGGCACACGGGTAAAAAAATGGCGGCTGCTTTCAAGTGTACCTAGCTAGAAAAGACGAGCGGGAAAAGAGTTTATTCACGGCGGTAAAGAAAAAAAAAAGGACAAGCGGATTTTTATTACCTTTTTTTATTTGCTTAATTGTTGATGTGAAATCTGAGCTAGTGAAAAGTGCCGCGCGACAAGAGAGTGGATGATGTCAGCCTGTTTTTTTTTCTCGGAGACACATTTCCAGGCATTATAAGAACGAAAGGTAGGTCTGTGTCAACGTGCGCTTGTTGAGCCGTGCCCTAAACTGACGCCGTGTAGTCTCACAGCAGTAGATTGGGGGGCTACGTTTTACGCAAAGGCGTTGCTGATCGCACGCGTGGAGATTCTCAGAAGTCAGCCCCATATTGTCGTGCTGTACATACTCATGTGCTGCAACTCACGAGTGTTTGCTTGCAGTCCAAACATTAGGACTTGTGAAATTTTAACGAGTTATTTACCATCTGATATTTCCATATGCAACTGGCGTGTTGTGTTAGCTTAGTTCTTATCTCGGCGTACTCTGCAGCTGTGCAGTGGGGCAGCACTTCTTAGGCAGTTATACGGAAACTACCGGGATCGGTTTTGTTAGGCCAAAATGCAGTTTTTGTTGTGTGTTTATGTATTTATTTTGTGTGACTGCACGTTTTGTTAAGTTTTCTTGTCACTCCTATACATGTTTTCTTTATAAATGTTATGCTGCAGCTCCGGCCTCCGCGCACGTGTGGCGCGAGCCTTCCATAATGTTCACTTTAAGCCTCCGATTGTTCATGTCATCGGGAATGCAAGTAACATTGGGGTTGAAGGCAACTTCCACAGGTTTGCAATGTGTTAGTATGGATAATTTTCTTATATATATTCTGTGCTTTGTTTTCGTGGGAATTACCAGGAAACTGGCGTGCCAATGGAAATGCTGCTCTCCTCCAATCGGCACAGTTCCTGGATACCTGTTAATCCTGCATCTAAAGCTTTTTTTCGAATTTAACCGGGCGTTGCCTTTTGGACGAAAGTAGAGATTTATAACCAGTCATTTTCGCCCCACTTTATGTTGGCATCGGATAGGCGTATTTGCATAAGAAATGTCTTTGTCAAAATTATTTTCGTATCCCCCACTTGCACGCATAATTATGTTGCAGTGTCACTAAATTTTGGAGAAGGGTGACCTTTTCAGTGTCCCGTTGTGTGCACAGGACACAGTTGAGGTCTGTGGTAGTAGAATATCTAAGCGTAATCCAAAATTGCTGGAACCATACATACTCGAGTGGTCTTTGCATATAAAGATTATTATTCAATGGAGTGAAGTTAGCGATTGTGTTTTTTGTTGCAGATGTAAATATTTCATGGCTTAGTTGAAAGGTGGAAGGTCGCTAATTATGTGGCTATGTCAGAAATTACTCAGATGGAACAGGGGAAGCACGTGGCTGGTAACAGACTTAATTTTTTCCGTATAGAATGCCATCTGTTCCCCGCTGAAGTGGAAGAATTTTCCTTTACCATCACTGTGCCCTTGTTCATTCGGACACTTGCTATTTTGCCATAGATAGTCTATCCTAGCATTTACTCTTTGATTGGAGCAATAAGTCATTTTGTTTCCTACTTCTCAGTCAATCAGTCATTATCCAACCCTTTGTGATATTGTCAGTTGTGTTCTAAATCTTGACTGCTTGTTTTAGCATCCTGACTAAGAAGTACTGTACTAGGTGTACATGCATTTTTAATGTGTGTTCCTTTTGCATGTTCAACAGTCTGGTCGTTTTTTGTGTTGTTGGTGGAGGATTGGAGTGTTGTCTCAAATAGGGATGTCACACTACCAGAATTTTTGCATTCAATAGTCCATGTCTGTTTAATGCCACTGTAAAACTATAAATACTATTCAGTGTTTTTTTTAATTAAAAAAGTTCATTTTAAAATCGTTGGTGAATCTGAAAACTTGTATGTTAAAAACGACAAACATTCTGTGCAACTTTAACTACAGATTAGTTTGATTATTATTTTTCCCCTGCCAGAGGTTTGTGTATTTTTTGTGGTTTCCCATTTTTCACCTCAGAGCTGCTAGAACCTCCATAGAAAACCCCTAATCCATGAAGTATTTCTGTAACGAAAATGGTCCAGTAGTCAGAAAGGCTGAAAAACCACAGTAACTTGTATCATCTTCCTAACCTTAAAATTTATAAAATAGAAGAAAGGAGAACAAAACATTACCTGGATATGAATAAATCACCATGTGGCATGACAATTTTATCAGCTCTATAATTTACTGCTGTGACCATGTCTTGGTGACAGAGATGGTCTTTACTTTGGGCTATACATCCCAATAAATAAGTGCAGAATATCAAAATGTCCCTGTTTTAACAGGATTTACAACAGCATGCATAAATCTCCAGGGAGGATCACCACTTGATTAACAACTTGTGTTGTATGTAAACAGCATCTAAAATGAAGAAGAGTCAGACAAAAACAGAACACCGGTATTTATTTGTTCATACTTCAAGCAACATGTGCAGTCCTATGTGCTCTGTAGTAACATGCCCTGATCCCTCTCTGACAATGAAATAAAGCAGGCATTATGAGAATAGGTTTTATTTGTGGTCATACACGCTACACAAGTGTCCTGGTTTAAAAATCTGATCACCCTGTAATTTACCATCATAGTGCCTCATTTAGCTGATGATATCTATGTCACTTGCTATAGTAAAGTTTGCGTTTCACTTCTATTATTCCCTAATAGTTGCTATTACTGAAAAGCTTTGCAGTTCCCAATTCATGAAAATGACTACGACCAGACATGCTCAAGAACAGAAGGAATTCAAAAGTTTTTATTAAGATTATGTTAGTTAGCTCTTGCAGATTGTTAGTGTATGTGAATATGTGGTATGGTATTATTAAAATATATATATAGTCATACAGTATATGGTAAATAATATGGGTACTGAACTCCATCAATTGAGGGTTATAGCACTTGCACAGCCCTTGAGTGCTCCTCGATGTTTTGCCATGTGTACATTTTCTAACTTGTTGCAAACTAGTTCTAGCATTCTTAAATATCAAAATAAAGTGCAGGCCTCAATTGTAATGTGTGATAGTCATGTGGATTTCTCAAGTGTAATAAAAAGTGTGTGGGGGGGTCCATTTTCTCTCCAGTAACTGAAAAATACTGCTTAAAATTAACAGTAAATATAACCATTCATATATAACTATCTGTACTTTTGAGTTGGTAAATTTCCAATATAATTCAGGATATTTTCATTTAAACAAACTCTGTAAAGCTGTTTTTCTGACAACGTGCTTTTTAAAGCTGGTTTGTTAGAGAATCACTGTTAGGTTAGTAACATTTGCTATTGTAAGATTTATTTTTTGCATCACTAACTGGTTAAAAAAATTACTAAAAAGCTTTTATGAATGAGTCAAATAAATCGATTTCAAATGTCACAAACTCCTGGTGAATTAACCTTTTGTGCATTTATCCATAATTTAAGGCTTCCAATATGAAATCAGTCTTGTCAGTTTTATATTACTCTCAACGTTTCAGAATTCTTGTGCTGTTTTCAAAGTTTCTTACATGAGTGGTCAGACTTTATTGCTTTGCCTGTGTACAAATCCAAAATTGGAATATTAATTGCACTGACATTACCTGTAGTCCTAGACCTAGAGGTCTGTGCTCCCACAATTGCTTCCTACATAGTACTGATTTTTCAATATTGCGGTGGACGACTCCCATGTGTGGGAAAGGGTATGTGGATTAACCGCACAGTGTCTGGTGAGGGCTATATTCAACTTGAGCAGTATCTTTTATTAAATAACAAAAATGACATGATATAGTCAATAAACTGGCATAACATACAAAGGGATCCAAACCACCCTGTCCCACCCAGCCTGAACCAAGGGGTGGAAAAAAAAGTTCAGAGTTATAAGCAAAGATTTATTCTGCTGAGCTGCAGCAGACCAGGGGCCTCATGCATAACATCATACGTAGAATTCGCACTATAACATGACGTAAGCACATTGGCCGAAATGTGCATACGCACAGGAAAATCCAGATGTATAAATCTGCGTTTACCCACTTCCGCGTTCTTCCGCTCCATAAATCCCAATCAGCGTGAAAAGTAATGCTCGTGCACGCGCCTTCTGTCCCGCCCCATCTCCTCCCAGAATTACGCCTCTTTGAATATGCAAATCAATATAGGTAGCCCTTAAGGTCAGCGTTCCGTGAAAAGGCAATGGCTTAAGCAAGAGGGAAAATATAAGAATTTCAGCAATACGAAGTGGAGGCAAAGAAAAACGTACTATTTGTTGTTTTAAACAGTGGTATAATCAACAAAAGGAAGTTGATCGAGTGACATAGCGTGTTGGAGAAACCTGATAGTTCAAGTTCACAAAGTCGCACAGTGCCCAACATAAAAAAGAACTTGTCACATATCAAAGTCGCTGTGAAAAGGCGAGATGTAGCCCACCATCTGAGTGTCATATGAAATCTTATTAGGGTACAGAGAAAAAAAAAAAAAAAGGCACACAACAGGAAAAAAGCACAAAATGTTAACTTCCATCTCGAAATTTCCATGTTAATGACAAAATAAACTATGTGATTAAAGTAGAACATCATAAACTTCATCTTAAAATCATTTAATATACTAGCTTCTCAAATCCCATCGTAACTAAAGTAGCACGTTAAATGCTTCGTTTTGTATTTGTGATCTTTTGCTCTATGTGTGTGAATCACTACGTGCTTCCCCTTTCTCTTTCACCGACTGGACACAGAATCCATTACATTCGTGATATTACAGCTCTCTGAATAATTAAAATACTGAGATGTATACGTGATATCTTTTTCATGATGATAGGAGTTAAAGCATGTCATTAAACAGGGGAACACGGTGCGTGATTGTGTGCAACCTTCTATGAAATTATTGTAGCAGTACTGTCTCTTTCAAACATACTAATCTCCAATTCCTGTCCTTACTTTTCTTTCTCCAAATACCCAATCACCACACAATCAGCTCTGTAATCGACGTTAAGCCATCTGTAAGCTTACAATGACGATTCTTCAAAACTTTTAAGGAACATTGAAATATCTTCGTAGTACATGTTTTAATTATTCTATTCATTTATCCTTCCAGTGTCGCATCAGCCCCAGAAAGAATACAGCACAAGGTAGGATCAATCCGTGAACTAGCTAGCACTGCGGAACCGTGTCCTCACATGTTTAATTATTAACAATACAGATTATTTAAATGAAGTTAACATTTTATCTATATAATATAATCAACATATTTTGCTGTGTTTCATCTTAAAAATGATATCATCATCATTTGTAAATACACACTTTATAAAGTGGTGCAGGTTGTGCAATATAACTGTAGTGCAAGTTTACAGTGAGGTGATTGTACTTATAAGTACAAATAGTTCTACAAGGAGCACTTGATGGACTGATTGATTGTTTAAAGTTCTTGGGGTGAAACTGTTTCTGAACCGCGAGGTCCGTACAGGAATGTCTCTGAAGCGTTTTGCCGTGGCTGAGGCATCGTGTGCTTGATGCTGTATCCCGATAATTCTCTTTCTGATCGGCTGCTGCTGTGATTCCCCACTCAGATACAGTGATAAAAATACTTCGAGTGGTGCAGTGAGAGTAATATGGAAAAAGATGATCCGCTGTGGCAACACCTAACGGGAGCAGCTGAAAGAAGGAAAAAAAAGGTGCAGTGAGAGTAACAACGCTAAAGCAGCTATGGTATTTGGAATACTATGGCTATTCCCTTGACCATTATATTATTACAAGTTAATTACAATCAGATGCATTACACTTTCGAGTGGTGCAGTGAGAGTAATATGGAAAAAGATGATCCGCTGTGGCAACACCTAACGGGAGCAGCTGAAAGAAGAAAAAAAAGGTGCAGTGAGAGTAACAACGCTAAAGCAGCTATGGTATTTCGAATACTATGGCTATTCCCTTGACCATTATATTATTACAAGTTAATTACAATCAGATGCATTACACTAATAAACAAGATGCGGTTAGTTTCAGTGTATTTATAAAGCCGCGTGAGGAAAATAAAGAATAACCACACAGGAATAGTAGCACTGCTTTGACGCTGGGTGCTACCAGTCTGCAAAAACGAGCAGAGAACTTGCGTACGACAGAGTATGAGGTACCGTGGAAAAGTGCGTGGCTTTACGCCAAGTGTAGGTTTTATACATCGTGATTTGAACGTGGAAAAGTTCTTGCGTAACATTTCTGTGCGTACGCGCCATTTATGCATGAGGCCCCAGGTTTCAGATACATTACTGGAAGCAGCATTAATGCGCGCTGCAGACAACTCCAGAAGTATTGAGTTATAGAAGGAGGTCTGCAAATTGTCAACAATAGTGCATTCAGGTATCTTCCAGCAGTAGGCTTGGTAGCCAGAATTGGAAAGTCAGAAGTTTGAAGAAATACTACCTGATGTATTGCAGCTCATGGTAGAAAAAGTGCAAAGACTGAGAGAGGATATTATATATGACATGCTAGAAACCATCAATAATTAAGGATGTGCTGGCACAAGTGATATTTGGACAGAAACTTTGACAAAACCTCCTTCATATCTTCTTCCATCCATTATATTAATGAGAACGACAACGTGTCAAGGGTGCTTTTTGCAACCCCGTTTGAAGCAAGCATGATTAAAATGGATGAAAATATTAATGCTTTACTGTTTGAAAAACTTAAGAGTATTCATAATTGACTGTTACTGACCGAAGAGCAAACACGATCGCTGCCTTGCATGGCTACAGCTGATTAAATTGTAGTCTCATTTTTAACGTGATTCTCTCAAGTGCTTTTACACCCGCAGTGATGGATGAAAATATCCCATGTTGCACAGCTTCTGACTAATGTAAAAAAAAGTTAGTCCGGTATTTTAAACATACTGGACAACAAGGCACGCTTATGAGGTCACTCAGACAATCAGTAGAGACAAGGTGGAACTCTTAATTTTAATATGTTGGATTCAGTGTTTGCAGGAGTTTGATTTACTGGATCTGCAAAAAGATACTCACAACAGTGGTCTCTTATCTGAAACTATTCAAAGATGCAATGACTGATTTAGAGTCAAATATTACGAAATCCAAAAGAATTTGCCAACAGACCTATCCACATGCTGTACAAAGTAGTAATATTTTTCAGCCCAAAGCTTCTGTTGGTATGTCTCTTATTTAAGTGGCCTTATAAACGCCCTGGAACAAGAAGAGATTTGTAAAAATGTGTAATAATTGCACTTTAATGCAATTACACTAAATCAAAGAGTGCAGTGAAGTTCACTGGACAGCTGTTAGTTATGCCCTCATTTCTCTCAGAGGTAACAAGCAGACAAGGAAACATTCACGGTGGTTTGCTTGGTTACAGTGTGCTTGTATTGATAAGCAAAAAGTATGGTGTGCTGTTTTTATAAAAAAAGAAAAACTCTTATGAGTCTCCAATACTTTTTGAAAGTGGGGAGTGATTGTTAACAGCAGTTTGCCAAACAGAAAAACTTATGTTTTAAGGAAAACTTACATAGACAGCTGCTTCCTTCCTTGTCCGTTCCGCATTTTTGTGGAATGAATAGTAATTATTGATCTATACCGTACTTTATTTTAATATAGTAAGCAATTTCCTACTTACAAAGCTTAAACAAGACTCATTGCTTATACTGCTCTTTTTTTGTTCCTTTCTGTGAAAAGTGAGGATAGAGTACTGCAGGACCGGGTTTAAAAAAAATCAGTCCCATACAGACCTCTATCATGACCCTTCAAAATTATGACATACATGCTTTTACTACATTTGCCACATTTTAGAGGTTATACTTGTATATATTAGTAAGCTTTCAAAGACCATATAAAGCAAATTTAACTTTTGCATATTCTTATTATACCATGAAAGTTGCGTTTTTGCTTGTCCTGTTAACTGCACATCTCGGTGATTGTGTGTTTCTGTTAAGATGGTAAATGTTGTACAAATGGAGAGGTGTGCTTTAAAGTACTGAAACAGTGATTTTATTTTGGTGTTAGCAAATTGAGCAACACATTTCATCACTAGAGCAGACAAGCCAAATATCTACTTAGTTTGAAATTTACTACCTGCTCATGAGTACAGTGCTGACTTCAACTTGGTACTACTGATACTGTAAAAAAAAAAAGCCAGTGCTGTTATGTTTTCTGAATTTTTGGCATCGACTTGCATCAGAGTATCTGTGCTTGTGACATTCCATTTATAGTCAAAAGCAATTTTAGGTTAGGACAACCTTAACAAAAGATCTAAATCCCTCTTTCCTCCCCCCCCCCCCAAAGTCTGTGTAATTACTGGATAGTTTTCACCTTGTTTTTGCATAAGTGGTACAGGCTTATATATACAGTTACCTTCATAAAGTTTGAGATAAAGACATATTTTTCATTGATTTACCTCAATGCACAGTTTAAAATCAAACAATTCAGATGTGATTAAGGTGCACATTGCAGACATCCATTTAAGGATATTTGCATACATTTTGGTTGCATCATGTAGAAATGACAACACTTTATATATGTTCCACATATTTCAGGTCATCATAATATTTGGGACAAGGCAGTGGCAGCTATATTAAAGCAGTCATACACTGACATGCAAATGTTTGCGCACCCTTGCTTACAATGTCCATTTCTGTGAACAGTTAAGTGAGCACTTCTCTCTAATCTGTGCTTTAATCACATCTGTTGTAGGATTTGTAATTTTAGACAGTGTAGCAAAGGGGTAAATCAAGGAAAAAGGTGTATTGTGAAGCTATTTATGGTCAACCTTTATAGCGCCACTCATGATTAGTTAAAATATTTAACTGAATATGTAAATGCAACACAATTTGGTACTATTAAAGAAAGTGTGATTAAAGATGTTTGAGGAGATGACTGAGTCCATGAAGTTCCTTTGATTAGCTAATTAGAGAATTTTGAAGACTTGGCTTAGATCCCCATACAGCATTCTCTGCTCAAGACTAAAGAGGTTTAATTCCCATAGTCTATCGGAGAAGCCCTTGAGTCCTGGGATGGACTTAGTTGGTGACTTCTGAACAGTTTATAATACTGTGTCTTTTGTAGTGCAGTGACAGGAACTGTTCATAGTACATTAGATGTCTCCTGAGCATAGATGTTTCTTCCTCTTTGCTACAGTTGCAAAGCCCTGGAAGGCTTGAAAAATCAAAAGAGAACAGATATGAAATTATAAAAAGCTTAATATTAGGGCTGAACAATGAAAAAATAGATAATTATCACAAAATAACGTTTCCTCAATAGTAATATAAGACATGGTCAATAGAAACCTGATGGAACTCATTCCATCCATGTTTTGACAGACAACATGAAAAGCCAATGATAATGCAATGAAAATATCGCCACGCTGAACCAGCCATGTGGCTGGAATAGAGTTACAACTACATCAATTTAAGTTGATGCACACAGTCTTGAGCATAACTGCTGGCTACAAGAAGTTCATGTGCTGGGCTGCAACTGCCATTCACTGTGGAGTTAACTTGCACTTGTAAAATGCACTCAAAATGTCACTTGCACTTCCAAAATGCGTTTCCTTGTACTCTGACTTTTGGCAGCAATTTAACTTAATAGTGCATACCAGTACCTCAGGAGTGGGAGTGAGAAAAAGGAGAAAATGATGACAGAAAATGTTAACAAAAGCTAAAAAAAAATCATTGTTACCATGGAAGACACCCCAGTGGATATTTTTGAAAAGAAGGGTCAGAGGAATTCTGTATTGTGTGAGATATTTTGGCTATTTAAAGTTTGACAAGAAGGTAAGTAGCATGCACTGCAAATTGTGTTGAAAGCATGTTCCCATAAAGACAGGTAATACCACTAAACTTTTGTACCAACTGAGACCTTTACAATCCCAGACCCAAGCAGGTGCTGCACTAATGAGATTTTTTGTGCTTTGTGCTTTTTTTATTCCCCTTGGGAGTAGATGTTTGTGTGGAACTGTTTTTTTAAATCCATGCCTGCCGACTTGCATAGTACACCATTCCGCACCTGCCCACTCTTGCATATATTTAGCCTCATTTGTCCTGCTCCCACCTGCAGAGTTGTTTTGTTACGGGAAAATGGTTCAAGGGATTAGAACATAAGTAGGCAAAGAATCAGAGAGAAGAGGTCCAATACTTCTATTTTGTTTACTTAATCAATTATAACATTTAAATACATATGAATGGGTTATAGAAATAAAGAGACAAACTTATACTTACAATAACATACATACATACAGTAACATACATCAAAAGACCCAGAGCCATCATCCCAGACCAGTAGACTGAGGGGGCCCGCTTGTCAGTCTTGTCAAAGGATCAACCCTTTTAGCCTTTCATTTACCGGGCGGTGCGCGCTGTCCCCACGGTTGAGCCTCCAAAGAAACTGAGGGCAGAACCTTCCCTTATATACTAATTGAGCGTCCTTGCCCAAAGCGGCTTAGGTGTAAGCAGTGTATACAGAAGTGATTAGTTTCAGCACACACACCTTTCCACGGACGCGTGTTGTTTTGCACTTGGTCCTGATGATGACGACACCTGGTACCAGGAGGCACACAAAAATAAGAATTGCGTAGTGAAGCCCCTTGAAGTGAAAAACAAGTCAGCATGCCCTTTATCCTGACGGAGACGGCGTCTGGTACCAAAAGGCACACAAAAATAGTGAAGCCCCTCGAAGTGAAAAACAAGTCAGCATAACCCTCTGGCCATATTCCCAGTACTTTTCCTTCTTGAAGCTGGTTTTGCTGAGCGACCAACGCCCATCTGCTCTCTTGATCCCCCTCTCTTTAGAAAAATCCTTCCATTACATTCGCCCTCGCTCCGCAAACCCAGCGCTCTTGCCCTTCTTGTTCTGATTGCAATTTTTCGTAAAGCACAAAATACATAACAGTTAAATATAGTCATTAAAGCAATAATAATAACACAATTGTCCATAATAAATGCTTTTTCTTCGCTTGGAGAAATATTTTTCCAGTGAAATTACAATTTTCTTCAACCCAGGTACTTTGCGCACCGTAGAGGGTCACCTCCTGGGGAGCGGTTACTAGCACTTCACCCAAGGAGTTTCTTCTGATTTGGTATTCCATCATCCACATTGTCATTAAGAAAAGAATAAAAATCTTTAACTGAAGGTGTCCATGGTTCAAGAAATTGGATGCACACCTGTTTGACAGCAACTCTAGCAATAACTAATTAGGAAACTAGTAATAAGCAACAACGCATACTATTAAGAGAGTAATTTCTGCTTCACTAACATGAACCCCCATGATACCCAGGTTCAAATAAAGTTAATACTAATTAATATTATTGGTGATGATACAGATGGCATAAATATTTATCTTAAATAACTCAAAAGTTCTCAGTTTTAGGTTGCCACCGCTGTGCACAATGATAATCGGAGATAAAGTCCTTACACACCTCACCATGCTCACATCTTAATACACTCATTCATAAAATTGCCCAAATATACACCCAGCTGTGGTCTCAACCTTGAGCCACCTTTATCACATTAATGCAACCATCTTGTGGACAGTAGGTGTCAATCCTCCCTTCGGAAGATGTCAGCACTACTTCCAAAATGCAAATCACTGGGTCATTTTTGAGGTCACATTCATTTCAATTTCGATTTCAAGGGTTATACCCAAGCTTCTTATTAAGGATTCATATCTTCAGAGATCTTCAAACTTCATTTGGGCTTTTAATTCACGACCTCACACTCACCACTGTATGTATAAGACACTCCATCTCCTATGGCCAAATTATTACTTCATTTCACTGATTTCCATAACATATACTCATCAAGCCATGATGTTAATCATTTGACCTGTATCACCATCAACATGCTAGCCTAAACTGTTTTATCCTCTTCTAAAAGCTATAGATGTCCTGACCTATAGTATGTGTCCCTTATCCCCAAAATACTAGTCATGTGTGTCATCCCATATGCTTACTATTATTCTTTTCAATTAATTAAATGTACCTAAATGTAAAGTTCTACATTATTTGCTATAACACTACAATCAATAACCTAGAATATCTAAACTGGACTGACCCTGACTAGTAATAGTGCATTGTCCCTTCAATGACAATCACTTAACAATCTCTAATAGATCCCTTATGTTAGATTAGATTCAATTCTGATTAACTTTACAAATAACCAAATCATTGGTCCTTAAAGGTGACTTATTATCTCATACAAAATATCAGAAGGCATATCAAAACATTTATCTAAAAATACAAATTATATAGTATTCCCATTAATACAAACATTCATTAAATACATATTATTTAGGAATCCCTATATTCTGCTTTGTCTACAAATAATTAGCTTTCCTTCTATATCTTTCACAGTTCAAATACTTTTAACCCAAAAGATGTTGCCATTTGTCAAACAAGTGGACAGTCAAAGCAGGCTCCAGCAAGAACATTGAGCCCTGCAGAGTAAAAGTGTGACAGATTTTCTTCTCTAATAAGGACCAAAGCAGGTGTTGGGGTCCAACATCCCAAGCAAAAAGGACCCAAGTAGGCAGATGTCATCTATGATTCGGAATCCACGATGATCTTTTGGGCTCAAACATCACCAGCATAGTTGAGCTCTTGGCAGCAGGTATCCATGATGTCTGGAACTGGAATCAAGTCGTTGTCCAGTAGTCAGCTGATCGATGGCCTGATTCATGACTTGATTCCCTCTTTGGTATGGCTGGGTTCTCCTTGGAGTCAGATAATTAGTTTATCTGCAGACCTTTATCACAGCCCAATCTCTGGTTCAACTTCAAATGCTGTCATCTACATGCACTAGGAAAAAACAGCTTTCACCTGCAGATGTAAAGACTTAAAAATGCTCATTTAAATAGTCAGCATATTAATTCTTCATTGGTAGCTACTTATGGATCCAAAAAACAATATGTCATAAGATGTCAGATCTGTTTCGTTGGGGTACCCTATTAAAAATATTGCTAGCAGTGAAACAAACGGTCAGTTCAATCCAGTCTGTGTTTGTCTAAGTCAATTTGTCTTTAAACAGTCAGAGTAAAAATTTAGATTGATAAGCACAAAGTTCAAGTCCTCCTTTATAGCTGTTTCCAGTTTGGCTGCGGTTGCAATTTCCACTCAATTAAAAAACATGTCCCAAGTCATTATTAAAATAAAGTCAATCAATGTATTACAAAAGGAAAAGTACTCAATAATAAATCATTACAAAAATTGGTCCCAATAATATTGACATAATATTCAAATTATCTGCATTTGTTCCAAGATTTAAACTGGTTTCAAAATGTAAAATTTAAACAAAATTAAACATAACATATCAAGCAGAGTCAAGAAAGAAATCCACAATCTAGACGGGTAAATTCTTAATCTTTTCCTTGGTGACATTAAATAACAAAAAGTTAGGCTCCACATTTCTTCCCCATGTATCTAATCACAAACCATTGTTCAGTTATGCAAAGTCCTAAAACATTTTTCTTTTTACACAAGGTGTTCATTTTAAAGTTTCTATACATGTATAAAAGTGAGCCTTCCATTAGTTTTGTTGTGATCCCAGTATTCCACTGTATTTCACACAAACATGTCAATATTACACACAAAGGAAATGAGGAAAGAAATCAATATATCAAAATGCCCTATAATGCAAAATGTGTCTTTATTTATTTACTATAAAGCCCTCTAAGAAATTTGCACATTTCTACCCATATTTAGAATGAAGAACCCACTTGTTTATCAGGTAAACTAAGAAAATACTTCAAATCTACTTCAATTATATACACTGATTTTCTTTTCCCCATAACCTTCTGTCAAAGACAGTTGATCTTGCACATTCTTTCATTGTTATCTTCCAGATGTTTTATTACACGTCTTTCAGAATGTTGACTCCAAAGAGTACAGTCTGTTTTCCTCTTAGTTAACCCTCCTTATTCCCTTTCTTTCACTTACAGTTTGGCATTGGCTGTTTTTATACTGCCACATGCCATTCTTCATACCCATTGTCGCATTTGACCATCACCAAACAAATGCACACCATATTGTCACTTACACTTACCTTCATTACCACATACAAGTAACCCTCACATTATAGCAGCTTTCCTTGTGCTCTGCCTCTCAATATACAGTAAATTTTGTTTTCTAAGCAGCACTAATCAACATAGGCTTTGAAAGGAGTATTACCAATAACCTGCTTCATTTTGGTAAAAGAATGTCTCCTTCAATCGAAATTTACTCATTTTAATTAAAATCCTCCCTTTTATCAGAGTCTGGCCAGTACTCAAATAAAAGGGGTGCTCATATAATATGCTTAATCTGGAGACCTTTCTACACCACCTGTTCAAATCTTTTTTTTTTTAATTTAGAATTAAGAGCTCTTTTAATCTCAACATTTACATTCACAATAATACCAATTATTTAATTCTTGCAAACAACACATATTTTTACACATTCTTTTAAGCACACTGAAACCTATTTAACATACACACACATAGGGATCCCTCTAATACACTATATAACATACACAAAATCACTCAAACCATTGTTTTAACACATTCAACTTTACCTCAGTTTTGTCACTTATTGCCACTTATTATTTATTTTAACCCATATTTACTCAGAGCTCTGGAAGTTTATATGCACACGGCAGCTTCAGCAAATCATAGTTGAACTACATTACCCAGAAGTCTCCATGTTTTTGCTTTCTTACTCCCAAACACACGTACGCACCCACAGAACAAACAACAGGCACGCTCACACATTTTTAGCACAAACATATTTACACACACACAGAGAACAATTAATGCTCAGGCATACACATAGTATACAGGCACACACATTGAATAAGTTCAGCACAGACATATTCATATACACAAACATTAGCGAGCGCCAGGTACCTTTGATGTTAAATACAGTGCACTTTTTCTTTTTCGCATTATATTCTTCTCAACGCTTGTTATTCTTTTTGGTGCTATCCTCCTACATTTTTCTGAAGGCTGCTTTACTTATCAGACTATAATATAAAACAGCCTCTCATGGCGTTAGCGGATGTTAACTCTAACGCGATTCTACTCAGCTCGAAACGGCGCTGATTTCTAGATCAAGGAGACTCCATTGGCGAAATGACTCGGCGACAACGAGGAATTGCTTCCGTGGCGATCCATTCCTGCGACAATTAGGGCAAATCCAACTATCAAGAAATCACGCGGTTCGATACTACAGCAAGACGGCACTCTCGTCAAAAAGACTAAACTGTCATTGAGAATATTAACTCAAAACAAACAACATGTAAGCTTCAACATAAATCACAAATAAACTTGAATCATGGCATAAGTGCTAACTACTGCGCCACCACACACTTTAACACTGAGCGATCGTTGCTTAATCTATATGGCATTCTCTTTATACATTGCTACGTGTACTGCTAGCTGCTCGCAAATTTTTAGCCAGGTATTTATCTTGGCTATGCATAAGGCTGCCTCATCCGCCAACTCCTCGGTTCTCTGTACTCGCGGTAATAACACAGCCACGTGGGATTCAGCCATTGAGGCTCGCCCTAACGCATCCGTCAAGTCCATTTGCATTTTCTTAATCTCCCTTTCTTTTTCGTCTACCAGGCTGTCCAGACATCTAACTGCCGTTAGTAAAACCCACCCCCGTGTCTGCAAGCCCGTCATGGGTTCTTTTACAGACACCTGACATTTCTTAAGTACGGCTAGTACATTCACTGGTGTTGGGGGGCCTAAACTTTGCCAATATTGTGCTAATCCCCCCCCCACGTCTCAATTCTCTAGCGCAGTCTTCCCATACCGTTTCCTCCCAGCTGGGAAGAGGTAAAGGAGCCGTGCCAGGGTTTTTATTCTTCTTCTTAAACATCTCTGATTTCTTTTTGCCTCACTCAATAGTTCAATATTTTACCAGATTCCCCAAAATCCTGTTCGTGACGCCAAAATGTTTTGTTACGGGAAAATGGTTCAAGGGATTAGAACATAAGTAGGCAAAGAATCAGAGAGAAGAGGTCCAATACTTCTATTTTGTTTACTTAATCAATTATAACATTTAAATACATATGAATGGGTTATAGAAATAAAGAGACAAACTTATACTTACAATAACATACATACATACAGTAACATACATCAAAAGACCCAGAGCCATCATCCCAGACCAGTAGACTGAGGGGGCCCGCTTGTCAGTCTTGTCAAAGGATCAACCCTTTTAGCCTTTCATTTACCGGGCGGTGCGCGCTGTCCCCACGGTTAAGCCTCCAAAGAAACTGAGGGCAGAACCTTCCCTTATATACTAATTGAGCGTCCTTGCCCAAAGCGGCTTACGTGTAAGCAGTGTATACAGAAGTGATTAGTTTCAGCACACACACCTTTCCACGGGACGCGGTGTTGTTTTGCACTTGGTCCTGATGATGACGACATCTGGTACCAGGAGGCACACAAAAATAAGAATTGCGTAGTGAAGCCCCTTGAAGTGAAAAACAAGTCAGCATGCCCCTTTATCCTGACGGAGACGGCGTCTGGTACCAAAAGGCACACAAAAATAGTGAAGCCCCTCGAAGTGAAAAACAAGTCAGCATAACCCTCTGGCCATATTCCCAGTACTTTTCCTTCTTGAAGCTGGTTTTTGCGCTGAGCGACCAACGCCCATCTGCTCTCTTGATCCCCCCTCTCTTTAGAAAAATCCTTTCATTACAAGAGTCAAATTGCTTCCATTAAGGGAAAGTGTCATCTATAGTTGATAAGCCTGTTTAACACGATCATGTACAATGTGGTGGCTGAAAGTTTCCCTTCTTGGGCCCAGTTGTCCTTTTCACATTTTTTTTTTTGTGGGGAATCTGCTTCATCAGTATATAGTGCAGACCTTCAAATGGGACTTTAATAATACTTTCTTTTTCACAGAAAGAAATAAAGTGCAGTGTAAGTTTCTAAGCAGGTAACCAATTACTATTCTATATTGAAATCAACTATGATCTATGTTAATAATTGCTCTTCATTCCACATAAATATGGAACGGACACAGAAGACAGTTGCGGTCTACGTACAGGTCACACATACAGTGGTGTGAAAAACTATTTGCCCCCTTCCTGATTTCTTATTCTTTTGCATGTTTGTCACACAATGTTTCTGATCATCAAACACATTTAACCATTAGTCAAATATAACACAGGTAAACACAAAATGCAGTTTTTAAATGATGGTTTTTATTATTTAGGGAGAAAAAAAAATCCAAACCTACATGGCCCTGTGTGGAAAAAGTAATTGCCCCCTGAACCTAATAACTGGTTGGGCCACCCTTAGCAGCAATAACTGCAATCAAGCGTTTGTGATAACTTGCAATGAGTCTTTTACTGCGCTCTGGAGGAATTTTGGCCCACTCATCTTTGCAGAATTGTTGTAATTCAGCTTTATTTGAGGGTTTTCTAGCATGAACCGCCTTTTTAAGGTCATGCCATAGCATCTCAATTGGATTCAGGTTAGGACTTTGACTAGGTCACTCCAAAGTCTTCATTTTGTTTTTCTTCAGCCATTCAGAGGTGGATTTGCTGGTGTGTTTTGGGTCATTGTCCTGTTGCAGCACCCAAGATCGCTTCAGCTTGAGTTGACGAACAGATGGCCAGACATTCTCCTTCAGGATTTTTTGGTAGACAGTAGAATTCATGGTTCCATCAATCACAGCCTTCCAGGTCCTGAAGCAGCAAAACAACCCCAGACCATCACACTACCACCACCATATTTTACTGTTGGTATGATGTTCTTTTTCTGAAATGCTGTGTTCCTTTTACGCCAGATGTAGCGGACATTTGCCTTCCAAAAAGTTCAACTTTTGTCTCATCAGTCCACAAGTTATTTTCCCAAAAGTCTTGGCACTCATTGAGATGTTTCTTAGCAAAATTGAGACGAGCCCTAATGTTCTTTTTGCTTAACAGTGGTTTGCGTCGTTTTTGCCCAGTCTCTTTCTTATGGTGGAGTCGTGAACACTGACCTTAATTGAGGCAAATGAGGCATGCAGTTCTTTAGACGTTGTCCTGGGGTCTTTTGTGACATTTCGGATGAGTCGTCTCTGCGCTCTTGGGGTAATTTTGGTTGGCCGGCCACTCCTGGAAGGTTCACCACTGTTCCATGTTTTTGCCATTTGTGGATAATGGCTCTCACTGTGGTTCGCTGGAGTCCCAAAGCTTTAGAAATGGCTTTATAACCTTTACCAGACTGATAGATCTCAATTACTTCTGTTCTCATTTGTTCCTGAATTTCTTTGGTTCTTGGCATGATGTCTAGCTTTTGAGATGCTTTTGGTCTACTTCTCTGTGTCAGGCAGCTCCTATTTAAGTGATTTCTTGATTGAAACAGGTGTGGCAGTAATCAGGCCTGGGGGTGGCTATGGAAATTGAACTCGGGTGTGATACACCACAGTTAGGTTATTTTTTAACAAGGGGGCAATTACTTTTCACACAGGGCCATGTAGGTTTGGATTTTTTTTCTCCCTAAATAATAAAAACCATCATTTTAAAAACTGCATTTTGTGTTTACTTGTGTCATATTTGACTAATGGTTAAATGTTTCTGATCATCAAACACATTTTGTGTGACAAACATGCAAAAGAATAAGAAATCGGGAAGGGGGCAAATAGTTTTTCACACCACTGTATATGTTGAAGCTTAGCTTTTCTAGTCGGTATATTACTAGTAGCTTAACAAACACTCCATACTTTCTCACAGTACTTTCTGCTTATCAATACAAGCACACTGTAACCAAGCAAAGCATTATGAATGTGCAGGCATCTCCTCATCTGCTTGCAATCTCCGTGATGAAAGATGGCATTACTAACAACTTTCCAGTGAACTTCACTGCACTCTTTGATTTAGTGCAATTGCATTAAATCACAGTTATTACAAATTACTACAAATCTCTTTTTGTTCCTACACCTTTGTGATCCTATGCATATATAAAATGAATAAAAAAATATAGAGACAGATGCTTTGGGCTGAGAAATGTTGCTACTTTTTAGAGTATGTGCCGTGGCAAAAAATTCATTATCAGAAGGCTTTTTACCTAAAAATAAAGGCTATTAGGACTCGAGATAGACAGAGTTTTAAGGCTTTATTGCAATAAATCAACACAAAAAATAACAAGGACTCAACCCAATACGCCAAATTGAGCTGAGCGCTGAACATTACAGCAATTGAAATTTTTATAACAATTTCTTATCATTTTTACCTCATTCAATTAGCTCATTCTGCACCTGGTTTTACTGTCCATTATTCCTCTTGGTGTCCGTTCGGCTTATTTTGATTGGTCTAAGACTGGGTGGATGGCTTCCTCTTACCATCTTTGGGCTTTTCTTATGTAATTTCCTGTCTTTTCTGACCTTGCTCGAATGAGCTCTCTTGCCCACCTTCTCTGACTCCCTTCTACTCCTGTCCAGCCGAACCTTGAGTTTCCATGGGAACCCTTATCATCTCCTTACTTTTCCTATCACTGGCCCCCTCGTGGAATTTATTTTTCTATGCTGTTCCCATCTTCTCTAACTGGCCAAAGCCTCAATTCCATATATGGGTTTCCTCTCATCATTTACTCTCTTAAGCCTTCCAAACTTTTTTAATAATAGTGACCTGAAGCTTAAGCTTTTATTAAAAAGAAATATAGTATGTGCTTCCATTTAATCATTGCTTGGCATGCTTGATTTGTCTTAATTTCTACACTAAAGTTAATTGCTAATATATTCTTGCTAATGCCTGAATTTACTTAGATTTTCTCTTCATGCATTATGTCAGCGTGACCCTGCTTACAGCAAAAGCCTTTTGTTGCCTTTCTGCTGATTCATCAGCCCAGCTGCTTTTTGATACAAGCCTTTCAGAGGCATCTTCTCTGTGTTATCGCTTCCTAGCCTTGAATCACAGGTGTTCTCAAACTCTTATCCTGTCCAAAACTGGTCTCGGTGTATCAATTTGCTGTTCTTTTCTTACTCTGGAAATTTTACTGTAAGCCTACAAAATAATGTAATATAACTGATTTTTAGTTAACTATTTGCTAGACCTATCTTATTTGCTTAACATTCTAATTTATGCTTAATCTTAATATTTTAGAAGCTTTTAATTACTTTTTATGGCTTTATATGTTAATTTGCTATTATCTATGTTAATATAAAAATTTTCCTTCTACATATGTAGATCAGAGTTGGTGTTGAAAAGTTTGTTTGCATGTTCTTTCAGTAATATTTGATTCTAAATCAGTTGTTGCATCTTTGAATGGTTTCAGAAATAGAGACCACAGTTATATCATTTTGTTGATGTGTTTGTCAAATTGTTGCAACACTGAATTCAACTCTATATCTTGTGTCCACTAACATGTTTGAGTGACCTCATAAGCTTGCCTTGTTGCCCAGTATATTTAAAATACCTGCCTAACTTTTTTACAGTAGCCATAAGCTGTGCAACTTCAGGTGCTTTTCATCTATCACTGCTGGTGTAGAAAGACTTGACAGAATCGTACTAAGAATGTGGGCAGTAGAGTTAGGTCTGGTGTAGCCACGTAAGGCAGCGATTGTGTTTGCTCCTTGGTCAGAAATAGTCAATTCCTAAAACTTTTGTTAAAGTTTTCAAACAGTAAAGAGCCAATGTTTTCACCTGTTTTAATCGTGCTTGCTTCAAACAGGATCGCAAAAGTACCCTTGACACAAGGTTGTCATTCTCAATAATAAGTATAATGGAAGGTAACAGATATGAAAGAGATTTTCTCAAAGTTTTGGGTGCAAGTATCAATTGTGACAGCACACCCATAATTACTAACAGTATCTATGCAATGTCCTTTCTTAGTTTTTGGCTTTTTCTACCATGTACTGCGATACTTCCACATCCGTTGACTGTATCTCTTTAAACTTCAGACTTTCCAATTTTGGCTGCTTTGTCAACCAAATATAACCCTCACCAGGGACTGTGTTGTAAAGCTGTGTATTCTTGCAAACAAAATCTGCACATTTATCCTGTGTGTAATATGTAATATTCGATCATTTTCCTTTATAAATAAATGACCAAGTATAATATTTTTGTTTCATTTGTTTAACTGGTTTCTCTTTATCAACTTTTGGACTTGAGTGAAAATCTGATGATGTTTTAGGTCATATTTATGCAGAAATATAGAAAATTCTAAAGGGTTCACAAACTTTCAAGCGCAACTGTATTTTGCATGGTATAAAAATAAGGTATGTTTGTCTGGAATTGCTGGGTTCCAGTTTCATTCCTTTCTTGTTAATTGGAGTCAAGTTTGCAACTTTCATCTCGCTGTAAACTTTTGTAATTCTGTTTCCCTGCTCCTGCCTACTGGTTTGTAGGCATCAATTAGTTTACTTTTCAGATCCTCAGTCAGTTGCCTACAGCACATGGTTGCACAACGTTTGAAGGATCAAAGGATTTATTAGGTTCTGGAACTGACATCACCTCACAATTTCTAATGACAAAACTTTTTCAGACTAGCACCTAATGGTTTTACTGATATTTCCATTAAACCCCAATGTGTAGTTTGTCGAAAGTGTTGTCAAAAGAAAGTATGGAGTCAGCAAATGTACATTTAAATGCCAAACATCCAGACATTAAAGACAAGCCTCTGGAATTCTTTGCAAGAAAGTTAAACTGCACAAGGAGTCAGACCATTTTTACTCCGGCAACCACCACTAATGAAAAAGCATTACTAGCAAATTATCAAGTTGCATCCTGAATTGCAAAAGCCAATAAGCCACATACAACTGCCGAAAATCTGATTTTATAGACTGTTGATATGATGCAAATTATGGGTGGTTTAAAAGAGACTGACAAGCTCAGAACAATATCTCTGTCCAGTAAAACGATCCAAAGAGTAATAAGCAATATGGCACTAGATGTTCACTATTAATTGCAATTTTTTTTTTTATTTCTGTATTTTTTATTATTTAGTTTATTGCAATTTTTGGTGGTTAGTATAGTAGTGGCTTTTGTGAGTGAGGTTTCGAAAATGAATGTATGAGTGAATGGCTATTATAATGTGCTTTTGTTTTGACTCTTTCTTACCTCAAATTTGATTTGTAGTGTTGCTTTAATTGTAATGATTTTTGGTATTATTAATAGTGTATAAGGCTATCAAGAACTGAGTTGCTACCAAAATCTCAAACAATGATGCTAGCTTTATTTTTTTCAGTAACTTTTGTGCTGGAGAAAGACAAAGTAGACAAATTACTTTTGAAGGCACAATAATACACAAGAAAAATGTATGTAAAACTATAAATTTTAAAGACCAGGCGTGTGAGGAGACTGTGGAATGGTATCAGCTCTTTACACCAGACTGGTAGTGAGTAACCCTAAATAAGTCTATTATCATCTTTACCAGCTGATCTGCCCTGCTGCTGAGGTATTCTGCAATGCTACATGGTCCCAGTTTGCTATACAGGTAGTTCCCAAGTTACGGACATATGACTTACGAATGGGGCGGCAGCTGCTCCTTCATCTGTCTGGGGGACGCAACGCAGACTCCTCAGTAACTGCCGCTCCGTCATCTTCAGCCTGGGGACGCTGCAAGCGGTGGCTGTAGGGGGTGATTTTGCTGCTTGCGGAGTGTAGTGTCACTCGCGCGGCTCCCCCATTCATTCTCAATGGGTGGCTGGGTGCGCATCAAGTGCATGTGTGCAGGACGGAGGCGGAACGGGGGCAGTTCGTTGCCTGCCCACCATGGCACCGCAGCTACTGCTCCTGACTGGATGGAAACTGGATGGGCCAGAGGGGGGCGTTACACTGCCCATCCACCTAACAGCCTTGCACTGTTCCACAAAAGGCTGCCCCGTTTGTTCTTGGTGGGCAGCTGGTGATGCTGCACGTGGTGACCCGGTTGTGGCTGAAAGGAGGCTATTGAGGGTGAAGGGAGCGGCGGGGGGCAGCATTATAGTGTGCCTTGGGTGGCTGTCTGTTTAATGGAGGCGGTGGTACGCGATTCACTACCCGGCTTTGGCCACATGCTGTTCGTTCTCGGTGAGCTGACGTTGCAGGCAGCATACTGTATGCAAGTGGAGGTGACTGTGTGGTGGGCAGGTGGTGAACCACCCCATGCTGCCCCCATTCATTCTCAATAGCAAGCCTGCTTGTACTGTTACATACATAGAAGAAAGTTGTCTCTCGTCAGTACACCAGACCAGCTGACGATGGATGCCTTCCTGCTGTGATAACGTGTACAGTGATGTGCAGAAGAGCTCAACTTAACCTTTTGTCTTCACCCTTCAACAATGTCTCTGAAACACAAATCTGATGCAAGTGCTGGTGATACAGTAAAGAAGAGAAAAACCATCACCATGGGAAATAAAGTAGAAATAATAAAAAGGTCAGAGAGAGGTGCAACTCCTTTATTCATTGGCAGAGCACTTGGTTACAGTCGGTCAACAATAGCATTTATTAAAACAATGCACCTGTTCCGACTTACATACAAATTCAACTTGAGAACAAACCTACAGTCCCTATCTTGTACGTAACCTGGGGACTGCCTGTATTCATTTTGTCCACACATACACGCTGTCCAGCTGTGCTTCATTCAGCTCATCCAGAATCAGAGTCAATTTATCTGCCAGAATATCACCTGGTCTCCATGAGTTTACCCCTAGTGAGGTTCAACAGCCAAGACTCACTGTCAGCCACAAACCCAGGTATTCTGCCTACTCCCTGCATGTGCTCAACTTCCAGAGCAATTTGGTCCCTCTCAGGTTCAGAGCCTGGGGCGCTACAGTATAAAATGGCTCAGAGCGGTGATGATATACAGCCCTGCATCACTGAATGTTGAAAAGAAAAAAGGCAGAATCTGGAGAGGCCTTGTGTTTAAGGCAGGAGAATTTCAGCACACAATTATCTGTTTGTCTTGTAAAGTGTGTCATAATATACACATTTTAACTACTTCACTTTATTTACTAAAGATAATATCTAAAAGAAAATGTTACAGGATTTTATTTCACTCAATAGAGCATGCATGTTTTATTCAATATGCCGAAGAAATAATTATATGAAAGCGGCTGAAATTGTCATAAGGTTTCTGATTTTGCTACAATAAAAAGTATGCAAAATGTTAACATTTAATATAACCACATTCTACAAGTCCTTATATATTTTAATTTCCTTTGTTTGAAAATATATTGCAGCAAAATTGATAATAAAAACATAGATTTAAAATCATATTAAGGAGTTTAAGGGCTGCTATATAATTTGAATTTATTTAAAAAAAAATGGTCTTATTCGAAGGCAACAGCTGACATTCAGTTGTTTGTTTTACCTGCACTAATTTTTCTATCGTGTTACTGTTTTACTAATCTGTTTCTGCACTACATTTCCACCATCAGCCTTTTGGCAATTTTGAATGGTTAGCTTATCTTCATTAGTAAAATTTAAGCCAGACCCTTTATCAATACAGTTTTTTTTTGTTTGTTTTTTAGTCCCATTACTCTGCCCTTTGATGTACAAGTGTACAAACAGCAGTTTTTTCAAGTGCTTCTCTTGTGCCCTAAAATATATTGTTTTACATCTGATTCTGTCGTATTCATTCTTAAACCTCAGATCCCTGACTGGTGTTTTTAATGGTCTGACTGTCTCATCAAAGCAAATGGAAATAACTGTCTTAATTATGATTTTCCTTTTTTTACAATACTTTAAAAATCAAACTTTAATGAACCTCATCAGTCAACAATTAGTCTCAGTCTTGCATGGCTGCTGGTTTGAAACATTATCACTAAAACAGTGAGTTGCAATTAAAATATACGGGCCATCTGTATTAAAAAGTATTGCTTCATCTGTAAACAAGAAAGTAGACAAACTATATGAACCTTGACTCGATACATTGATGATTGCACATTTCTGATTGAGTCCACAGCTGCCACTCAGCTTTTTCTCCTAAATGACATGATATACAGTGGAGGAAATAATTATTTGACCCCTCACTGATTTTGTAAGTTTGTCCAATGACAAAGAAATGAAAAGTCTCAGAACAGTATCATTTCAATGGTAGGTTTATTTCAACAGTGGCAGATTGCACATCAAAAGGAAAATCGAAAAAATAACTTTAAATAAAAGATAGAAATTGATTTGCATTTCATTGAGGGAAATAAGTTTTTGAACCCCTACCAACCATTAAGAGTTCTGGCTCCCACAGAGTGGTTAGACACTTCTACTCAATTAGTCACCCTCATTAAGGACACCTGTCTTAACTAGTCACCTGTATAAAAGACACCTGTCCACAGAATCAATCAATCAAGCAGACTCCACACTCTACAACATGGGAAAGACCAAAGAGCTGTCCAAGGATGTCAGAGACAAAATTATAGACCTGCACAAGGCTGGAATGGGCTACAAAACCATTAGCAAGAAGCTGGGAGAGAAGGTGACAACTGTTGGTGCGATTGTTCGAAAATGGAAGGAGCACAAAATGACCATCAATCGACCTCGCTCTGGGGCTCCACGCAAGATCTCACCTCGTGGGGTGTCAATGGTTCTGAGAAAGGTGAAAAAGAATCCTAGAACTACGGGAGGAGTTAGTTAATGACCTCAAATTAGCAGGGACCACAGTCACCAAGAAAACCATTGGAAACACATTACACTGCAATGGATTAAAATCCTGCAGGGCTCAAAGGTCCCCTGCTCAAGAAGGCACATGTGCAGGCCCGTCTGAAGTTTGCCAATGAACACCTGAATGATTCAGAGAGTGACTGGGAGAAGGTGCTGTGGTCTGATGAGACCAAAATAGAGCTCTTTGGCATTAACTCAACTCGCTGTGTTTGGAGGAAGAAAAATGCTGCCTATGACCCCAAAACACCGTCCCCACCGTCAAGCATGGGGGTGGAAACAATTTGCTTTGGGGGTGTTTTTCTGCTAAGGGCACAGGACAACTTAATCGCATTAACGGGAAAATGGACGGAGCCATGTATCATGAAATCCTGAGCGACAATCTCCTTCCCTCTGCCAGGAAACTGAAAATGGGTCGTGGATGGGTGTTCCAGCACGACAATGACCCAAAACATACAGCAAAGGCAACAAAGGAGTGGCTCAAGAAGAAGCACATTAAGGTCATGGAGTGGCCTAGTCAGTCTCCGGACCTTAATCCAATAGAAAACCTATGGAGGGAACTCAAGCTCAGAGTAGCACAGAGACAGCCTCGAAACCTTAGGGATTTAGAGATGATCTGCAAAGAGGAGTGGACCAACATTCCTCCTAAAATGTGCGCAAACTTGGTCATCAATTACAAGAAACGTTTGACCTCTGTGCTTGCAAACAAGGGTTTTTCCACTAAGTATTAAGTCTTTTTTTGTTAGAGGGTTCAAAAACTTATTTCCCTCAATGAGATGCAAATCAATTTCTATCTTTTATTTAAAGTTATTTTTTCGATTTTCCTTTTGATGTGCAATCTGCCACTGTTGAAATAAACCTACCATTGAAATGATACTGTTCTGAGACTTCATTTCTTTGTCATTGGACAAACTTACAAAATCAGTGAGGGGTCAAATAATTATTTCCTCCACTGTAAATGGTATGGAGGGTCTGTGTCCCTGCACTGCCGACAAAATTTATGTTACGCAGACCCTCCCAGTGACATGGATGCACAAAGTTAAATGGTACTCGGAGACAAAATTTTGCAAATAATGCATTTATTATTTTCATTCTGCCTTTCAAAATATAAATGTAAGATTTAGCTATTTCTTTTGACCAAAATAATAAACTATTACTGCTTAAACTAGTATTTCTTCACTAGTCTATTTTTTTTTCTTTTTTGTTTTCCAGTTATTAACTGACCATTTATATTATACTTTTTTTTTTTTTTTGCTTTTGTTCCCTTGTAGATTAAAGCATGTGTGATCTTGTAGCACAAATAACAAGCAGTTTGCTGCAGTTTCCAGCAGTGACAGTAGAAGCACTTGGAGAAGATGAGATCAAATTGGATTCTGTACTACATGGAAAATTTGCAGCAGGCAAGTATTTTTGCTGTTCGACAAAATGTATTATGTAAAAAAAACATTTTATCTCCTTCTAGAGACTAATCTAAAAATATGATGTATGACAGAAGTTTTGGATGGCTTCTTAAAATGTTATTTTTCCTATTTGTTTATGCAAAATAAATTTCTGAAGTACAGGTTTAAAAAATATTTACTCTGTCCAACTTTCACACTTGACTGTCACTCACCTAGAACATTATGACTTAATGGTAATAACAGATTAAAAATTCACTACTCACATTTGGTATAAAGTTTGCGGTTCTGTTTTGACTTAGAAAAGACATGGCAATTTATTTGCTATTGTAAGTAATACATGAACCACGAATGCAGCCTTTCCTTAGCAGGTTTTAGTCAGTGATGAATGCTGGTGTCACAGTACTTCTGTGTACTATTTAATTCAGCTGGCTACTGGGAAAGCTAATTTTTAGGTAATTTAGTCTGCCGTTTTTAAGACATTAAGCCTTTCCACAAGACTGCAGGAAAACGATATTATAGATCCAGCGCAAGACGTTTTGGTGCTAGCAATTTTTGTTTTGTAGATGACTACCATCTCACAGAACGGTAATGAGTGGGGCCATGATGACGAATATCTGCTCAGAGAAGTATCGGGATTATCTTCTTATATAATACGCTACCGTGGCTGGCTGTTTGTCTGTTCAGGATTTTAAATCACTTGTAGCTTGCAAACCGTTTCACCTATTGACCTGAAACTTGGTACACATATACTACGTGACGTCTACTCTCCACTTTTGGGGTGATGATTGGCCTCCAAGGTTATAACGCTTTTAATTTTTATTTTTTGTTATTGTAGAATCTACTCTTGGCAGCAGGGCAGCCGTGCAGCACATGCGTACGGGCGCCGTTCTCATCCCTTCGCTGTCACTTCCCCTACCTCTTTTTTTTATCTTAAATCATTCTTGAGGCAGGTTGAAGACTTAAGTACCAGCTTAAGTGAAATATTTAAGAAAATGTACTAAGTAATTGTTGTTGTATTTTGCCATCAGAATAGAATCTGACTGCAGTTCAAACAATTCCATTTGGATATTCTCAGGCGCATTCTCAACGAGTACAAAGTCCTGTTTGTGTGAACTGAAATCGCGAAAACACTCACTGAATTCATTGCTCAGTCATACATGTTGGAAAACAAATCCTCCAAAAATCTAATTTTACTTTACTAAGTTTACTTCAAATTTAATATTGTAAAATAAGCTGATATGCAAAAAGCCCCCCTGACTTACATTAATTATACAAACTCAAAATCACAAAAATCTGTTAAAAAACAACTCCCCGACTTCTCGCGTCCACTTCAGATATTCAGCTGTAGTCTGCACTAACTGTTCATTACAATACTAGCACAAAATTACATAAAACTATAGCAAAAAAAAAACAACGTGAAAATATGCGAGCTATTACTACTCGTGATGGTCAGTTCTGCCCAGTGGCCAGTCTCAGCAGCCCAGCCAGTAGTGTAGCCCAGTGGTCCGCAACCTTTTTGACACCAAGGACCGCTTTACTAGAAGCAAATTTTTCCAGGGCGGGTGGGTTGTTGGAGGTTGGAGTTTGTGGGGTGATTATAGGAGGGCTCGTAAGGCAGTTTTATACACAATTTACATTACATTTCTATTATTATTAAGTTATAATATAGTAATAGAAATTATACAGCTTACCATATTGCAGAATCAGTGAGAGCCCTGAGCTTGTTTTCCTTTAACCAGACGATCCCATCTGGGGAGGATGGAAGACAGTGACACGTGAAGTGTGTTGCTTATGTTCAGGCTACTCTGTAATCTCGTTTTGGTTGCTGTCACTGCAGAAAACGTGCATCACAAAGATAGGATGTTGGAAATTGAAGCAGCTTCAATAGCTTCTTTCGTGTTAGCTTAATCTTCTACCTACAAGTTATGCTGATGAGAATTTTTCTCAGCATTTCCTTGCGATAATACACTGTCGGGGTGCGAATGATGCCCAAATCCAATGGCTGAAGCACTGCCGTGCAATTGGGTGGGAGGAATTCAACGTGAACATTATCTAAATGCGGAAGTATGTTGTAGTCCGCACAGTTATCCTTTTTTTCTTCTTCATATTGTGAGGTTTCTGAACTCTTTTGGGATCTGGGATCCACCCCACCCAACGGGAACGACACGCTGAAGTGCGTCCTGAAGCGCTATTGCCACGTGTGAGATTGTCTGTCCGGGTCCCAAGAGAGTTTAAAAACCACATATTTTCTTGAAAGAGTGCCGCATTAATAGGAATGTTTCTTGAACAAGCATCACTGCAACCACATAAAAACGGCTTTTTCGGCGTCTTCAAATGCAGCAGTTCGCATACATTTGCAACCAGAGATTTTTCTTCTTCTTTTGCATATAGTAAGTATGCCGTTTCTATAGAAGGGTGACGATGAGTTAAATTCCAATGGATGTTTTTCAAATGATGATGAGCAATAAGGAAAATGTATCACTTAAAATCACACAAAACAAAAACAGCAAAAAAACAGTACGAGAAATGTTCGAAGAAAGAACATTTTTTTTCAATGTTTATGTTTGGGGATCAATGTGCAAATGTCCACAACTGAGCTGTAACCACAGAACAAACTGATCTGTGGATGATTCATTCAAGCATTTCACAGTCACTTCGTTGTAATGAAAGCATCTGCTGCTGAATGTACTTCGTAGTAACGAGATTTCTTTGGACTCGTGTGTCATATGGGGAAACTGTCAGAAACATAAAAATACTTTGTTGTAATACTCTCTCACCGCGGTCTCTCCTCTCTCTGTGCCGCTGCAAAGCCCCGCCCGCCTAGCATTCTGAAAAGTGTCCTCAGTGAAGGGGCAATCTTTTTTGCTGTAGCCCTTCACTGAGTGAATCTCCGTTGTTGGCAGTTCTCTTGCGGCCCAGTAGAGGGCAGAGACAGCAGCCTAGCACTTCAGTTGCGACTTCGTGGCTGCAACTATACTAGCAGATGATGTTTCCAGTACCTTAATGCCATGGGAAAACGTACTTTTGTCAGAAGGCAGAAGTAAGAAAAGTCAATATGTAATGCCGAAGATGCAGGATGATTCAATCACAAATGATAGTAATCATTTTGTACAAGTTTAGTGCTAACTAGGGTCTGTCATGCGGGCCGCACAGATTTCTGTTGCGGGCCAAATGCGGCCCGGGGGCGCGTGTTTCACATGCCTGCACTAGACAAATATCAGACGTGGCTTAACACTGTATTCCTAACACTGGACTAAAGTAAGGATTTGTATACCAAGCACAATGAAAAACTTCAGCTACAGGGTGAGTCAAAGAATTTTCAACCTATCCTCCAAATTTCTAGAGGTTGTATTGTGGCATAAGAGGCACAAACACCACTGGCTTCTGAGAGCTGTTATCAGGTCATGTTAGTGATCTCAGGCAGCCATACTACCTGCACTTCATAACAGGTCATCCACCAGAAGCTAATCATGTTTGGGTTTGGCCAGTACTTGCATAGGAGACCTTCTAGGAACAGCTAGGATTGCTGCTGGAAGAGGTACTGATGAAGGCAACAGGGGACATGTTCCCTGTGACCTGTGTGTGGATCCCAATGCCCCAGTGCAGTAACGGGAATACTGTGTGATAAATATGGTGTCGTCCTTTGGATAACTTGTAAAATTCTGTGGTCCTTAAAGATCCCTGGGCATCTTTTGAAAAGAGTAGGGTGTATCCTGATGTCCTGGCTATACTGCCCATCACAGCCTTGTCCATTCTGGCCCCTTAATCAACCCCTGTGTAAAATTGGCCATCTCTCTCACCTGTTCATCACCTAAAAGTGAATGTGGGGTGAGCATACTGGCACAGTAATGGCTGTTGTTGCCAGGGCTGTGGACTCGGAGTTGGAGACAGTTTCGGGTATCAGGAGTTGGGATCTGCGTCAGCAAAAATGTACCGACTCCTAATAAATTTAAATTGTAATGAAAAACAAAATATAGCAAGTTCAAATGTTCCATTTCACAAACAATAGTCCTAATTAAGTACTTCTGATGTAAGTATAAAGCCCAGTGCATAGTTGTTTTACTACTAGTGTGAAGTTCAGCTGAGCTATTATACAACCTGACATTCACATATTGTAATCTGCATTATGGTACATTACAAAAAGTGTTTTTATTTTATTTCAGATATAATGTGTTTAACAAGTTAATTTGAGTGTAAACATGTGTAACGATGTAGTTGGAGGTCTATTCTATGGCCTGATGTGTGTTCAGAGGTTCTTGTCTTTTGTTTAAACTGGCCAATATGGTAGACAGTCAGCTTCCTAGCCAGTAGTTCTATGGTTAAATGACGTGTATGTTGCCTTCCTTCAATCAAAATGGAAAATATATTAGCATATTAAATACCAGGGAGTCGGAGTCAGAAGTACCGGAAACTAAGGAGTTGAAGTCGAAAGATTTATTTACTGACTCCACAGCCCTGGTTGTTGCATTGTGGGTGCTACACATTGGGAGTGGTAACCCTCCTTCTATGTAATGAGAAAAGTGTTATATAAATGTAATTAATTATTATAATTAGCTAAACTTAAAAGTTAGCAGCAAGCTTTTGTACAATACTATATTTGTATGGCCTGAATTGTGCCTGCTCTGCATGCTGTCCCACACAGAGAGGAAAGACATCCACCAAGAGGACAGGTATTATTACATAGACTGCTTCATGGCAGATGAAGGGCCACCCAATATATCCACTGCCAACAGAAGATTTACCAGACTGGCAGAGACTGAGAAGTGGGTTAACATGCCTATGAATGAAATGGGAGATAAAAAATCTTTTGCAAAATCTGACTACCAGCTGACAAGTTCTGAGCACTTAATTACAGTTTGATTACTGATAATAAACAGTTCTTTGCTGTAGATTTAACTAACATATGTATAAATATGGAAGTATTTGCAAAGTATAAATATGGAAGGTCTGTTAGTTATTAGATGTTCCAGTTTTTCAAAGGTATCTTATTTATACAACCTCTCTTTTCTTTAGCACATATTTTTTTGTCATGCATAGAAGTCAGTGTTTTTGCTTTTTCTGAGAGGAAAAGAATGACTGATTTAAAGTTTCAGACTTAGTACTATTTAAACATTGTATGGTTTCTCTCTCTCTGTCTGTCTCGTGTCAGACACCTGAAAAATTTGGGAGAACCTTAAACTTACACAACGCATCCTCCTCTGTTTAAAGCATCTGTGCTCTCTCTTATAGTAGCTTTCCCTTCTAAGTTTAAAACGTGCCTTGCTTTTAAATGCAGTTTTGATTAATGTGTGTGAAACGTTTGAGGTTTCCTATTTCATAAGTCAACAATTTGCTATATACCACATTCGTTGATGCCCCTTTCTCCTGAATGTGAATCATTTATTGTACTCCTGCAGGTCTTTTTCATAAGACAGCCATGTCTGTAGTATAGGCTTTGCACACATGGTTCGTTTGGCATGTGGGTGTTTAGAAGTTACCGAAGTATGCATGGAGCTTGGGCTTTTACTTATCTAGATAACTTACGGTACCCTATTATGTATTAGAAGGTTTAGAAAAGCTTTTTTTTATTATTAAATCGTTCAAATACAATTAATGTTTAAAAGCGAATTATTATTATTTAATGTCTTTCAAACATGAAAATTATTTATTTTTTACCAAATGGTACATTGGAACATTCACAAACTCCTTCAGTCAAAACATATAACAGTCTGGCCAGAAATCTTATACAAGCAAGGTTGACTCAAGAACAGAGTCCTGAAAAGAAGCATGCAAGTAGCATTGTTTAGAGCACTGTGGGTGTGGAGTTGGAAGGGTTCTGGGCACTGATGAGTTCCATCAGCCCACTCTCAATGCAAAACCACAACCAAAATGTAGAAGGGTGAGGAATGGCGATGAAAACAGGGTGCCAAGGGTGGCTACTACATTTTCCTGTTTGGTTGGTGATAGTACCATGAACTTAGTTGTATGCAGGGTGGTGAATTATTTTGTCATGCTGGAGCTGAACAGATCCTGGTGGATAACAACACAATACTAATACTAATTAAAAGTGACAATACATGCAGTTTGCTTCAGCACTTAAAATATAAACGGCCCAATGTAACCAGTGCAGAAAAGCATGAGACGGAAGATAAAACCTGTCCCAAACAGACAGCTCCACTGTATTTCTCACCCTGCTTCAGCATGGACCGGACAAGGCGTGCTTATTGTTGTATATCCCATTAGAGAGTGTGATTAGCTGTGGGCAGAATATGCTGGGTTTGCCCATCATACCTGCTTACACTGCAGTGGTGGCAAGATAGCTTGAATAAGCAGTAAGGCCGGAGTTATACTTCACGCGACGCATGCTGCAGCGGACGCTCCTGCTATGCAAGCATTGTAGTGTTCATACTTGCGCGCATACTTTACGTAAATCTGGAGGAATCCACCAGGTGGCAGTGCGAGATATTATCACGGTGAGAACATGTTCGGCTTCTCTGTGTTGTGAATTGCCTAGAACACCTATTAAATTCTGATGACACCTTACCACAATATCTCTAAAAAAGGAAGTTTATTGGTTAAATCCATCAATCCAGTGATGTGTCCATTCCAGCAAGCATTGGGCACGAGTGAGAAACAGTCCTTTGACGAGGCCTCAGCTCATCGCAAGGTGAATACAAGAACACACATACACTAGCGTCATTTTAGCGGCAACAAATCCCCAAGTCTGCATATCTTTGGAAGGAAACCGGAGCTCAGTGTGGAATACAAGCAGGATATACCAGCAACATAACTCCCTGTGAGACAGCGGTGCTATCGCTCCACCACCGTGACACCCCCATGTGTGTAATTATTCCCCCATGTGTGTAATTAACAGTATTCATTATTTAAACGAAATTATATGTAAAATGTAACATACACACTTTAATGCATTTCATCATGAAAGTGATATCAAGTATAAATCTAAAGATTCTAAATGTGCAGAGAGTTGGAATCTCATACATTTAATTTGTTCTGTGTGGCGATCTATTGCTGCTTTGCGCTGCTGTCAGGTCCAAGAAGCTCGTAGCAATTAAAAACTGGGATTACGTTTATGACGGTCTGCTTTAATGATAAAGTAAACTATGAGGTTAAAGTGGACATTTCGAGATTAAAGCCGAAATTTCCACTTTAATCACAAAATACACGTTTTCACCGTGTCCTTTATTTTTTTCTCTGTGGCTCAAATATAACTCTATACATCATGTTGCTGCTGTTAAGTTGCAAAAATAAAAAAATAAAAAAGACACAAAAGATGGTATGTGAGACTTTTAAAATGTATCGTGTCATTACGTTCGGGAACTATCTACATGTGACAGAAAGCCTCTATGCAGATCCTACGGGATGAATGCTTCGATGTGGAGAAGCAAAATGCCGACATACAGATGCACTTGTGGTGCTTTTATATTCAAGTGTCCAATATTCCCGATCGTAATGACACCAAAATTTTTTAAAAGTCTCACATACCATCTTTTGTGCCGTCTACTTCACATCGGCAACATAATGTGTAGCGCTGTATTTGGGCCACTGAGAAAAAAATAAAAGACACGGTGAAAACGTGTATTTTGTGATTAAAGCGGAAATTTCGGCTTTAATCTCGAAATGTCCACTTTAACCTCGTAGTTTACTTTATTATTAAAGCAGACCATCGTAACTGTCATCCCAGGTTTTAATCGCTACGAGCTTCTTGGACCTGACAGCAGGTAAAGTAAAAAAATAGACGGCACAAAAGATGGTATGTGAGACTTTTAAAACGTATCGTGTCATTACAATCGGGAATATGCGACGCTTGAATATATAAGCACCACGAATGCATCTGTATGTCGGCATTTTGCTTCACAACTTTGAACCATTCATCATACAGCAAAGCGTGCACATCGATCCCCGAAGGATCTCCATAGAGGCTTTCTGTCACATGTAGATAGTAAACAGAGACGCTGACGTCATGTTCCGACTTTTAGCACACTGCGCCCCCTGACTTTTTGCTGGTACTGCAATTCGCACATGTGTCGCATTAATTTCTGAGGACCTGCTCAGAGGACGCGTGAAATGAACGCTGGGAACACGTGGCAGCCATTATGCGGGCACGTACGCGTTCTGAGCGTGAAGTATAAATCGGCCCTAAGAGGGCTACCACAACACATATGGAGGAAATGACTCCTATAGGCTGGTAATTCAAGAGACCTGTAGTTATAGTGGAGAGAAGAAGTTGGCTGTTGTGCTGGTAATGTACTGTAATGACTAAAATATTGAACTGAAAAACATTGATTTGATTTTTATTTTTAACTAATTCAAGTACATCAAGCAAGAGAAACTTGAGAGTTTAAACTAAAATTGCCAACAGCACTACCACCACCCTCTCTTTTAGTTAAATAGTTGAACTGAGAAAGGGTTAAAAGGTGGTTTTACTTGTCACAAAATTATAAATGGGTAGTGATTAAGTGTATGTATGTGATGACCTACATGCCTATAATCCAACCAAACAATACTTTCTCCTCTTCTGTATATTATTAGTTGTTTCAGTTTGTATTAACCCAATTTAAGGTTATTTTACATGTTCTTGATTTTATTATTGGAGACACAAAGTGCCTCTAATGCTGTATGGATCCTTTTCAGTGCATTCAGGTTTTATTCCCACAACCCATAGACATGAACTTTAGGTTAATTGGTTCCTAACTTTCACCCATTTTTGCTTATGGTGGTTTATAACTTTCTGTAATCTTCAGATTCAATGAGGCAAAATGAGTAATTAAGTATACAGTCATTTTATGTATTTTTTTTTTGTCACCTGCCCCCCTTCAACTATACAGGATTATTAATTGCATTTAAATGGGGAGTGTTTTCTTTCACAATATATTTTATATTCTCATTTTAAAGATTCTTGTCAAAGAAACTGTAAACAAGGGAACTAGACAGAAAAATGATCTTGTTTTACACAAATTGCTGTTGAGGCAGATTCCTATTTCTTCAACAATGAAAAGAAAAATCTGGAAGTACACTCACACTAGTAGCTTGGAACAGGCATCCTTCTCTTGGAAAGTATAGTGTTAAAAAGGTGCAGTAAAATATGTACCTTTTTTATATCTTGTTTTTTCATTATAAGCAACATCCAAAATGCAGATATGTTTTTTGAAACTGATCAACTTGATAAATGTTGTTTTACACTTGTCCGTAGCATGCTGGTTTTACTGACTGTTGCTTTACTTTGAAGTTAAACTTACTGTTTGAGGGGAGAAATGTAAATTCAGCTTAAAAAATATTGAACTTTAAAGTAGCTAAAAGTCCTTTTAGCTCTAAAGGTATTAAATCATTCATCAGAAATTTTGATCTAGCAGTTTTTTCTGATCTGCATATCTTAAAATACTATTACACAGTAAAAAATTAGTATTCTGTTTTCCCTTTTGCTTGTCATTATTTTCAGGATTATTTTATCAATGCATACATTTACATCCCTGAAATTTGCTATAAAAATTTATCTTGGGGAACAATTTAGTAACAGTCATTATCTTGCCTTCATTTAATGTTTCTGTTTTTCTTTTCCAGAAAAAAATGGTCTGGCCTGGTTAGCATGTGGTCCTCAGTTAGAGGTGGTCAGTTCTGTCACAGGAGAACGGCTTTCTGCATATCGCTTTAGTGGAATCAGTGAGAACCCTCCAAATGTTTTAACAGTGAAAGAGTTCTGCTGGCACAAGAGGACAGGCTTACTTGTGGGCTTGGAGGAACCGGAGGGTAGCATGCTCTGTCTATATGATCTCGGTATATCACGGGTTGTGAAAGCAGTAGTTGTACCAGGGAGGGTAAGTATTTGTTGAAACTTGTTATTATTATTATTATTTTATTAATTTTATTGTAACCATTCCATACAAATCAATCACTTTTTACAAAAAATAGGATTAAGAACAAGTCGACCCCACCCCTGAGAGAGAGAGAGAGAGAGCGCATGGCCAATGGGGTAAAGCTTAAGGCTTGTAAGCATACCTAAATTGATGAGTTTGACAGGCCAATAGAGATGAATGGAGAAGAAAACGAAATGCAGAAATAATTGCTTCCTCTGTGCTTTGAGAGCTTATTCTAAAATATTATTAATTAGATCCTGCCATGTTTTGAAAAATCTGTACAGATCCTCTGAGTATTTAATTTTTCCAATTTCAAATAGTATAACACATCAGTTTCCCACTGACTTAAAAGAGGAAAGTTAGGATTCTTCCAGTTTAGCAGTTTATTATTGATGCATTTAATAAAAACACTTCACTTAATAGTGTGTATGCATAGAGATGGGTGATAGGAACCTAAATTGATAATCAGATTATTTTGAGTAAAAATACAATATTCGATGTATCACAATATGTTTTCAAAACACCTTAAAGATTGACGGTCAACACCATTTACAGTATACCATAAACTTAGTATATTTTCTCACGTTAATAATATAAAATAAAGGCTTTTGATCATTGACACTGTTCTTAAAGTGGCAAGACACAAAGTACAGTAAGTACATAAGGACAAAACAGAACAGTATATGATATGAGATAACACAACATAATAACTTAATCATTCAGGCTAGACTTGCAGTCAATTATTGTAGACATATATATGTTTGAGTTGTTTAGCAACATTTCTAACCACTGCACTACCGTAACTTTAAACAACGAAAAACACAGACAACAAATGTCATAAATACAACAAATGATCAGAAACCAGCAGTAAGTAAATAAAATATAGCACGTATTGGAGCATGTATTAGCAATACCGTGAAAGGACAGCATGGGAGTGGCTGGTTCCATTGTTTGATGTCATAGCCTCGGCAAAGCAGAACGTCTTTTTTCATTTCTCGTATATCTGTGTAGATGCTTCGAGCTTTCTTCTTCCATCAAGAAACAGGAAATGCATTATAAACAGTAATGAAACCTTTGTTTTTATTATTTCACAGCATATCCTGTGTTTTTTGATTTGGAGAGGGGGAGGGGAATGGCTGTTAAGGATTGTTTTAAGATGTTGCTGAGTACATGGCTAATTTGCATGCATAACAAAATATATGGTGCTGTGTTGCAATCAGGGTGATCAGTATTACTGTATATATCCCTTGGTAGTACTAATAATACTCTTAAGTTTTTGCTTTTGTTTTTTTTTGTAAACGCCTGCAGGATGGAACTCCGGCAATGTTTCTCAACCTTTGTGGCTTCAGGACAATATTTACACTTTTAGGTTCAATGATGGCCCTCATATGACAATCGAAGATCCCAGAGGTTGAAACAACTGTGAATTAAAGAAAGGAGTGCAATAAGAGAGAGGGAAAATTATTATCCAGCACTGTTCGTTGGGCAGTATGGGAAGGTTGGGTTTCAGCACATCTCAGTAGCTGAAACAGCTTCCCCCCCAACCCCCATGGGCTTGCAACACAGCAATGGCCAAGTAAACAACAATCTCATAGTAGGCAGGTTTTGTGTATAGTTGCTACAGCTCTGTGTTATCATGTTAGCCTCGTGGATCATTTGGAGTAAAATGATTTGCCTAAGCAACAAACACTTTGGCAAATTTCGCTGATCAACATTATAGGTCATTGTCATAGAAAGTATGGGTATTTTCTGGGCATAGGCAAAAGTGTGCTTTGCAGTTTGGTAGTCACTGTAACTCTGATCCCACCCTCCCCTGCTGCTTGTCTGCTCATATGCTATGCAGCAGAACAGCAAACTATTTTGCCAGGTTGGCAAAAGAGCACAGATCCTGAATGTGCCAGGATCACCTTTTTGCATGCAGTAACATGTTTTATCTTTAGATACTATACTACTTGAATTGTCATCCATCCATCCATTATCCAACCCTTCATCCTGGAAAAATCGAATCATTTGCAGACGGCAGTGCTAACCCTACCAGTTCTAAATGCTTGCTCTTCTGATCCTTGCTCTTTTTTTTTTTTTTTCCTTCATTCAATGACACCGCCAGGTTGCATTGGTAGAATTGATATGGACACATTTATAAAGAGTGCTGGAGATTTTGTGGGTTTCATTTAATATTCAGACGAACTAGTAAACAACGCAATAGTGGCTTTTGCATATTGATTTTATTAAATAAAAATTACAATTAAATATCAAATCAGTAATTTGATATATTGCTCATCTGTGTATGCAGTAGTTATTAAGTTACATTTTCCTTTAATTAATTCATGAATTATTTTAACTATTTTGTTATAAAGAAAGGTTGATTTATTTTTGGAAATATTTAGAAATGATCCAAACAAGGACAAACTGCATAAAAGGTTTGATGCCTTATCCAAAAAACTGAACTGGACAGATGTATTATTGTTCTTTCCTAAATTTCCTGTATATATGGTATTTAGGAGATGAATATTTAACAAAGCTATTGACTGTTTTCTTCTTTCATTTCCACTTAGTTTCCCAACAAGCATTAAACCCATGAAACAGCTGTTTCATTTATAAAGTATGTAGAACTTTTGTTACATTGCATATTCCATTGACTGAAAAGTGGACTGATTGTATACAAAGGATATTTTTCACATAGCACAAATTTGATGCAACAGATGTCACAGCAGCTGTTAACCCCCCGCCCCCATTCCTAGTGTAAAACTAGTTTAGTGTTTACTTCAGTCTGACATTTTGTTAATATCCAAGAGATACAATTTTTATGTCACTGGTTTTTTATGTAAGTTCGTAAGTACAATAAAGTTTTGAATATTAAAGCATTGACATTTATTTAAAAAAAAAAAACTGTCTTTAATGTTTTCCTAGATTGTTGGTATTGAACCCATAATAAATCATGGTGGTGCAAGTGCCAGCACTCAGCATCTGCACCAAAGTCTTCGTTGGTTTTTTGGAGTTGCTGCAGTGGTCACTGATGTGGGACATATTTTACTGCTTGACCTTTGTTTGGATGATTTATCTTGCAGTCAGAGTGAACTTGAAGCTTCAGGTAAGTTAGTGCAATTATTATTCAAGTATGAAATATTTTTCAAATAATTATTATTTTCATATTTATATAAGAAATTTTAATTTAAATGACATGACTTTCCTAAAAAGTAATTTGCTTTATAATCAGCTAACACAAGGTTTAAGTAGTGCCTTTTTTCCCTGCAAATTAAAATCTAATTTTAAACAGTAACAGTTCTTAGTTCTGTCATGCAAAATCATATTAAATCATGCAATAACATTTATTGTAGCTGTATTTTCAATCATTAAGTATGCATGATACCGTGGTTTTCTAATCTTAGCTGATTACCACTATCTGCCGTTTTTTTTTTTTTTGGTGATTTTAAATTGCATTCTTTAACATTGTACTGATTTGTGTTGCCAATAAATTAGACACAGCTGGAGATCAACATCTGGCTAGTTTAACAAGACTTGAGCCTGAGCACAGAAATTAAAAATTTCTTCCAGTTTCAGGGCTAGTTGTATGTCTTCACAATGCCCTTATCTGTTCCGGCAAAATTCAGTTTTTAATGCAAATACAGTGTGTTCATTGAAGTGGATTGTAAACAAAACTGGCAGAATATGTGAAAACTATGTATTTTTCTCACAGTGGTCACTTAAAAATCTTTTAACTCTGAAACTGATGTTTGTTATTTAATACAACATAACATTCTGAAAGCGCTTTAATACAACATAACATTCTGAAAGCGCTTTGTGATTGTATGTATTACTGATACAGTTTCCAGAGCACCCTATAAACATTTTGAAAACTTTTGTTGATTTTTTTTTTTTTTTTTTATCTAAAGGTGTTTTAATCACAATATTTGTAATTTTATTTTGTTCAGATGAGGCTCATAATCTCTGAATATGTATTACATGAAAGTGACAAGGAGTTGAAATGGTGCATCTAGGCATGACCACAATGGTAACAGATTTTTAGCAATAAACAAGACATGCATTGACTGTATCAGTACAATTTACCTCAAACTATATGTGAATTAGATTATTAATGAATTGCCTTCAAAGATGTCCTCATTTAAATAGTCTCCCCTTAGTTTAACCTAAATTAATCAAATGAGTATTGGAAAAACTCTACAGTTTTTGGCTTGTGTTTTTTTTTTTTTTTTTTTGGTGCAGATCAAAGCAGAAGGGGGAAAATAAACCCAGTATGGTCTTAGACAACAGCTAGTACAAAAAAGTTTCAAAAACTCCTGCGGTGTATGTTTCATTTGTGCACACTTGTGCAATATAGTACTCTTTTCAGATTCTGTATCAGTGTCGTATGATTAGGCAAGAACTGTTTGCTGTCAAGAGACTTACAAAAGCTATTGGCTGACCTCATATCTGTATCCCAACCCACACCTTGAATCTTCAAGTGTATTACATCAGATTACATTTTTATTATAAGCACTCCCTTATACTCTAGGCTTTTGTTGTACTTCAGTCTTTCCAGGCTGTTTTTGTACCTTTCTTGAACTATTATTTTATCTGTCTAATAATGTAATACAAGTTTCTCCAGTATTTTATATTGTGCTTGTAAAACTAATTGGCATGAAAAACTACACTCTTTATTAATGGCTTTCTATATTTCACTGTACAGTATTGTCTACTAAAACATCACATTTTAGGTTGTATGTGTGGTTGAAATAGTAATAGTAAATAATTTGTATTTAATCAATTAAATAATGTTTAAATTATTTTGCATTTTAATATATATATGTATTTAAATAGCTTTTAACATTACTGATGCTAAATCTTAATTCTTGCTGATATCACAATACTGTAATTTTATCAAAGTAAATAACAGTATGAGTTTCATGTTTAGTCTTTGCATAATTGATACCCTTGCTGGCACAGTGTACTGTAAATGTAAATTTTTATATGTATTAATTTTTTTTGCCTTTCTTTAAGATCTTGAAGTCGTCAATAAATCTCCTGCTGAGATCCCACGTATTCGTGAGACTGTGACGAGAGAAGGAAGACACCTATGCCTTCAATTACAGAGTCCATCTGGCACGAGTGCGACAGCACTACAATATATATCAAGGACAAATCAGTTGGCAGTAGGATTTTCGGATGGTTACCTTCAACTCTGGAACATGAAAACGCTAAAAAAAGAGTATGTTATTTCTTTTATTTTAAAAAGGTGTAATATCTTTATTTAGTGCTGGGAGGTATACCGGTTCATACCGAAAACCGTTTTTTATTTTTATGATATGGATTTTTCTTATACCGCAATACCGGTTTAAATAGCCTAAACAACGTTTTGAAACTGGCACAGTGGGAAACTGTTTAAGGGGGGGACAATTTTCACTGCTACACCGCTAAACACACATGCAGTGGAGTACAGTCAACCCTTGTTTATCGCGGTTAATCCGTTCCAGACTCTGCCGCGATAAATGAATTTCCGCAAAGTAGGATTCTTTATTTATAAATCGAATATTTTTGCAGTTAGAGTATAGAAAACCTGTTTACGACCTTCTAAATACATTTTCTTACATTATTAAAGCCCTCTAGACATGAAATAACACCCTTTAGTCAAAGGTTTAAACTATGCTCCATGACAAGACAGAGATGACAGTTCTGTCTCACAATTAAAAAAATGCAAACATATCTTCCTCTTCAAAGAAGTGCACGTCAGGAGCAGAGAATGTCAGAGAGAGAGAGAGCGAGAAAAGCAAACAATCAAAGATCAATGGGGCTGTTTGTGCTTTTAAGTATGTGAGGCACCACCAGTTAAAGCAGCTGCAAGGAAGGCAGCATTGTGAAGGTAATCTTTCAGCATTTTTTAGAGGAACGTCCGTATCCTCTAGGCCAGTTTGCGAACAGCCCCTTTACTCACACCCCCTCCGTCAGGAGCTGAGAGTGTCAGAGCGAGAGAGACAGAGACAAGCAAATAATCAAAAATCAATACGTGCTGTTTGGGCTTTCAAGTATGCAAAGCACCGCACGGGAAGCATATTGTACATCATTGAGGAGTTTTATTTAATATGTAATACATGCTCTGATTGGGTAGCTTCTCAGCCATCTTGCAATAGCGTGCCTTGTATGAAATCAACTGGGCAAAGCAACTGAGAAAGAGTGTACCATAAATTAAAAGTCCCATTGTCCGCAGAAATCCGCAAACTAGTGAAAAATCCATGATATATATTTAGATATGCTTACATTTAAAATCCGCGATAGAGTGAAACCGCGAAAGTCAAAGCGCGATATAGCAAGGGATCACTGTACATGCGTTAGTGGAGGTATTGAGCGGTGAAAATGGACAGAGAACATTCAGAAACTGAAGCTGTAGCAGACGATAAAGTTGAACATGATGATACAGAAGAACTTTTGCCGAAAAAAGGAGCCGTGTCTGTTGTCTGGAGATAACTTTGGTTTTAAAAGGTCGGATGTGGACCAAACAACTATTTACTGCAAATGCTGTCGAGCTAAAGTTGTCAACACGAGCAATTTGCTGCACCCCCTTAGCTGCAAACATGCTTTGGAGTACAATGAATGTATGGAACTAAGATTGGCACCCTTCACGTCCTCAGGTAAAACGGAAAAAGCTACAGGACACTTTAGTCAGATGTCACTTGTAAATGTGTTTGCTAGAGGTACTGCCCATGACAAAAAGAGCAAGCGGTGGATCAAGATAACCAACGCCATTACAATCCAGATAGCTAATGTGTCATTGGGCAGAGATTGTTAACATTAACAGAAAGTGTAGTTTGTTTATAGTGCAATACAACTTTTGACAAGCATCTCTGGATATTTTGCTAAGGCTAAATGCCTCTTTGGATGGTTGAAAATATGTTGTCAAAATTATAGCTTTAAGTTGTTTACAAAATTTGTTCAATAAAAAGGTTCTATATTTTGACTGCAACTGTTATGCAATGTGATTCCTTCTCTTCATTAGTGCCACCTCCTTGAAAACTATAATTTTATGGGGCCACGCAAACCTGTATTAATACCTGTGTGCACATTAAAATGTTTGTTTTTTTTGTGCAATTCTCATGACAGTGGAATAGGTTATTTTTAGCCAGTCTACTGCAGTAATTGCAGTGGAAAATGTGGTTAACATCCATTCATGCATGGGGAAAAAAATACCATTGAATACCGTGAAACCAGTAAAATTTTGAAAAATACCGTGCTGTAGAATTTTGGTCATACCGCCCAGCACTATCTTTATATATCAATATCTACACTTCTGAGAAGCAAATCATGCCTTCTATATTTTGCCTCTACAGAAAGTTAGCTGTTTAGCTAAAAGGCCCTGTTATGTCCCTGTATTTATTCATGTCCCTAAATATTCAAGTATTTTGGAAGGTTGAACAGATGTTCCAAGCTATGAAGAAAGTTTCTGTTTCTACTTGTACATGTTTTGTATAATTTTAAAACAGAAATTCAAAGCTTTGTGTAAATACTCTTAAAGTCTAAGAAAAGGGCAATGTATATCACCATATATTTAATTTGTTTGTATTTAGCTGATCTTTCAGGTATATTAGCTCTGTTGTTTATCATCTCCTTATTCACTCTACTTTTCCTTGTGGTTTTTTTCTTTCTTTTGATGGCTTTTTTTTTTTTTTTAATAAACTTTGGAATTTAACAATGTCCTCATTTCCAGGACTCACTTTTGACATAAGCATGGAAATTTGATTGAAAACATACATCCTTCTTCCTGAACTAAGTGAGTCAATCAGTAGTCTATTGTAGGTATGTCACAATACCATAATTTTTCTTTTCAGTACCAATACCACTGAGATTTCACAATACTTAATACCTAGGGTTACCAGATTAGAAAATTAGAAATACGGGACCATGTTCAATACTGAAAGTGCAATTACATACACTACAGTTTGCTTCAAAACAGCTTCTGCTTTGTTTGATAAATGTCCATTTGCTGGAATATTCATCAAGAAATTTACACTTACATTTTGGCATCTTGGGATGGATGGATGGATGGATTAGTTTTAAGTTAGAAAAAAAGTGGGCCGTGGCAAGTAGTAACAACACGCTTTGTTGACACTGTATGTTGCCATGCTGATAAGGAACTGCACATTGGCTGGAGAGCAAAACAGTAACAGTGTCGCTGTCCTCAGCCAGCCATAGCAACTGAAGAAGTTGCAAATGGGCAGCAAACACTAGTTACCTTGATACATTTGGTTTATTTTCATAAAGAGAATCTTGAGAAAAAAAAAAAGAATAACTACTTGTAAAGTTACAACTAAGTATCATAAGTAGGTAGTAAAAATACTAATAGTAATAGCAGCTTTAAAGTACTGTAATACTCATGAAGTAGTTACCCAACTATCAATTAATAAACTATCTTTAAATGTTTTGCTAGTAATTACTAGCTCCAAGTTAGCTTATTCCTGTTGCCTAGATCTGGAAATTATCTGTATACGTGTATGTATTTGGTGTTCATTATCTCAAAGCAAAAATTTGTACTGTGGGTTAAGACTAAAAATATTGCCACAATAAATCACCATATTGCCTAAGCGTAATAAGTAATACAAATGCATAAGTTGAGGAAAGGATACATAAAATATCACAGTGCTTAGAAGTAATTTGGTTATAAAGAAGAATACAAGTGCAACTATTTGGCAGTTTTTAGGTTTTAAGCCAGGAGAAAAAGGGCATCTGGCAAACATAACCAAACAGGGAATTCCCCAACACCACCCCACCCTTGCCACCACCTGAGTAGCACATGGCAGTGAACTTGGCTGATAGATAATGCAGAATGATCAAAGAATCAAATATTTAAGAAAAAATCCACAGCCTGAGTTATAATAGATAATCCAGGTGTAAGACAGCTGGGCTATCCTTGGCTTAATTGTTTTGGCCACACTCTTAATGTGGCTGTAACAAGCTCTCTAAATGCTGCTAACATAAAATCTCATGTATACTGCTCTCTTACTGTGTGCCACAAGTGTTATTTCACATAGCTGACAAAAGTGGAAAAATCTTCATACTGCTGAAGCTGAACTTCGTCTGCCGAAGAATTAACTGGTTGCAGTAAGAAATCTACAAATTTGAATACATTTTCACTCCCAAAATCCAAATTAGCAACCTAAAAACCTCTTCTGTTGTCGGGCTTAACATGGCAGGTGTGCCATTTTGAAGAACGCTGTAGTGGTGGCAGAGCAAGCCAAAGCTACAACTTTGCTGCGGTCAGTCTGGATGAACAGAATCAAGCCTGATGAGATTCACTCCTTCTTGAATTGTTCAATGACCACTATTGCTGCCCAATCACCATAAGCATTGACATCTATTTTGTATTTCCAAAAGACTGCAACCTCTGAGGTTGCTGAGAAAGTAATACACAAGATTTAGAAAATCAACTGTATATTCATTAAAAATGCTGCTGCAGTGACACCTCTTTTTAGATTAAACCACCAGTGAACCATAGCATTTGGGAAGTGAGTTGTGCTCTCCAATCATCACTACATTAGGCTTCCACAAGGGAAGCAAATCAATGTGGTAGTACAATCAATAGCTGTACTTTCCATGCCCCTGCCACAAAAAGAATTTGACACAGATTATTACAACTAAAATGGATTTTGCTTAATGTAATGCCAGGCTAATTTCTGCGCAGGTGTGCTGTTTTTGAGAAGTTGAAGGCTGACATATAAGGCTTAGCAAGAAAAATGCATATTATGCTCTAAAATGACACAGTTGGGAGAGTGTGGAAAACAATTGTAATTTGTTCACATTAATAATGTGAAAAAACGTTGGTACTATTGTGTCCATCTTGTACTGCCCAGCTTGTTTTTGTTTTTTGATTTTCTGAAACACCGGTACAATAACTGCAGGTGAGATTTGCTAAAGTTTACCCCCCAATATGCTGCACACACAGATGACGTTTTGAGTTTAATGTACTGTAACTCTTTTGCAATAAAAACCTTCCTGCTTACTCAACAGATAATTCTGGTGAATTTGTTTGACTCATCATGCTCATTTGCTTCAAAGGCAATGTGTTGCCACATAGGTGAGATTGATTTCTTCTTAGCCAACCCATTTGTCTGTATTAAACAAGGAGATTTTCCTGCCGTTTTACAGTACATGGCAATTAACAATCAGGACAGCCTGGCACCAAATTGAAAATTGCAAGAATTACAGAAAGGCAATTTTAACTTAATCAATTAAAACAGTAATGCAGACCCCTCCTCCCGACCACCCCCCTAGTATCATTTGTCAATGGTGTATATGGGGCCAATGATTAGCTCTGGAATTAAACAAAAAAATGTTTCCAAATTGTTTATTTTCTTTCTCTTGTGGTATGCTCTTTAGTCTTCATTTTTGCAGTGGCTTCACAGCCTTGCCAATGAGCCTTGTGTAGAACAGTTTTTTTGTCAAAAAATTGTGAACTTTACACTTCTTTTTCACTGGTGGAAACTAATTACTCATTTTGCACCAAATAAGAGGAAAATGTGTTTTGTTTGGGAACACAACATCACTTTAAGGTTTTGGAGCTTAAATGGTTTGAATAATTAGGCAAGCAGCATTTTTCCAATTTTTAGAAATCAACTTTTGACTATTTCCCATATTTTTCTCTCCTTAAGACACATCTGACCATTAGACGCACCTAGGTTTATAGGAGGAAAAAACAAGAAAAAAATATTCTGAACCAAGTGTTGTAATAATATATTTAATAAAATATAGCAGAATAATATTTCAACCATGTAAAGTCAACAGCGGTATTTAGAACCATAATCGCTGTCATTAACAAATGAGGAGAGACTTTAAGGTTCAAGCACTCTTCTAGTTTTCTGGAAACCCCAAGAAGTCCTCAACGCTAGTGTCAGAATTTATGAAGCTCAGTTGCTCACAATCACTTTGCAGGAGCACGTACCTATCATCACGCGGCACAAGCTGTCCAAAGCCACCAGGGGACAAAGCACGTTTGGACCAATGCTCCCTGAAGTTATATCGATCGCCTGTCTAGTCCCATCTATATTTGTAATGCCACAAAGCCCTTCATCTCGTCTTTTGTTGTGGGTTTCCACTTTGGGGAAAAAAAAGAATGCGGTGCAAGCGCAGCCTGCGATTCAAAAAATCGCTCTGCATACCTGTTTGTCTCGCCTGACAGTAGCTGAAAAGTAGCTTCAGGAAAGAACAGCCTGAAATAGTTCAACGGCTGGTAATCTGTTGAGTCCAACAGCATGAATGGTGCTATCTTGTGAAGTCTGGTAGCCAGTTTGGCTCCCACAGATCAATGTCCGGGTATTCCTCCCACACGAACCTTGCCGTAGGTATATCAGCTGTGTGAATCTGATCAGCTGATGCCAGTTCCTCATTCTCTTGCTTGATCTCCTGATCACTCTCAACAAAATCAGATTCTGAAAAATCAGAGTCCAACTCAGCGATAATGCGCAAAACATCGTCTTCGGAGTATTTTGTTTTCTGCACTCACTTCTCTCCCTCGTGAGATGTCAATGCCATCTTGCCTTTGTTTACATTTCGTAACTCACGCACACGCAAGGATTTGATGCTGAGTCAATGAGTCTAACATTCCTCCAAGCAGAGAGGGAATGCCTGTAACGTAATGGTGAGTTTTGTCACCATTAACAGCTGATTGTCACCCTCTACCCCTGGATGTCTACTTTTGTCAGGTAATACACATCACGGTCTGTGACGTAATGTTTGATCCATAAGATGCACGGACATTTCCACACTTCTTTTGGTGAAAAAAGTGCGTCATATGGAGTGAAAAATAGGGTATATACTTTTGCTTTAAAAAAAAAAATGTTAGAACACTTAGGCTGCCATTAAAAAGTGCTTGTTGGAGCACTATGTGTATCTTTTGAAGTCCAGAAAATGGTGACGAGTTTGCAAGGCACTGTATATAACTCCCTTTTATCTAGTGATATTGTCACCACACAAATGCTAGTAATACACTATTCTGCAGTTTTTTGTCAAAGTCATAAATACTGTTTGTCTAACTGTTAAAACTTATTTTAGGGTTTTGGGATTCAATCAGACTACAGTCCTAGAGTGGGATGGTAAAATTATGGGATTGAATTTGTTATTTCTAAACAAAGGCCATAGGTTATTGGGAAAGTTGTAAATATCCACAGAAGTTTATCTAGGAATTCAGTTTTTCAGTTTGGCCGAAGCCAGTGTTCCCTGCTCCTCCATCAGGATGACACCGAACATGAAATAGGTCTTTGGCAGTATATTGTGGCAGAAAACATTGTTTAATATCTTGAGTGCTTATTACACACTCTGTACTATTGTGAGTTTTAATAAAAGCATACAAAAATGTTAAATTGTTTAGTAACCAAATTACTGCTTATTCATGGTATTTTTATTTTTTTTCTTAATGTAGATACCATTCTCAGTTAGAAGGAGGAAGGGTACCAGTTTATGCCTTCACATTCCAAGAGCCTGAAAATGATCCTCGCAATTGTTGTTGTCTTTGGGCTGTGCAGTCTTCTCAGGACAGGTGAGCCTTAAAATTTAAAATCCATGTAAAGAATATTTTTAAATATATATGTGTATGTATGTAAATACATACCATTTGTTACACATTCTGTGGTAAAAACTCAACTGAGTGGATTGAAAATGTGTATATTAAATTGTCATTTCTTTTTTTCCATTAGTGAAGGAGATGTTGTCAGTTTGCATTTGCTGCAGCTGGCCTTTGGAGACAGGAAATGTATGCCTTCAGGGCACACGTTGTATGAGGTAGGCTGGTATTTATTTTTTGTTTTATTTAACTTATTAAAATTAGTATGGTAAAATGGATTTACAACTTGGCCGAAATGGACATACTCAAAAATACCAAATTATTCCTCTATGAGTGAAACAGATGTATATTTTTAGACCTTTTCAATCTCAAACACTTCTGAATATAAAATGCATCTCTGTCTCTTCTTAAGCAGAGAGGTGGCTCTGGTGGTAAGGATTTGCTGGCGGCTGCTGGTACGAATCCCGCAAACGCTGGAACACTTCTTTGGGTACTTGAGCAAAACCCTTAACTGCAATTGCTTCGTCCTGGGTATGACGTTAACCTGCATCCAGGCCTGCAAGCGGCCCTCCAACTTGCAATGAAAACTTGGGGATTGTAGGCAGAATTGGCACTCCAGCCGTTGTAAAATCCTTCCTCACGGAGCTACCTGCATTATAGGTAGACCCTCTTCGCTTGCAGGACTGTTAGAGTTATCGACTTGACGTTGAATCCTTGCGTGTGTTAGTAGCATAGAGTAAACAACGTTTAGAATCGCATCGACATCGAGCAAGAGAGTGAAGTGAATGTGCAAAGCAAAATACTCAGTGGATGACATATTGCATATATTTTATTATTTTGAATTGGACTATGATTCGGTGCAAGTGACCTGGAGATTTAGGTCTGAAACGAAAGTGAGGTACTGGCATCAGCTGATCAATCCCCAGCTGACGCACCCAGCCGCTGCCAGATCTCTAACACGCAGTGATAGCACACTGCATGCAGCAACAAACACTTTCTGTTGATTTATGTGAGAAACTGTTGCTTTGTGTGCTTTTTAGAAACCTGAGTTTTTTGGAAAAATATTCTGGGAGAAAAGGGTGAAAAAATCGGCAATATGATAAGCCGCTGCTTTAGTAATATTTCCTCACTTCTCACTTTTTCTCTCATAAGGCACAGCATGGGTATATGAGTTTTACAACGTGGTTTGTTCAGGGCAGGGGACTAGGAAGGGTCTTGGCTGCAGCACACAATTTCACACACTTTGTACTGTTCTTTATGGTGCTTTTGTAAATGGTGGACAAGATTAGTAGTGCTCAAAGCTTTTGTCGGGACTTGCTTTCTGCATTCTGTACAGAATACATTTTTCTGCTGCTCATCTGACACTTTGAACCTGAACCATCTTCAAATAAATGAGCCATTGTTTTTCTTTTTACCAACCAGCTCTTCTTCGATAGCTCCCTTCATGTCTTTATCTGTCTCCGTCCTGTCGCTGCCTACAGGAATTATCGAGTGAATCGCTGGGGAAAAGGGGTGAGCTGTGTTCAGAGAGGGAAAGAGGTGGGGGAGGGTGAAGTTGACGATATTGTCACATCCTATTTCTCGTATGACAATTTGTCGATATTTTTTAAAAACTCGATATATCAGCCTTATTAAAACAATCCAAAATGATAACTTTGTGGAGTTTGGGCAAGCAACAAAGCACTCCTCCTTCTATTTAGGCATATATCATCCTCCCCAACAGTCTTGTCTGGCTGAGGTTGAGTGGCTCTATTTAAAGCCAGACTGGGGAGTCCGTCTGTCACATCAGTGCTGTAGCCAGACAGCACCAACTGTGTCAGGCAGAACCTCTACATGACACATAATCCTCCTCCAAGCAGCTACTTCCGGTGACACCCAAGGAATTCAATTGATATACCTGTTGGAGCTACAACTTTGATTCATCCCAGAGGGTATCTAAATTGGAGATCAACCTGAGGAATACTTCCTTCCACTCAGTAAATTGAGGGTACACATGGCCCTTGGAGTCAATTCCCCTCTATCCTTCCATCACTTCCACAAGGTAATAATCCCCTACACAAATTTGTTTTCAGCATTAATTTTACACCCAGGAAAGACTGCTATATTTGTAAGAAAAATTATTAAACAAGGGAGATAACTTCAAAAAATGAGAGTTGATAATTCAAATTAAGACTTAAAATTTACATCTGAGTTAGAATGTTCAATGCATGGAAAAATGCACGGCTGATGCAAAAACTAAGGTTTGATGTCCATTTGTCTCAAATCAGAAAGTCAATTGTGAATAATGGCAGTATTTATTAATTAGAAAAAGTGGTGACAAAGCACTAACCCAGATTCAGCGACACAAATAGTCCCAAATATTTAAAAGCATTCCAACGCCCAAGTTTATTTTACTTCAAATCTGTAGTAAACATAAGGTACTCATACCATAAATGTTCATTAATAATGCAGATATGGGAGATAATTTAGGTGAGCAATTGATTGGGAATATTGGTAGATAGTTTGAAGTTGAAATGGATCTTTAATGTGATTTGAATATTGTACAGTTTTGTGGATGTTATATTCAAATTTTTGTGCTGTAGGTAAATAGTACTGCTAGCATATATAAAAAGGGGGAAAAAAACTTTTAAGCATTTCTTGTTAATCTAATCAATTAAATGTTTTTGTGCAGGGTTTGGAATTTTGTGAAGAACGTTACAGTCAAGACTTAACTGCTGGTGTGTTTGCATTAAGGAACCGGGCTACCAACACTAGACTGCTAGGATGTCAGACAATTGAAAAATTTAGGAACCACCCAGACAGAGATGAAAACATGAATGAAGGTGTTTTTTGTTTTTTTTTTTAATATGTTCATATTAAATTGTATGTTTTTTAATATGTTTTTAATATGAACAATGTTCCTTTTCTTTATTGTATTTCATTATTTTGTGAATTTTGAGTTTTGCCAGTTTGTTTATTGCTGTTATTTATTAATTTTTTTCTGTTTTAATTGTGCATTTTAAACACAATTCATTTATTTTTTTTAAACATTTCTTAAAGAGCAAGAGTAACCTGAATATAATGTATTTTAATCCATTATAAAAATTGCTTTCTTTTTACAGCAGCTTCACCAGACACTAGTGTGTCTGTTTTTTGCTGGCAAGTTAAGTTATATGGCCAAGACAAGCCTTCTACTTTCCTAGGGATTTTTGACATTAACCGTTGGTATCATGCACAAATGCCCGATTCTTTACGGTAAGTATTAATTGGTGGGGGTTTATGATCATTTGTATTTGTAAAACTGACTAATTGTTCTACCTGTCTAAGATGGGTTGAAATCTAAGTAATCAACATAGACCTCAGAGTTAATGTTTGCAGTACATCATCTACTGGAATATGTTTTGTAATACATGTAGTAATAAAATGCTTTACCTTTGTCATTCCATCATATGGCTGATCACAAACATTAGCACTGATTTCATAAATCCCCTAACAAATGGCATATAACAGAGACACAGGAACCGAACAGACTCTCAGACATACAGACACTTTTCCATTTAGTAAGTTGGATTAGTTTGGCATTTCATTCTCCTGCAGAGAGTTATAGTCAAATGAACGGAGTAGGGGAAGACCAAGCTTTATTTTACTAGTAACCATCTGTGGTTGCTCCCATATCAGAAATGTAATTCCATCAGAATGTTCTGGAACTTTCTTGGCGTTTTCTTCTAGTGGGCTGTGTCACATACACCTTACATGGAAAAAGGTATTATCACCAGATTTGTAAACAACTCCAGTTGAGTTGTCTATCCAGATATTGCCTTTCTTTTCTGTAGTGGCCTCCTGGATTTCTTAAACAATACTGTCTTTCAACTATACTTACTATATTTAGTAACGTCTCACCACTGCTTGTACTCAGTAATTCTCCTCAGAATCTTTACTTTCAGTCTATTTAGCATGTCTCCTTTCATAATGCAGTCCTCCTTGTGGAGTGGTCTAGATAGTCTTTTTACCTAGGCAAACAGAATACCTGCCTATCTCTGACAGACATGCTATTTGAAACACCAACATCCATATTCATATTTGAATTCTGCAGTCTTTTTATGCTGAGTCTGTGACTGTTAATGTAAGCCTTGCTTAATAACCTTTTCATCTTGTGCCTTAAGATAAATGGTGTAAATTTTGCTCTGGTGGCAAGACACTGAGTTGGAACAATACACGAAAACAGCTGTGTTTTAAAACCATATACTATGCTGAAATCAGTTAAAACTTTGAGTCAAATGTGAAGAAAATCTCAAAAATTTGGGAAACTGCACAGCATGTATAATATGTTTTAGAATGAGCAAAATAAAATGCTTTTAGTAGCTTTATACATTTTTCACATTTTCTGCCTGGTGTTTCTCTAATAATAAAATGTATTATGTCATGAATGCATAAAACAAAAAAAAAACAAAAAAAAAACCTGTCTCTAAACCTTTTGTGGGTACATATATTTGGGCAAAGTTTGATTATCTGAAATACTGATTAGGAACATGTCAACTTGTCATACGACCCCAGGATACACTGAGAAGATTATAGCTCTTGATTATCCTTTAAAGGCCATGTCATATTATGTGACTACTCCAGCAATTTTCAATCATAGCCTTCATTCATATAATCTTTGTGATTCTGAAGCAGTCAGGGTGCTCCCATGAAGCCAGTTACATAACATAACCTGCCCTTACCACTCAAACAAAATCAAACCGGTTGAAACTTGTCTTTAGTTATAGGGGTTGGCTCTGTGCTCATGAGAGCTGACAACCAATGAATTGTCATCTGGAAGTGAAACTTGTTTGTCTTATGTCTTGTGTTTCACATACCATAACATACTGGGGAAAAAAAGAAAAAAGGGGAGAGTTGCTGGCAGAACTTTCCATACCTGTTAACATTTCATACAGCCTTGCCTCCTCAAGCAGCACTCAGTGTTGAACAGAATATCCTAAAAAACTACATAGTTACTGAATATACATACCTTAATCTATTTAGATTTGTATTCTGATTGAATACTCCAAATATGTAACTCATGCTGAATACTTTCAGGAGTATATAGCCTTGTTCATAAAAATATAAAATAAGTTAAATACTTACTTAAATTAACTTAAATTAAAATGTGACCTGAAAATGCACTCCAGTTTCACGTGAAACTTAAGCCATTCTTTTACTGTTATCAAAAACCAGGGGAACAAACCTTCTCAGGAAACTTTTATTAATAATAATAAAAGTTTGAAGAAAAAAAATGACTAAAGCTCAAAGTGCATGTTTAGCCATTTCACATTCCTGAGTTGTTTTACTTTTAAGAAACAAACTAAATTATCATAAAAAGCAAACTCAGGTATTCATTTTTCATGTGACATACTTACACTTAACTAACCTGCCAACTATATAACGTATTTTTGCTCTATAAGATGCATTTTTTTCCCCAAAAGAAGGATGCTAATGTCTGTGCGTCTTATGTCGTGAATATTGAGTCACAGACTGTAATGTGTATTACCTGACAAAAGTCGACATCCAGGGGTAGAGGGCGACAATGAGCCATTAAGGGCAACAAAACTCACCATTACGTTAAGGGCATTCCCTCTCTGCTTGGAAGAATGTTAGACTCATTGACTCGGCATCTAATCCTTGCGTGTGGGTGAGTTACAAAATGTAAACGAAGGCCAGATGGCATCAACATCTCACAAGGAAGCGAAGCGAGTGCAAAAAACAAAACACTCAGCAGACAATGTTTTGCGCATTATCGCAGAGTCGAGAGACTGATTTTTCAGAATCTGATTTTGTTGAGAGTGATCAGGAGATCAAGCAAGAGAGTGAGGAACTGGCATCAGCTGATCGGACACCAGGCGATGCTGCCCCAGCTGAGCACATTCGCGCAGCCGATGCAATTACGGCAAAATTCATGTTGGAGGAATACCTAGACATTGATCTGAAGGAGCCAAACTGGCTACCTGACCTCACAAGATAGCACCGTGCTTGCTGTAGGACTCGACAGATTACCAGCCACTGAACTATTTCAGGCTGTTCTTTCCTGAAGCTGTTTTTCAGCTACTGTCAGGCGAGACAAACAGGTATGCAGAGCAATTTGGTGAATCACAGGCTGCGCTTGCACCGCAATCTCGTTTTTCAAAGTGGAAACCCACAACAAAAGACGAGATGAAGGGCTTTGTGGCATTACAAATATAGATGAGACTAGACTGGTGATATAACTTCAGGGAACATTGGTCCAAACGTGCTTTGTCCCCTGATTGCTTTGGACAGGTTATGACACATGATGATAGGTACGTGCTTCTGCAGATTGTGAGCAACTGAGCTTCATAAATACTGACACTAGCGATGAGGAGTTCTTGGGCTTTCCAGAGAACTAGAAGAGTACTTGAACCTTAAAGTTTCTCCTCATTTGTTAATGATAGTGATGATGGTTCTTAATACAGCTGTTGACTTTACATGGTTGAAATATTATTCTACTATATTTTATTAAATATGTTAGTACACCATTTGGTTCAGAATATTTCTTGTTTTCCTGCTCTAAACCTAGGTGCGTCTAATGGTCAAATGCATCTTAAGGAGCGAAAAATATGGTAATTCACTAAAATAAATTAGCATTTGCACATAACCTATGTAAATCTTAGTATATACTTTAAATGAAATCAAGCAACATGCCGCTTTTCAGACAGCCATTAATGGATTGCTTTGATCACTTAATTGTTTTTTTGGACCCATTTTTTTCAGAGAAACAAAGGTTGCACATAACCCCTCATTTATGTGCATGGATTGTGTAAACACCATGTGACGTGCTCTGTGTGATGTAATTATGTCTTATATGATCAAATAAAGTGAATAATGCATCACCGTTCCCTTTCAGGCTGCACTTAGGCTCAAGAGGCTAGAATGCAAATAAAATAGCCAAAGTCAACAGCTTGTTGCAAACCATTTTACATTTCCTCAACATCTATAACACTGCTGCTTGAAACATCAAATAGTTACAGCCATTTGAAAAAGTTTGGGAACCCCTTTTAATTCTATGGATTTTTGTTTATCATTGGCTGAGCTTTCAAAGTAGCAACTTCTTTTTAATATATGACATGTCTTATGGAAACTGTAGTATTTCAGCAGTGACATAAAGTTTATTGGATTAACAGAAAATATGCAATATGCATCATAACAAAATTAGACAGATGCATAAATTCGGGCACCCCAACAGAGATATTACATCAATACTTAGTTGAGCCTCCTTTTGCAAATATAACAGCCTCTGGACGCCTCCTATAGCCTTTGATGAGTGTCTGGGTTCTGGATGGAGGTATTTTTGACCATTCTTCCATACAAAATCCCCCCAGTTCAGTTAATTAACTCTTTCAGGGCGGATTTCAACTTTTGTCCAAGGGGTTGACGGTGATAAAACCCACTGTTACGTTTTTTAGTTAGAAGGAAAGAATTGTTTTTGACCGAGACTCCCTGCGCTCACATGAGTAGAAAGGAATTAAACAGCAGCGTAAATGGCATTGACGTCTGGCGAGAGATCGAGGTGAAGGCGTAAAGCGAGATACTCCATGGACGACGTTTTGCGTATTATCACTGAATTGGACTTTGACTCGCTGGACTCCGATTTTGATACAAGTGATCATAAACGAATGTGAGGTGTTGGCATCAGCTGCTCAGTCCCATGCAGATGGTGGTGCTGAATGGGTTCGTGTAGCTGGTGTGTTTACGGCGTCATTCACCTGAGAGGACCGTCATGATGACAAAAGTTGCCAACCAGATTGCGATGCACTGCAAACGCTGCCGGCCCCCCGCCAAGCAAAGACAACCTGGCAGCAGGCCTGACGTGCATTCCTGGTGAACAGCACATAATGACAGACATTTTATGTTGATTTCCGTGAAGCGCTTTTCTGAAAACTCTGTTTATTGGAAAAAAATATTCAGCCCTCAAAGAGTTAAAATTTGATGGCTGCCGAGCATGCTTCAAATCATCCCATAGATTTTCGATGATATTCAAGTCAGGAGACTGTGGTGGCCATTCCAGAACATTGTTCTTCTCCCTCTGCATGTATGCCTTTGTAGATTTCGAACTGTTTTGTGGGTCATTGTCTTGTTGGAATATCCAACCCCTTCGTAACTTCATATTATTGACTGATCGTTGACATTTTCCTGAAGAATTTGTTGATATTGGATTGAATTCATCTGACCCTCAACTTTAACAAGGGCCCCAGTCCCTGAACTAGCCACACAGCCCCACAGCATAATGGAACCTCCACCAAATTTGACAGTAGATAGGTGTTTTTCTTGGAATGAAGTGTTCTTCTTCCGCCATGTAAAGCAATTTTTGTTCTGACTAAATAACTCGATTTTTGTCTCATCAGTCCAAAGCACTTTGTTCCAAAATGAATCTGGCTTGTCTACATGAGCATTTGCATACAAGTTACTCTGTTTGTGGCGTGAGTGCCAAAAGGGCTTCTTTCTCATCACCCTGCCATATAGATGTTCTTTGTGCAAATTGCGCTGAATTGTAGAAAGTTGTACACCATGTGCAGCAAGATGTTCTTGCAGGTCTTTGGAGGTGATCTGTGGGTTGTCAGTGACCATTCTCACAATCTTGCGCATATGCCGCTCCTGTATTTTTCTTGGCTTGCCAGACCTGGGTTTAACAGCAACTGTGCCTGTGGCCTTCAATTTCCTGATTAAATTCCTTACAGTTGAAACTGACAGTTTAAACCTCTGAGAGAGCTTTTCGTAGCCTTCCCCTAAACCATGATACTGAACAATCTTTGTTTTCAGATCTTATGAGAGTTGCTTTAAGGATCCCATGCTGTCACTCTTCAGAGTAGAGTTCAAAGGGAAGCACAAGTTGCAATTGACCACCTTAAATACCTTTTCTCATGGTTGAACACACCTGTCTATGAAGTTCAAGGCCTATTAACAAGCTAATCCAACCAATTTGGTGTTGCATCAGTATTGAGCAGTTACATGCATTCAAATCAGCAAAATTACAAGTGGACCCAAATTTGTGCACAGCCAGTTTTTCACATTTGATTTAAATTAATACAACTAAATACTGCTTCACTAAAAATCTGTGTTCGGAAAACACCCCAGTACTCGGATGTTCCTAGAAAATGAAAGACATACCACTGTTATCTTTTTTGTTGAAAGTAGAGTAAATTTATTATGCAGTGTAAGAGGGGTTCCCAGAGGGGTTTTCATATGACTGTACTTGGCTGCTACTTGTTAAAGCACAAACACATATAAAGCAACAACAAACACTTTTAGACTACTGGGTAAAGTGAACATTGTTTATGAAAGAGTCTAGCTCACCTAAAAAGCAAACAGGAGCGGCCAGAAACAAATGCATGTCGCAAACCGTTTTACGTTAACAGCAATGATGCTTCCAGTACTGGAAGGTCAGCATATAGTTGCTAAATGTGACATTCCAGGTAATTTTCAGTCATGAAACTCGACCTGGTCCAGGGATAAATTCAGCGCCCACAGTCGGCAAATCTGACAGATCTATATCTAGACGTTGTATAATATGATATCAGCTTAATTATCTGGGAATTTCCCACTAGGAGTTGGAAGAAGTTGCTGAGGGAAGGTTGGTTTGGGCTGTCCAGTTCTAAATGTTGCCACTTTGACCCTCATCTAGATAAGCAAATTGAATTTAACAATGTAAATAATTAGTAAATAAACTGATTTCATTCAAAAATTGACAAGAGTCTCTTTCATATACTGCTTCTGCTTTTACTTGAGTCTGAGCATTCTTTCATTTTGTGACTTCTGTGTACTGATCAGTAACTATATTGTGGTCAACTATGACATCATTTGAAATTTTAAATTAGCTGAATTATTTCTTTAACCAGTTCTATTACTTTTCTGTTTATATATTTATATATATTCTTGACACACTAAATAAATATCTCTAAGTTTATTTTATGCTAGAAGTGTCAGTTTTTAGGTTTTTGACACTTACCACTTTTGAGGAAAAATTGTATGACTTTGTTACATTCTTAAAATTGAAAAGTATTGTTATTGTGTAAGTTCAGCAATAAATGAAATAATATTTATCCCTTACAGACATGGAGAGTTTCTTCACAGTTGCCCATATTTTGCACTGTGGTCCCTGGATGCCATTGAGGCAGTGACTTTTCCAACATCCCTTCTTGATGTACTTGTACATGATCGAAGTTTGAGCCGAGGAGTCCCTCATACACACCCTCCTCCTGAACAGTTTTTCAATCCCGGCACATTCAACTTTGGTATGATTTGAAAATACTGTGTGTTTTGATAGTTTTTATATCTTTATTAAACTTACTCAAGTTCATGATAATTTTGTTGCTTTCTCCCATTCTGAATTTGTTCAAATTTGGAATTAAATGAGGCAGAACTTGGTAATATTCTCAACCTTAATGTTCATAAATCCTTTTGTCCAGCTTCCTCTTCTGTTACTAAACAGGTTACTTGTTTCTCATATATATTACTTGCATTAGCAAGGTGATTAATAGTTCCAAACAAACTTGTCTCTTATGGATCCATGTCTTCACAAATTTTAAAGCAATGTCTTTCTCTATTCTGTCCTCTTATCATAAATGTAGGTAATAGTTCCCTTTCTTTTGTTTTGAAATTTATGTTTAAATGTTTTGTTTTTTTTTTTAAATGCGACCGTAACTCTTGTGGTATATCTTATTCCAGTCCCATATCTCAAATTCCCCTTCTTTTCAAAGTCCTAGAACAGGCTTTGGTTGAATGACTCTAGACTCGTCTCTCTGTGAACCATTCCAGCCTGTCTTTCACTTTAGTCACAGCAGCAAGACCAGTGGGTAATGATATTTTGCTAACTTGGGGAGCTTTTTTTTTTTTATATATATATATAAAAGCCTCAGCATTGCTTTTCACATCTTCCATGCAGAACGTTTAGAACATTTGAAGACACTCGTCCTATTTACTTAAAAGGTTTTGAATGACCAGGCTCCATCTTATCTCTCTGATCTTCTACACCTGTATATTGTTGCCCACTAATTCTGATTCTGTAAAGCTGGTCCTGTACTTAAAACCGTTCCTAGGTACTAGGCAGAATAATATATGGGATAGAGTCTCGTGTGTCTTGGCTACAGCCTTGTGGAAAACTCCTGATAAGAATCTTTATCAAGTTACTACCAGTTTTTTAAATTACTCTTAAAGCATGTTTGCAAATTCTTTGTATAATTTGTTTTATCTTTTTGTACAATCTATTTATGTATGTTGAGGTGCTTAGAGGACGTTCTGGGTGCTGAGAGGACTAGCCGATGTAAACCTTGCAAATGAGAGAGGTTACTGAGAGTTTTTGTGTTATCTATGGTGTGAGAGTTAATTAAAAAATAGATTAAGGAACAGTGCAGGATTTTTTAAAGGTTTTTTTTTTTCCTTTAGAAGGGTTTTTTGCTTTTTTTTATTTTGCCCACGCAGGAGCAAAAGTAGCTGGATGTTTTGGTGGGGTGCACTTGGAAAAGTTACTTGTTCTTGTTATTTGTATTTGAACTAGCCGGGCAGAAAGCAGCAGTAACTGATATTGGCATCTTTGTAATAAAATAATTATAGCAATAAATGGTTAATAATAGTTTAAAAAAAAAAGGCTATGGCTGACTTCAAATCAATAAAGGGGAAGGGCTCCCTTAAGTGAATGACAGCTTAAGGGTTCATTAATATGGGGGAATACAAACAGTGTGTATGGAGAGCCTTAAACTAAGGAATAAGAGAAGCACAAAGTTAGGAGAAAAGTAAAGTTAACCTTCTAGAAAGACAAACAGCAGGCAGCTGACAGAGAGAATATTATCGGAGCTTAAGGAGCCAGAAGGTGTAAAATAGCTGTAGCAGTTCTATAATCTAATTTTGTTGGCTTAAATTTTTTAGTTTTACCGTTTAAGTCAAATAATTTAATTTTAATTGAAACAAAAAGAAAAAGTTAAGACAGTTTTAGTAATCCTAAATCACATTTTAGTAATGAGGCCAGTACAGTGCAAGTCCTGTTAGATGTTGGAGTTTTTAGATGGCGGCTTGGAGGAGCCAGTCTTCTATGAGGGCTGTATCTGCAGGAGATGCCAGCTGATCCAGCACTGCGAGCTTAGGGTTGCCAAAATGGAGGAGGAGTTGGTTAGTCTGCGTTGTAGTAGAGAATTGACAGACTTGGCCCAGGTGTCCTTTAGAGAGAGAGTGTTTCAAACCTAAGAGTGCAGGAGGAGATTCCAGACCAGAGAGGTAGAGATAGATGGGTCACAGTCACAAGGCACAAGGTAAAGGGTACACGGTGTCTGGTGGCATCAACCTCAGAATTGGAAATGTCAAACTGTTTTTATGTCCTTGTGATGGATGGTGTCTCTGATTATTCTGAGGTGGTAGGCAGGGATGAGTAGCCCAAACGGACCAACTCAAAACCAGTTTCCAGGAAGAGAGAGGTAGTAATAGTTGGGGATTAAATCAGTAGGGGGATTGAAGCACAGCCTTCCGGGTGCACAGGTGGGTAGATAGATAGGGGGTGGATCCATTTGTCATTGTCCATTTTGGAACAAATGACTTGCATAAGGGAAGTCTGTCAGTTCTGCTAAACAAATTCAAAGGGTTAGATGTCATGCTAAGGAGCAGATCTTTCAAGGTAATCTTCTCTGAAGTTCTGGTTGTACCACACACCAGTCCAGGTAAAATTGAGGAGATTAGAAGGTTTAACGCATTGCTGAAATATTGGTGCAGGATAGAAGGGTATAGGCTTATAGGGCACTGGAACTCCTTTTGGAAAAGATGGGATCCGTTCCACCGCGACTGTTACATCTAAACTGGAGGGGCACCAATTTATTAGGGAGACGTATGAGTAGGTTAGCTTAGGGTTGTATAAACTAGGGAATGGGAGGGCAGGGAGTTTAGGACAGGCCAGGTTTAGAACTATACATAGAAGAACAAACAATAGTGTAAAAATAAAATTGCATAGTAATGTAAATTCTAATCCAATGTTTAAATGTACTGGATGTTTGAAAGTAATTACAGATTAAGCATCATCCGTAGATGATATATACTGTTACCAAAAATAAGAATAAAATAGCCTTTGTGGTTTTTTGTTTTGATTTTTAGCCCTTCATGTTTTTAAAATTTTCTTTTTTTTTATTTTTGCACTCTGAGTAAAAGTATTTTACATTATTTTATATGTGTGGGAGTACAAATTGGTCAATCTGAAGGTGAATATTAAGTAAAGAAATTGGTTTTATACCCATAAATAGTATTTTTTTTAAGGTCAATCACAAAGGACAAAGTGGAGCTTCTTGGGAAAGGAACTCTTTTCTGCTTTCAAAAGTTAGCACAACAGATAATTTCAGTAAATCTCCAATTCTCAACCAATCTTACAGTTAGTGTATTTTGCAAAATCTTAAAAGTACATAACCAATCATCTTGAATAAACAAGTACACATTAATTTGACAGTGTCCTCAGGATGCTTTTAGCTGAAAAATGATGCTCTCTGTATGTTTTGATCATTATTTATCAACTGGTATTAACGTCCTGCTCCTTCTCCATCCGTAACTTACTTTATGTTATGCTTGTTTTTAAATAGATGCAGTTTGTTTGTTGAGCTCTGGAATCGTACATATAACTTGCTCAGGATTCCAGAAAGAGGTTAGTGTCTTCATATGTGTATGTATGTGTGTATATCTGTGTACTATATAAATATATACAAATCAACCACAACATTAAAACCACCTGCCTAATATTGTGTAGGTGCCACCAAAGGAGCTCTGACCCCTAGAGACATGGACTCCACGATGCCCCAAAGGTGTTCTGTGGTTTCTGGCTTGTGGTAGGATATGCTTTAAGTTGCAAGGTGGAGCCACCATTGATCAGACTTACTTTTTCAGCACTTCTCACAGATGCTCAATCTGATTGACAGCTGGGTAATTTTAAGGTCAAGTCAACACCTTGAACTCTTTGTGATGTTACTCAAACTATTCTTGAACAATTTTTGCATCGTGCCAAGGCATATCATCCTGTTGAAAGATGCCACAGCCATAAGAGAGTACCATTGCCATGAAGGGGTGTAAGTGTTCTGCAGCAATCTGTAGATCCGTAGCAAAACACTACCTCTGTGCACCTGTGTGTAATCTAATGTCAATACAAATACAGCTGCTCTGTGACGGGGCCTCAGAGGTTGTCTAAGAGAATATTGGGAGCAACAACACCATGAAGTCCAAAGAACACACCAGACAGGTCAGGAATAAAGTTATTGAGAAATTTAAAGCAGGCTTAGGCTACAAAAAGATTTCCAAAGCCTTGAACATCCCACGGAGCACTGTTCAAGCGATCATTCAGAAATGGAAGGAGTATGGCACAACTGTAAACCTACCAAGACAAGGCCGTCCACCTAAACTCACAGGCCGAACAAGCAGAGTGCTGATCAGAAATGCAGCCAAGAGGCCCATGGTGACTCTGGACGAGCTGCAGAGATCTACAGCTCAGGTGGGGGAATCTGTCCATAGGACAACTATTAGTCGTGCACTGCACAAAGTTGGCCTTTATGGAAGAGTGGCAAGAAGAAAGCCATTGTTAACAGAAAACCATAAGAAGTCCCGTTTGCCACAAGCCATGTGGGGGACACAGCAAACATGTGGAAGAAGGTGCTCTGGTCAGATGAGACCAAAATGGAACTTTTTGGCCAAAATGCAAAACGCTATGTGTGGCGGAAAACTAACACTGCACATCACTCTGAACACACCATCCCCACTGTCAAATATGGTGGTGGCAGCATCATGCTCTGGGGGTGCTTCTCTTCAGCAGGGACAGGGAAGCTGGTCAGAGTTGATGGGAAGATGGATGGAGCCAAATACAGGGCAATCTTGGAAGAAAACCTCTTGGAGTCTGCAAAAGACTTGAGACTGGGGCGGAGGTTCACCTTTCAGCAGGACAACGACCCTAAACATAAAGCAAGGGCAACAATGGAATGGTTTAAAACAAAACCTATCCATGTGTTAGAATGGCCCAGTCAAAGTCCAGATCTAAATCCAATCGAGAATCTGTGGCAAGATCTGAAAACTGCTGTTCACAAATGCTGTCCATCTAATCTGACTGAGCTGGAGCTGTTTTGCAAAGAAGAATGGGCAAGAATTTCATGGGCAAGCTGGTAGAGACTTACCCTAAAAGACTGGCAGCTGTAATTGCAGCAAAAGGTGATTCTACAAAGTATTGACTCACCACTTTGCAGTTATTTATTTGTAAAAAATGTTTGGAATCATGTATGATTTTCGTTCCACTTCTCAAGTGTACACCACTTTGTATTGGTCTTTCACGTGGAATTCCAATGAAATTGATTCATGTTTGTGGCTGTAATGTGACAAAATGTGGAAAAGTTCAAGGGGGCCGAATACTTTTGCAAGCCACTGTATTCTTGACAGTTTCTAATGTATCTGATTTCCTTAATGTATAGTATTAATTTTTTTTGTAGGTTGATTTGTTTATTCATAAATGCCAAATGTTAGTTTTACTTGAATGGGGTCTGAGCTATTGATGAGTACTGTGCATGTTTTGTTTAACATGATGATTAGTGATAGTTAAAATGTGTCTTTTATCCTAACTTGTTTTATTAACAAGTTACATTTGTCTTTCTGTAATCTGAACTCTTACTGGTTTGCTCACACATGTTCTGAATGTGAAAGTGCTTAAATTCTGAAAGCTATTCCCTTTAAACAGATCTCTTTTTCAGCTTTATGTAGACCTATTTTTGTTGTTCTACTTTTTAAAACATCATCAGTCAATTATGCGTGAAGCTTTTTTTTTTTTACCTGTAGAAATAAGCAGTGTGTAATGATTCAGATTTTTCCAGTTTTCCCTGAAGAGAACAATATCTGTCTAGTGTAATCAAATTTCATTATTTGGGGGAGTTTTATTTATCTGTGTGCCCTGATACTTTCAAGGATATACAAAACTGTGAGTTTTGTAGCAGTACATATTTTAAAACAAAATACAAGCTTAGATATTTTAATTTAATTACTTTTAGATTTTTTTGTCTCATTACCTAGTGCCTTATCATTAGTTTTAAACTTCTTACCAGGTGTCATTTTTATTTTAGAATAAGCAATTAGCCCTGCCTACTTTGCTGTTTTTTGCATTCCCTTTATATTTCAAAAAATGTGTCATTTTTCTGTTAAACTTAAAGCTGATGTACATAAATATGTACATTATTAAGAATTATTTATTAAAATAGAGTGTTTCAAACCTTTTCCCCTCCCCATATGACCTGAGGGATTTTTTTATGAGAGTTAATGCCGAAGGTATTGAGATATATATTGTGTATTTTCCTTTTTCAGACTTTAAGCTTTCTTAAGAAGTCATATTCTTGTCTAAATGAAGCTATATCTGATGGCTATAATAGATGCCTGATGGCTGGTCTACTGTCTCCACGGCTTGCTGACATGCATCCTTCAGCACTAAATCAGGTAACCAGCTTAAGGTGCTGCTGCTTGTCAGGTGCTGCTCAAAGCAGTTAAATCCAGTAGTATTTGTATGCTCACCTTAAAAACCAGTCTTTATTTGATGTAACAGAATGAAAAAATATATATACACACACACACACACGGCCAAAAGTTTTGAGAGTGGAACAAATATTGGCTTTCACAAAGTTTGCTGCCTCAGTGTTTTTAGATCTTTTTGTCAGATGTTTCTATGGCATACTGAAGTATAATTACAAGCATTTCTTAAGTTTCAAAGGCTTTTATTGACAGTTACATTAAGTTTATGCAAAGAGTCAATATCTGCAGTGTTGGCCCTTCTTTTTCAAGACCTCTGCAATTTACACTGGCATGTTGTCAATCAACCTCTGGGCCAAATCCTGACTGATGGGAGCCCATTCTTGCATAATCAATGCTAAGAGTTTTTCAGAATTTGTGGGTTTTTGTCTGTCCTCCTGCCTCTTGAGGATTGACCACAAGTTCTCGATGGGATTAAGGTCTGGGGAGTTTTCTGGACATGAACCCAAAATTTCAATGTTTTATTCCCTGAGCCACTTAGTTATCACTTTTGCCTTATGTCACGGCTCTCCATCATGCTGGAAAAGGCATTGTTTGTCACCAAACTGTTCTTGGATTTGTTACTCTAGGAGGATGTTTTGATATTCTTTATTCATGGCCATGTTCTTAGGCAAAATTGTGAGTTAATTTTCATGGCAAAAAGGGACTTTAATTGCAATTTATCTGATCACTCTTCATAATATTCTGTAGTATATGCAAATTGCCATTATAAGTACTGAGGCAGCAAACTTTGTAAAAATGAATATTTGTGGCATTCTCAAAACTTGTGGCCACGACTGTATAAATATCGTGTGTGTGTGTATGTATATATATATATATATATATATATATATATATATATATATATATATATATATATATATATATATATATATATATATATATATATATATATATATATATATATATATATATATATATATATATATATATATATATATATATATATATATATATATATATATATATATACACACACACACACACTGGAACCTTGGTTTGCGAGCATAATTCATTCCGGAAACTTGCTCGCAATCCAAAGCACTCACTCAAAGCGAATTTCCCCATAAGAAATAATGGAAACTCAGATGATTCGTTCCACAACCCAAAACTATTCATATAAAAATGATTAATACAAAATATAAAGTAAAATACATAATACAAATTAACCTGCACTTTACCTTTATAAAGAATCATGGCTGGTGTGAGTTTCTAAACTCATGTGGGATTCCACCCAACGGGACAACACACGGAAGAGCGTCCCAAAGCAATCGCAGTCTCCCAGCGTTGTAGCAGTTCGCCGTATAAGCGCATCCAAAAAGATCGCAGACATGCTATAAGCGCCAGTCGTGAATGGGTTATACAAGGAACATTATAAAGATCCTGGTACAATAAATAACAGCGCTGTTGCTGTCTCAAGCTGAATAAAGCTGGTGTTAAAGTACTGAGACTCAGCTTCGTGTTTTGGGGAGCAAGACGGGGACTCACACTTCACAGCGCACACACACACACACACAGTCACAATGCTGTAGTAAACAGATGTGACTATATGAGTGAGGCACACAGACTCAGGCGGAGAATAGGAGACGATTGCTAGAGAAAGAGAGAGAGAGAGAGACGCGCTGGGCGGGCGAGCGAGATAGATAAGGAGAGAAAGAGAGAGACGTGCTGGGCATGCACGCGAGATAAGGAGAGAGAGACAGAGACAGAGACGCGCTGGGCAAGCGAGATGAGAGAGAGACGCACAAGGGGAGCGAGATGAGAGAGAGAGAGAGATGCGCTGGGCAAGTGAGATAAGGAGAGAGAGAGAACCACCATCAGCTCAGTTGTGATCACATAATGCTCAGCAGACAAGGTGTATCCATACTACTCGTATTGCAAGAACATCGCTCGTTTATCAAGTCAGAATTTATTAAAAATTTTTGCTCGTCTTACAAAACACTCGTAAACCAAGTTACTTGTAAACCGAGGTTCCACTGTGTATATGTGTGTGTGTGTGTATATATATATATATATATATATATATATATATATATATATATATATATATATATATATATATATATATATATATATATATATATATATATATATATATATATATATATACACTGCTCAAAAGAATTAAAGGAACACTTTTTAATCAGAGTATAACATAAAGTCAATGAAACTTATGGGATATTAATCTGGTCAGTTAAGTAGCAGAGGGGTTGTTAATCAGTTTCAGCTGCTGTGGTGTTAATGAAATTAACAACAGATGCACTAGAGGGGCAACAATGAGATGACCCCCAAAACAGGAATGGTTTAACAGGTGGAGGCCACTGACATTTTTCCCTCCTCATCTTTTCTGACTGTTTCTTCACTAGTTTTGCATTTGGCTACAGTCAGTGTCACTACTGGTAGCATGAGGCGATACCTGGACCCTACAGAGGTTGTACAGGTAGTCCAACTTCTCCAGGATGGCACATCAATACGTGTCATTGCCAGAAGGTTTGCTGTGTCTCCTGCACAGTCTCAAGGGAATGGAGGAGATTCTAGGAGACAAGCAGTTACTCTAGGAGAGCTGGAGAGGGCCATAGAAGGTCCATAACCCATCAGCAGGACCAGTATCTGCTCCTTTGGGCAAGGAGGAACAGGATGAGCACTGCCAGAGCCCTACAAAATGACCTCCAGCAGGCCACTGGTGTGAATGTCTCTGACCAAACAACCAGAAAGACTTCATGAGGGTGACCCAAGGGCCCCATGTCCTCTAATGGGCCCTGAGCTCACTGTCCAGCAGCATGCAGCTCGATTGGCATTCGCCATAGAATACCAGAATTGGCAGATGCACCACTGGTGCCCTGTGCTTTTTACAGATGAGAGCAGGTTCACCCTGAGCACGTGACAGAAGTGAAAGGGTCTGGAGAAGCCATGGAGAACATTATGCTGCCTGTAACATCATTCAGCATGAGCAGTTTGGTGGTGGGTTAATGATTGTCTGGGGAGGCATATCCATGGAGGGTCACCCAGACCGCTACAGGCTTGACAAAGGCACCTTGGCTGCCATTAGGTATCAGGATGAAATCCTTGGACCCATTGTCAGACCCTATGCTGGTACAGTGGCTCCTGGTGCACGACAATTCCTGGCCTCATGTGGTGAGAGTATGCAGGCAGTTCCTGGAGGATGAAGGAATTGATACCATTGACTGGCCACCACACTTTCCTGACCTAAATCCAATAGAACACCTCTGGGACATTATGTTTTGGTCCATCCAATGCCACCAGGTTGCACCTCAGACTGTCCAGGAGCTCAGTGATGCCCTGGTCCAGATCTGGGAGGAGATCCCCCACAACACCATCTGTCATCTCATTATTGCTGTGTACAATTTTGAGTTGCTGCAATTAAATTTTGGCAAAATGGACTAGCCTGCGACATAATTTTTTCACTCTGATTTTTGGGGCGTCTTTGAATTCAGGGCTCTGTAGGTTGATTATTTTCATTTCCATCAAACGATGTGGCATCCTTTCGTTCCTAACACATTACCCAGTCTATATTAGTATAGATATCTAGGAGGATTTCTTTTTCCCATTGAGATCTGATGTGTTTTCAAAGTGTTCCTTTAATTTTTTTGAGCAGTATATATATATACAAACCGGATTCCAAAAAAGTTGGGACACAACAAATTGTGAATAAAAACTGAATGCAATGATGTGGAGATGGCAAATGTCAATATTTTATTTGTAATAGAACGTAGATGACAGATCAAACGTTTAATCCGAGTAAATGTATCATTTTAAAGGAAAAATATGTTGATTCAAAAATTCACGGTGTCAACAAATCCCAAAAAAGTTGTCTCTCAGAAGCCAAGATGGGTAGAGGATCACCAATTCCCACAATGTTGCGCAGAAAGATAGTGGAGCAATATCAGAAAGGTGTTACCCAGCGAAAAATTGCAAAGACTTTGCATCTATCATCATCAACTGCGCATAATATCATCCGAAGATTCAGAGAATCTGGAACAATCTCTGTGCGTAAGGGTCAAGGCCGTAAAACCATACTGGATGCCCGTGATCTCCGGGCCCTTAAACGACACTGCACCACAAACAGGAATGCTACTGTAAAGGAAATCACAGAATGGGCTCAGGAATACTTCCAGAAACCATTGTCAGTGAACACAATCCACCGTGCCATCCGCCGTTGCCAGCTGAAACTCTACAGTGCAAAGAAGCAGCCATTTCTAAGCAAGATCCACAAGCTCAGGCGTTGTCACTGGGCCAGGGATCATTTAAAATGGAGTGTGGCAAAATGGAAGACTGTTCTGTGGTCAGGCAGTCACAATTCGAAGTTGTTTTGGAAATCTGGGACGCCATGTCATCTGGACCAAAGAGGACAAGGACAACCCAAGTTGTTATCAACGCTCAGTTCAGAAGCCTGCATCTCTGATGGGTATGGGGTTGCATGAGTGCGTGTGGCATGGGCAGCTTGCATGTCTGGAAAGGCACCATCAATGCAGAAAAATATATTCAGGTTCTAGAACAACATATGCTCCCATCCAGACGTCATCTCTTTCAGGGAAGACCCTGCATTTTTCAACAAGATAATGCCAGACCACATTCTGCATCAATCACAACATCATGGCTGCGTGGGAGAAGGATCCGGGTACTGAAATTGCCAGTCTGCAGTCCAGATCTTTCACCTATAGAGAACATTTGGCGCATCATAAAGAGGAAGGTGCGACATAGAAGGCCCAAGACGATTGAACAGTTAGAGGCCTGTATTAGACAAGAATGGGAGAGCATTCCTATTTCTAAACTTGAGAAACTGGTCTCCTCGGTCCCCAGACGCCTGTTGAGTGTTGTAAGAAGAAGGGGAGATGCCACACAGTGGTGAAAATGGCCTTGTCCCAACTTTTTTGGGATTTGTTGACACCATGAAATTCTAAATCAACATATTTTTCCCTTAAAATGATACATTTTCTCAGTTTAAACTTTTGTTCCGTGATTTATGTTCTATTCTGAATAAAATATTAGAAGTTGGCACTTCCACATCATTGCATTAAGTTTTTATTCACGATTTGTATAGTGTCCCAACTTTTTTGGATTCCGGTTTTTGTGTGTGTGTGTGTATGTATGTATATGTGTGTGTGTGTATATATATATATATATATATATATATATATATATATATATATATATATACTGTATACACACACACACACGCATACCTATACTAGCAGCGGCAAAGTACTGCTTTTAAATTTTTATTAAGAAGAAAAGTAAACCTTTTTAAACTGAGGGAAAATATACCAATAATTATTTGTTAAGGATCTCTTTGTATACCACGTTGTCAGTTCAGCACTCCGGTTGAAATAAGACCAAGCTGTGTGAGCTTACTCTTGAGGATGCAACGTATAGTTGGCCATGTAAAAAGCAATCTTGCCTGAAATCAATGGCAACCTTTTGTAGGGTCTGTCCCTGAGAGTTATTAATTGTCATCGCAAAGCAGAGCCTCACTGGAAATTGGAGGAATTTGAATTGAAATGGGACATCAGATGGTATAACAGGGATGCGAGGAATAAAAACTCTCTCCCCTGATCAACTGCTAGTAAAAATAGTTGCCTCAATTAGGTTCCTTTGCAGACACGTGACCTGAAGTCTTGTGCCGTTACAAAGTTTTGGTGGCTGTTTTTCAGTAACATTATTGGTGTCCCAACCTTCAAAATTAGATTATGCTCAGGAGTGCCTGGAGGATTCAGTGTGTGGAGAAACTCGAGCGACAGCGTGTCTATTAACATGTGGATTTTTCTGTGAGTATTTGACTGCAGCGTCACAAAGTTGTTTCCACAAGACCACGTTGGCTGCGGAGCTCAGCTCGGAGCGAAATGTAGCGAATGAAATGAGGTGAATGGGAGGGGAGATGATGACGTGACTCCCCCACTCGCCTTAACTCTCAATCCCTTCACAAACACAGTCTCTTGGATCTCAACTCTCCTTTATATAAATCAGTAAAGGCTAGAGGACTAAACACTAAGGAAAAAGAAAGACAATACCGTGTCAGCTGCGGAGCTCATCTTGGAGCGAAATGAAGTGAATGAAATGACGTGAATAGGAGGGGAGATGATGACGTGACTCCCCCTCCCGCCTTAACTTTCCATCCCTCCACAAACACAGTCTCTCGGCTTGACAAACTCCAGCGGCAGCATGTCTATGAACTTAATTTAAAGTTAAGCTTTACACCTTGCTTTCCTATTTGTTTGAATAAGCACAGTCCTTCACCAGCAATTTTAACTCCGTTACAGCAATTTTATCTCCGTTACAAAGTGATCAAAAGTCTCGTTTATACCCTGCATCTTCTCATTAAACTTGTATCTCGCAAATATCGTATTCGTCGTAGGCATGACAAACACTAGCGGCAGCGTGTCTAGATCTTGCGAAGTCCACGGCTTTATTTAATGTTAGCTAAGACCCGGCACTTAAGTTTCTCTCGCACTTTTGCTGAGTTTGTGCCAAACACTTGTCTATCCTTGACCATCTCATCTTCGTTTGCATAAGCACAGTCCTTCACCTGTGAATATTTAGCAGCAGTGTGTCTATTGGATTGCTGCTGACAGATGGCCTTATATGGGCAGGCACTCAATTACGTGGGAGGCGTGATGATGCGAGACGCAACTCCGTCTCACACGGCGACCGAGCTGCAGGCTATGGCTGTATATATGTACGTAAGTAGGTTCCAGTTATGACCGTTGCGCATAGGATTTCGAAATTAAATCTTCCTAACTTTTTTGTAAGTAAGCTGTAAGGAATGAGCCTGCCAAATTTCAGCATTCTACCTACACGGGAAGTTGGAGAATTAGTGATGTCAGTCCAGTCAGTCAGGGCTTTGCCTTTTATTAGTATAGATACATTTTTAAAATAAATAGAGTGAGCCTGTGCTGTGGCTTGAGAGATTGGCTTCCATAATCTAGGGTACCAGGTTATCGGATTTTGGAAATGGATTTGGATTTTTTTTACAATCACTCCATTATGTCAGCCAAAAATTCTAAATACAAAATTGAAAAGTAGCTTTTTATGATACATAGTGTTGATTGGCGAAATTCAACAGCACAGAATATGCTGTGTTCACTGGTGACTTTGTTCAAATAATATTTTCCTGGAAGTTCACCATGCAGATGGCTTAGATGATCATTTTTTTTCCCCCAAGTGGCCCATAATGCTTTGCAAGGCCACCCTGATATAAAAAACTATAGCAGCTGTGTTTCACCCATGCTTACTGTAAAATCACTGCCCAAACTGTTTCAAGCATGCTTGATTTCATGACCCTATCCAGCCAGATTTGTACTTGCATGCGTATAAAAAATAAATAAATAAATAAAACTAACTTGCAGTGTTTTCATTTGAAGGCAACATTAGCTGACCATAATGACAATATTATGAGTACTGCCAACTGATATTTTACACTGATCCCTGTGCAGCACGCAACACCACATGGCTAATTTGTGTATAAAAGTGCTACCCTTAAAAACAAGTCTTAAAGGAGCCCTCCTCCTACTCACTTAGTCAGATTTAGACCATATGAAATAATAATAATAAAGGAGTGTGGATCAGTTCAAAGACCAAAGTCCATATCGGCAGTCCCAAATGAGTAGCAAATCCACTGTTGTACAAACAAAATGTGACACTGCAATCAAATGGAAGCTGCACCAACACTTTTCAGATAATGTAAGACATTCTTCAGGCTTCATAAACCAGTCAAGGATGCAGCTATATGTATTCACCATAAATATAATAAACAGCTTATTATTTTTTATAGAATTACATTATTCTATGTTTGAGTGATGAAAATAATACTTGAACGTTTAAACAATTTAAATTATGAATTAAACAGAGTATTGCAAGTATTCAGATATTGTTTTGATATACGTCTTTCAGACTGACAAAATACAGTATATTATGTTTATCTTTTTGTATTACTGTTGTAATTGTAAATTCTAGATAGATAGTTTTAATAAATGTTACTGTCTATATATTTATTTAGGAAGAACAGTTGGGAGCCATTTTATCAACAGCAGTTGAAGCAAGTTCTCTTGGGCTTATAACTGGCTGCATCAAACAATGGACGTCTGAAGGCAAGATTGAATAAGCATTTGTTTTAATGCTTTTTAAATTTCATCCCGCAATCCACTTACTGTAGCCAGAACATCGTTATCATTTGCGTCTGATTTGTGTGATTTAAAAATTTTTAATGATACATTGTCTTGCATGCATGATTGTGTTTATTTTAATACAGAACATAATTTGCTTTATTTATTTTTATTTATAGATTAAAAATTCTGTATGACACATTTGTTGTTTTTCAATTTTAACATTCTTCTTCCTTCAATAAAGAACAACCTGGCTATGCTGCTAACTTGAGATTCGTGCTTGAATGGTCATGGAACAAAATTGTTTTGGCAAAAGAACAACTTGACAAACTCTGTGAGTAATATGTTACTATCACTTATTACTAATATTTTTACAGAAAATGAAGAAATTCATTAACTCTATCTCTGAAGGAAGAATCACTTTGAAATAATTATTTTTATCACATTTTATAATTATCAGATTTTTTTTGAGAAACAGAACCAAGAGGATTTCAGCTTGTGTAGAGTGAAGCAGAAAGTTACTAAATAATACTATGCAATAAACTAAAACCAAGAGAGAAGTAAAATTATTTTCTTTATAAACAGTCATCACCATTAGCTGATAAAAAAAATCAAATTAACATTCTACTAGTTAACCTCTTTAAGTCTTTAAAGAATTGATTTTAAATTATTGCCTATTCTGTTTCTACCTATTTTTAATGAAGATATTCAATTACTGTTTAATGAAGTGTTTGTTTTTACCTCGTTAAAATTGTTTAGTCATAAATTGTACTTTCAGATTTTAGTATATATCATTTAAGATTTATGAATATATAAAAGGGTGCTTTTGTACCTACTGCATTTACAATTTAACAGTTATTACTAATGCCTGACCAATATTGATTATTATAGACTGATATTGATATTTGGGCAGTAAGAATTACCTATTGCTTATACATATTCTTCTGATATTACTGGTGTGTTTAAGTGGTAGTTTTAGAAAACAAAAAAAAAATCATTGAAGAGAGGAAAAAAAGTAACTTGTGTGAGTTTTTTTACATGAATCATTTTGAATTAACATTTAAACCAATTGAATACAAGTTACCGTAGATACTCACGTATAAGTCGAAAAATGTATGCCTTAAAATTCATTCAAAAAAACTGGGTCGACTTATCCACGAGGCAACACAATTTTTCATAGTATTTGGGTAATGGCACAGTGCTTTTATTTAAAACAATCACAATCGGCATTCAAAGTAAACAGTTTTATTATCTCAGCTGCGTTCACGAGCCCAAACACACCCCACCCCCGCATCTGACACTGATGTTTTCACATAGACGCGCTGTAACAGAGGTAAACTCAGCTCCCTTCTACATATATTTTTGAATAGAAGCGCAATTGTTGTGTTAGATTTGTATCTTTTGTGAAAGTATTTCTTGGATACTTCAGGCTTCATACATTATGCAGTTTATGCCTACATTTTGTCATCTACTAGTAGAATATAAAAAAGTATCTGTTTTTACAATGTGTTTACACAGATTACTGTAGAAACAGAACAGACATGAAATGCGTGTTTTCCAAACAACGATCTATTATTTCCACTCTAAAACTCCACTTCACTCCCAGAAAATCAATCAAGGCATGAGCTGGGAGAAGTTTGTGCACGTTCTAAGTTGGTGGGGGGATGGAATAGCCGGCTGCTTGCAGCCTGATTTTTATCAGCACATTTAGATGACAAAAGACGCTGGTGGAGAGCTGTGAACGATTTTAAGAAGCGATTTAAGGTGGGACGGTTTACAAGTTTTTTCATAGGCTCTGGTAATTCTAGTGTTAATTACAATGAATAATAAGTTAAACAAAAATAACATATAGGTCCATGCAAAATGTTTGGAAACAATAGCCTAATTGGACATCTTGTTGGCTGTCTTCCATTTCTCATGGGTGGGACTTGAATTTTAGTTTAAGTCTGATATGATTGTATGAAACGTTATTTGCTTCTAATTAAAATCAATTAAAGACATCTGAAACTGATCTTGGGGATCTGATTGAACTAATTGATGCTGGCAGTTTCACCTGAGAAAGGAGTGGTGATGCATTGCTCTACAGTGCAGCATTACTTACACAGGCATGACCATCATGGAAGAGCCCTCATAATTAAACTTGCCTATAATCTCATCGCAGAAAAAGTCTTAAATATGCCAGACAACATCTGTGTAAGACAAGTATTTTAGAACCACAGAATGTTTGTTTAGAGAGAAAAGAAGGAGCAGCACTTGAAGAGAAGTTCATTTTGCCAACTATTGGGTACAGTGATAAATGTGTTATGCTTTGGTTTGTGTGTAGCAGCTTGTGGTGCTCGAAACATTGTACAATTATAGGTTTCTACTGAATAATAAACCCTAAAGGAGAATGTCAGACAGTCTGGAAATTAAAACTTGAGAAAGAATAGTTTCTACAACAAGTCAACAATCCAAAACACACTTCAAAATCTATTATGAAGTACCTCAAGAAGCACTAAGTGAAGGTTTTGGAATGGCCCACGAAGTTACCAAACTTGAACATCATTGAAAATATGTCGGTAAATCTTTAAATGTATTGTGCATTCCTCACAACCCCAGAATATCTCACAGCTGGAAGAGATGTATAAGGAAGAATGGGGAATAATTTAAAAAAAAGATATCTAAAGACTCCAGCTGCCAGTTATGATTTTTGCCAAAGGGGGTCAGTCTGCATACTGACTTAGTAGGGTGCCCAAGCATTTACAAATGCCACATTTTCTCTTCTGTTTTCTTAAGTTCATTAAATAAATCCAGTCCATCACACATTTCTATTAACCCTCACTTTTGTGTCTTTGAAGATATGGAAGGAACACTATAGCACCAAGAGTGAAATGTAAAAAGACACAAAGAATGGGCAGACCCACACTGCTCACGACTGGCACAGAATTTGGATCTGTGAAGTAACACCTATTACCAATAACCTACCTTTCTGCTCATAAATGTAAAACAACAAATTTATTTTGAATTGCACCTTGACTTAGAGAGCCCAAGGTTTCTCTCTTTGTTTTGCAGCCTCCTGCCTATGTAAACATTAGAATCTCAAAACGTGCATATTGATGAGTCGCGTAACTGATTTTACAGTTTTTCTCACAGGATGTAATAGTTCATGAAGTATCACTTAATATGCAATAGGCGTGTCCTAAAATCTATATATTTTTTTCTTTATTAAAGCTATATGTAAAATTAAAACACCTCCATTCTGAAATGTATAATATATTATGAAGAAACTTCCACCAAACCCACAACACCACCTTTTTCAAGTACAATTAAATTCACAACCAGCAAGGTAGCTTGGGAAGGCTTTTGTTTTTACATAAAAAGTGATCGGTTTGTTCCAGAGTAACATGTGAGAGCTCTTTTGAAAGGTGATAGGCTAAGGATTTCAGTTCTTTTATTAAACAGAAACTTGCTAGTCCATTTGTTACAAAAATATGCTCTTGAATCTACAACCAGCACAAACTGACATGCAGTTGTTGATAAAGGAATTCTCCTGTCATGTAATCGCTATAACTTACAGATGCAATTCTGTATGCCTTAGAAATCTAAATTCTCTACTCTCCTGAAATCTTATAGACTGGAATATAAATAAACCAATGCTCAGCTGCAATATCACTGCATGTATAGTGTAATCCTCTATGGAACAATTACCGTACTAAACAGAGATACATGTACGTCCATTTCAAAAATGCGATTCTGTTCCTATTTACTGGGTAAATGTCTAACCTTGGAAACAAGGACTATAAAATAAAAACCTCCTGCATGCATAGCATAGGCAGTACAATGACCAGTTTGCCATAATGGAATATGGCATGTTAACAGGAAATGTAAAGTGAAATGAAACCTTAATAGTTAGTAAAAAATTAATATACATAGTATATCTTCTGGAAAAAATGTGCATTACTGTTAGTTCCAGGAATGATAAATCCATATGCAGTTTAGTGTTTTGAATCCCAACTAATTATTTAGCATGTACATTGTTAATACTCAAATTCTTTGCAAACTTTGTACGCACCGTTCATATCAGGGAGTAAGTAGATTTTCAAATGAAGGATGGCTATACTAACAAAATATCTCCATAAACTGCTATTTGCTTTGAAGAGTTTCAATATCATAATATCAGTAGAGGTTCTGCCAATACAGATACATTGATAGATTCCAAATATTGGCCCGATATATCAACATCCGATATTATTGGTCAGGCTCTAATAATTACTGCTTTAACACCAAGTAATGTAGTGTTTCTTTACTGAGGATGTATGTTTTTTACTAGGTACTTCACTTTTTGATGGCTCTTGCAACTTCATTGATCCACAAACAATACAGATTTTGCAACACTACCAAATGGTTCTTTGCAACCTCAGCACAATCTTTAACTGTTTTCTTGGTGAAGCACAAGAATTGACAGAGAAAGGTGAGTATCACTATTATAGTCTCTAATGACAAACTGACTCTGTGTTTAAATTCAGAAATTAAAATTGTTTATTTTTCTTCGTCTCTGTGTAGCTTACCTTTAGAGAAGTTTATTATTCTTGTTAGTTTTTGGTAAGGAACTTTTGATGACCTTTGTAATCCAGACATTGCTGGTTTGTTGCTGGCCACTGCCTGTTACCAAAATGCAAATGTTTAGATTGGGATGGTTAATGCTGTGATTCCAAAAAAAAAAAAAAAAACAACACTTTCCCTAGTTGATAGGATTTGCACTGTGGATGGGTTGAAGCATTGGGGTGATGGCATAGCTCAGCTGACTTTACCAGAAGGCTGTCTGTTTGCAGTGCTTAGAAGCAATCCCGCTTAGGAACTCGCTAATTGCGCACAGCATAAAAGGTGGGTGGCCACTTCAGCTACTGCTGTGAAAATGTCATGCTTTGACCATGTTCAATCATGAAGTCATTTTCTTTTTACACCAACAAAATGTGCAGATTAGGTTAAGTGACAGGTCTGAATTGGTTTTGCATCATTAAGTGCGTGTATAGGTTTGAATATGTGCTGTACAAGATGAAGTTGCTTCCAGCTTCTTTGAAAAAATAAGCTTTCCAAATAGCTTGTACACTCTTAGTTATACTCTTAGTTATACTAATGTGGTGAATACAGTTATTAAGCTTTGAGATTTTATAGGTAAAAATACTGTGTCCTTTACACTTGTTTTGCCAGATGTCCTTGTCATTGCATAGACATACTATACCCCCTTGATTATAACCCCAACCAAATACTATGTTTCCAAAAAGTAGCAAACATAGAGGGTTTGTGGTTTTACAATTAGATTTTCACGCTTTTGATTTTATGTTGGTAGTAGAATAGTGGTGGCCCTGACTTGTACACATAGACTCTACATAGCTTGTGTTCTCAAAACAAAGGTGAGTGAGCATAATACATATATATATATATACATGAGTTATAAATAATGGCTATAGTTCAGATTTATATCATTACTTTTCAGAAAGTGAATTAAAAATGAATTAAAAAATGGAGTAATATATTTTTGTTCATTTTTCTTCTTCTCATGATCCCTAAATTTGTAAGGTATACATTATTAAACTTGAAATAAAAGTACTTAATCCCAACACCACATACTCTTTGATATTCAAGGCCTTACATACATAAAATTTATGGTTATTGCAGAAAGTGAATGCAGCCCATATCTGTACCAAACCAAGGAAACTTTCAGTGAAGCAATTATTTGTCATTATACAGATAGACAAAAAAGGCTATAAGTAGATGTTTGTGTCCTCCATAATCCATACATTTTGTAAGTTGAGAATCTTGGCAAAGAACTAACTTTATTTGACTTTTAGGACTGCAGGAACTATTAAGCAAGCATGTGGTTGCCACCCTGATTTCCCAGTATGTCCAAGTGGTTCTCTGGTTTTGCCGTTGTGGTCTACTACCTGAAACATCAGGTAAGTTTTTAACAGTATCACTTCATTTCTGCATATAGAGGGCCTTGCAAAAGTGCTATTTGATGTTCATAAATGTTGCTATATTATATAGTGCATCCGGATAGTATTCACAGCGCATCACTTTTTCCACATTTTGTTATGTTACAGCCTTATTCCAAAATGGATTAAATTCATTTTTTTCCTCAGAATTCTACACACAACACCCCATAAAGACAATGTGAAAAAAAGTTTACTTGAGGTTTTTGCAAATTTATTAAAAATAAAAAAAAAAAACTGAGAAATGACATGTACATAAGTATTCAAAGCCTTTGCTCAATACTTTGTCGATGCACCTTTGGCAGAAATTACAGCCTCAAGTCTTTTTGAGTATGATGTCATAAGCTTGGCACATCTATCCTTGGCCTGTTTCCTCCATTCCTCTTTGCAGCACCTCTCAAGCTCCATCAGGTTTGATGGGAAGCGTCGGTGCACAGCCATTTTAAGATCTCTCCAGAGATGTTCAATCGGATTCAAGTCTGGGCTCTGGCTGGGCGCTCAAGGACATTCACAGAGTTGTTCTGAAGCCACTCCTTTGATATCTTGGCTGTGTGCTTAGGGTCGTTGTCCTGCTGAAAGATGAACCGTCGCTGCAGTCTGAGGTCAAGAGCGCTCCGAAGCAGGTTTTCATCCAGGATGTCTCTGTGCATTGCTGCAGTCATCTTTCCCTTTATCCTGACTAGTCTCCCAGTTCCTGCTGCTGAAAAACATCCCCACAGCATGATGCTGCCACCACCATGCTTCACTGTAGGGGTGGTATTGGCCTGGTGATGAGCTGTGCCTGGTTTCCTCCAAACGTGACCCCTGGCAGTCACACCAAAGAGTTCAATCTTTGTCTCATCAGACCAGAGAATTTTGTTTCTCATGGTCTGGGAGTCCTTCTGGTGCCTTTTGGCAAACTCCAGGTGGGCTGCCATGTGCCTTTTACTACCATACAGGCCTGATTGGTGGATTGCTGCAAAGATGGTTGTCCTTCTGGAAGGTTCTCCTCTCTCCACAGAGGACCTCTGGAGCTCTGACAGAGTGACCATCATGTTCTTGATCACCTCCCTGACTAAGGCCCTTCTCCCCCAATCACTCAGTTTAGATTGCCGGCCAGCTCTAGGAAGAGTCCTGGTGGTTTTGAACTTCTTCCACTTACGGATGATGGAGGCCACTGTACTCATTGGGACCTTCAAAGCAGCAGAAATTTTTCTGTAACCTTCCCCAGTTTTGTGCCTCGAGACAATCCTGTCTCTGAGGTCTACAGACAGTTCCTTTAACTTCATGCTTGGTTTGTGCTCTGACATGAGCTGTCAACTGTGGGACCTTATATAAACAGGTGTGTGCCTTTCCAAATCATGTCCAATCAACTGAATTTACCACAGGTGGACTCTAATTAAGCTGCCGAAACATCTCAAGGATGATCAGGAGAAACGGGATGCACCTGAGCTCAATTTTGTGCTTCATGGCAAAGGCTGTGAATACTTATGTACATGTGCTTTCTCAATTTTTTTTTATTTTTAAATAAATTTGCAAAAATCTAAAGTAAACTTTTTTCACGTTGTCATTATGGGGTGTTGTGTGTAAAATTCTGAGGAAAAAAATGAATTTAATCCATTTTGGAATAAGGCTGTAACATAACAAAATGTGATGCGCTGTAAATGGTACTTAAACATTTCTGTTTCAGTAGATATTTTTATTGCAAACTCTTATGTTCAGTGATAAGAGCACTTTGTTTCATTAATTTCTCGTTTTCTAGTAATAGTAGAAATAGATTTAAAATACCTACAGTCTACCTAGTTTTAAATTTGTATAGAAGTGTTAGTGGTGAACTATGGCAACATGTTGGATATTGTTCAGGCGTTAAGTAAGAATTTCGCTATTCTTATATATACCTGTATATTTGACAATGCTGCTGCAATAATACTACTACTACCACATTTCACTGTCAGTTGACACAAAGACAAGTAGATATTTTTTCACTCTTAGTAATATGTATCCTCCTGTGTTCTGTTTTGAAAATTAAACAAAGAATTACAAAATATACAAACTAGTTGATTGTTGTGTTTAATAATAAAACAAATGCAACCTCTTATATCCTATATGGTGGGATTTTATGTTTATTTGCCAAAAATGTCTGTTTTTCAGTACATATCATTTCTCAAATTTTGACAATGGTTCCAATACTCATTTTCTGTTAGTTCTATCTTTCTGTCCACATTGTCCTGCTTGCTTATTTCTTTGACAACAAGTTGACTTCCATACCTGACATGTACACATACTGCCACCCACATGGAGCAGTAGTCCCACTTTCTCTCATACACTATGCTGTTTAACATTAGCTTGGTAAATAAAAGAAGAGGACTACAATAGATTCAATTCTTTTAATACCAATGTTGTTGGATAAGTGCTTCAGCAAGAGTTCTATGAGGAAATATTTCAGGTTTGAGGCAGTTGCCACACCTTAAGATACCAGCAAGGCTATGTGCAAAATGTGCTTCAGAGCTGTGACAATCAAAAGCTGCGAACTAGGGCTGATAAATTTGAGGAAAATACCTAATTGCAATTTTTCTGACAGATAATTGCAGTTGCGATTTTATGTGCAATATAATTTTTAAAAGTCTGGCTTCGGTTCAATATTCAATATGAAATAGATTACCATCAAAATATAGTTTTTTAATATTCTAATGCAAGGATGACATATTTGTCACATTTTCCAATTGGCATTGGTGGCTCAGGAGCAGCATCTGAATATTGCACAATCTGTAATCAAAAGAAAATTATTTTCTGATATCCAGTATTTATTCTGATATCCATATTATCATAAAGGTGATCACTGGATGTAATAGGAATAGAATCTAAATGTTACACAAAATATCTAAATATTGCACATTCAAATAAATAATTTATTTGCAGTTAACCAACATTTACTTTTTTATTTTTTTTTTTAAACAAAGGATGCCACTATAAGATATAGAGCAGAACAGCTGGAATCTTAAAATTACAGCAAACAACAGACGCATAATACTTGCTTCACTGACATCTCTACTTCTTTTCAACACTCATTGTGGTCTTTACAAATGTCAAACTTTGCTGGATTCAGACATGAACGCTAACACGTGGCTACATTTACTCAGCTTCACCTAGTTAATGCACTAGGGCTTACAAATTAGCCAAAAATAAAGTTCAAATTAAAAATGAGTAAATATTCAAATGTATACTAACTTATGTTTACAATGCTGGGCATAACAGGTACATTTGTCCTTGATATTTTTTTTTATTTTTTTTTTATACTTTAATAGTAAAGGCCGCAGCAGCCAGAGCAAGAAGGAACACCAACTTTTTAAAAAAAAAAAATCTAGTGGTATTCAGGCCAAATGTAAGAGCTATCAAAATCCCAAGCAGCTGCACCCTTTAAAAGGAAAAGCATCCTCACCACTGTCTTGTTTTCAGTCTGCTACTGATGGCTAGATGCTTAAGTTTAAACCACGTGGCCTGTTTGTTACAAAAGCACAATAATTTTATCTCACACCCCAGTGCTCGTGCTTTGTAAAGATTTAAATTCCTTTTCATGGTTGCTTTTATGGCTTACTGTCCTGACAAGGATTAAGACAAAAAATGTCCAGTCAGTTAGTTAGACCACAACAATGTGGGAATAGTGAATGGTGTAAAAGAGCAAGCTGATCAAAGGCATGCTTTTAATTTTGGAGGTACCAACTGTGGGCAGTGGCAGGATACATTTAATTTCATATCATTCATGAAAAAGGCAGGTTTGTATCTTTAAGATTTGCAAAGAAATGTGGGATCGTCACAATATCAAGTTAGGGTCATACAATCTGTCTACTTTTTCTCCTTCAGTCTATTCAGATGCAAAATTATATTGTAATATCACTAAAGAAGTGTTTAGAAAACTCTGGGTGAGTGCTGTTGTGGCAAACCCATCGCCCAGACTAAATCTTAAGGCAGTCCTTTGCATTTCTGTGGGTAGGCCCTAGTCATTATGAATTTCTCATTTTAAACCTAGTGAATCCTTTTGCACTTGTTTATTAAAGCAGTCATTTCAAAATAAATGAACAGCAGAGATGCTAACACGTTAATCAATGAAGTGGTAGTTTAAAAGAGATGATTTCTAACGAAAGCTTGGTGCCATCACCATAGTAGACATTTTCCTCAGACGAGAGCCAACCAAGTTCCTAAACCCCAAGATCTCCTAAACTTAAGTCCTAGAATTTAGAAATTTGGCAAGGAGGTTTGTTTTAGGGTCTATGTAAGAGATAAGAATGTATTTTGCGAAACTCCTACCCTACGGGGTTGAAACTACCCCTTCAATTTTTAAATATTTTATCTCTCAAAAATGGTTCATTTTTCTCAGAAATGCTGAAATACATCAGTTTTATTTTCATAATTTTTTGATTATTTTTTGCAATATTTGTGTTCAGTAACAGGACAACAGTAGTTTTTATAGACTGAAAAACAAATGTTTATTTACTGCAGATGATGCTAACTACTTTGTTATGTTTATTTGGATTATTGTTTCAAAACAACAGTGGAAAAACAACTAATCTTGTTAGCATGTATTTTTGTTTTAGTGTTTTGCTTCTTGATGACTTTCAGGTCAGGGGCCTCTTGCATAACGGCGTGCGTAGAATTCACACTATAACATGACGTAAGCACAAAAGCCTAAATGTACTTATGCACAAAAAATTCTAGATGCAGGAATCTGTACGTTCGCCAACTTCCACGTTCTTCCACTACATAAATACCGGTCAGAGTGAAAAGTAACGCTCATGCACGCGCCTGCTGTCACGCCCCAACTCCACCCAGAATTACGCCTCTTTTAATATGCAAATCAGTATAAATAGCCCTTAAGCTGAGCGTTCTGTGAAAAGACAATGGGAAAAGCATGGGAGAAAATATAAGAATTTCAGTGAATTCCAAGTGGAGGCAAGGAAAAACGTACTATTTGTTGGTTTAAACAGTGGTATAAACAACAAAAGGAAGTTGATCGAGTGACAGAGTGTTGGAGAAACTCAAAAGCTCAAGTTCACAAAGTCACACAGTGCTCGAAATAAAAAAAGTTGTCACATATCAAAGCCGCCGTCAAAAGGCGAGTCCTAGCCCACTAGCTGAGTGTCATATGAAAGCTTATTAGAGTACAGAGAAATAAAAAGTGGGAGGAAAAAAGCATGAAATGTAAACTTTCATCTCAAAATTTCCACTTTAATCACAGTTTATTTTGTCATTAAAGTCGATCATCATAAACTTCATCTTAAAATTGGTTAATTTATTAGTTTCTCAAATCCCATCGTAACTAAAGTAGCACGTTAAATGCTTTATGTATTTGATCTTCTATGTGCTCTATGTGTGTGAATCATACGTGCTTCTTAAACCAGCTTTCTCTTCCTCCAACTGGACACAGAATCCATTACATTCGTGATATTACAGCTCTCTGAATAATTAAAATACTGAGATGTATACATGATATCATTTTCATGATGATTGGAGTTAAAGCATGTTATTAAACATAGGAACACGGTGGCGCAGTGATTGTTCATGTCTCACGCAAGATGCTTGCTGTGCCATGCGCGACCTTCGATGAAATGCTTTATTTCAGCAGTACTGTCTCTTTCAAATGTACTAACCTCCAATTCCTGTCCTTACTTTTCTTTCTCTAAATACCCAATCGCCATACAATCAGCTCTGTAATAGACGTTAAGCCATCTGTAAGCTTAGAATGGCGATTCTTCAAAACTTTTAAGGAACATTGAATATCTTCGTGGTACGTGTTTAATTATTCTATCCATCTATCCTTTCAGTGTCGCCCCAGCAAGAGGCAGGAACAATCCGTGAACGCAGTGGCACTGTTTCCTCACATGTATAATTATTAACAATATAGATTATTTAAATGAAGTTAAAGTTTTATCTGTATAATAAACATATTTTGCTGCATTTCATCTTAAAAATGATATTGTCATCATATGTAAATACAGTTCTACAAGGAGCACCTGATTGAGTGCATTTATAGTTCTTGGGATGAAACTGCTTCTGAACCGCGAAGTCCTTACAGGAAAGGCTTTGAAACGTTTGCCGTGTGAAAGCAGATCAACAGACAGCATGGCTGAGGCAGCGTGTTCTTGATGCTGCATACCGATAATTCTCTTTCTCAGCTACTGTAGATCTTTGATTCCCCACTCAGATACAGAGATAAAAATACTCCGTGTGGTGCAGTGAGAGTAATATTGAAAAAGAAGATCTGCTGCGGCAACCCCTAACGGGAGCAGCTGAAAGAAGAAGAAGGCGGCGCAATGAGAATAACAACACTAAAGCAGCTATTGTATTTAGAATAGTTTGACCATTCTGTGGACCATTATATTGTTACTGGTTAATTACAATCAGATACATTAAACTAATAAACAATATGCAGTTAATTTCAGTGTATTTATAAAGCCGCGTCAGGGATGTGGATCTGAAAAAGAAAGAATAACCACACAGGAACAGTGGCACTGCTTTGACGCTGGGTGCTGCCAATCTGCAAAACCAAGTGGAGAACTTGCGTACGACAGGCTATGAGCTACAGTGGAAATGTGCATGACTTTACTCCAAGTTTAGATTTTATATATCGCGATTTGAACGTGGAAACGTTCTTAAGCAACATTTCTGTGCGTACGCACCGTTTATACATAAGTCCCCTGTTGTGTTGTTTGTTTCCGTAAGGGGAATAAAGTGATTTCCTAAGAGGATACTAATGACCACATATACAGATGCTGTGATACTTATTCACCTATTGATTTTACAATGAGAAAACTGACATAACTTCTGCAAACTCCACCCTGTGTAGCAGTTGATTGCTTTAAATGTCTAGCCTACAGCTTATATTGGGGCAGTGGCAGTAGTAAAGTTGGTGATTGATTGTCCTCAGTGGTGAAGGCCATTGGCCAAAATATCACATACCACCATGCAAGGTGGACAGGCTCAAAATAATGTTGATAATTTAAAATAATAGAAAAATATAATGTTTGCAGTTGTAAACAGGGAACAAATAAGTTAAAAACTTACATCTTTTAACAAAAGAAGATAAACCATTATAACCCCTAAAATAAGCCAGTCTTTTTATTAGAGAAATTGCAAAGAAGGCCTTTTTATGTAACTGAGAATGACATTAGCTTTCGGTTTTTAATAACCTTAACCTCTTTTAATCCACTGGTATTTTATTGTGTACCTATGTACCTTTTCAACCTATTCTGTGGACTTAAGTTGCTTTTAAGTATTGATAAAAAGCTGATGAAATGGTACTGTTATAAAACTTTTAATTGGTAGTGTATTAAAAAATAAAATGATAGGCAGACACATGCTAGATAGGGTGTTAAAAGTACATTTTAAAATACCGTATATACTCACATATTTGAAACCCCTAAAATCAGACCCTGACTTATACACCCGTTCAGAAATGCGACACTTACAATTTTTTATTTTATTTTATTTTTTTACATCTTCTTGCCTCCTCCAATCTCGCATCAGTTTCTCAGACACATTGGATTTTGTAGCAGCAGTACAGTTACCAATTTCTTTCGCTACTTCGACGTTTAAAACCAGCTTCATATTTTCTTCTGATCGAACGCTCCATCGTAGATATGGGATGCTCTTACAATAAAGGTGTATGAGGGTGTGAGATACAAAAAACACAAATCAGTGGAAACTTTGCTTCGGAATAGTTCGGGTAGTACCGTGTGGTCACGTAGGCACAATACATAGAAAAAAAAGGCAGTGTGCTCCATGGTTACTCTCTCAGGTGGGCTTTAGCATATCATAGTCTCTTGGACAAATATTGTGAGTTTTCCACATTTGACTTATACCACTGACGTTATAAGATACCAGAAATTATACGTTAAAATCAAGTCCCGACTTATCTGAGGGAGAACTTATCCCCAAGTATATACGCTATATTAAAAACACACATGCAATATTGCTGGTATCTGCATACACATAGGGGTAAATCTAAGTTTAATCCTGTTCATAGTTCAATGGGCTGGAGCAGCCCCTCATGAGCAGAACTTCATTGGTTGAAAACAGACCAAAGTTGGGTAAAGTTGCCAATTTGTCACAGGGCCCATCCAATTAAGGCCCACTTTACAACCCTGCTGATTCTCTGGTAATTGCATGAATAGGACATGTACCATCAATTGACGGCAGTGTTGTAACCTTCATCATACTGTGTATCACCATGGGATGCTCCACTGTCCTTGGGACTTGAATCATAACATCATCTGTCCTCTGTCTTTACCAGCATGCATTTCACTATTCCTAACAGGATTTTTTTATGAATGTTCTTTATTTATTTGTGTGTATATTTGTATTTATAAGTGTGGTTGTTTGTGTAAAGAATCTATATATAAGAAAAACACCAAGTTAAACGTTTAAAAATACTATATTAGTTTAGAGAATGTGTATTTTTAAGCTGGCATTCTAGGTACATCTTTGAAATATTGCTGAAATTACGTTATTTTTTGTAGATAAAAACTAGTGTGTGGTTAGACATGGATTTTTACAAAATCACTTTTTTTTAGCAGATGGGGATATACTACAATTGTCCAGGCCTTTCTACAATTACCCTTTAATAAATGATTTCTATGGAAGTCGTCGGCAAAAACTCAAAAGACTGTCAAGGTAAAACTGGAGTTACCTTTTAAAACATTTTTTTAACATTACTATTCCCTTTTTGTTAAAATCAACATCAGGACATATTTACAGTAAATAAAGTCCTTTGAGTTGGACATAAATGTACCAGAAATTAGACCCTAACTGTTAGAGGTTCTTTGTTGGCTTACACAGCCTGCTATTTTTGCCTAACTATCTAAGAAGGTTCATACCCATTTTCATACTAACCAAATAGAATACCACTGCAGTATTTCTTCTTCAAAATGCTAACTTTAAATTTCCTACCATATTGATGTCTCATTTTTCTCAGTTAGAAGAATCCAAACTGTCACACTACATTGCAGTGGGAATGAGATGTATGATTAAAAATGATAATTTAACAAACTATTTAGTTTTCTGATTTGTGGTAATCATTTGTCACCACAACTCATTACCATAGTATTTAAACTTAAACACATTCAGGAGCTGTCATGTTTCAGGCCATTTTTAATTTATTTTTTTTAGTGTTTTCTTGAGTAGCTCAGAATCTCATTCACTTATCTAGTGTACAAAAGGAAAAAGTGTAGCCTGTTTTGAAATTTTGTTGCAACTCCATCATAACCCTTTGTGAAATACAAAATGGCTAGGTTACTTGCCATCAGAAAGTTAGATCCAGGTTTCTCTTCTGATGGTGTAGCATTAGGCCCAATTAAGCTATGCAGTTATATATAATGTGTATCCAGTTGCGTCAGTAAGAAAGTGAGTCAGAGCTGGAAAACTTTGTATTTTCATAATTAAGCAAAACAGCTTATTTAAAATGCCAAATTTCCCCTGACAACAAAGTTCTATCCCTCTCTCTCGTTCTCTCTCATGTTAAATATTTTACAAATATAAGGTATTTTTTTTTATTCAGGCAAGTGCAATATACTTAAGCATTTCACCATACTTTCCAGGCACATTCTTTGCACTGTGATTTTTATTTGTAATAATGCAAATGCTAGTCAGTAAATTATAGAACACTGTTTTGCCCTGTGTTTTTGGTATTTTAGATTCTAGACCCTTCTTAGACCTTGAAAAATCACATTTTTATTCATTGATCACTTTCTGTACCTTTCAGAGGTAAATGGAATTCAGATTGTCTTATGATTGATGGCTTGGTGTCTCAATTTGGAGATCGTGTCGTGAAACTCTGGAAGCGTGATGGTGGAACAGAGAAATATCCTCCTCCCACTCTTCATGTAAGGATTTGTTTTCTAGTTTATGGACAAATATTCCCTGGGTTTACTCTTTCAGGACTGTTTAAGATTATATTTTATGTTTGTAAAATCTGGACTGTATTGCCAATAGATATCTCTACGTTAATCCTTATACGCTGCTGCCTGGGGGCTTGTTTTGTTTTGGACCTGCTCTGTTTCTAGGTATGTTGGAGGACTGGGACTTTATGAAGTGTGATCTATGTAATTGAAGGGAGGAAAAATGGGGCTGGTGGGGGAAAACGAGAGCAAGCTACTTCTATCCTTTTAATCTTGTAAGTGCCAACGTAACAGTAGGCTTCATGGCAAGAACTCCTGGAAAAATTGGAAATTATGGTTAAAGCTATCTTATGTAATAATGTATCATCTTGAATTAAGACTATAAATTGACAACGAAAGGTCAGAAGCAATGTCTCCATGACCAAACAGTTAACTTTGTGAGCTGGAATGTTAAAGGTCTCAATCAAGAATTAAAGAGAAAGTATTCTCTCACCTAACAGGTCTAAATGCTAAAATAGTATTTTTATAAGTGACCCACTTATTAAGCAAGGATCAGTTTCAGTTGCGTAGAGATTGGTATTCCACTCCACCTATACAAAGAAAACTAGAGATGTGGCCATTCTTTTACATAGAACAATTTCATTTGTAATATCAGATGTAGTATCTGATTCTGAAGGGCGATATGTGATTGTTATGGGTAATTTATTTAACTGTAAAGTGATTTTGATAAATATCTATGCACCTAATTTGGATGATAGGAACTACATCCAAAATGTATTTGCATCCATTCCCAATGTGAACACTCATAAAATTGTAATGACTTATGACTTTAATTGTGTTTTAAATCCAGACCTAGATCGGCCTTCTGCCACAGGGGCAATAACATCTAACACTGCAAAAACAATTTTATATAGTTTGTAACTGATCACAACTTATCAGACCCCTGGAGATTTCTAAACCCAAACTCAAGAGCATATTCCTTTCTTCTCACCAGTTACTCAAGAATTGATTAGATAGCAATTTCTTGCCCACAATTAAATCTTGCAAGTACTACACTATTGTTATTTCCAACCATGCCCCTTTGATGATGGAGCTCACATCATTATGACCCACATACTTATCTCGCAGCTGGCATCTTAACCCACTTTTATTAGCAGACAAGAGCTGTACTGAGTTTATATCTAAGCAAATAGATGTTTTTTTTTTGAGACAAATATTATACATCCTCAGAGGTAACTGCAGGAATACTCTGGGGAAACTGTGAAGGCTTTCTTAAGAGGACTGATTATTTCATATCTTTCCCATAAAATTAAATCTGAGTCCAGGAAGGCATCAAAGCTAATTAGTGTAATTACCAGAACAGATCAAGAACATGGCAGGTGTCCAAATGAGGTACTTTATAGGAAAAGACAGGCTTTGCATTCAGAACTCAACCTCTTGACAAGAAAAGAAACGGAACAACTGATTTTTAAAACACAACCTCACTACTGTGAACACAGAGAGAAGGCTTACCTCAACAAATCCAAAAGGGTGGAAGTTCGCAGTGCAATACCAGTAATTACCAACACAGAAAGAGACAAGATCATTGACCATTAAAATATAATGCACACTTTTAGAGACTACTAAAAGTCCTTATATTCTACTCAGTTTAAAGAAAACAACACACAACCTAATGTGTTTTTGGATGCATTACAGATACCACAACTAGATACTCTCGGTGCAGAGGAATTGGATAAACCTCTGGCACTCTCAGATTTACTAGATGCTATAAACTCACTTCAGTTTATGGACAAATATGCATTTCACCTTTGTTCTGTTAATTTTGTTTCAGAGATCCGTTTTTTTAATGCATTAAATAAAGTTTGTTTATATTCCCTATCCTTTGGTCGCAATAATAATGCTTTACACTGTGACAAATTCCAAAATATGTTTTTTGCTGGCATTTTAAAAATATTATATTTTAATTTTTCACTATTTTGCTTAGGGATTCTCCGATCAGGTTTTTTAAGACCAATACCGATCACTTATTTCATGTTACTTGATTAGCCTATTCTGATACCTATTCAGGTTCTTTTTTTCTTCTTGATCTCTTTAAAAAGCTTTACACTAATCTCCTGAATAACCAGACAAATAGAAGTTTTATCTCCTTTATTAAAGTGTATTTTTATAACTAAACTGTAGACCACTGGTCTTAACTGATCATTTTTTTATTAACAAAATGAAATTATGTAGGCTTATTATTCAGTGATCATAAAATACTAAAATAAATAAAATTACAAAAATATTCATCCATAATACATATGGCTTGAAAAAAATAAAATGCCCCTCATAGAACAATCAGAGCATCCTTAATTTTGCTATTGTACTTCATTGAATATCTGCATTATTATTTAAAAATTCATTTTCTAATTTGTAGAATTAAATAATATCTAAACATGTGCAGCACTATTGCATTTGTCCCATTCTCTCATTTGTGAATTAATTTCTTTGTTATTTGTTTTTGTTTTTCCCCCAAGGCACTGCTTGATATTTATCTTCTGGAAAATGTTGATGAATCAGCAAAACATGCAATTGTATCCTTCAGTTTTAATATTGGTTCATTTATAGTTTTGTCAAAGTAAATTGTTCACTTTGAAATTTCTGCATGTGAGCAGTGCTTTTAATATACAACACAAGCAAATTCCAAGTACTTAGAGGGAAAAAAAATCCTTTTATTAAAGCATGCAGGTAGAATAAACCAGGTGCAGCAACATCAATATAGTAATATTTTCTCAAAAACTGACCTTTGTACAGTTTGCCATCAGTTTTCAGTTTAAATGCTTGTCCTTTGTGAGCTTAACGCTGTTTCAAAGCTGTGGGGGTTTGAGCATGGCTTTTAAGCAAGCATTAACAAAAAGAAAGCATATTTGTTTAAATGTATGAGAAACCAAATTTAAAAAATCAAGTTGTTTAAATCATCACATTTGCATCATAGTCGTTTGTCTAAGAGTTTCTTTATGAAACAGAAATAAAACTATGAATGTCCATGTTTGTCTTTGTAGGTTCTGTTGTGAACCAAGCTGATTATAGTAGATATTAGATTTGATCATAATTTATAAATAGTAGTAGAATAATGTACCATTTTAGCCTTTTATAGATGCAATGAGAAGTGAAGTACCTTGCTTGAAGAAGGGGCCTGTTGCATGTTGTAATCTACTCAGTTCCTGCATCATTGCTGCGATATACTTAAGCTGCAGGTAAATTAGGCATGTAACTAAACTCTTAGAGCAGAGTCTCTTTCATGCTGCACACACTGATTGCAAACAGTTACATATGTATAAGAGGCGCAACAGGATCAGATTGTCCATCAACTCGTTTATTGGCAAAGGCAACGATGGCATGGATATAGACGAGACAGAAAGTTCTGACTTAAAAGCAGATTTGCTCCCCAAACAAGTTAGTAAATCTGTTGTATGGCAATGCTTTGGCTTTAAATGGGAATACCATTTACAAACTCAGGTATTTTGTAAATCATGTCGAGCTGAAGTGGCTTCTTTGAGAAGAAACACAACAAGCCTGTTCCATAATTTGAAACACAGTCATAAAGCAGTACAAAGAGTGCTGTTCACAAAAATGTGCAAGCAGCAGAGCCAGTTCCCAATGTCAAAAAGAAATAACATAGCCATTACCCATAACCTGTGTAAAGACTTGTTGCTGATACTGAAAAAACAAGTTTTTGTGTACTTCATCAACAAACTTGATAATAGTGGTACCAGATTCCATCCTTTACATGTTTTTTCCAAGTTACCACCCCATTTATATATGAGCAGTGTTGCAAACGGGTGCTGGAATAGCTGGAAGACATGGAATATTTCATATGCATGACTGATAGTTGGTGAAGCAGGACAGTAGAACCCTATATAAGCCCAACAATTCAGTTCATCACCTATGACTTTCAATTAAAGACTCTGTGTTTACAGATGTCCTAGTTCCCTGAAGAACACAGTGCTGAAAATACGCTCGTATAGCTATGGGATTATGTGGGGCTTTGGCTATCTGGTGTTTATGTGAAGATGGGCTAATGTGTTTTATTACTGACAATGCGAAAAATATATCAAAGATACTGAAGTAAATGACTTTCCCATACTTAAGTGTTTTGGAAACAAACTGCACCTTGCCATCAGTAAGTGTCGTTAAGGACATCAGAGACACGACTGTAGACCTGCGCAAAGGCTGGAATGGGCTACAAGACCATCAGTAAGAATTTTTGGTGGGAAGGTGACAACTGTTATTGTGATTATTCAGAAATGGAAGAAATATAAAATGACCATTAATCATCCTTGGTCCGGAGCTCCGTGCAAGATCTTGCCTCATGGGGTGAGCCGAAAAACCACCCCAGAGCATAATGTTTCCACCTCTGTGCTTGACTGTGAGTATGGTGTTCTTTGGGTCGTACTCAGCATTTCTCTTCCTCCAAACACGTCAGGGTCGAGTTGATGCCAAGGAGATTTTGGTTTTGTGGACAATTGCACTCCAAGTCCTACATTAAGTTTTGCTACAGTTTGATTCAATTTTTTAAATAAAAAAAACTAGTGTTATAGGTACAGAATAATTTACAGCATTATTTTTATTAAGATTTTGCAGTATGAATTGCTTTTTACACACACGTTTACTTTTTTTGCAATATTAATGTAATTTGTGTTTTAGTAAACATACAGCTAACATTCTCAATTTATCATCTGTTTTGGCAGCTTGTACAAATTGGTGATACTGCATAGTGTCCAGCCTTAATCTCTGATTCATTGCATAATTTATTGCTATCACATCATCATCAATTTTATCGCAATTTTAATCCATATCATGCAGTCTTAGTAAGTTAGGACCATGCTTTGTGTGTAAAGTCTTTATACTGTAACTGAAGTACATCAGAATGCTGACTACTTTTGTTGTCTTTATAAAATTGAAACCACCGTAACTTTTTCAAATTTTATCAGTATTTACTAATATTTGAATAGCTTTCAGACTTTTACATTTTTATTGAACTGAGATATGAACATTGTTGCATTTGTAAATGTAGTAATGTAACAATTCAAGTAGTAATAGTTGGCCTAGCAAAATTTATTTCAAGGTAAGGGTTGGTTTTAGTTGTGTTGTATAAAGATTTTGATTTGCATACATTATAATTTGCTTTTAATGAATTACATGTATTAAACATACATTTATAAATATATTTTCTTAAGTGATTTTTTAAAATATTTTTAGATGCTTAGTTATCTTTATTTTATGTGTGTATGAATGCTATGCTTTTGTTTAACGCCTTAACTTGGTTTAGGTTATATACTTGTTATTGGATATTATGTACTCTTCCCCCAAGAAGATGGAATCTTCTGTGGAGTCTTTTCCTACTGCATTTGCCATCCCTATGGGGCTAGTGAAATTAATACAAGGGTTTTGGCAGCTTGATCACAATGATCATGAGGTATCTGGAAGCTTTTTTTCTATTTAGTAAACTGTTAATGTAGATGTCCAAATTCTAACCATTTTTCTGTTTTGTTTACTAAGGATTCTTTGAATCGTATTTTACATCCCTCCACCTGCAAATCAGTGCTGCCCTGGCAACATGAAAGGATTATTCAGGCCCTAATGTGTCAAGAGGAGTACAAAAAAGCTCTTAGATACATACAGCTTGTTAAGCCGGCAATGTCATCGTGTAGTGAAATAAAACTATACATCACAGTGTTACTGTTTAACAGGTAATTATTATTTGGATGTTGTAATAATTATGTTTTCTTTAAATAAAATAGATTTTAAAAATAACCTAATAAACTCATCCCCCTGATGGAATGAATTTTCCATTTAAAATTAAATACTGTAAATTCTCGCATATAATGCACACTTGTTTACAATGCACATGCTGTTTAGCCCAAAATTTTAAGATTAAAAAGAAATTCATATATAATGTGCAACCTTAACTTTTCAAGATTTTATTAAAATCGCAGTCATTTTTTTAAACAAAATTTAAAAGAACAATTATAATCATTTGTATTTAAATTAGGTAAATAGGTACATTGTTTTTTAGCAACACTTAATAATAAGTAGATAAGTACCAATTTTTTAAATTGCATACTTTTTTTTTTTTTTAATTCTACCTATATTACACATTTAAAAATATGTAACTCTAAATTTGGTATACTAAACTAGAAGAACAGTCGTCATCACTGTTACAGGTGAGAAGCTCATCTATGTACCGTTGTGTCAATGCTGTTGTCATTTATACCATCGTACTAAATATTGCCATCATTATCATCTGATGACACCTGATTATCCTTTAGGAAAACGTTATCCTCACTGCCATCAAGATTATTAGAAATAGAATGTTTGAGGAAACATTGTTGAACTATAGATGTATCTAATTCATTCTAAGCCGCATGCATCCATTTGGCCAGTTTGGAGAGAGTTGGTTGACGCATATGGCCACCAGCAGTAAATATGTAATTACAGTCAATTAACCATGCATTCCATTTATGACAGATAGCATCCTTCATTGGGTTATTGACAGAAAAGTTGTAATAGAAGGATCATGTCGCCTGGAATAATAAGATCCGATTTTATGTTTATAATTTCCTCCTTATAGAAGACATTCCTTGTAAGCGAAGTCAAGCAGCAAGATAAAAGGTTGTTTCCTTCAACACATATTAACCAATCAGTGTTTAATGCTGCATCCAAATGTGTATACCACTTGGAAATTTTATTCCTCTCGGTACAGTTTTTCTCTTAAAAATTATGAAAGGCAGCATCTATCCTCCATCAACAGTGCATGCTAACACAACGTTAAAGTGAGACTTCTCATGTACAGATGTATGTATAGACACAGTTTTAGTACCTATTTTGTCTACAATCCTATCGTAAGGCATATCAAAAGTCAAAGGTGTCTGACAAACAAATGAGTTTTAAGTTTAGATCTGAAAAGTGAAAATGATTCAGTATTCCTAAGCTCAGGTGGTAGTGAGTTCCAAAGCTGGGGAGTAGAGCAACTGAATGTTCTGTTTCCCATAGTGGTAAGACGGATGAAGGGAACATTCAAGTATATGGAGGAAGAGGATCTGAGGGTATGGAAGGGAATGGCAACATGGAGGAGGTCAGACAGATATGGAGGGGCAAGGTTGTGGATATCCTTAAAAGTTAGTAGGAGAATTTTGAATTGAAAATCGGAACTGAACTGGAAGCCAGTGAAGCTGCTGCAAAACGGGAGTGATATGGTGAATAGAGGGGGTTCTAGTAATAATACGGGCAGATGAATTCTGGACCAGTTGAATCTTATAAAGAGATTTGCAAGAAAGACCAAAGAAAAGGGGGAACTGCAATAACCCAAAAGAGAAGTGACAAGGCTATGAACAAGGATAGCAATGGTGTGGGGAGTGAGGAGGGGCGAATACAATTAATGTTACGCAAGTGGAAATATGCAGACCGTGAGATGTTATTGATGTGGTACTGAAAAGATAAAGTACTTTTAAGGATGACACCCAGCCTCTTAACCTATGGAGAAGGGGAAATAGAGGAATTGTCAATAACAAATGAAAAATGATCAGTTTTGCATAATGTTGATTTTGTACCAATGAGGAGAACCTCAGTTTTGTCACTATTTAATTTAAGAAAATTTGAAGAAAACCAGGATTTGATTTCTGCTATGCAATCAGTAAGTGAGGAGGGAGGGAATGAAGCAGTAGGTTTGCTAGTGAGATTGGGGTGGGTGTCATCAGCATAACAGTGGAAGCTAATGTTGTATTTATGAAAGATATTGCAAGGGGGAAGGAGGTAAATAATGAAAAGGAGGGGGCCCTTTATAAGTAGGTCATTAGTAATTTTTATAAGTGTCTTTTCTGTACAGTAGAGGATGAGAATAGTAATTAAACCAGAATCAGCTGCCATAAACTAGACTGGAGCTGTTCATACCGATTATTTTGAGATAAATGAGAATGAAGTTGAATAGCCACAATTTTTTCAAGAATTTTTGAAATGAAGGGTCGATTAGAAATAGGATAAAAATGTCTGAAATTAATTGGATCGGCACCAGTTTTTTTCAGTATTGGGGTTATTGCAGCAGTTTTAAAAGATTAAGGAACAGTACCAGTAGTGAGAGAAGAGTGGATTATAGCAGAGATAAGGGGGACCAGAGTGGGGAGGCAGGCTTTGACTAGAACTGTAGGGAGGGGGTCCAGTTGACAGGTGGATGGCTTAGACTTACAGACAAGATCTGAGATTTCTGAGAAAGTAGGAAGCTGAAAAGTGGAGAATGAGTGAGTTGGTGGGTGAAATTCAAATGAAGTGCTGAAGGGAATCCGTACAGAGAGAGTGACAAATCTTCTGGATTTTTTTCATTAAAAAAAGGACATAAGGGAATTGCAAAATTCAGTTGAGTAAAGGTGAGAAGGTAAAGAATCTGGGGGTTGTGTGATATTGTTAAGTAGTGAAAACAATGACTTGGTCTTCATTGGAAGAAATAATGAGAGTATAATAGATTTAGTTTGGGCAATACAGTCCTTGTAATAAAGTATATGGTTTTTGTACATCTCTTTGTGGACAAAGAGTCCAATTGTGAGCATTATACACAAGATTTTACAGTAGAATAAATGTTATCAAGAAGGTGGTATTCAATTTAGAAGTGTCAAATTTTTAATTAACTTATCTATACTAATAAAAGGCAAAGCACTCACTCACTGACTCATCACTAATTCTCCAACTTCCCATGTAGGTAGAAGGCTGAAATTTGGCAGGCTCATTCCTTACAGCTTACTTACAAAAGTTGGGCAGGTTTCATTTCGAAATTCTACGCCTAATGGTCATAACTGGAAGGTATATTTCTCCATTAACTGTAATAGATTTGAGCTGGAAAGACGTGGGGGGGGCGGAGTTTCGTGTGACATCATCACGCCTCCCATGTAATCACGTGAACTGACTGTCAACGCAGTGTGTACAAAACCAGGAAGACCTCCAAAAAGTGCTTAAGAAAACATGCATTATATAATTGAGAAGGCAGCGAAACAATAAGAAGCGAGCGAGTGACATATACTACCATATTCATGAGTGCTGCTACCTCGGAAAGAAAGCAAGGTGTAAACCTAAACTTTAAATTAAGTTCATCGACAGGCTACCGCTGGCGTTTTCACATGCCCACAGGTAATGCGGGATACAAGTTTAATGAGAGGACGCGGGATATAAGCGAGTTTTGATCACTTTGTAACTAAGTTAAAATTGTAGGTGAAGGGTGTGCTTATGCAAATTCCGAGACTGTGTTTGTGGGGATTGACAGTTAAAGGCGGTGGGGAGTCACGTCATCATCTCCCCTCCCATTCATCTCATTTCGCTCTGAGCTGAGCTCAGCTACGCCGTCTTCGAAGCAACCGTCAGACTGCCACCAAATACTCACAGAAAAATCCACAAGTTAATACACACGCTGTCTCTAGAGTTTCAACACACTGAATCCTCCAGGCACTACTTACAAAAGGTCACATTGACAATCGTGTTACGTTATTTGTAAAATCTTTCCTTTTCTTAGCACAAGCACAGCTGAGAAGCTTCGATGCATGTGCTCCATAACGCGTTAAAAAATAATGCATTTATTCACACTTTGCATTACAAGCAAAGGGGAGCTTTTGTCAATGCATGATTTCCTGGTACACAGATTACATTGATCAGCGCATCCCGATTCATTTTACCCTCGCACCACCTTGGTTTGAGAAGAAGTATGAAAAACTATGAGGTTAACACAGAAAAACAGATCACCAATTCAAGCTTTATGAATAATCGATTAAGCCATCAATAATTGTTTTGGTAAAGCCATCCTCCTTCCATTTTATAATTTTTCCGCCACTAGCCATGATTAAATGAGCGGTAAAAAGTAAGAGCAAAGCGAGGGTGACTTATTTAGGCAGGCATATATATGACAGCAACACTCATGACAATGTCAATCATGTTACGTTATTATTAAAATGTTTCCTTTTCTTTTCATTACTTCTTTAACACACTACTTCTCCGCTCGAGGTGCGGTATATATATATATATATATATATATATATATATATATATATATATATATATATATATATATATATATATATATATATATATATATATATATATATATATATATATATATATATATATATATATATATATATATATATATATATGAATGACCTCCAAAAGCGCTGAGACTTTTGATATCATGAGCGTGTCTGCAAAAGTGGGGTCTCCTGCCCAGCAAAAGTCGAGCAGCCAGCGCGCATGCATAGCTGTGCCGGCCTTTGAGACGCTGACTGCGCTTCTGCCTTAAGTCAAAGTGAGCACTTTTAATTTTTTTCATCCTCCCCCTGCGCTATAGCCCAGACAAGTGCAAACACGGGACCCCTTTTCTACACCACGGCAAAATAATATTAAGGCGATTCACACTTTCTTTTGCACGTATACGATTATGAGGTCCTCAGCTCGGATTCTGAAGACACACACAGAGGAGTGGAGGACTGACAGTGCCATCACAGCCGATTAATGGCGGGGACGTCTCACCAGTCTACACAAGACCCACCGCGACTGTCCCCAAAAGGCGATCATAACGTCAGCGAACACATCTCTCTATACTATATAAAAGAAAAGGCAACTTTCCTTTCTTTACACCTTTTTTCCTTTTATCCCAAACCAAAGCCTTTCTCTCTTAACACTGCAGAGGACACAAAACTAATTTTCTTTAAATGCCTGTAAGGCACATTACCAGAGGCACAAATTTGAACGGTCACATAGAAAATGTAATTTCAATGTACCTGTACTTCTTAAAACGTTAATGTTTTACTGTTTAATAACTTATAGACTATAATTTATTATTTTTCCCTTGCACTCAGTGACCAAACCTATACACACACATATAGACACATACAAACATACACACAAGTATATGTATGTGTATATATATACACACACACACATACATACATACATACATACATACATACATACATACATACATATATAATTTGTGTGTGTGTATGTATGTATGTGTGTGTATATATGATGTAGATAGGTAAGTATGTATGTATGTGTATATATATATATATATATATATATATATATATATGTATGTATATAGATATGTAGATATGAAGATATATATGTGTGTATATATGTATGTATATAGATATGTAGATATGAAGATATGTATGTGTATATATATGTATGTATGTGTGTGTGTGTGTGTGTGTGTGTGTATATATATATGGCAGCAGCAATCCAAGCTGTGAGAAAACAGTAAAAAGGAGGCGTGTCAGACGTCGCGGTACATTTTCTGATGCAGCTACGAAAACAACTTGGCGCTGCCGCCAAATACACAAAACAATTACTTTGACAATCATGTTACATTATTTTTAAAATGTTTCCTTTTCTTTTTCATAACTTCTTTAACACATGACATCGCTGCGAAGCGCGGTATTTTGCTATATATATATATATATATCACAGCGACACTCATAACAGTGACAAAACAATTACATTGACAATCATGTTACGTTATTTTTAAAAATTTTTCCTTTTCTTTTTCATACCTTCTTTAACACACTACTTCTCCGCTGCGAAGCGCGGGTATTCTGCTAGTTAAAGCATATAGCACGTTATAATGCAGGTAGGAATCTGATGCTTGACTGTAAGTATTTACTTAAATTATATAGTTGTGATTGAAAGTTTGTGAACCCTTTAGAATATTCTATATTTCTTCATAAATATGACCTAAAACATCAGCAGATTTTCACTCAAGTCCTAAAAGTAGATAAAGAGAAACCAGTTAAACAAATATACAATAATGTTATACTTGGTCATTTATTTATTAAGGAACATGATTGAATATGAAATATTTGTGAGTGGCAAAAGTATGTGAACTTTTGCTTTCAGTATCTGGTGTGACCCCCCCCTTTGCAGCAAAAACTGCAACTAAGCGTTTCCAGTAACTTTTGATCATTCCTGCACACCGGCTTGGAGGAATTTTAGCCCATTCCTCTGTAAAGAACAGCTTCAACTCTGGGATGTTGGTGAGTTTCCTCACATTAACTGCTGGCTTCAGGTCCTTCCACAACATTTCGATTGGATTAAGGTCAGGAGTTAGACTTGGCCATTCCAAAACATTAACTTTATCCTTCTTTAACCATTCTTTGGTAGAACGACTTGTGTGCTTAGGATCGTTGTCTTGCTGGCTGCATGACCCACCTTCTCTTGAGATTCAGTTCATGGACAGATGTCCTGACATTTTTTATTAGAATTCTCTGATATAATTCAGAATTCATTGTTCCATCAATGAAGGCAAGCTGTCCTGGCCCAGATGCAGCAAAACAGGCCCAAACCATGATACTACCACCACCGTGTTTCACAGATGGGATAAGGTTCTTATGCTGGAATTCAGTGTTTTCCTTTCTCCAAAAATAACGCTTTCCATTTAAACCAAAAAGTTCTATTTTGGTCTCATCCGTCCACAAAACATTCTTCCGTAGCCTTCTGGTCTGTCCATGTGATCTTTAGCAAACTGCAGACGAGCAGCAATTTTTTTTGGAGAGCACTGGCTTTCTCCTTGCAACCCTGCCATGCACACCATTGTTGTTCAGTGTTCTCCTGATGGTGGACTCATGAACATGAACATTAGCCAATGTGAGAGAGGCCTTCAGTTGCTTAGAAGTTACCCTGTGGTCCTTTGTGACCTCGCCAACTATTACACGCCTTGCTCTTGGAGTGATCTTTTTTGGTCGACCACTCCAGGGTAGGGTAACAATGGTCTTGAATTTCCTCCATTTGTACACTGTCTGACTGTGGATTGGTGGAGTCCAAACTCTTTAGACATGGTTTTGTAACCTTTTCCAGCATGATAAGCATCAACAACTGTTTTTCTGAGGTCCTCAGAAATCTCCTTTGTTCGTGCCATGATACACTTCCACAAACATGTGTTGTGAAGAGCAGACTTTGATAGATCCCTGCTCTTTAAATAACACAGGGTGCCCACTCACACCTGATTGTCATCCCATTGATTGAAAACACCTAACTCTAATTTCACCTTCAAACTAACTGCTAATCCTAGATGTTCGCATACTTTTGCCACTCACAAATATGTAATATTTGATCATTTTCCTCAATAAATAAATGACCAAGTAAATTTTTGTCTCATTTGTTTAGCTGGTTTCTCTTTATCTACTTTTAGGACTTGAGTGAAAATCTGATGATGTTTTAGGTCATATTTATGCAGAAATATAGAAAATTCTAAATGGTTCACAAAATTTCAAGCACAACTGGATGACTCATTTTAGATCCCAAAATCATTTACACTTTAGAAGAAGGTGCCCAGTTTCAACAGGAACTTTTAACAGCAGCATAAGAACAATTATAACTGTGATGCATAGATTGTCCATCCGTAGATTAACTATTAGAATTAGTTTTTTCTTTTCAAACGTAATCCTTATAAGTGACTGATATTTTGCTGATTTCATGAGCTGATGTGATCCCCACTGTTTTGATTTGTTGGTTTATGAATTTAAAAAAACGGGGCATGGTGAGAAATGCACAAATGTCAGGTAAGTTTTTAAATTTAGTCGGGACTCGATAAATGGGCCAGGGAGTTTAAGTAAAATGTATGGCTCATAGTCACAAGTGGTGGTGGAAGTAATATTCCATTTAGGCAGGTTTTTGATACTAGATACCCACTACATGTCAAATGATTCATTTATTTTCCATTCTAGTTTATATTTCTTTGCTGATCCATTTCTTTGGAAAGTGTGCTTTGTTTGGTTTTCTTTCACAACTGATTTGTTTGAAAGCATCTTATCAATGTCTTATCCATTTAACTTTCACAAGCTCCATTTAAGCTCATAGAATATCAGTTTCGTTTACCTGCATGATAATTATCCAAAACTCACTGCAGTCTGTAGATGCCACATTAACAGGATTAATATACCTCAACATAATTAAAGCTGTGTGGAATCAATTAGGTAGACATGAGAACGTAAGAAGTTTGGCAGGTGAGAGCAGACCATTCAGTCCATCAATGTTAATATCTCATCCAGATACTATTAAAAGGTTGTCAAGGTGTAATCTTAAATTACATGTCTGAATAGTCCCAGATAAGTACTTGTAAAAAATAATTGTCTTACATGAACTAAGTACAGTGCTAAATTTTAAAAGCAAAAATTGGGTTTTTTTTTTTGTCCAAAAAAGCTAGGCCTTTCTGCAGTTAAAACATCAAGTAGGTACACATTTAATTTTCAGTGGGAAAAGATTTTCCATGGTAAAAATACACACAATTTTGTGAATGTTACCTTGTCTCTGTCAAAGAAATTTTTCACTCCTTAAAGGTATACAAAAGCTTGATTTTTTTGTGTGTGTTTTTGTGATAAATATTGTGTAACTCTGTCTTCAGGTGCATGGTGGAGGCATGGAGATTGCTGCGGCAGCATTCCAGTAGGCCTAATGTGGAAGAGCTTCTGAACCATATGTTTGAAACTTGTCAAGATTTGGGATTAATGGAGATGCTTTTAAAACTGCCATTCACTGTCTCTGAGCAGGTAAAGTAGAGGTTAATTTCAAGAGATATTATAGTCCAAAAAACTTTACCGCAGTGATATCGAATACATCCTTAATGAAGAGTGTATTGTTGATGGACTGTAGAATACCATGTTTGCTTCTTTCTTATCCAGATTTAATGTTCTTTAATTTTTTGCTGTTGCATATGTGACAAACATGAGTGCTGTTTTTTAAACTCTAGAATCTATATATATATATATATATATATATATATATATATATATATATATATACACACACACACATACACAGTGGGGCAAAAAAGTATTTAGTCAGCCACCAATTGTGCAAGGTCTTCCACTTAAAAAGATGAGAGAGGCCTGTAATTTTCATCATAGGTATATCTCAACTATGAGAGACAAAATGAGAAAAAAAAATCCAGAAAATCACATTGTCTGATTTTTGAAGAATTTATTTGCAAATTATGGTGGAAAAAAAGTATTTGGTCAATAACAAAAGTTCATCTCAATACTTTGTTATATAAACTTTGTTGGCAGTGACAGAGGTAAAACGTTTTCTGTAAGTCTTCAAGGTTTTCACACACTGTTGCTGGTATTTTGGCCCATTCCTCCATGCAGATCTCACCTAACGCAGTGATGTTTTGGGGCTGTCGCTGGGCAACAAGGACTTTCAACTCCCTCCAAAGATTTTCTATGGGGTTGAGATCTGGAGACTGGCTAGGCCACTCCAGGACCTTGAAATGCTTCTTATGAAGCCAGTTTTTCGTTACCCGGGCGGTGTGTTCGGGATCATTGTCATGCTGAAAGACCCAGCCACGTTTCATCTTCAATGCCCTTGCTGATGGAAGGAGGTTTTCACTCAAAATCTGACGATACATGGCCCCATTCATTCTTTCCTTTACACGGATCAGTCGTCCTAGTCCCTTTGCAGAAAAACAGCCCCAAAGCATGATGTTTCCACCCCCATGCTTTATAGTAGGTATGGTGTTCTTTGGATGCAACTCAGCATTCTTTCTCCTTCAAAACGACGAGTGGAGTTTTTACCAGAAAGTTTTATTTTGGTTTCATCTGACCATATGACATTCTCCCAGTCCTCTTCTGGATCATCCAAATGCTCTCTAGCAAACTTCAGACGGGCCTGCACATGTACTGGCTTAAGCAGGGGGACACGTCTGGCACTGCAGGATTTGAGTCCCTGGCGGCGTAGTGTGTTACTGATGGTAGCCTTTGTTACTTTGGTCCCAGCTCTCTGCAGGTCATTCACTAGGTCCCCCCGTGTGGTTCTGGGATTTTTGCTCACCGTTCTTGTGATCATTTTGACCCCACGGGGTAAGATCTTGTGTGGAGCCCCAGATCGAGGGAGATTATCAGTGGTCTTGTATGTCTTCCATTTTCTAATAATTGCTCCCACAGTTGATTTCTTCACACAAGGCTGCTTACCTATTGCAGATTCAGTCTTCCCAGCCTGGTGCAGGTCTGCAATTTTGTTTCTGGTGTCCTTTGACAGCTCTTTGGTCTTGGCCATAGTGGAGTTTGGAGTGTGACTGTTTGAGGTTGTGGACAGGTGTCTTTTATATTGCTAACGAGTTCAAACAGGTGCCATTAATACAGGTAACGTGTGGCGGACAGAGGAGCCTCTTACAGAAGAAGTTACAGGTCTGTCAGAGCCAGAAATTTTGCTTGTTTGTAGGTGACCAAATACTTATTTTCCACCATAATTTGCAAATAAATTCTTTAAAAATCAGACAGTGTGATTTTCTGGATTTTTTTTTCTCATTTTGTCTCTCATAGTTGAGGTATACCTATGATGAAAATTACAGGCCTCTCTCATCTTTTTAAGTGGGAGAACTTGCACAATTGGTAGCTGACTAAATACTTTTTGCCCCACTGTATATATTGTTTGCATTCACTTTCTGAGTGATTTCCTTAAGATTAAAAAGTGGTTGTTTTATTGCCTCAACAGTTTTGTTTATTGTGAGGAGCACTGTATACTTTCTACTTATACTACTAGATTGTGGAAAGAAACTACAAATTTTAGTGAGTGTGTTTATGTTAGCATTTTCTGGTAAAAGACTGTATTGTTTTAGTTTAATATGACAATATGTACCATTCTCGAATTTGCAATATAGTTCACATGTTAAAGCTTAGATTTAAAAAAGCCTTTTATATTCTCTTCTTTCTTTGACCTAGTGCAGATCAGTTAAAGCTGAAGATTTGTTTATCATTGAGGCAGTTTGCAACCAAAATGCCTAACTCCACCTTTTCATTCATTTAATCAGCAACCTATTATTGTTCCATATTTTTTTTTATCAATTCTAAAGCATGCCAATAGAATTGAGGCTGCAAAATTTTTCAACATTTATCTTTTGTTGAACCACCCATTTCAAAATTAAAAAGTAAAACATAGCAGAAATTTAGTACCCATTGATATCATTAAGGAAAACATTCATCCATTAATTCAAAAAACACATAGTTGATTTGTTTGCATTTGTACTTTGATAATTTTGTTTCAGAATATAGACTGTTTTGGATATGCTCTTTAAAGAGAATATCTGTGCTTCCACAGTAAAGCAAATTGTGTTTTACAATGCATTTTATCATTCAGACTGATAAAAAAAATGTAAACATGAAAGTACTCTTTTGTACTTTACATAAAAATACGTAAATATTATACAGTTGTTGTGTGTAATAATGTAATATTTACATTTGTTTCCCCAAATGTCTTTTAGGAATGTTTGGAAAAATTCCTGAGAACCAGCGGTGGACAAAATCTTGAAATGCTTATGGTTCATTATCTTCAACGTGCCCATTTTGTGCCTGCTTTGCAGCTTAATCAGACCTTAAAAATGAATTTAATGGTAATTTTTATAGCATCTTTTTGTTATTATTTACAGAAAATGAAAATGTAACAGGCTAAGATAAGTATTTCACTTGTTGTGGTTTTTCTCTTTTTGAGTCAATGGTTTACAGTTTCAGTGAATTATCCATCCTTCTGTCAGATCTGTATATTTCACTTATAATTTTCATGGTCTGGATTATAGTTTATTTGCATTCTCATGTAATGTAGCAGTTTTGAATAGTTAACTGCATGTGTGTAAATTTTACTGTAGTATGACAGAGATCCCCAACTTAAAGAACGTTCCCATGCAAGAAATTCAATGTTGGACCAGTATGGAAAGATTCTACCAAGAGTCCAACGAAGACTTGCCACAGAGAGAGCAAAACCTTACAATCATCCATCAACATTCTTCTGGGAAGGTGAGCTATATCTGATTATTTAAATAGCTGTCATTCGTATATTTATTGGTTGGTAACAGAACATCTACTGTAAAAGTTTTTTAGTTCTTCTGCTAATTTGCTTACTTGTACTACTCATTTTGGGAGTTTTGGAGGAGGTTTATAACTAAATGTGTCATGTTTGTCACATTTTATTAAATGCAAACAAAAATGAGCCAGTTTTAAGTCAGAGTCACATTGATTTCTTGCTGTAGTTTAATGTGTACTTCAAATGTTTATTTCAGCATGAATTTTGTAAAACATTAACCTGAAAAAGCTGCAAAAAGCACATTGGCGGCATTCTTTTGAAAGGACAAATCATAAGGCAGACAAGTTCAGCCATGCCAATGGACGCATTCATTTAAAAAAGACAAATCACAAGGCACTGAAACTCAACCATGCATACATATGTGTCACTTTAATTAATAAGTTATTCTCCCAGCATGTAATGTGAACTGTTGGAGGAATTTAATTTTTTGATTACAGTGCAGGAAAGATTTTGTTTATGAAAATTAATTATGCGCTTATTTTTATTTATTGATTGTTTTGGTCTGACTTTTCAGTACCAAGGCCTAAACCATTATCTACTGTAGCAAAACCAGCAGCTTCAGGGAATATCCTCACAAGAGCAACTTTTATAAATAATGTACTGCTGAAAGTTGGAGAGGTATGGGTTGGAAATGAATTAAAGACGGATTTGTCACCCTTCAAAAGGCAAGTATTATACAAGATGTGGATATGTAATTTTCATATATTGGTTTTTATCCTTATTGCTTTAATTTATATTAAGCCAATCAGTTTGTTATTGCTGTGTACTGAAGACGTTTGTGTGTGAGATCAAAAATTGAATATAAGAAGAGAGATCAGAGTTTCAGCTTTTATTCCTTAGTAATTACATCTAGATATGTTAACATACTGTATAACATAGAACAAAGCACATTTTGCATCAAACCACGCATTTTTTCAAGTAAAAAAGTGTATTGGAACATGACAAGCAACAGGTGTTAATCATTAAGTATTTAAACATTTTTTTAAATTTATTACAAACTAAATATTTTTAATGTATTTGTTATGATTTAAGAGTTGTTATGAAATATGATTGATTATATTTATTAAAACAAATTTTGATCAACAGCACATTAGCCTATAAAGTTCATTTTAGTTTGGTCTGCTACATTTTAGGTGTAATGTTAAGTATACCACCTTATGATACCCAGTGCTTAACTTTTTTTGCTCTTCAGATCAAGGGTTCCTTTTTTCTTAGATGTACCACCCCTAGGATTTGATTTTATTGAAAATGACCAGATAGTTTTTGCACTTGTCTTAATTTTTCTTAAAGTGTACTTAATTTTTCATTATTTTTCAATTCATGAGTAGTAAATACTACTTGATAGTAAATAAAAATTATCCTAAAATTTGCAAATTTTTAACTTATAAAAAGTATACAGTACAGTTAAGAGCTTGAATTTCATGTGTTTAGTTTCTGCTGTGGGTAACAAAAATGGGTGAGTTTAATGGACTTTTTTGGATTTCACTGTAGTGCTTATATGTCATGACATTATTATTGTGCACTGCCCAATTTATCTTAACATGCACATATTCGGCTTATTTACTTACAGATTCTGTTAGAGCTACATTGTTATATGAAAATTTCCAATATAAATAAATGTTGTTTATTAACTGGGTAATAAACCCTGCTTAAACCAAAAAACATCAAATGTTTTTGCCATGTAAATCAGTGAATATCAAAATAATTCAGGATACTGTATTTTCATTTGCTACTTTTATGAGAATATGCTTTTAAGAAAATCACTCTTTCAGGTTTGTAACATGTGCTGTTATGACATTAGCTGGTTATTAATTGTTATGTATGAGTACTGTTAATTGGATAAGTCAAATTAACTCCAATTTCAAATGTCACAAACTCCTGACCGCAAATCCGCTATCTTTGTGAATAAAATGTATTAATAATAGTATTATTGTATCAATCTAAGATTATTATTTCAGAGTTGCCATAGAAGAGCCTTTATCCCATTTTTTTTAAGATGTCTCAAATGGCGTTGCTGTTACTTGTGCCTTTGTCCTAATCCAGAATTTGTCACTGAATATACAGCAATGAATACTCATGATTGGAGGCTGCATCCCATTCTTTTCCATACCAACCAAGTATGCATTTGGTATACTTTCACAACAGTTGGCACATTTTAGTTATTACATAAGTTAAATTTCAGAAACATCACAAACAAATAAATAAAACTGTTTGCTGATTTGATTTCAGTAATTTGGTGTTCTGTATTAACAGTGTTGCTAACTGCACATCCCTATAATTATCAGTTTGTGCTCATTTATTATACATCGGTTGTTAGCTATTTTCCCTCGTGCTTCATAGGTTTATGAGATGAGCCATACAAATCTGTGCTTTGGTTGTTAAAGTCATGAAAAACTTGTAATAATATATAATATGTTTAAAGCAAGTGAGTCATACCCTTCTTTTAACTTCCTAACTTTCCTTAAATAGTCCTCGAATTCCACAACCACCAACCCCTGCCACTCCAACTCGACCAACAGTGGAAATGCCTGATGTATTTGTTGACACTCCTATAGCCAGGACTTCCAAGATGGTGTCAAGGTAAATATTTTTGTGTGACTAAATATTAATCCTATTAAATGTTATATATTCTCAGAATTAAATTAAAGAAACAGTTGTTAAAAGATCCATAAATTTATCTTTAGAAATGTATATTTAAGGCTCACTCTTTATAATCCACTCCACTGTGGTGTAACAAGAAGCTTACTTTTTGATGCAGCATTGAATTTCTTAGGTAAATGAAAAAGGCCAAATATTAAACTTTCAATATGTTGCATCAAAGACTGTTATGTGCATGAAAATTAAGCATTCAACTAGACGTACCCAAACATAAGTAAAAAATTAGTTTCAATGAATCTTAAAGCAAGTATAGACTAAAAAAGCATTAGATCTTTGTTTTTTTAATGTAGTACAAATTTAAAATTTTACTTTCAATGTAGCCTTCTTTCACATAATTCAGCTTAGTTGCACAGTGTGCTGTAACTTAAATATTAATTAAAAAGAAACACGAACTGTGAAAAATAATGCAACATAAAGAAAAATATGCATATGTACAAGGTGGTTTTAATTCCACGTCTTCTGCTCTGATCACAGCTTACCTGCTGAAAATGATTGATCCAATGACAATTTCATTTGCATTACCGTTGAGTTAAAAGAATAGTTCACATGTAGATGTTTGGACAGATATATTTGCCTGATATTTTCTGTGCCCATCTAAAAAATTCTTCATTGTTAATTTTGAAAATTGTCCCTGCTGTAAACAGGTTTTCTTACTTTCACTGTATATTCTAAATGTTCTCATATTAAAAATAATATCTGGAGGAATAATTAACCAATCAAAAATAGTTAATCCTCCTTTTGCTGTAATAAATTCTTGTTTCATTTAGTGTGGTGTTTCTCATCATTGCTTGCTGAAATATTAAGGTTGTACCAGTATTTGTCTGAATATTGAAAGTTTTATTTTTAAGATTTTTTGACATTTAATTGAATTTGTTTTTCCACCAACACCATGTTTTCTGTGTTTTTGAGAACCAAGTAAACGAAAAGTATGATAAACTCACTCTGTTTAGCCTTTCTTTCTCTAGGCATATATTCAGTAGTTGTCACCAAATAGTACCATTTTTATTTCCAGAATTCTTCTAAAGAGTTTGCAGTATTTTAAGAGGGGACTTTAGTTGCAATATATCAATAAGTAATTATTTAGAGTTATTTATTAAAGACAAATTTTAGTGCATTGCAAACAATAACGAACACTATATCTTTTACAGAAAAACAGCTGCATAAAAGTTTAAAGTCCACACAGTTAAATTTAAAACCAGTCTCCTGGAATTGTGAGGAGTACTTTTCTTCTAAATGACAGATATTGTGCTTTGGTAAACCATTCTGTACTTCTTAATAATCGTACTGAAATCAATTACAAAATAATGCAGATTATTTATAGATATATATATATATATATATATATATATATTTATAATATATATATATATAGATATTAGAAATATATATAATAAATAAATACATATACACTTACACTATATATGTGGGTGTGTATGTTGCTGTAAATATTGTTAGTATTTATACAGTTTAATTTTGTGTCCTTCAGAAAAGCATCTTACCATAACTTATCAGTTGTGTTGGCTTGAAACAGCCTTATGCAGTGTACTGATTGGCCAGCAACTAGAGTAAACACTAAAATGTGTCACATTTTAAAATTCTGTTTTGTTCTTTGTGAAAACTAGCAGTAGCAATTATGTTCTGTTTACAAACCTAATCTACACGTGTATCCTATGCAGAGCACAACACTTGTATTTGTGAAAAATAAAATTGTTAATCTATAATAATTCATATATTCAGTGTGCTCTGCTTTGTTCGCCATCTTTATATATTAGCTTCAGAACTATTAGCTTTCACCATTGAAATTACAGCAATGATACTTCTGATAATGAATTGCATCCAAAACTCCTTTCTCCTAGGTTACTTGATTTAGTGGTTCGTCCAACAACTGATGCTTTGCCAGAAGAGCTGAACAGCCTACAGTCCCCACCTAAGGTTGCACCGACACAAAATGCATTTGATTCAGGAATGTCAAGCTCAAGAAAATTCTACCTCAAAAATAATTTATTGGCTTCAGAGTTATCTTTGTTGCAAACACCTCAGGTTGTAAAGGTTAGTGATAAATATTTCACTATAATTTCATTCATTTATTGTCATTTATTTATCTGGTACTTAACATTTGCACCAAGCATTGATTCCTCTTGGAATGTCTATCATAAGAGATTATATGGTGTTAAATGCACCAGGTCAGAAGTCTTCAAGTTTGGCCTAAACCAATTTCTTAACTGTTTCTACAGCAGTAATTAGCTTCTAGTTATTAACCAGGTAGCATTTTAATGCTTCATTTTAGTTAACTCACTTAATTGCTCTTTATTTTCTTAACAAACTTCCATAGATAGATAGATAGATACTTTATCAAGGGGAAATTCGCATAATCCAACAGCAGCATACTGATACAAAAAACAGTATTAAATTAAAGAGTAATAAAAATGCAGGTAAAAACAGACAATAACTTTGAATAATGTTAACGTTTACTCCCCTGGGTGGAATTGAAGAGTCGACTAGTGTGGCGGAGGACCGATCTCCTCAGTCTGTCAGTGGAGCAGGACAGTGACAGCAGTCTGTTGCTGAAGCTGCTCCTCTGCCTGGAGATGATCCTGTTCAGTGGATGCAGTGGATTCTCCATGATTGACAGGAGCCTGCTCAGCGCCCGTCGCTCTGCCACGGATGTTAAACTGTCCAGCTTCATTCCTACAATAGACCCGCCTTCCTCACAAGTTTGTCCAGGTGTGAGGCGTCCTCCTTCTTTATGTTGCCTCCCCAGCACACCACCGCGTAAAAGAGGGCACTCGCCACAACTCTCTGGTAGAGCATCTGTAGCATCTTATTGCAGATGTTGAAGTACGCCAGCCTTCTAAGGAAGTATAGTCGACTCTGACCTTTCTTACACAGAGCATCAGTATTGGCAGTCCAGTCCACATCCAGCTGTACTCCCAGGTATTTATAGGTCTGTACCCTCTGAACACAGTCTCCTCTGATGATCATGGGGTCCATGAGGGGCCTGGGCCTCCTAAAATCCACCCCCAGTTCCTTGGTCTTGCTGGTGTTCAGGTGTAAGTGGTTTGAGTCGCACCATTTAACAAAGTCCTTGAGCAAACGTTTGCACGTGGCAGGACTCTGAGTTGTATTGGAAGTCTGATATATATAGGCTGAAAAGGACCAGAAAGTACAGTCCCCTGTGGCACTCCTGTGTTGCTGACTACAATGTCAGACCTGCAGTTCCCGAGACACACATACTGAGGTCTGTCTGTAATATAGTCCACGGTCCATGCCACCAGGTGTGAATCTATTCCCATCTCTGTCCGCTTGTCCCTAAGTAGCAGAGGTTGGATGGGGGTCACACTCAATTTTATTGAGTGCCAGAAATAACACTTTATATGCCCAAAACAGCCCCGAGTACATCGTCAAGCATCAGCCATAACATTTACTTTAGAAACAAAACAAATACATACATATATGCATGCTCTTCACATGCATAAAAATCTTAAAACTGTTTTCTTTCCTATCAGCTTTTCATTTCTTGGACATTGCTGCAAGCTAAAAAAGCCACCAGGGCTGAAATCGGCATTGAGTGAAAAAATTATGCTATTACTTAGTCAAGTGAGAACTACTTTCCAGACATTTGGTCAGCATTTTTTTTTTTTTTTTTTTATATACTAAATCCTTGTTCCAATATGTTAGTGTTTTCAACAAAAAAATGGCACCTTCTTATGCTGGAAGTTTTTTTTGTTCCCTGAATCCCCCACCACCCCCTTGGTCAAAGGATGACTGCAAAACAGCTAAGCTCTAAAAGAATTTCAACTAATGGCAAATGACGACGCTACCTAAGAGAGCAATAGCCCATTGACACTGTACCCCGTTACAATATCAAATACAAATACGATAGTTGTAATGACTGCTTTTTTAATGACGCTTTTAATGTAGTAGGTTGTACTATAATTTCTGAACAATTTAAAATTCACGCGAACTACATATTATATATAAATTTGCAGTTTGATAACATAAAGGACATAATTAGAGTAGATTCTTCTGTTTTTTGTGAACTGGTAGAAGATCCTTCATGGACTGCTGTTTGGAATCCTCTGACTAACAGTACACATCCAGGGTTAGGTCAGGCCCCCTTCAGTCTTTAAACATCACCAATAGTTGCACATCATGTTTTAATAATTATCAGATTGCTACTTTGATATAATGCATAGTGAAAAACATGTGCAGAAAATATAGTATTAATAAAATGTCAGAAATTAAAGAAAAAAACAATAAAAATTGATACGCTTTTTTCAATTGCCATTGTTTATTATACAGCTTTTTGTACTCCTTATTTTGAGCTAAAATAATGTGAATACTTCCACCTGTTCCATGCTTCATGTAAATGCAGCATTACAAAGCCCCAGAGATTTTTTTTATGTATTTATTTTTTTAATGAAAAAGTAAAAAAAGCAAATTCCTTTTGTAAAGTAATGCATGTATTTTTGCTTCAATAAAAAAGTATTGTGTTACGTTACTCATTAATTTTAAAAGTAATCTGTCTATGTAACATGTGTTACTTTTAATGTTACTGTCCACCCCCCCAATACTAGTAGTAACCATGTATTTCAAAGTTAGCTCTCTCCATCTCTTTTTATAATCCTATAGATCCTGTTACATTTCCACAGGAAGCACAGAGAATGTACTTCATCTTAGACATACAGTGAGGTTTAGAAGATGCTTATTGCTTTCATAACATTTGTTTATATAAACGGGTCATCTCTGATGCTTAGTAGCTATGCTGTCAAAGGGTGTTAAACAGACTATTTCACCTTAGGCAAGAGACTGAACATATATCTGTTCCTGTTTCGCTATACTGGTCAAATTGTGAATTTTGAATTTTTTTGGCTGGAATTACTGATGTTTTTCATTTGTAAAATGTTCCTGGCAGAAATGGAAATTCTGTTCTGTTGTGTGGATAGAGTCAATAGAATGCTATGACATTCAAGTCTTCCAGGACACAATTGTCTTTTTCTTTGCTGCAGTGACCTACCTTAGCACTACATTTATTTCTCTCCAGCAGTCTGGAGTTTGTTTTTTTTTTCTGTCCTCCCTGGCCATCGGACCTTACTCTTATTCTATGTTAATTAGTGTTGTCTTATTCTAATTTTTACTGTCTTTTATTTCTCTTTTCTTCATTGTGTAAAACACTTTAAGCTACATTATTTGTATGAAAATGTGCTATATAAATAAATGTTGTTGTTGTTGTTGTACATTTAATTCTCCATATACAGTGGAACTTTGGGTCACGACCGTAATTCATTCCAAAACTCTGGTCGCAACCCGATTTGGTCGTGACCTGACGTAATTTTCCCCCAGGATTGTATGTAAATACAGTTAATCCGTTCCACACCATACGAACTGTATGTAAATATATTTTTTTAAAGATTTTTAAGCACAAAAATTGTTAATTAGACCATAGAATGTAGTGGAATAGTAAACTAAATGTAAAAACATTGAATAAGACTGAGAATACCTTGAACAGAGAAAACTAACATTGCAAGAGTTCACGCTACAACCTTACGAACTGCTCACTGTAAACACTTTTTTTTTTTAATGAGTTTTAAGCACAGGGAAAAAACGAACATTTGAAAAATCCTTAATTTATACAAAAACTAACCATAAACAGCCAAGAAAACTAACCTTGCATGAGTCGAGTTCTGACATGAAGGAAGTGAGCAGGAAGCTGGGTGGAGAGGAGATTACAGTTTTCAGGTAAAGTCCCTCTGCGCAGTGCACGTCTGATCGAGAACAATGTACAGGGAGAGACTGGACACGTGCGTAAATCACCGGCGCGTACGAACCGGAAGGGAAACAAAATAAAGCACAAAGAGTTCACAGTGAATGCACAGGGAGAGACTGAACACGTGTGGAAATCATCGGTGCATACGAACCGGAAGGGAAACTGGCTTGTTCGTCACCCGAGTCTGTGGTCATGAACTGATGCAAAAGGTTGGCAAACGCTTTTGGTCATAACCCAATTTCTACATGTTCCAAGACGTCCGTGACCCAAGGTTCCACTGTACCTGTGTTTGTTTTGTTTAACTTGACAGTAAACTGAGCAGTGTTTTGTTGAAATGGATCTGATATCATGTTTATGCAATTTAATTGCTACACTACATAAGTTGAGATCAGAAAATTTGACAACTATTTACATGTAGAGCTTTACTTCCCTAAACACTTGAAAGCATTGGTTTGCTCAATCACTATGCTGGTGTTGTTGATATGAATTACACTATTGTGTATGTGTGCATGCTCTCTGATTTGTGCTGATTGAAATCAATTTCATCTTGTTAAAAGGACCCCTGAATTAATGACTCTATTTCAATAAATACTGCTAAATTGACTGCTGTGGTATGCAGTATATTTTTAGTACTTTTTAAAAGTAATGGCTTCAATTTCAGATTTTAATTGGGACGCAATGAGAAAATTTTACTTGCATTATAAAGTTTTTAATTTAGTTTATTCACTTTATTCTGATTGCAGCGCTATTTTAACACGTATTTCCAAATTATAAGGGAATAAAAATAAACAAAAACCTATATAAAAGCATTTACTCTTTGAAAAGAAGACTTATTATAAAATAGTCTGTTACATAAATTGTCCATTATAAACACCCAAATTTACCAATCCACCAACTCCCGTCTTTCAGTCTTGGTAAGTGTTGAGCAGTTAATAATATAATTGTAATATTCAGTATAAAGTCTGCAAGCAAACTTACTGTAATCTGTTTTATGTTTTGTCATTCCATGACGCCAGATCAAATAACCAATAAGCAGATGCAAAAAACTGAACAAAAATGCAGAGTTAATAGAAATTGTTAAATGATTTCTTTCTACAGTTGTGCTTGAAAGTTTGTGAACCCTTTAAAAATAAATATATATATATATATAATATAAAATTCTTTTCGCGTTTGAAATGGAAATTACGTATGACCACAGAACATATTATAATACAGGAACTAATCACTTCGTTTGTGGATGACATTTTTATATCGTCTTTACGAATTATTTGTGTGAGAGTTATTTTACTAATATTGAAAAGAAGTAAACACAAACACACCGATATATCCCATAGAAGTGCGCCCCGCGTCACCCTCTCCCAGCCCTCGTCTCTGGACTGCAGCGTTGAGCCATCTGCCGCCAGGCACGTTCTGACAGAGAAGTTTTATTTATTCACCCACGTGACTGTCACGGAAACTGACACATTATGACTTTTTTTTTTTAATTGGCAGTACAGTAATCTCTCCTCGATCGCAGGGGTTGCGTTCCAGAACCCCCCATGATAGGTGAAAATCCGCAAAGTAGAAACCATATGTTTGTATGGTTATTTTTATATATTTTAAGCCCTTATAAATTCTCCCACACTGTTTATAAATATTCCCCGAACAGTTCTACAGCATAGACCCTTTATATTCTCTTAGTTATTAAGTAAGATTCATTGAAATTATGTATGTAAACACACTGTTTATATACTACTCACAAACATACGTATCAAATCAGGAGGAGGAGGTTTAATACGTAATACAGTTTTAAACATATTGTAATTGATTAGGTAATATAAAAATAAGTGAAAAATCTATAACATGCAAATACTGTACATAAAACCAAAATGTTATTTTAAAGATAATGTAGAGTGTCTCCGATATCACATATGTTACAGTCATTAAGATACAGGCCACCGGCAATAAATACCTGCAATGCAAGAAAAATTGTATAAAATGTGTGTACAGTTACAATAGATAGATAGATAGATAGATAAACATATGTACATGTACTAAGTACGTAGAAAATTAGTTATGGGTTTTCACCACCGACTTGTCCGATAACGATGAGTTTAATTTTACTGCACAACAAAGGAGAGCGTTACAGCTCTTCTAAAGGAGCCTCTTCAGGCGGTTGTGTAGAACCACCGTTCTTCTTCGGCTCCTGAAGCAGTAGCAGGAACAGATCGTTTTGGAGCCATAACGAAGGGCTTGACTATGCACAAAGATAAACACAACAGTTAACTCTTTACACAGCGAAACACGTTAATGCTGAATGAGCGAGACGAGACTTCCTGGTTAACGCAGCAGAATTAAATTCGGCGCTCCGTCGCTGAGCCAGTCAGCACACAGGAACTTAACTGCATGCTTTGATTGGGTAGCTTCTCAGCCATCTGCCAATAGCGACCCTTGTATGAAATCAACTGGGCAAACTAACTGAGGAAGCATGTACCAGAAGTAAATTGTCCGCAGAAACCCGCAAAGCAGTGAAAAATCCACGTTATATATTTAGATATGCTTACATATAAAATCCGCGATAGCGTGAAGCCGCGAAAGTCGAAACGCGATATAGCGAGGTATTACTGTACTTGATAGTAGAAGAGATGAGGAAAACAGCTTTGCGTCTTTCTACTTTTTAACTGCGCCGAGCTGTAAACAATGTGAAGATGACACCGCGTTCCGCGGCGAGGGGTCGTGAGAACAAAGTGGATGCTGGGAGGCGTGGAATGTCAGGCTGCTCCGTCGGGTCAAGAGTTGCAGTTTCGAGCGCCGTCCTCTCTTCTCGCACTGTTTGTGACACTTTGAGTCCCCCTCAGCTCCTGGGAGACTGTAAATCTTTGCAAATGAGTGTGATGGGTGCAATTGAAGCAAAACTCTTTTTGTAAATTGCGCTGCACGACTACTTACTGTCCCTTAAGGTGAGTACAGGTAACTAAAACCCCGCAACATTCAAGGTTGCTTTTGTGATAAATTCTTTTAAGACGATGGAGTGTTTACATCTAAGAAGATGTACTGACCCTTTCATGTAAAGTTTTGGACTTGGGAATTGTTTGGACCTTCTGCCCGTTAAGCACGGAAGGGCAGCATTCACATTTCTTTGAATAATTTTACTCTTAAATCACAGGCATGTAGTGCAAGGTTGTCAGGCAGAAATTTGCAGGATTGCATAGAAAATGTAATTTCTATACCACAACAATTGTGTAGCGCCTTTCACAAGGAATCTGCTACCGAGACATGATCCAAATACATTTAAGCTGCTGTTAGTGCTACTTACCTGTTGTGTTATAGCGCCTTTAAAATGTACTTTACCCGAAAGCACTCCAGTACTGCTCAGTGTATCTTCTTACATGTTACTGTTTTAGTGTTTAATAATTTATATACTAAAATTTATTTTTTTTCCCTTGCACTCAGTCAGCGAAGCCACTGGGTAATCAGCAAGTGTTCTATATTTCTGCCACTCAAAAATATGTAATATTCGATCATTTTCCTCATTAAATAAATGACCAAGTATAATATTTTTGTCTCATTTGTTGAACTGGTTTCTCTTTATCTACTTTTAGGACTTGAGTGAAAATCTGATGATGTTTTAGGTCATATTTATGCAGAAATATAGAAAATTCTAAAGGGTTCACAAACTTTCGAGCACAACTGTACATAAAAAGCTTGGCGGGCATGCATCTTTGTAAGATTTTTAGTTTTCCTTTCATTTTTCTATAGCATAGCTCAGCTACAATAAAACAAATCTTAAGTGCAGCTTTGTTAGGGACAATTAAATTTCCAGTATTTATAAGATTTCTATATTTTTTGTTAAATACAGGTGGCAAGAGCACTATGTAATTCCTCCACTTCTGGTTTACCTTGCTTTACACCCCAGTCGATCTTGCGGTCCAGTCAGCGACCAACTCCAGTGGGTTCACCATCTGCCTCAACTGTAAGATCTCTTACTCCACCTCTACGATTAAAAGAGAGTCGCATCACATTTTTGGAGGATGCATTATCTAAAAATGACCAGTGGAGCAATGGGGTAAGTGGAAGCTGGATCTACAACCTATTTTGAAAACCTACCTTGCATTAAAAAAAAAAAAAAAAAAAAACTAGCAGTGTTGTGTTGAAAGTTAAATAACAAAATATTTAAATCATTAACTTTTAAATGTAGACTATGTTTTGTGTAATAAGCTCTGGAGCTTTCCAAAGTATTTTTGATGTCTTGAAATAATTTTTTTGTGTTTTATTGTAGATTGTAGCTTGCAAAGAAAGTATTTTGCCTTCCAATACCACTTTACTTAATCCATCTAACGCCTGGTCTGCTTCCTCCAGTGAAAGTCTTTTATTGCCAGTAAACCGATCATTAGTTCCAGACCTTCAGGTAGATTTGGATGAAGGTTGTGCAGTGACAGATGTAGTACCAGAAGAACCATTTTTCAGGAAAGAAGATACTTCTAAAAATCTATCAATGCAGTTACAAGAAAAAACACTTTTAAATGAAGAAATTTTACTAAACTCAGAAGGAAAAGAACCTTCAGAAGAAGAAATAGAAGGCTGTTTTGATGAAGCAGAATTAAGGTCACCAGGTAAAAAATATCAAGAAGTAAATGAGGAACGTAATATGGCAGAGGAGCGTAAAAACTTTCCAAAGGAAAAAAGTGGAGAAGGTTTTGAAAGGATGGCCGGAGAGGAATCCAATAAAGACTTTCCAACACAAGAGGATATGTGCCAGGCAGCAAGTGTAGATTCAAACAATTCTGCAAGTAGCCCATTGGAATTTCATGATGATCTTTTCCATGGTAGTAAAGAGGAGGATGTTGAGATTTTAAACTTTGCTGCTTCTGCTAAAAATGCAGAACATCCACAAGTAGCATCAGTAATGACAAAGCAAAGTGAACTAGAGTCTGTTCATCATGATTCCTTTGAAAAAGGTATAACTGTTTTTTGTTATATATTTGTATTGTCATTAATTTGATGGCTTTACTGTTCTTTTCACATACATTCTGAAATATCAGTAATTTTTTTAGTAGTTTTGAATTATATTGAATATCAGGATACTTCGTATGTATGAAAAATGTTCTGTGTTTACTTCTTGATTTGTATTTTAAAGACTTCAAGATTGAAGAGCCTTCATCTGAAGTTGCAATTTCACCTGTAAAAAGCTCCTCAGAAACAAATGTACAGCTTAATAAAACAACTGAGAGGTAACATTGTATTTTATTAAAGAAAAAAGTGTCAAACGTACAGTATATGTTTCTTAAATAGATGTTTCTTAAATGTCTTCATTGAAAATATTTAGCTCTTGGGAAATTTTGTGACGAATTTAATAATTAAGCTGCATACTGCAAACTTTTGCTTTTATTTTTAATTTATGTAACATTTAGTTAAACAAGTTAAATGCCATCTTAAATATTTTGCTTTATGATTTAATTGTTTAAAGGGATAATGATATGATTTTTGGTTCCATCCATTTATTTTCTAACCCGTTGAATCCAAACACAGGGTCACGGGGGTCTGCTGGAGCCAATCCCAGCCAACACAGGGCACAAGGCAGGAACCAATCCTGGGCAGGGTGCCAACCCACCGCAGGACACACACAAACACACCCAGCACACACTAGGGCCAATTTAGAAACGCCAATCCACCTAACCGGCATGTCTTTGGATTGTGGGAAGAAACCGGAGCGCCCGGAGGAAACCCACGCACACACGGGGAGAACATGCAAACTCCACGCAGGAAGGACCTGGGAAGCGAACCAGGGTCTCCTAACTGCAAGGCAGCAGCACTACCACTGCGCCACCGTGCCGCCGATTTTTGGTTCTCTTTTAATAAGTAATTATAATAAGTGTTTGTTTGTTTGTTTATTTAGTGATCTGTCAGTACAAGAGGAACAGAAATCTTCTTTCACTTTGTGTCAGGCAGCTGTTGGTCTCACCTTGGTTAACTCGGAGGCAGCAACTGTTGACACGCAATGTAAGTAATGATTCTTGTCATAGACATTTTTGTGATCTATGCCATCAAATGCACTCAACTTCTATTGAAACTGGAGTTTTTATTGCAAAGAATATTGATTTAAACAGATAACAGAATTCAAATTTGATCTGCCAGGAGCAAAAACGAGGTGAAGCATAATGTGCCTGTCTTTGTCCTTATTGTCTTCAAGGATCTTGCCAAAGATAAAGAAACACAACTGTTTGCATAGCTGAAAAATAATTAGAGATAATTTCAATACTTAGTTTTAAAATTAGATTTGTTGGCAGGCTCTATGGGAAGTACATGGATAAACTGAACAGACTAAATTGAGTGCTGGGAGGGTTGGCATTGGAGGTTTTTGTGCAACATTTCGTGATGAAAAAAGTTGTATAATGAGCAGGTACCACAATAGCCAATGTTTGGTAAAAGAAAAACAAAGTAGTGCATTTTAAAAGTATGGTTTGGTTGTCAAGGCCAAAATGATACATTTTTAGTCTACGTTTGATACTTATATCTCTATCTGAGCTATCATTAATTTATTGTAATTTATTAACTAATAAGCTTAATATATGTATTGTATACATTTTAAAAGGATAACTTACTACATTTGTTCTCCCATTAAACAGCTGTTGTGAGTGTAAATGACAGTGAAGATCTTGGTAGCACTCCTTCAGAGCCTAAAGCAGAGGGTATAGCTGAAATAGATCTTGACAGTGAAGCTGAAATTATTGAAGACAATGATGTACATTTGAGAACATTTCATTATGATGAGAAAATCATCTCCCTGGAGCCTGAACCTGTAAGAGACTTGCTTACAGTTATCACCCATGAAATAAATGCCCAGGTAATCCTTATAATAGAATGTTACTTCCTTAACAAAAATTTAAATTTCAAAGGGAATAATTATTTTTATGTACTGATTCTCTGTGCCTCAGGTTATTGATAGTTGCTAATTTGTAAAATGTATATGATTTTCTCTCTCTTTTCCTTATTATGCTATATTTTGTAGGTGGTAGAAGATACAGAAATGGAGTGTGAATGCCTTGAAGACAAAGCTGATATAGTTTCCTATACTGAGCTGAGACCATCAGATACTTTACTGATTCCATTACAGTTCAGTAGTGAAGAGCATTTTGAAGGTCCTTTGCTGCCTGAAAAAGAGACAAATGAAATTGAGCCTACTGTAGTTCGTGATGAATTAGAAATGCCTCCTAGCAACTTTACTTTAGTTCTGGAAGCTGAGGAAGAAGAACCAGAAAGTTCAAATTGTAAATTAGGTGAAAATCCATTAATTATAGAAGTATGTAAATTTGAGAACAACGTTGGTGCTTTTACAAGTGAAAATAATTCTATGAAACAAATGAATCAAGAGTCGTTAAACCTCATTTTGCCTGGTACAGACAGTTACGACACCCACTTGAACACTACAGTGAATTGTCCACACTTCTCTGAACCCTCTAAAGAGAATAATGTTGAGTGTTTGGTCAATACAGTTAAGAACATCAAGAGTGAAGACTTTTCAATAGACCTTATTCAGCAAGTTGTTCCAGTTGAGACTTTAGTAGTAAGCAAGGAGGAAATACCTGCTTTCTCAGGCATCCATAGTCATTCTCCCAATAAGCAAACAATGTCTGCTGAAGAACATATTTCATGGCGTACCAGGGGCAGAAGTGTTATTTTAGTAGAGAATAGTATGGTGGCTCAACCTGAAAGAGTTAGTGACGATGAACAGAAAACACCTGTTCCTCCTTCTTTGAGAAAAGGCAGAAAGCAAATAAAAAGTGTTACTGATGGTGAAAATGATGAGGGGAAATCATCACAACCTCAGGATGATATTTCATATATATCTGCCCTCAGAACTACACGAAGTACAAAACGACATGAATCTGAAATAGCAATTACACCAAGACGAAGTCTAAGAAGACTTTCTTCTGCCACAGATGAAACCCCAAAATCCATTTTAAGCAAAAAAGGACTTGGTAAATCCGTTGTTGGTGTTGCTTTGACTTCATTAATAGAGCAAACAGAAGAGAAAGAAGAAGTACCAGTTACTCCTAGCAGAAGAACTAGACAGACACGGAGCAAACAGGCACACAGTCCTGAAAAAGCTCAGCCAGTTGCTCTGGAAGGTTGTGAAAGTCATTCAGAGAGTATTTTTATTAGTCCTACAAAGCCTACCAGAAAATCACAAATTATACTTGCAAAGGATATGCAAAACATTGAACAGGAAGAGAAAAATAGTCAAGAGCAATTTTTGGTAACTCCTGGAAAACGCAGTAAAAAATCTAAAGTCGGCACAACTGGAAATATTCCTTCTGCTACAATGCAATCTTCGGTTCCTATGAGAGTAACTCGCAGTAGGTTGTCAAGCTTAAGTCTTGGCACTTCTAATTCACCTGGATTTAATTTTATGGCTCTTGGAGATACACCTTTAGCATCTTCTGCCAAATCACCTAGTAAAGTTAAATTTCTCGACAAAATTGTGAAAGATTCTGCCCCAGTTATAGAAATGCCTGTGCTAAGTAAAGTTCACAAGGAAATTACTGAGACCACGACAGATAACAGGAGAAGCACACGATCGACTTCAGGGCACAACCGAAGTTTGCTGCAGTCTGCAATAGAAGTCACTAAAATCTCAAGTGTACATGATGCAAAGACTAAAAAGACTTTGGCGGTGGATGCCACAGATATTTATACTAAACATTTAAAGGAACTTCATACAGTTAGTGAGTCCGAACAGAGAGTACTTCAGAACATTCAGTCCAATAAAGACACAGAACGTCAGGAATTACCTATAGAGCATTTTACCTTCTCTCCTCCTAATACAAGAGGACGAAAGACAAAAGGTAACCATTTTTAATGTTCTACTACAGTATTAATGACATCAAAAGTACAAGGTACTTGAGAGGGCTTTGCTACTGATGAATTTTGGTGTATTTGAATAGAAAATAAGGCAAACTGGTTCTTCTAAGGACAAGTTTCAAGTATGATGTGTTCAAGTGTAATTTACACATCACTCACTCTGTAACCACTTGTTCATTTTAAGGATTGCAATAGCAACTTCCTAAGTTTGGGCAAGACCATGTGTGAGGTTTTAGAGATTAACTGCTTGAAAAATACGAAACTGTTCATTATTTGCATTCTGTTAAATCACCATTCGAATATGGAGTAACATGTCTAATGAGAACAACACAAATACCTCCTTTTGTTTTGACATGCTGATTGTCAGCCTATTAATACATTCATTAAAATCATTAGTGAAAAGTCAAGCAAAATGACGCCTTTATTGGCTAACTAAAAAGATTACAATATGCAAGCTTTCGAGGCAGCAGTTGCCTCAAAAGCTTGCATATTGTAATCTTTTTAGTTAGCCGATAAAGGTGTCATTTTGCTTGACTTTTCACTACATTCATAATGACTAACATGGTACAACACCCTAGTACTTAAAATCATTGAAAGAGATACAACCATTATCTTAAGTGAAAGAAAAATGGTTCTTACATCTTGTTTATTGTTGGAAAATAAGCCTTGATCATTTATACTCCTATTTTTTTTAGAAATATTCACCTTTTCAGAATAAAAGACATCCCTGTCATTATGAATGTAGGATGCAAGGCTGAATCTTCAGTATTTTGAACATCCATGTCTGAGTCTATGTTTCTGAATAATTTGATTTACTGTTTATTTGTAATAAAATTATTTACAGTGGTGTGAAAAACTATTTGCCCCCTTCCTGATTGCTTATTCTTTTGCATGTTTGTCACACAAAATGTTTCTGATCATCAAACACATTTAACCATTAGTCAAATATAACACAAAGTGCAGTTTTTAAATGATGGTTTTTATTATTTAGAGAGAAAAAAAATCCAAACCTACTTGGCCCTGTGTGAAAATGTAATTGCCCCCTTGTTAAAAAATAACCTAACTGTGGTGTATCACACCTGAGTTTAATTTCCGTAGTCACCCCCGGGCCTTATTACTGCCACACCTGTTTCAATCAAGAAACCACTTAAATAGGAGCTGCCTGACACAGAAGTAGACCAAAAGCACCTCAAAAGCTAGACATCATGCCAAGATCCAAAGAAATTCAGGAACAAATGAGAACAGAAGTAATTGAGATCTATCAGTCTGGTAAAGGTTATAAAGCCATTTCTAAAGCTTTGGGACTCCAGTGTACCACAGTGAGAGCCATTATCCACAAATGGCAAAAACTTGGAACAGTGGTGAACCTTCCCAGGAGTGGCCGGCCAACCAAAATTACCCCAAGAGCGCAGAGACGACTCATCCGAGAGGTCACAAAAGACCCCAGGACAACGTCTAAAGAACTGCATGCCTCACTTGCCTCAATTAAGGTCAGTGTTCACGACTCCACCATAAGAAAGAGACTGGGCAAAAACGGCCTGCATGGCAGATTTACAAGACACAAACCACTGTTAAGCAAAAAGAACATTAGGGCTCGTCTCAATTTTGCTAAGAAACATCCCAATGATTGCCAAGACTTTTGGGAAAATACCTTGTGGACTGATGAGACAAAAGTTGAACTTTTTGGAAGGCAAATGTCCCGTTACATCTGGCGTAAAAGGAACACAGCATTTCAGAAAAGAACATCATACCAACAGTAAAATATGGTGGTGGTAGTGTGATGGTCTGGGGTTGTTTTGCTGCTTCAGGACCTGGAAGGCTTGCGGTGATAGATGGAACCATGAATTCTACTGTCTACCAAAAAATCCTGAAGGAGAATGTCCGGCCATCTGTTCGTCAAATCAAGCTGAAGCGATCTTGGGTGCTGCAACAGGACAATGACCCATAACACACCAGCAAATCCACCTCTGAATGGCTGAAGAAAAACAAAATGAAGACTTTGGAGTGGCCTAGTCAAAGTCCTGACCTGAATCCAATTGAGATGCTATGGCATGACCTTAAAAAGGCGGTTCATGCTAGAAAACCCTCAAATAAAGCTGAATTACAACAATTCTGCAAAGATGAGTGGGCCAAAATTCCTCCAGAGCGCTGTAAAAGACTCATTGCAAGTTATCGCAAACGCTTGATTGAAGTTATTGCTGCTAACGGTGGCCCAACCAGTTATTAGGTTCAGGGGGCAATTACTTTTTCACACAGGGCCATGTAGGTTTGGATTTTTTTTTTTCTCCCTAAATAATAAAAACCATCATTTAAAAACTGCATTTTGTGTTTACTTGTGTTATATTTGACTAATGGTTAAATGTGTTTGATGATCAGAAACATTTTGAGTGACAAACATGCAAAAGAATAAGAGATAGATAGATAGATACTTTATTAATCCCAAGGGGAAATTCACATAATCCAGTAGCAGTATACTGATACAAAGAAACAATATTAAATTAAATAGTAATAAAAATGAAAAAAAATTAAAATAAAATTAATGTTCGCATTTACTCCCCCGGGTGGAATTGAAGAGTCGCATAGTGTGGGGGAGGAACGATCTCCTCAGTCTGTCAGTGGAGCAGGACAGTGACAAAAGTCTGTCACTGAAGCTACTCCTCTGCCTGGAGATGACACTGTTAAGTGGATGCAGTGGGTTATTCATGATTGACAGGAGTTTGCTTAGTGCCCGTCGCTCTGCCACAGATGTTAAACTGTCCAACTTTAATCGGAAGGGGGCAAATAGACAGCTAATATACAGTGGTGTGAAAAACTGTGTACTTAATATATAGTAATTTCATTCCAATTGTAGTATGTTCAGTTTTCTGTTTTATTTAAATTTTTTAATAAATTTGTTTTTCACTGTTTGTTTTGTTTTCAGCTGAAACAATTCAATCTCCTGAAGTACCATCCAGTGCTAAACCCAGTTTTGCCTTTTCTCCTCCTGCAACACGCTTGAGGAGAACTCATACAGCTGTATCTAAAGATGCTTCTCATGTGGTAAGAAAGATACAGAATTAATAATTAGTTTTACCAAATTATGTTGTATCTTTTCAGTTAATTTTTGTACCATGTATAGTGAGTGCTGTGAAAAAGTGATTACTCTGTTTCTGATTTATTTAATTACTGCAAAATGGTAAATGTTTTACCATTGTTTTCTTCAATCAAAATCTAATATTAGATTAAGGATATATGAGTGAATAAATAGCAGTTTTTTAAAACTGTGTCATTTATTGAATTAACAAGGTTATCTAACACACGTTGGCAATGAATAAAAATGTCTTTGTGCCCTTACTCCTAATTACTGGTTGGGTTGTGTGTCATTTTCTATTAGGAATGTCAACCCACTTTGCCTTATGGAGCTGCTTTAATTCCAGCATTTACAATTTCGACTATGAACTACTCAGTCAATTTCAGTTACATTTGGATGTGTTGACTTTGACTTGGCCATGCCAAAACTTCTTTTCAAGTCTTCTGATGTAGACCAAATGTTCTCAATCCACTGTACTAATTCCCTTCATAATTTTAAATACTTCAATGATGTCACCTCCTAATCTCCTTTTGCTTAAACTGAAAAGGCATAGCTGTTTTAATCATTCCTCATAACTCATCCCCTGCAGTCTTGGAAATCACACTCTAAAGTTTAGTAAGGCCATATTTAAGGTCTCTTGAAGAGCAGAGCTGAATCGAACTGTTACGACAGCTTGAAATGGTAATTAAGTTATTCTTGTTAATGCCACTTTTTGTGGATTTTTTTACTTAATCTTTAATCTGTAGTTATAGTTCTAATAAAGTGCACATCAACAGGTGATTCAATAATTAAATTATTTTCATTTATACCGCTTTGTCCAGGTTTTTTACTTAAACTGTGGTTTGTTATTATAGTATTAATACAGTGCACATCTAAAGATGAACTCAATACGGAATTATCACATCCTAGCAAGGTATTGGAAAGCATTAGGATTAGAATTATGTAGTCGGGATAGATGGATTACCTTCAAGATGTTTTTGGAGAGGACCAAATGCAGGCAGTCTCACCCGAAGGAACATAGTTTCTCCCAGAAGCAATCCAAATTATCCACAAACCTGATGTTTTTTCCCATGCAGAAGCCTCTCAGCCAGTACTGTAATGCCAGCATACGACTGTAGTATTCATCAGACCTAGCTAGGGGGAGATCACCTGAAATGAAGATTCTTGCTGCTGGGGTCCTCCTTCATGACATGAATGAGCACTTCCACTGTCGATTTTGAGTGTTGTTTTCTCTGGCATGTATTACAATGGTCCCAACAACCCTGTCCTTATGCTTCTTGAATTACCTTGTTACTATTACTGCTACCATGTAGTACTACCACATGCCATCATTTACTACCATTAACATATCTTTTAATAGTCTGGACATAGATAATGCTATTGTATTACTGGACTGAGATTAAAAGCCATTATGTTTGCTTAAACTATTATCAATTAGTGCTTTTTGAATAACGACTGATAGCAAAGTAAAAATCGCAAATATTTGAACTTGTTATTATCTATACTAATAAAAGGCAAAGCCCTCAATCACTCACTCACTGACTCATCACTAATTCTCCAACTTCCCGTGTGGGTGGAAGGCTGAAATTTGGCAGGTTCATTCCTTACAGCTTCCTTACAAAAGTTGGGCAGGTTTCATTTCGAAATTCTATGCGTAATGGTCATAACTGGAAGCTGTTTTTCTCCATTTACTGTAATGGAGATGAACTTGAACGCCGTGGGGCGGAGTTTCGTGACATCATCACGCCTCCCGTAATCACGCAGTACATAGAAAACCAGGAAGACCTCCAAAAGCGCTGAAGAAAACATACATTATATAATTGAGAAGGCAGCGAAACAATAAGAAGCGAGCGAGTAACATATACAACCATATTCATGAGTTCTGCTACTTTGGAAACAAAGCATGATGTAAACCTACACTTTAAATTAAGTTCATAGACAGGCTGCCGCTGGCGTTTGTAATTTAGTGCCTGCCCATATAAGGCCGTCCGTCAGCGGCAATCCAATAGCAAACTCCCACTAAATATTCACGGGTTAAGGACTGTGCTTATGCAGAGGAAAATGAGATGGTCAGGGTGGTGTTTGGTACAAACTCAGCAAAACTGCGAGAGAAAGTTTTAAGTGCTAGGACTAAGGTAACATTAAATACAGCCATGGACATAGCACGAGATGGCACCAGCACAGCTGGGAAACTTCGATGCATGTACACCGAGCGCTCACGTGAACTGACGCAGTGCACAGATAAAAGCAACAGTTCCAAAGAGCTGAACAAAACCGAATTACACAATTGAAAAGGCAGCAAAAATATGAAGCGCCTGATACTTACAAGCATATTCATAAATCCAGCTACTGCGGAAACAAAGCACACGTTGGAAAAAGTCAATGTCCCGCTAAAGGAAGACAGTGTAAAAAAACCCGTGCATGCAGTGTGTCAGGTCTCAGATAAAGAAGAAGACGAGCTGTTTATTGATGCAGTAAGAAACGAATCGATGAATGAAACCTGTCATCTTTACAGCGATTGACAAACACGGAATGTAACTTGAACACAACACATCCTACAAATACGAACCTGATTGAAAGAAATAATGATAATCAAATCCTTGATGACAGCAACACTCAGTAACACTCACAAAACAAATACTGTATATTGACAGTCATGTTACGTTATTTTTAAAATGTTCCCTTTTCTTTTCTAGCTTTTTAACACACTACTTCTCACTGCGATACGCGGGTATATATATATATGTATATATATATCCCGATCTACATACTCGAATAATGGATACTTTATTAGCCATCAATGATTGTTTTGGTAAAGCCATACTCAGTGTATTCATTAGATGAGCGGTAAAAAGTAAGAGCGAGGGAGGATGACTTATTGAGGCATGCAGGCTGTAGTGCGTCAACTCTATCTGAATTGCGCGATCACATTTGAAAAAATATATCTTTTCAAGTTCTATTTAGTCCATATGTGTCAAACTCAAGGGCCGCCCGGCGTGTAATTATATCCGCCCCGAGATCATTTTATATACTGTATTATTGTTATTAATGGCCGGGTATATGAAGCGCTGGTAACACAATAAACTACAGATCCCATAATGCAGCGCTTCAGCTGCCTTGCGAACACTTACGCGTTAATCAAGTCTAGCTTATGATGCTGCAAGTTATTGCGAAGCTAGCTCACACGATGCTGAAGAGAAAAGTTGATTCTGAAAATAGAGCCTTTAAAACCGATGGGAGGCTGAGTATATGTTTACTGAACCCGTGTGTCTCATTTGTGGAGCTAATGTGGCTGTAATTACAGAATTTAATCTAAGACGGCACTATGAGACAAAACATCAGGGTAACCTGAATGCAATGCAGAAGATACAGAAAGCAGAAGAATTAAATAAGAATCTGACACTTCAGCGGACGTTTTACCGTGCACAATCACAAAGTGATTTCAAGTGAAGCTGCTTTTATGGGAGACACAAATGCACCAGTGCAATTTGCCCCACTTTCCCTGTTGCCAAGTAATGTTAAACCAAGTCGTCACTACGGTGTTCCCAAATACGCACTTTGCTGATAAACTGAGCGCACTGAGTTTGCACGGCGCTTTGGTGACTTTGAAGAACAAAAAAAGTCCGTCTACATGCGGCTCGAACCTTGTGCATGTTTGGTAGCACATATCTGTGTGAGAAGCTCTTCTCAGTGATAAAGACTAACAAAACAGCACACAGGAGTCGCCTCACTGATGAGCACCTGCAATCCATCCTGAGAATCTCCACAACACAGAACCTCACACCAAACAGAAACGAACCTGTTGCCAAAAAAGATGCCAGGCGTCCAGCTCTAAAATGACATATGAGCAAAGACAACTGAATGATTTGATTTGTTATTGCTGAAAGGAACACATTTTATTTATATTTCCAGGTTTTGTTATGCAGCATGTTCATATTTGAATTTGTATAATTTTGACAGGATATATTTTTATGGAGAGCAAAATCTTTTGGGATATTTAAAATCTAAGTTTATTTTTATATAAAATTACATAAGAGTAAAGAAATGTGAATGTTTGTTCTTTTAACGTTTACTTTATTTCTAACTTGTATAATTTAGACAGGATATATTTTTATGGAGAGCAAAATATTATAAGTTGTTTAAGGTTTGAGTTGATTTATTCACGAATAATATTCCTGTCTGTTTTACCATTCCTACCAAAGATATTTCTGTCGACTAAATAAAAATTCCTTCTATTTAAAATTTAAATAGAACTTGAACAAATACGATAGTTCATAATATCCACAGACTTACACGTAAGAGCGGAGTTATCCGTTTTAACAAGCAGCGTATTGCACTGATCTGAAATAGCTGTGTGTGTATATATGTAGATATGTATGTATATGTATATATATGTTTATATATGTGTGTGTGTATGTGTATATATATATATATGTATTTGTGTGTATATATGTGTGTGTATGTATGTATGTGTGTGTATATATGTAGATATATATGTATATATGTGTACAGTAATCCCTCCTCGATTGCGGGGGTTGCGTTCCAGACCCCCCCGCGACAGGTGAAAATCCGCGAAGTAGAAACCATATGTTTGTGTGGTTATTTTTATATATTTTAAGCCCTTATAAACTCTCCCACCCTGTTAACATTATTAGAGCCCTCTAGACATGAAATAACACCCTTTAGTCAAGCGTTTAAACTGTGCTCCATGACAAGACAGAGATGACAGTTCTTTCTCACAATTAAAAGAAAGGAAACATATCTTATCTTCAAAGGAGCCGTCATAAAGGAGCGTCAGGAGCAGAGAATGTCAGAGAGAGCGCTCTCAAAGAAAAGCAAACAATCAAAAAATCAATACATGCTTTTAAGTATACAGAAGCACCGCGATAAAGCGGCATTTTGTAGGGGAGCGTCCGTGTCCTCTCTGCAAACAGCCCCTCTGCTCACACCCCTCCGTCCAGGCAGAGAGTGAGAAAGATAGAGAAGCAAACAAGCACGGGCGGGAAGCATATCTTATAGCATTGAGGAGTTTTAGTTAATATGTAATACATACTCTGATTGGGTAGCTTCTAAGCCATCCGGCAATAGCGTCCCTTGTATGAAATCAACTGGGCAATCAAACTGAGGAAGCATGTAACCTAAATTAAAAGACCCATTGTCCGCAGAAAGCGGCGAACCAGTGAAAAATCTGTGATATATGTTTAGATGTGCTTACATTTAAAATCAGCGATAGAGTGAAACCGCGAAAGTCAAAGCGCGATATAGCGAGGGATTACTGTATATGTATAGATATGTATATATATATGTTTGTGTGTGTGTGTAAATATATATATATATATATATATATATATATGAATGACAGCAACACTCATCACTCACAACAGTGACAAAACAATTACATTGACAATCATGTTACGTTATTTTCAAAATATTTCCTTTTCTTTTCATTGCTTCTTTAACACACTACTTCTCCGCTGCGAAGCGCGGGTATTTTGCTAGTCATTAATGTATGCAAAAAAGGCAGGTAATATTGCATTAGTATTCTATTAATGACTCTAAACAAAGAGCATAAAACAAAAAAGCTAATAAATATTACATTATGTTAGAAGCATTAATGTGTGCTAAAGAAGATAGCTAATCTTATGTTTTCAACATCATCATCATCTCCTCCTTCTATAAACAATTTGCACAACCGAAAAACCTATTAAATATTACTTTTTTCATTAATGTAAACAAAAGATAGCTCCATTATTATCACTATCATCCTAAACAATCTGCTAAATACAGTAGCTACTACTGCATCATTATAATTATCATCCTCTTCCTCCTTCTCTAAACAATTTGCACAAAAGAGAAAAGCTATTATTACTTCTTCAGTAATGCGAGCAAAAGTAGATAGACCCATTATCATCATCACCCTAAACAATCTGCATTCAATTAAGTATCTAACCATAATCATAATTATTTTTATCATCATCATCATCCCTTAAACAATTTGCCCAAAATAAGTTAATATTACATTTTTTTACATTCATCATCAAGCTCTTCAAGACAAAACCGATAACACTGCATTATTATTATTACTATTAATACTATCATCATCATCATCATCATTTTTATTATTATTATTACCCAACACAGTTTGCATAAAAGCACACTCAAGTTCTTTTCAGGCTGGAATAGTTTTACATTACAAGATGGTACGGCCATTCAGGAATATAGTGGAACAAAATGGAGCCAAAGATTGAAATATTGTACCCATACAAATGAGAAATAAACTTTTATATCTTTCTGGTTTCTGGTAATGTGATGTCACTTCCTGAATGATTTTACACTGTACTTGTGGTTTTTTGGGAGAAATTTTGGCAGACCTGCCACTCTTGGGAGTATTCTGGTACTGGATAGCTTTTTTCTTTAAATAAATTAATGAAATTAATTCTCTTTAGCGGATATTAGATTTTTTTTGAAGACCTGGAAGCATTCAATGTTATGTATTTGCAATAAAAGATGATATCAAGAAGGGGCAAATACATTTTGTAAAGAGTATCAGATTACAATGGTGTAAGTGTTTCATGATTGTTACTAAATTGCAGATAAAAAAAAAAGATTTTTATAGTGCATTAATGTTATGATTTACATTGATTTCTAAAAGGTATGTACATAAATACTAGAGCCTAGCTAATATTTGGTTTGTACATGTACATATGCATTGGTTTCTACAGAACATGCATCAGTGTTGTGATGCAGAAACTCTCCCAAGCAAAGCTTACGTTATTTTTCTAGTGTAGAAGACCTCTGCTTGAAATTCCACTCCCGTTGACTGATAAACACAATGATGATAAACAAATTGCCCATTTGTTTCTAAATAACCTTCACCCACATTCATCGTCCCCAGGACTGACAATAAGGCAAACTTATGCACAGAGGGTGCATAAAGTAATCTGTTTACTTACTTATATACTTAAAGTTAAGTTTTCCTGTTAAAATTATGCATTCCATACCTACTTTTGCAAACTAGCGGCACCCGGCATCAAAGCAGTGCTACTCTTCCTGTGTGGTTTCCCTTTCTTCTTTAGATCCATGTCCCTGAAACGGCTTTATCATATACAATTCAATTTACCGCACATTGTTTATTAGTTTAAGGCATCTGACTGTAATTAACCTGTAAAAATATAATGGTCCACAGAATAGCCAAACTATTCGAAATTTTAAAATGAAGTTTATGATGTTCTACTTTAATGACAAAATAAACTCTGTGATTAATGTGGAAATTTCGAGATTAAAGTTGACATTGCAAGCTTTTTTTCCCCCACTGTGTCCCTATTTCTTTTCTCTGTATCATAATAAGCTTTCATATGACACTCAGACAGTGGGCTACGACTCGCCTTTTCACATTGACTTTGATATCTGACAACTTCATTTTATTTTGGGCACTGTGCAACTTTGAGAACTTGAGCTTTCAAGTTTCTCAGACACTCTGTCACTCGATCAGCTTCCTTTTGTTGTTTATGCTACTGTTTAAACCAACAAATAGTATCTTTTTCCTTGCCTGCACTTGGTATTCTTCTCTTTCCCCTGTGCCATTGCCTTTTCACAGAACGCTGTGCTTAAAGGCTGTTTATATTGATTTGCATATTCAAAGAGGCATAATTCAGGGAGGAGTTTAGGGAGTGGCAGCAGGCGCGTGCACGTGCGTTACTTTTCACACTGACCGGGATTTATGGAGTGGAAGAACGTGGAAGTTGGCGAATGCACAGATTTATGCATCTGGATTTTTTGTGCATACTTACATTTCCGCTTTTGTCCGTACACCATGTTTTAATGTGAATTCTATGCACGCCATTATGCATGAGGCCCAAGGTATTTATCCAGAGAAAAACATCAGAAGTTTTGTTTTCAAACAGTTATGCGCTTGTCTTATGCCTCAGTGTTTGCTTTATAGAAGACTTACACCATGAGAGTTTGCAGATAAGCATTTGCTGCTATTGTACTGTTTGTTTTCTTGTCTTAGTGCCATACAGTGTAGTGGTTGTTATTCAGTCTATTTTTAAAATGCACAGTCTGCCAGCTTCAGAAAAATAAGAGGTTTGGCTTTCTAAAGCATATAAACTTGCTTCTGAATTTCAACAATTGTATAATAAGGCAATTCATTTGTCAATAAATTTACACCAGCTCAATAGTTTTTTTTCAAATTCAGTTCCTTTGCCCTAAATGTAATTGCGAAGAGCCGCACATGTTACTTTCACTCTTGAGCGAATCACACTTCCTTTGCAAATAAACTTCCCAAAGTGCCATTTTAGACTTGTCAAATGATCACTTGTTTCTTTGTGTGCGTTAAAGGAATACTTGTGTTACAAATTATTAAAAAGTAGATATGCTTACTTTAGCACAGACCTATAATGGGAAAAAAGTTTTGTAGTTTCTTTTTTAAACGTGTTTCTTACTGGCCCTGTATAGTTTGAGATAAAAGTTTCAAATTAATTTTGCGTCTTTCCTGACAGAAAATGTTTTTAAAAAATAATGATATCAATGTTAACAAGCAAGGGAAAATCAAAAATAGAAAGTTTAGACCCTTGAAGAGGTGGCTGACGTTTTTCAATGATTCAAGTTATTTGTCTCAGCTCATGAGCGAAAGTGATTTGTTGGCTCACAAACAGCTTCTTATTTATCATTTTAAATGTCAATAAAATTTTCTTTTATGACTTATGATTGGTGCCTTTATGTTGCTTGTGTTATTAAAACACATTCAGATACTACTACTTTTGGAATTATCACTCATCTTGTTTTTAATGCCTACTTTCTTAGCTTGTGGGAGTCTGGGAAATACGCAATTTAAATGTTCCAGTAGCCTATCAAACACAGATACTCTTTATTTCAGCAATCCGAATATGAGAAAATGAAACTGGTAAACATTTAAAAGCCAAAATAGGTAAAAAATAAAGCTGTGTAAGCCTATTGCAAGCACACTCCTAGTTGTATATATTATATGTACATAAATACATTTCAGTTAATTTTATTAAGGCACACATCTCTCAGGATACTGTATATATGTATGCACTGATTCATTTATGCATTCATTGATCATCTGTCAGTGAAGTATATTTAATATTTGTCAATATGCACTTTATTGTTATCTTTATAAACATCATTTTAACAATTACACACTTCTGCTCCCAGAATCTGCAGTGTAAACTTGAGAGAAAGTGTCTGTAAAGCTTCGGAAGCATTAAAAAAGGCAAAAATAAAAACTGTGGTTTAAATGTGAAATTAAAACCTGTTCATGTAAAGAAAAAAAAACATACTAGGGCTGGACAGTATGACCAAAATTCTATATCACAGTATTTTTCTAAATTATCCTGGTTTCACGGTATTCAACGGTATTTTTTCCCCATGCATAAGTGGATGTTAACCACATTTTCCACTGCAATTACTGGCTAAGAATAACCTATTCCACTGTCAAGAGTATTGTACATTGTACAAAAAAAAAACATTTTAATTTGCACACAAGTATTAATACAGTTTTGCATTGCCCCAAAAAGTGATAGTTTTCAAGGGGGTGGCACTAATGGAGAAGGTATCACACTGCATGACAGATTCAGTCAAAATATAGAACCTTTTTATTGAACAAATTTTGCAAAAACAAACTATAATTTTGACAACATATTTTCAACCATACAAAGAGGCATTTAGACTTAGTAAAATATCCAGAAGTGCTTGTCAAAAATTGTATTGCACCGAATATGTCTTAGAAAAGGAATAAATAGTAAATATTTTTTGTAAACCAACTACACTTTCTGTTAATGTTAACAATCTTTGTCCACTGACACGTTAAAGTGACTTTTTAAACAACTTTATCATAATTAAACTGCATAATATTTAAACTAATAAATAATAACAATAAAATAAATAATAGTATTATTACTGATAGTTGCACTATTACTTCAAGACTTTAAGCCCAGATGCATTACACAGTATTCACCAAATTAAAATAAAATAAAACAAGTGTAACTTGGTGATGACATCTTTACCAACTGAACAATCATTTAGGCAAACTGCATTAATATGGACCTTGCTTCAAGCTAAGCTATACTGGGAAGAAAAAAACAAACTGTATGTCGAGAACAAAGTCAACATTTCCACTTTATTTTCACCATTTATGCTGAGATTAAAGTCGACATTTCCATTTTATTCTCATAGTTTACTTCATAATTGAAGTCGAATGTCATAAACTAAACTTCTTCCTAAAATCAATGTTTAATCAATTACTTAATTTACCCCATCATAAATTAATGCAGCACATTAAATGCTTTGTGTTACGTTCCCCGACCCAGTGGTTAATCACCACACTTCTTAAACGGACTTCCTCCACACTAAGAGAAGACAGCAATCACCATACAGAATCCATTCACTTTATGATATTCTTGCTTTCTGAATATTTAGAATGCTAAGATAAATGCTTGATATCATTTTCATGATGAAATGCATTAAAGCAGGTATTACACATGCACAGTAGTGAGGCGGTAGTGCTGCTCCCTCGCAGTAAGGGGTCCCCGGGTGTATGAACAATGTAGAGAACTTTATGGCAGGTGTGACGAGGCTCCAAAAAACTGGATGTATGAATAGCTATCGCACAGGTTTAACTTAAATATTGTGCAAATGTTGGGTTTCTGATCTGCTGGTCGGAGACACAAACACAGAATTCAATGCATGTTCTTCTGAGCGGGCTATCTTTATTGCATGCATGCTGTCTCTATCTGACGTATCAAAACCCCAGCTCCTTTTTCCTTCCTTCCTTTTCCTTTCACCACATAACCAATCACCACATGATAAACGTCTTTGTGAAATTAAAACTAGTTATAAACTTGTCCCACGGAGTGTTCAGAACTTTAAAAATTTCTTCGTTATACATGTTTAATTATGCCATCCATTCAGAGTTGTGCCCATCTCTGAACAAGTCGCCAGCACATCGCAGGATGAATACAAGCAAAACATACACTATTAGGGTCAATATAGCACAACAAAACCCCACATCCTACATGACTTTGAAAGGAAACTGAAGCACACCGAGTAAACCCACCAGAAAAACATGCAAATGCAAGGCAGGCACACCGTCGTGCCCCCATATGATTAATGCATGCTTTAATGCATTTCACCATGAAAATTATATTAAGTATTTATCTTAGCATTCTAAATGGTTAGAGAGCAGGAAGATCATGAAGTGGATGTATTCTGTGTGGCGATCGCTGCCGGCGCCTCCTCTTAGTGCAAGAAGTCGTCAGTTTAAGAAAAAGAGCCCTAGTGCAACAAATCTGTGTTTAGCGGTGTAGCAGTGAAAAAGGTCCCCACTTGAACAGTTTCCAGCTGTGCCACGTTCCAAACGTTTAGGCAATTTAAACCAGTGTTGCGGAATAAGAAAAATCCATATCATAAAAAAAATAAAAAACGGTTTTCGGTATGAACCGGTATACCGCCCAGCACTAAAACGTACACTTTCTTTTCAGGGATTTTTCTAGGAAAGCATAATACTTAAAACATAGCTGGACCTCTGTTTTTAAAATATTGGTGTTTTTTTTTTCTTTTTTTTTCTTTTGTTTTTTGCCTTTTGTCATAGGAAGTACAAGATAAATTGTGTAAAGCAATAAAAGAACAACTAGAAGAAATTCCTACAGCTTCAAACCAAAGAAGAAAGAAAGCTACACGGTAAGGGCGTTGTTGTTTTCTACTGTAATGATATTCTGTTGTCTTTAATATGTATACTATGATTTGTTTTCAGTTTCGTACACTCTGTACATGTTGGTTGGATCTTTTAATTTGTTTGAGTGTTTTGTTATTGCAAATAATACTGTCTATGAATGGAAAGAAAACCTTGGACTTTATTAACAAACAGCTTGTTTTTTCAGCAATTGGATCAGTGTAAAACCAACGCGAGTTTCAGGCATACAAGATAGCTTAATATTTCATCAGGCCGTAGTAAATGGCAGTTTGCACCTGCCCTTTGCAGCATTGACAATTGGTGCTAACTTCTCTTGGGAGTAGCATGCACCTTAACATATCTTTGGAAAGGTTTTTTGTACACAGATGTAGAATATCAGTTTTACATATATAGCATTGATAACCCAGTTTTCTCAAATCTGTTAACACTAAAACTATATTTTATATATTTTTTGAATAAAAGTGCAATTGTTGTGTTAGATTTGTACCTTCTGTGAAAATATTTATGATATTTGGACTTTAGGCTTCATACATTATATAGTTTATGCCTACTTTTTGTCATCTACTATTAGAATATAAAAAACGTTTCTGTTTTAACAATGTGTTTACACAGATTACTGTAGAAACGGAACAGACATGAAATGCGTGTGTTCCAAACAACGATCTATTATTTCCACTCTAAAACTCCACTTCACTCCCAGAAAATCAATCAAGGCATGAGCTGGGAGAAGTTTGTGCACATTCTAAGTCGGTGGGGGGATACAATAGCCGGCTACTTGCAGCTTTTCTTTTATCAGCACATTTAGATTAACAAAAGACGCTGGCGGAGAGGTGAGAACGGTTTTAAGAAGCGATTTAAGGTGGGGCGGATTTACGAGTTTTTTCGTAGGCTCTGGTAATTCTAATGTTAATCCACTTGGAGTCTCGAAGCCCAGATCCTATCCTGGCAGCACTTGACATGAAGCAAGAAATCCTGGAGTCACTGCACTGGAGCTCCTTTGGCACTGCCAGTTAACTTTGTTTTAAGTCATATGTATGCATTGATAAATTTCTAAAGGGTTCATCAACTTTCTAGAATCACTGTATATAATAAACATCTCATTGGACAATTTAAAATGCTGTTTTTAACGCATGTTATTTATTAAACTTTCTTAACATTTCTGATGTTACAGTCCTGAAATTTAAAGAAGTGAAAGTTGTTGAGATCTGTTAAGCTATTAAGTATTTTCCATTTTATTTAGCACCGACAAAGAAATATTCATACAATGTTTGTGTATCTTGCCTGGTGTTGGTTTAGACCAGTTTTTGGCCTTGGGAACCATAATGTTCATTCTGTTGAGATGTATTCACAATTCAGTTAAATCATTAATCTTTGTGTGTGTGTGTGTAATATATTAATTGTCGCACTGTGATCAGAAATGGAAAATTCTATTGGGTATTATGTTATTACTAAAGTGTTTTGTGTTTTTTTTTTTTGTTTGTTTTTTAAACTAGAGGAAAGAAGGAAATTCTTTGGTCTCCACCACCGGTTGAGGTCAATCTGATTTCTCCTATCATCAGCCCAGTGAGTGCGCCAGTGGAAGAGCAAAAGAAATCTGATAAGGCTGCTGTTTCTGTAAGAATTAATTTGAGAAAGAACAGAAAGAGATTAACTGAGGTCATTTTTCCAAAACCTGTTACACGCAGGAAAATGTTGTAATTACAAGTTTCTATCAAGTAATGCATTTCGGACTATAAGATTGTCATACATTTTTAAGATAGTGAATTTATAATTTGCTATTTGAAAAAACAATTTTTATAAATTATTGTAACATTTCTTAAATTGGATCTCTTTGGGGAGGTACCTCTGTACAGTGAATTGGGCAGTTTCTTTATGAAACTTAATACATTTATATAAATTTTTCAAATGTAATTATTGTATTAGGATTGTTGCTATTATAAATAAATGTTCATTTTGCAATATTTTACAGTGTTTGTTAAATGGTTATGTTTTCATTGTGTGTTTGTTAAATGATTGTTTTCAATTTGTGATTTTATTCAAATAGTTGAGAATTGTGTGTGCTTGCAGATTTTTTTTATACATGCTATGTGCAGTATATTAGTTTTGTGCTGAACCTTAGTATTGGCTTTCGCAACATATAAACCTGTCTCAGATTAAATGCATTATTGGTGCACTGATAAGAGATTTATGAAGAGCACATTAGTTTCTCATTAGTAAAATATTTTTGACAACGTACAGTGATATAAGTGACAGTACTGTAATACCCATGACAGAGAAAACAAGTAAAATTGCTATTTATAGATGTTTTATTTTTATATAGTCATATGAAAAAGTTTGGGAACCCCTCTTAATTCTTTGGATTTGTGTTTATCATTGGCTGAGCTTTCAAAGTAGTAACTTCCTTTTAATATATGACATGCCTTATGGAAACAGTAGTATTTCAGCAGTGACGTTAAGTTTATTGGATTAACAGAAAATATGCAATATGTATCGTAACAAAATTAGACAGGTGCATAAATTTGGGCACCCCAACAGAGATATTACATCAATACTTAGTTGAGCCTCTTTTTGAAAATATAACAGCCTCTAGACGTCTCCTATAACCTTTGACGAGTTTCTGAATGGAGGTATTTTTGACCATTCGTCCATATAAAATCTGTTCAGTTAAATTTGATGACTGCTGAGCATGTACAGCCTGCTTCAAATCATCCCATAGATTTTCGATGATATTCAGGTCAGGGGACTGTGACAATCATTCCAGAACATTGTACTTCTCCCTCTGCATAAATGCCTTTCTAGATTTCAAACTGTGTTTTGGGTCATTGTCTTGTTGGAATATCCTACTCCTGTGTAACTTCAACTTTGTGACTGATGCTTGAACATTATCCTGAAGAATTTCTTGATATTGGGTTGAATTCATCTGACCCTCGACTTTAACAAGGGCCCCAGTCCCTGAACTAGCCACACAACTCCACAGCATGATGGAACCTCCACCAAATTTGACAGTAGGTAGCAGGTGTTTTTCTTGGAATGCGGTGTTCTTCCGTCATGCAAAGCTTTTTTTTTTTCTGACCAAATAACTCAATTTGTGTCTCATCAGTCCAAAGCACTTTGTTCCAAAATGAATCTGGTTTGTCTAAATGAGCATTTGAATACTGCAAGCAACTCGGTTTGTGGCGTGAGTGCAGAAAGGGCTTCTTTCTCATCACCCTGCCATACAGATGTTTTGTGCAAATTGTGCTGAATTGTAGAATGATATACAGATACACCATCTGCAGCAAGATGTTCGTGCAGGTCTTCGGAGATGATCTGTGGGTTGTCTGTAACCATTTTCACAATCCTGCACATATGCCGCTCCTTATTTTTTCTTGGCCTGCCAGACCTGGGTTTAAACAGCAACAGCGCCTGTTGCCTTCCATTTCCTGATTAAATTTCTTACAGTTAAAACTGACGGCTTAAACCTCTGAGAGAGCTTTTTGTAGCCTTGAACAATCTTAGTTTTCAGATCTTTTGAGAGTTGCTTTAGGGATCCCATGCTGTCACTCTTCAGAGGAGAGTCAAAGGGAAGCACAACTTGCAATTGACCACCTTAAATACCTTTTCTTATGGTTGAACACACCTGTCTATGAAGTTCAAGGCTTAATGAGCTAATCCAACCAATTTGATGTTGCAAGTAATACGTATTGAGCAGTTACATGCATTTAAATCAGCAAAATTACAAGTGGGCCAAATTTTTGTACAGCCAGTTTTTCCACATTTGATGTAATTTCATACAACTAAATACTGCTTCACTAAAAATCCTTGTTCGGAAAAAATCCCAGTGCTCAGATGTTCCTAGGAAATGAAAAACATACCACTGTTACCTTTTTTGTTGAAAGTAAGGTAAATTTTCATGCAGGCCGAGAGGGATTCCCAAACTTTTTTATATGACTATCAAAGGAAGATATCACTTTTTTCAAAATTTTGTATCATATGTGCTATTTGAAATATCTTGATAAAAATGCAACTTTCCTGACAATTTTTCAACAGACTTGGTCTGCTGCAGACAGAGTTGTTTCTTACAGACAGACAAAAAAATGTGAAAGCAACAATGTTTTCATATTTTATGGGAATGCAAAAAAAAAAAGACAATGAATAGAACATCATACATTCATTCAATGAAATGTGCATGTGCGGTCGGCACATGGATTGAAAACATTCAGGGAGTAAAAAATCCAGAAGGTTTCAAAATGCAAAACTTGAATTTGCCAAATGCTGAGCACTGCGCTGAATCCACACAAATTAAGTGATCTTTAGACATAATGTAGCTTGTAGTTCTCTGACCCCATTCTCCAGCAATCGCCACCTTTAGAAAAGGAAAGCTCCTTTTTCACTTCCCTATTCTACCTCATTTTCTGCGCACTACCAATTAAGAAGGTGGGAAACGGTTTCCAATTTTACAGTACGTGTACATCCATTGTTTGGATTCATATCCAATGAGAGACGTCAAAAACTCCACTTAAGATATAGGGAGAATAGCGTTTGAGAAATGCAGAATCAATACCCCGCTTGTCATATCAACAAAAAAAGTCCCGTGAAGGTAAGGTGTATACATCAGCCATTTTAGAGAAGAGCATTAAACAATGAGCGCAGGCATGTGTGTGGTGTTAATGTATACAAAATGTGAAAGAAGCTAAGAGGCAATGGATGGATTGATGCATTTACTTTATCTTCTAATTCATTAACACTAGAATTACCAAAGTTTATGAGAAAACTCGTAAATCTGGCCAACTTAAATCCACTCACACGTCTCCATTCAGCATCTTTTATCTTGTAAATGTGTCTATAATCCCAAGCAGCAAGCTGCCTGCTATACCATCTCCCCACCGCCGGAGAAACTGCAAAAACCTCTCCCAAATGAAGCCTGGTTTATCAGTGAGTCAGGTACATAGGCTAAAAAATATATATCATTGTTCGGAACACATGTATTTCACGTGTGTTCCGTGTCCATAAAGATCTGTGTAAGGGTAGGATGACAGAAATGTTGAACACATACGTAATGTTTTAGTACTAACGACAAAATGTAGATATGAAGTGTATAATGTATGAAATCCAAATCTATACTAATAAAAGGCAAAGCCCTCACTCACTGACTGACTCACTCATCACTAATTCTCCAACTTCCCGTGTAGGTAGAAGGCTGAAATTTGGTAGGCTCATTCCTTACAGCTTACTTACAAAAGTTAGGCAGGTTTCATTTTGAAATTCTACGCGTAATGGTCATAACTGGAAGCTATTTTTCTCCATATACTGTAATGGAGTTGAGTTTGATGGCCGTGGGGGGGCGGAGTTCCGTGTGACATCATCACGCCTCCCATGTAATCACGTGAACTGACTGTCAGCGCAGTACGTAGAAAACAAAGAAGAGCTCCAAAAAGCGCTGAAGAAAACATGCATTATATAATTGAGAAGGCAGCGAAACAATAAGAAGCGAGCGAGTGACATATACAACCATATTCATGAGTGCAGCTACTTCGGAAACAAAGCACGGTGTACAGTGGGATGCAAAAGTTTGGGCAACCTTGTTAATAGTCATCATTTTCTTGTATAAATCGTTGGTTGTTAACGATAAAAAATGTCAGTTAAATATATCATATAGGAGACATACACAGTGATATTTGAGAAGTGAAATGAAGTTTATTGGATTTACAGAAAGTGTGCAATAATTGTTCAGAAAAAATCAGGCAGGTGCATAAATTTGGGCACCACAAAAAAGAAATGAAATCAATATTTAGTAGATCCGCCTTTTGCAGAAATTACAGCCTCTAAACGCTTCCTGTAGGTTCCAATGAGAGTCTGTATTGTGGTTGAAGGTATTTTGGACCATTCCTCTTTACAAAACATCTCTAGTTCATTCAGGTTTGATGGCTTCCGAGCATGGACAGCTCTCTTTAACTCACACCACAGATTTTCAATTATATTCAGGTCTGGGGACTGAGATGGCCATTCCAGAACGTTGTACTTGTTCCTCTGCATGAATGCCTTAGTGGATTTTGAGCAGTGTTTCGGGTCGTTGTCTTGTTGAAAGATCCAGCCCCGGAGCAGCTTCAGCTTTGTCACTGATTCCTGGACATTGGTCTCCAGAATCTGCTGATACTGAGTGGAATCCATGCGTCCCTCAACTTCAACAAGATTCCCAGTCCCTGCACTGGCCACACAGCCCCACAGCATGATGGAACCACCACCATATTTTACTGTAGGTAGCAGGTGTTTTCTTGGAATGCTGTGTTCTTTTCCTCCATGCATAACGCCCCTTGTTATACCCAAATAACTCAATTTTAGTTGCATCAGTCCACAGCACCTTATTCCAAAATGAAGCTGGCTTGTCCAAATGTGCTTGAGCATACCTCAAGTGGCTCTGTTTGTGCGGGGGCAGAGAAAAGGCTTCCTCTGCATCACTCTCGCATACAGCATCTCCTTGTGTAAAGTGCGCCAAATGGTTGAACGATGCACAGTGTCTCCATCTGCTGCAAGATGATGATGTAGGTCTTTGGTGCTGGTCTGTGGGTTGACTCTGACTGTTCTCACCATTCGTCACTTCTGTCTATCCGAAATCTTTCTTGGTCTGCCACTTCGAGCCTTAACTTGAACTGAGCCTGTGGTCTTCCATTTCCTCAATATGTTCCTAACTGTGGAAACAGGCAGCTTAAATCTCTGGGACAGCTTTCTGTATCCTTCCCCTAAACCATGATGGTGAACAATCTCTGTCTTTAGGTCATTTGAGAGTTGTTTTGTGACCCCCATGTTGCTACTCTTCAGAGAAAATTAAAGGAGGAGGAAACTTACAATTGACCCCCTTAAATACTCTTTCTCATTATAGGATTCACCTGTGTATGTAGGTCAGTGGTCACTGAGCTTACCAAGCCAATTTGAGTTCCAATAATTAGTTCTAAAAGTTTTGGAGTCAATAAAATGACAACGGTGCCCAAATTTATGCACCTGCCTGATTTTGTTTGAACAATTATTGCACTTTCTGTAAATCCAATAAACTTCATTTCACTTCTCAAATATCACTGTGTGTGTCTCCTATATGATATATTTAACTGACATTTTTTATCGTAACAACCAACAATTTATACAGGAAAATAATGACTATTAACAAGGTTGCCCAAAATTTTGCATCCCACTGTAAACCTAAAGTTTAAATTAAGTTCATAGACAGGCTGCCGCTGGCGTTTGTCATGCCCACGGCTAATCACGCGAAATACAAGTTTAATGAGAGGGGCGCAGGATATAAACAAGAGTTTTGATCACTTTGTAACTAAATTAAAATTGCAGGTGAAAGGCTGTGCTTATGCAAATTCCGAGAGACTGTGTTTGTGGAGGGATCGACAGTTAAGGCGGGTGGGGGAGTCACGTCACCGTCCCCCCTCCCATTCACCTCATTTCGCTCTGAGCTGAGCTCCAGAGCTAACACAGTCTTGCGGAATCAACTTTGTGACGCTGCCACCAAATACTCACAGAAAAATCCACAAGTTAATACACACACTGTCTCTAGAGTTTCTCCACACTCTGAATCCTCCAGGCACTACTTACAATAGGTTACATTGACAATCGTGTTACGTTATTTTTAAAATATTTCTTTTTCTTAGCACAAGCACAGCTGAGAAGCTTCGATGCATGTGCTCCATAACGCGTTAAAAAATAACGCATTTAATCACACTTTGCATTCCAAGCAAAGGGGAACTTCTGGCAATGCATGATTTCCTGGTACACCGATTACATTGATGCACACATCAGAACTACAAAAGTGTTACGAGAGTCGGAAGAAAGCGCGTTGCTAGGACTGATTTGAGGAGAATTTTGTTTCAAAAGAATACCCTACGGAAGCCTTGACAAAGCATGGTTTTGTGCAAACTGTGCAAAAAGGAGTTTCCATACCACCCAAGCACTTCAACCTTACGGTACCATCTAAATGCAAAACATGTTACAGCGAACACAGAAACTGTGTATGCTGTTAGCACTAGCAGTAGCGGTTTGAGTACCAACGAAAGGTGTTGGCAGCCCAAACCTGATGAAATGACTGACTTCAGGACCAAAATTAGTAAGTCAACATCGGTCAAACACTTACATGCATATTCATGAGTGCAGCTACTTCGAAAACAAAGCACAGTGTAAACCTAAAGTTTAAATTAAGATCATAAACAGGCTGCCGCTGGCGTTTGTCATGGCCACGGCTATTGCGGGATACAAGTTTAATGAGAGGACGCAGGATATAAATCGAGTTTTGATCACTTTGTAACTAAGTTCACATTGATGGTGAAGGGCTGTGCTTATGCAAATTCCGATAGACTGTCTTTGTGGGGGGGATTAACAGTTAAGGCGGTGGGGAGTCACGCCATCATCTCCTCCCATTCACCTCATTTCGCTGAGCTCGAGTTAACGCAGTCTTGCGGAACCAACTTTGTCTGGCTGCCACCAAATACTCACAGAAAAATCCACAAGTTAATAAACACGCTGTCTCTACAGTTTCTCCACACTCTGAATCCTCCAGGCACCACTTACAAAAGGTTACATTGACAATCGTGGTTACGCTATTTTAAAATGTTTCTTTCTTAGCACAAGCACAGCTGAGAAGCTTCGAGCATGTGTTCCATAACGCTAAAAATAACGCGATTTAATCACACATTTGCATTCCAAGCAAAGGGGAACTTCTGTCAATGCATGATTTCCTGGTACACCGATTACATTGATGCACACATCAGAGCTACAAAAATGTAACAGTCGGAAGAAAGCACGTTGCTACAACTGATTGGAGGAAAATTTCATTTCAAAAGACTACCCGACGGAAGCCTTGATAAAAGCGTGGTTTTGTGCACATATATATATGTGGATGTATATGTATATATACTGTATATATGTGTGTATATATATATATATGTATATATATATATATGTATATATATATATATATGTGTATGTATATATATAT